>NC_065584.1:153209624-154678374 GCF_024542745.1 Macaca thibetana thibetana
GCACCCGGGCAGCCCTGATTCTGATTTGGATATGCCTGGCCACAGAGATTATCTTGTGTCCAGGAGATGAAAATGTGTGCAAATTCTCTCTGCGCCCAGCCCGGTCTCCTTCCCTCTTTTCCTGATCAGCCCCATTGGGTTCCCATTCCTCCCCCGTTTGGTCCCGCAGGCTCAGGCCCAGGGTCCTGAAGCACCCTGCAGCCTGGGGAGCTTGGAGCAGCTGGCATGGGGCAGGCCCTGCCAGGGAAGGACAGATGCAAATCCAGTGGCTTCCACATGAAAAGAAGCTGTTTAGAATGAGCCTCTCCTTTGTGGGCCTGGAGTGCAGGACCAGCTGCTAAGGAGGCACAAGTGGGGTGGGGGTGGGGAATGGGGAGAAGCCACCACCGCCCTTCCTCACCCCTCCTTTTTGCCCCCGCAGAGGCCCCTGGAGGGATTTTGTAATTGGTTTCTGGCTGGCACCCTCCTTCCAATTAATTAATGTAGCGATGGGAGGCTCCCAGGTTTGCTCAGGCTGTCTTTCGTACAGAATACATCCATGGGTTACTGCCCTGAATCCCATCAGCTTTCTCATGGTGGGGAGGGTCCCCTCTATTTAGGGATGGATAAACAGTGTCTGAGTGGAGAGATGACCACACCCCGGTCCCAGAGCTAATGTGGGTCAGAGGCGGGATGCATGCCCAGATCTTCTGGCTTTGAGCCAGAACCTTTTCAATCCGATCACATAATGGTCCACAACCCGTGAAGATTAATCACCATCATCACGATAATGACAGTTATCAAGCAGGCGTTGGGCATGCATGATCGCATTTACTCGGCACAACCATGGGGTAGATTCTATTATCCATCCCATTTTCCAGAGGAGGAGAGTGAGGCTTAGTGAGAGTAGGTGAACTGCTCAAGGTCACAGGTTGAATGAATGCGAGGGGAGCAGGGATTTGTACCTGGGCTGTCTGACTCCAGAGAACACTTTCATCTCACTTCTAGGCCTTTGGTCCTGGGACATGATCCTACTCTGCTTCCACTCCCCACCAGCCCCCCACCTACAACACAGTGGGCTATTATCTGTTGTGTCTGTGGTCCAGCCACTGAGGATGTGCAGGACAAATGCTGGTTGCCTTGAGGGTGATGCCTATGGTTGTGTCCTGCTTAGATTTGCCTGTGGTCTTTACTGGAGCTGGGAGTCATGTAAATAATTCGGGGAAGGGTGCTGGGGGAGGAGGGTGTCCTATGCATGGTGTTTGACATCAGATCGGGCTGCTTGGGCAGGGCATTCAGCCCAGGGCAGAACAAAGTATGACAGAGGCAGAGCCGCCTTCTCCATTTCCATGAGGGTAGCTTGGTTCAGAGAACGCAGGTCCCTGGTCCAGGCTTGCAGCCCTTACAAGAAGCAGCCTTTTCTCGAGATAGCCCCTGATGATTTGGGGTGCCACTGGCTAGGAATGCTGGCTTTGAAGTCAAACACATGGCAGTCTGTCATTTACTTTCTGTGTATTCTTGGGCAAGTTGCCTCACCTCTCTGAACATCTGTTTCCTCATCCATTCATTGGGATTGATAATAGTAGCACTTAAGAGGATTGTTATTAAGATAAAGTGAGCTGGTCCATGTGAGGCACTTACCATATGCCTGACATGTAGTGTTAGCTGTTATTCTCAGGAAGACAGAAAATTAATGAGTGTCCTGGGGCTTATGAAATGAGCAATACAGAGAACTCTGGGAATAGCAGGGGGCCTGATATAGTCAGAGGGATCAGGAAGTGACTTTAAGTTGAGTCATGAAGGATGAGTGGGAGGTAGCAGGTGAAAGGAGGGGAGCTGAGGAGGGAGCAATAGGCCAGGGATGAATGGGCAAACGTCAGGAGTCAAAAACCATGGACCTTGATCGCTTCCTGCATGCCGGGCATTGATGAGAGCGTGGTACAAGTATCCACTCATTTAATCCTCAGAGCAACATCATGGTATAGGTTACTGTTATCATCCCTGCTTTACAGATAAGGACGCAGGCACAGAGAGGCTAAGTCACCTGTAAAAGGTGGCCCAGTGAGGCAGGATGGAACTGGTCCATGTCCGGACCTCTGGATTCTGGCCTCTTTCCTTCCCCTTGCCTGCTGCTTGGTGATAGGGATGGTGACCTGACCCTGGATGCTTCTAAAACTAACCCAGGCAGGGGGATGTGGAAGTTCCAAGTTCAGTTGCCCACCCCGATGCCTCACAGAGCCTCCTTGGGCTGTGTAAGGAGGCCAGAGGCTCTCCTGGCTCTCAGGCAGGAGGGAGAAGTCATTTATTTTTCCAAAAGGAAACTTTGCTCTGGCAGGAAAATTTCCACCTTATATTTGTAGTGGGCTCAATTATGACCATTTTTGTTCTTTAGATCTTTCTTATTATCTATATTGGGCCTTGGTCTTTAAAGTCAAACTATAGGGAGATATGTATGCGCACACACACAGGCACACATTTTTTTCTAAAGTGTTAAAAGTCCACACCAATAGTCCCAGCTACTCAGGAGGCTGAGGCAGGAGGATCAGTCTGGGAAACACAGTGAGACCCCATCTCTAAAACAAACAAACAAACAAAAACCCCTAAGTGTCTGCAGTTTGGTGTCTGCTTTGCCTGAGCTCAGAGAAGGTGAATGTTTTACGTGGTGTTCATGCCACAGGCTTAAACTTACTGGCCCCTGTATGAGACAAATGCTAACACCCCTGGAGGCTCTGGCTGCCCAGAGTGGTGGTGTGTGGAGGCTCACCCCGGGTAGGTGCTTATGCTAATTCCTGGGAAGCCTCCATGATCGGTATTTAACCCCGGAGATGTCTGAGGTCATCTGGGCCGGCCCTCTGCCTGTACAGCACTCTACACTTTTTAGGAATATGAGAATGATTCCTAATTTTAATTTAGATTAGTTTTAAAAATACTAATTTACTAGTAGGCAGTTCCCAGCCTTTTACCAGTTGCTAGGTCCCTGCTTTCAAGGGACCAACAGGCAATAACAATAACGATGATAACAGAAGCGGCTAACCCTTCCAGAGCACTTAGTTTATGCCAAGCGTATACAATCTGTTTTATATGTATTAATTCATTTAAGCTTCATGACAGTCTATGAAATCTGTGCTATTATTATCCCCCTTCCTATGGTTGCAGAAATGGAGGTCCAGGGAAAGAAGGGAGGTAACTTTTACAATGTTCCCACAGCCAGTCAGGGACTCAGCCTGCCTCGCAGGCCTTCTGTCTTGCCACTTTGTCAGGCTGGTGGGAATGACCCGGAAACATGTAGTCCAGAGCACGGGACCTGGAGGCAGAAGACCCAGGCCTTGCTCTTGCCTCTGCTCCTTACTGTGTGACCTTGGGCTAGTCCCTGGATGTCTCTGAGTCTCTGTGAAAATGGAGTTAGTAGTCTATCTCTGTAGGGTGCTCTAATATTCAAGTAACATGGGAAAGATGTAAATAAGGCGCTTTGTAGATGTCATGGAAGGAAATGGTTTATTGTGATGTCTAATCTGTGCCCCCTCCTTTCTTCTTCCTCACCAGTATTTCAAGGCCCTCAGATTTAGGCAGTTCCTTCCAATAGCTAGCCCACTTCTCCCCTGCTGTAGTCCTTATTTCAGAATTGATTCATACTCTGTGGGTGGAAGAGAAAAGTTCGTCTCTTCCAAACAGCCTCTATCTGTTTTTACTCTGTCAGGCTAGTTTGGTGCGGATGAAAACTTGCTTTTCTCTCTTCCTGTTCTGTCTATTTTGGCTGTTTTAATATGCTTGGGACAAATAATCTGGCTATAAAAATGTGGTGTCCTGCTTTCATTTGAAAAGTGAGCCAAATAAAGCATCCAAACCTTGATCTGTATCATCCCGGCTCTCTGTAGATCAGAGCTCCCTGTGGAAGGCGAGGAAAGGTGGGTCCCAGAGCACAGTCCTACCTGGGTCCCTAGGCAGAGAGACCAGGTTCCCACTGTCAAATGACCTTGATCTTTGCTCCAGATACATCCCGATGCCCTCGGGACTCAGACCTGCTTTTCCTTTAGGTTTATGGAGAGGAATAGCCTCTACTAGCTTGAGGCATTGCAGCAAATCATTTAAACACCTTGAGTTTGATTTCAGAACTAACAGTTTTATAATCTGGAATCTGGTAGAATTTCCAGGATGTGGAACGGCTGATGGAAAGAAAGGTGTTGGTGGAAGGCGACAAAGGGATTTAATTCCTGAGGATTTTTATTTAACTCCCGAAGAAATTGCTGGTTATGCCTGCCTTGCTGACCTCCAGGTGAAAGACCAGCTTGCAGAAATGCATGGGGAAATTTGGGATTCCGAGAAATTTGGAATTCTGGGAAAGGGGATTTCTGCATACCTGAGTGGCCAACTAATGACTTTATCTTCACAAATCTGTCTTCTAGAGACCCTGAGTCTGCCTTCCTGCCTTACTCATTAAAAGATCTGGGAACAAACTCAAGTTCTTATGGATTGAGGCTGTTTCAGGGCCTGAGCTGTCCTGTTAAACTGACCTTTTCAGGGTCCGGATCCACATTAATTTCTCAATCCTTGGAGCTCCTGTAGCATGTGATCCCTGGTATACCAGCCAGCAGGGAAAGGCCTTATGTGCCATGTTGTTTGCCGATTATCTTATGAGCATGATCTTTGGCTCCCTAACTTGTGAGCTTGCTGAAGCTAGAGATCAGGTCTGATTCTTTTTAGTAGCTTTCACAGCGCTCATCAAAGGGCTATGCATGCCAGTAAGAGTGTGCTGTGGATTTTTGGAATACCAGGTATAGACATACAAGATTTGGCAGGATTTGGAGCAAGCCTAAAACATTCCCTGTTGCTGCTTGGGCAAAATCTTTACTATTAGAGATCTGTGGACTGCTGGAGCCGGAAGGGACTTTAAAGATGTAAGTAGACACCCCCATTTTGCAGAGGAGAAAACTGAAGCCCCAGAAAGTTTTCCCAAGGCGGTATAGGGAAGATGTGACTGAGTGGGGACTGGGGCTCCCCCAAGTTACTGGCAGGCTCAGGTTGGGTTTTCCAATTCTCTGGGGTTTTTTTTGTTTTGTTTTGTTTTTCCTAGGCTTCTAGTAGTTGCCCAATGTTGGCAGGCCAAGGAATGATTCAAAAGTGGGGAATGGGAGAAAGTTCCAGAAAGGAGACTTTGAGAACTTAACCTAGATGGGAGGAGGCACCTGGTTGGAGAGACTTGGCTCACCAAGTGACCAGCTAGGAGGGCCCTGACCAGAGGCCCGGTTTGGTGGTGGCAGAGGCAGAGGGAGCAACTTTGGAGGCCTTTCTGCTCAACCATCAGGCTGCGGCTGCCCAGGCCTGGCAGTGCATGCCCTACGTTCCTGGCTGCCCCCCTGCCCTCCACAGTGACCCATGACCCCCGGCTCTCCCTCCTGGAAGCTGGCCGTCCTGGCACACTGGGCTGCCAGCAATCTTTCCCTCCTTTGTTTCTCTGAAACCATGAGAAGGGCTGCTGGGTTGGGAGCCTGGGTTGCTAAGAGCTTTCCTCGGGCCAGACCTTATCACCAGCTTGAGAAGTCTCCTGGCCAAGATTTCCCTGGAACTCTGGCTCTGAGGGAGGGAGACTGGGTGGAGGGAAGGGGAGGTGGTACTCAGGAGCCACAAACAAAGCTGCCCCTCTGTGCCACCGCCCCCCCTTCCAGGACCAGCGTGTAGGAGCAGCCTGGGAGCCACAAGCTCAGTGGGCCTTTGCTTTTTGAAGAGCAGCGGGAACAATGGAACCAGAAAGCTCTTCAGAGGCTGCCCCCCCCCGTGCCCAGCCTGGCACTTCTATTCTCTCAGGTACCCCCATAACTCTGCTGTTACCCCCACTTTTCAGAGGGGGAGACAGCCTCTGAGAGGATGGCCTGCCCTGCTTCACACAGCAGGAAGGAGCAAACTGGACGGTAACCCCCTGACTGCACCGCCCCATGCACAAGCAGGAGATGCGGGCCAGCTGGCCTGGCAGTGGATGGCCGAGGGTGCTGCGGGGCCGTTGGTTTAGAATGTCTTCCCCGACCACCTCGCTTAGAACCCACCATAGAATTCCCTTCCTTTGGGTCTTTTAGGTGTTCTTAAAAATACAAATCCCCTTGAGGGGGTAATAATGCCCTAAGTGGTTGTCATTGACTAGACCCAGCTTCCTGGGAGGAAAACACTAGAGTAGGTGCAGGAGAGAGGTTGCTTAGAGGCAAATGAGGCAGGAGGGAGAGCTGTTACTGTGAGTGAGCCAGTTTTGCCAGGGAAGTGAGTGTGGAGTGGAGAGGACAGCCAAGCTTATTCTGTGTTCCTCTCCACTCTGGCGACCCTGTTCTCCTGTGCAGGGCCGCCTTCCCCACCCCTACCCTTGTGCAAATAAAATGAGGACTGAGATGTATTCAAAAAACATTTGCTGAGCCCTGTGTGCCAGGCCCTAAGTGGCACTGAGGGTGCAGGGATGAACCAAAGCAGTGTCTCTCCCCAGGAGGATCCTGGTCTAGGGGGGGACACAGGCCACTCAGTAGGACACATGGCTGCAGGGATGTTGGGGAAGGGAGGCTGATGGGTGGAGGCATGGAATGGCAGTGACAGGGACATGTGCACAGAATTGTGAAACTATGAGAGATGTGGCTGGATAGGCCAAGGAAGCTCTCTGGAAGGAGAGATCTTCCCTCAGTCTTCCAGGATGAGTAGGCAGAGGCAGATGAAGCGGCAGGAAAGGCATTCCAGGTTGAGCGGGCAGCGTGAACAAAGGCATGGAAGGGGAAACATGTTTGGCTTATTCTAGGAGAGACCAGTTGGTGCTGGGTGCTGCTGGGCTGGAAAGGGAGGGGCTGTGTGTGGTTGAAACAAGGCTGGACAGGCAGGCAGGGGCCGTGGGGAGCTTTGGATGCCAAGCTAAGAAGCTCGAACTTAATTGTGTGGTGATGCTGGGAGCCCTAGAGGGGCTTTAAGCAAAGGAGTGATGTGATCCCCTTCACACTTTAGGTGGTCTGCCCCTACCAGCGTTGCCCTAGAGGCAGAGAGGTGAGTGGACATTCTCAAAGCCTATGTACAACGAGACAGGGAAGGGGTTTTTGAGCCTCCGGCCCAGACTTCCTGAAAGTCTCTCCCTGTGCCTGGGAGCTGAGTGTCACATGTGCCCCACCCCCTACCCTAAGAAGGGAGTTCTGGCCTGGACCACTCCATGGTGTGGGCCTTTCCCATCTGCCTGGGCTGCCAGATGGTTTGATCTAAGGGTTGAGAACATGGAGGGGGGGCTGGCAGAAGGCCAGAAGTTTTATTCTAGGAAAACGTGGTTATAGCATGGCGAGAAGAGCACTGGAGTGGGATTTCAGGAGCTCCTGCCTCAACCCCAGCCCTGACCCTCCCTGGCTGTGTGATCTTGGGTTGGTCACTTCCTCCTCTGGTTGGGGACTACTTCACCTGGTCTGAGGCTGGGTGCAGAAGTGAGCTTCTGGATGTGAGTTTATGCCCTGATGCTGCCCAGCCTTGGGCCCTGTTTCACCCTCCTCCCTTCCTCAGTGTCCGCAGACCCTGCAGCCAGTGTGTCTCCTTCTGCGCCATGTCTTCCAACCACACATCCACTCCAGACTGCCAAGAGTTGTGATGAGTTCATGAGACTTGGGGGTTGAGGACCAGAGTTTGAGTCCCGCCAGCTTGCTTGCTTGCTTCCACTTGGAGGAAGTCTCAACTTTTGTGTTCATTGTCATACATTTGGTGTAAATTCCAGCCCTTGGCACATACAAGGGAATTTTCTGAGTCAGCATCTTTCATGTCTCTTGGATATACCCCACCTGTGCTTATTCTGCCTATTTCATTGGAAGAGCCCTCATCTGATGGAATTCTGTCCAGTTTTTATTGGTTACCTGGGGTGGGGATAGGGGTAGAGTATTAACTGAGGGAGGGTATGAGAGAAACTTCTGGAGTGATGGTGGTTACATGAATGCATACACGTATAAAAATCTATCAAGGCAAACACTTCAGATTTGTGCACTGTAGGCATGTTACATATATATTTTACATCTCAATTAAAAATAAATAAATGAAAAAAAGATTCTTCCCAGCTTTCTGGTTCAAGTTCCACCTCTCTGCATCTATTCATATGTTCATTCACTCTATAAATATTTATGCTCCAGCCAACCCAGGCATACAGAGATGGAGAGGCTGGTCTGTGTACTGTACAGTATGTACAGAATGTACAGTATTCTGGTCTGTGTACTGTCATGGGAGCTCAGAAGCACAGAACCGTCAGGGCTCATGGGGACATTGACCGTGGTGGTGGTTCTCAACCTGGCTGCAAATCACCTGGTGAGGTTTAAATGCCTGTCTCCAGGGCCAGCTTCATGTATGTTTTAGTCCATTTTCTGCTGCTGTAACAGAATACCTCAGACTGGGTAGTCTATAAAGAACAAAAGTTTATTTGGCTTATGGTTCTAGAGACTGAGAAGTCCAAGAGCGTGGCACCAGCATCTGGTTAGGGTCATCTCATGGCAGAGGCATCACATCGTAGTGAGTGTGTGAGACAGAGAGAGGAAATCGGGCCAAACTCATTCTTTCATCAGGAGCCCACTCCCAGGATAATCACATTAATTAATTTGTGAGGGCAGAGCTCTCATGACTTAATCCCCTCTTAAAGGCCCCATCTCTTAATACTATTACATTGGCAATTAAATTTCAACATGAGTTTTGGCAGAGACATTCAAACCATAGCCATGGGCGTGTGACCTGTGCCACATTTGGTTTAATGTTCTGTTGTCACTTGAAATTCTTCAAATGTCTTGAAATTCTTCAAAATTTTTGGAAAAAGGGATCTGCAAATGAAATAGTTGGTCCTCCCTGTCCTCCTTCCCTCAGAACAATAGAAACAGAATCTCTGAGAGGTGGAGTCCAGGCATTCACATTTCTTAAAAACTGAGCTTCCATTCTCTAGCAGCCAGGTCTGGATGTAGCCCTACTCCTAGACACTTGCTGAAACACAATCTGGAGTTTCTGAATCTCGTTCTCTGAACACTTGTGACTGAGCTGGAACAATAAGACTTCACACATGAGAGTGTTAGAAGAGCAATTCCTGGGCAACAGTGGCAGAAAGCTACAAGGGAGCTCAGGATGGAGGGGAAAAAGACCCTCTTTGGTTTTTTTTTTTTTTTTTTTTTTTGCAACTCTGAAAAGAGCTATCAGTCCAGTTTGTCTGCCCCTTGATAGTATTTCCAGAAGTGGATGAGCCATGAAGTGAGTTTGCTCTGAGGCAGCGAAGTGGGTGTAGGATGCATTGCACCATGCAAAGGTCCCATTGTGGGGTGGGAAGGTCAAGGAAGGCTTCATGGAGGAGATGGCACATGAGCCATCCTGACCTGAGAAAGGTGAGAGAAGAGAAGAGGAGACAAGGCAAAAGGACAAATGCATTTAAGAAGGGGAAGGGCTCATTTGGGGGAAAGGGAGGAACTAGGCTAACTGGAGTATGACTTGAACAGAGAGAGATGTGGTTGGGTGGCACAGGAAATGACAGTCTGAAGTCAGAATCCTGTCGGCAATGGGGAGCTGTTGAATGTTCTGGATCCAAGAATAACGTGCTCCATAAATGTCTGAATGAATAAACAAAAGGGGTGTTTGGGGGAGACATAAAGGGGATTGGCCCTCTAAATCGCTGACATTTGCTGCCAGAACTCTGGTCCACCTGGCATGGAAGGCTCTGCACCTCTTCCCCATAGGTGGTGCCTGTCTGTGCAGGAACCTGGTGTCCCCTGAAATACAGTCCAGGGGCAGCAATGACTGAAGCATCCCCAAGAATAGCAGACATGGAGCAGACCATTTCCTCCCATTTCTAGGAACAGCAAGCAGTGGGTGGATGGGTAGGTGGAGGCGCTTTTGGTACAAGCTGAGCTTGCTGTCCAGCTCTCACCAGGTTCCCCAGCCCAGGTGAGCAGCCCTGACAGGAAGGTGCTATCTTGTATCTCCCATGGCCTGGGGGACACTAATTCCTTGGGCGGGGTGGTCCCTGCTTGGCATAGAGGAGCCCCGATTTCTAAATAACCAGCAGCAGATCAAAAGCGGATCTGTTTGTTTCTGTCTCCTGAAATATTTATGCAGGAAGATGAGAAAGGGGCTCTGTTTATTGAACTCATCCTCCAGGGAAGAAGCCGTGGGGAATGAGCCACTTCCCGTGTCTGCGAGCCAATGAGCAGAGATGGAATTTCTTTGGGTTTGAAGCCAGACAGAGCCTGTGTGCTTGCAGAAAGAAGGGGGGTGGGATTCCTGGAGAGGACAGAAAGCCCTCTCAACCTCTTGCCTCCAGTCCCAGGAAGGCTTTTCAGCACATACTTTCCTGGCGACTCCAAGTAATAACAACTGAAATCTCAGCCTTGTTTCTATTCTGGGGTTTGCCTCTATCACGCTGTGTGACCTTAGGCAAGTTATTAACCTCTCTGGATCATTTTTTCCAATTCTGAAAAAAGCAAACTATCAGTCCAGTTCTAGCTGTCTGTGCAGTTCTAGCTATCAGTCCAGTTCTGTCTGCCCCTTGACAGTATTTTCAGAGTCAGTTGAGTTGTGCAGTGAAGTGGGTTTAGGAAGCATTGCACCATGCAGAGTCCCAATTCTGCAGCATTCAAGGCCAGAGAACTGGCTGAGTGGCCAGCTAAGTGGCAGCCAGACTTGTAGGGTCAGGCCAGAGGGAGTGCTCTCTTGAGCCGGGCCCTGTGCTGCCTCAGGTTGGGACAAAGAGGCCCCCTCCCTCTTTCCTCCTCCAGCTAAGCCCTGCTGTCCTGTGTCCCTGAGAACACTGGCAGGATTTCCTCCCAGGAAGGGGGACGTGGATGTCCAGTTTACATCCCTGGGAGTTGCAGAGACCAGAGAAGCAAGGCAGCACTTCCCCATGACAGTGGGATATGCCTTGTCATCAGATGTAGAAGCCGGTGGCTCCAGGCCCTGAGCCATGCAGCAGGCCTCATATCATCTGCTGTCCTCCCTTAGGGGACTGGGACCCCCTGCCTTCAGTTCAGCCCCTTGGGCAGGGCTTCAGGGACTTCTCCCAGGGGTGGGTTCTGTTCTCAGCTCTGTGACTGGCTTGCTCTTCCTGTTTCCCATGGTGGACCACATGAGTGGTAAAGTTAATAACAGTTATTATCACTAGACCAATCCAAATCTTAATACAAAAGACCATCAATTAAGCACCTGCTCCATGCCAGGCTCTGTACTGGCTCAGGGAACACACAAAGGGGACCAATTTCCCCAGCCTTTAAGGAAGTTGAATTCTGCTTGGGAGACAGACGGGCAAACAAACACAGATGAAGCGATTGGCCCAGCATTGAATGCGAGTCCTAAAGGCCGAGGGACCCTGGTGAGACTGAGCGTGCATCTGAGAGGAGGCGGTGTTAGAGTGTGGCTCTGAAGCTAGGTGAGGGGAGGAGCAGTGTGAGCAGGGGCCAGGGCAACGACGCCCTGGGGTGCTTCTGAGCCACGAGGGTGCCCAGTGAGGTTTGAGTGTGGGGGGTCAGGGGCTGGGAAGGTGATGAGGGCTTGGGGGTGGCTGGCGGGGAGGAGAGAGTTGTGCAGGAGTGCCGTTCCTGGGCCTATGTGTATCAGTCCGTCCATGAAGAGCCTTTGAGTAGTGATGATGTCATTAGATTCCACAATAATAAATCTTCATTAAGCATGCACTGTGCCCATGACCCTAGGTGATGGGACAGTCCACATGGGTGAATAAAACAGGAACAGTCCCTGCCCTTAGGGACAGGCCCAGGAGGGTGGGGAGACAGGACAGAACACAATCCTGACATCAGTGGTAGAAATGCTGTTAAAGAAAATACAGGGGCATGGAGGTTGTGGGGTGGGGGGTTGTGAGAAGGGGATCCCCTGTGGAATGAAGGGGGGATGGAGCCCCATGGGATCTAGGGGGATCTTTCTGGCTGAGAGAGAAGCAAGTTTGAGGCTCCAGCAGGAGCCTGCCCGCCATGGAAAGCACAGTGAGCAGGCCTGGTCTGGTGGGAAAGGAAATCGAAGAGGAAGCTGGGTTCTGGCTCCCATGGGGCTGGCCTGTGCTAACTGCTCACTAATGTTTCTTCACTGACTGGGAGGACAGATAGGTGAAGGGTAAGACTGGAAGCCTGGAGCCAGCAGCCATGTTGAGGTGATGAGGATGGAGCCAGGGCAGAGGCAGCAGGCACAGGGAAGATGTATCTTCAGGCCTTGGGGATGGTGTGGGAGGAGAGGGTACAACACAGCAGCCAGGGTCTTCCCGGAGTTCCTGGGAGAAGATCCAGATCCACAAACCCATGGGGAGAAATGGCCACACATCACCGCCGAGCGCTCCCCACGCCCCCTCCCACAGGCCACCCCCGCCACTCTGGCCTCCTGACCTGGGGCCCATGGAGCCCGTACAGTGGCTGTCCTCCTGCCTGCCTTCTGGAGGGTGCTTCAAACTGGGTCGTCTCCTCCTGCAGGGCCAGCAGGGCTCCACAGAAGGCCTCAGGGACCGCCCTCCGCTGCCAGCCTCACCTCGAGTCCAACCTCATTAGTATTTTGAGCAGAAGCATATATATCTTTTTTTTTCCTGCAGGGAATTGGTGGCCTGCTCATTTCAAATTGCGTAAAACCAAAGAGCAATTAAGAGGCACAGCCTCCTCGGGTCAAGGAGAAATGACAGAGAGAGGTGGCTTTGCTTGCCTGGCTGCTGGCACATCTTTTCCAGGCTGGCCTGGTTTTGGGGTAACAGGGAGGGGAGATGCTGTAGGATTTTAATTCACCAGCAACCAAATATACTAATGAGTAGGACAGAATCACTAATGCTTGTTCAGCTCTTACCATGTTCCAGGGGCAGTCCTAATTGTTTTACACGCATCTCATATCACCCTTTCAATACCTAGAAAGCACAGGGAGATGGCTTCTGCTACTATGCCATTCTGTGAAACTGAGGCTCCAAGGGGTTAAGCAGCACGCCCAAGGTCACACAACTAGTAAACGGAAATGGAACCAGGGTTCTGTTGCATCCACAATACGCTCCAGAGCCCATGCTGTTAACTGCCTGGCTGTTTGGCCTCTCGAAAGCATTGCTTTTAGCCAATCACTTCTCCCTAATTTCTGTTTCCCTCCCATAAAGAAATTTAAAAAAAGGCCAAACAAACAAAATGCTCCATTGCTGTGGAGCTCAGAGACTTCACCAGGGTTACTGTGATGAACAAGGGCAGAGAGGAACCTCAGGCAAAAGTCCAGCCTGCGGCTCCCATCCCTGTTCCTCTCCCAGGGGCCTGCACAGTTAGACCCATTGCTCTTGGCGGGTATGGAGGCATCTGACCCATTAGGGGGCCACTGTGGTGGTCCACGCGAGAGGCCTGAGTTGGCCAGGGGGAACCAGTGAGGGCTGAGAGGAGGGCAGGATGCAGGGTGATGTTTTGGAAGTTGATGAGTCTGTGGGGGTGGGTATGAGTTAGAAGTCAGTGGAGAGGCAGTGACTGAGAACCCAGGAGAAAGAGGTGGTGCTGATTTCTCCACTTTGGTTTCAGATACAGACCCCCTCCACCACCTGGATCATCCACCTTGTTCCATAGACTGGACTCTGAGAGCATTTTCACTGTTTCAGAGATCAGATCCCAGAGGCTGTAGCTCAGTGCCCTGGGCTCTGTAGGCAGCCCCTGGAGAAGAGGGCGGGCAGTCTGGCTGGAATTGGAGCGTCCCGGCTCTCAGGGAACTGAGCTGGTTCCTGGCCCAGGCCGTGTGGGTTTCAGGATTTTAGCCTTGCTAAACCCTTCTAGAACTGCTGTGTGTGTGCACGTGAGGGTGGGCATTGGTAGGGGGTGGAGACAAACTGGAAGTTTTGCTGTCTCTGCTTCTCTATTATGCGTGGTCAGTGATTTTTACTAATAGTAACCTTCTGGGGAAAAAATGATCCAAGGGCAGCAGTCCAATTTTCTCTAGAGAGTAGGCCTGCTTTCTAAAAAAGGCCTCAACCTGAGAGAAGCCAGAAGGAGTTCATACCCTAGACTAGAGAGGCTAGTCCCTGGTGAGCACCGGCATGCTTGTCTCCAGACTCCATTCCTGCCCTGGAGCCCACTTGGCCTTGAACGCCCCTCTGCAGCAGCCTAATCCCCCCAGCTCCTTACTTTGGACTTCTAATTCTTCCACAAACCTAGCTCTCCTCTGTGCCTTCCCATCTCTTTACTGGGCACCAAGGAGCTAATCTGCTAACTGGACTTTGTTTAGAAATCTGGGGGTTTGTACAGAAATGTCGCCAAAAGAAAGTTTCTGTTCTGTCCAGACCCTCCTGAGGCCTGGAAGAGTGACTCTGCTTGCAGGAAGCTGGTGGGGATGGGAGCTGGGGCAGCCATGCTGTGAGTCTGTCCTGGGAACAGGCCCAAGCTGGGTCTGGAGCTGGTCTGGACTAGGCGAGTAGGACTAGGGGTTAGGGGATCCACCAGCCTGTATTCCTGGAGCCCATTGCCCCATCCTTTGGCTCATCCCAGCCCAAGCCACTTGGCTGGGCATTCAAAGTCTTCACTCTCTGGCCACTGTTTACCTCCTTGGCCCCTGCCCAAACCAGACACTGGTCAGCTTGGTGCCCCCAAACTCAACCTCTGCTTTTCTGCTCCCTACTTGAAAAGTCTGATTCCTTCTTTCAAAGCCCAGTCAAAGTGACACCTCCTCCACAGAGCCTTCTCTGATCTCTCCTTGCTCCAAACTCCATCCTTCTCATGCCACTGCCCTGATGAGATAGTTATATCTGAACATGTCCTATCTCTCCTGCCAGAGGGCAAGTCCCATGCCCTGAGTGGGAGGAAGCGTGTTGTACCACAGATCCCATTGGGTGCTCCTGCCATGCCTGGCCCTATTACAGATTTTTGAATGATGTATTTATATTCTTTTGCACGGATATAAGAATCTATTCTGTACATGCATCATAGCTTCAGCCATATAAGATGCATTTGTTGGCAAATTCATCAGAGGGTACAGAATAAAGCCACCCAACTCTGTCCCCACAAGGACCTGGGACAGATACAGGGAGCTTATTCTTCCTTTCTTCAATTGCCCCCACCCCCATGCTGCCCAGACAGATCTGGGTTGCCCTTGAGGAATTCTAAAGGAGGGAACGCACTCTCCACTGCCTCTCAGACCTCCCACCCAAGAGAGGCAGTGCCCTGGTGACCTCGTGACAGTAGTGTGCCCTCCCCTGGCTCTGCCCTCCCCTGGGAGGCTGCCATATGCTTTCCGGACGTCCGGGTCTCATTATGCTCTGACTCAAAAATTAATCTTGTCTAATTGTGCTCGAGGCCTGAGTGAATTCAGGGACTATTAGCCAGGCTCTGTGGGCCTGGGGTCTCCATGGCAACAAAGGATGCATCCTAATGAACTGCATCCTTGGAGACTGGCTAGGAGGCATGCCCCTCCCACCCCTTGATGTGGACTGCTGCTGCTGTCCCTGCTGCTTGGGGTCGGCTCCCTCCAGAGGGGACCTGGAGCTGGCAGAGGGAGTAGAGACAGTTTCCACGTGTAGCCTACAGTCTGTCTCAGTACTTCAGGGATAAAAGATACTTGCAGATGAATGATCCCACAGCCTTATTGTTGGCCGAAGATTTCTTCAACAAACAAACAAGGCCCCATCTAAAAACCACACACATAGCACATCAAATTCCAATAGCCTAAGTGCTGCTTGTTTTGCAAATCTTTCTAAAATGTGAAAATTGCACTCCTCCATGGAGAGCTGGCTCCAGTGTCACCTCCTACAGGAAGCCTTCCTGAATGTTTGTTTCTTTCCCAGCCCCATTCTGCCACCTTGCTTGGTTTGTGACCCAGGGACATTTTTCAGCACAATCTGCCCAGGAGTGGACTTCCCTGAGTACGCACTATACTCCCTTCCCACCAGCAGACAAGCTTCTCCAGCATGGGTAACCGCCACTGCCCTCCTCTCTGGGCATACAAGAAGAGGGTATGTAAGACTTAGTTCGAAAGACAAAGGGGTCTTTGTTAACAGCCTCTGTCTGAACTCCATCCCACCCCTGGACCTAGGCTGGGGGGCTTTTCTGTGGATGTGGCTTCTGGGGCCTTCAGAGGCTCTCCTGCCCACTATGACCATAGGTGCTGACCAGTGGGCAGACACTTTGCCTTCTCTATCTAAGGAAGAGGGGATGCCCTAAAACCAGGCCTTTGGGGAAGATGTGGAGAAGAAGAGGACATTTGAGGAAATGGAAACAGTAAATGGGACACCCCTGGCCCAGCCTCCAGCTTCCTGGCCCTTGAGCCCCTCAGCCTGGTCCCCCATAGGGAGACATGAAGCGTGGGAGGAAGGTGAGGAGGGAGAGATGCAAACCTGGCAATTTCCCCACAACCACAGCACCTTCTTCCCAGCTGTCCTGCTGATTCTCGGTTTCTAGAAATGACCGGAGAGAGAGGAATGAGTAGGGAGGAGGTTGCCTGTCTGACTTTTAATTAAAAGGGAGAGGACACCTCCTAGCCAGCCTTTAAGGCAGGGGCACTCCTGTGGTGTGTGTGCCTCCCTCGACGGGGACGGGGTGGCATGCAGGTTTTGTGGGTGTGTGAATGGTTGACAGGCAGAGGTAGCCATTGGAAAAGCTGTCCAGAAAGCTGCGTTCTCTCCTCACTCCTCCACAGCCTCTCCCCTTAGTGCAGCAAACGTTTCTTGAACATTTCTTGGCTTGAGTGCCAAGCTCTGTGCCAGGCCTTGGGATATAGAGATGGTTGAGATACTGCCGCTGGGCTCCAGGGAAGTAGGCGGGGACAGGATGGGGTTGGTGGCACTGGGAGGATGAGGGTCCCACCTGTCCCTGGGCCTCATTCAGCCAGCATCCTCTGAGTGTTGTCAGGTGCCATGCTTTTCGGTAGGCACCGAGGATAAAACAGTGAGTGTGGCAGAGGCCTCAGCCCACACGGAGCTTACAGTCAAGAGTGGTGTGAGGTGGGGAGTGCGGCCTTGAGCGCACGGTGTGAGGAGTGCTAGGATTAGGATGCCTGTGCGGGCCTGGAGGAGGAGCAGCCACACAGTGTCGGGGCATCGGAAGGCCTGCCCCAGGGGTGACCTGGAAGCAGAGATGTGAAGGAAGAGGAGGATTTGGCCAAGAGAACAGCTGGGAAGCGTGACTGAGGTCGAGGGAATGGCTGTGTGTGCGAAGGCTGGAGAAGAAATGAGGGCTTTGAGGAGCAGAAAGAAGTTGAGTGCAGCTGGGGCTTACTTAGTGGTGCTGGGGCAGGGCCCAGGCTCGGGAGGGCCATTGCCTTAGTCCCTCCGTGCTGCTATAATAAAACACCTGAGCTGTTTATAAAGAACAGAAATTGATTTCTCATAGCTCTGGAGCCTGGGAAGTCCAAGATCAAGGCACCAGCAAGTTCGTTTGTTTGGCAAGAGCTGCATCCTCCAGAGGGGAGGATCACTGTGTCCTGGCATGGTGGAAGGCAGAAGACCAAACACCATGGGAAGGGTATTTTTTTTTTAAATAAGGTCCTTAATCCCATTCACCAGGGAGGAGCCCTCATGGCCTAATCACCTCTGAAAGGACCTGCCTGAATACCATCCCATTGGCACCATCTGAGTTCTGGTGGAGACACATTCAAATCACAGGAGCCATCATAATCCCATTTGCAAGGACCATGGGCTTGGTCCTGAAGTGGGGGTGGAGGGAAGTGTTGACTGGCTTTATTCGGGGGAACGACAACTAGGTTTATGTTTTAAGAGACCACTCTGACATGTATTTTTTTGATTAGTAGAAATAATTTTTAAAGACACTCTTGGTGCTGTGGAAGGGAAGAACTGAGAGACAGGAAGGGTTTTGCCATGATTGAGATATTTGGTCCTGCCCAAATCAGGGGCTGATCTCACACACACACACACACACACACACACACACACACACACACACACGTTTTACCTACATGTTGTAATTCACTTTGATATGGAAATTTTAGGTCACTAAGAGAGAGATGAGCAAAAAGCGCTCTTACTGTGTCTTTAACCGCCTCTCCCTATCGTGTACTCTGTTAAACAGGATCCAGCTGTAACCTCCACAGTTCTGTAACCTCCAGGGCTCTGATCAGCCTGGCTGGTGGGAGCCCCATAGCTCTGCCTGCTTTGGGGTTTCCCTTCCTTTTATTGCCCCTCTTGAGGTAGAGACAATAGATGTGAGGTGTGACTGCCAGTTTCATAGTTCTCTACTTCAGTGAAGGAGGTTCTGTGCAACGTGCAACACCCACTTTCTTCCTGAGAACACTAAGAAGCAATTCCTTTCTGTTTTCTAATAAAAAAGTCTCATGGAAGCAAGCCTATTTCCTGGGCAAAGAGGGACTGCCTGTACAAATCTTGCAAGCACACGTGTTTCCCTTGTTGGGATATGTATAATTTTGTTTTCTTGGGGCAAGGGGTGGACACACAGCTTTGCAATCCCTTGCCTAGAAACAGCTTCCACATTGGCTTAACACCATCTGTTTCCCCTGAGCAGGAAGGTGTCAAAGAGCCCCCTGCTCAAGGAGGGATCTGCCAAGGGTCTGTTAGGATAGGAGGTGAGAGAGATTGGTTGCCTGGGGTGAGAGAGTAAGACAGATGGAGAGAGAAGTGGGTAGGTTGTTTGGAATTAGGATGCAGAATTGTCTGCTGTGTCTTATGCACCATGGAAGTCCCAGGGCTAACACAGTGCATGATTGCAGCAGGTGCTTACTAAACTAGTTGCTGGATGACTGTGTTGTCAAACAAATAAATGAACTGAATGAATGAATGAGTGGATGGATGAGAGGGTATGCACAGATGAGTGAAAGTTGGCCTGTAACCTCCAAATAATTATTATCTTACAAAAACACACTTACTGATAATACTAGTGTGAGGCATGAGACAGAAGAGCCTTCGTGGAGGACAAACTGCAGCAACAGTGCAATGTCATCAGCAGATGTCAGGGAGTCCATGTGTTTAGGGCAGAGTTGGGGTGACATGGTGCTGTGGGCTGAATTGTATCCCCCTAATTCATATATTGAAGCCCTAACCTCCAGTGTGTTTGGAGACAGGGCCTTTAAGGACATAATCCAGGGTAAATGAGGTCATAAAGGCAGAGCTCTGGCCCAGTAGGACTGATGTCCTTATAAGAAAAGAGACACCAGAGAGCTCGCTGTCTCTCCATATGTGCACAGAGGACACAGCAAGAAGACAGCCGTCTGCAAACCAGTAAGAGAGGCCTCACCAGAAACCAACCCTGCTGGACCTTGATGTCGGACTTCCAGCCTCCAGAACTGTGAGGAATAAATATCTGTTGTTTAAGCCTCCAGCCTATGGCATTCTGTTAGGGCAGCCTGAGCAGTCTAATACATAGGGGATGGTGGATCTGAGTTTGGAGCTCAAGACAGAACATGCCACGTTGTAGAATTCAGAAGGACATCTGGTCTCCTTCAGAGGCTCATACTAGGACATGTGCACCAGGAGGTTCAGCATAGGAGCCCAGGCTGTGGAGTCAGACTGCTGGAGTCCAAATTCTTACCCCATAGAAGTGTTGTGAGCACTGAGTGTATTTCACATACAGAAAGCATTTGGCACAGAGCCCGGCACACAGTCAGCACTCCACAGGCATGAGCTGCCCCTTGTCATTCTTATTCTCTTGTTATTCTTTGCTTGTCAGTATTGTCACTCTGGGCCCCCTTCCCTTGACGCGTACTCCAGGGCTCCAGCATTGCTCAGAGTTTTGGGACCTTTCTGAGAGCAGCTCTCAGTAGCAGCTTCTACCATCAGGAAATTGGTTCCATTCTTCATGGTCAGCCCCCACCCCCAAACCGCCTTTCCCACCATGAGCAGAACAAGTGTGTTCCTGAATGATTTGGGATTATGGCTGAGAGGACCCTATTAACAAGGGCGAAGATTGCCATCACTGAGGATAGCCCTAAGAATGCCTTGCTAGTCCTAAGCAGAATTTCATACCAGGAAATTTAAAAAGGTGGTTTTTTTTGTTTGTTTGTTTTGTTTTTGTTTTTTTTTTTAAAGGTGATTTGATCTCAATAGCATGGCTAGAATATGTGCGTGTCCTCCCCAGTGGACCACTCTGGAAAGGCTGGAGTCCTCTCTATGTATAAGTTGTGATTTAAAAAAAAAAAAAAAAAAACACCCTTCTGTGTAAATTCAGCCCCAATCCCTCATCCCAGCATTCCAACAATCAGAAATCACACCTTCTGAGAACCTATGGAAAGGTGGGATTATGGGTGCTTTTGTTAACATGGTTATACTTTTCTTTTTGCCTTTGTAGATTGTGCATTTTTTACTTTAATAATTAGGAGAAAATTAAGCAAGCTGTTAAGAAGCTTTGAGGCCGGGCACGGTGGCTCACGCTTATAATTCCAGCACTTTGGGAGGCCAGGGCGGGCTGATCGCGAGGTCAGGAGTTCAAGACCAATCTGGCCAACATAGTGAAACCCTGTCTCTACTAAAAATACAAAAATTAGCTGGGCATGGTGGCACATACCTGTAATCCCAGCTACTCAGGAGACTGAGACAGGAGAGTCGCTTGAACCTGGGAGGCAGAGGTTGTGGTGAGCTGAGATCATGCCACTCTGCTCCAGCCTGGGCAACAGAGCAAGACTCTGTCTCAAAAAAGAAAAAAAAAAGGAGAAGTTTTGAAAAGAAAAACTTCAGTCTCCCAGCTGCTTAGCACTGCCCTGGGTCCTATGGCAGTGTTGTCCAAAGTTGTATAAGCCATTATCAAAGACACATAAAGTGGTATCGCCCTTTTGGAGAGCAATTTGGCAACAGGCACCACAAGCCATAAAAATGTCCATATCCTGTGACCTAGTAATCCCGCTTCTGGGAACCTGTCCAAAGGAAATAATCCAAAGGCGGGGAAAAGCTGTATGCATCAAGATGCTCATCACGCCATTATTTATAACAATGAAACATTGGGAGCAAAATAAAGGCCTAACGGTATGAGACTGGCTGAGTAAATTAGGAATCTTTGATTGAATGGAATATTCTGCAGCCATTAAAAATTATAATACCAAAATGATATAGCAATGTTGGAAAATATTTTTGCTAAGTGAAAAAGGTGGGACATAAAGTTTTACGCATATCATGATTATAACTGTGTAAAAATTATTTGGAAAGTACAGATGCTTCGAGACTGGAAAGTGAAGGGAGAATGGACAGGACCTAGAAATGGGCTGGGAGGAGTCACAGAGGGCTCTTGGGGTTTTTTTGTTTTTGTTTTTGCTTTTGTTTTTTTGAGACATAGTCTCTTCTGTTGCCTGGGCTAGAATGTACTGGCGCAATATTTCAGCTCACTGCAACCTCCACCTCTCGGGTTCAAGCAATTCTCCTGCCTCAGCCTCCTGAGTAGCTGAGATTACAGGCGCCCACCACCACACCCAGCTAATTTTTGTATTTTTAGTAGAGATGGGGTTTCACCATGTTGGTCGGGCAGGTCTCGAACTTCTGACCTTGTGATCCGCCCACCTCGACCTCCCAAGGTGCTGGGATTATAGCAGTGAGCGACGGCACCTGGCCAGCTCTTGGGTTTTGAGGGTGAGCAGCTGGCTGGGTGAAGCCTTGTTTACTGAAAGTCATGGTGGCAGAGAAGCAGACTGGGGTGGGGGGAAGACCAGTCGTTTAGTTCCACCATGTTAGGTCAAAGGTGACTGCAAGAATCCAAAAGGAGGGTCCAATGGCCAAAAAAGAGGCCTAGACCAGTAGTAGGAATTTTGGAGCCATCAGCTTGTAGATGGTGTTTAAAGCCCTGAGAAATGAATGACCTCAGGCAAAGAGAGTTAGGGTGGTGGGGCTTAGCCAAGCAAACATATTAGAGTCACCTGGAGATCCCTCCAGGCCAGTGAATCACAGCCTCTGGGCTGTGGTTGGGCATCAGCATTTATTCCAAGCTCCCTGGATAATTCCAGTGAATCTAGGACTGCAATGATGGTCCCTGTGGTCCCCAGCATAAGGCCTTACATCTGGGCAGCATGACTTATAGTACACGTAAGTACTGTCCTGCTGCACTGAATGGTGCAGTTGTTGCTCAGGCGCTTTCCTTAAAGTAAACATTTTCCATACCCCAAATTCTGGCACGTGGCCTGAGAGCATTTTTGAGCTGCTTCTGAGTGGAAGAGGCTGTGTCGAAAATACAGTTTGGATACAGAAACATTGAAAGGATGGGGATATTTTGCTAGCTCATGGGTAGAGTGGGGCAGAATATTTGAAACTGGGACAGGCACAGAAAAATCCACAGCATAACTGAACATGGAGTTATGTTTGGTCAGCTTCTGATGGCCCCAGATAGAGGGTGAGTTTCTTGAGCATGGAGGGGGGGACATGGAAGACATTACGGGACCCTTGGAGCTGTTGGCACAGGGCAGGTACTTCGTAGGTGCTCAATACATCCTCTGTTTACTGTGGGTTGACTCGGAACCAGGGAAGGGGCAAGCCAGCTGGTCAGAGCCTTCACCCCCAAAGCTGGAGAGTACTATAAGAAGGAGCCTTCTCCAAACATCTTGAGTCTCCCCTGGCTTTCTCCCTGGCTCACCAGGCTTGAGATGGATATTGGACTTTTGAAGTAGGTGGACGGGTTAGCAAGGGGCCTCAAGGATTTTGTAGGCCAAGCACAAAGGGGATAGTTTGTCTCTGTTCCACAATGTCTGGGGTCTCTGCTAGGAAGACCTAAATGACTGGGGTGACATCTGAGGGACTAGAATCATCTGGAAGTGTCTTCACACTCATGTTTGGTGCCTGGACTGGGATGACTTGAAGGCTGGACTGGGCTGGGACTGTTGACTGGAGCATCTACACATAGTGTCTCCACACGGCTTGAGCTTCCTCATGGCATGACCGCCTCAGAGTAGTCAGATGTTTTACATGATGACTTGGGGCTCCAGGAACAAGTGTTCCAACAAACAAGGAAGAAGTATGATCCCTTATGACCTAGCCTCAGAAGTCACATAGGGTCACTTCCACACCCAGATTCCACTGGAGAGGACATGGAACCTGCCTCAAAGTCTTTTTTTATGAAGAGCTTCTTTGGGCCAGGTGTGGTGGCTCATGCCTGTGATCCCAACACTTTAGGAGACTGAGGTGGCAAGATCTCTTGAAGCCAGGAATTTGAGACCAGCCTGGGCAACATAGCGAGAACCCATCTCTACAAAAAATTTAAAAATCAGCCTGATGTGGTGATGTGTGCTTGTGGTCCCAGCTACTTGGGAGGCTGAGGTGGGACGATTGCTTGAGCCCAGAAATTTGAGGTTGCAGTGAGCTAAGATTGTGTTACTGCACTCCAGCCTGGGTGACAGAGTGAGACACTATCTCAAAAAAAAAAAAAAGCCCCTTTAACTCTCATTTTTTCACTCCTCTCTAAGAGAGGTCAGACCAGGACTCCGGGAACAGATGCCATGAGACAAGACCCCAGGGCCTTTATCATCTTCTGGTCAAAATCACATGCCCTTGGGCATAGCACCTCATGAAACAGGACCTTGGGAGTGAGTGGGAGTGAGGGGTCTACATGGGCTCAGCTGCAGCTGCCAGACCACAGCTTGGCAGAGGGCTATGTCCTTTCACACCGGTGAAATGCCACCAATGTGAAAGAACATATCCCACTTTTTCTGCTACCTACCTCTGGAGCAAGGTTTCCTTCCCTTACACTTAGGCAACCCAAACCAGACCTGGGGGCCTGAGCACAGCCACTGCAGGCCCAGACGCTTCCTTTGTGAAGAGCTAGGCAGGGGCCCAGGGTGATGTGATCAGGGCTTGGCCTCCTGTGGCTGGCTGCGCATGGCCAGCCCAGACCCGAACATTGGTGGTTACAGTTTCCAGGCCTCCTGGGAGAAAAGCCAGCAAGGCAGGTTCTCCCTCCCCCACACTGTGGTCCCCTGGAGGACTTCAGCCTGAAGGACAACTCTTCTGGCCAGGCCGGGCAGCCCAAGCTGACCCACTGGCTGGCCGGGAGCCCAGCTCTCTCCCCCAGCGAGCCCCCATCCGTTTCCTGGTATTGCTCTGTGTGAGTGTGCACGCGTGCGTGAGTGTGTGTGTGTTGGGGGACATTCTGTTTTTCAAGGACCTGGCTCTGTGCAGTGAAGGGATCTGTTGGAGAATGATGAGCGACCCGTGGGTCAGGGAACATACTCCCCTCTACTTCCCAGTTCCTCCTCTCCTAGGGAGGGAACTCCCCATGAACAAGCATTCCTGCATCCTGAATGGTTGCAGCCTCATGGCTTTGTTCTCTGCCCCTCCCCTGCCCAGACTCCCGAATGCCCTTTCTCAGGCTTGAAGAATTGTGGGACTCCAGGAGGGGACTTGAAATTCCGCGCCGTCATCATCAGTATCATCATTCCCTTCCACTGTGTTTGCTATTTCAGCCTCCATCCACCCATTCAACAAGTATTTACCAAAACCTCCACTGGGTACTAGGAAGAGAGAGAGAGAGAAAGAGAATGAACACTCAGACTCAGACCCTATCCTCAAGGTGCAGCAGAGAGGAAATCAACTTGTGATTAGAAGCCACGTGCCTGGGAAATGCTGAGGCCAGGGCTCCCGGCTGCCTGCACCGTGCACTGGGTTCCAGGAAGGAAGGAGCAGCATTGGAACTGGGCCTCCGGGGACGGTTGGGATTTGGGTTAGGCAGATGGGCAGAGAGAGGGAAAAGGATTGTAGGTGACAAGAGCAACATGGGCATGGGGCCTTGTGGGGGGAGGGGATGGTCACCTGAAAGGGACACATTTGCTGTCAAGATAATTTGTCCTCCCCCATTGTTCCCTGTCTGAGCCTTATCTAGCAAAGGAGAAGAGGATCTGGTGAACTGAGTCACACCAGGCTGTTAGTGACCATCTTATTTCTCCCGGCAGGGCCTGTATTTTAGAAGAGGGCTGTGGCTGTGCAGGCTTTGGGGCAGGGCATTGGTTTGTGGTCCACATCAAGCATCTAAGTGTGAGGAAATGAGCTTCTGTCCTAGACTTGGATGGAGAGGAAAAGGAAGGGAAATGTCTGAGCTCCAGGGCAGGGGCCTTCCCTCCCAAATCCGTATCTCCCTTGGAGTTGAGGGCATAAATGGGGTTTTCATCTCTCTTTGCTGCTGGTCTCCCAGCTCCTTCCGCTGCCAGGCCTAGCCCGCTGTCCCCTCCCCACTGCTCCCTCACTGCCATTCTTCTCCCAGGACGTCCTGTGACTTAACCAAAGGCATAAAAGCTACTGATGGAAGGCTGTTGCTTTGGCTGCCCAGGGGTGAGCTGGGGTCAGCCCATGCCCTGGGACTGGAGGGCTGTTTTCCACCGTACAGCAGCCTGTGGATGGCCCTTTGGGGCCGTGTCTCTGACTGTGACGGCAGGCAGGGTGGGATGGGGTAGGGGAGCACACAGCGGTCTGGTTCAGTACACTAGCTTGACCTGGAATCCGCATGAATCATCCACATTGGCCAGCTAGCCCATCCCCAGGGGACCCTGTAATTGTGCAACCAGCCTCTCCCCTCTACCCACCCTCCTTCTCTTGATAAAACCTGGCCAGAAACTCAGGCACAGAGAGAAAATGGATATGGCGATGATTCCATGTGTTATTCAGAATTAACTAGGTGAGTATCACTGAGCTCCTCTTAGGTAGTAGGCATTGAATGACGCAGAGATCTTGGGGAAATGGGCCTTATCCTCAGGGACCCTGCAGCCCTCTGGTTCCAGTGTCAGCAGCCCTCACTAAAAGTCAATGGATGCAGCCCAGAAGAGGAGCTAGGACTTCATAGGAGGAGACAGGTTCTCCAGCACCTCATTTACAAAGCAAATGGTTGAACCACTCCCTGCCCTGAAGCGCTGCGCTGGCCTCAAGGCCTAGTGAAGGGCTAGGGGCTGGCTTGGGCCCTGCATGCATCCTTTCCCCGTTTACCCCCCAATTTAGCATCTAAGACCCTTGCTGCCTGGCCCCAGGCTTGTCTTCCTCCCTGATCTCCAGAGCCCCTTGTTCCAGGAACAACAGACCCCTTGCTCTTTTGCTCACATCCCCTCCCTCATACATCCTCTATCCCCTCCTGTTCTCCCATCCTTCCATCACCAAGCCCCTCCTCCAGCATCCTGCGCATTTAAATTTGTAGAAACCTGGTCCCAGACTAGATCCTACGTCTGCCTTCTATACCTGAGAATATGTTACTCCCAAGGCATTGATGTGTTGATTTCACTTATTAAAATGGCTTATCACCTTGCAGAGTAGGATGCTCTGGGGCCCAGCCAAATAATTTCCGTTTCTGTGAGGCGGGTTTGGGAGGCCAACAGGGCATCAGGCTAGTCCAGAATATTCACATAGAGGAACAGAGCATCAGCGTGGAAATGAACCTTAGACACCACTCTGTCCCTTGACTCCCACTCACAAAGATGTGAACTAACACCCAGTGCTGATGGCAGGTAGCACCTTCCATTCCACACCCCGGAAGCGGTCGAGGAAAGAATCCCGGGGGAAAATAAAAGAAGTACTCCGTACAAAGCTTTGTTTGTGTTAGCAAAACAATTGGGAAACATTTCACGTACTGAACAACAACTAAGCTAATCCAACCTCGGTTCATCAACATGAGACAATGCGCCTCACCACTGAGCCACTGAGCATGACTCGTGGGAACCAGTTCTGTATATGTACACGCATGTTGGAGATAATGGAAAAGAAGAATGCAGAGTCTGGAGTAACATGCTCCATGATTCTCTTGTTCCGTTGTATCCGTTTTTATAGATTAAAAAAAAAAATAACAGTGTCTATTTCAGATTATAAAAATGATCTATGTTCATTCTGGAAAATTTGAAAAATCAGGAAAGTGTAAAGATGAAATTTTGAAATCACACTTTATCCTACCCTCCCAAGATACCACCCTTTGCATTTGGTGTTTTCCTTTCACTTCTTTGTTTTTTTCCCCTATGACCGTATATGACAATTTCCTACCTTTTGCTTTTGATGTTACAACATTGCATCAGGAGCATTTCCTCATTGTATTATTCATCCCGTATTTTACTGATTATGATGTTTCAAATTTTTTATCTCTGATTGGATATATCTTCAACTGAAAGCAAGTCACAGTTAATTACTACTTTTTTTTTTCCTAGATGAATGTAAAATAACAGTCAGTTCTACAGTTGATTGAATTAGATTTAATAAGATATGGAATGTGCTTCAAAAGCCTGATTTTTATGCCTATATAATAGTTTATCATATGAACATAAACATATTTTATTAGCCTCTTATATTGGACTTTTAGGTGGTTCCAACTTTCTACCTTTTTTTTTTTTTTGAGACAAGATCTTACTCTGTCACCCAGGCTGGTGTGCAGTGGCATGATCTCGACTCACTGCAGCCTCAACCTCCCAGGCTCAAGTGATCCTCCCACCTCAGCTTCCCAAGTAGCTGGGACTACAGGTGTGCACCACCATGCTGACTAATTTTTGTATTTTTCAAAGAGACTGGGTCCTGCTATGTTGCCCAGGCTGGTCTCAAACTCCTGGGCTCAAGCCATCCACCCACCTCCACTGCCCAAAGTGCTGAGACTATAGGCGTGAGCCACTGCACCTGGCCTCAACTTTCTACTTTTAAGAAGCATCTCTGAACACGAAATGTGTCCACACTGCTCATTGTTTACTGGGGTAGATTCACAGGAATAGATAGAATGAGACAAAACAAACGAGGATCTTAGAAGCTCTGGATGCAGATGCATGTACACATTGAAAAGGTCCAAAAGTAAATATGTGAATATGGAGGGATAGAGATGGGCACTATACTGATTAAGCTCTTATTTTCTGTGGCATTCTTTGTGTATAGACTTTGAAATGATGGTCATAAGGACAAATCAGTAGTGAATGACTGCACTTATGTATGAGAGGAGGTGTGCATGAGAAGGGGCAGAGAAAGGAGAGACAGAGAAAAAGAGAAGAGAAATGTCCAGCACTACAGAGGAGTCCTGGAATACTGGTATGGATGATGTGGAAGTGAGAGCTCTGAGGTCTGGGGTAAAGCAGGAAAACAGAGAGCTGTTGGGTTGAGAGGAGGTTGTTTGGTAAGATTTTTCACACTCTTGAGTTCCTGGGAAATGTGCTGTTCAGCAGTTGGAGCACAAAGTCTAGAAAGAGTACTGAACTGGATGGGGCCAGGCAATCTGAGTTCACACCTTGGTCTGCTGATGATAACTTGCTGTCTAACTGGCCTTGAACTCATGACTTCACATGAAGAAACTCATGATCCTCACGCCGCAGTCTCCTCTTCTGTAAATGAGGCAATGGGGCTGGAAGATCTTTAGGATTCCACCAGCTCTGCAAATCTGTAGCTTGCGAGTTCCCAGCATTTGGGGAGAGAAAGGTGACATTATCTGGTTTGTAACTAACCCCAGCTCCCCTGCTCCTTGTGGCTCATTTTTCCTTAGGGCCTGGAACAACTTTCTAGAATTCCTTTCCCAGGTCCAGGACATCAGAGCCATTCACTCCCATGGGACTGCATGGGGAATCAGTACAGCCAGGTTCAGCATGACATTGGACTCCCCTCTCTCACTTCACCAAAACTCCTGATGGCCCTTCAGAGAAACCTGCTGCTTTCTGTCTTTCCCGAGAGTTCCAGAAGAGGCATGTAATGGAAACAGCCTTTAGTCTTAGTTTGTGTGCTTTTATCTTAAGTGGCTCCTTTCAAAATCAGGGGTCAGAAGTTCTTCTCCCTGCCTCCCATCCTGAGGGTGATGGAAGAGCGAGAAATAGGAGTTTAAAACAGGGCTTTGGTGAGGATATGGTTTTGGCTGCTCTAATAAAGACCCAAAATGGCATAAACGAAATTGAAGTTCATTTTTCTCTCCCATCACAGTCTGGATGTAAGCGTCTGGGCTGTGAAGGTGGCTCAGCTTTTCCAAGTTGTTAGGGTCCCAGGTTCCTTGTCTTGTTGCTCTGTCGTCTAAGATGGCTCCCCACCATGTCCACGTTTCTACCTGTGGAAAGGGGGAAGAAAGGAAGGGGAAGGCTCCCCCTTCCTTCATAGATGACCGGGAGCTGCCACACTATACTACAGCTTACATCCAATTGGCCAACACTTTATCACGTGGCCACATACTAGGTTGCAGAGGCACCTGGGAAATGTAGTCTTTTTCCCTGATAAAAACTAAGACTATTACTGTGTGAGAGAATAGAAGAACAGAATCCAGAATAGAAGAATGGGAAATGAACAATTTCTGCAAAAAACAGATCTTCAAACCTGGAGCTTCAGGACTCCAAAAATCCATGAGACAGTAGTAGCAGCATATCAAAATGGCTTATCAAATTGAGGTTCATCAAAATAGATTGAACTTAATTTCTTTTTTTTTTTTTTTTTTTGAGACGGAGTCTCGCTCTGTCACCCAGGCTGGAGTGCAGTGGCCAGATCTCAGCTCACTGCAAGCTCCGCCTCCCGGGTTCCCGCCATTCTCCTGCCTCAGCCTCCCGAGTAGCTGGGACCACAGGCGCCGCCACCTCGCCCGGCTAATTTTTTGTGTTTTTAGTAGAGACGGGGTTTCGCCGTGTTAGCCAGGATGGTCTCGATCTCCTGACCTAGTGATCCGCCCGTCTCGGCCTCCCAAAGTGCTGGGATTACAGGCTTGAGCCACCGCGCCCGGCCGATTGAACTTAATTTCTTACCCATCTCAACTGTCAGGACTTCCCTTCTTTCTTTCCATGTGGCACATCTTGAAGGACCAGTCTTCAGTTCCCTGGTGGCTGGCAAGGCTCTCCCTGAAGAATTGAGAACAGATTTGGAATTGCAAGCACTTCCTTGGCTTGTTAAGAATCAATGACGCACAATGCCGTAGACTTTTATTTTAATATACAACCAAAAGCTGCTTACAGATATCCTCCTGAATTAAACAGGGGTTATCAAACCATGTCATTTTTAAACCTAAATTAGCACATCGCTAGAGTTTTTCAGGGCCTTGAAATCAGTATTCTACTAAGATGGCTGGCATCTTTGCAGTCCTTGGCAAAGCTCCTACTGTGTGCACCTGTATAGATAGCTGAAACTCCTGAAAGTCTTAGTAAGAACACTTTGTTTTCATTGTCATCTTAGCTCCAAAGTCCATTTGCTGCTATTTTTGCTTTTCAATTATAAATTGCTGTGAGTTTAGCTTCCTTATTATAGATTTAGTTTGTTGTGGGTTCAGTTAGCCACCAGTGTGTCGTACCTATTTGTATATTTGAAGCCTGTAATTTTTCATTCGCCACTGTGCCTTAAAGGTGTCATCAGTGGACCACCTGCATTGGAATCTCCTGGGTGCTTGTTAAAATGCAGATTCTTGGGTTCTCACACAGACCTCCCAAATCAGAATCTCTGGGAGTGGTCCCTAGAATATATGCCTCTGTGCCAGTGAGAACTCGTGAACACATCTTAATGTGTTATCAGAGTGGTTCAGAAACAAACCATCCAGACTTTTACTGTTAAATCAGTTACACATGTAAGTCCCCAATTCTGCTTCTGTAGAGATAGTTGCATGTGGATTTGTTCTATTTAAATATCTTGCAAAAGGAGGGTGCCGTATTATCACATCAAATTGTGCATAGCTTCTTTTAGGAAGTACCTGGGAGGTGATTCATAATGTCCCTCTCTTATTCTTCTTTATTGTTTTCCCACTGATGCATGGGTATGGGTAGATTAGGAGCCTCTGGGCCAGCCAAGATTAGAAACCACCACTAAGACACAAAGGAGCATACCAGACCCTGCCAAGTCAGTAACTTGCTGGAGAAACTATTTTAAAGAAGAGACATAGGGACTAAGACAAGGAGAGCTCCTGAATGACTTCAGAGGGTTATGAGAGGAAAGCGCCCGAGCCCTCACGGTCAAGGATGTGTCTGGAGGCTGTGCTGGAAAGTGCCTGGGAGGATTTCAGGACTCCCAGGAGCCCTCTGAGGAAGCGGCTTCCTTTCCATTCCTGCCTTGTGTGCTGGGGGAGGGGCTGGATCCAGGGCTGCAGCGGGCCCTTTATCCGCTCCTCTCAGCTCTGACTGGAGTGCTTTGTGTCCTGGCTGTGCCCCTCACAGCCTCTTAGTGACGGGCCTGTTGTCCAAGATGGTCCCGAGGCTGGTCCGGGCCTGCGCCCATGTATTATGCAGCAGCAGCTGGGACAAAGCTCCTGTGTGTAGAAGTGGGGTGGGGTGGGGGCTTGCTCCCCACAGAGTCCTGTTTACCAGGCACTGGGATGCGAGAGGGTAGGATGGTGGAGATGCTGTGTACAGGAGCTGGGCTTCTCAATGCCGCCTCTGAGAGGAGAGAGGTGAGGGCATTGTGGGTGCCACAACAGGCTTTCCTGGCTAAAGCAGGAGTGATGGCTTAGTTCAGGTTCAGGGCAGCCAGAGAAATGATCCTCCACCTCCCAGGGCTCCTAGGCCAACTCAGGATGCACTGCCTGGTCATTAACTGGGGATCTCTGACTAACTGTGACCCCAATTAGTTAGTAATTCCCTAGGGCACTCATGAGACAAGACTAATGTCATCCTTCCTAATCAAAGTGGACAGAGAATCAGTCATTTTCCCTGGACCAGGACTCTTGAGGGGTGCAGCCAGGTCTTGCTCCCCTCTGCATCCTCCTAACCCAGGGCGCCTGGTGTAGGCCAATCACACAGTGAATGTGTGTGGGATGCAAAAGGGTTTTCAGGTATTTGTGATGTGCCCATTCCTGAGCCAGTGGCTGTGGCTTAGGCTTAGATGAGAAGCACAAATGCTGTGGTTGAATGTTTGTGTTCTTCCAAAATCCATGTTGAAATCTTAACCCCTAAAGTTACTAAGAGGTGGAGCCCTTGGAGTGATTGGTCATTCACCAGTCACCTTTATGATAAATCATGAAGGTTGAGGCCTCACGAATGGGATTAGTTCACTTATAAAACAGACCCCTGAGAGGCCCTTGCTTCTTCCGCCATGTGAGGATGCAGCTAGAAAGCCCATCAGTGAATCAGAAAGTGGGCCGTCACCAGACACCAAATCTGCCAGTGCCCTAATCTTGGACTTCCCAGCCTCCAGAACCATGAGAAATAAATTTCTGTTGTTCATAAGCTACCCAGTTTATGGTATTTTGCTACAGAAGCCTGAAAGGACTGAGACAAGAAGGAAGACCATAGCCTTCCTTCCTAGATGCTTACTGCTTGATAGAGACATAGACTTCGCCCAGATGAGCAGGGTGGAGGAGGCTGCCGTTTATAGAACACCTACTGTGGGCCAGACCTGCTGGGTGGTTTACATGCAGCGGCTCGCTCCCTCCTCCCAGCAACCCTGTCCAACATGAAGCCTTTTCTCCATTCTGTGATGGAAGAACCCAGCTCAGACTGGTTGAGTAATTGCCCAAGGACTGACTCTATGGCCTGTGCTTTTGTAGTAAACAGTATAATGATGGGCATAATTGGGTTGCTGTTGGGGACATGGCTAATCAGAATTATCACTGGAGCCTTTTCAAAATAATACCTCTGCCTCTTCCCCATCACCTCAGATGCACTTATTGGGGGGATGAAGGGTTAAGAATCTTGGGCAGGAAATGTATAGCTTTAAAAAGCTCTCTGGTCATCCTAGTTTCTTCTCAGAAAAGTACTTAGTGTTATTTTTAGTCTTATTTATAGATTTTGGAACTTTACTATGACTCCAACAGAAGGGGAAGGTCTTGCTCAAGGTTACGCAGCCCCACCAAGGTCTCTTGCTGCCCAGCGTGCTGGCCTTAGTGCCATGCTGCACTCCCTTAAAAGCAGGCAGCTGCCCTGGATCCAGATTCAAACCGCCTGCTGGGTGCCGTGGGCCATCGTGCAAGTCTTCCAGGCCGCGGTCGAATGATTCTGACAGGCGGTGAGTACAGCTGTGTCAGCGCGTGGGCCCCAGCGCAAGCAGGCAATCCCATGTCATCTGCGAGATCTCCCATGGGCGAGGGCCTAGCGTTACCAAAGGCCTCGAGAGCTGGGTCTTGCCTCTTGGGTGCACATGGTCTCATGGGGGAGACAGACAGGTGTGCGCAGAGGGATGGCACTGTGTGCCGAACTGGATTTGGTTCTGGAACCAAACACACACAGCCAGACTAATTCCAGCTGCATGGATCTGAGAAGCCTTGCTGAATCAGAGTTTTGTTTTATTTGGAAGACAAGCCTGAGGATAAAATAAAGGGTTTCAAAGGAAGAAGGGAAAGGAAGGAAGTAAAGTTTGCAAACACTAGGTATTTAACTTGCCTTGTCTCATTTAATTTTCCCAAGAACCATGTATATGGAGAGTAGTAACCCTGGTCACTAGATGAAGAAGCAGGGCTCTGAGGGGTCAAAAAAATGGTCCAGGAGTTGTTGAGACTGAGACAGAGCCAGATCTGTCAGCCTTCAAGCCCGTGCTTTCCAACAACATTGGCTTTCTTGGGCTCCACGGAGCAGGCCGAGTGATATCCTGACACTGGTGGCTGTGGGGAGTGGGGACTGGGGATGGGTGGGAACCCAGAGGCAATGAGGAGGAGACAGGTGCATCAGCCACTGTGGCCTGTGGCCTGTGGCCTCTTGTCTCTGCAGATCTTGGAGCTAGGCTCACACCACTTTTCACTCTTCTGTGTTTTTCAGGCACTTTTCTGTTTAATGTATCTTTTGTCCTCCCTTCACTGGTGATCTGGGAACCAAAGGACTTGGTTCTAGTCCCAGCTGTGCTACTCGCCAGCTGTGTGACCTTGAGCAGGTCACTTGCCCATACTGGACCTCCACATTCCCACCTATAAAATGAAGGGTAGTGTGTGTGTGTGTGCATGTGTGTGTCTATGACTATATATGTGTTGTTGGGTGTATGTGTGCGTGTGTGCATGTGTGTGTCTGTGACTATATATATGTGGTTGGGGGTGTGTGTGTGTGTGTTCATTCTCAGAAAACTCAGTGTGGATAGTAGGACCAAATAAACTCTCGGTCTTTCCTTGCTGTGTTCTCCCCCTGTTGGGTGGACAATGCTGGCGTCATCAGTCTCATTTTATGGAAGATGAAAGTGGAGTCTTAAGAGGGAGTCCTGGGTAAGCAGGGACTAAGCCATACTATGCTCTTACACTCACTTCTAACAACCTCAACTTGAAATCCCCAGTGGGTGGTTGTTATCCCAGTGGGGGAGTCCTGTGCCTGAATGGGGCCCTTAGAGATTGTGGCTGAACATGGGGGTTTGCATTTGAATCTTAGGCTACTGGAATGCCGTAGTAACATGCCATTCTGGATCACTAGATTTTTCAATTCACTTCAATAAATATTTATTGAGCATCTACTATGTCCCAAGCTTCCTACTAAGTGCTGGGGACGAAGTTGAACAGAGTCAGTCCTTGCCTTCCAGCAACCCAGTTAGTGCTGTGGCTTTCAGACTTTTTTGCTATAGTTGCTAGTGAGAAAAATCATTTTGTTGTGACCCAATACACACACACACACACAAATACATGTTATGTATACAAAACAAAACCAAAGGTCATGATATGCATTCTATTTTCTAGTCTTTTCTACTCTGCTTCATTTTTTTAAAATGCTGGTAGCAGCCTACCACTTTGATTTCATAACCTACTAGTAGGAGGTGACCCTCCAGTGTGAGAAACACAGATTGAGCACTGCATATATTACACATGTTGTATTACATATAAATTATGTGCTATGGAAAAAAAGCAAAAAATGCATTAATTTGGGGAAATCACAGAAGGCTCCCAGTTCAAGTGGCACTTGAGCTGAGTCCAGATGTGTGAGAAGATTTGAGTAAACAGGAAAAGGGGAAAGGCAGCCAGATGGAAGCAACAGTGCGATCAAAGGCTGGGAGGCGTGAGTGCACAGCTGAGGAGATAGCACTGATGTGCCTGGCACATGAGCAGCGCTCTTCCTGGGTTATCACACTTGGTTCTCAATAATCCTACAAGACAGGGACTTTCTAGTTTATGTACTGCTGAGGCGAGCACAAGACAGGGACTTTTTATCTCTTCATGTTGCAAAAGAGGAAAATGGGACTCAGAGACGTTATGTAACTTGCCCAAGGTCACATGGCTACTAAGTGGTGGAGCCAGGATTTGAATTCAGGCAGTTACACTGTGATCTCAATATGAGGTTCCTAGAGATGTGGCCCTAAAAATACTTTGAGCTAGTTCAAGGGGATGTTTGAATACAGGCCTGAAAATTTAAAATTTCATTCTGTAGAGAAGAGGAAAACATTTTGCGATTTTGAGAAAGGGAAGTGACGTGGTCAAAAATTTATTTAGGGGAGGGTCACAGCAGCATCAGCATAGTAGATGGGCTTAAGGAGAGGCAGGGATACTTATCAGAAGATGGTAACAGCATCTCCCTAGTCAGGTCAGCAGCCCCAGATACCATTACATCATATTTATCTTTGGGATGCAATTGAGGATGTTGCTCATATAACACATATTAACAAGAATGAAAGGAGGATGAATCATGTTTTCCTTTTTACTTTGACTGCTAGGAAGCTCGGAGCCCCAATCTGTGGTACTCTTCCAGGGAGCATTCAAGAGCTATTAGCCTTCTGTATACTCATTTTGCTTTGCCTTAGTTCTCCTACCCTCACCTTCCTTTAGCCTGAATTTTATCACTTAGATTTTCATCCTGCTGCAACATATGCATTTTAGTATGATGCCTTAGAGCAGGATTTAAATAAAAAACAAATAAAACACACTGAAGCAATTGGAGAGCATTTTTTGTGTGTGCAAGATTGAAAGGTCTTAGAGGGCTAGACTGTCTTATCATCCCCCGGGGCTTCTGTCGTGGTGCTGGTGCCAGGTGTGTGCATCACATGGATGTAAACCTTGGACTGTTGGTGCTGGAAATGTTCCACAGGGTCCTCTCTCCCTCTGCTTCTCAAAAATGGACATAGACCACCAGTAGTACACAAGATAGTTTCAGTGGGGCCTGAATAAACATGGTTGGGTGTAATTGTAAATGCTGGGTGTAAATGTGTGTGTGTGTGTGTATATATATGTGTACACATACATATATGCACGCATACATATATATGTACATATATATGAGTGTGTGCATGCATGTGTGTGTGCACGTGTTCATTCTCAGCAAACTCAGAGTGAATAGTAGGACCAGATAAACTCTAGGTCTTTCCCTGCTGTGTTCTCTCCTTTTTGGGTGGACAGTACTGGCATCATCACTCTCATTTTATAGAAGATGAAAGTGGAGTTATATATTTTCTTATTTTTTCTTTTGAGACAGAGTCTCACTCTGTCACCCAGGCTGGAGTGCAGTGGTGCAGTCTTGACTCACTGCAGCCTTTGCCTCTCAGGTTCAAGTAACTTCCCTGCCTCAGCCTCCTGAGTAGCTGGGATTACAGGCATGCACGACAACACCCGTCTAATTTTTATACTTTTAGTAGACATGGGATTTCACCATGTTGGCCAGGCTGGTCTCGAACTCTTGACCTCAGGTGATCCGCCCACCTTGGCCTCCCAAAGTGTTGAAATTACAGGTGTGAGCCACCATGCCCGGCCTAATTGTTGTGTATTTATTTAATGTGTTTTAGGAAAAACATTAGCTGGGACATCAAACTGTGATGTCATGACTTAAATTGCTTAGAATGATGTTTGTACCGATATTTAAATGTTAGAAAGAGCCAATTTAAAGAAAATTTTAAAATAGATATGGTTCGGGTGATTTGTAGAAATGGCAAGAACATGTTGGCAGTGGTACACAAATTATGAAGTTTGGAAAACACTGATAACACTGATTCCATTCAACCTCTTGTTTGACAAATGACTAAACTGAGGCCCAGAAAGGACAGAACACTTGTCCATGAGTCTGATAAGCTATTTTAAGCCACAGGAGTAAAGAGGGTCTTCCCCTTCCAACCTCATTCAAAAGTCTGCGTTTAGGGATCACCTGGTCCCATATCTTGCTTTTGAATCAGTTTTATATTTCCAAAATGCCTTCTCTGCTTTATTCTCTCGTTCCTTTTTTTTTTTTTTTTTTTTTAATCTGAGTCTTATCAAGCAGCTATAGTAGGGTAGTTATTTCTTTGTTTTGCAGATAAACAAACTGAGACCCAGAGAGGGAGTGTGCCTGCCGTCACTCAGCCAGCCCAGGCAGGACCAGGGCTAGAAGGTTTCCAGGCCTTCCTACTGTGCGTGTCAGGCAGGGTTGGGCGGGGAGCCAGTTTCTGTGATGAAATCCCCCAACAAAGGGTAGAAAGTCTTCTGGGGTAAATGCAAGGCAGTCTGCTGGCCGAGCTCCACTTGGGAGCACAGGGAACGGTACAGGGCCTATTATACGCTGCTCCACTTCCGGGAAGCTATTACTTTCTGAAGGAGCCACAGATGTTCTCCTTGCCTGCTGATTAACGGGTGTGTTACTCAGCTTGGAGTGGACAGATGAGATCAGCCGTGAATATTCTCAACTGTGTGACCACCATAAACTCTGCCAGTGCAGGTGTAGGGACCCTGCAGGCCATAAGCAATTTAGCCACAGCGTTTAATGAGCAATCGAGCATCTTGGAGGTGCCAGGACCTGTGCTCGTGGCTGGAATGGAGGCGCAGACAAATCAGACACTGCCCCCGACCCCATGGGACTCAGTCGGCTAGGGGAAGCAGACACATAAACAATTAGCCACGGAACAATGCAGTGCATGCCAGCATGGAGGCCTGGAGCAAGCACGATGCAGGGAGTGCTGAGTTCTTTCTCAGGGACCAGAGAGGCTTTGCAGCACAGGAAGCATTTGAACTGTACCGTACTATTGAATAGAGTTTGGCAGGAGGAAATGAGGAGGAGGCATTCCTGAAAGGGGACCTGCCCAGAGTTCCACACTGGCCTGAACTGGAGACCAGCACATGTGCACCTGGGATGGGAATGAACTGTGGCTCTGGCTTCATAACTCTGCCTTTCCAGATGGGTGGGTTACCAGAGCCTTGTGAGAACAGATTGGCCTTGCTTTGGTTTGGTTGTTGGTTTGAGATAGGGAGGCAATGTGACTCAAGAGGACAAGCTTTGGGATAATACAGACCTGGGTTCAAAGTCCAGTTCAGCTCCTTGGCAGTCATGTGACGTTGGGCAAGTTTCGCTTTTTTTTTTTTTTTTTTTTTTTTTTTTTGAGACAAGGTCTCACTCTGTCACCTAGGCTGGAGGGCAGTGGTGCAATCATGGGTCACTGCAGCCTTGACCACCCAGGTTCAAGTGATCCTCCCACCTCAACCTCCCAAGGAGCTGGGACTATAGGCACATGCCACCGTGCCTGGCTAATTTTTCTGATTTTCTTATTATTTGTAGAGATAGGTTCTCACTATGTTGCCCAGGCTGGTATCAAACTCCTGGGTTCAAGTGATCTTCCCACCCTGAAGTGATCCTCCCGATCCAAAGTGCTGGGATTATAAATGTAAGCCACTATTTGACCTTCTCAGTCTTGGTTTTCCATCTTTAAAATGGGGATAATCTCTTTTGCTTAGGAGTGAAAATTAAATGAGATGAAGTTGGAGAAGGACTTAACCCATAGCCGGGTTTGTAGTTGGTGCTCCGTACATTAATGACAATTATGGCAATGCTGCTGGGTGAGTGACTGCATGTGGAAGTGGAGTGTGTGGGGGCATGGGCGTGTTTTGAGACCGCCCAGGTGGGTGGACTGTGTGACTGCAGTGTGAGGATGTGAGGGTTGGTTGTACATTCCCTTGAGTGTGAGCTGACTGGGCAAGACATGCCTGAGGCTGTTGAAGGCCACGGGGATTTGGTATGGGGTGAGTTAGCCTGTAATTCACTCTGAGTTGGAAAGGATTCTCCAGTGTCATTCAGTTCCACCTAAACCTGCTATGTGAGTCCCATCCCTGACACCTGTGCCAAGTGACCTCCAGTTTCTTTAATTGCCTTCAGCAATGGGGAACTCACAACCTCCAAATGCAGCAAATCCTATTGTTGGACCTCACTGACTACTCGCTAGAAACAAAAGCAGCTCAGCCCTTTGGAGCACCTTCAGAATCACTAGATTCACCCCCACACGCCATTCATTCATTCATAGATATTTGCTGGGCACCCCTACTACCAGATACTATTCTGAATCCTGGGGATGTAACAGAGGACCAAGGCAGACACAGGCTCTGTCCTCTCAGAGTTTATAGTTTTGTTGACCTTAACTCACAACGCCTCTGTGAGGTAGGCAGAAGAGATTAGGATGAATCCCATTGAACAGACTGGGAAACAGGATGGTGGTGGTGATGGTGATGGCTGATATTTATAGATACTTAGCATGTGTCTGGTGCTTTGTATACTTTAGGGAATCTAATCTTCACATCAGCCCTAGGAGGTAAGCCCTATTAATATCGCCCCTCTTTTAAAGATGAGAACCATAGCCGGGTGTGGTGGTGGGCACCTGTAATCCCAGCTACTCCGGAGACTGAGGCAGGAGAATCACTTGAACCTGGGAGGCGGAGGTTGCAGTGAGCCAAGATCACGCTACTGCACTCCAGCCTGGACAACAAAGTGAGAATCTGTCTCAATTAAAAGAAAATAAAATTTAAATTCAAAAAAGATGAGGAAGCAGAGAAGTGATGTTTCTTGCTTAGAGTCACACAGCAAGGAACCGGCCTGGCTCTTTTAACCCCAGGCCCATGCTGCCTCTTGAATCAAGTCATCAAGACTTGCCAGAGCGATACAGCAGGGGCCTTGACTGAAGCTGCTGGACGCAGACCCTGGGTGCTTTGCACCACCATTGGAAGGTCACGTGGAAGCCCTGGCAGTGTCCATGCATGTGGAAGCCTAACATGAGTGACCTCCAGTCTGCCCCACCCACAGCTGTGTTTACACCACCTCCTCACCCCCACCCTATCCCATCCCAAAGAGCCAGAAGTGAGTGAGGTCAGCCTCTCCCACCCTGCACGTAAACAGAGGCTGGAGGACCAGAAGTCATCTCAGGGCAGTATGATAGTCCCCTGGTGGGACAAGCCAAGGGCAGCTTCAGGTTCCTTTGCTCCAGAAATCCTGTTGGGCGTCTCCATCCCAGCATCCAGTAGCCTGTTGCTCCCAGGAGCAGCAGCATCGGGTGGGAGGGCAGGCAGGGCTGGGTGAGGATTACCGCGTGCTGGATGACGGCTCCTGGGTAATCCCCGTTTGTGCCACTTGCAAAGCGTGAGGTTGGAGGCGGGTGTGTTTGAGCAGCCCCAGCCCCTCCATTGTCGACACCACGGATTACAGCAGCTTCTCTCTGCAGCTCAGCATGGGTCGCACAGATTCCTTGACTGCTCTGTTGGGAAGACGCCCTTTCTCATTCCTCCTGCTCTCTGCCCAGCCCTCCTCAGTTCAGCCTCCAACAGGAAGGAGGATTTTCAACCCTAGAGACTGGGTGATGGAAAGAGACTTGAGATGGACTCAAAGGACTGGGGTGGCAGGTCCTGCTCTTGTGCTGTCTTGAGCAGGTGACCTAACCTCTAATTCTGTCTTCTCATCCCATAAATGAGGATAAAAAATAAAGCCAGCTGCCCAGCTTAAGTCAGGTAATCCATGTCAGGGTGCTCTGTAAACTAGCGGCACCACTCTACCAATGTCAGATATTAGAATCGGCCATGGCACAAGACTTGCAGTGGTGTGAGACTGCAGTTCCATCTGCTCAGGAGGCTGAGGCGGGAGGATCACTTGAGCCCAGGGAGTTTGAGGCTGCACTAAGCTATGATCGCCACAGCACTCCAGCCTGGACAGCTGTGAGACCACGTCTCTAAAACCAGCGACAACAACAAAAATGATATTCGAGTCAACAGTGAGCACAACTACCAACACGAATAACAATGGTGATCAGCACCACATGAGTCTGTGAAAGGTACTGTTCAGTGTTTCCTCCAGCCTGGAACTGATGTTAGGAACTACTGTCTCTTGGGCCTAAAACTAATATGTGATGTATTAGTTGTGCATTCAAATAACCTTAGGGGCTTTTCAAACATCAGACCCAAAGGTTCTTGGGGTCCATGCCCAGAGATTCTAATTCACTAGATCTGGGGTGGGGCTGGGCGTCTGTTTGTTTTGTTTTTTGGCTTTTTTTCTTTTCTTTGAGATGGAGTCTCGCTCTGTCACCCAGGCTGGAGTGCAATGGCATGACCTCGGCTCACTGCGAACTCCACCTCCTGATTCTCCTGCCTCAGCCTCCTGAATAGTTGGGATTACAGGGGCACGCCACCACACCCAGCTAATTTTTGTATTTTCAGTAAAGACGGGGTTTTGCCATGTTGGCTAGGCTAGTCTTGAACTCCTGACCTCATGATATGCCCGCCTTGGCCTCCCAAAGTGCTGGGATTAACAAGCACGAGCCATTGAACCTGGCCGTGTCTCTGTTTTTAACTCCAGTGCTAGTGGTCAAAGACCACTCCTGCCCAAAGTCAAGGACACTGCAGGACAAGTGACTGTATGCCCAGGGTCCCTTCCTCTGCACCACACTCAGCTGTTCCTGAGCCTCCTTGCAGTGGGCGGCCCGAGCACGCTGCTGCATTATGCTGAGGGAACCCAGTCTTCTCAGCTGCCTGCAGGGTTTAGGAATCTCTAAACTTGAAGCTTCTCCACAGTTTATTTTATGCAACTTTCTGTATCTAGAACGGGGACAAATGTTTCTTCAGCTAATTTTTTTAAACTCAGGTTCTTCAAGGTATAATTTACATGCATTTAAAAAATCATCTTTTTTAGTGTCCCGTTCTATGCATTTCACAAATGCAAACAATCATGTAACCACCATCACTATCATGATACAGAACATCTCCACTGCCTCCTGAAATCCCCTCCTGCCCCTTTGTGATCAGGCCTTCCTCCCACCCCCAGGCCTTGCCACCATTCATCCGTGTTCCATCTGTAGAAGATGTTTTTTTCCGGAATATTATATCAATGGAATCATTGGGTATGTAGCCTTTGAACCTGCTTGTGCACTCCGCTTACAGGTTTTTTTCTTTTTTGTTGTTGGGTGTTTTTGAGACAGGGTCTCAGGGTCTTGCTTTGTTGCCCAGGCTGGAGTGTCTGAACACAGCTCACTGCAGCTTCCAACTCCTGGGCTCAAGCAATCCTCCCACCTCAGCACCCCAAGTAGCTAGGACTACAGGTGCACACCACCACACCCAGCTAACTTTTGTATTTTTTGTAGAGACAGGGTTTCACCATGTTGCCCAGGCTGGTCTCAAACTCCTGAGCTCAAGCACTCTGCCCACCTTGGCCTCCCAAAGTGCTGGGATTACGGGCGTGAGCCACCACACCCGGCCCAGCTTTACTATATTTGAGAGTCATCTGTGGGGTTGTGGGTATCAGTAGTTTGCTCCTTTTATTGCTGAGTTTGTGTTTCATCCTGTGGATGTGCCATAGCTTTTCTTCCTGGGGTAATTTAATTGTTTCTAGCTTTCATCCAGAAATGCTGTCTAGCAAGAATTGCAATTTGTTTGATTCATATGTAAATCTTTCTGCACAGGCTGCTTCAAAAGTCAAAAAGACTCATTCGTCAGCAGTTTTTAAAAAATTTTCCTACTACGTGCTGCTGCGAGGGCACGTAGTTCCAGTGCTTACAGGGCTCAGATGAGAACCGTAATGCAGGAGGGGGCTTGGGTGTAACTGAGCATCCCCTCCCCTCCTGAAGGGGCTGCAGTGGGGATGTGGGTGCATAGTAGTTTCTGATTTTTTATTTTTCAACAAAAGAAAGAAGTCTGAGTTTTTCTTAAAGATCCTGACTTTTAAAAAATGTTGGCAACTAATTTAGAACATGCTTAATCACTGTGCTGGCTGCTAGCTGCTGGCTAGATTGAGTTCTGTCTCATGACGTGTGGCTTATGTGGTCCTGAGTGCTAGAGATTCAGACAGATTTTCTCCCCTGTGCCCTCTGGGGACAAGTGATGTGGACAGAAGGGAGAAGCCAGGGACTTGGCTGACACAGATGCAGGACTCCCAGCCTTTGAGTGAGGGGAGGAGGGAGCAAGAGACTCAGAGTCTTCCCGGGAATCACTGCTTCGAAAGCAGTGGCTTTTCATTCTCCCTGTGGGGAGCTCAAGAATACAGAGGCTCAGGCCCCATCATCAAGTCCATTTTGTTGGCTGGGGAGAGACCCAGGTGTCAGTACTTATGAAAAAACATGTCTGCGGGCAAATTTAAGCAGTGAGGGCTGAGAACCACTGCTCCGGAGAGGCCAGGAGGTCTGGTCAGAGGCTGAGGCCCCAGCCCCCAGGCACCTCTCCCTGCCAGTTTCCCTGGGGAAGTCATGAGTTTGAAGAGTAGGCAGAGGTCAGGTGTCATCACTGAGTCACTCATCAATGGCCAATGAGAGTGCAAAGGGTAGCTCTGAGCACAGGATGTGTAGTGAGACTCCTGGGTTTAGCTCCCAGTCCCACCACTGCCAACTGGGGGTCCTTAGCAAGGTACTTACCTCTTTTCTGCCTGTTTCTACATCTGCAAAATGGGCACAATAATGTCAAATTCATGAGGATAATGAGGACCAAATTAGGTAATTCCTATAAGCTGCTTCTAAATGCATTACCTATAAAATTTTATTTTTATTTGTTTATTTGTTTTACTTTACATTTGTGTATTCATTATTGTATTGATCTTGTGCTGGTCTCATATGAGAGATTCAGAAATGACTTAAGACATCATCCCAACCATCAAGGAGTTTAGAGTTAGACCTGAACACAGGAAAAGCAATGCACCAGGGCAGGGCAGCTTGCCCTCAGTGCCTGAGGGTGGTTTATGGACCTTCAAGTGCAGATGGGTCCCCAGGAAGAAAGAGTGTGTTGGTGGGGGGTGGTCAGGGAAGGTGTGTGTTGGGAGAGAGATGAGTAAAATTCCAGGGTGCGGAGAGAAGAGGGCAGGCATCTCTTTGGAGTGTCTTGGGGTTGGGGAGGTGGAGGTAACCACGTGCCTGGGACAATAAGGAGAGCCTGGCTATAGCATAAGGAGCTCGTGGGAGAGGAGACTCTGCATCACGGTGGAGTGACAGGCACTGTGACAAGTGTGGTCTTCATCTGCAGGATGGGATGGGGAGATGTGAGCAAGCAATGGCTTCTGCTCTGAGCCTGTACGATTATATTAGGTGACTCGGTTATTGGCTGAGCTGAATCTTGCAGGGGCAGCCTCATCTCCCTCTGTCTGCTTACCTCTGCCATAGACCCTCAGGCTTACGGGTACAGCCTCCTTCCTGCCCCACACACCCTGGTGTATCCCCATGTCCACGCCTCCCCATATTGTAGCTAACATAACTTGCTGAGCTTCTAGTGTACCAGTTCGATGAGGCTCTGTGCTGAGGGAGTTTGCTCACTCTTACGTCTATACCCAAAATCTTCCCTCCCTGCCCCCAAACTGGAAACACAGCCTTCCATAAAGACACCTCCTCCAACCCCACCACCACCCAAACCAGCAACGTCAGTGCTGGAGAGAGGAAGAAAAGGGGAAGGGCCAGCATAATTTGGGTGGGGCTTTGCATATATTAGTAATAACAATTACAAATATTCAACAATAATGGTACATTACCATAATGACCAAATCTCCGGTGCCTTCTACGTGCCAAGCACTTAGCAGGCATGACCTCATTTAATTCTCACAAGAGTCACAGAGAAACCCCATAGCCCAGTTAAGCACACACCCTATGGAGCGGAAGGCCTGGGTTTGAATCCTTTCTCTGTCCCTTCTTGCCTGGATGACCTTGGGCAAGTTACTGAATGCCTGTGCCTTAGCTTCCTCCCCTGTGATATGGGGAAGATAATAGCGTCTGCCTCACTGGGTTGTGATGAACACTAAGGAAGGCAGTATTTGCAAAGTGCTTAGAATAGTACCTAACATGTAGCAAGTACACCACTAACTGTCAAATACATTAAAATATGTAACATATCACTTTATCCATTTTATAACAAGGGGATAGAAACAGGTGAGTCAAAGGACTTTACAATAGTTACGTGTATTAAGCCCATGGTATGAGCCAAGTAATGTTACAGTCACTGTACATGCATTTTCATTTAATCCCCACATCAGCTCCATGAGGAGGCACCATTATTATCACCACAGTTGATACACAAATGGGGTCCTAAAAGGTAGATCAACTTGCTCACGACAGTAGCTAATAGAGAAAGGCCTTTTCCCAGGGCTTTTCCTGCCTCCTCTGGAGTCTACATGGGCTCACCCAGCCTCTCCATTCATTCCCTGAGGCTAAGCATTGCTGGGTACAAGAGACTTTCTGCTGAGAGGGATGCCTTCAGTTTCCCATGTGATGTGGAAGATAAGGCAAGCTGGGGAAAGGGCAGGATGAGAATGTGGGAGGGAGGGACCAGCAGGTCTCCTGGGACAGATGTGCCATTTGCCTCCAGATGGGGCAGGGAGGAATGAATTGTAATTGGACAGCAGAGATGCTGTAACTTTATTTAGAGTTAGCAGAGGAGAGGCAGGAAGGTGAGGCCAGCGAGGTCTGCTGGGGGAGCCATGGGATCATGTTGGGGAGTGCTGAATGTGTCTTGGAGTTTTGCAAAGTTGTTGCCCCATCAGCGGGGCTGGTCCACATTGGAAATTCTGGAGTAGTTCTGAATGAGTCAATGTCTGAGAAAATCATTTAGTTCAGAAGTTCAGGAGAATAATTGGAAAGACTCCATTGCAGGTCTGCTGTGTACGGTTGTCTGAGTTGTGCCCTGCACAAAGGCCCCTGGCAGGGGGTAAATGGGGTCTGAAATCCAGTCCACATTCCACTCCCTGAGCCTGGAGCTGATTCTGCTGGAGGAAGAGGCACCTTTCTCTATTCTCATAAAAGTGCCCTGTGGACTGGAGTGGTCCTGACTCGGTGGAAGAGGTGAGGAGAGAGACTTTATCCCCGGAGGTGGATTGACAGAGGCCGGACTATGCCAGTGGTTTGGTACTCAGGCAACCACAGCTTTGACTTTCACAGAAACCAGGAGGGCCCAAACAAAGAGCCCAGGTGCTGGGGAAGAAACGATGTGCAGGGAAAAGCTGTGCACTGAGCAGCTCCCAGGGCCTCCGCATGTCCTTATGAAATGGACAGGGGACCAGCAGGAGGGTCAGTGACAGGAGCAGCCTCAGTGGGGATCAGATCAGGAGGACCTGGATGAGGCTGAGGCAGAAGCTAATTGAGAACCCTGACCTGATGACTGGGACCCAGCTCGCTGTGGAGTCAGGAGCTTGGGCTCTTAAACCAGCGTGTGTGTGTGTGTGTGTGTGTGTGTGTGTGTGTGTGTGTGTGTGTTCATGCGTGTGTGTCTGTGTGTGCTGTGTGCATACACATGCACTACGTCTAAGTGGACACCATGAAGGAAAAGCACACCAGTAGAAAGAGTCCTTTAAAAACCAGGAATCCAAAAAGGTAGGTAATGCCCCGCCAGAGGCACCGCTGCCCTGGAGGAGTTGCCTGATGCTGTGTTCTGTCACCCAGCATTGCCATCATGTTGGAAGAGAAAAGGGAGGGTGCTGGTGTTTGCTCAGTGCCCACCAGGCACCGTGCCAGATGTTCTGCATCCATTACCTCATTTTCCTCTCCACCCCTCTTCCTCATGGCTTCTGTAGCAATGACATCATTCAGTGGAATAAAGAAAGAAAAAGAGGGAAAAAATCTCCTTTCAAGGCTCGGCAGTGTTGCTGGACCCAGGGGATGCTGTGTGGGGTGGTTGTGTGCAACGGGCAGTATGAACCTGATTATTGCTCCCCCTGACCCAAGTGGTCATTGTTATCATCCCCTGAGCTGTGCAACTTTTCCAGCAACTGCATGGCAGGCACAGGCAGCTGCATCAGCACACCCCAAGGAACTGTGCTGAAGGATGAGAGAAAACCTCGAAACGAAATGGTTTTCTTTGTTCCTGGCAGGAGCAGGCCTGCTAGGCTTGAGTGGGGCTCTGTGGTCTCTGGGCCTCCTTAAAATAGCAAAGTTCTTTGCTGTGGGGGCAGAGAGACCTCATGGGGACAGGTCACAGGCAGTGTCCAAAGACTCAGAGATCTGCTACCCTCTCCCTCTCTTCTTTATTTCCATCAGTTGAAATGCTTTAGGCTGCAAGTAACAAAGAAAGCCAAGACTGACTCAATCTATAGGATTTTCATGGTTTTTCAAATAAGAGTTGCAGAGGAAGGAGGTCCTAGGTTTGGTTGGTGGCTCCACAGTGTCATCAAGGACCCAGGCCTCTTCTGTGCTTCTGGTCTGTCTTCTCCTCATTTTGGCCTTTTGGTTGTAGGCTTGTTACCTCTTGGCCACAAAATGGGTTCCAGAACGCCAGGATTTACCTCCTCAAATGCAAGCAAAGGCAGGAAGCAAGCAAAGGTGTGTGCCAGTATGCCAAGAAAGAACTTTTCTTATGTCTCTCTCCTTAGTGAGACAAAAATCTTCTCAGAAGCCCCCTAGGGGACTTCCTCCTATGTCTCACTGGCCAGAACTGGGTCTTGGGCCCTCTCCCAAGGGTGAGGGGTGTTCCTGTGGTCGTGCAGGGCAGTGGTGGGGGTGGGGCTTGGAATGGCAGGTACAAGTCCAGTCAGCAGGTCTGCCTGCTCCCTTCTCCAGGAGCTTGTCCCTGTGCTCCCAGGGAACACCTGGATGTCCAGGTTCTGAAGTGGTGAAAGGCCAGTCACTTGCCCGTCAGTGGGTTATGGACAGTCTCCATGTATAGGGCATTGTGAGGAAGACCAAGAGGATGGAGGTTGTCCTGAGAAGGAGACAGTATTACCCCCATTTTTATAAATGAGAACTCAAGCTCCAAAAAGTTAATGAACTTGTCTAGGGCTTGTTATACATTTTATAATATTTTATAGATGAGAACACAAGCTCCAAAAAGTTAATGAATATGTCCAGTCGATACCTAGTAAATGGTGGCACTAGGATTTAAACCCGTATCTGTCTGTGAAGCCATCCTGTGTTTGGCCCACTTTGGAACAGTGTCCTCTCTCCTTCCAGAATCTCAGCCAGGAAGTTGGCAACCTTTAGAGTTCCTGTGCATTCCAGCTCTCAGAGCTGACACCAGGGCCCAGCTTACAGCGTCCGGGAGAAGTTAATCTCAACACGTGTAAAGAGAACCAGTCAACCCTGAAGTACACACCAGGTGCCAGGGGGCAGGGTGGCAGCCAGGAAATGCCGCAGGTGTTCAGGGGAGGGTAGGTCCCTGGGGATGGGATGGTCAGAGACCCCGTAGGGCCAGTTCATTTACCGCTTGACATCAGTAGCCACACCAGAGAAGGTGCGGACGCCTGCACACAGACAACCCCTCCTGAGTTGCCAGGAGGAGAGGAGGAGATGCTCCTGGCAGTCAGTGTAAACAGGCTGCTGGAATGGCCCTGATGGCCACCAGGGAGGGCCACATGCCACCCCTCAGCATCACTGGAGCAGGCTCTCTGTTGGTTGCTAGCAACGGATTCTGTTGACCTTTAGTAAATGAGGGAGTCTGGGCTAGAGAGTGACCAGCAGCCAGGCCGCCCAGGCTCTCAGGCCTCAGATGCCTGGAATTTCAGAGCTAGAAGGTACTCAGATTTCCGTTATCTTGACTGCCGCAGTGGGGTCTCTGGGGTGGTGATGTGAGTGCCTCCCGCACCAGCAGCCCCCATGTGGCATAACTCCTTGGGTGCTATTCATCCACACGGCCCATCTGTGCAGGGTACAGCCCTCATGGTCTTAGCTGGCAGCCCTGACAACTTGGATGTGCAAAGAAGATACAAGTTTATTTCCTCTGAAGCTTGTCTGGTGTCATCCGGGAGCCCCACCTGGTAGGTAGCCGTGATAAAACGCATTCAGCTCGGTCCAGTGGAGTTGGTCTGATTCAGTAACTTATGATGTAAAGGCTCACCCTTTGGGGGATAATTGTTGTTGTTGTTGTTGTTGTTGTTGTTGTTGTTGTTTGAGACGGAGTCTCGCTCTGTCGCCCAGGCTGGAGTGCAGTGGCGTGATCTTGGCTCACTGCAACCTCCACTGGTCCCAGGTTCAAGTGATTCTCCTGCCTCAGCTTCCTGAGTAGCTGGGATTACAGGCGTCTACCACCATGCCCAGCTAATTTTTTATGTATTTTTAGTAGAGATGGGGTTTCACCATGTTGGCCCGGCTGGTTTTGAACTCCTGACCTCAAGGGATCTACCCACCTCAACCTCCCAAAGGGCTAGGATTACAGGTGTGAACCACCGTGCCAGGTGGGGGTAATTTGACATCTGCTTGGATGACTCCAAAGGCATCACCTTTCAGAACTCCTCCTCCCCTGGCCTCTGTGGATAGAGATGGCCCAGGCTCATGTGACTTCAAGGGTTGGAGGAAAAGGGCCCTAGCTCCCCAGTGGACCTTAAACATGTCCTGACTGATGCCCCTGAGGTGTGGCTGGTCTGTCCTCTCCCAGAGCATTCTTTGGGCATCTCCTGCTGATGTCTGCAGCTGACGAACTCATGCTTCATTTTGTTCTTGGCCCTGATAGTGGGGTGCATCCCAAGTGGGGCCCTGGCTGGTCTTGCAGATTTCAGAACCCGAATCTCATTACATCTTGCCCAGGCCTAAACTGTCTCCCTAACAGCCTCTGAGCCCGCACCTTGCCCCTGCCCATGCCAACCTCGCACTAGCTTGTGGCTCTCAGACCTTCCACACCCTGCTTCGGGGCTGTGAGGAGACTGCTGCGTCCTCTCCACCAGCCAGGCGCCAAAGGAGGCTCAAGGGCATGCTCCAGGCTCTCTGGCCACACCCCTCACCATCTCATTCAGTGAAGCCAACTTCTGTTTGACCCACTGCTTGTAATAGTGTCCTTTCTCCTTCCAGAATCTCAACCAGTAGGTTGGAGAGACACTCCTGTGTTCTCAGAGCACCCTCAACACATTTTCCCCTGAGGTTCTGGCCCAAAGTACAGGAACTCCAAGCACACTCCTGAACATCCATGTATCTGTTTCTGCTTCCCTTATCCCACAGTCCTGCAGGCTGCAAGGGTGAGACTTCCCCTTCCTCCTGGTGTCCAGCCGGGACCTCCCTGTGATGGAGTCAGCCAGACAGGACTCTTCATTTGCTAACATGGAGAGACGGGAGTTAAGAAAAGTCCTCTGTCAACAATTCTGTCTCTTAAGATATTTTGTGGCTGCAGAATCCTCTCTTGGAAGTCGGAATGTAACTTTGTTTGAGTCCTGCTTTAACAGTCTGAACTCTCCCTGGATAATGGATATCATTTATTTATTTTGTATTTTTGTAGTGTTTTGGAGGCAGAGTCTTGCTCTGTCATCCAGGCTGGAGTGCAGTGGCATGATCTCGGCTCACTGCATTCTCCATCGCCCGGGTTTAAGTGATTCTCATGCCTCAGCCTCCTGAGTAGCTGGGACTTTAGGCGCACGCCAGCATGTTTGGCTAATTTTTTTATTTTTAGTAGAGATGGGGTTTCGCCATGTTGGTCAGGCTGGTCTCAAACTCCTGACCTCAAGTGATCTGCCTGCCTTGGCCCCCCAAAGTGCTGGGATTATAGGCGTGAGCCACCATGCCTGGCCAATAAATGGATGTGATTTAGAGGAACAGCAGGAAGGTCACACCTAGTAAATGCAGAACAGTGCACTAACATTATTTTAAAAATTGCAGTGATCCCCTTTACATTCTTCTCTGACCTCTTCTCCATCTCGCTTCCCTCTGCTTATGGCTTCTGCCTCTGCCACCAACTAGTGGTGCAATGTAGCCCACATTTAAACCCTTCAAGGGGAGGAGCTGGCTGGTTTAGCTGTCACCATTGAGTGTGGATCACTCCTATGGAGCAGAGCTGTGTGCTGGACAGTCATGTGGAATGCTACGCGACCACCTAGAATGAGGTGGCCTCCCTTGTGAATTGGGGGAACAGAAGGCGTTGTAGGGCGTCGTAGGGGAACTGTTGGTCACAGATCCCAAGAAGACTCCTCTTTCCTTGCTGCATCCTAAATTAACTACTAGATTCTTTTTTTTTTTTGAGACGGAGTCTCGCTCTGCCGCCCAGGCTGGAGTGCAGTGGCCGGATCTCAGCTCACTGCAAGCTCCGCCTCCCGGGTTCACGCCATTCTCCTGCCTCAGCCTCCCGAGTAGCTGGGACTACAGGCGCCCGCCACCTCGCCCGGCTAGTTTTTTTTTTTTGTATTTTTTAGTAGGGACGGGGTTTCACCGTGTCAGCCAGGATGGTCTCGATCTCCTGACCTCGTGATCCACCCGTCTCGGCCTCCCAAAGTGCTGGGATTACAGGCTTGAGCCACCGCGCCCGGCTTACTGGATTCTTTTTACAAGGCAGTGAGTGAGAGGTGGAGAACATCATGAGACAGTCATCACGGATGTTTTCAAACAAAACCCATTGATTTCCTCAGTAACATTGTTTAATTTAAAAAAACAAGTTTCTGCTCTGGTTTCTAGACCCTCAGCTGGTGAGGCCCCTTGAATTGTTTCCAGAGTCCTAGAGGAAATAGTTACTCCTACACACACACACACACACACTCTCTCTCTCTCTCTCTCTCTCTCTCTCCTTGGGGACAGCACAGGGTGGACAGTGCAAAGGGTTTATCTCCAAATAAGCTCTGTGCATGGGGCCTGGGATCTATTTATTTATGGGCAAGTTGATTTATTACCCCTTTTTATACCCAAAATGATTAGCAGTAATATAAAGAACTTCAGCTTCTCCTTTCTCATTTGGGGCACTGAGAGATGGGCCTCCTTTTATTTGAACAGAGATACTACAACAAAGCCAGCAGACGGTCCTTCTCTTCCATGCCGTCCCCTGGCTGTAATGTAGATAGATTATCTCTTGGGAAGGGGAAGGCCCATCACCAGTTACCATATTCCCCTGGGGACAGTTTATCAGTCCATCTTTTTCTGCACTGGCAGGTGACAGGGAGCAAGGTCTTGGTCTGTGGACCAGGGACCAGGCCAGGCACTCTGAACACGGGATCCCAGTTATCCTGAGAGTTGGTCAGGGCATGTCACAGGCAGGGAGCCTCGGCAGTGGCAGCTGTGCCTGGCATCTCCCCAGCTCAGCCTTTAGCCTTGACTATGAAACAGCCTTTTAAAAAAGTTGGTCAGCCTCGCCTACCAAGAGGCTAGAGGCCATGAAGGAGGATGTGAGAAGTAGGACCTGCTGTGGAAAGAGAATAGGGCTGAAAACCAGAAGTCCTGGGTTGAATTCCACCAGCCCTTATTAAGCACTTGCTGTGTGCACGATCTTGTGCATGACAGTCTAGAAATACAGAAGAAAGCCCTCGAGGGATGCATTAGGCCCAGCTCTTTTACTCACTCGCTGGCCGGCAGGGTGGTTGTCAAGGGCAAACCCAAAGCACTTTTGAAGGTGCAGATTGATCGATAAAATAATCTTTGTTGAGCAGTCATGGTTAGCAAAGCACGTTCACACACAGTATTATTTCACTAGATCCTCCTAACCATCCTAGGAAAAACATGAATTATATCCATTTTTCTGATGGAGGAACTGGGAGGTAAAGGGACAGATGCAAAGTCACAGAGCTGAAGCTTCAGAGGGCCCAGTGCTCCTTGCAGTGCCGCTCAGGGACCAAAGTCTGGTTCCGGGACCAGTAGCTTCAGCATCACCTGGCAATGAGTAAGGGATGCAGATTCTCGGGCCCCACCCTCGACTTCCTGAATCAGAAACAATGGGCCTTAGCAATCTGTGTTTTCACAAGCCCACCAGGTAATTGTGATGCACGTGCAAGTTTGAGAAGCACTGAGCTGGAGAGTGATTCTCAATTTAATCATCTGTGTGAACCACCTGGACCACACCATGTTCAACCGTAGATTCTGATTTGAGTCAAGGGTGGGGCCTGGGATTCTCCATTTCTAACCAGCTTCCAGGTAATGCCAGTGCTATTGGTCCACAGGTGGTCCATTGAACAGCAGAGATCCCAAACAGCAATCTCCTGGTGGGCTTGGTTAAAATGCACATTCCCTAGCTCATTCCCACAATGTGTGATTCTGCAGGCTGGAAGTGGGGCCCAGGAGCCTGCATTTCCACAAACACTTCAGGTGATTCTGAGGCAGATGATCTGGGGCTCACACTCCAAGGACCTGTTCCCTGGAGCTCGAGCTTGCAGACCATCCACGCTGGCCTCATTTTCAAAGGTTTTCCACCTTCACTCCTCTCCCCACTGGACTTGAACCACCCATTTGATCTCCTGCCAGACTTTGGGCTGAGGGGGTGCAAGTTGGAGGCCATCTCTGAGCCAGCAGGGCCCTCAGTTCCTCAAAATAGGTCAGGAGTCTGGCACAGACCAGCCTCAGTGGCTGCAAATAGAAACCATCTGTTGGGCCTGTGTTTTGAGCTCCACCGCCCCTCTCCGCCTGGTCAGAGAAACACAGAACTCAGAACCCCAGCGTAGCGTGGATCCTTCCCAGCAGGCCTGGGTTCTGCTCTGCCACTGCCTGCCCGGATAGACTCCCATGGGATCTGCCTGCAGGGAAGAGGTGGCGGCACCAGATTCTACCACCCCAGGGCAGGAAGCTGGCAGTGTGGACCGGCCATCCAGAGACAATACTGTGTGACCTTGGACGAGTCGCTCCTCCTCTCTGGGTCTCTGAAATGAGAGGCTGGATTTAGGGGACCTGTGAGTCCTCTTCTGCTCTGACAGGATACAGTTCCTTCAAACGCCTTTTTGTGTCAGGACCACATGGAGGAAAAGTTAGGCCCAGAGGAGGCAGACATTTCCTTTTCCTGGCTCTCTGTGCAGAGTGAATATTGTGGGATCTGGTCCTGTGAACATGGGGATGGACAAGGTTCGCGATCTGGAGCTCCAAGGGGACTTTTGTAGGCCCTGAGGCAAAGACTTGGGTTGCTCTTCCTTGTCCCTGCCCTCCGATTCCTTCCCTCACTCGTATATTTCGTAACCATTTATCAAGATGATGTTAGGCCCAATGGGAAGCCCGGAAAAATGGGAGGAATGAGGTGCAGTCCCCGCCCGCAACAACAGCCAGGATAGTTGGGGAGCAGACAAGTAAAGGAGAGACCTCGGTGACAGGTCTGAATCAGATCCCAGCTCCTCCACTTCAGTGACCTGGACAAACCCAGTCACGTCTGGAAATGGGGATAATAATTGTACCTGTTTCTCAGGGTTATTTTAAGGATTGTAGGATATAATGAAGGTAAAATGCTCAGCTCATCGTGAGCACTAAACACACATTGGCTGTTGTCAGTGTGGTGAACCAGGAGCAAGGGGAGCACAGCATGAAATCTGGGGGCCTCGGGAAGGACTTCCCAGTGCCCGTCTTGGGGGAGGTGGGAAGCTGTCTTGAAGAGACTGAGGCAGAGGAGGCTACAGCCTTCTCCTTACATGTCCGGCCTTGTTCACCGGAGCAGGAAAGGCTGCCGGGATTCGGGGCAGAGGCCTGGTACAGAATAGACCGTGTCTCTGGCTGGGCTTGCACTGGGTGGTGGATGCATGCTGCGTATCCTCCCCTCTAGAGACTGTGGAGAAGGCGCCGTCCCAGCCCTGCCTGTTCCCACTTGGCTTTGATCCGCTCCCTGATAGCATGAGGGAGGCAGGACAGAGCTGGGTGGCGAGGAGGCATTCCCATTTCCTGGGTGAGAAGAATGAGGGGCTTGCCCGAGAGGCCCTGTGAGTTGGTGGGAGAACTGGTCTGGAACCCAAGAATTCCATGTTTGCCAGAGATGCAGAGAAAGACGGTGGAGTGACTCCAAATTGTAGCCTTCCTAAGTCCCTGTACACCCCACCCAGGAACTTCCAGGAGTGGCGGTTTGGATTGATTCTTGTCTTCTAGGATTTAGGACTTTTAGTAGCTAACTGATGACTTTTAGGAGCTAATTGATGTCTTTTCTCCCAGTGCTGTCCAATGGAACACACTGCAGTGATGGAAATGCTCTGTAATCTCTGCTGTCCCATATGGTAGCCACTAGCCACATGTGCCTATTGAGCTCTTGATATGTGGTTAGTCTGAGGAAGAATTTTCCATTTAATTTTAATTCATCTGAATTTCAACAGCTGCCTGTGGCTGGTAGCTACCATATAGGACAGTGCAGTTTCAGCCTACTCTAAGGTACACAGGCAAGAGGAGATACTCCCAAATATTGGTTCCACAGATCCATGCCTTCAAAACACATTTCCCAGACGATTCTGATGCATAACCGAGTTTGGAAATGGTCAGGGCAGGGGTCTGAGAGATGCTATGCTGAGGGAAATGGCACAGTTCATGCATCTCCCATTGTCTGTTTGGCTTTCTCATTTTACAGAGGAGGACACTGAAGCTTGAAGTCCACTGGGAATTACTGCCCAGGCTGGCGAGCCCCTCGGGACTGTGGGCTGGTTCCCTCTGCTCCCTCCAGTTTGGAAATATTCACTGTGTTCCTCCTGTGTGTCCAGCCTTCCTGGGTGGAGGAGGAACAGATGATCAGCTCTCCCTCACGACCCAGAATGCTGTGGATGAGATGGAGCTGTTGATAACCGTGTCTTTCCTTCATGACAGTGCCACATGATTTTCTCTTGTGTTCTCATGTTCCATCCTCATACAGATTCCGGGACCCAGGTCAGTTGATACCCACATATCACAGAAGAGGACACTGAGCCCGGAGAAGGAAGGTGGCTTGTCCCAGGTCACACAGCTAGTGACCAAACAAGATGGAAAGTGCCAGTCTTTCTCTGACAGCCCATGACCCGGGAGTGGCTCTGTCATATATCGTGATGGGCTGCCCCATGGGAGCTACCAGGGCAGATCTGAGAGGTCTCCTGGGCTCCCCACATTACACAGCTCTTTCCCAGGGGGCTTACTCCCAGCCCTTTGATGTGAATGTAGCCACATTGCCCCTTCACCTGAGTCAGAAACTTAAAAAAAAGTGCTCTCTTACATGTTTGTGTTCCAGTTAAAAACTAAATTTTGCTCATGTCATCATCTAGAAAATGCACCCGCTGTCCACAATAAATCATTTTTGAGATCCGAGGACAGGATACAATTTGCTTCCATGTGGAGTATACATAGTGATTATCTCAGAAGAGGAAAAAATGCTATCCTACATTTCTTGAGAGGCTATAAGGGCCATTTAGCTGCAAAATGAATACTTCTTCCTTCCGGGCCCTCCCCATCTGGGAGGGAGACCAGGATGGCCCTGGGCCCAGGGAGAGGCTGCCAGGGAGCAGGCCCAGCAGCTGTGCACATCTGGAATCCAGAACCTCTCCCTCCCTCTCCTGACCCTCAGACCAGCCCAGCCCAGCCCTGTCCTCCTCCTCCTGGCAAAGCCTGACCTCCCCAAGTAAACATTTGATTATTTGAAGTGAGAGACTCTCCCTCACAGGAGAAGGAGAGAGGGTAGAGCTAGTGTGTAGCAAGCACCCGTCCTGGGCCAGACACTTTGCCAAGGAATTTGTATTTGGTCACTTCATTGTATCCAGTGAGCTGGATGACATTATTCTCATTTTACAGTTAAGAAAACTGATATTCAGACAGGTTGAGTAGGTAGTCCAAAGTCGTACAACTAACAAGTAGCAGAGCCAAGATAGAAACCACAGGATTCTTTCTGACTCCTAAAACCCTTCCTGCTATACAGTTTCTTTACACTTTTGTGTAGGGCCGTGGATTTATGGAGCTATTGGGGAGGGGTAAGAGTTGAGGTGGAGAGGCTGAAGGAGGAGAAGATGCGTGTTGTATTGGAAAGAGAAGTAGACTAAGAGTCAGAAGTTCTTGGCTGAAGTCTTGGCTATACCATTTTGATAGCTTGTGACTTTGGACAAGTCTCTTAACTCCTCCATTAGCCACACAGACACTCTATGTTGTAAATGGGATTGTAGCACCTGCCTAGCTCTGCCTGCTGGACAGCAGCGGGGCTGACTGAGGCGGTGTCTGGAGAGGATCATGACTGCGGGTGGGCTTTTCAGGGTGGTTCTACGGGCACTGGCCCCTTGCTGATTCTGTGCTGTCAACAGCAAGGGACTCGCTAGGCCTCAGCCTGACAGCAGTACTGGGTTCCGAGGCGTCGATATTCTGGTGACAGGGAGCCTATTGGAGACAGGGCTGCATGACCAGAAGGAAGAACGTGGTAGAGGGAGGGCTCTTGAGGGAGGGTAAGGACCAGCCCCTCATCCTGTGGGCAAGGGCAGCACATCAGCCTGAAAATAAAATGCAAAACCACAGCAGGCTGAAGTCACAGCCCTAGGGTGAGTTCCCTGAAGGAGGCACCTCCTTGGGCCTGACCTTGGCTCTTGCCCCCCTACTGTACTGAGAGATGATTCAGCCAGAGTCACTATGAGGCTCAGCTATAAGGGAACCCTGAACTAGGCATGGAGTGGGGTGGGGCTGTGCAGGGGCCAGAAGGAGTTGGATGATCTGGTAACTTACAATCCAGTAACTGGAGACAGAAAACATGCATATCTAAAGCTTGAAATAAGTGCCAAGCATTAATCAGCTCTGTGGGACGCCCTAAGAGGAGGTGGCTATTGCCATGTAAGAGCTGTTGTCATTCAGGGTCACAGCAACCCAACTGGGGTAGGGAAATATAGAGGAGGAAGACCCCCAGCCAGGGAGGGTGGTAGAACCAGGATGGTAGACCTCAAAGCTCCTCTCTGTTCCAACATCATGTGTTTAATAAAGTACAGGAACTCTATTATCTCAGGGCTGGAAGGCGATCTAGTTCCACTCATTAATCCACATCGTCCTTGGTCGGAGGTCATCCACCTCAATCTTGAAACCCCTCCTCCCCCCAGGGATAGGAAGCTCATTACCTATCAGGGTAGCTTCTTTTTCCAAGTTAGGCAGCTCTAACCATTAAGAACGTCCTTTCTTTTACGGAGTTCAAAACCAATCTTGAAACCCAGTCTCAAAACCAATATGTCCCAATCTTGTGTCTTGTGCTCATTTGTCCTAAAAGATTCAGAGACAGTGTGTTCTGCTCTCACTAGAACCAGTCGGGGGGAATCTACTAGTATCTGGGCAGGGCTTCAGGGGTAAAGGCAAAGGGTCAGATTTTCAGGTCACCTCTTGGCCGCCCCCACTGATTTCCCTTTGAGGTCTCGGCAGGGATGAGGTCAGCCCCTTAGTAATGCAGATCCTTCTGCAGACACCCAGCTTTGGCCCACAGTGTGTACTGGTGCCTGGCCTGGCCTTCCAACCTCTGTCCATCACCTTCCAGAACAAACCTTTGGCACTGGCCAGGTGGCCGCCTCACTGCCACCAGCCAGACCAAGTGTGTGCTTACACATTCCCTCTGCCCTCTCCTCTCCTTTCTCATGCTTTACCAAAGCCAAGTAACTAATAATGGAGACATTGTAACCTGAATCAAATCAAGGCCTTAGACCTAACTCTTAAAGTTTACAAGGGATACAGGAACAACTTTAGCCATGCCCTGAAGCATCATGAGACAAATCTTTGGAACGTTTTATAAGACGACTGAGCTGATATCTTTCAAAAGGCAATGCCATTAAAAAAAAAAAAAATACGGCTAGGAGTATTTTAGGTTAAAGAAGGCAAAAGAGAGTTCACAACCAAATGCAATACGGGAACCTAGGATTCACTGAATCTTAGTTCAGAAACTAAAATAGCTGTAGAAGGTATTTGGGGGAAATGTAAACACGGACTGGGCATTACATGGTATTGAGGAATGGTCAGTTTTCTTGGATGCGATGATGGTGATGTGCTAAGGAAATTGCCCTCCTTTGTAGGAAATGCTTAAGGAAGTAAAAAGGAGGCAGGAGTCATGATTTTTGCAAGTTCTTTTCCCATAATTCCACAGAAGTAGAAAGAAAGAGAAGGGCTGAGGTAGAGGGGGAGGAGCAGCTGGTGCTTGGAGCAGCAAAATGTCTTTCCCAAGGTCAGTAGGAGTCTGAATGGGGCGCGGAGCCAGGACTGCAGACTCCCAGCTCAGGGTCCTGTGTGAACACCTGTGCATAGGTTCACGTGGCATGGAGCTCCAGGCCCAGGGATATAGAGCCATTGATCAACAGCAGCCCCTGACCTCCCTTCCCCTGGCCCTTCCAAAGGCCCAGCAGAGAGAATCTCCATGGAGATCCAGCCCCAGCCTACCCGCCACGGTGGAGAGGCCAGCCCAGGCTTGCTGAGAGACAGACACTCTCCATTCTTCCCAGGAAGCAGGCCTGCCTCATTCTAGGGCCTGCCCAGGCCCATCTCCGGGGAACATGCTCAGTGGGAGAACATGCCTGCTCGCCCCGAGCCTGAGCGCTGTGGTCCCCTGGGATGCAGCATCCAGTTCAGAAGTGCTAGCTGGGCTGTGGGGGCAACAGGAGATGGATAAGGAGTCATTCAAGAAGACCGCAAGTGTGCACACCAGAGCCTTCACCACAGATGCTTCCTTCCTGTGTCCACACCCTGAGGACTGGGGAGATGGGGAGATGGGAGAGAGAGGAAACAAGGGCAGAGAGTGGGAGGAAGCAGAAGGAGCAGGGAAAAGGAGAAGGGGGAGGGTGGACGAGGAAGAGGTGAAGTCAGATGGGAAAACAGGCACAGAAACTGCGGGCCGCTGAGCGCTCCACCTGGGGAACCTGGGGTACGTGTGGACTTTGCCAGGTGGGCTCAGGAGAGCCTATCAGGTCAGCATGTCCTGTGCTGGGCACATGGCAAGCAGCTTGGCATTGGCTCCTCCCAAGCCCTTGGAGGTGATGGGGATGATTAGCCACCTTTATTTTTTTTATTTATTTTTTTTGAGACAGGGTTCAGCACTGTCGCCCAGGCGGGTAGTGCAGTGGTGCAACTCAGCTCACTGCAACCTCCACCTCCCAGGCTCAAGCCATCCTCCCACCTCAGCCTCCCAAGTAGCTGAGACTATAGGCGCGTACTACTATGCCTGACTAACTTTGTATGTTTTTGGTAGAGACAGGGTTTAGCCATGTTGCTCAGGTTAGTGTCTCTAACTCCTGGGTTCAAGCGATCTGTCCTCCTCAGCCCCCCAAGGTGCTGGGATTACAGGAGTGACTCACCTCACCCGGCCTAGCCTCTTTTTTTTTTGAGACGGAGTCTCATTCTGTTGTCCAGGCTGGAGTGCAGTGGTGCAATCTAGGCTCACTGCAACCTCTGCCACCTGGGTTCAAGCAGTTCTCCTGCCTCAGCCTCCCAAGTAGCTGGGATTACAGGTGCCTACCACCATGCCTGCTAGCCTCTTTAATATGGGAGTAGATGGAGGGGCATAGAGAAGTTAAGTGACTTGCCCAAGTCACATAGCAGGGTTGGGATTTGAATCTAGGTCTGCGTGGCTTTCAGTCCAGTTCTTGTGACCCTTCCCCTTGTTGTCCCCCAGGGAGAGCCTGCGGTGAAGTCTGCACTGGGAAGAGCACAGAACTGGGCACTCAGTCTAGAAACAGGCCTTGTGCAGACCATCCCCGGTGCCCAGCCACAGGCTGTGCTGGGGTTGGAGACAGAACTTGCCATCCCGGTGGCTCCCTGAGCCTTGGGTTCTGGTGGATGCTGAACTGTGTCGTCTGTCTCCCCACTGAGCTGGACTCCCTTCATGGATGGGCTGGGCCTGCCACCAGGTCAGTTGCCCAGCAGGTCTCCCCATGGCCTCCAAGACTCACCTAGGCTGCCTGGGAAAAGTGCACAGTAGTCTTCAGTCCCTTTCAGAAGACCCTGGTATCACCTCCTGCCATCACAGAGCAGCAACACACCCCCAGGATGGGAGAGGCTAGGACAAGCTCTAGACTAGGAGCCCGCCCGGGGAGAGGTGCCGGCTGTCTGCGGATTCTGAGGAGGTCACTGTGGGCTATGCAGATCAGAGTGAGTCCGGCCTTAAAGGCTGAGAGTTGGCTGCCCAGAGAAGACATTCCAAGCTAGAACTGCACTAGCAAGGAAGAGGAGGTTGGAGTGAGCAAGCTCAACACCTCCTTTCTCTTGTGTGGAAACTGTGGCATCAAGAATGTTCCGCGTGGAAAAGGCAGAGCAATACCTAGTGTCCTCACTTCAGATTAAACTTTTGCCAGGTCCACCAACCACCCATACTATATTTTTCATACTGTATTTTTCTTTGAATTGATTCACTTTTTGAAACTTAGCCTCATTAGCAGTAGTATCTGTGAAACCATGGATTTGACACGCAAGTTATATTTTTTCTAAAGCAATTTAAAATAAACGCATGACTGGCTAAAATTAACTTCATCTCTGTAAACATGTAAAGGACCACCTGGGACCTCACTTTGGGAATAGTTGGTGTCCTGATGAGGAGCCAGTGCTTGGGGAAGGGAGAGCCTTGCCTGCTCTCCCTTCAGCTTGGGGAGGGAGGGGAGAGGCTTGCCTGAGGTCACACAGCCTGGGGAGGAGAGGGGAAGGCCTTGCCTGAGGGCACACAGTCAGCCTGGGGAGGGGAAAGGGCAGTGACCCACCAGCCTCCCAGCCAATGCTCTTGCCTCTCCAGCATGACTTTATCCAGACAGTCTGGGGGAGAACAGAGAGTCAGCAGAGAGAGAAGGCAGGAGGGACAGGGACACAGCGTGGGCAAAGACAGGGAAGTAGGGAGGAGTAGAGAGCAGGGAGACTGGCCCAGTGGGATGGAGGGCAACCTTGGGAAGTGGAGAAGAGGCAGTGGAGAGGCAGGAGTTGGGGCCCAGAGAACTGGTGGAAGAGGATTTGCCTGAAGGTGAGGAGTGACTTCCCTGGGATTCTCCTTCTGGATTCTGAACTTCCTCCTTCAATAAAGAGGCCTTTGTGACTTAGCTCTTGGCTTGATTTAAATCAGATGTAGGCTGGGCGGCACCATGGCTCACGCCTGTAATCCCAGCACTTTGGGAGGCTGGGTCAGATGGATCAGCTGAGGTCAGGAGTTCAAGACCAGCCTGACCAACATGGTGAAATCTGTCTCTACTACAAATGCAAAAATTAGCCGGGCATGGTGGTGGGTCTCTGTAATCCCAGCTACTCAGGAGGCTGAGGTGGGAGAATCACTTGAACCTGGGAGACAGAGATTGCAGTGAGCCGAGATCACGCCATTGCACTCCAGCCTGGGTGACAGAGGGAGACCCCGTCTCAAAAACAAACAAACAAAAAGAAACAAACAAACAAACAAAAAACTGTACAAAGTATATCAGTTAGAACAGGCAAGGATATGCTGTAACAACAAATTAACTCCAAAATCATAGCGGCTTATATAACAAAAGTTTGTCACTCATGCAAAGTCTGCTATGGATTCTGTAAGTGCTCCAAGACAGCAGTGCCTCATGTAGTGACTCAGCAATCCAGATCGCTTTAATCGTGTGCTTTGTCATCACATGAGACTCTCTAGCTGTGATGGAAAAGTACTGATTCCTGGGCTGCATCCTCAAAATATTGGATTCAGTAGGTCTAGATTGGGACCCAGGAATCAGCATTTCTTACGAATGACATAGGAAGCCCAGCGACCTCCCCCACCCCAGATGACTTTGATACAGGTGATCTGTGGGCCACATGCTGAGAAACCTTGCTTCAATGGGTAATCTGGCATAGGAGGAGTCTCGGATTTCCAGTCAAGAGACCTATGTTCATGGCCCTACTTAGCTGTGTAGCCTTGGACAAGTCACTTAACCTCTCTGTGCCTGATGATGTGATGATAACATCCAGGACTCAGAGATTTCTGAGGGTGTATCTGTGGATTAGAAATGCTAGATAATCCGAGGGGATGACAGTGGGTGGGGGGTTGCCTTCTTGCACACGGAGAGACATCTCCCCACCCCACTCCTGCTGTGGGCCTTGTCCTCAATCTTGGTGAACACTGGCCTCTGCTGTCCGCACCTCCCATACTGAACCGAGCACAGTTCCGGATACTCAGGAGGGAGTCTGTCTGTGTTCTTGCTTTGCTCTATCACATGATAGGTTCCTGGGTAGTAAAAGGACCCTACAGCCTTTCTAGAAAGTGGGGTGGGCCTGTGTACCAAAAGCCCCTATGCCAATCTTTGTTCTTGTAAGACTTTATTCAAAGATTAAACCCACTAGAACGGGCTGGGCCTGTGAGTGTGCCCAAATTCTTGGATGCTTCTTCCTTCCCACCTCTTCCTGACGGGGGACCCAGGACCTGCTCACCTGCTGCACGTCTGAGCCGCAGCTTCCCTCCCCCCAGAGCCCAGCCCAGGCCCTTCATGGCACAGGGCCCAGCCTGACCCTTGTCTCTCCTGACCACTTACAGATGTCCTGGCGTCCGCAATACCGTAGCTCCAAGTTCCGGAATGTCTACGGGAAGGTGGCCAACCGGGAGCACTGCTTCGATGGGATCCCCATCACAAAGAACGTGCATGACAACCACTTCTGTGCCGTCAACGCCCGCTTCCTGGCCATCGTCACTGAGAGCGCAGGGGGCGGCTCCTTCCTCGTCATCCCCCTGGAGCAGGTAGGTGGCCCCTACCTTCACTCCACGGGCAGCTCCAGGGCAGAGGAGCCCTCCTTGGTCTCTCTTAGGCCTGTTGACCCTACTTCTCTCTGAGTTCCTACCTTTTACTTCCTCATCAAGCATCTAGTGGCTATGCCTTCTCCAGGATTTTCCTGAGATTCAACAGAACAAGTACAGGCCCTGGATCTGGGAGACCTGAGATCTCTTTCCAGAGCTTGCCTAAAGGTGTGCACTTGGACAAGCCACTCCCTTGGTGTATACAAGGTTTCATTCCCTGAAGGAGTGGGACACTCTGATGTCCAAGACCAGGTCTAGCTCTATCACTCTGTGTCCTGAGTGTCCTCTTGGTTTGGAGCCAGAAGGGATGGAGACCCAGCCATAAGTATTATACACTGAGCAACTGCAAAAATTATACACTTTTTTTTTTTTTTTTGAAATGGAGTCTTGCTCTGTCGTCCAGGCTGGAGTGCAATGGTGCGATCTCGGCTCATGCAACCTCTGCCTCCCAGGTTCAAGCAGTTCTCCTGCCTCAGCCTCCCAAGTAGCTGGGATTGCAGGCGTGTGCCACTGTACCCGGCTAATTTTTGTATTTTTAGTAGAGATGGGGTTTCACCACGTTGGTCAGGCTGGTCTCGAACTCCTGACCTCAGGTGATCTGCCCACCTCGGCTCCCAAAGTGCTGGGATTACAGGCATGAGCCACTGCGCCCGGCCCACTCATTTTTTTTTAAATTGCTCTCCACTGAGAGACTGGAAATAATTTACCTTCTTCCCCATCCTCCACCTCCTAGCTAAAGATTTCCCCTTTCTGCAGCTGCTTACGTGAATATAACAGATTAAATCTGCAAAGCCTAGATCATGAAATTTTTAAGCCAAAGCCATTCAGGCGGAGTCCCTGGAGGCCTGTGGGAGGTCACGCGCTTCAGGGAAAGTGCTCGCTGTCAGTCCCACTTGTTTATGGCTGAGTTCCCCCTTCCCAGCTTGACTCATCCCCACTCCCACCCTCCGCCAAATCGCTCAGGGGGAGGAAGAGGTGCATGTGGAAGGAAGCCTTGGTTCTCAAAATTCACTGTCAGCTGGTGGTGGAGGATGGATTTTTCCAGTCTCTCCTACCCACAGTGGGGGAGCACAGATTTGGAAAAGGCTTAGACCAGATCTTCCTTTCCACCAAAGGGGCAGCTGCAGGGACGCTGAGGACAGAACCTGATGCACAGAGAGGTCCGAGGAGCGTGCACTTGGTGGTGGGAGGTCTGGGTTCTGCACTTGCCAGATTTGGGACCGTGCGCATGTCACTTCACTTCTCTGACCTTTATTTTCCTGTAATGGTAAAAGCAGGATCAGAAATCCTCCTCTGTCTACATCTGCCATGTTGGCCTTAAGTGAGATAATAGATGTGAAGCTTCTAGTGAACCACACAACATGTTAAGGATGTTTGGTTACTTTTTTGGGAAAGTTATCCACTCTGCTGGTCAACCTCGCAAAGGCTCACAGCTGCTCTAACACAGTCGGAAGGATCCTCAAGTGCAGCTTCCCTTCCCTCCTGAATCAGATGGCCTCAGGTCACTGTTGCCTCAGGCGCACACTCAGCTCCATCCACTCAGGCCTGCAGGTCCCCAGGAACATGTGGGCTGGTTCTTACTGAGGCTCAAACCTATTGCCGGCACCCTGCCATACTCCACATTAGGCTCACAAGGGTCAACAGTCAATACCTCACACCATAACAAAAATTAATTCCAGATGCATTAAAGATCTAAACATTTAAAATAAGAAAAGCTACAAGTGTTTTAGAGGAAAATGGAGTGCATGTTTAAAATCATGCAATGAAGAAAGATTTGCTAAGAAAGACAGGAATCCCCAAAATCATAAACGAAATGAATAGATTATAATAAATTTTTAAAAGATAGTTTCTGTACTACAATGAGACACCTAAACAAAATGAAAACTCGAGCCACATACTTGACTACAGTATTTGCAATATAGAATAGACAAAGTATTCCTGTGAAGAGTATATAAAGAGTTCCAGAAAAATCAACAAGAAAAAGAACGTGGCCAGGCGCGGTGGCTCATGCCTGTAATCCCAGCACTTTGGGAGGCCAAGGTGGGTGGATCACCTGAGGTCGGGAGTTTGAGGCCAGCCTGACCAACATGGAGAAACCCCGTCTCTACTAAAAATACAAAATTAGCCAGGCGTGGTGGTGCATGCCTGTAATCCCAGCTACCTGGAAGGCTGAGGCAGGAGAATCACTTGAACCCAGGAGGCAGAGGTTGTGAACTGAGATTGTGTCATTGCACTCCAGCCTGGGCAACAAGATTGAAACTCTGTCTCAAAAAAAAAAAAAAAAAAAAAGAAAAGAAAAGAAAAGAAAAAGAAAAATGGGACTAGGGCCGGGTGCCGTGGCTCACGCCTGTAATCCCAACACTTGCATTGCTTGAGCCCAGGAACTGGAGGCTGTAGTGAGCTGTGATCACTCCACTGCACTCCAACCTGGGCAATGGAGAAAAATCCTGTCTCTTAAAAAGACAGACAGAAAGGAATGGAGGCTGATCAAGACCATCCTGGCTAACACAGTGAAACCCCGTCTCTACTAAAAATACAAAAAGAAAATTAGGCAGGTGTGGTGGCAGGCGTCTGTAGTCCCAGCTACTCAGGAGGCTGAGGCTGGTGAATGGTGTGAACCCAGGAGGCAGAGCTTGCAGTGAGCCGAGATCGCCCACTGCACTCCAGCCTGGGCAGCAGAGCGAGACTCTGTCAGAAAGAAAGAAAGAAAGAAAGAGAGAAAGAAAGAGAAAGAAAGAAGGGAGGGAGGGAGGGAGGGAGGGAGATATGAATAAGCAATTCATAGAAGGCAAAATATATATTTTAACCTACTAATTGGAAAGGATTTAAAAGAGTAATAATCATCAGTATTGCCAAAAGTGTGAGAGAGCAGCTGCTCAAATACACTCTTGGTAAGATGTAAACAAGGCAAGTTGGCAATTTCTATTAATATTTAAAGGTGCATGTCTACTGACCTAGCAATTCCACTTTAGGAATCCATCCTACAGAAATATTCCCAAGTGTATTTAAAAAATATGTGTGCAGCATTTTTTAGTACTCGATTATTTTTACAAGCCTCAATTTTTAAATTATATTCAATAAAAATAAAGTTTCTCTGTCAAATTGCTTAAACGTTTCTAAACGCTTCCTCTCAATTTCTGTAATGGTAACGAAATGTTTTACACTGTCAGTAGCACTGGTCTAGAATATGAACACATTTTGTAAACACTTCATGGACAGCAGAAAAGAATGCTCTTTACAGAGTTTGTCTCTCTATGTAGAAATATGCTCTCTATATACACATACAAGGTGTATTTGATATACATCTTTTTTCAGCTTTATTTGTTCACATGCTGTAATACATTTGGTTTAACTTGATTAATCATGCACTCATTGTGACAACTCACACTACCAACTGATTTCTGTTGTTTTCTCTCATTTCAAGAAGTTTTCATTTTACATGAGTACTGAATGTGCAGCATTTTTATGATAGTGAAAGGTTGGAAAGAACCTGCAGGTCCATCAATCAGGAAATGCGGTAAACAAATGAGGGAAGAGCCACACAAAGGGACACTATGCAGTCATTAAAATGATGCTGCAGAGCAGTCCCGTTCTCCAGCGTTCAGTCTCAGGATCACTTTCCACTCTTAATGATTATGGAGGAGCCCAAAGAACTTTTGTTTATATGGGTTGTATCTATCAATATTTAGCATATTCAAAATAAAAATGAAGGAATTAAAAAATATGTATTTATTAACTTACATAATTATAAGTCTATTTCATGTTCTCCTGAAAAACATTTTTATTAAAAATAACTTTTTTTAAGACAGAAAAGTTAATGAGAAGAATGGCATCATTTTACACTTTTGCAAATCTCTTTAATATTAGTCTGGCTTATTAGAAGACAGACTTCTGGCTGGCTTTGCATAGCACACATTATGCAGCCTTTGGAAAACCCCACTGTACACTCCAGAGAGAGAAAGAGAGTGAAATGGCAGATAATGTCCTATTATTAGGAAAATACTTTTGACCCAGTGGACTGCATAAAATGGTCTCGGGGATCTCCAGAGGTCCCCAGACCATACACTGAGGACCAGAGATGCAGAGTAATATTTAACAAAACTATTTATATGATACACTGTTACGTGAAGAAATGCAATATATGATTAATGATTAATCACATTACAAATATTTATCCCCTGTAATCCCAGCACTTTGGGAGGCCGAGGCGGGCAGATCACCTGAGGTCAGGCATTCGAGACCAGCCTGACCAACATGGAGAAACTCCGTCTCTACTAAAAATCCAAAATTAGCTGGGCATCGTGGTGGGCGCCTGTAGTCCCAGCTACTCCGGAGGCTGAGGCAGGAGAATGGCGTGAACCCGGGAGGCGGAGGTTGCAGTGAGCTGAGATCCGGCCACTGCATTCCAGCCTGGGCAACAAGAACGAAACTCCATATAAAAAAAGAGAGAGAGAGAGAGAGAAGGAGAAATTGAGACATTCCTGGCCAACATGGTGAAACCCCGTCTCTACTAAAAATACAAAAATTGGCTGGGCATGATGGCGCGTGCCTATAATCCCAGCTACTTGGGAGGCTGAGGCAGGAGAATTGCTTGAGGTTGTAGTGAGCCGAGATCGCGGAACTGCACTCCAGCCTGGCCACAGAACGAGATTCCGTCTCAAAAACAAAAACAAAAACTATTTACCTATCTGGAAGCGACTGAAAAAAATATACATCAAATGTCAAAAGTTATGTTATCTCCCAAGTATTGGGAGCATGAGTGCTCTGTAATTTTCTTTTCCCTTAGCTATATGATCTAAATTTCTTACGAGTACTTAACGTTTTGTACTTTGGAAAAAATAAAGGCGATTCGCTGATGTGAAGAGGGAGCCCCTGAAGTTTCAGAGGCCCTGCAGGCCGGAGAGGGGCTCAGTGTAGTGTGTGCACCGGTATGGACAAGAGGGGCCCCATCCGCTCGGTTTGCCTGCTGCCCTCCGGCCAGATGAATGTCTTCATCTACCTTGAACATCAGCCCTCCCTAATGTATGTAGCAAATGTTTCCTCCAGAGTAACACCTGAATCTGGGCTCGCTGCAGAAAGTTGAAACAGAACTGCGGGACCCATAATGAAGGCATGGCGAGGGGTGGGGTGGGTTCTTGACTCCGTGGGGGGGGTAAGGCAGCTCCTTGATCTGCGAGGCTCAAGTAGTTTCAGGCAGGACCCCGAGTCTGGGGACTATGGGACAAAGGGTCCCGCCTCCAAAGTGGAGTGGATTAGGTATTGGAGCCAACACCGGCTTTCCCTGCCGCCCAGGCCACGGCCGTCCCTCTACCGCCCCCTGTGGCCAGGGCTGGGCCTGCAAGCATGGGACAGCCTCCCGGTTGGTGCAGGGGGTGCGGGGAGAGGGAGGCAGTCAGTCCCAATGCGGAACCCTTCCTTGATTTGGCAGCGGTGGAGATGTTGTTCCATGCTACCCGATTTTCTAGGAGGAAGAAGGGTCAGATTATTTTAGCTCCAGTTTTCACCCCCTCAGTTTGATAGAAATTTCCCTGAAAACAGTTTCCTGTATTCAATTCAAACACAGAAGAGATTTTGGCCATTTCTCGGTGACTGCAAATCATCACTTTGAGCGTTAGTTATGAGCTATTAACTGATGGTGGGGCAGTCTTGTCCCTACGCTGAATGGCTCCAGATTTTTGTCTTGAGCAAACAGCAGGCCGCAGAGAATTGTCTTAGTTCTTCTCTAAATTTTTTCCCTCTACTATCATCGAGTGTCTCCTCTCATTCCTTGCTTGCTTTTCTAAGAGATGTGGGCCAGAAGCGAATAGCACCTGCCCAGGATGCCCAAATCCCTGCCCCGAGGCCACACCTCCTGAGGAAGGCTCAGAACCTTCCACAGAGCTTTTCTCTCCTTGCTCCGTTTCCTTCAAAACCAGCTTGCTTGAGATTTCCATATTTATGATTAAAAATTCTTCTGCAGAGTAGGAAGCCATGTCCACAACAACTACAAACAACAACCGCGATGATGCTTTGCCTTGGTACAGCACTCTCGAGTTCCAGCAAACTCTGTGTTCATTGATCCTCTCAGCAGGTGGGTAGAGCCGGGCATACAGTGTGGACCCCAAACCAGCTCACTTATTTCTGAATCCACGATTCTTTCCGCCGCCCATGATGCTGGTAAACAGATAAGTTCTGGCTGGCAGATCTCGAAGGAGTGGCTCTGTCTTCCCCAGGTCTCTTATTCACGCTGCCGTTGTGAAGGCCAGTGCCTGCTTTTTCCCCTAGTTAACATTCAGCCGCCAGCTCTCTGGAGTGGAATGTTAAGCTGCAGATGGGGGAGCAATCAGCACCCTGATTGCCTGGCACAGCTGGAGGGGCCTTATGAGTATTCCAGAGAGCAGGCACTGTGCCCAGCAGCCTGATTAACCACCGGGGCCTCCCCAGGGGCGCCACCCCTTTCCGGCTGCACTTCACCAGGACTGCCTGCCACTTCCAGATCCAGGCCACAGGAAGACCAGGGCTAGAACCAGAGCTACCTGCTACCCCAACTGGCACCTGGCAGAAAGAGAAGAAACCTGGCCTAGATATCAAGAGTCTGGGTTCTCCCTATAACCCAGCCATTCTCAGTCCCAGCTGTACACCGGGTCTCTGGGGCTGGGGTGGTGCATTCTCCCTCCCCACCACAATAGTGTGGCCTGAGGAAATTTTGAGGATCTAACGTACCTGCTCTGTTTGAATCTCACCTCAAATTCTATGATGAAAGTATACTTATTCTCCCCGTTTTACAGATAAAGAAACAGAGGCTCAGAAAAGTCACAGCCCACAAGTAGCAGAGTCAGAATTTAGTCCAGGGCTCTCCCAGTCATGTGCCTGCCCACCTTACAGTGGATTAGAGGGGAGCATTTCTATAAATGTGCCTTGTATTATTATTACTGCCATTTGGATGTCTTAGAGGATTTCCTTGAACGTTGATTCAGCCAACACTTTAGTACACCTCTCTGATGAGCTGACACCCCATGTGTCCATCTCTTTTGGAAGCCAAGAGCATAGATGTTTCCAGACTCCATACAAGTGCAGCAGATCTTGGGGAAGCTTACTCTCTGAAGAAATGAAGCAACAATTCTAGTTGGCAAGGAGAAGCAGGGGTGGGGTCCTGGAGGAGAGGTCCAGACAAGATAGCATGACTCCAGAGGTCAGGAGGCAAAACTGGCCCACCGACCCGCCCATCCATCCAACAGATGGGTGTTGAATGCCTGCTAGGTTTCAGTCAGAGTTCCTCAACCGAAGAGGAAGCAGTGAACAACACCAAGTCTTGACCACCTGGAGTTAGCCCAGTTGGCTGCCTGTCTTGGACTGAGAGCCCCCAGGGGTGGGAAATATATCTGGTTTGCACGGGGACTGGCTCACAGTAGATCCTCAGCCAAGGGGCCATTGGGCTGACCTATGGCCAAGTCACAGAGGCAGGTGCCCATCTACCCTGAGATGGGGTCTCTTCTTTGCTGATCCTGGCAGCTCATCCCCACCAGATCCTAGGGAGAATGCAGCACCCTACAGGGGCTGCCCGGACCGAAAGGGGCTGCATCCTCCCCTGAAAGCCCTTAGAATGATATTGCATGGCCCAGCTGTTCTTAACTCTGGAGTTGAATCTAGAAGTTGGTGGATCAATTAGCTCCATAGCTCACAGCATGTCTTAGGCCTAATATGAAAAGAAGGATTGGGAGGAAAGGTGCCCAGCTCAGTGCTGAGGACTGTAATAAAATAATATTTTGTTTGCTCACCCAAAGCCTTCATTCCCATTCCAGATTTCTGTAACACCCCATCACTCCCCCACAATCAGCACTGAGCTCCTCAAGCCTTCTCTCCCTCAGAAAAACAAAAAACAAAAAAAAAGCCTGAATCTTCATCACTGCTCTGCAGTGAGGTCTCCGCCTCTCCAAGGGAATTCAGAGAGCCTTTTCCAAATCCATTTTTCAGATCTTTCCTCAATCGTTCTTTGTTCTTCAGGCTGCCTTCCGCTTGGTGCAATTTGCATCTCAAAGCCCGTGACAGCCTGAATGTACAGTAAGTGACTTTGGAAAAGGGAGGAGAATTGTGCTCTCAAAGAGAAAAGTCGCAACTTTATTTCATTTGTCTGAGGCCCAAGATTGACAGCCTTGCTTTGTGTTTTTCCTTTTTTGGAAGAATGGCTGCTGATTTTTGAGGAAAATGAAGGCAAGCCCTTCAGCAGAAATGGAAGTGTCGCTCTCTTATTTTATTACAAGGTTATGGGATGCGCATTCTCTGGATTTGGAGTCCAGGGGGCCAGAGATGCAGCCTGGCTGGTGGGCATCATGGTAGGTCAAAGAATCCATCCCTTTGCCTTGGGCCAGGGTTTACAGCTGAGCTGTCTTCCTGGCTCAATCCCTCTCATTCCTTGCAGAGCCAGGGAGGCTGGAAATTATAGTAAAATTATAGTAGCTGGTTCACTAGGACTCTGTGAAGTCAAGCCATGGGCCCTAACTCTGCCCAGAGGCACTGCCCTGACCTCTGAAGCATCGGCCAGTCTGCTTGATCTGCTACCCATTTTCCTTCTAGGGCCTGGAGCCTCCCATACCTTTGGAAGTTGTAGCTCCACCCCTCAGCTGTGAAACCCTAGGCCTCTAATGTCTGCTTCTCAGTTTCCCTGTTTGTGAAATAATAATAGTGCATGCTGCTCAGGGTGCTGCGATGATTAAATAAGGTGCTGTCAAAAGCGCTTAGCATGTAGCCCGGCCCATAGTACGTGCTAGTAAATGGGAGCCATGGTGATGCCAAGGACTGTTACCCATCTCCAGTCCTCCCCATCCTAGCAATAGCCTGTTAGCTTTGGTGAGCTTTGGAGCCCGTGGCCAGCAAGTGAGAGCCTTGTCTTTGGCCTTCCTGCTACTGTTGTCAGGCACAGTCCCTGAGTATTCCTAGCAGTGAGCTACATCGAGGGGAAGGCACCCATAGGCAAGTCATTTGTGCCTAAAAGGGTACAGGGATGGTGGTGCGGGGCCTCCAGGGAGGCATGACTGGGGTGGCCATGCCAGGCTGGGCGCCTGGAGGTGAGGGATTCTAGGGAGGGTCCAGGGCTGCCATGGAGCCTGGTGGTGCCCCTCTCAAGCCAGCCTGCCTGTTTATCTGGATTTGGACTGCCTGCCAGGGTTTAATGAGGGAAGGCATGTAAAGGTTTTACCGCAGTGCCTGGCATAGAGCAAGTGCTCAACAAATCTGAGCTATATTGCTTCTATTATTAAAAGACCCAGGCTGGTGGGAGAAAGCGGTGCTGGAATTGAGACGGGGGCTCTGTGGGGTCTAACTGCCTCAGACGGAAGCACAGCCCCATTGAATGAGCATGAGCTCTGTGCTCTGAGCCAGGCTGAAGCCACACAGTCCTCACAGTCCGTGCCTCTCACCAGCCCACCTCCCCAGTGCCCCAATCCCAGTCTTCCATTAACACAATGCCAGAGTCAGAGGGGACCCCAGGGATCATATATTCCAACCACCTTGTTGTGCCCACGACAAGTCCTGATCCCAAAAAGGAGAAGTGTCTTATCCAAGGTTGCATGACATGCCTGGACACCCTCTGGCCCCCTTCCCCAGCATCCTTGCCCTCAGCCCCTTCTCAGAGTCCAAACTCACATCTACTAAGGTGTTGATGATAACAATGGCTTTCCTTTACTAAGGGAATTTGCATTTGATGGAGGTTAGGGTGAGATTTAAGGAGACCAAACTCTTGAGACCCGAAGGAATGTGTTGATAATAGTGGAATTTCAGTCTGCAGGAGATCTTTCCACAAAGGGCAGCCATCCCCAAGCCCCCCAACAGGAGGCCAGGCAGTGACTTACTGTTGTGTCTCGTCCGAGCCTGTAGCTTTGGAAGCACCCTCCTCATGTGTCAGTGACTCTCAGCACTTCAAGGGACAAAAATGATTTAGGGTGCAGGAGGGGTGTGGGGAGTGGAACTAAGGTTGCCTGGCTTGAAACAGAGCTTCGCCCTGGGGGCAGTTGGGGCCCAGAGGCCTTGGCCAAGGCTCCTACCACTGGCCTTTCTCCTGGCAGCTTCCAGAACAATGGCTGCCTGTTTGCCCTGCCTGAGAAACTTCAGGCCTGATTTAGTTCTTAGGGCAGTTTCCATTTCCAGATGGCCTTCCTCATGTCCCTGACCACCCCCACCACCACCCCACCCTCCCACCACCAGCTCCCATCCCAAGGCTCTTGACTTGATGGAGGGGTGTGGGAGGAAGAACGGTTGATCCCAGCATTCACAGCCTCACATGTCAAGAGACAGCTCTGTGACATCAGCATCACATAGCACTTCTTGTCTCCCCGCTTTCCATTCCACTCAGCCAAGACCTTGATTTCAGTTGCTAAGCAACCTGTGCCTGAGTTTCCAAGTGGGTCGTCAGGTGAGCATGAGAGGTGGAAGGTATGGAAGGGTAGTGCTTAAAACTGCAATTTATGGATGGAGACACAGAGGCCCAGAGAGGGCAAGACACTTGGTCAGGGTTGCACAGCTAGTTAGTGCCCCATGTGTCAGATGATTGATCCTGGCAGCCAATGCTTCAGAACCATCCCATTTCCCACTCCTCCTTCCCCCACCAAGAGAAGCACCCAGACAACAGCAACACCTTAGAGACTTCCCGTGAGAGGCTTCCATCTACCTGGACAGGGAGGCAGTGTGCTCAGAGGTTAGGTGTGCAGGGTCTGCATCAGCTGGCCTGGCTTTCAATCCTGATTCTACCATTTGCCAGCCATGTTCTTTGGGCAAGTTATGTAACTGATCTGTGCCTCGGTTTCCTTTGCTGCAGAATGAGAGCCATGCTAGTCCTAACCCCGAGGCTGTTCTGAGGATTCAGTGAGGTGTTATATAAAGCCTGGAAGGTGCCTGGCTCAGGGCAAACCTTTCAGTGCAAGTCTGCCTGTGTGATCCTGGCTTGCTGGCTCTGATGCACCCTCCCCACCTAGGGTCCAGTGCCCCTGCTCTCCAGTTTGCTCATTTATCTCGTGAGAATTCTGCCTTAATGTTATGAGGTCACAGACGGAGTACAAAAGTTCACAAACTTTAGTTTTTAACACTGAATCATTTTATTCAAATAAAACAGATTAACTTTTGGGGGAGTCAGGCATAGATCCTTTTGGCAGTCTAGAAAAACTCATAGACCCCTTCACAGAATAAAGTTTTTAAGTATACAAAATAGGATTACAAAAGAAGCCAATTATATGAAACACAGGCCAAGCACAGTGGCTCACACCTGTAATCCCAGCACTTTGGGAGGCCAAGGTGGAAGGATTGCTTGAGCCCAGGAGTTTGGGACCAGCCTGGGCAACATAGCAAGACACCATCTCTACGAAATACAAAAAAATGAGCCAGGTGTGGTGGCATATGCTAGTAGTCCCAGATACTTGGGAGGCTGAGGTGGGAGCATCACTCGAACCCGGGGAGGTCGAGGCTGCAGTGAGCCCTGCTCATGCCACTGCACTCTAGCCTGGGTGACAAAATGAGATCTTGTCTCAAAAAAAAAAAAAAAAAGGAAATACAGTTATCAAAATGTATACCAGAACTGTGCTGTAGTAGTGTAAGTGCTTTTCTATCAATGCATTACGCACCACGATTGAGTGCAGGACACAGTAACGACTCTAATTTCAAAGTCATGATGAGCATAAATATTTTGAGATAACAGTAGCAGAAGTGATCTGAAAATATCTGTGATATCTGTTGGTGAACACATTATAAGTTCAACCAATCCTGTTGGGTTTTGCTGCCTACATTTATACACAAAGGAAACGTGAGATTTCAGTTAAAGGCTAGTGAAAATATAGATGTAAGTTTTCTCCTACCCAAGTTCGCAAACCTCCTAACAGGGTCTGTGGCCCCATTCAGATTACAGACCTTAGAAATACAATCAGAGGGGAATATTACTGTATAAAATCAGGACAGGCAGAACTGTGTGGCTGAAAGTTGGTGGCGAGGGAGCAGTGCAATAGACCTGAGCACCCTTCATTCCTGTGGGGCTCCCCAAACTCCTAAGGCTTCACTGGCAGTTAGGAAACCTAGCTTCTCTGCCTGCTTCTTTGTAACCTTGGGTGAGTTCCTTTGCCTTTCTGGGCCTCAGTTTCCCCATCTGTAAAATGAGATTTTGGGCCCCGTTGTCCTCTGAGGTCTTGCCAGCTCTGACATTCTGAAACTCTGTGCTTCTCCTCCCCTGGAGACAGAACCTCCTGAAGCTTGGGTCGGTAGGAGCCCTGGACCAGGGAGAGGGAACAGCTGGGGCCAGGCTGGCCAGCTCCCAATTGTTCAATGGAGGAGGAGGAGGAGGGCGAGATGCATGGTGCTCTCCAAAGCGACAGCTGGGTGAGCCTGGCTGGGGGCCTCGTCCCCGCCTGCCATCTGTGCCTCTTTCCTGCCTTCGGCCAGCGGGGGCCAGTGGGGGGTTGTGGATGGGGCCTAGTCCAGATAACAACCTGGGTAGAAGCAGGAGGGGCTGGCCAAGAAAATGCAGGGAAGAGTCTGGCTGCTCAGTCTTGGGTGCTTAACTCTTTCCACCCACTCCCCACCTTTTCCCACTCTGATCTAAGAATTCTGGAAAGGAAGTAATACACAGCCCTAGGTCCATCCAGGCTGCTTAATGGCTCTGTGACCTTGGGCAAGTTACTTAACCTCTCTGAGCTTCATTCTTCTCTGTCCAGTAGACATCATTCCTAAGACCTGCTCTTTGGGATTGGAACAAAGTGTAAATGAAACAGAGTAGATAAAGTACCCCAGCTCAGTGCTGACTCAGTGCCACAGGCCTGTCCAAACAGAGCTTGTACCTGGGACTGTGAAATGCTCCCGCGGATCGGAATGCAACATGGAGGCCTGATGAGCCCTGTGCAATGTTTGTGAAGTGCTGCCACTGTCCCCAGGCACAGGAGGCTTTGCAGCCAGCTTTCTCTCCTACACGCCTTTGCCCCGTCTGTTCCTTCCTCTGGATTGCCCTCGCCCACCAATATCCACATGCATACAACTCTACCCACTTAGAATAACTTAGACCTATTTATAAATAAGTACTTATATTTAGGCAAAACCTTCATGCAGTTGGACAGCTTAAACTTCGGAAGCAAAGGACCTGCAGTGGACGGTCTGCCTGTCAATCGCAGCTTCCAGTCACTCAGTTCCTCCACTAGGAGGTAATTGCTGTTAGCAGTTGCTGGAGTGTCTTTCCCAAAATTATTTATATATACATACTTAAACCTGGAAGAGTGTGAGGGTTAGGGGCGCTGACCCCTGCACCGTTGAAAATCCACATATAACTTTCAACTCCCCCAGAACTTAACTCTGCTGACCAGAAGCCTTACCAATAACATAAACAGTCAATTAACAGGTATCTTACATGTGATATGTGTTGTATACTAAATTATCACAATAAAGTCAGCTAGAGAAAATGTTATTAAGGAAACTGACTGGAGACAATGGCTCGTGCCTATAATCCCAGCACATTGGGAGGCCCAGGCAGGAAGATCACTTGAGGCCAAGAGTTCGAGACCAGCCCAGGCAACATAGTGAAAGCCCGTCTCCAAAAAAAATTTTTTAATTAAATTTTTAAAAAGAAAATCATAAGGAAGAGAAAATATATTTACTATTCATTAAGTGGAAGTGAATCATTATAAAAGCCTATCCTCCGCCAGGCACGGTGGCTCATGCCTGTAATCCCAGCACTTTGGGAGGCTAAGGCAGACAGGTCAAGTGTTCAAGACCAGCCCGGCCAACATGGCAAAACCCCCATCTCTACTAAAAATACAAAAATTAGCCAGGTGTGGTGGTGCATGCCTGTAGTCCCAGCTACTCAGGAGGCTGAGGCAGGAGAATGACTCGAACCAGGGAGATGGAGGTTGCAGTGAACCAAGGCCTGGGCGATAGAGCAAGACTGTGTTTCTAAAAAAACAGTCTATCCTCATCTTCATGTTGAGTAGGCTGAAGGGGAGGAGGGAGAAGAGGGGTTGGCATTGCTGTCTCAGGTGGCAGAGGTGGAAGTGGTGGTGGAGGTGGAAGGGAAGACAAGAGAGGCAGGCAGGCACCTTCAGTGTAACTTTATAGAAATATATCGTAATTTCTGTCTGGCGTTTTCATTTCTCTAAAATTGTTTCTATATGGTACCAATTCTCCTTTGACCATGTGCTTCAGTATCAGTGCCTGAATCATGGGAGGGTTCATGTCATAAAAGAAGTCAAAAGCAGTCTTGAATAATTGGAGCCTTCTGCCAGATCGTCTAATGTCAATTTGTTTACTGGTGCTGCTGCTTCTATGTCTTCGTCCTCATTGTCTGGCATTGCTTCAGAAGCACTCGTCTCCATCAAGCTGTCTTCTGTTCATTCCTCTGGTGTGATGTCTATTAGCTCTTGGGCTTCTTCAAGATTTGTATCTTTATTATTATTATTATTATTATTATTTTGGCAGGCTCTTGCTGTGTTGCCCTGGCTGTAGTGCAGTGGCATGATCATGGCTCACTGTAACCTCGACGTCCTGGGCTCAAGTGATGCTCCCACCTCAGCCTCCCAAGTAGCTGGGACTTCAGGTGTGCACCACCACGCCTGTCTAATTTTTGTATTTTTTGTGGAAATGGGGTTTCACCATGTTGTCCAGGCTGGTCTTGAACTCCTAGGCTCAAGCAATCCACCCACCTTGGCTTCCCAAAGGGTTGGAATTACAGTTATGAGCCACTGCACACAGCCGAGATTCATATTTTGAACCCTTCACTCCTACACACCTTTTTTGCATATCCACAATCTCTTTCATTATTTCCTTGAATGGCTCTGTGGTAAATCCAGTGAGGTTATGCACAACATCTGGACCCCGTTTTCTCCAGTGGGAATTTATTGCCTCAGGCTTGATGGCTTTCACAGCTTTTTCTGTAACAATGATGGCATTTTCAACTATGTAATCCTTCCAGATTTTCATGATGTTCTCTCTATGGAGGTTCTCTTCCTTAGTGTTCACAATCTTTTCCATACAGTACCATGTGTAATGTGTAAAGAGTCTTTTGTTTTCCTTTATTTTTGAGACAGAGTTTTGTTCTGTCACCCAGGCTGGAGTGCAGTGGAGTGATCTCGGCTCACTGCAACCTCCATCTCCTGGGTTCAAGCGATTCTCCTGCATCAGCCTCCCTAGTAGCTGGGATTACAGGTGCCCACCACCACGTCCAGCTAATTTTCGTATTTTTAGTAGAGATGGGGTTTCACCAGTCTACTCTACTCTACTAAGTAGAGTTTCACCACTCTACTCCACTCTACTAAGTCAGGTTTATGATCAGGACTACCCCTACCTGGAAAGCTGCTCACTCCCAAGTCTTGAAGGGAAAAGATTAACACCAGCTGGTAGTCTTTGTACAACAAGAAGGCCTGGATAACCAGAACCCTTTTTCTGGATTGGTTGAATATTTTGTCCCTGAAAAACTGCCTTTTAAAGTTCTTTTGATATTGGACAATATCCCTGGCCACCTAGAACCCCATGAGTTCAACTTGCTCCTAAACACAACGTTTCTAATTCAGCCTCTAGATCAGGAGATCATAAGAACTCTTAAGACTTATTACACATGGTACTGACCAGACGTGGTGGCTCGCGCCTATAATCCCAGCACTTTGGGATGCCAAGGTGGGTGGATCACTTGAGGACAGGAGTTCAAGACCAGCCTGGCCAGCATGGCAAAACCCCATCTCTACTAAAAATACAAAACTTAGCCAGGTGTGATGGCGTGCACGTGTAATCCCAGCTACTCAGGAGGCTGAAGTAGGAGAATCACTTGAACCCAAGCAGTGGAGGTTTCAGTGAGCTGAGATCATGCCATTGTACTCCAGCCTGGGTGACAGAGTGAGACCCTGTTTCAATAAATAAATGACTAAATAAATAATTAATTAATAAAAACCTGTTCAGGCAGATGTCCTTTCTCTTCAGTGATTTTCTTAATGGCGTCTAGGAACTCATCTGCTGCCTCCTGGTTGGCAGAAGCTGCTTTTCCTGTTATCATGACATTTTTTGAGCCAATTTTCTTTCAAAATGATCAAACCACCCTTTGCTGACATTAAATTATCTGACTTTAGATCCTTCAACTTTCTTTTGCTTTGTTTTCATATAATGACTTCACCTTTTCTGGAATCATATTAGAATCTGTAGGTTATATACCTTTCTTATAGTAATCCTTTACCCACATAAAAGCTGTATTTTCAAAATGAGATAAGGTATTTTGAAAAGTGCAGGGTTTTCACGCCTGCTGGCATAACTCAACAATAACTTCATGAATTTTCTTTTCTTTTTTACAATAGTCCTTAAGCTGGATTCATTTATCTTGAAATGAGGTCTGCAGTTGTTATTCAAGGTTTACACTATTGCACTAAACACAATGAAAAATACAGGAGAACCTCAAAAGATCGTTTTGCATTGCCATATGCAATTTATTGGAGAGATGGATTGAATCATACACATGGAGATGATTAGCCTCACATGCATTTTAAGCAGATACTTGCAACACTTGAGCTTCCTGCAATAGCAACAAGAGGAGGCTACAAAATTATTACAGTAGTACAGTAGATGCCACAGTTTTGTGCACTTATGACTTAATACTGTGTCATTAACATTTGTTTACATTTCTCTCAACTACAAATGGCACCATGTATGATCTGAAAGTGTGTGTATGTTTTGATAAATTTCAGCTTTTTATAATAGATTTGTATATATTTTATGCCAGTAAATGATAAGATAGACTAGTATTTACATATATTCTATGCATTTATGACATAACTTTTTCTTAATTTTTTTTTCTAAACAAGCTAACACAGGACTTTTTCTTAATTTTTTTCAATATTTCTAGGCTACCTGGTTTATCGTGAGTTTTTTCAAATTGTCGCTAACCAAAAACAAATTTCCAATTTATTGAAAAAAAATCTGTGGATAAATGGACCCACACAATTCAAACCTGTGTTGTTCAGAGTTCAATCTTTTTTACACAAAGATCACCAACTACCTACATTGTTCTCGCTACATCTTGGTTTTTTTCATGTAATTATATATCTTGGAGATCTTTCCACAGCAAATATAGAAAGAATTTTCTTGCTCATTTTTATAGCTACACAGTATTCCATTGTTTGGATGGTCACCATTTGTCCAGCCACATTTTGCCTATTAATGAGTTTTTCAATTGTTTCTTAACTTTCACCATCATAGACAGTGCTGCAGAGAGTAATTGTGGACATGCTTTGTTTCACGTGCATGCAGGTATGTCTGTAGATTAAATCCCTAGAAGTTAAATTGATAGTTGAAGAGGTATGTGCTTTCTTACAGGAAACACACACACATGTGCACACACACGGAAGAATTTCTTCCTGACATTGTAGTAGGCAGTTTTCTTAACAGGACACAGAAAGCAATAGCTATAAAACAATCAATGAATTGAACTTAATCAAAATTAAAAACTTTTGCTCATCAAAAGATTCATTAGCAAAGTGAAAAGGCAAGCCACAGACAGAGGAGCAATATTTGCATTGCATGTATCTGACAAGGGAGTAGTATTCATAATATGTGACTGAATTTAAAAATGAGGAGAAAAAGTGGACAAGACATAAGCCTAGGCGTGAACACGGTGAAACCCCGTGAATACAAAAAGAAATTAAAGCTACTCTGGAGGCTGAGGCAGGAGAATGGCGTGAACCCGGGAGGCGGAGAGTGAACTGCACTCCAGTGGGCGACAAGACTTCTGAAAAAAAAAAAAAAAAAAAAAAAAAAAAGTGGACAAGACTTGAACAATCATTGCATGAAAGTGGATATCCATATAGTCAATAGGCCTGTGAAAAGGTACTACTTTCTCAGAGTAGTTTCAATTAGCATTTTTATTAAGACAGAAGTTGAAATCTCTTTATGGCCGGGCGCAGTGGCTCAGGCCTGTAATCCCAGCACTTTGGGAGGCCAAGGCGGGCGGATCACAAGGTCAGGAGATTGAGACCATCCTGGCTAACTCGGTGAAACCCCGTCTCTACTAAAAATACAAAAAAAAAATTAGCCGAGCGTGGTGACTGGCGCCTGTAGTCCCAGCTACTCGGGAGGCTGCAGGAGAATGGTGGGAACCCGGGAGGCGGGGCTTGCAGTGAGTGGAAGAGATCACGCCACTTGCACTCCAGCCTGGGAGAGAGTGAGACTCCATCTCAAAAAAAAAAAAAGAAAGAAAAAAGAAATCTCTTTATGTGTTAAGATCTACTTGCATTTATTTTTGTGTGAATTGTTTATATGCTTTGTTCATCATTACTCACTAGGAAAATGAAAATTAAAACTATGAGTTACTACTGTACATCCACCAGAAAGGCCAAAATTTAGAAAGCTGATAATATCCAGTGTTGATGAGGATGAGGAGCAACTGGAACTCTTATGCTACACTGGTAGGAGCGTACAATGTTACAGCGAATTTGGAAAACTGGATGGCAGAAGTATTCTACATTTTGATCATGGTGGTGGGTTTATGAGTGTACACATGCAAAAATTCAATGAGCCTTACAGTTAAGATCTCTATTTTTTAGGGGGTACAAGTATATCTTGGTTAAAAGTTTCAGAGTCAGGGGAAAGGTGTGTGCTTCTGAAATGTTGACAAAATTGTTTTCCATTGAGACTGCAATAATTTATATTTGAACCAGCAAAGGGTAAGTGTGCCTGTTCATTTAATCTCTTAAAAACTAAGCGTTATCATATGTTTTAATTTTTTGCCATGTTGATGAGTGGGAAACTTTGTCAGAGTAGTTTCAATTAACATTTTTATTAAAAATGAGGTTGAAAATATCTTTGTATGCTTAAAATCTATTTGCGATTCCTTTTTGTATGAATTGTCTGTCCATATTCTTCACCTATTTTTCTATAGGGTCTTTGATTCATTTCTTATTGATGGAAGAAGTCCTTTATATGTTAGGGAAATTAGCCTTTTGGAATAAGAGTTGCAAGTATACGTTTCAAATGGTGCTTTTGGCAATGCAGATTTCTTTGTTTACATTTCAAGTATTTAAGTTTACCAGTCTTTTCTTTTATGGCTTCTGGATCTTGGGCCATATTTAGAAAGGTTTTCCTTTCTCTGAGATTACAAAGAAGTAACCTTTTTACTAGGCCTTTCACTACTTTTAGAATTTCATTCTTATATTTAAATCTTTGGTGCATTTTGAACTTATCTTGGTGTAAAGAATGAGGTATAGATTAACTTTTTCCCCCAGCTATCCATCCAGTTGAAATAATTCCATGTAGTGAGTAATTCATCCTTTCCCCTACTGATCTGAGATTTAGGCTTTGCTACATTCTACATTTCTAAATGTATTTGGGTTTATTTTACAGACTGTCCATTATTTTCTACTCAATAGTCTTGTTATTCATGTACCAGTACCACAATGCTTTATTACTAAGGCTTTATAATATGTTTTGATATCAACAGAGATAGTCACCACTCACTGTGGTCTTTTCTCAGACATAGTTGGCTCTTCCAGCTTACATATTTTAATATTTAACTTTAGGATCTGCTTATATAGATGGAAACATATTGATATTTTTATTGGGATTATGTTAAATTCATAAATTAAAGAGAATGTCAATCTTATGATGCTGAGTCTAAATATCTGTGATCATAGTTTACTTTTTCTAGTCCTTTGTGTCCTTTCATAGTGTGTTAAAAGTTTCTTCACATAGCTCTTACTCATTTCTTGTTACTTGTATTTAGCTTTTTTATTGTATTGTGTATCCTTTTAAAATTATGTTTGCTAATTGATGATTGTATACTAGAAAGCCATAAGTTTCTGTATGTTAATATTTTGCCGTGTTACTAAATTAACAAATAACTTATACTAATTTTCAGTGGCTTCTCTTGAGGTTTCTAGGGATACTGTCTTATCATCTGCAAGTAGTGATAATTCTCCTCTTCATTTATAACTTTTATACCTCTGGTATATCTTTCTTTTTCTAATTGCATTGGCAGGTCCTACAGGAAAATATTAAATCATAGCAGCATCTTGTTCCTAACTTTGATGGAAATGCATCAGGTATTTATCTATTAAATATTTGAGGTTGAGAAAGAAAGATTTTCCTCCCAGCATTTTATTATTAAACTTTCAAACGTACTGCAAAATTTAAATCATTTAGCAGTGAACACCACCTAGATTAATGGTATTAACAGCTTGCTGTACTTCTCGAAGCTGAGTGCCCTATTTGTTTGAGGTAGAGAAGTGGCTCAAACAGATAATTATTTGAGAACATTCTGGGTAGTGGACATAAAACCTGGCACATGGCTAGTCATCAGAGGATGCTCAGATATACAAATACTGAAAGTGAGGCCCCAGGCAGCTAGTTCCCTTTCCAAGGTGTCACGAGGTGTCAGAAGTAGGGAAGAGCCCAGATGTAGGACGTAAGGTGGGTAGGGTGATTCTCAGGTGAGAGGAGGCAAAGGATGAAGGCCTCCCCCAGTCCCCAGTGTTCTGAAATCCACAGGAACCAGGGAGGGGGTGAGTGGCCTTCCAGGACACTGTTCTTTCCTGACAGCTGGTGGGAATGAATTTCCTTTCTCTTTCTTTCTGTCTACTACTCCTTCCCTGCTGGCTTCTCCTGGCAGAGCCCCAGACAAAGGAAGAGAAGTGGCCTGAGCAGGTGCTTCCCTCCTTCCCTGAATGGGCTCTTCCTGGACAGCTGGAGTGGAGAAAGCAGGGCTGTGGGCACTGGGGGTTGGGGTGTTGTGTTGGGGGATGGGCAGGGAAGGGGCTAAGGGAGCTTTGTGCCTCCCTCAACCCCATGCTGGACAGGGCCTTGACATTGTCCTTTCTTATTTACACTATTGCAATCACTGCATTGAGTCCAAAAAGAAGATAAAAATACACAGTTTTGTAGTCAGGCAGATTTGGGTTCAGACGAGATCAGCGTGTTCAGGGTGTTATGGCCGTAGACCAGCCCAAATCTAGGCATTGCCAGAAACCTGCCGCATGTCCTTGGGTGAGATTTGGCTCTCGGCTCCTTCCTGGGCAGTGAGAGGCCCAGGGTGAGGAGCAAAGAAGGCCCTTGGCAAACAGGTCCTAGGCTTCCCTCTCCCCAGGCTCCCCGCTCCTGGTCTCCCCTCACTCTCATGCTCCCTTATCCTTACTCTAAGAGCTCCTAAGGCGTCCCTTTCTGGATGAAGTCCTGCCCCACCCCAGCTCCACAGCTTGGCCCACTCTGCCCCATCCTGATTCACCTGCCCACACCCGACCCTGAGCCAGCCCCGGTCTCTCCCACCTGCCTGCCCTTCTTCATGCTCCTCCCTGCACAGCTCAGGGCACCGCCTCCAGGAAGCCACCTGGAGCCATCCTGCTTCTTCCTCTGCTCTGCCAACAGACTCTACGCTTCCCACTACGTCCCTGCCGTGTTTGGGACAGGGGTATCTTGGTCTGTTTTCACACCTGTTCCTGCTTCTAGGCAATGGGCTCCTTGAGGCTGGGAAACACACCCATTTGTTTTTCCATTCCCAACAGCCGGAGTTCAGCCCGAACACTGCACAGGGATCTTTTTGGACAGCGAAAGCTTTTGAGGCCCAGAGTGCTGATGAGTCTTGGCCAAAGCCCCACGTCTGCCTGATGGCAAAGCCTTGGATTTAAAACCCTGCATGAGGGGTGGGACGGGTGAGGCCCTGTGGACAAGCCAGGTTTGCACTGGGCCTCTCTATTCACCTACCTCCCCCTTCTCAGCCTCAGTTTCCCCATCTGTGAGATGGGAGAGTGCACTGAAGACGGGCGGAGGGATGTGGAGGAATGCAGAAAGAGCTAGTTCTATGTTTTGGTGGAGGGAGTTGCTGGAAAGGAAAGAGACTTCAGACCAGTTACTTCCATCTCTGGAAATAGAATATGGGGCAGTGAAGACCGTGGTCTTTGGGACCTAGAGTCCTGACCCAGCCATTTTCTAGATGAGTTATCACTCCCGAAAGCCTTGGATTTCTTATTTATAAACTGGAGGTAATAAATCCCACCTGGCAGAGTTGTCCTGATGACAGTAATCACCCACACCTATTGAACACGTACAAAGGGCCAGGGACTGTTCTAAGCTCTTGAGACGCCTCGTGCCACTGAACACTCAGCAACCTTGCAGATGAGGAAACAGGTATAGCTTATACAAAGTCGCACAGCTGGAAAGTGTTGGAACTGGAATAAAATAGAGTGATGCTGGCTAAGAGTTTAGCACCGTGCCTGACACACAGCGAGCCTTGGTCAGCGGGAGGGCCTAGGTCATCTGCCCCACAACGTGCTCAGACGTGCAACCTGCAGGCATGGCCCAGGGCAGGGGAGGAGAGGCACTACGGAGGATCCAAGAACCTTCTGGATCAAGCAGACAACACAGACAAGGTCCCTGTTCTCAGGAGCTGTGTGAGCCAGTCAGGAGACAAACAATGAACAAGGATGCAAACAGTCATTAAGATGACATCAGACAGCGATGGGTGCTGTGAAGAAATCCAATACAGTGATGCCGTAGAGCCTTGCGAGGGATATATTAGGCAAGACAGTCAGAAGGACCTCCCTGCAAACTTGAATGGGAAGGAGCCAGTCAAGTAAAGAGCATGGGGAAGAATCATGCCCTAGGAAGAGAGAACGGCATGTGCTGAGGCCCAGGGTGGGGAGCCCCAGGGTGGGAAGCCAATGGTAGGCAGGGGGTGGGCGACCCAGAACCTTGGAGACCACGCCAGTTTGGATTTTCTTCTAGGTGCTGTGGTAAGCCATTGGATGGTTTCAAGCTCAAGGTTACCTCTCACTTGAGCTAAACAAAGAAATATGGTAACAACACACCCCATAGAAACTAGCCGGAGACAGGCCGAGCACACTCACACCTGTAATCCCAGCACTTTGGGAGGCCGAGGCAGGTAGATCACCTGAGGTCGGGGGTTCAAGACTAACCTGACCAACGTGGAGAAACCCCATCTCTACTAAAAATACAAAATTAGCTGGGCGTGGTGGCGCATGCCTGTAATCCCAGCTATTCTGGAGGCTGAGGCAGGAGAATTGCTTGAACCTGGGAGGTAGAGGTTGAGGTGAGCCAAGACCACACCATTGCACTCCAGCCTGGGCGACAAGACTGCAACTCTATCTGGAAGGAAGGAAGGAAGGGAGGAAGGAAGGAAGGAAGGAAGGAAGGAAGGAAGGAAGGAAGGAAGGAAGGAAGGAAGGAAGGAAGGAAGGAAGGAAGGAAGGAAGGAAGGAAGGAAAGGAGGGAAGGAAGCTGGAGACAGGACTCGGCCTTGAGAAGCAGGGAGCCCTGTTCATGCCCAGACCATGGCCTGTTCGCTGTGCTGAGGGGAAGGCGACTTGGAGCCTTTATCTCTCAGGACACAGCTGGGTGTGTGAAATCCACACGGGCACCTTGGCACCTCTGCAATTGGGCAGATTCCCTAAAGGGAACAGGTCTTCTTGCTGGCCAGGGCAAAGGTGGGAAGTGGCTGTGAAGACTGTGGCTGGTTTTCCAGCCTGGTGGGTGGGACGTGTTCTCTGACCGAAATTGCAGTATGCTTTGCATGAATGCATGAGTGGGCCAGGGCTAGGACAGCCAAGAAGAGCAATCCATTCCCGTGACTGACCTTGACTTTTGGCCTCACTTTCATTGAGCTCCATGGGCAAGGCTGGCTCTGAGTTAGCTGTGAGTTTCAGGGAAAAAATTTCAACTTACTAAAAAATTTCAACTTACAATCCAAGGGTGGGTTTTGGGCTCAACAAAGAAACCCCTGACAGTTTCCTGCTAATAAAATAAATGTATTTTTCTTGGAGAAATAAACCAAATAAGAAAAAATAAATAAAGCTGGGTGCGGTGGCTCATGCCTGTAATCCCAGCACTTCGGGAGGCCAAAGCGGGTGGATCACTTGAGGTCAGGACTTCCAGACCAGCCTGGCCAACATGGTGAAACCCTGTCTGTACTAAAAATACAAAAATTAGCTAGGCATGATGGCGCACGCCTGTAATCCCAGCTACTCAGGAGGCTGAGGCAAGAGAATTGCTTGAACCCAGGAGACAAAGGTTGCAGTGAGCCGAGATCATGCCACTGCACTCCAGCCTGGGTGACAGAGCGAGACTCTGTCTCAAAACAAAAGGCAGCGGTGGTGGGGGAAGGGGGAAGAAAAATTTTAAAATTTTTGAAAAATTATGTATAGATAACCAACTAGGAGAGGACTGGATCAGAACCAAAATGGCAAAGCAGAAGTATTTAGTGGTTTGTTTTGTTTTGTTTTGAGACGGGGTCTGGCTTTGTTGCCCAGGCTGGAGTGCAGTGGTGTGATCTCAGCTCACTGCAATCTCCACCCCCTGGGTTTAAGCTATCCTACCACCTCAGCCTCCCAAGTAGCTGGGACTTCAGGTGTGCACCACTAAGCCTGGTTAATATTTTTATTTTTTTGGTAGAGACAGGGTTTCACTGTGTTGTCTAGGCTGATCTCTTGAACTCCTGGGCTCAAGTGATCCTCCTGCCTCAGCCTCCCAAAGTGCTGGGATTACAGGCATGAGCCATCACGCCCAGCCAGCAGAAATATTTAGAATCATTAGTTTCCATAGATGGATCAGAAGTGAAAAGAGGGCAATGAATGTGATAAGGAACTAATACACAGAATTAATATCTCTGATATACAAAGAGCTCTTATAAATTATTAAGAAAAAGATAAACACCAATACACCATTAGCAAATAATTGAGTGCCTCATAGAATCAGAGGAATTACAAGCAAATAAATGCAAATATTTTCTAAGCAAATGAAGATATAAGCAACCTTACAAGGAAGGTTGCAAAGGAAAACAATGAGATATTTTTCATCTGAAAATAAGAAGATAAAAATATTATAATATCAGGTGCTGTCAGGGGTTATAGGGAAATGGCCATTCTCTTGAGTTGCTGATTCAAGAGAGTGTAAATTAGCACAACCATTGTGAAAGACATTTTAAAATTCATAACAAAAGTATTTTTTTTAAGGTACAGACCTATTACCTAGCATTTTCACTTACAAGAATTTATCTTTTTAAAAATTCATGTGTGGAAAGATTCAGCTACAGTGTTTGCCTCAGCCTTTTTAGAGTATTGGAAATTATAAAGCACTATGGATCCCAAAATGGGGGATTGCATAATGTATTGTAGTACAGCCACTGTGGAATACAACACAGCCATGAAAATGATGCTGTCCAAGAATGTTCAATGGCACAGGAAAAGGAACCACAACCACTGTCTCCAGCTGGGCATAAAGTGGAGCTGATACTCACCAGGACATAATAGGAATTATTCTTCTGTATTTCCCAAATTTTCTGGGGTTTTTTTCCCCCTACTTTTTTTAAAAAGTGAAGAGCGATCTTCTGGAATGTCAGGAACTGTGCCCACAGTCTGAGACCCAGGAAAATTGGCTTAACATCCCTGTTGGCTGTAGACCCACATGTAAGCCAAAGCCTCACCCACATGGCTTACCTGCCTCAGTTTCCCCTATCAAAATCTGAGACGAGAATGCCTGTTCTGTCTCCCTCACAACAAATAGAAAATATGTCTGTGTTCGTTTTCTACTGTTGCATAACAAATTACCCCAAAATGTAGCTGGGTAGTTCTGGTTCAGGGTCTCATTTGGTTGCAGTTAAAGCTGTCAGCCAGGGCTGCAGTCATCTGAAGGCTCGATTGGCGAACATACGCTTCCAAGCTCATTCTCGCAGCTATTGGCAGAAGGCCTCACTTCTTTGCAGGCTGTTGGCCAGAGACCTCAGTCTCTCACCACCTGGCCTCTTCATAGGCTCAGTGTCCTCACTCATGGCAGCTGGCCTCCTCTGAGTGATGACCCAGGTGAGAGCAAGAGAGCCCAGGCAGAAACCGGAATCTTGTGTAACCCTGGCCACATTCTGTTAGTAACACAGACCAACCCTGGTGTAATACGGGAGGGGACTACACAGGGCATGTATACCAGGAGGTGAGATTACAGGGGACCATCCCAGGGTTAAAGTGCTTAACAGGGAAAGGTGTGTTCTAAGGGGCAGTCAGGGGCTATCCATTACCTCCCAAAGTTCTGACTGTGCCCATTTTTTGGAAGCCCTTGGGAGCATGATGGGGCCCGCAGGAATAGTGAACAGGGGCAAAAAGACCCCACTCCACTTGTTCACTGAGTGCAGCATGGGGAAGATTTATATCTCAAGTAACAGTGACTATCCCTGAGCAACTTGGTTGTGTGTGTGCGTGTGTGTGTGTGTGTGTGTGTGTGTACTTTTTTGGTGTTTTTTGAGTCATCTTCTTTGAGTACGCATAATTTTCTGGTTTTTAAAATTTTTTGAGACAGAATCTCACTCTGTCACCCAGGCTGGAGTGCAGTGGTACAGTCATGGCTCACTGCAGCCTCAGTCTTCTGGAATCAAGTGATTCTCCCACCTTGGTCTCCCAAAGTGCTGGGATTACAGGCATGAGCTAAGTACATATAATTTTTGTATAATAGCTGGGACCACAGATGTGCACCACCATGCCTGGCTAATTTTTGTGTGTGTACAGATGGGGTCTCACTATGTTGCCCAGGCTGACCTCGAACTCCCGGACTCTAGTGATTCTTTTGTCTCAGCCTTCCAAAGTGCGGGGATTACAGACATGAGCCAAGTATAATACATATCATTTTTGAAGTTAAAACAGAAATGTCTGAAGACAGTGAATTCATCTGACTCTCAAAAGAGACTGCAAGTGATACAGTGACCCAGCTTTGAAGAAACGGTGCCTCAAGGAACCAGGAAGAATCCTGTTCTGGGATGGAGTGGCCTAGGGAGAGGAGGAGATACATCAGACAGCAAACCAGGCCCCTTAGGTTATGAGGCAAGGACTTGCCACCCCATGAACCTGTCCCTCCCCACCCCAGCAAGTGGCCAGGGACGGCAGGTGGAATGTGAGAGCCACAGAGTGTGAGCTCCGCGACCTTGGAGCAGCCCCTCATATCACAGTTTGGATCAGATGCGCCTAATGGGAGGTACCACGGTGTGGGGTGTGGGTTGAAGATGAGCTCAGGTGCAGGCGGATGTGAGGACATAGCAGGCAGGAGAACCCACACCCCCAGGGAAAGGGTCTACAAACAAGTTGTAGTTTACAGGGGTGGTGAATGGGGGCCACTGTGAGTGCGGAAATCCAAGCGGGGAGGTGGGCGGTGGAAGCGCACAGTCTGCCCTCTTCTGCCCTTCCGCAGTAACTGTGAAAGGGGTGTCATTTGGAATGTCAGAGTTAGAAGGAGCCTCAGAATTGATCGGGATTCATCAATCTCTTAAAGACGAGAAATAAAGAGGAGGCCGGGCACAAAGGCTCATGCCTATGATCCCAGCGTTTTGGAAGGCTGAGGTGGGAGGATTGCTTGAGCCCAGGAGTTCCAAACCAGTCTGGGCAACCCTGTCTCTACAAATGAAAAAAATAAAAAATTAGCCAGGCATGCCTGAGTCCTGGCTCCTTGAGAGGCTGAGGTAAGAGAATTTCTTGAGCCTGGGCAGTCGAGGCTGCAGTAAACTGTGATCACACCACTGTACTCTGGCCTGGCACACAGAGTGAGACACTGTCTCAATAAAATAAAACTTTCTTAGAAAAGGAAAGTGTCCTGGTCGGGCGCCGTGGCACACGCCTGTAATCCCAGCACTTTAGGAGGCCAAGGTAGGCGAATCACTTGAGGTCAGGAGTTCGAGATCAGCCTGGCCAACATGGTGAAACACTGTTTCTACTAAAAATACAAAAATTAGCCGGGTGTGGCGGCGGACGCCTGTAATCCCAGCTACTCAGGAGGCTGAGACAGGAGAGTCGCCCGAACGGGGGAGGCAGAGTTTGCAGTGAGCCGAGATCGCACCACTGCACTCCAGCCTGGGCAACAGAGCGAGACTCCGTCAAAAAAAAAAAAAAAAAAAAAGAAGGAAAGTGTGTCCTGCCAAGACCCACAGCACTGTGGGTGACCAACTAGGAAAGGGACTCCAGCTCCCAAGAGCTGGCAAACAAGAGTGGTTGAATTTTTGTGTGGACCCGGAAGCAGAAGTAGGAGCTTATGGCAAAAGTTAGAAGGAGGCGGATTTTCATCTCATTATGAAGAATTTTCTAAGTGATGGGCACAGTTGTGAGCTGGGGTTGACTGGGAGCGGGAATGAGGCTGAGTGTGTGTCTCCCGTCCTGGTCGGCTCAATTCCCTCCCACACAGCCTAGGAGCTGGGATGTGTCTGAGAGCAGCGCAGCCACCGCCCTCTGCTGGTGGAATGCTGGTAGCACAGCTTTCCTGCTTGGCCACGTCGCAATCCTCTGGCCAGGCGAGGCTTTCCAGAGAGGATGCAGCCCTTTGGGGTCTGAGAGCTCCCTGCTGGGGGCTTCGGGACGGTGGGTAGGAGATATCCTCTGCACAGATGTGCCAAGAAGGCAGGCGAGGCCATCGGAATGCCCGCCAGTGTCTGTAACTCGGGAGTGAAGCCAGCGAATGCCCCAGGTGATTGTGTGCCCTGTGTCATCAGGTGACCCTGCTGCCCTTCCTGTGAGCAAGGTCTCCAGAACTGACAGGTGGGATGGGGCACTGGCCTGGGTGTCTGCAAACCTGGGTGTGGCCTGGCACAGCCATCTCCCACTTACTCACTGGGTGACCTCAAGCAAGTGCCCTCCCCAAACTGGCCTTGCACTGGCGGTGGGGTGGAAGAGTAGGGACCCTGACCGCCAGAGAAAGGCTCGTGGGCAGGGGCTTCTCCGTGGAGCACACGCGAAGAACATCAAAGTCAGCTGTGCTCCATGACCTCACCAGGCAGGGTCTGAATAACAGTTTGCCCTGATCCCAGCTACCTTATTCCCTCCTTATCTCTCCCTCCAGCCTTTCCACCGGTGCCCTCATGCTCTGGTCCCTCAGTCCTGCCTTCAGGAATGTTCTCAAAGCTTATTCAGAATGAGTCAACAGTGACCAGATATATCCCCCACTACGCTCTCTTTAGGGGTATTTTTATTTTATTTTGAGGCAGCAAGGTGGAGCACCAAAGGAATGAATCCCTAGGAGTAGAACGTCAGGTATCAGTCAACTAGAGAGTCAGAGATTCTTGTATAAGGCAAAAAGACTCAGGTAAGAAGGAAGAGGAAATCTTCCCCCTTCCTTTTGTACTGGTCAGACCACAGGCTGGAAGTACAGTATTGTTCTCAGCTCCGTGAGCCACACTTAAATTGGGAAATAGAGCAGAAGGTAATCTGAAGAAGGCAGCCATGATGGCGAAAATCCTTCTAGTCCAGCATGAATTGGAATGTTTGTACCCCGCTTCAGCATGCTCTGGAATTCCCCTTGCGGCAGCTGCCTCCCATTTTGCTGTCAGTCATTCATGAGGATTTCACAGTAACTTTGAGGACAGGAAACAAGCTATGTCAATTCCCTTTCCTCAGTCAGTTCAGCCTCTGCTCAGGCCTCGGTCAGTTTAGCCTCTTCCTCTAGCTCACCTTCCCAGGGAAAGTAAAGCCTCAGAGGGCAGGAATAGCATCTTCTAGGCAGAGGAGGGGTGTCCTGTGTCTGGAAAGAAATGGGGACTCGGGGAGGTAGGAGGTGAAGTTGTAGATTCTAGTTTGAGCTTTGCCACTTAGTTGCTGCATGACCTTGGGCAAGACCATGAACTCTTCTGAGCCTCTGTTGTCTCATCTCTTAAGTTAGGGACATAATAACTCCTCCACAGAGGTAGTAAGATTCAAGATGCTTATAGACCTGTTTTTATAAAACCAAGGTTATGGAGATCATAACAAGTTAGTACATATTTAAAGTGCTTGGAAAACATTAACACACTGTAGGTTCTCTGTAAATGTTAGCTGCAATTCCACCTCCTGGAAGAGAGAATTTATTCACTTAACCAATTTTTACTGAGCACTTTCTCTGTTCCAGGCACTGTGGGAAACACTGGGGACCCAGCAGTGAACAACACAGACAAAAACCCCAGCCTTCATGGGGCCTACACGCTAATGGAGGAGACAGATAATAAAGTGGATTATAGGGTATAATATAGTATAATAATAGAACAGAAATAGAATAGAATATAGAATAGAATAGAATAGAACAGAATAATGCTAGAAATTGATTAGGGAAGGGGACAGGGGTGTGGGAAGGTGGAGAGGTGGCTTAATTTAAATAGAGTGGTCAGGGAATCTGATTGGCTCAGTTTGAGTTGTACGCTCATCCTGGCCCAATCAGCTGTGTGTTTGTGTGTGCAAGGGCACAGTGGGGGCAGATAAGGATATCTGATTGGCTCAGCTTTAGTCAGATGCCCATTATGATCCAATCAGTTTAGCGTGTGCTGGCAGTGGCCAACACTTGTGCTAACATGACTGCTGGTGTCCGCATCTATGGGAGAGGGACATAGGAGTCATGATGAGCTGCACAAACCCTCCAAAGGATTCTGAATTGAAGCAGGACTTCTGCCTGCTGGCCCACCTTAGCCTTTAATTTCCAGGGGCCAATCTAGCTTCAAGTCACCTTCCTCAGCTGTCAGGACTGAGGTGCCAGAGGTTGAAGGGTCTGCAAGGATAACCACCACTGACTAAACCTGTCAAATGCCGGACACCTCCACACACTGTCCCTGTTCCCCTGTGACATGGGGCTGTTATTCTCAGAAAGCTGCAGAGGCGGGACTTGAACTAGAGTCCATGAGACTCCCAAGCTGGAGTGCAGGTCTCAGCCGTGGTTCCCAAGTCCTGCTGCCGCCTCTGTGCTAGCGTGTGCACACCGCAGCCACCTGAGGGGAGTGTTTAAAATGCTTGTTCCCAGAGGCCCTGACCTGACTCGGGAGGTCTAGCGGTGGCCCAAGATCTGTATTTTTTGTTTCTTCTGGATTTTTTTTTTTTTTAAGACAGAGTCGTGCTCTGTCACGCAGGGTGGAGTGCAGTGGCGCCATCGCGACTCACTGCAGTCTCAACTTCCTGGGTCAATTGGCCCTCCCACGTCAGCCTCCCCAAGTCGCTGGGACCAGAGGTGTGCACCACCATGCCTGGCTAATTTGTTTTCTTTTTTTGTAGAGACAGGTTTCACTGTGCTGCCCAGGCTAGTCTTGAACTCCTGTGTTCAAGTGATCCTCCCACTTCAGCCTCCCAAAATGCTGGGATTACAGGCATGAGCCACGGTGCCCAGTGCAAGACCTGTTTTTAGCAGCACTTTTGGGACTGTGCTCCCCACCAGGCCTGGAGCCCCGGAGGCACACCCTCCCTCTCCTCCAAGCCATCTGTCAGTGCTCCCCCTTCCTCCCCAAAGCTTGCTCCTCTACCCTTCCTGTAAAGTTCCCAATTGAACCCCCGCCCCCATCACTATATTTGCAGGGTGCACTGCTGGTCATTCCCACTGGGCCTGGGCAGAGACTACAAATAAGAAAATTCCAGAACCTCAAAGGTCACCCTGCACAAAGCCCCATTGTACGGATGATACAAATGAGGCCCAGACAGGGATAGGACTGGCTAAAGGCCACACCGCAGAGGGTGGAGCTGAGACCCTCCCGCTGTCATGCAATGGCTAAGTACAAGGGCCCCTCTCTGCCACAGAGAGAGCATTGCCTTGGGCAGCTGGGGGCAGCTTTTCTGGGAAAGGCCAGGTGGCGGCGGGGGGATACTGAGGCTGGGCTCCAGGGGTTTTCAGGGATTTGCTTGGAGAGGCAAAGGTTATTTGGGAGCGGACCTTCACAACCTCCATGGGCAGGAAGAAAGCAGCTGTCCTAGTCACAGGCCTTGGTGACTTCGTGTTGGGATATTGTCCACCCTGGCTCAGCCCCTGTCCATTCTGCAGATAAAACAACCCTACCAGGTTGGAGGGTTTCTCACACACTGCCCAGCCCCATTCTGTGTGTCTCCGGCCTCCCCACTCCTGGTATGTCTGTTCCTGCCTTCACCATCTCCTTCACCACAGCTGGGTGGCCAAGTCCCCTCTACTGTGTCAAGAACAGGTCCTGATCCCCTGGTTCAGCCAGCCACAGGCTCTCCGCAGCCATGGAAAAACATGAACATTAGCTGGCTTGAGAGTTTCCTGTCCTTTCCTGAAAATCCCCTGCCTCTCGGAGGCCTGGTGAGGCCCAGCCCCCTGGCCCAGGAGACTGCCCTGCCCCTCCATGATTAACAGGAGCCCTCCTTTCCCTTGCAAGGTCTGTTGCTTCCCGACAAAGGCCTAATGTGCACTTGACTTTCCCCCCGGGTGACTTGTACAGCACCCGTGCCACTGGCCGCTGGCTCTTCCTGCAACCCTGGCAGAGTTAGGACCTTTCCCACTGAGTCTGGGAGGACGGCAGACCCAGGTCCTGTTGTGAGAGAAGGAGTCAGCAGAACAGCCTAGGGCTCCATAGTAAGAGCAGGGGGAGGAGAAGGAGGAATTCCACAATTTCTGTGTCAATGGGAGCCCTTTCTCCCCTCTCTCACACTGAGCCCCCAGAAGGGCGCCCCAGGGCCGTTGGGCAATAACAGAGAAAAGACAGCAGGTGGTGGTTCATGCCTGTAATCCCAACACTTTGGGAGGCCGAGGCGGGCAGATCACCTGAGGTCAGGAGTTCAAGACCAGCCTGGCCAACATGGTGAAACCCCATCTCTACTAAAAATACAAAAATTAGCCAGGTGTGGTGGTGCGTGCCTGTTATCCCAGCTACTTAGGTGGCTGAGGCAGGAGAATCATTTGAACCCAGGAGACAGAGGTTACAGTGAGCTGAGATTGGGCCACTACTCCAGCCTGGGAGAAAGGCGAGACTCCATTTCAAAAAAAAGAAAAAGAAAGAAAAAGAAAAGAAAAAAGAAAGCAGCTGAGTGTGTCCAGGGATCACAGCCAGCACCAGGCTCAGAAGAGCTGCCCACGCCGTGTCCCCTGGGAGCCCAAAAACACAGGCACGACACACCTAAACCCCAGCCTTCATTGCTGGTCCTCCAGTGCTCAGGTAGGGAAGAATTAGAGTAGAAAATATAGCCCTAGGTTACTGGAAAGATAGTGGATCTGGCTAGAGGCCAGGGGACCACTGTACCTAGGGTGTGTTCACCTCCCTTCCTCCTCCAGCAGCCCAATTCTGCTTGACAGCAGGACCCAGTCCCTGCCCTGGCCCTCTGAGCTGGTCAGGCGGAGTGAGGGCTTTCCCAGAAATATCACCTGCTTCTCACTTGTGGATGAGTTCAGTAGATATTTCCTGAGACTCTTACTATGGGCCTGGCACTATGCTGGGTGTTGGGATACAGGAGTGACTAAAACAGACAGAATGTGGTGGAAGTGACATCCAAGGGAACCATCCCATCTTATTCATCTCTAGGTGGCCAGCTCCAGGCCCAGGGAGGGTCCTTGTCTGTGTTTGGTGAGCTGGGTGGAGATTCAACGTATAACCCCAGACTGGCAGGGCTGGAAGGGCCCTGATGGTTCAGGTCCACTGTGCAGACACTTTCTGAGCGCATGCACCAGGGAGGCTGGCCATGCTAGGCCAAAGGGTCTGTACAAAGATGGGTTAGACACATGCCCCACCCACAGAAAGCTCACCCTTGGTGAGGGTGACAGCCATGGCAGCCACTAAGCACAGTACAAAGGAGGGTCTGGTCCCAGGGGCTGTGCAGAGCACGGAGGCAGAGGGAGGAAGCTAACCTGCATTTTGCAGATGATAATAATAACTACCATTTATTGAGTGCTTCTGCGGGGCCAGGCACTGTGCCCAGTGAGTTTGTATTTATTGGTTCATGAGGACACTGAAGCCCTGGGAGGAAGGAACTTGCTCGGTCAGTCCTTAGCGTGGGCTGAGCCAAACTAGACCCTGACTTCTAGGGGTTCGGAGTGCAATATGTTCCTTCTCTCACTACCCCATGCCCTAAGGATCAGCCAGTCTCCACAGATACAGCAGAGAGAAAGCTTGGGATGGGGAGGGTCATCTCAGCATTGGGCTGTTCACTTACAATGTGAAGGACATTTTCAAGGTCATAGATATCCCAGGGTCATTGCCTCGGAGGTGGTGCATCTCCTTCTCTGGCCCCTTACATGTCCCTCATGGAGCAAGGCTGAAGGTCTGAGCCAGAGGTCCCCTGCCCAGCCCACAGATTCCATGGATTCCATGGGGACAGTGTTGGCCCAGGGCGGAGTCTCTATGGTGTCTGGGCAGGGAAGATGGTAGGCACTGGGTTCCTGCAAAGTGTGCATGCTCTTGATGGATGGCAGTTCTCTCAGTGGCTACCCCTAAGAGGCAAGGCAGAGTGGCCCAGCCTGGGAGCGAGTGGATGGTGCCATGTGACCCACTCCCACTTCAATGACAACAGCATCTTTGCAGCTGGCAGCATGTGGCTGGGGGAATCATTTGATCCTGAATATAGACCAGCATTGTGTTTGAGACCAGAGGGTGTAAGAAGCATGTCTGTACCTCTGAGGTTTCGTTCGTGTCTCACACTCTGCTGGAAACCCTCCATGATTATCTCATTTAAGATGAAAGTGCGGATAATCTCTTGGGAAGGCAACAAACATCCATGAAATAAAGCAAACAATACAAGACAGTGCTAAATGGAGAAGCAGGACAGTGTCATGGTGAGGCCCAGAGCACCACAGAAGGCTCTGCACCATGCAAATGGTACCCCCTTGGGTTGTACAGTGCACAGTTCATGCAACTGTAGAAGGGATCCTGATTAGGTCCACCGTTTATGGCATCATTAATTCAACAAAATTTGATGAGAGCTTACCGTGGGTCCAGCACGATTCCAGATACTGGAGTTATAGCAGAGAACAAGGCAGAGCGCCACCCTGCATGGAGCTTACATTCTAATTTGAAGGTCAGACAGACTAAGGGCTGAGTCCTGGCTTTGCCGCTGTGTTAGTTAATCTCACTGAGCTTCAGTTTCCTCATCTGCAAAATGGACACAATGACCTGTACTTCGTAAGGTTATTGTGCTGAAAAATGGAAATAACACTTGGCTTCAGGTCTGACACATGGGAAGCCCTGTTAATGATAGCCAGCACGATCACAAATGCTGTGGGAAGAAGGGCTTAGAAAAACTGAGGGAAAAGGGGCTGGAAGCAGTGACTCACGCCTGTAGCACCAACACTTTGGGAGGCTGAGTTAGGCAGATCCCCTGAGGTCAAGAGTTCTAGACCAGCCTGACCAACATGGTGAAACCCTGTCTCTACAAAAATGCAAAAATTAGCTTGGCATGATGGCAGGTGCCAGTAATCCCAGCTACTCGGGAAGCTGAGGCAGAAGAATCGCTTGAACCCAGAAGGAGGAGGTTGCAGTGAGCCAAGATCGTGCCATTGCACCCCAGCCTGAATGACAGAGCAAGACTCCATCTCAAAAAAAAATAAAATAATAAAATAATAATAATAATAATAATGAAAAGAAAAGTTGAGGGAAAAGGAAGACCACAAGATGCGAAGTGCACTAAGTCGTCTCAGTGGGAGCAGGAGTTGGGGCATCTCTCGAGGGGTGCAGAAGCCCAGAGGAGCAGGCCTTTCTAAGGACTGTGTCACAAGGAAGGCAGGGAGGGGGCCAGTGAGGGGCACCCTGATTGGGGACCGTATTTTCCCAAACCAAGGGTCAGGACACACATGATCTGGCAGAGAAGATCTGTGTTTCCTTAGAGAAGAAGTCTGGGAAAAGCTGTGGTCATCCAAATATTGGGATTGGGGCAGATATCACTGTTTTCATGGGACCTGAGACATCACGTTTAAAATTGGGTCTGTCACACTTGAGAAGTGTGACCCCCATAGGGTTGAGCAAACCGAAGAATAAGGTTAGAGGGCAGGTGGGGGTGGGAACAGGGTGTGCGTGCCCCTCAAGGGCCAGGCAGGTAAGTTGGATCTGATAAGACGGAGAAAGGGGAGCTGACTCAGTCAGGATTCCTGCTGCACACTGGCTGAGTGGCCCAAATCTCTGTCTCTCTAGGTCTCAGTTTCTGTCTCTGAAAAGTGGAGACATTGTTGAGGAGCAGAGATAACACAGATGTGGTTATCTGTTGCTAGCAACAGAAATCACTGCCAACCCCAGTCCTTTTATGCAGGGAGGGTTTAGGGGCTTCATAGATTTAAAGGGCTAGGGCTGTGGCAGTGAAGAGCCAGACTTGGAACCAGATCAGCACCAAGACAGCTCCCGAGGGCCCAGTCCCAGCCCACCCTGGGTAGGAGTCTGATTGGCCAAACCCAGTCCCATGACCTGTCCCTGGACAGCAGAGGACCCTGGGTAGGAGGAGCCCCTGCTTCAGCTTTTGTGGTGGGGCACTGCATCCCACCAGGACAGCCCACAGTGGGAGAGTCCTCCGAATCAGGAAGGGGGCTTGGATGCCCAATTGCCAAAAACTCCTACAGATAGTTACGTATGCCGTGGAAGATTCTGGAGGAGTTGCACAAGGAAAGTAATAGTTATAGTAGGTTGATCTTGCTCTGGGGTTCGAGAAGAGACCAGCACCGTGGAGACCAATTAGAAGACTGGAGTGCCTCAGGAAGGCTACGGGCAGGGTGCACCTGGAGAGGAAGGAGCAGATGTAGAGGCATTTGTGGGGATTAACTCATCAGAGGCCTCCGGGAATCCTCTCTGAATACGGAGAGGTACAGGGAGTCTCAGAGGCTTAGCAAGGGGCTCAGGATGTTTACAGCTGTCAGGGCTCTAAGAGATCACATGGCCCCAGATTGACATTCTCTGATCGACTGGTCGGGACTCCCTAGATGCTGTGCTGAGGACTGCTGGGCTCAGGCAGGACTCAGTGAGCGATTGGCAATGCCTGTTATAGTTACAGAAACTCCAGGAGGGGCAAGAATACCACGTTTATTATCCCTGTCCCCCCAAAATGTCTCACTTTTCGCAGGGAGAGACTGAGACCTAGAGAGACAGAGATTCAGGCCACTCAGCCAGTGCGCAGGAGAGCTGAGATGAAAACCCAGGTCCCCTGAATCCCAGGCTGCTGCCCTTCTGCTGTAGCAGTGCTTTAGTAATGCTCCCCAAATCCCAGGTGGGCTGGGCAAAAAAAGCACAACTCGAAACAAGTTTCCTTTCACGCTATAGGAGAGGTGTGGGGAGTTGGGGTGTTACAGGAAGGGCACCTGGCGGGAGAATCCTCTTCCCTCCCCGTTCCTTGGGCCCGATGGCAAACGGAAGGAGGGGTTTTTATACTTTTGGCAGCAGCCCCCGCACACAGGAGAAGTTCTGGTGGGTCCTCTATGGAGAGGGCCCCTGGCATGGCAGAAACCCAGACCTCTGGGCCAAAAAGCGGAGGGCAGACTTAGGAACCTGCTCCTGACCTTGACGGAGCTCCACCTGCCCAGGACCCTCCATGCCTATATGTCTCTCTAGGCCACCCCCAGTCGGGGTAGCTTCCTCTGGGGAGGGGGTCCTGATGTTCAGGAAGGCCTCTGGTGAGGAGCCTGAAGGACGAAGGCCTGTTTGGGGCCCAGTCATGGGAAGATACTGAAGACCCCAGAGCTGACTCCCTTGTTGGTCCAGACCCCGTACCCCGAGCACTCCCACCTGCTTGGAGAACACGGCTCTGTGGCGGGGGAGGAGAAAGCTAGTGATGGCAGCCTCGAGATGGTGCAAGCACTGTCCTTTTCTTTTGATTTTCTGCCTAAACCAGAAATGTGCTTTTCCCACAATTTGCATGGATGCTGTCATGTAACTTTTTTTTGCCGCTTCTCACATTTCCAACAGTTATAGTATTTGTGTACCACACCCTCCCCCCACTGTAGGATATTGAGACATCACGGTGGGACTGGATGTTGGGAGCCTCACCTTCCCTCTGCAGTCTCCCTGCCAGTCACATTTAAGGCCTCGAATGCTGGGAAGCAGGGATTTCACCATCTCAGGACACACCTGCCTCACCTCTCTCCCTGCAGAGCATGTTCTGCCTCTCAACAAGAGAGTGCGGCCTTTGTCAAGACCACTGTCATCATGGTGCTCACAGCCTGGTGGCAGGGCTGAACCAGGAACCAAAGGTCCTTCAGTGTGGAAGGAGCATTGGAGGCGGAGGTGTATAACCATGTGCATGGCATGGGCAGTGGACTGAGGGAGAGTGTTAAGGCAGGACCATGCTGGGATGACAACAGCTCTGATGCCTGGATAAGGAGTTTGGCTTTTAAGGTCTAGGTAGTAGGGAGCCATTGAAGATTTTGGAGCAGGGGAGTTATTTCATCAGAGTTGCATCCTAGGAAAATTAGGCAACAGTGTGTAAGGTGGATTGGAGAGAGAACTGAACAGAGCAGACATTACAGGGAAGGAGATAAACCAGTGGGCCCACTTCAGAAATCCTGCCAGCTCTAGAGTGAATAAAGCCCTTGACTCAAAATAGATGGCCTAGAAGTCTGTCTGAGAGTCTAAAAACCCCAGGAGATTACACTTTTGGGCCAAGCAGCTTTCTCTAAAAGGCTTCTGTCAATATGTACATAGATGACCCGCAAGGAGAAATGGACTAACCCAATGTCTCCCAGTCCTCCTTGGAAGGCTTTTGTTTACTTGATTAATTGGCCAAAGCAAGCAGGGTCCTGAAATAGGGGACACGAGACAAGTACGTCTTGATTGGGATGGAGGGAGAGAAAGAACACAGCCAGAGGCCAGGGCAGAAAGGACCACAGCAGAGGAGCTTGTGTGGCGCACTTGTGTGTGTGTGTGTGTGTGTTGCACGTGCAAGCATATACATGTGTATGTTGGGGACAGTCACTGGAAAATAGGGAACACCCTGTGGTGGAGCAGGCAGCACTTTGGATGAAGGACATCCATGTTTAGGAGCATGAGACCCCCTCCCGCCCCACAGTGGTACCCAGAGCTCGGAGCCTGCATAAACTCGTTCTGGTTCTGTCCCTGCCAAGTGGTGTGACCAGGGGCAAGTGTCCTCATTTAGTTGGTTTCTCTGGGTAACGCTAATTAAGATAATGTCTGTGCAAGTGTTGGGGGTTGTGCAAATGTGAGTTGGGGGCAAAGCCTCCTTCAGGCCCAGGAGCCTGGAACACGGGGAGTCTGATCCCTGCCCGGGACTTTGGGGAGAAGGACTACAATACCTATTTATAATGACTCTCTCTTTTAATATTAACTGCCAGTCATAGAAGAGAGACCCAAGAAGATTGTAAGCAACCTAATCAGATGGTCTGGGATGCATGGGACAGCATGCAGTGAGGGAAAGTGATGATAGGGTGGCCCATGAAAAAACATCTTTCATACTGAGGCTTGGGATTCCGGCAGTAAATCACCCATCCGCTGGGTTCAGCATTAGCCACTGCCCTGGGTTCTCCTTTACATGCTCATCACCTAATGTGACTTCTGTCTTCCTATTTGCTTTACCTGTGGTTTCTACAAATGAGCCTGTATTAAATGTGCATGATAATGTTCTTAATTTTGTTTGAGGAGACAGTCTCACTTTGCTGCCCAGGCTGGAGTGCAGATGTGCGGTCTCGGCTCACTTCAACCTCCGTCTCCTGGGTTCAAGCAATTCTCATGCCTCAGGCTCCCAAGTAGCTGGGATTACAGGCACGTGTCACCACATCCAGCTAATTTTTGTATTTTTAGTAGAGCTAGGATTTTGCCATGCTGCCCAGGCTTGTCTCACACTCCTGAGGTCAGGTGATCCTCCCGCCTTGTCCTCCCAAAGTGCTGGGATTACAGGCGTGAGCCACCACGCCAGGCCGATAATGTTTTTAATTGCTCACCCTCCCCAACAGGAGACAAGACTAACCTTCAGCTGCTAACTCTTAGAATGCACAAGTGTTTCAGGTGCTCCAGGAGGCAGGAGGCCCAGGCCCCAGCAGGCTACGGAGCCTCTAGGGTAGTGGTTCCCAGTCTTTGCTGCTCATTGAAATCAGTCAGGGAAACATGCTAAAAATACCAGTGCCTGGCTCCTGCCTCTCAGATATTGGGATTAAATTGATACTTAATTGTTTTATTAATTAATCACTTTATTTTATTGATAATTTAACTGATAATTAAGTTGATATTGCTCATTGGGTATTGGGATTATTTAAACTCCCAGGTGATGCTAAAATGTAGCCCAGTTTGGCAAGCTCTAGGCGGAGGAGAGAGACTGGGTGAGAAAAAGAGTAGGAAGGGAGGGTCTCCAAGAACAAATCTAAGGGGCTTCACGACTGAGCTGCCACCGACCCGTTGTGGGAACCACACTAGAAATGTTGAGCTTCTACTTCTGATTTTTTCTTTTTCTATTTTTTTTTTTTTTTTGAGACGGAGTTTCACTTCTGCTGCCCAGGCTGGAGTGCAATGGCACAACCTCGGCTCACCGCAACCTCCGCCTCCCAGGTTCAAGCAATTCTCCTGCCTCAGCCTCCTGAGTAGCTGGGATTACAGGCATGCGCCACCACACCCAGCTAATTTTGTATTTTAGTAGAGACGCGGTTTCTCCATGTTGGCCAGGCTGGTCTCAAACTCTCGACCTCAGGTGATCTGCCCGCCTCAGCCTCCCAAAGTGCTGGGATTACAGGAGTGAGCCACCGCGCCCGGCCTCCTGCACTGATTTCTAACGACTTTCCTCCCTGGTTTACTTGGTGTCTCATCTACATCCTGAAACAGAAGTCAGCATAGCAGAGATGCCTTAGAGGCAGACAGCCAAGTGCAGGTGATAGCTCCTCACTTCCCAGCTGAGTCACCCTTGGGCAAGTCGCCTCCAAGAGCTCAGTGTCTCATCCATAAAATGAACTGTTACCAGAGGGTTATAAGGATTTAATAAAACCTTATAGGGTTGTTACAAGGATTAAATTTTAAAATGTCTATAAATTGCTTAACATGGCCAGGTGTAGTGGCTTATGCCTGTAATCCCAGCAATTTGGGAGGTCGAGGCAGGTGGATCACCTAAGATCAGGAGTTCGAGACCAGCCTGACCAGCATGGTGAAACCCCGTATCTACTGAAAAAAATTAGCTGGGCGGCCGGGCGCGGTGGCTCAAGCCTGTAATCCCAGCACTTTGGGAGGCCGAGACGGGCGGATCACGAGGTCAGGAGATCGAGACCATCCTGGCGAACACGATGAAACCCCGTCTCTACTAAAAAAAAATACAAAAAAACTAGCCGGGCGAGGTGGCGGGCGCCTGTAGTCCCAGCTACACAGGAGGCTGAGGCAGGAGAATGGCGTAAACCCGGGAGGCGGAGCTTGCAGTGAGCTGAGATCCGGCCACTGCGCTCCAGCCCCGGCGACAGAGCGAGACTCCGTCTCAAAAAAAAAAAAAAAAAAAAAATTAGCTGGGCACTGTGGCACATGCCTGTAATCCCAGCTACTTGGGAGGCTGAGGCAGGAGAATCGCTTGAACCCAAGAGGTGGAGGTTGCCGTGAGCCGAGATCGCACCATTGCACTCCAGCCTGGGCAACAAGAGCGAAACTCCGTCTCAAAAAAAAAAAATGAAAAAATTGCTTAACACAAGGCCTGGTACTTTGCAATCACTCATCAAATAGTCTTTGATTATCACTATTGTCTTCTTCATGGTAGTTCTGGCATTGCCATCCCACATCTTTTTCATGTGGACTCAATGTGAATTCCTGTGTTCTGTGCTGGTACATCAGAAGCATGGCACTCTGTGGTTGCAGGTATGTCTTGCTTCATAAAGTAAAAAGGGGAACCATGACAAAGTAGTAAGGGTATCAGACCAGGGTCTGGGAATCTGGGAAGCCCAGAGAAGCCAGGGGTTATGTTCAAGGTCACTGGGTCAGTGAGTGCCGGAACTGGGTGTGGAAATCCTGCCTCCTGCTCAGTCTGTTATTTCTGCCTTGCTAAGCTGATTCTCTAGGTAAGAAAACATTTTGCTTCCATGTACAAAATTCACCTCTGCAGTGATGGGAGAATCTAGGAAGCTGAAGCTGCAATGCAGGTTGGTTTGAAACTGTCTCATCCCCAGTCAGTTCATTGGGTTCAAAAAAATCCTGGACAGGGGCTGAGAGCACCCACCACTCCCCTGGACAGCCTGCCGGGTGAGCTACACCCACGGACTCACCATGCCGCCAGCCTTTCCAAGGGAGGGCCCAGCCATGGCTGCCTGAGTGCATGCCACACACACACACACTGAAATGCACTTTCAATTAATTATATAATTTTATTTAATTTCAAAGATGTGTTTTCCCTGGTCTTATTCTGTTTTATGTTGCTGTAACAGAAACCACAGACTTGGCAATTTACAATACACAGAAATGTATTCGGCTTACGGTTCTGGAAGCTGGGAAGTCAAAGAGCATGATGCAGGTATCTGGCAAGGGCCTTCCTGCTGTGACATCCCATGGCAGAAGGTAGAAGGGCAAGAGAGATAGAGCAAGAGAAGACCAAACTCACTTTTATAACAAACCCACTCACAATAACTAACCCACTCCCAAGATAAAGACATTAATCCATGCGTGAGGGCTGTGCCTAATCTGACCTAATCATCTCTTATAACCACTTCCCAACACTGTAGCATTGGAGACTAAGTTTCCAACACGTGAACTTTGAGGAACATATTCAAGCCATAGCACCCTCCAAACCATCCATGTGGTAACAAGGGTGTAGAGAAACCTGTATGAACAAATACATTTATGTTGCACAAAAGCTTTCGAATCATGTAAATCTGGTAGGCACCAGTCTGCATATTATTCTTTAAGACCTGTTTGCTTGAAACCAGAGAGGAGTATTTTTCAATCAAGGCTATGGGAGGTGTGTTTTTTGTAATAATATCTGTTTTTTAATAACAATTTTATATGTTTGTTAGAATTGGAAGCTGCTAGTAATATCCAACTATTCACATGTTGTCACTATTAGCATTTTGATGTATTTTCTTGTAGATTGGTTTTTTTAAAAATAGGGATCCTTTTATATATACAGGTTGAGCATCCTAAATCCAAAAACCCAAAATCCAAAATGCTCCAAAATCTGAAACATATTGATCACCGACATGATGCTCAAAGTAAATGCTCTTAGATTTTGGATTTTCGGATCTGGGATGCTCAACCAGTAAGTAAAATGCAAATATTTCAAAATCTGAAAAAAACAATAAAAATCTGAAACACTTCTGGTCCCAGCACTTTGGATATGGGATACTCAACCTGTATAGAGCTGTTTTACTAAGTGTAGATCTTTAGCAATGCTCATGCCACTAAATATTCTTTGAATATATGATTTTAAATGACCTCAGAATATTCAATTATATGGGTGTACTGTAATTTATTTTGACAATGTCCCCATTGTTGTCCCTATGATAAATAACATGGTGGTGACTGTTTTAGTGTGCTTCTCTGTTGATTTCCCTGGGGTATATTCCCAAAGCAGAATTATTGGTCAAAGGTCATGAACCTTTTAAAAGTGTTGGAGAGGTTCCGTCAAGTGGATCTCCGGAGAAGTTGCCCTACTTGACACTCCCACTCATCCTGGAGCAGGGCATCCATGCCCCTCTCCTGGGGCTGGTGATCAGGTTATATCTAAAAGACACCCTATCTGCCAATAACTCTGTCTGTTGGCATTGGCACTCAGGGTATATTTGAGATAAAATCTGATCCCCAGCCCTGGGCTCTTCCTTGGGAAGACTCAGAGTGCACAACAGCTGCCATTCAACATTTGACATGGAAGGGCTGTCCCAGCAAAGAAGGGCTGGACTTGTTCTGTGAGCCCTCCAGGATAACACCCACAAAAACAGGGTGAAGATCTCCCTAAGGGTTATAAATTCCAAATAATAGGTCTCTTCCTCCACACCCCACCCCAGGCAGCAAGGTCTCTGCCCCAGCTCTGTTGGGACTGAAATTCTCTGAGGTTGGAGGACCAGATGGCAGGTTAGAGCCCTGGACTTCTGAGAGCCCTACCCCTGGGATAATTCTGTGAGCCGACCATCTATACAGTCATTGTACAGTCATGAAACATTGAAAAATCTTGACTCCAGAGAAGCTCACTAAATCTCTGTTTTCTTAGTTGTACAATGGGCTTGTGATGAGGATTAAATTTGATTATATTTGTAAATCGATACAAATGTGTTTATATTAATATGCTATGATATTATCAATAGGCATGTGTTAGTGTTGGTGTTAGTGTATTAGTATGAAGCATGAGAAAACAGTATTGTGTAGCAGTTAGGAACCAGGCTTTAGCAACAGAACCAAGTTTGGTCTCTGGTCACACTCCCTATACAGAAACAGTAACTTGTACAACAGAGGCATGTGTGGAGCTTGGGGAGAAAATTGCTCACATTTTAAAAATTTACAATCAGCTTCCTTTACAACATTTGGCAGAGGCATTTTGTTTTTTCTTTAATTTTTGTGTTTGTTAAAGTAATAAATGTGCAGAGGTCAGAAGGTCTGATAATACTCTATAGCCTGTAGCACTGCAAAGTGATGTGCTGGGGTTGGCTTGTGCTGGCTCATGAGAGCCTATTGGTAAAATTTTTAGGAATTTAGGAGTTTTGCAAGCTGGTTGTTAAACAGAGCCATTATTATAAATTACATTGAATAAACTTACAATTAAGTTATAGTAAAAGCAGAAGTACTAAATATTAAAAATGTATTACTTCCCAATTATTTCACTATTATCTGTGTTATTGAGGTTATCTGTGCCTATTACATTTGCATAGTGGAAATATTCTATAATAGTGTGCTGAGAGCCTCTTCTATCTCCGTATTTGGTGACATTAGCCTGAAATCAGTGATTGTGGGAATATTTACACCACTAAAATTGGCAAACGCTATGAATCAGGGCCTTTTTAAATCTGGAAACCCAGTTGTTAAGCATCTACAACCCACTACTGCCTAGAGCCACAACCCCTGTCCTGTCTTGTGACACCGCTGCATTTCCTACTCTGGTTTTAGCTGTTTCTTTATGCACTTACCCCATATTTCTTAATTACATGCTTTTACCACTGCGTCTTGATTTTCAAATATTAGACATGGCCTATTGGCTCCCTATTATGGAAAATGAGGCTCTAGCTTTTTTCCAGCTCTGTCTCTCTTCTTACTACACACACATACACACTTTCCTTGCCTCTGTCTTCCAAGTACAGCATAGCACAATTCTTGCTTAAGATATAAATATTTGGCCAGGCACGGTGGCTCAAGCCTATAATCCCAGCACTTTGGGAGGCCTAGACGGGCGGATCATGAGGTCAGGAGATCGAGACCATCTTGGCTAACACGGTGAAACCCCGTCTCTACTAAAAAGTACAAAAAACTAGCCAGGCGAGGTGGCAGCGCCTGTAGTCCCAGCTACTGGGGAGGCTGAGGCAGGAGAATGGCATAAACCTGGGAGGCGGGGCTTGCAGTGAGCTGAGATCCGGCCACTGCACTCCAGCCTGGGAGATAGAGCGAGACTCCGTCTCAAAAAAAAAAAAAAAAAAAAAGATATAAATATCTTATTTTTTACATTATTACAATCATGTAAATATTGTACATAAAGCATTAAGCACTGTGATCACGTTAGTTTTCTTTTTTTTTTTTTTTTTTTTTTTGAGACGGAGTCTCACTCAGTTATCCAGGCTGGAAGAGACTGGCATGATCATGACTTATTGTAGCCTAGGCCTCCTGGGCTCAAGTGATCTTCCCACCTCAGCCTCCCAAGTAGCTGGGACTATAGGTGTGTGCCACTACGCCCAGCTAACTTTTTTGCTGTATTTTTTGTAGAGGTGAAATTTTGCCATGTTTCCCAGGCTGGTCTCGAACTCCTGGGCTTAAACGATCCACCTGCCTCAGCCTCCCAAAGTGCTGGGATTACAGGTGTGAGCCACTGTGCCCAGCCTACGTTAGCTTTCTCAGATAGCATTTTTTCTTGGAGGTAATAATTGCATTTTTAAATTTGCTTGATGTCTCTATAGAAAAGTGGTTTTCAAACTTTTTTTTTAAGCAATGGAGCTCATCAGTCTCTAGAAAGATTTGTCTCCTTCCTGAGTGCAGGACTGTGGCCACTCCCCCTTCTAAATAGGCTCCTCTATGTTCAGAATAGGTTCCGGTGATGTTGCCTAACCTGCCCCTCCTGTGTATCACCCGTGGGCTGCTGGCTAGAAGCTCCTGTTATCTGATGGCCACCTATTGACTGGTTTGGTGCCTCTCAGATTTGCCTGGGCTGGGCTGGCTGCCAAACACTTAATGCAGACAGCCTTGCTCAGGGAGCACTCCAATGCAGCTTTTGAGATCAGACGGAAGGAATGACTCTGGCAGAGAGTAAGTGAGCTGTGGAAGCAGATGATACAGGGCCTATCCGCCCATGAAAAGTCTGAGCTGCAGGAGGGGAGCTGGCCAACAGTGACCAGTAGGGTTCAAGAACACTCACTTTTGAGAATCACACCTGTGTGGAAATCCCAGCTGTGCTTTCAGCTGCTTGACCTTGGGCAAGTAGCTTAACCTCTCTGGGCCTTAATTTCCTCATATCTAATTAACAGGGTTGTTTCCAGAGTTAAAGATAATGTGTGTAACCCTAATAAATCTCAGAGTCACATGTGACCCAGCCACTGCTTAGAGTCTCATTTTTAAAAAATCATCTTCAGCTGAGAGCAATGGCTCACGGCTTTGGAAGGCCAAAGCAGGTGGATCACCTGAGGTCAGGAGTTCAAGACCAGCCTGGCCAATACACGGAAACCCCATCTCTACTAAAAATATAAAAATTAGCTGGGCGTGATGGTTGATGCCTGTAGTCCCAGCTACTCAGGAGGCTGAGACAGGAGAATCGCTTAAACCCGGGAGGTGGAGGTTTCAGTGAGCCAAGATCACGCCACTGCACTCCAGCCTAGGCGACAGAATGAGACTGTCTCAAAAAATAAATAAGTAAATAAAAGTTAATGTTAAAATTTTAAAACTTTCTTTTTTATTTTATTTTTTTTTGAGACAGAGTCTCACTCTGTCACCCAGGCTGGAGCTCAGTGGTGCGATCTCAGCTCCCTGCAATCCTCGCCTCCCCGGTTCAAGCGATTCTTGCGGCTCAGCCTCCCGAGTAGCTGGGATTACAGGTGCCCACCGCCACGCCTGGCTAATTTTTGTATTTTTAGTAGAGACTGAATTTCTCCATGTTGGCCAGGCTGGTCTCAAACTCCTGACCTCAGGTGATCCACCTGCCTCAGCCTCTCAAAGTACTGGGATTACAGGAATGAGCCACCGTGCCTGGCCTAAAAAATTATATTCTAACAGCCCAAAAGTAATTTAAAATATATGCCAAACCTGATTACATCTTTCATAGAATATTGAAAGAGTATTCAATATTCATAGAATATTCAGTATTCATAGAATATTGATATCATAACTGATATCAACACTCTCCAAATCCTTTTTCTCTATCCTCTAATTTTCCACAACATACAACATCAGTGAAGTTCTCCTGGGTCCAGCCTCTGAGGCTTTTTTCCCCTCTCTTTCTCTGCCTCATTCTGCATCTTCCTTACCACTGCCATTTTCTCCAGTCCTGTTTTTTCCTCTACCCATCCTGCCATGGCTCTGTTGCAAAAGATCAAACGATCTGGAAATGAGCCGATAGAGATGCAGGCAGGAAGTGGTGGGGAAGAGGTCATGGCAGGACACACACTCTGAAATAACTCTTCTTCATCTCACTGGGAAGTGCTAGGCATGTGCAGTAGCAAGGACTTGGCAGAAATTGGTTCTCTTCCTCCTTCTTATTCTGATGAGGAATCTGAAGGAGAGAGCGGTATGACCTCCTAGACCTCCCTCTTTTCTGACCACCTACCCACTGTTAGCAGATGGACAGTAACTGGAGAAACCTCCTTACTTCCTCTCCTTCAAACTCCCCAAAAAAGTAGCAATGAAAAAGACCTGAGAGATGGAAGCATAGCTTCTGCCTATTCCCCCTCCCTTCTCTGCCACCTTTGTAGCCGCTAAACATGGAACAGCTCTTCCACACCCATCCACACCGCTTGTTCCATCCTTTTGTGGACTCACTCCCCCCAGGAAGTCATGGACTGAGCACCTACTGGGTACCAGGCCTGTAAGGGGCTGGAGATTCAGAGACGAGGATGACACAGACTCTGTCCTCAGTTGCTCACAGGCAAACAGAACCAAACTGCAAATCAGATCTGGTTGTGGTTTTGTTTGCTTGTTTTGAGACAGAGTCTCGCTGTGTCACCCAGGCTGGAGTGCAGTGGCACAATCTCGGCTCACTGCAACCTTCGCCTCCTGGGTTCAAGCGATTCTCCTGTCTCAGCCTCCTGAGTAGCTGGGATTACAGGCGTGTGTCACCAGGTCTGGCTAATTTTTGTATTTTTAGTAGAGATGGGGTTTCTCCATGTTGGCCAGGCTGGGCCCAAACTCCTGACCTCAGGTATTCTGCCCGCCTTGGCCTCCCAAAGTGCTGGGATTACAGGCGTGAGCCACCGCACTCGGCTTGGTTGTGTTATGGAGGGAAGCACAGAATGCTGTGAGAGCACAGAGGAAGAGATCTTCACCCACTAAGGTATCAGGGAGGACTTTCTGGAGGAGGTGTCATCTAAGCTGTACAATAATAAGTGCTGTTATATATTGAGCATTTACTGATATTCTCTTCACTAAGTGCTTTGCTGTGCATATTGGCTCACATAATCTTCACAACAATGCTAAAAAGTAGACATCACTATTCTCATTTTAGAGAGAGGAAACTGAGGCTCAGAGAAGTTCATTAACTTTCTAAGGCCACAACTTTCACTGCTAAAAGGTAGCAGAACTGTGATTCAAACACAGGCCTGTGTGACTCTGAAGCCTATGCTTTCAACCACAGGGTACTGTATACCGGTGTTGAAGATGTACACTGCACAAGGATGCTCGTTCATATCGTGGAGATATGAACAGTGTATAGGCGGACCCAGAGATTCAGGCCTCTCCGCTGACTCCCGGAGCAGCAGGAAAGAGCCTCCTCCTGATCCAAACCTGACTCTGCCCTGGGGGAAGCAGGGAGTGTGGGCCCCAGGGAGAGTAGGTGCACCCCAGCGTCTGGGCGTGCGTGAACGGGGCAGAACGTGGGTCTGTGTGTGTGCCACCAGGGCTACTGCCCGTCAGGCTTTGGTCATTCCAGCTTAACTTTAAACACTTTTACTTCGTGCAGGGGCACCTTTTTCTCATTTGCAGAGGTGTGTATGAACGAGCAGCAGCCTGCCCCCCATGGCTGTGCGGCCTCCCTGCACCGTTCAGTATTGGGGAGGACACAGCCACAGAGCAATGTGGCCCAGCCTGACTTGGCCCATCAGGGCCCAAAGACAAAAATAAAACACAGGTGATTCCTCCAGGACATTCCAGTCCAGTTGAGAGGCCCAGAAAAAAGGCACTCCATTCAAGGCCACCCCAGGGCCATCAAACTAATCTCCTTCTCTCTCTCTCTTTCTCCTCTGCAGACAGGCAGGATTGAGCCCAACTACCCCAAGGTCTGCGGCCACCAGGGCAATGTGCTGGATATCAAATGGAACCCCTTCATCGACAACATCATTGCCTCATGCTCGGAGGACACGTCGGTGAGCGGAGGGGTGCTCCTGGAGGAGGGGGGGCTCAGGCCCTTCCCTGCTTCCTTGGGAGGCCTCTCTTCCTCCCCTCCCCTCCTCCTTCGCCCTTTGCCCTTCTTTTCCTCCTCTTTGTCATCCTTCCAGCAAGCCCTACGATGGGGATGGGATGGGAGCTAGGAAAGAACCAAGGGAAAAACTCTGTGCTGGATTCCACAGATCTGTGTTTTCAGTGTGATTGAGCTTGGAGGTGTTGCTTTTGTAGGTGAGAATTAGAATTTAAAAATTAAGGGTGTGATTCAGCATTCGTCTATGCTCTCTAAAGAAGGGCAAGGGAAAGAATATGAACAAGGAGGGAGGGAGAAAAGGAAGGAACCGGATGGGCGTGAGGAAAGGAGCGCCTGTTCTTTGCAGCCTGGGCAGGGTAAATGTACCCTCTGGTTTGTCCTCTCTGAGTCATGGTTTCTAGGAAAGGAGACTTAGCTGAGAGAAGAGTCCTGACTTTTCCAAGGACCCACACTGGTGACCCAAAATTTGAACTCCATGTGTCTCAGCATTCAATGAGAAGAGAGAAGAAACAGGAGAAGGGAGATAAGTAAGAGAGATCAGGGAGGAGACAAAGAGAACAGGGAGAGAAGAGATAGGAGAAATGGAGATGGGAGGGAAAGGGGGAAAGAGATAATTTAGAGAGGAGGATAAGGAATCCAGGGAAAGTGGCCTGGGCACAGTGGGTTCATGCCTGTAATCCCAATGCTTTGGGAGGCCAAGGCAGGAGGCTCACTTGAGGCTAGGAGTTTGAGACAGCCTGGGCAACATAGTGAGACCCCCATCTCTACAAAAAAATTGAATTAAAAAAAAAAAAAACTAGCTGAGTGTGGTGGTGCACACCTGTAGCCCCAGCTACTAGGAAGGCTGAGGTGGGAGAATCACTTGAGCCTGGAAGGTCAAGGCCGCAGTGAGCTGCGATTGCACCACTGCACTCCAACTTGGGTGACAGAATGAGACCCTGTCTCAAAAAAAAAAAAAGAGTTCGAGCGTGGTGGCACATGCCTATAATCCCAGCACTCTGGGAGGCTGAGGCAGGTGGATCATTTGAGGTCAGAAGTTCAAGACCAGCTTGGCCAACATGGTGAAACCCCATCTCTACTAAAAATACAAAAATTAGCCAGGCGTGTTGGCCTACCCCTGTAATCCCAGCTACTCGGAAGGCTGAGGCAGGAGAATCACTTGAACCTGGAAGGCGCAGGTTGCAGTGAGCTGAGATCGCACCACTGCACTCCATGCATTCCAGCCTGGGCGACAGAGCAAGACTGCCTCAAAAAAAAAAAAAAAAAAAAAAAGAGAGAGAGAGAAAGAGAATCCAGGGAAAGTAAAATTTGAAACTGCGTTCTGCCCACTCCTTCCTCAGACTCTACCAACTTTCACCAGTGGAGGTAGGGTCAGAGGTGCTGGCAGTGGCCTTCCAGAGGGAGGGTCCCATACTGTGTTCCACACTGCCCCTGAGCAGCATCCGTACACCAGCTGGGAAGAAAGAGGAGATTTCAGAGCCTCAGCTGAGCTGGTGAGGAGGGCCCTGGTGTTCCCAGATGAAGGAGGATCAGCCTAAGCCCCTGATGTTCCCAGGCAAAGGAAGATCCCAGCCTTTTAGTTAGGCCACAAGCATCCACCTGATGCTCACTGGCAGAGCCTGGGTACCAGTCAGATTTTCAGGAATGTTGGAATGGAAAGGAACTTCAGAGTTCATGTCTCCCTGTCTTCCCAGACTGGACTGTGAGCTCTTGGGAGCAGAGACCATAACCTATTTGGTTCTGCACTCCATGCATCCAGCACAGGGCCTGGTACCTAATAAATGCTTAGTAGGTGTTGGGTAGGATCGATGGATGCATGGATGGATGGATGGATGGATGGATGGATGGATGGATGATTGGATGGCTAGATGGATGGATGGATTGTTGGATGGATGGATGGATGGATGGATTGTTGGATGGCTAGATGGATGGATGGATTGTTGGATGGATGGATGGATGGATGGATGGATTGTTGGATGGATTGTTGGATGGATGGATGGATGGATGGATGGATGGATGGATGGATGGATGGATTGTTGGATGGATGGATGGATGGATGGATGGATGGATAGATAGATGGATGGGTTGATGGATGGATGGATGGATGGATGGATGGATTATTGGATGGATGACTACATTGATGGATAGAGAGATGAACGAGTAGATGGATGATGGATAGATGAATGAATGAAATAATGGGTAAGTAAGTAGACGACTGTATGACAAGTGGGTAGGTGGATGAATGAAAGATAAACAAATGAACGAGTAAATTAATATAGTCCATCTAATCAGCTATCCAAAGAAAGAGAGATTCACAGTAAATAGCCTCCATCAGTTCACACGCTGGGGGTGAGGTCAGCTGACACAGTACCTAGTACATGGGAGAGTGGTAAGGAGGTAACTGGAAGAGTGGAGTGTGCTTGACCAGCCCAGGGTCCATCACAGAGGGCTCCTGAGAGTGGCAGCAGTGAAGGCAGGGCCCTTGAGAGCAGAGAGAACAAGATGTTATGAAGATGGTCCATCAGTCTTCAGCAGCCCCAAAACCAAATTAGGGACTGTGGTCAGGGGTCAGGACATAGGCAGGCCAGGGCTGCAGAAGGAAGGGCGCAGACGCTGGAGCTGGGGGACACAGAGAGATCACGAGTTGCTTCCTGGGCTGGGAAGGAGGCAGATGAGCTGGTGGAGGCTGGAGAGCCCAATGGCCAGCACAAGAGACCTGGGCTCAGTGGGAGAGACGGCAGGTGGAGGTGCTGCCCATCCTTCTCTAATGGGTTCAGGGAGCCCAAGAAGGAATGCGGTGACCACAGCTGGCTCCGTCCCTGCCTGCTGAGGTGCTGGGAGAGTGGCGGGAAGGACTGACCCCAGCTGGTGTTACCAGCCAGCAGGTAGTAGATGCCCCTGGAACTCAGGACTGCTCCTCTACCTACTCTGGGCTGGGCCTTTCACATATATTTAGCTCTTAGAGCCACTCTGTGAGACAGACATTGCCACCCCCAAACTGAGGATTGGTAGGTAGGTCACAAGCCAGGAAGTAGAGGAGCAGGGATTTTACCTGGCCCACTCGCTGCAGAGCCCATGCTCTGCCAAGCTTCCTCGCCGCAGACAGCCAATGCCATCTCCCAGCGGCTCCTATCTTACCCAGAGACCCAGCTAGGATAAGAGATGAGCAGTGCCCGTCTTGATGTAGGGGGGAAAAGTAGACCAGTGCTCCTGGAATCACTGGCCACCCAGGTTCCTCCTCAGGTCTCAATTTCTCCTGCCTGGCTCAGTGTGAGAAGGATCTGCCCAGTCCTAGCTTGGCATCTTATTTAACCTGATATGTGCCTCATGCTCCAGGACCCCAGCTTGTAAACAAGACATCCATGGTTTGTGTCCAAGAAAAACCTAAGGCTGCTTCCCTGGCCACATGAGCCAAGAGACTCTCTTCAGTTTTACACACACTGACTGAGAGAGCACGGTATGCCTCACACCCTGGCTGCTGGGGTCCAAAGAGCTCAACCATGGGATCTGGTAGACCTGGGCTGGAATCTCAGCTTCACCATTTACCATCTGGGTGGCCAAGGGAGTGTTACTTGGCCTCTCTGAGCCTCGGCTTTGCTCTTCTCTGAAACAGTAAGATACCTCCCTGTGGCTATTGTGATGAGGATGAAGGTTAACCTGTGCCCCGTAGTATGCCTGTCCCTTCGTTGATGCCTGCTCATCTCACTCCTGCTCTGGAAACACCCCTAGCAGAGAGGCAGAGGGGCAGAGGGGCAGGGCCCACCCCACCCACCAAAAGGTGGTGCAGAATGAGGTCATTGCATCCAACAAGGTCAAACAAAGGGCCATGCACACAGAGAAGAGAGAAGGATTAGTTTTGACCAAGATGCAGAGAGGAGAAGAGGTAGTTAGCTGGACTTTGGAGACGCAGGACGTTGACAGACAGAAAAAGGGTTAGAGAAGGAGTCCCAGGAAGAGACCCAGTATATCCAGTGTGCTTGGCCTGGAGAGAATGCATATACAGTGCATTTAGAAAAGAGAGAGTCTTGTGTGGCTGGAGCCCTGGCGTGGTGGTCAGTGAGAGGAGCGGGCAAGAAGGGAGGCTGCGAAGGGCAATTGGGCCCAAGGAGAGAAGGCTTAGGATGCAGGGTGAGCAGCCCAACTTTGCAGCGAGACCTGTGCTTCTCAAGCCATCTGAGCATCAGTGGACCCTACCGAGTGTGGTGCATGGGAGACACTACACGCTCCACGGAACCAGGGAAGGGGACCTGTGTGGATGGAGGGGGTCACAGACAGCTTTATGAAGGACATGGGGCCTGAGCTAGCTGGATACAGGTGAATCAGTGGAGAGAGGGGAATAGCGGAGGGGTGTGGCTGGAGGAGTGAAGGGAAGGGACATGGGCTCAGAGCACAGGAAGGGAGGGGCTGGCCTGGGCTGCTGATCCAGAGACAAGGAGATTAAGTCTCTGGATCAGAGAGGAACTAAGCTCTCGCTCCGGCTGCCAGGCCAGCTGCCCCAGAAGTACAGCCCTGAACCCCATCTTACCCGAGTGTCCACCCCTCCCCACCTCGGGGCTAGGGATCTTGGCATTGGAACCAACAGGTCCCTGAGGCTGGATCCCAGCCTCTCCTGGAGGAGGCACTCTGAGACCCTGAGGGAGGTGCCTTGCCCAAGGTCACACAGAGAGCCTGTGTCCTAGGAAGGTCCCCTGACTCCCAGTCTGCACTCTCAGCCCCTCACCGGTGGCCCTGGTTCCACAAAGGAGGAAACTGAGGCTCAGGGCCATGGTGGACTGGGCTGACAGTTCAGATTCATCCACACTCAACATTTACATCACAGCATCTGCTCTCCTCAGGGCCCAACCTGGGTGCTGGGGGAAAGCACAGGAGAGGCATCCCCACTGCAGCCTGGGAGGGGGTGGGGCGTAAAGGAAACGGAGTTTGCAGCTTCCAGGGGGTGGACAGGAGGTCAGCACTGCTGCCAGGGCCCTTCCCACGGCCTCCCTACCTCCATCAAAGCCCCTGAGGCACAGGCCACCTAGGCACCCTCCCTCCACTCATTCCAGCTGGAGCGGTCAACTTGCTGCACACCAGACACGACATTCAGACCCAGGGTTGGGAGGTCAGTCAGCAAAGCTGCTGTGTGTGCCAGGCACTGTGCTACATACAGGACTGGGGACGGTGCCAGCCCACAGGGGCCCAGAGGGAAGCTCTTCACAGCAAGTCTGGACCAGTTCCCCTGGGAGTGCCTGCCCATTTCACCCCCAGCCCTCCACGTCCCTCTACTTGTCTCTCAGAACATTCAGAGGACAGTGGTGGAATTTCACCAGCCCTGATTTCCCCAGCTCCTTCCCCATATCCCCTAGTCCTGCAACCTCCAGTGAAATCAATCCCCGTCGCCCAGGATCCATCTCCCCTCCCTGAGCAGGAGGAGGTCCTCTGGAGTCTAGCCTCCATCCCACCAGGGATCCAGCAGAACATACCCAGGCTCTTCCCCCGGGGCTTCGGGCCCGAGGGAGGGCTGGGGGCCATAACTCTCCCTGGCATCTGGCAGAATCCAGTTCTTTCCGCTGCTGGGTGATGTCACCTATTGTTGAAGGCTATGCTTTTTATAGCTTCTGCCGCAGCTAGGGAGGGCGGCTGGCAGGCGGCAGGGAAGGGCGCTATCGGTTTCCAAGCCTCGTGCTCCCAGCCCTTCTCCGGGGGCCAGCAGCCGCAGAAAGAGAGAGGTTTCTGTCATCTCAAGGAGAGGGAGAGAGTGATCCCAGGAGAGGAGGAGGAGGGAGAAGAGGCAGGCACCTCTTGCTGGTGGGCCAAGCTCCACATCTTTCCTTTGCCTTTTGTTCAAGCTCCTCCATCCTGTGTCTGCTCTCCTCACCCTGTATATGATGCCCCTCCCTGAGGAGCTGGGGGCGGGATGGACAGGATGTCAGCCCTGCTGGAAGCCACCCACCACCCTGCCTCCCGCACACCCCCGCCTCCCGAGCTCCCGAACCAGTACTTCTTGGGGCTGGAAGGGAGTGATGCACTTTCGTAGAGGTAGAAGGAAGGTAGCTCTGAGGGGCCAGTGAGCTGAGTGGGTCTTCACCAATGATTTAGCAGCCACAGAGAAAGCAGCAGTATGGCTCCATGGCTAAGCTGGTCTTGATCTCCTGACCTCAAGTCCCTAGGCCTAGGTTCAAATCCTGGCTCTGCCACTTCCAGGCTCTGTGATCTAGGACTAGTTTCTTTACCTCTCTGAGTACCAGTTGCCCTACTGTAAAATAGGGATCACCTCGGGCTCTGAGAACTAGACGAATATAAAAGTGTTTTGTGTCCCCTAAGAACTCCATAGACATTAACTGTTACTTTCTTTTCCTTAAGTGAGGGCCCAAGAGTTTAAATAACTTGCCCAGGCCGGGCACGGCGGCTCATCCCTGTAATCCCAACACTTTGGGAGGCTGAGGTGGGTGGATCGCCTGAGGTCAGCAGCTTGAGACCAGCCTGGCCAACATGATAAGCGGAAGGACAGATCATGTCCTCCTCAGGGGGTTGGGTTCAGCCCAGGGAAGAAGGCAAAATCAGGTACGGGCACGGACAGAGTGTGGAAGAGAGGAGGAGGGTAGTCTGCCTGATTCCGGTTCTGAGTTTGAACCCCAGCTCCTCCTTTCCCAGCTGTGACACCTGGGCAAGTCTCCTCACCTCTGTGGGCCTCATTCCCTTATCTGTGCAAGGACAGTCATTAGTAGAGTCATAATAATAATAGGCAGCAGTGTCCTTTCATGCATCCAGCACCGCAACGACCACTTCGTGCATCCTCTAGCAGCGCCCTCCCAGGACTCGCAGCAATAGATGCTCAGCAATGTTTCCTTCTGGGTCCTCAATTCGCCCCTCCTACCTCCCTGGGTTTGGTGGGATTTGTTTCCCATATTGGGAAACAGTGAGTCCGGTACTCAGAAGATGTCAGAATCAAGGGAGACTTTGAGATTCTACCTCTTGTTTAGATGAATGATGATAAACTAATTTTTAGAATGAACAGAATGATTGACAAGAAACGGGGAGGAGAGAGCTCCAGGAGCCTCCTGGTCCCTAAGCAAACACCTTCAGTTTTCTCTTCACTGCAGGAGACATGACAGTTACTGTGCTCTTGGACCCAGGCATCATCTCTGTAGATTGGTTAGATGGAAATCTTGGAGCCAATGATTGTGTATTGTATACAGCTAAATTGGAGGCTTCTTGAGGGCAGAAACCATATCTTTTTTTTTTTTTGAGACAGAGTCTTACTTTGGCCCAGGCTGGAGTGCTGTGACACTATCTCGGCTCACTGCAACCTCCACCTCCTGAGTTCAAGCGATTCTCATGCCTCATCCTCCCAGGTAGCTGGGACTACAAGCTCATGCCACCACTCCTGGCTAATTTCTGTATTTTTAGTAGAGACAGGGTTTCACCATGTTGGCCAGGCTGGTCTCGAACTCCTGGACTCAAGTGATCCACCCACCTTGCATCCCAAAGTTCCGGGATTACAGGAGTGAGCCACTGCGCCCAATCCAGAAACTATATCTTCTTTTTTTTTTTTTTTTTTTTTTTTTTTTTTTTGAGACGGACTCTTGCTCTGTCACCAGGCTGGCATGCAGTGGCGCAATCTCAGCTCACTGCACCCTCCGACTCCCTGGTTCAAGTGATTCTCCTGCCTCAGCCTCCTGAGTAGCTGGGATTTACAGGCACGAGCCACCACGCCCCCCAGCTAATTTTTGTATTTTTAGTAAAGACGGGGTTTCACCATGTTGGCCAGGCTGGTCTTGATCTCCTGACCTCAAGTGAACTGCCCGCCTAGGCCTCCCAAAGTGCTGGGATTACAGGTGTGAGCCACCGCACCCAGCCCAGAAACCATATCTTATGCTATCCTGTCACTCCCCACACTCCCCCAAAACAGATTTGTTTGTTTTTTGAAGTAGCTACTAAGGGGTCAGATATCAGATCTTCTCCTAGCTGTTTAGGCCCGTGGTGAACTCCAGCTCCTCCTGTGAACTTCTGTACCACATATACAGACATTGGGTCCTGTCTGCTTGCTGTAGTGTGTAATAAGCAGCAGATCCCTTAAATGGAGAATTCTGCCCCTTAGGAACAGTGTCATCAGAGGGACTAACAGTCCTAGCCCTAAGTCACGAGCAGTCATGACCCTCAACGTGTCAGAAAGCAGAGATCCAACCAGACACCTCCATAATCATGTAAGCATTTTAAAGATGAAGTTGTTGCTGCATTCCATAAAATGGAGACATACTTCATAACGTATGTATTGACTACACAGGGGGCAACAAAGTGCACATGAAAAATATAACTTGTCCAAGCTCAGTGGCTCATGCCTGTAATCCCAGCGCTTTGCGAGGCCAAGATGGGCAGATCACTTGTGCTCAGGAGTTCGAGACCAACCTGGGCAACATAGCAAAACCCTGTCTCCACACACACACACACACACACACACACACACACACACACACACAAATACAAATATTAGCTGGTCATGGTGGTGCACATCTGTAGTTTCAGCTACTTAGGAGGCTAAGGTGGGAGGATGGCCTGATCCTGGGAGGTGGAGGTTGCAGTGAGCCGAAATTGCACCACCGCACTCCAGCCTGGGTGAGAGAGCAAGACCCTGTCTGAAAAAGAAAAGAAAACTATAACTCAATTACATCTAAAGTTTAACCACTATAAAACTTGGGTATGATCCTTAATTAATATTAAGTAAGCATCCTTAAGTGTTATTCTTTGGTCATCTGCTTGGTAGTGTATGCATTTTATCTTTACTTAGTATTTATAGCAGCTCTGCTGTATGGGTATAATTATCCTTACAGGTGTAAAGACAGATGTTCAGAGAGGCTAAGAAACTTGGGGAAAATCTCACAGCCAATAAGGTCAGAGCCTGGATTCTAACGGAGCTGTCAGACCACAAAGCTTCTTGCTTTTTGGCCAGCTGCTCCCTTTCCCATGTGCAGGGACAGTTGGTTTTGTAGCTTTATTAACTGTGCTTATCAGCTGCCTTGCCTTTGCCTTGTCTGCAGTGTCTGCTGTCTCCCCAACAGGACTGACAGCTACTTGAGACTAAGAACCGTTCCCCCGTATCTAATCTGTTTGGCACAGAGAGGACCCGGGTATGTTCTGTTGGGTTGAATATAACTGAGTTAAACAAGGCTCTGACCCAGGAACCTGTGAAGGGGACAGTCCCCAGCAAGGCTGGCTTGCTGGAGAGAGTGGTTTTGCCACTTCCCCCCACCCTTTCCTTCCAGAAATCCAGTTTGGCAAACGCTACTGAGTTTCCTGTTGAATTGAAGTAACCTCTTGGAGCAACCTCTGAGCAGATCCGCAGGGCTCCTCCCATGCCTTATCCACTCTTTGTTTTCAACAAAACCCTTGAATACTAAGGGATTGGAATTCCTTTCCCAGCTACTAAGGCCCACTGTGAACTCCAGCTCCTCCTCTGAGCTTTGTAGCATGTGGTGCTACTGTTTGCTGTAGCCATGGGTCAAACAGAGCCAGTATCCTTCTCCCAGTAATGTATTCAGTGATGTCAAAGCAGAAAAGTTTGGAAGATTAACTAATACTATCTAAATGTGCAGATGAAGGTGGGGTGCCGTGGATCACTTGAGATCAGGAGTTCGAGACCAGCCTGGCCAACATGGTGAAGCCTCATCTCTACCAAAAATACAAAAATTAGCTGGGCGTGGTGGTGGGTGCCTATAATCCCAGTTACTTGGGAGTCTGAGGCAAGAAAATTGCTTGAATCCAGGGGACGGAGGTTTCAGTGAGCTGAGATCACACCACTTCACTCCAGCCTGGGCGAAAGAGCGAAACTCCATCTCAAAATAAATAAATAAATAAATAAATAAATAAATAAATAAATAATAAAGTAAATGTGCAGATGAGAAAACCAGGACCCAGGGAGGGAAGAGGCTGGTATCAAATGGGGATAAAGCAAGGCCCCTCTCTCCCTCTCTGTGGGATATTTATTCATCTGAGTCCCCCAAGTCCTGCCTGAGACACTACATCCAACAGTTCTTGGTGAAAACAGCTCTCTTGGTTTCCATCTATAGCCCTTCATTCCATGAGACTTGAATCCAGTCAAGGGGCTGGAGCCTGGGCACAGACACAGCTACCCCCACCCCCCATCCCCTGGGCTTAGCCCCTAGGCTCCTAGGCAGAGCTGTCACCCCAGCACATCAGCTCGTGTATCTAGAAGGCTTCACGCTTCCAAGAGCTCTGCACCCAATTTAGTTGAACCCACACACCTCTAACAGGTACAGTCTCTATTTTCTGGATGAGGAGCCTGAGCCTCAAGACAGGTTAACTGGCTTGTTCAAAGTCACCCAGCTATTAAGTAAGATTGGAGCCTTGGCTGGGGCTCACTCCACAGCCCCCCAGGTGACTCTATGTTACCCGGGCATGGGTTTAACCCAGAGATACCTCAGTTACTGGGTTGCTCAGGAATTAGGGTGTCCTGGGAATGAGTTTTTTCTGAGACTCTGGGCCCAAGCAGAGCTTCTTCGAGCCTCAGTGACGAGATATGACACACATGACCTCTGGCCTCCTCTGCCACGAGCCAGCCTGCTACGAGCAAGGCTGACCCCCGTGCAGTTTCCCTACTGCTGCGCCTGACCCCACACACGCTGGGCATTCTTCTGCCTCCTCACCCCTTCCAACATCCCAACCTGTCTTTTCAAACTTAGTTCAACATCCTGTCTTCCAACACTGCTTTCCCAGACCCTCCCACCCCAGTGCCCCTAACAACTGGGTTCAAGCTTTCTGAACAGCTCTGTGCCCCCACAGCCTCTCCGTCTGCCTGCACCACTCAGTGCTGCTCAAGAGCAGGCATGGGCAAGTTCAACACCACACCCCACTGGCGCATAGGAGGCCCCTGGGAGGTGTTAGCGGAGTTAATGAGGCTCAACTTTTGGTTTCAAAGATCTTTCTTGATGGCCAGGGGCAACTATTCTGCTCAGTCAAGGCTTATGTACCAAGATACAGTGTGAGACGTCCCTAGACAGAATCCTCTGCCCCCAAACATCTCATCCCTTTGAGTCTGAAAGCTTCAGAGCTTCCTACTCAAGTGCAAACAAGGGTAGCCAATAGACACAAGAAAAGATGCCTGGTATTTTTTTTTTTTTTTTTTTTTTTAGAGACAGGGTCTCACTCTGTCACCCACGCTGAAGTGTAGTGGCGTGATCATAGCTCATTGCAGCCTCATCTTCCTGAGCTCAAGTGATCTTCCTGCCTTAGCCTTCCCAGTGCCGGGGACTACAGGCACATGCCACCACATCCAGCTAATTTTTGTAGAGATAGCAGTCTCACTGTGTTGCCCAGGTTGGTCTTGAACTCCTGGGCTCAAGCAATCCTCCCGCCTAGGCTTCTTATTTTGAGACAGAGTCTCACTCTGTCGCCCAGGCTGGAGTGCAGTGGCACAATCTCGGCTCACTGCAACCTCCACCTCCCAGGTTCCAGCAATTTCTGCTGCCTCAGCCTCCTGAGTAGCTGGGATTACAGGCGTGAGCCACCACACCTAGCTACCGCCTAGGCTTCTTAAAGTGCTAGGATTACAGACGTGAGCTACCACAGCTGTCCTTGGTATTTCTAAGAATGGAAGGAACACAAATCCAAACACCAGGTGGCATTTTTGACCTATCAGATGGGTAAAAATCCAGCTTTTTAAAGGTATAGTTTTAGAGGCATAATGAAGCAGTCTCAGACTCTGTGGGTTAAAAACTAGGACAGTTTTTGGGGACAATTTTACAGTAACTATAAAAAATATGAAACACTTCTAGCCATTTTCCTACAAGAATATCCACACTAATGCACAAACTTGTATCACGAGCATGTTTGTCATAGAATGAATTGTAATCATGAAAAAAAAGTGAACAGAACTTAGATGTCAATTAATAGAGGTCGATTAAATTCATCATGGAACGGTCATACAACAGATGCCTCTCTGGCCACTTAAAAAGATAAGGTAGATATTCATGGAGTGGTGTGGAAAGATGCCCACTATCTGTTATGTGAGAAGAGCGAGTTGAAAGAGAACGTGTGTAATAGTATCCCTTCTGGGTAAAAAGAAAGAAGTGCGTGTGTCTACGTGTCTGTGTCTGTCACAGGTGGGTGTCTAGCCCAAGCATTAGTCTCCCAATTTCAGGGTCTCCTTTCTACGGTACATTTGGGGACAGAAGGAATGTGTTTTGTTGGTGACTACTGAGTTATGTACTCAGCAGCTTGCTCCTCCTGCACTCTCTCAGCCACTTCCAGACCAGTCTTCATCCCTGAACGCCCTCGTGCAGGGGCTGTTGAGGAAAGAACACTGGGGTATTCCGGGCCCGCTATACATCACTCCCCTCCCCGCATTCCCCCCTTCCACCATCTCACAGGACTGTGTGGGAGTGTTGGACTTTACTCAAGGTTTGGAGCCACCAAAGGGGATGACAATGGAGATGGGAAAATATTTCAAACTCTCCCCAAATTATAAACTTTTTCTCAAGTGGGCTTTTGAAATGGATTTACTGAAACAGAATGGTGCACCCAAAGGTGACCCCAAACCCTTGACAGAACTTGCCTTTCTTACCCTGAAACCTCCCAGTCGGCAGGCACAGGAGCTGGCTCTGTGGGGGAACACACGTGAGGGAAATGCTCATTCTTATAGTCTGAGGAGGCACCAAGGAAGAAAATTTGTCCAAAGAATGCCCTGAGGGGCACCCCAGTTCCTAGCCTTGCTCCCAGGACCTCTGGTCTGCCTTTGACTTTCTTCCTTTTTTTTATTTTTCTGAGACAGAGTCTCACTCTGTTGCCCAGGCTAGAGTGCAGTGGTACATTCATAGCTCACTGCAGCCTTGAACTCCTGGGCTTAAGCGATCCTCCCACCTCAGCCTCCTGAATAGCTGGGACTACAGGTGCATGCCACAACACCTGGCTGATATTTTCAATTTTTTGTAGACACGGGGTCTCACTATGTTGCCCAGTCTGGTCTTGAACTCCTGGGCTCAAGTGGTCCTCCTGCCTTGGCCTCCCAAAGTGCTGGGATTACAGGCGTGAGCCACCTCACGTGGCCTTGGCTTTCTTTAACATGCTTTCTGCGTTTATTCATAGCCTTTGGAATTGTAATCAATTGACTAGTATTACATATTGAGATAATGTATTAAATTGTTCCTTTAATGTTGATCATTTACAGTGCTTCTACATTTTCCATGTAAATGATGTTGCAGTGAACTTCTTCATGCATGGAGATTTTTGCTTATATTGTATTTTAAGAGTGAAGTTACTGGGTCAAAGAGTATAATATAAATGTCTTTATGGCTCTTACTAAAGATTGCCAAATTGTTTCCAAAAGAGTTACTCTGATTTATAATACTACCAACATCCATTCCATCTATAACTTCCAGCATTACCTTGCCAACACTGGCTCTTTTTATTTTTTTGGTTGGCTATTTTAGCAGATTACAAATTATATCTCAAGGCTGTTTTTCCTGTTTTTCTTCTTCCTAGCAAGGGTGGAGTTCAGATTTTCAAAAGGATTTTTTTGTTTGTTTGTTTTATCGTTTTTTGTTTTTGTTTTTGTTTTTTTGGTTTTTTTTGAGACAGGGTCTTGCTGTGTTGCCCAGGCAGGAGTGCAGTGGATTTCAGCGCATTGTAACCTCCGCCCCCAGCCTCAAGGGATCCTCCCATCTCAGCCTCCCGAGTAACTGGGACTATAGCCGTGCGCCACCGCACCCGGCTAATTTTTGTTTCTTTGGTAGAGACACGGTTTCACTGTGTTGCTCAGGCCGAAAGATTCGTTTTTTTTTTAAGGTGTCCTAAATTATAGTCACGTGTGCTCTTTCCTCTTCAACCAGTTAGACTCTAATGAATAATATTAATGATGATAATAACAATTATAATTCCTTTGGCCTTTAGAGCATTTTGCAGTTTATAAACTGTTACACTATTGTGTCTTTTTATTCTACCAGTAGGTGTAGCAGGGCAGGGATGTTCCCCCCACTCCCCGCCCACCTTATTGATGAAATAGTTGAAGCTGTGCAGAGGAGGTTTGGTTTGAGTGACAGAAGCCCACCAGGGCTGATGTAAATAATTAGGGGGGTGATTCCAAGATTGCAGAGAAACTGCTCAGTCTCTCCCTCTCTGGGGCCACATGGTCTCCTCTCTGCTTCTCTCTGCATGTCCCATCCTCCTCTCTGCAGACCATCTTTTTCTGCTTCTTTATCGGTATCCACAAGACTGAAAATAGCTCTATCCAGGTTTTGCCCATCCTTTCAGCTCAGGCCGCACATCTGATCAGTCTCTGTCTCCCAGTCCACCATCTCTCAGGAGAGACCTGGGGCCTCTCAGCCTCCCAGATGCAGTTCCCTCTGCCCAGGGGTCCATCCTGCGTGGGGGACAGAATAGGGGATAAGGCCATGTGGTTCAGACAGCCAAAGTGGGTCTGAGCAGGGTAGCAGGAAGGCAGAGTCTCCTAGAAGGATCTGGCATGTGAAGCAAGGATAGACTTTTTAACACACTTGCTAAAAGAGGCTCATGCGTGTTCTTCTTAGTTGGGCTAGGCCACAGCAGTAGCAACATGCCAGTAATAACAGTTCTTAGGTCTGCAGAGACTTCCCAGAGAAAAACCTCCCACAGGCAGAGAGATGGTCTCTTTCCTCTCTAGCCACACCCTGAGATCTCCCAGCAGGCCTCAGTCGGGCTTTGCCCATCGCCGCAAGCCGGGAGGTGCCTCACAGGCAGATCTCAGAAAGCCTGGTGTCCGAGGGAAGGGGCACCTCTCATCAAGGGCCCTCTTGGCCATGTCCACCCAGCCTGGACCCTCATCCCCCTCTGCAGGTGCGGATCTGGGAGATCCCCGAGGGCGGGCTGAAGCGGAATATGACAGAGGCTCTCCTGGAGCTGCACGGGCACAGCCGGCGTGTGGGGCTGGTCGAGTGGCACCCCACCACCAACAACATCCTGTTCAGCGCTGGCTACGACTACAAGGTATGCAGTGGGCAGGCAGCTGGGTGGAGAGGGATTGGGGAAGAGAAAGGGGCCTTTTGGGTGCCTGTGGGAAGCATTGTTGGTTCCTAAGCAACCAATATTGCCTCATCTGTTCATTTGCTCCTTCATTCATTCATTCACTACACGCAACTGAGCATCTCCTGTGCACCCTGTCATTCCTGGGGTCCACAGAGGCTGGAGGCTTCTTTTCTGCCTTCTCTGGTGGTTGATGGACTGGAGGAGAATGCCCCTTCCATGCCCACACCCTTTGCCTGGCCACTTCTTAACCAAGAGGTGGCAAAAGGGGTAACCAAAGCTGCTGGAGGGAAAAAAGTGGAGCCTCAGCCCCTAGCCCCAGGCACATCCTCAAAAAAGGTGAGCTGCCACATGGGACCTGACAAGGAACATGTATCCTTCTTGCTCTTCCACAAACTGAGCCCAGGCTGTGCTGGGATCTGACCAAGGATATTGATGGATTTGTGTGCCAGGAATGTATCAGCCTTTCCATATAGAACTCAATGACCCCTCCTGTATCCCAGCACACCCCAGGCCCTGCATGGGGTGCTTCTCCCAGGGCAGTCCAGTGTGGACTTGGGACAAACACCCCAGGACCCTAGCAGCCGCTGACCCTGCCTCCCGTGCGTCTGCCATCGCAGGTCCTCATCTGGAACCTGGACGTGGGCGAGCCGGTGAAGATGATCGACTGCCACACGGACGTGATCCTCTGCATGTCCTTCAACACGGACGGTAGCCTGCTCACCACCACGTGCAAGGACAAGAAGCTGCGCGTGATCGAGCCCCGCTCTGGCCGTGTTCTGCAGGTGGAACCCTACATTTTTTGAGATTGAAGGGGAAGGTATTGAGGACTGGGGCTCAGCTTTCAGCAGGCCTGGAAAAAAAAGGCTGTGCCAGCCCCCGTCTCCAATGCATCTCACTGCACCTCTGTTGAACAACTTTGGCTCTCTTGGACCCTTCTCAGCTCATAGGAACCCTGCCTTGTTCTGGGTGGGGAGGGACCTTTCCTGTCCCCACTGCACCCCCTACCTCCAGACAGGATTCTTCTGGCTTGCTTTGGGGGCTGAGCTGGTGACACCCTTCAGTGCATATATCCCCAGGTGTTAACCAAGTCCATCATAGGCACAGGAGGAGGAGACACTGTACTCACTGCCCAGCCACCCAGTAGGATGAGCCTGGGGGAAATGGCTCAGGGTGCCAAGGTTGATGGTGAACTTAGCTCCACTTTTGGTCTTTGAATCTCCTGGGTCTTGGGTTTGAGGAAGGGGTTAGGTGCCACTTGGAAGTAAAAGCAATTACCATTTTTTGGGCACCTGCTGTGTGCTGGTCATGGGGACAGATGGAATGGAAAATATGGATGATATCTGAGGTCTGCCTTTACACAAGGAGGGACTGATGCTTGATCTGGGTTTGTTTACCTTGGAGTAGTCCAATATTACAAGACCAGAAAGTTATCTACTACTGTAGGTTGAGCATCCTAAATCCAAAAATCCAAAATCCAGAAGGCTCCAAATCCAAAACTTTGTCAGCACTGACATAACACCCGAAAGAAATGCTCGTTGGAACATTTCAGATTTTGGATTTGGGGATGTAGGGAGCTCAGCTAGTAGGTATAATGCGAATATTCTGACATCTGAAACAATCCAAAATCTGAAACACTTCTGGTCCCAAGCATTTCAGATAAGGGCTACTCAACCTGTACCACTACAAATAAGAATAATGACAGTTGCTTCGCATGATTAGTGTTAACTGACATCTGCTAAGAGCTCACTGTGTGGCCTGCACTGTGCCCGGGGCTCTGCACATCGTCTCATGTAATCCTCAGGACAGCCCTCTCAGCTAAGCACTGTTACTGCTCTCATTTTATATATGAGAACACTGAACCTTAGCAAAGTTGGGAGACTTGAATCTCACAGTTCCAGGAGGAGCTGGGATTCAAACCCAGAGCCCATGACAAACAGAAAGGATGTTTATGAACAGAGAACCCCCACCTCCAATTCACAAACGGGGCCATGAGCCCAGGGAAGGTGAAGGTCTTCTCTTGGGCTACACTTTTTTGGCAGAGCTAGAACTAGAGTTCAGAGTGAGTGATGCCAGCCAGAATATGTGCACTGCCCCATTAGCCTCTTTTCTGACCTGCTGCCAACTTACCTGATGCCGAGGACTGTTGTGTGTTAGGAGGAAATCAAGTGTCATGAGCCAGTGAGCAGGAAAGGAGGCCCAAGACAACTCAGTTAAGGAGGCACTCCCTGATGAGGCGAGTTGTGGAGCAGTGATCGGCATGAGCCTCTTGTCCTTCTGAGCCTCAGTTTCCTCACCCTCAAAATGAGGATAATGATTTCTTCTGATAGATATTGTTACGAGGATGAAAAGCAATGCCCCTGGTGAGAGCTCCTGGAGTGGTGTAGCCCCCAACTGGACTTGGTGGAGGTTGGCTCCCCTCTCGCTCCCTGTTCCCACCTTCCCTGGGAAACGACAGAGAAGGCATCTGTGGAGCCATTGCTGCACAGTGCTTAGAACAGTGTCCTGTGGCTGCTGTAACAAATGCCCACAAACTAGGTGGCTGAAAACAAAAGTGTATTCTCTCATCGTTCCAGAGGCCAGATATCCCACATCAAGGTGGCAGCAGGGCTGTACTCCTTACAGATGCTCTAGGAGAAAACCCATTCCTTGCCTCTTGTGGAGGTTGCTGGCTCCCGTGGCTGGTGGCCACATCACTCCAGTCTCCGCCTCCAGGGTCACACACCTTCTGCCCTGTGTGTCTGTGTAATCTTACCTCTCTCCCACCAGGACACTCAGGATGGAATCCAAGATCCACCTGGATAATCCAGGGTAATCTCATCTCCAAATCCTTAGCTTAACCACATCTGCCAGGACCCTTTCCCAAATAAGGAAACAATTGCAGGGGCCAGGGCTGAGAACACGGGTGTATCTTTTCAGTGCCACCATTCATCCCACTGCAGAACCCACATGTTGAGGACCTTGGCTCACCACTTCCCTCTGTTCCTACTAGGAGGCCAACTGCAAAAACCACAGAGTGAACCGGGTGGTATTCCTGGGGAACATGAAGCGGCTCCTCACGACAGGGGTCTCCAGGTGGAACACAAGACAGATTGCCCTCTGGGACCAGGTCAGCCACCGGGAGGCCTGCTGGGTTTGGGCTAAAGGAAGCGTCATTGCCTCAGAGGTCACTTCCTCAGAAAGTCAGGAGCCTGGGCCCGCACACCAGCTTCTCATAGCATTCCCAGCGGAGAAATCAGACAGAGACCCCCAGAGGCCGAGCTTGGGTACAGAGGCCTCAAGGGACAATGTCGGCCACGCCTGCAAGATGTTCCCCCTCTTTTTCCAGAGTGGGGGCTGAGCTCCAGAGAGATCAAGAGACTCACCTGGGGACACATAGCAAGTAGCACGTTTGGGCACAATGAGAACAAGTCCCTTGCCTGCTGTTTGTACGACCCTTTCTGCTGCCCCTGGCTGCTTTTTGTGGCAAGAAAGTCAGTCTTGCCACCACCCATAGGACGGGCTTTTTTTTTTTTTTTTGAGATGGAGTCTTGCTCTGTCACCCAGGCTGGAGTGCAGTGGCCGGATCTCAGCTCACTGCAAGCTCCGCCTCCCGGGTTTACGCCATTCTCCTGCCTCAGCCCCCGAGTAGCTGGGACTACAGGCGCCCGCCAGCTGGTTTTTTGTATTTTTAGTAGAGACGAGGTTTCACCGTGTTAGCCAGGATGGTCTCGATCTCCTGACCTCGTGATCCGCCCGCCTCGGCCTCCCAAAGTGCTGGGATTACAGGCTTGAGCCACCGCGCCCGGCCCGGCTAGTTTTTTTTTTTTTTTTTTTTAGTAGAGACAGGGTTTCACCGTGTTAGCCAGGATGGTCTCAATCTCCTGACCTCATGATCCGCCCGCCTCGGCCTCCCAAAGTGCTGGGATTACAGGCTTGAGCCACCGCGCCCGGCCCCCATAGGACGGGCTTTTTAACGTCCAGGGGAGGTCTTAACATAAAGTAGTTGCCGTCCTAAGTGGCCTTGCTGGGATTTGGGGAGGGGCATGCCATCCTGCCTGTAGAGAGGCTGAGACCAGCTCCTCTCCCTCAGGAGGACCTGTCCATGCCCCTGATCGAAGAGGAAATCGATGGGCTCTCTGGTCTCCTGTTCCCCTTCTATGATGCTGACACCCACATGCTCTACCTGGCTGGAAAGGTAGTAGGAGGCGGGGGAGGGCCCGCGGCAGCCTGTGGGAAAGCCCTGCCTTCATTGCACCCCCGCAACTGCCCCACCCCCTTGAGAATAGCCAGCCTAACCTCTCTGGTGTTCCCTGACCCAACCCAAGTTCCTGGGCCTCACCTCTCCCATTCACACCTGCCCTCAAGTCTGACACCCATTCTTACTCAAGTGTCTGCTACCAAGAATTCCTTCAAAGGTGGGCTGGAGTGGGTTTTACATTGGAGTAAAGATCAGAGCCTGCAGTGTAGTCAGTGATGAATGATGGAATTTGAGATACCCACCAGGAGATCCTTTGGTGAATATAACCTTGTTTGTCAGAAAGGCTGTCTACACACACACACACTCACATCAGCCCACCCACCTTCACCTCTCCACCCGCAGTGAGTCCACTGTGGTGCACCCACTAGGAGCCTAGAAGCCAGGTTTCCTTGGTTTTTATAACCACCCATGAGCACGGGGGAGAGCTGTCTTCAGCTGGCTCCTGGGACCAGGCTCTGCTCTGCCCTCCCTACATGCCACCTTCCTCACCTCCATCTCTCCTGACCCCAGGGTGATGGAAACATCCGGTACTACGAGATCAGCACTGAGAAGCCCTACCTGAGTTACCTCATGGAGTTCCGCTCCCCAGCCCCGCAGAAAGGCCTAGGTAAGGGGCCCCCAGGCTGCCACGGCTGGTGTGCTCATGCACGGGAGGACATCTGGCCCATGGGTCACCCCCTCCCTTAAATGGAAAATCAGACTCAGAAGGCCACAGCACATGTGCAAGTTGGAACAGAACCTGCATGAGCTGGCCCTGCTGCAGTTGTCACTGCCCACTGGACCGGCGCTGTCACCCCACCGCGCTCACATCCACCATCAGTAGCAGCTTGCCAGCATGTGCTCTGCGTCTGCACTCCTGATCGCAGATGGGGAGCCTGAAGCCCACAGTGGTTATGACGATGGTGGGAAGTGGTCCATGGTGGGAAGTGGTCCAGTAACTAAAGGTCAGAGCGGGGTCTAGGCACAAGTCGCTTCCTGAGCCTCTAGGAAGCTGGGACTCCCAGACCCCAGCAGCAGCTCTGTCTGCCTGATAGGGCAGGAAGAAGTTCCAGATGTTCCTATGACTGCAGCCCCAAGCTCCCTAGGCTCTCAGGCAGAAACACAGAGAGGGCTCCGGGCTTGACAGGGTGTAGTGAGTGAGAACCCACATTCTCCCACCACTAAAAGTCTTACAACCAATTTTCCCTCCTTTCAACTAACCTGGTAATGCATATGATTCAGCAATTCTACATTTGGGGTCCAAATCACCCAGTGAAACACCTATTTTCAAGGACCTCCCGTTCCCACCTCTGCGGTGATCCTCCTTGGAGCTTGAGTCGAGTTTGCCTTCCTGTGGGTCTGGTATTATGGACAGGGCCTGAGGGCCAGCTTCCATCAGGGCTGAAAGGACCTGACAGCCCACTCCAGTGACCAACAGCAAAATGGAAGCCAAGAGATGTCCAAAGTCCCAATCACCATTCCATCAACTTTACCCTTCCCCAACTCTGTCATCCCCACCTCCTTCACTGTCACTCCTGCATCAAATAGTATAAAAATCAGCCTGAACTTTGGAGTCAGACCTGGGTTTACATTCTGGCTCAGCTGTGCACTTAATCCCTCTAAGTCTCAGTTTCCTCAACTGTAAAATGGGGATAATCAAACCTTCCTTGAATGGCTAATGTAAGGCTTAGAGACCATATGTGCAAGGCACCTGACAGAACACTTGACTCCTTCTGCTCCTTCACATAGCTGTTCAACAAACAGTTATTGAGTTCCAACTGTATACCAGACCTTGCACAAAGTCCAGTGGCAAATAGAACATGGCCTTACTCTCAGGGGGATCACATTCCACTGAGCAGGAGACAGGCAGTAAACAAATAAGAAAAATGTTGTGTAGGGATGAGTTCTAGGCAGAGAGTCAAAGGGTGTGCTAGAACAGAGAGTGACTGGGGGCTACTTTACACAGGTGATCAGGGAAGGCCTCTCTGTGATGATATTTTAGGTTGAGCTCTGAAAGATGGGAAGGAGAAAGAGCAGTCCCAGCAGGGGGAATGGTTAGTGCAAAGGCTCTGTGGCCAGAATGAGCCTGACATGTTCTAGGAACAGAAAGGAGGTCAGTGTGGCTGAACATGGTGTAGACTCTGTGATGTAGCAGGAGATGGGGGTAGGGTGTTAGGAGACCGTTGGAGAGGTGGGCAGGGGCTGAATCCAGGGGATGCATTAGCCTGGGAAAGCAGTTTGCATTTGATTAGGAAATCATTGTGGGGACGGTTCTTTTTCTTGAGTGGGAGATGAGACAACATGATGTGATCTGAAATGTTAGTTACGATTGCTCTGGCAGCCAGGTGTGGTGACTTACGCCTGTAATCCTGGCAGTTTGGGAGGCTGAGGCAGGTGGATCACCTGAGGTCAGGAGTTCGAGACCAGCCTGGCCAACATGGTGAAACCCTGTCTCTAAACCCTGTCACTAAAAATACAAAAATTACCTGGGTGTGGTGATACACCCCTGTAATCCCAGCTACTTGGGAGGCTGAGGCAGGAGAATCGCTTGAACCTGGGAGGCAGAGGTTGCAGTGAACTGAGATCACACCACTGCACTCCAACCTGGGCAACGGAGCCAGACTCTGTCAAAAAAAAAAAAAAAAAAAATTATCTGACTTCAGTAGAGAGAATGGATTTGGGAGGGGCAGGAGGAAGGCAGGGCAACCAGTTAGGAAGAAGTTGTAGACTTTTAGGCAAGAGAGGATAATAGGTGGACAGGAGGAAGACAGGGAGAACAGGATGAATCCAGATGTTTAGAAAGTAATGTCAGCAGGACTTGCTAAGGTATCAGATATAGAGGGCTGGAGAGGAAAGAAGGAGGAAGGACTCAGAATGACTCACCTCATCCTCATCCTCATCCTCCTCACCTGTGACCACTATTGAGCATTTGCTGTGACCTAGGCACTTATTATAGACACAGACAAATTAAGCAGCTCACCAGAGGCAGGTCTTACCTGCTGAGTAGCAGAGGCAGAACTCAGACCGAATCTGCTGACTCTTAATCCCATTTGGGAAACCATTTCACCCCTTCCCTCCAGCTCCTGGAATTTCTTTATCTGGAAGAGCAGGCTTCCAGCCCAGTGGAGGAGAGGCAGAGCCTTAACTCATATTCACAATACAGGGAAAGAAACTAATGTTGTCTGTGCTGGTCACGGTGCCAGGCAGTTAATGAGTATCTTGGCACATATTCTCCTGATCACCTCATATGGGGCCACTGTGTTGTCCTCCTCGAACCAGCCAAGGAACTAGAAGCTCAGAGAGTAGTGACTTGCCAAAGGACTCCCAGATGGAAAGGGGACAGAGTCAGGATTCAAACCCCGTTGGTCCACCCCTAGATAGAACTGTGCTCCTCGCACCGCACTGCCCCTCGTTCCCATGATAGATGTTCAGCAGAGGCAGCTGTTAGGGACACGTGGCAAGTGAACCCACACAGGCAACATGTGCACACATTGTTGGTTGTAGGAGACATAGAACAGAACAGTAATCTCGGGCTGCATCCAGACCTCTTCCAATTCTGAGGGGTCCAATTATAAAGCGTGCACTGTGGTGAGGTAGGTCTGGCCCAAAGAGCTTGAGAAGTGACCATCCAGAGACAGAGACTGATTGAAGAAGCCCGGGTCCACCCTCTGCCCTCTGCATGGGCCGTTGCCTCCAAACCTAAGTACATTCCTCAGCCTTTCCCCGGCCCAGAACATCATGGGGTGATGTCACTGAGAGGCAGTTTCTGGTACCCCATGGAGCCACATGTGTGCCTGTTACAGGGGTCATGCCCAAGCACGGGCTGGATGTGTCAGCCTGCGAGGTGTTCCGCTTCTACAAGCTGGTGACTCTCAAGGGCCTCATCGAGCCCATCTCCATGATCGTGCCCCGGAGGGTAAGTGGGGCTGGGCTGGGCTCCGGGAGGGGGGCCTGCATCGCATCCTAGCCTGCTCACCACTGACCATGACCCTGGAGAAACCCAGGTGAGAGATGTGCTGTGGACTGGGGTCTTCAAACCCAATTTGGGGTGAGGGGCATCCTCAGACGGGACAGTTGGGTTTGCTCATGAGTGCAGGTGGGTAGTTCCAGGAGGAAAACACAGTGCAAAGGCATAGAGGCAGGAGAGCAGGTAGCGTGATTGGAGATCAGTGAGAAGAGTCTGACTGAAGAGTAGGGGCTTTTCTAGCAGCCCCCCATCTGTCCTCTCTTCTGCTCCTCCCACTGCAGTCAGATTCCTACCAGGAAGACATTTACCCAATGACACCAGGCACGGAGCCAGCACTGACCCCGGATGAATGGCTGGGAGGCATCAACCGAGGTACCACAGCAGGGGACTCCACAGAGCACAGGAGGGCTGCAGCCTTTGCCTTCAGCGCAGCTTGCCCCAGTTCCCCTTGCCTATCCCCGTGCTTGAACTTCCCTCCCACCCAGCCTGCTGGACCATCACCTGACAGCCCATGGGATCATCAGTGAGAGCATTTCCCTTGCCTTCTTTAGATCCCGTGCTGATGTCTTTGAAAGAAGGCTATAAGAAGTCCTCAAAAATGGTATTTAAGGCTCCCATCAAAGAAAAGAAGAGTGTTGTGGTCAACGGAATAGATTTATTAGAAAATGTCCCACCCAGGACAGAGAATGAGGTAAGGAATGTAAGTTATTACCTCCATAGGCCCTAGAAGAACAAGACCTTTACATTTCAATTACGGGCTTCAGGCCTTTAAGCCAGTTCCATTCTGAGACGTTTTTCTTTCTGTGACAAATACCATAAGTAGCCTGATACTGGTTTCTGATGCCTCTGACCCCGATAAATAGAAGCTGGGGTGTCTGGAGATATCAGTTCCCCACACCACCCCCACACCTCAAATTCACTAACCTACAGAGTTATGCATCTCCTCATGAATTCATTCCAGAACGTTGCTGTCATTTGGTGTTCCAGAAGTTATAAATTCCTGACTAATAGGGCAAGCCTGGCCTCGTGTATCACAGCCCTGCCTCCCTCACTGGCATTGCAGCAGTGCTGGGGTCTGACACTTCCAGTCTTTGTGGAAGAGACTGGGTGTTTATGAAGGTGCTCTTTTTTTTTTTTTTTTTTTTTTTTTTTTTTGAGATGGAGTCTCGCTCTGTTGCCCAGGCTGGAGTGCAGTGGCGCGATCTCGGCTCACTGCAAGCTCCGCCTCCTGGGTTCATGCCATTCTCCTGCCTCAGCCTCCCGAGTAGCTGGGACTACAGGTGCCCACCACCACACCGCTAGTTTTTTTGTCTTTTTTTAGTAGAGACGGGGTTTCACCGTGTTAGCCAGGATGGTCTCAATCTCCTGACCTCGTGATCCGCTCGCCTCGGCCTCCCAAAGTGCTGGGATTACAGGCATGAGCCACCGCGCCCGGCCATGAAGGTGCTCTTTGTACCACTTGGGACGGGAGCAAGCTCTTTCGGGGCAGCTCGACTGGGCCTTGTCCATGTCCCCCAGTGGTATCTCCTTCCAGCCCACACCCCCATTCCCTGATGCCAACATGGTTTAGCTCAGCTGGGGTTCACAGGATGCCTACTGTGTGCCAGACATAAGGCATGATACAACTGAAATGGAGATGGCTGCATGACCCCACCTGCATTTGAATCCTGGCTTTGCCATTTCCTGGCTGTGACTGAGCAAGTTTACTGATCTTTATAAGTCCATTTCCTTGTGGTAAAATAGGGATATGGAATGCTATGAGCATTAAAGAGATAATTCATAAGTATCTAGCACTCTTCCTGGCTCATGTTAAGTGCTCAAAGGAAAAGGTCAACTGTATCAGCTATCTATTGCTGTGTAACAAATTACCCTAGAACTTAATGGCCTAAACCCACAAACACGTATTAGCCCACAGTTTCTTTGCATGCCCATGGCTGAAGGTCTCTCATGAGGGTACAGTTACACTGTCCACTGGGGCTGGAATCACATCTGAAGGCTCAACTGTGGAAGGATCTACTTCCAAGTTCATTCATGTGGTTGCTGCTGGGACTCATGTCCTCAGGGGCTATTGGACTGAGGGCCTCAGTTCCTCTTTGGGCTGTTGGCCAGAACTTCCCTCAGGTCCCTGCCATGTGGACTCCTCCATAAGGCAGCTCACAACAGGGTGTGTGAGCAGAAGAGCAAGAGAGGGCACCCAAGATGGAAGCCAGTCTTTCTGTCACCTAATCTTGGAAATGGTATCCCACCACTTCTGCCCTATTCTGTTCATTTGAAGCAATCTATTAGGGCCAGCCCATGCTTGAGGAGAGGGAATAACATGGGAGCTATCTTAAATTAGACACCACCTATACCACCAACTTATGTTATCACTATTTTTTTTTTTTTTTTTTGAGAAGGAGTCTCACTCTGTCGCCCAGGCTGGAGCTCAGTGGCACAATCTCAGCTCACTGCAACCTCCACCTCCCAGGTTCAAATGATTCTCCTTCCCCAACCTCCCGAGTAGCTGGGATTACAAGCGTGCACCACCATGCCCAGCTAATTTTTCTATTTTTGGTAGAGATAGGGTTTCACCATGTTTGCGAGGTTGGTCTTGAACTCCTGACCTTAGGTGATCCACCCGCCTTGGCCTCCCAAAGTGTTGGGATTACAGATGTGAGCCACCACGCCTGGCCCATTATCACTATTATTAATAAAAATAAGACCCTTCTTGACCTCTGGGACCTCACAGTCTTAAGGGGGAGATTGGCAGGTAACTTGATAATTGCCATAAAATATGCTTGTATGCCAATGTAGAGGGATATTCAGGGCTGGATGAAATGATGTGATAAATGGCATTTGCTTTAAAATAACCCCTGAGGAAAGTGGTGCAGGGGAGGTGGGTGGTAGTAGAGATGAAGTAAGAATGGTCCCACAGGCTGGGCGCGGTAGCTCATGCTTGTAATCCCAGCACTTTAGGAGGCCAAGGTGGGTGGATCCCCTGAGGTCAGGTGTTCGAGACCAGCCTGGTCAACATGGTGAAACCCTGTCTCTACTAAAAATACAAAAATGAGCCAGGCATGGTGGTGCACGCCTGCAATCCCAGCTACTCAGGAGGCTGGGGCAGGAGAATCACTTGAACCCAGGAAGTGGAGACTAAAGCTGAGTGATGGGTACTTGGGGGTTCATGGTGCTATACTTTCTATTAATATATATATAACATTTTTCATTTAAAAAATGTTTTAAGTTTTTTCTTGCATTTATTTATTTATGTTTTAGAGACAGGATCCTGCCCTGTCTCCCAGACTGGAGTGCTGTGGCACGATCATAGCTCACTACAGCCTCAATCTCCTAGGCTCAAGCAATAATCCCACCTTAGACTTCCGAGTAGCTAGGACTAGAGGCGTGTACCACCATGCCCAACTAATTTGATTTTAAACATTTTTGTAGAGACAGGGTCTTACTATATTGCACAGGCTGGTCTTAAACTCCTGGGCTCCACTTTCGCCTCCCAAAGTGCTGGGATTACAGTCATGAGACACTGCGCCAAGCTATTTTCTTGTTTTTAAAAGAACCCTACTTTTTGAAGATAGAGACACAGGGGTCACTGTGATAGCCCAGGAGGGCAATAACAAGGGCCTGAACTCAGTTCTGGCACTGGGTCTGGAGAAGGCAGGGTTCAATAGTAGTTAAACAATATTTCGCTGTAGATTTGCCTATGTGAATCAGAACTGAGAACCTGGAGGAAAACCTTAAAGGGTCTCAGAGCAGACAAAACAGATGCCACAATCTACACCAAAGTTGTGCATCTTCCTCGTTGGGAAGAAGCTTTCTCAAAACCTGCTGACTCTGGCTTTATCCATAGCTTTAATCATCACAGCAGTTTGGAAGCAGCCAATTAGAAAGTGTGGCTGTCAAAGGTGGACACATTGATCTAAGTGTGAGGAAACAACTCATAGCTTGATGCAAGGGAAAAGACCTACAGTTGTACAACTCAGTAACTTTACTAAAAATCGCTGAATCATATGCTTAAAATGAGTGAATTTTATAGTGTGTGAATTACACCTCACTAACGTGGTTTTTTTTGACAAAAGTGGACAAAAAACAATGCAAAGAAATTTTGAGAACTTGGAAGACACAAGAGTGTATAGAGTCATTTAGTGCAAAGGCAAATAGTATGTCATACCTCTGAACAGATATAACTGGGACTGGTGGTTTGTTAGTTAACAAAAAATATATTTTTTTAAGTTAGTTAAAGGAGGGAATTGTGGCTGGGCGCAGTGGCTCACGCCTGTAATCCCAGCACTTTGGGAGGCTGAGGCTTGCAGATCGCCTGAGGTTAAGAGTTTGAGACCAGCCTAACCAACACGGTGAAACCCTGTCTCTATTAAAAATACAAAATTAGCCAGGCGTGGTGACGCACGCCTGTAATCACAGCTACTTGGGAGGCTGAGGCAGGAGAATCACTTGAACCCAGGAGGCGGAGGTTGTGGTGAGCGGATATTGCACCATTGCACTCCAGCCTGGGCAACAAGAGTGAAACTCTGTCTCAAAAAAAAAAAAAAAAAAAAAAAAAAAAGGAGAGAATCTTAAAAACATACATTCTTTTTTTTTTTTTTTTGAGACAGAGTCTTGCTCTGTCACCCAGGCTGTGGTATAATGGTGCAATCTTGACTCACTGCAACCTCCACCTCCCGGGTTCAAGCAATTCTTCTGCCTCAGCCTCCCAAGTAGCTGAGACTACAGGCGCCCACCACCATGCCTGGCTAATTTTTGTATTTTCAGTAGAGACAGGGTTTCACCATGTTGACCAGGCTGGTCTCGAACTCCTGACCTCAGGTGGTCCACCTCCCTTGGCCTCTCAAAGCGCTGGGATTACAGGTGTGAGCCACGGCACCCAGCCGATAGATACATTCGTTTTTGTTGTTGTTGTTTTGTTTTGTTTTGGGATGGAGTCACTTTGTTGTCCAGGCTGGAGTGCAGTGCATGATCTCAGCTCACTGCAACCTCCACCTCCCGGGTTCAAGCAATTCTTTGCTTCAGCCTCCCGAGTAGCTGGGGTTACAGGCGCCTGCCACCACACCCGGCTAATTTTCATATTTTTGGGTAGAGACGGGGTTTCACCATCTTGGCCAGGCTGGTCTTGAACTCTTGACCTCGTGATCCACCCACCTCGGCCTTCTAAAATGCTGAGATTACAGGCATGAGCCACCATGCCTGGTCAATACATTCTTTAAACCATTTATTTTTGTTTTAAACATAAAACATGCCAGGTGCAGTGGCACCCCTCTAGTCCCAGCTACTCAGGAGGCTCAGGTGGGAGGATCGCTTGAGCCCAGGAGTTTGAGTCCAGCCTGGGCAACATGGCAAGATTCTATCCCTAAAAAATAAAAGTAGGCTGGGATGATGGCTTACACCTGTAATCCCAGCACCTTGGGAGGCTGAGGAGGGTGGATCACTTGAGGCCAGGAATTCAAGACCACTAAAAATACAAAAATTAGCCGGCCAGCTACTCCGGAGGCTGAAGCAGAAGAATCCCTTGGTGTAATCCCAGCACTTTGGGAGGCCGAGGCGGGCCCATCCTGGCTAAAAACGGTGAAACCCCGTACAAAAAATATAAAAACTAGCCGGGCGTGGTGGCGCACAGCTACCTGTAATCCCTTGCAGTGCTCCGGCCACCGCACTCCAGCCTGGGTGAAGAGCAGAAAAAAAAAAAAAAGAAGAATCCCTTGAACCAGGAGGCGGAGGTTGCAGTGAGCCGAGATCGTGCCACTGTGCTCCAGCCTGGGTGACAGAGCAAGACTCTGTCTCAAAAACAAACAAACAAACAAATAAATAAGTAAATAAATAATAAAAATAAAACATATACATCCATTTAGCATATTTCGATGAAGACCTTTTCTTCAAGGAGGCCCTCCCTGGTTGGAATCTGTGATGTATATCAAACAAATCACACCTTAACTCTCATTTCCGGTTTCCATTTCTTTTGGGTAGAAAAATAATTTAAAGTCCATCTGAAAGCAAAGTCCTAGTTTTTACAGTGTTTTCCCTCATCTTTTTTTGAGACATTGAGGTATAATTTGCCTATGGTAAAATTCATCCTCTGTAGTGGGTTGGTTTCAGAGTTTTGACAAACACACGCAGTCATGCAGCCACCATCAGCCAAGATATAGAATATTCTCCAGTCTTTTAGGGCTACATCTTCCACACCTAATTCAGCTGCAATTTTTTTTAGCATCACCTTTATCAAGATTTTCTAAGCATTTAATTAAGTTTTTATAGAAACAACAACTCTCTTTTTGTGCTCATTTCATCAATTTATATCATATTTCATTAAATTATGCAATTACAATAACAATGTAATTCACACCAGAAAGTTTGAGGCCAAACACAATTGACTGTGGGTAACATTCAACTCAGGTGTGCAGGAGCTGCAAGGAGCCTGCTGCTTTCCAGGGCTCAGCGTTTTGTGGACATCTGTCAATATGTTTTACAGGAGAAATGGAGGCGGGTTAAGCTAGAGAGTCGTTGAGGTAAAGATCTGCCAAGATAGCTGTACATGAATCCCTGACCAGTGCAAACTTTGGTATTCTTGTCATAGTTCCTCATCAGTAGGAAAAAAGCTAGATTCCATTCTGTATCCTGAGCCTCCTTAAGAAGAGAATGATACAAAGCATTTTAGAAAGTTCTAAATTATCAACACAAGCCAGGCGTGGTAGCTTACACCTGTAATCCCAGCACTTTGGGAGACTGAGGTGGGCGGATCACCTGAGGTCAGGAGTTTGAGACCAGCCTGGCCAACATGGTGAAACCCTGTCTGTACTAAAAATACAAAAATCAGCCAGGCATGGTGGTGCATGCCTGTAATCCCAGCTACTCAGGAGGCTGAAGCAGGAGAATTGTTTGAACCCAGGAGATGGAGGTTGCAGTGAGCCAAAATCACGCCACCACACTATAGCCTGGACGACAAAGCGAGACTTTGTCTCAAAAGTAAATAAATATGTAAATTATCAATAATAATGTAATACATGTAATAATACATCTATTATTATGTATTATTATACATCTACTATTATGTATCATTATACATCTATTATTATGTGTTATTATACATCTATGATTATGTATTATTGTATATCTATTATTATATATTATTATGGATGTAATAATCAATACATCTATTAATACAATGGTAAAGAAAAGCATTAGGTTAGGACCCAGAAAGGGACAAGCTTGGGATATTTGGAAAACGACTGTTTGGTCACTCCTTTTTCAGTGATCCTGAATCAGTTAATGACGCAGGTTTTGTTTGTTTCCTGCCTCACACGGGAAAGTAAGAGCTGTGGACTGAGCTAGAGATGGGAGAGGTGCAGTGGTGATGAGTGGCTGGGGAGAATAAGTGGATCAAGCAGTGGGAGGCCTGGGGGAATGTGAGGGCACGGGCGGCAGGCAACTGGAAGACTCACCTGGGAAATCCTTGTCTCACCTGCTCTCTCCTGGGCCCTCCTTGGCCCCCTTTCTTCCTCCACCCCAGCTCCTTCGAATGTTCTTCCGGCAGCAGGATGAGATTCGACGGTTGAAAGAAGAGCTGTCCCAGAAGGACATCCGCATTCGGCAGCTCCAGCTGGAACTGAAAAACTTGCGCAACAGCCCCAAGAACTGTTAGCTCCGCAGCTGGGCTGTTTTCTAAGCCGATCTCTCCGTCGTTTCTACTCGTCCCTTAACTTCTCCCTTACCAGTGACCCCAGAGACAGAGCCAGGACAGAAGAGGGGGCCAGCCTGAGGGCCCCCGCCTACCACCTTGAGAACTGGAAGCCAACCTCTGACCTCCTGACCTCATGCTAATAAAAGTCCCCAGCTTCTCCTGGAGACCCCCGCCGGCAGCCCCTTTCCCTGCCACCCCAGGACCCAGGCTTCCCCTCAGTTGGGTGAAGACCACAGACTCTCTGGGGTTGACGGGGACTCTATCTCAGTGGACCAAGAAGCAAAGGGGGAAGCGGGATCTCAGCTAGACTTAGAACTTGGACTTCTCCCCTGTGAAGGGGGCTGCCAGGACATCTCAGCACTCCCACCTGGAGCTCTCAGCATCACTGAAGGTACCACAGCGTAAGTGCTGGACTGCAGGCTGCAGTGATCCCTCTTTCGTCCCACCCCCTCTTCCCCCAGCAGCCCCAGAAGCCTGCCTCACCCGACGAGGGCAGCGAGCGGCCCGGCTTCTTTCTGTCTCTTCCCTTCCCACCCTCTTGTCTTCAGGGAATTCAGAGGATTGCTCTCCAAGGCCATAATGACCCCTTGCCTTCCCCATGATTCTCTTCAAAGCTCTTGCACACCCTTTTCCCATTCAATTTGTGAGCCAGGCAGGGTAGGGATTAGTGTCCCCATTTGACAAATGACAGAACTGAGGGTTGCAATGGGGAAGTGACTTATGAAGTCACCCAGCAGGTCAACAATGGACCCACAACCAGGACCCTGGGTGTTCAGACCCCAAGGCCAGGGCCTTTCCCACTGCATCAAGATGCCAATCCCATTGTGGGCTTCACCAGTGCCCAAGTCTCTGCGGAGAATGAGAACTGGAAGCCACTGCTACCGTCTACCCAGCACCAGTAGTGCCGATGTGCCACACTGCCCAGTTGAGGCCCCTCACGCTGTGCCCCTAGATCCTTCAGGTCCCCACCCTCGGTTGTCACCACCACCCTCCCCAGGGGACTCCATCTGAGATGAGGCCTCATCCTCCTGGAAGCTGAGGCTGAGAAGGGTGGAGCTTGGCCCTGGGGAAGGCAGACCAGGGTCTGATGGCTTCTAGGGATGCTCTGCGTGTGTCTCAGCACCACTATCTCTGCCACTTTCAGCCTTATGCACGTAGAATGACCACAGCCACTCGCATCCGTATAGCACTTTAAAGTTTCTGCAGTCCTTTGACACATAGGATCTCATTGAGCCTCACATCTACTCCCTTCTGCAGATGAGGAAACCGAGAGAAGTGGCCCAAGGTCACGCAGCTCTGAGATGTCACATTTCATTTGATCTTGTACACATGTTCTTTTATTCCTTCTTTTTTCATCCTTTCATTTCCCACTACCCACAAAGAGTTTATAAACACTGTTCTCAGAAGAGTCACAGTTTGGGGTGAGATCTGGAAATCGAGAAATGGGTGTCCACTCTTTTCTTTCATTAGCTAGGATCTACTAGATGCATTATACTCCATACCTGCTTTTCCCGTGGCCGCCCTACGGAAAATCCCATCCACAGAGGCCAGGGCTACCCAAGCCCCTCCAGGTGAGCTGGGCCTTTCTTCTAAGAACCTCCATCCTCCCAGCCAGCTATGGTAGGGCCTCCTCACCCCGTACCCCACAGCTAGACAGTGTCAGCACTCATCTCCTCCTCCCTACATTTCTGGAGCTTTTTTTTTCTTCCCCAATGACCTTTGTGGTCTTCTGTGATTATTTATGCTGCCTCCCAAGGATAGAATTGAAATAAAATGTTTTCAACTTATCAAACTTGGGCATAGCCATCTCATTTGACCCCGGTGGTTCCTGTTCTTGGTCACCATGGTACCTTGATGGTCAGCTCCCCACCCACAGCTCCTTTGCCTTTCTGGAATGACAACCCACGTCTGTACCTACAGATATAATTTCACACTTTCATTTATCTCAGCAATATTGACATCTGGGGCGAATAATTCTTTGCTGTGGGCGCTGCCCTATACATTGTAAGATATTTAGCAGTATCCCTGGCCTTCACCAATCAGATGCCATAGCTACTCCCATCCAATTGAGACAACCAAAAATGTCCCCAGATGTTGCCCAAGGTCCCCTGGAGTGTCAGAATCACCTCCCAATTAAGAACCACTGTTCTACCACTATTCAATAGATGCTGCCCCGTGTTGAGGTCCGGGTGAGACCAACACTCTACACTGGCATGGTGTCTTGCAGTTTATCAGGCAGGATTCCACACACTTGACTCATTTGATCTTCATAGAAGCTCTAAATGGTAGGTCCGATTATTCCTGTTTTCAAGAAAAGCAGTCAGGCCCAAAGTGGTGACATGTTCAAGGTCACTCAGCCAGTGTAGTGGGGGAAATACACAGGGACTGGATCTTCTGAGCCAGAGCCAGAGAAGGTCTGTGTTCCCAGTCCCCAGCCAGACTCAGAGCTGGGCAGAGTCTGTTCTGGGAGGGTGGCCGGGGCCCATTCTGAGACCAAGGATGCGAGACATCCTCACTCTCTCAGTAGTCCAAGTTTGTCTTAAATAATAGTTGTCAGGCTGCAAAGTGAACAGGCACCCGGCAGTGTGGACACCACAGGAAACTCAGAAGAGCCAGAGGAAAGCAGTGAGGGCCTTAGAAAAGGGGTGAGGAGGAACGGATAAAGGGCTGCAGAGGAACAGTGGGCAGGATCACAGGGAAGGGGTGGTCCAGGCCTGGCCCTGCCCTCAACTAGTTGTGCAACATTGAATAAGGCTTTTTTTCTCCCTGGGCCCCATTTTCTCCATCTATAAAATGAGGCAATGGGACAATTTCTAGGGTCCCTTCCTGGTATGTCATCCTAGGTTTCCATTACACCAGCAGTTGAGAGGATGGGATAAATCCCCAAGACCACCTATTGTCTAGCACGAGTGATAAAAAATAAATAAATAAAATAAAAAAGAAATTTATTGGGAAAAGAGAAGCAAAGAATGGCTTCCTACAGGACTTGGGTGCAGAAAATCACTTTTGCTGGGGCTCAGGGAACAGGTAAGATAAGGTGATCTGTCTCATATGTACCTCTGTCCCACCTAATCTCCAATTCTGAGCCCAACGGGGCAGCTGTTTGTCATTATTTATTATGGTACACTGTCTAAGGTCGGGCTCAAACTTGCTTTCTGTCTCCCCACTAGCCCATTTTCCCAACTGCATTTGTTGATTAACTCATCAATTCCCCATTGGCTGGCTGTGTATCCTTAATTTCTTCATATGTTATATATTCCATGCCTAGTCTGTTACACTGGCCCCTCTGCCAGTTACACATTGCCAATTACACTGCCTAGTCCAACACATTGCTTTAATTATCCTAGTCATGTAGGAGAGTGCCGTTCATGGCTCTTTGAACCTATCCTCACTGCCATGCTCCCTACCAGGTGTCTGCTCCCTTCTGTTCTCCAAGTAAGGATATCTTAGGCTAAACTTCAAACCCTTCTCTTCTATGGAGATGTCCCTAATGCCTTTACCATCAGCAAGAGTATCCTCCTGCGCGTGCCTACAACTGTTTATCCCACCCCTGACACCTAATCGAATTTTCAACTCAGTTTAACACACACCAAGTAGCTGCATCTATTTAGGACCAGGTGCTGGGAACCATGACATGAGAAAGAACAAGCCCTGCTCTTGAGGGGCTCCAGTCAGTGATCTATGTATAGACATCATATCATCCAGCAGGACCTGGAGCCCTTGGAGGCTGGGAAGAGCTTCACCCTAGGCTGGGTTCAGTGTGGAGTGGGCAGTTTGTTCTGGGATTGGACGACTCCTGGGTTGTCTTCCAGCCAGCCTCCTGAGATCCCAAGATGGGCTTGGGCATTTTTAGACTCTCTCCTGGTGCTGGGCAAACATCCCAGACTGCCAGTGGACCGTGCAGAACGTGGCTGCTTCTTCACTGTGGGAAATGACTTCATGTTGAAAACACTCCCACCTCCAGGCCCCCGCCCCCCAGCCTTCCTGCTTGGAAGGGCTGCCGTGATGGGGGCTGCCTGGAGCAGAGGCACTTACCTTGGCCACAGGAAACATTACCAGATCCTTCTCCTCACCCTGGTCAGCCTCCACAGGGACTGTAGGGCTATGGTGCAGGGAGGGGAAGAGGCCTGCCTGGGATGTTGGCAGAGGCTCCTCATTCTCTGTGTATGTGTGTTTCCTATTTGGGAACAACCTGCAGCCTGTCTTTCCTTGGAATTTTAATTCAGTAACAAGCACAAATGGGTCAGTCTTACTCAGAGAAAGAAGGTGAGTGTCTAGAGATCGGGTGAGAGGAGTTCTAGCAAGCTCCTGTCCCAGAGCCCCTCCCTTGCATCTGGCTTGTCATGCTGCCCAGAATCCCCCCATTAGCACACAGTTTCTTTGGGTTAAGCATTGCCCTTGCCAGAACCATCTCCATGTGCAAATCCCCCTGGGATTGGGATGCAGGTGTGAATCGGGAGAATGGATCCAGCAAAGGGGACATGGGAACAACGAAAGACGGTGGGTCTTGAGTGAGAGGAGGGAGGTAGGGACACTGAGCAGAGATCTTGGATTTCAAGGTCACAGTGATGACAGCAAGATTCAAAGACCAGGAGTTTGTAGAAACTTGAATCCAGGCCGGGCGCGGTGGCTCAAGCCTGTAATCCCAGCACTTTGGGAGGCCGAGACGGGCGGATCACGAGGTCAGGAGTTCGAGACCATCCTGGCTAACACGGTGAAACCCCGTCTCTACTAAAAAATACAAAAAACTAGCCGGGCGAGGTGGTGGGCGCCTGTAGTCCCGGCTACTCGGGAGGCTGAGGCAGGAGAATGGCGTAAAAACCCGGGAGGCGGAGCTTGCAGTGAGCTGAGATCCGGCCACTGCACTCCACCCTGGGCGACATAGCGAGACTCTGTCTCAAAAAAAAAAAAAAAGAAACTTGAATCCAACCAGCAGGTGGCAGATTATGGCCTTTCTATCAAGCCCATTTTTTCTAAACTGGGTCCCTTTTGCACCTCCCACTCACTCCAGAATTAATGATCCAACCATAGGCACTGAGGCCTCATGGCAAAGCAGGCGCACAGAACAGCCAGGAATCAAAGCACCCCAAGTGGAGAAGGGAGGCTTGAAGGAGGGCAGCCCAGAGACCAGCTGTTTCCAAGGCGCAGCCAGAGGAGGGCACGCACCTCACCTTCCTCCCTCTGGGACTGTGGAGACCCTGCCTGGTCTTCCCTGAAGCACAGGAAAGAGGCTTGGTCTGGGTGTTCTCACCCCACCCAGGCAGCCTCTGACCTGCTCTGTGACCTTGAGCAGTTTCCCTACAGGAACAGTGACAGGGAGGGTCCCTTTCTGCCTGGAGAGTCTGCGTTTGATGAGGCTTGGGCTGAGGGGGTGGTAGAAGGAAGAGCTGGAAAGTGAATGGGGGGCAAAAAACCAGGGGTGGGGGCAGCAGGTGTCCAGGCCAGACCTCTGCAGCTCAGCCAAGCACAGCCCAGCCCAGCCTGGGGCTTACTGCTCCAGCCCACACAGCCTCCAGGAAGCTCCTGATGAGACAAACAGGACCAGTCGTCCAGGGTCTCTGCTTCCCAGGCATGGGAGCAGCCCAGGACACAGAGGAAGAGGCCAGGGCCAGACCCGGGAAGCCCTGAATTTTTGCCCTGGAAGGCTGGACTCCACCCCAGGCCATGCGGAGCTAAGGAAGGGCTTGAATCAGGAGTGGACACCTCCCTCTGGCTGCTTCAGTGGAAGGGATTGGAGGGCAACACAAGCCGGGAAACGGTGGGGGCTGGTGGGTTGTCCAGATAGGAGATAGGAGTGGCCCAGCCTGGGACAGTAGTTATGGCAGACTTAAGAGAGCTTGCTGAGATAAGAAACTGACCTTGATCCAAGGGGTGGGTGGGAGGAGGGGACAGGGAGGCAACAGGGAAGAGGGAGGAAGAAGAGGACAGGTTAGGAGAACTCTCAGAAATGGAACCAGAACTGGGACAGAGATGACCCACCCCCTGCTGTCTAATGGGGCACTCCCCAAAGATAGGGACCGTGTTCTGTAATCCCCTTGTAAACCAACAACAGCAATGCTGGCCACAGCTTGCTTAACAAATGTTCCTTTGGCTACCTGAGAAAGGAAGGGCTGGTCTTAGAAAGCATGTTGGGTGCGGGGCGAAGTGGCTCATGCCTACAATCCCAGTAATCCCAGCACTTTGGGAAGCCAAGGTGGGAGGATTGCTTGAGGCCAGGAGTTCCAGACCAGCCTGGTCAACATCGTGAGACCTTATCTTTATTGGGAGGAAGGAAGGAAGAAAGGAAGGAGAGAGGAAGAAAGAAAAGAGATACAGCTTGTTGGGATTTTTTAATCACTGAAAGACCTGGCAGGCCCTAGAGCTTCTTAGCAGTGTGATCCAAGTGATTCTAAATCCCCCACCCACCAGCCATCTCCGATTCTAGCGTATCCCCCACCAGCCTGAAATTCACAGAGCTGTCTGAAAGTCATTCATAATAATGAAATAATGAAAACAGCTTATTTTTCTTTGCCTACTGGAATTTTGAGACAGTTTTCATTCAAAATTATTTTATCAAATATTTATCAAATGCCTTTTCTGCATCGAGTATTGTCCTGGGTGCTAGAATAAGATGTTAGTTCTTGGTCTCAGAGAGGTTCCAGTCTGATTTATAATTAAAATTCATATTCGATGCAGAGAGAAATGTCTGGAAGGACTGAGATAATTAGCAGTGATTATCTCAGGGTAACAGGATAAGACAGGAAGGTATTCTTTAATTTTAAAGACATTTTAAAAGTATGTAAAGGTTAAGGATTTGCCACAACTGTGTCCCTCGGGATGAAATCTCAGGCTTATTCTGTTCAGTTCACCAGGAATGCCAGGGCTTTTCCTCCCACATCACCACTGTCCCTTTGGAGGGTAGCTGGATGGGGTGAGCAGACAGGGCTGGCCAGGTGTCACTTCCGTTGGACACTTGACAGGTAGGGTCCTGACCAGAAGGCCCAGCCACCACCAAACAGCCCCACAATGCGAGGCATGCCTCATAGGGATCCCAGCACAGGCCACTGTGGCAGCAGATGCTCAGCCTTTCCCTGATCCTCTTGTTGCTGACTCTGCCCTGCCTACCTGATCCCTCCTGATCTGGTTCCACCCACTGATCTCCTCCCACTCCACCCCAGGTGGCCCCAATCCCTAAACTTGCATAAGGTGAGGTACACTGTCTCTTCACCCATTTTCTTCCCAATCTACCACTTGTGGCATAAACCTTATGACCTGCTTTCTCTGGCATTGTGCCCTTTCTTCTCTTCAAATCAAAAGCCTTGGCCAGGCATGGTGGCTCACACCTGTAATCCCAACAGTGGGAAGCCGAGTCAGGAGGATTGCTTAAGCCCAGGAGATTGAAACTAGCCTGGGCAACATAGCAAGACCCCCATATTTACAAAAATGTAAAAAATTTGCCAAGTGTGCTGGTACATGCCTGTTGTCCCAACGACTCAGAAGGCTGAGGCAGGAGGATCCCTTGAGCCCAGGAGGTGGAGGCTGCAGTGAACCGTGATTGCACTCCAGCCTAAGTGACACAGCAGGACCAAGACACTGTCTCAAAAAAAATTAGATAAAAATAAACAAAAGCCTTGGCTTTTAAGACTTCACTGTCGCAGCCATGAATTTTTGCAAATCTATTTAAAAACTCAAAAGCTGGGCACTGACTGTTTATTTATTTGTGTATTCCAGCTATCAGAATCCTGATCCTCCCTTTAGCAATGAAAACTACTGGCTGAGTGGGAGGAGGTACACCAGGAACTGTAGAATCAACTGTGACTACTTCCAAAATCAACCTCTCCCACTCCCTGCACCACACACGTATATATAAAGGGCCAGAGCTATTAAGACCATATGGAATGGAAGAATTTTAATCAATGATAATATGGAACTGGAGAAAAAGTGTCCTTTTGCTAATTTTCAATGAACATCTGCTGGACAATGACACTACAGTAGGTGCCAGTGATATAAAACCAACTGAGATATACAAATCACTGGACCTGGGGACTTGGTTTGCAGAAGGATGCAGACCTGTAAATGAGTAATTACAATTCAGTGTGATGAGTACTAGATCAGAGCAATCAAAATGCAGAAGACAGAGGACAGACCTGGTGGTGACAGGTCATCTGAGTTCCTAAAGTGAAAGCAGTTTTCTAACCACTTCGAAGAGGGATAACGGCACCGCAGTCAGAGGAACAGCATGTGCAAAGTGAGAGAAAGGAGGCAGCTGGCATGTGGGGAGAATCCCAAAGGGCTTTGAGTTTCTGAAGCCAACGAGAAGGCTGGCGAGTAGAACAGTCAGCAAAGGGCCTTATACTCAGGCTATTTACTTGGAATGTACTTTTTATACAATGGAAAACCTCAGGAGGTTTTAAAGCATCAGAATGACCGGATGAAATTTGAAACATTTTTTAATGGTGCACACACAATATTTCTCTCTCTGTGTGTCTCTCTGTGTGTGTGTGTGTGTGTGTGTGTGTGTATGTAAGAGAAAGAGAAAGTGGTGTATTATACATACAGAGATGCAAAATAAAATATGTTTCTCACTATGGGTTACAATCAACAAACTTTGAAAGCCACTGGTCTAGAACTTGCTAATGGTGCAAAGTAGAGAAAAATTGCCTACAGGATTTCCAGGACAGAGGATTTAACCCAGGTGTGGCTGCCAGGGATGGCTTCCCAGAGGCCGTGGGAACTAGGCCTTAAAGGAGGAAAGGGTGTAGGGAAGGGGACAGGGGAAGGCATGAGGGAAAGGCATGACAGAGGAGCCTTAAGAAGTGGCTCCCAAAGCAGTCCTGCTGGATTCCTCCTTAGCCAGAGCCCTGCCTAACAGCCTCAAGATGGTTATCTTGGGGAGACAACATTTCTGTCTCAACACAGAAAAGCTTCTACTGACAGCTTATCTTTTCCTCCCAGCACTTAGTACAACTTATCTGCCACATTGCTCATGTCTCTTTTGACCTTCTGCACCAGGGCACCAAGTTCATTGTCAAAACAGCTGACTTGACTAACAAGCAAGGGCCATTTTCCATTTTCATAAAGACTCCCAAGAAAGAGAAAATTGAATGAGCTCAGATTTGGGTTCAAGTTCTTGCTCAGAAGCTCATTCATCCAGTTGTTGCTAAACTATTTCTAAACCCCACTTTTGCCCATCATAAAATGGGTTAATCATAACTTCCCAGCCTTCCTCCCAAACTTGCAAGCATTAAATTCAATGAGATCTTGGGTGCATCCTAAGTCACAAGGATTGCTGACTGGTTACTTTTCCCATTGTCCAGAAGGCCCAGTTAATGTTGGAGTTCCCAAAGAACAGGCACAGTTTGGCAACATTGTCATTGCAGTAGAAAAGAAGAGAAGTTATTATTTCATCAGCTGGTCTCAGAGTTCCTTTTAGGGAAGGAAGTGTCTTTGTTTGGGGAAATACCTTGATAGGCCCCTTGGGGGTAAAAGGTGAGGCCCTGAAGACATGAGCTGGGAAGAAAAAAAACAAAGGTCGCCAAATAGCTCTGCGTAAGAAATGAACAGGAATCCGGGGATAAGGAAGAACAAAGGAGGGAGGGAAAAAGAAAGCTAAGCAATGTGGTTAGAAACTAAAGCCCTAATAGGTGGGAAACTGGGGAAGCTCTTAGAGAGATATAAGTTTATATTTTAAATTTTCTGGACTGCAGTTTTGCAATCCAACTCTCCTCTCCAATGTAATCCATTCCCCAAATCTCCAATAAATGTCTATGACACAAGCTGCCCTGTAGAAGCAGGGTAGGTAGGCATCAATAAAGAAAGGGCTATGTTCAACTTTTGGGGCAATTCTGGGACAGAGGTTTGGCCACAAGACAGCAAATAAGGAAATTTAGAGCCAGAGATGATGCTGAGGAACCTAAGCCCAGGGAATTCACAGAAATCTTGCAGAAGGCATGGGGTTTCCCCTAGATTGTGGGATGGGGGTTCAAACCAATCTCATGTAGAGTTGAGGTGTTAGAATTACACCAGTAGATACCTGAAACCACTGGCTTTCAATTTTTGTCTATTATGAGGGTGAACCTTTCTCCAGGTTTCTCTCTGGCTAAAGTCAATATTATTTGGCTATTATTGATTGAACTTCAGTCATAACTTAATAATCAACCAGACAAGAGAGGGTACCTCAACTTCTTACTTCTCTTTTCTGACTGCATTCTGATCAGACTACACTCTGGGTAGTGCTTACCTAATGCAAACAGGTAATTTCTTGATAATAATCAATTGCATCTGCATGCTATTTAAAGCTTCTTCCCCACCTTGTCTGATCAGATGCTGGATCTTCAAAATAACCCTACAAAGCAGGAAAGGCATGGATTCCCCAAGTTAGCAATGAGGAAGCTGAGGTCCAAAGAATCAAACAATTAAATGTGGATTGGGCATGAGAGTCAATCTCTGATCTCAAGGAATGCTGGAGAGACAAGATAGAATTGCATGAAAAGACAACAGCATTGAAGAAGTAGAAATAAATATAAAAACAAACGTCTTAAGGTACAGCACAATTCATTGCTGGAAGAATGATAGAGATCACAGGGCATCCAAAATCAAAGGTAGACCAGTTCTACCTTCTCACAGCCCCACCCACTTCTTTCCATCTTCATGATCATCTCCAAGGCCCTCATTGTCTCCACCCAGATTACCACAACAGCTTCCAGCTTTGTCCCTTTAATTAGTTCTTTTTTTTTTTTTTTTTTTTTTTTTTTTTGAGACCTCGCTTTGTCGCCCAGGCTGGAGTGCAGTGGCGCGATCCTGGCTCACTGCAACCTCTGTCTCCCCGGTTCAAGCAATTCTCCTGCCTCAGTCTCCCATGTAGCTGGGATTACAGACGCCTACCACCACACCTGGCTAAATTTTGCATTTTTAGTAGAGACAGAGTTTCACCGTGTTGGCCAGGCTGGTCTCAAACTCCTGACCTCAAATAATCCATCTGCCTCGGCCTCCCAAAATGTTGGGATTACAGACATGAGCCACCGCAACCTAGCCCCTTTCATCACAAGGACACAAAAGTAATTGTTATGATATGCAAATCAAATCACAGTCACTCCCCTACTTAAACCCTTGGTGGTTCCCCATTGCCCTAATGGAAAGTAGAAATTCTTTTTTTTTTTTTTTTTTTTTTTTTGAGATTTTTTAACTTCTTTCTTTTTTGGCCTGGTCCTCTAATCTCTGAGACCTCATCTCTTGCCATTTGCTGCCTGAAACTCTCTGTTCCTTATAGACTGTGGTAATAATAAAATAAATACTTGGCCTTTGTTTTGGGTTCTTGGCACAGAGCTCTTAAAAAGCTGGGAATTTCCTGAAAGATAGGAATATCTTTTGTAATTTATTAGGCGCCCCTTTCCATCATACCTGAGTTTATGCTAATGAGGTGAGTTAGGGTAGAGCCTCAGGATGAGACTGGCACCAGAAAGACCAAGTAATTAGAGGATGGAAACTTGGCTGGGCGCAGTGGCTCACACCTGTAATCCTAACACTTTGGGAGGCTGAGGTGGACATATCACGTGAGCCCAGGGGTTCGAGATCAATCTGTGCAACATGGCAAAAACCCATTTCTGCAAAAGAATACAAAAATTAGGCCGGGTGCGGTGGCTCACGCCTGTAATCCCGGCACTTTGGGAGGCTGAAGCGGGCAGATCACAAGGTCAGGAGATCAAGACCATACTGGCTAACATGGTGAAACTCTGTCTCTACTAAAAACACAAAAAATTAGCCAGGTATGGTGGTAGGTGCCTGTAGTCCCAGCTACTTGGGAGGCTGAGGCAGGAGAATGTCATGAACCCAGGAGGCAGAGCTTGCAGTGAGCCAAGATCGCACCACTGCACTCCAGCCTGGGCGGCAGATCGAGACTCTGTCTCAAAAAAAAAAAAAAAAAAAAAAAAATTAATCGGGCATGCTGGTGCACACCCTATAGTCCTAGCTACTCGGGAGGCTGAGAGATGGGAAGATCGCTTGAGCCCAGGAGGTCCAGGCTGCAGTGAGCTGTGATCATCCAGCCTGGCAACAGAGTGCCACCCTATAAAAGAGGATAGAAACTTTTCATTGGAATAACATACAAGAAAAAAAAAGAGAATGCAAACTTTCAGCGCCATCCACTGACCTCAAAGTGGAGAAGGGGGGCCTGGAGATAGAGCTCTATAAAACTTTTGATACTATTTTTATTTTATTTATTTATTTATTTTGAGACGGAGTATCACTCTGTCGCCCAGGCTGGAGTGCAGTGGCATGATCTTGGCTCACTGCAACCCCCGCCTCCTGGGTTCAAGCAATTTTCCTGCATCAGCTTCTGTAGTAGCTGGGACTACAGGCACGTGCCACCACACCCAGCTGATTTTTGAATTTTTACTAGAGATGGGGTTTCACTATGTTGGCCAGGCTGGTCTTGAACTCTTGACCTTAAGTGAACTGTGCGCCTGGGCCTCCCAAAGTGCTGGGATTACAGATGTGAGCCACCACGCCCAGCCTTAATTTTATTTTAAAGACAGGGTCTCACTCTGTCACCCAGGCTTCAGTGCAGTGGCATGATCATAGCTCACTCAGCCTCGTTAAACTCTGGGACTCAAGAGATCCTCCCACCTCAGCCTCCTGAGTACCTGGAACTACAAGTATGTGCCACTACACTAGGTTAATATTTTTACATTTATTTATTTATTTATTTATTTATTTATTTATTTTTGCGATGGAGTTTTGCTCTTGGTGCCCAGGCTGGAGTGCAATGGCATGATCTCAGCTCACCACAACCTCCACCTCAAGTGAATCTCCTGCCTCCGCCTCCCAAGTAGCTGGGATTACAGGCATGCGCCACCATACCCGGCTAATTTTTTGTATTTTTAGTAGAGACGGGTTTTCTCCATGTTGGTCAGGCTGGTCTCGAACTCCCAACCTTAGGTAATCTGCCCACCTCGGCCTCCCAAAGTTTTGGGATTACAGGCATGAGCCACTGCGCCCAGCCTACTTTTATTTTTGTATGGAGACAGGGTCTCACTGTGTTGCCCAGGTTGGTCTTGAACTCCTTGCCTCAAGTGAACCTCCCATCTTGGCCTCATAAAGTGCTGGGATTACAAGCATGAGCCACTGCTCTATACACCTTTTTATTTTTTTGAGATGAAGTCTCACTCTGTCATCCAGGCTGGAGTACAGTGGCACAATCTCAGCTCACTGCTACCTCCACCTCCCAGGCTCAAGAGTTTCTAATGCCTCAGCCTTCCCAGTAGCTGGGATTATGGGCGCCCGCCATCATGCCCAGCTAATTTTTGTATTTTTAGTAGAGACAACATTTTGCCATGTTGGCCAGGCTGGTCTTGAACTCACAACCTCATGTGATCTGCCTGCCTCGGCCTCCCAAAGTGCTGGGATTACAGGTGTGAACCACCTCGCCTGGCCTCTATACAACTTTTGAACGGAAGCTTCTGAGAGCTTCTGAGTTGGTGAATGCACCCCAACTACCCAGGGCCAGAAGCTCCTGCACTCAGGACCCTCGCAGACCTGGCCTATGTACCTTTTCATCTGGCTGTTCATTTGTATGCTTTAGGATATCCTTTATAATAAAAACTTAACTGTAAGTAAAGTGCCTGTCTGAGTTCTGCAAGCCATTCTAGCAATTAACAAACCTGAGGAGGGGTTCATGGGAACCCCTGATTTACAGCCAGTTGGTCAGAAGTACAGGTGGTCTGAGATTTGGGACTGGAGTCTGAAGTGGGCGCAGTCTTGTGCAACTGAGCCCTGAAGCTGTGGGGTCCACACTAATTCTGGGTAGGTAGCGCAGAATTGAATTGAATTGCTGGGTACCCAGCTGGTGTCGGGGAATTGGTTGGTGTCAAAAAACATCCCAGACAGACCTTTTTGTTTTGGTTTGTTTTTCTGATTTCCTGAGCTGTGTCCAGGGACTGTCTTGCCTCCTAGTCATCATATAGCGCATTCCTTCTGCATGGATCACCTGCCTACTCTCTTGGTCTGGCGAATTTTGTCTCATCTTTCAGGTCTCAGGTTCAATGCCACCTCCCAAGAAACATCCTTTACATCACTAGAATAGTCAGAACCTACACCCTGGTAATCCCATAGCATCCTCGATTTCCCCATCCCAACACTCATCACACTTCACCGTTGTTACTGATATAATTGTCTGTCTTCCCCAAGAGTGAAGGCAGTTCTGTAAGCCATTGAGAGATGGACCATGTCTGTCTTGTTCACCATTGTATCCAGCATCTGGCACAGTGCCTAGTAGGTCATAGGCACTCACTAAGTATGTATTGAGTTCAGAATGAATGAATAAATGAATGTTGTAGGAATTCAGAAGAAACAAGAGATTAGTATAGACTGAGGAAAGAGGTAGGCTAGGACTTGAATAACAAGTAGAGGAGCTTCCACCATCACCTAATACATCAGGGACAAACCACGGCTTCCTACCTCCAACCCAGGAGGCAACTACAAAAACAGAAAGAGCATTGAACTACAAGACAGAAGAGCAGGCTCCAGTCCTGCCTCTGTGCCTCAGTGTGTAACTTTGAACATACCATTCAATTTCTGAGCCTGAGTTTCCTGGTCTGTAAAATGAAGCCTCTATAACCCACCTAGAGGGATTTCTCTGAGGTTTGGTGAGGTCCTGAATGTGGTAGACCCCCACACAAAATAGACCTGACCAGATGTGTGTGGATTTATTTTCAGCCACACTGCCTCTGTCTCTAAGATTTCCCAAAGCACTGGCTGAGAGCCCACCTGAGAAAAGCCTGCATCTGTCAACCCAGCTTCCTGGACCTAAGCACACTCATCTGCCCAGGCTTATGTGCCATCTTGTCCCTCTTCCCCAGCACCAGCACGCAGCACCCAAAGCCTTCCTCACACCGAAGAGAACCACGCTCTGAAGACTACCACCTGCAAGAGCGGAAGACTTGAAGGCATTTACCTCCCACAAGGGAGATACTTTCCTCTATCAATTTCTGAGTAAAGTATATTTTCAGGGTTGGGCACAGTGGTTCACATTTGTAATCCCAGCACTTTGGGAGTCCAAAGTGGGCAGATCACCCGAGGTCAGGAGTTCGAGACCAGCCTGGCCAACATGGTAAAACCCCACCTCTACTAAAAATTCAAAAATTAGCCAGGTGTGGTGGTGCATGCCTGTAATCTCAGCTACTTAGGAGGCTGAGGCAGGAGAATCGCTTGAACCTGGGAGGTACAGGTTGCAGTGAGTTGAGATCGCGCCACTGCACTCCAGCCTGGCTGACAGAGCGAGACTCTGTCTCAAAAAAAAAAAAAAAAAAAAAAATTCAAAATTAAATTCTCCGGAATTTTAACTCTCCACTTTAATTCCTGGTGTCAGACAGCAGGACCCCCCAAGTTCCCCATGGGAGGCCAAGGTAGGTGGATCACTTGAGGCCAGGAGTTCAAGACCAGCCTGCCCAACATGGCAAAACCCTGTCTCTACCAAAAATACAAAAATTAGCCAGGCCTGGTGGCTCATGCCTGTAGTTTCAGCTACTCAGGAGGCTGAGGATTGAGGCAGGAGAATCGCCTGAACCCAGGAGGTGGAGGTTGCAGTGAGCTAAGATAGTGCCACTGCACTCCAGCCTGGGTAACAGAGTGAGACTCCATCTCAACAAGAGAAAAAAAAAAAAGAAGAAGAAGAAGAAAGGGGAGGAGGAGGGGGAGGAGGAGGAGGAGGAGGAGGAGGAGAAGAAGAAGAAGAAGAAGAAGAAGAAGAAGAGAAGAAGAAGAAGAAGAAGAAGAAGAAGAAGAAGAAGAAGAAGAAGAAGAAGAAGAAGAAGAAGAAGAGGAGGAGGAGGAGGAGGAGGAGGAGGGGGAAACCAGAGATTCAGAGCATGAGGGGTACTCAACTCACTGTTGCTGGGATGGGTGGGGACATGAAAAGCGTGAGAAAGAATGAAGACAGCCTCTAGGAGTAAAGATACCCCCAAGTAACCACCAGGGAGGAAACAGGATCCTCAGTCCTACAATCGCAAGAAACTGAGTTCTACCAACCCGAATGAGCTTGGAAGTAGATTCTCCCCTAGAACCTACAGATAAGAGCCTAGTCTTGCTGACACCTTGGTTTCAGCCTTATGAGAACCCTAAACAGAAAACCCAGCCTAGCTTCCCTAGACTGCTGACCCACAGAGCTGTTAGATAATAACTAAGTGTTGTTTTACGAAACTACATTTGTGGTAACTTGTTACTATAGCAATAGAAAACTAATACAGTGGCTGGGCATGGTGGCTCACGCCTGGGATACCAACACTTTGGGAAGCTGAGGCAGGAGGATTGCTTGAGCCCAGGAGTTTGAGACCAGCCTGGGCAAAGTGGTGAGATCCCTATCTCTAATTTTTTTTTTTTTTTTTTTAATAACAAGATAAAACTAATACAGGGAGACAAGGTCTGTCTTTGGGGGGTCCCTTGACCAAGAGCTTAGTCCTAAGCTACCTCAGCTATAAATTGCTGTATATCTAAGCATGTCTGGAGGGTTTGGAGTGGGGGTGGGGGGCTAGGCCAGAGACAGAAAGACTAAAGGAGGGAGAATCATTTTTCATAAAGGTCAGAAAAGCTTCTCTCAGAAGAGAAATACACCCTACAAGGCTGTTCCAAGGACCCAGCCCTGAAGGTGAGGAGCAGCAGGAGAGCCCCTCATGTGTGGAGACGGTTTCGATCCTGTGAGGGCACAGGATGAAAGCCCTCCCCAGGGAATATGTGACCGCTGGCTTTAGGCCCACAGGACAAGCGAGGGACAGAAACTGACTGAGGAAGGGTCAGGTGGACTAATTGGGAATCACATGTGAGATCCCTTGGGGATTCCCTAAGCTGGTTGAGAGGGAGTTGAGAGGCTCTAAGATTCCTGCAATTCCATGGAAGAGACTGAGTCAGAGAAACACTGTTTTATTCATGCTCTTTATGATGTAATTATATTCTGTTACCCAAGCTGGTATGGCTTGGAGAAACGGAGTGCCCAAGGCCTACTAATCCCCAAGGGCAAAATAAAAAGTTTTAAAGAGTCAGAAATGGCTAGTTGCGGTGGCTCACGCCTGTAATCCCAGCACTTTGGGAGGCCGAGGCAGGAGGATCATCTGAGGTCAGGAGTTCGAGATCAGCCTGGCCAACATGGTGAAACCCCGTCTCTATTAAAACTACAAAAATTAGTTGGGCATGGTAGTGGGTGCCTGTAATCCTAGTACTCAGGAGGCTGAGGTGAGAAAATCACTTGAACCCAGGAAGCGGAGGCTGCAGTGAGCCGAGATTGCGCCATTGCACATTGCACTCCAGCTTGGGCAACAAGAGTGAAACTCCATCTCAAAAAAAAAAAAAAAAAGTCAGAATGGAGGCTTAGGAAGGGAAATATAAAGGGGATGGCTTTGAGTCAGACACAGCTGGGTACTAACCCTTCCTCCAGCGGCTTGCACAGGTTTCTTTAGCTTTCTGAGATTTAGTTTCAAACCCCAAAAATAAAGAGATGATAAAAGGACCTATATCACAAAGGACTATGAAGAAACAGAAGGCAGGTTATTTATTGATCATCACATCACATGAGGAAAAATACACTCCATACTATATTTTCCAATTCAAAAACCCTGATTTTTCCCACTTTAACATCTTCAAATCATTCAACCATGCAGCAGTTCTGAGACACTTTTATTGCTTGCACTTGCAAAATCAGTGTTACTCGTTCGGGAGAAAATTCCAAAGGCAAAATATGAAGTGTCCTATTAAGAAATGCTGGCCGGGCACAGTGGCTCATGTCTGCAATCCCAGCACTTTGGGAGGTTGAGGTGAGCAGATCACTTGAGGTCAGGAGTTCGAGAACAGCCTGGCCAACATGGTAAAACCCCATCTCCACAAAAAATATAAAAAAAAAAAAAAAAAAAAAAATTTAGCCAGACATGGTGGCACACGCCTGTAATCCCAGCTACTTGGTAGGCTGAGGTGGGAGAATTGCTTGAACCTGGGAGGCAGAGGTTGCAGGAAGCCAAATTATGCCACTGCACTCCAGCCTGAGTAACAGAGCAAGCCTCAGTCTCAAAAAAAAAAAAAAAAAAAAAAAAAATGCTGCCTCTTCAACTTCTTGCTAACACTGAGTATACAATCTTGTGTCAAAAAAACACAGACATCAACGATGCTGAGCCATCGTGATTCAGAAGAACCAGACTCTAATTGTGGAGAAGTCTTAGGAGAGCCATAACCAATTTATTTTGCTTATATTTGTTTTTTATGTGCACACAAGAGAGACACAGGATCAAAGAAAATCTGTCTAAATAAGTCTAAAAGAGCCCTTCAATAAGTACAAAAACTTCTTAAAAATTTCAAGTGATGAAGAGATGCCGAGAAAATACAAGCATTATTTATTATGCCCAGCTAACTTCTAGGAAAATCAAGGTCTAGGGAATATTCACAGTGTAGCCAAGGCCTTATAGTAGCAAACAGCAGAACTGAGAAATGAAGCAAATGGTCTCAGGCCTACCACAGAGGCCAGTTTGGTGTGGCTGGCATCTATCAGCTATATCCTAAATTCTTCACAAGGAGCCTGAGAAATGTGACCTTAGCCCACCAGAGGTATTACGCTTCAGTTTCGTCCGCTGAGAGTATGTGTTTACACATACACACAACTTTCAAACAGAGGAACTGGTTGAGAAATGTAAAAACACTGTGAAGAACAACATTCCGAGGAAATAACAAAGCCACTTGCATTTGTCCCTCAAGGGCAAAGCTTGAGAAGATATGTTTGCAGACCCTTATAAAAGACTGGGGTTTCCTAAGCCCAGGGTTCATTGACTGGAATGCAAATTCACTGTATGTATAGCATCCACTGACTACTGACTGTGGTATGAGTTATAAGGTTCTTTGTCTTTGACCCAGGATGCACAAGTTCAGAGTCTTTTTTTTTTCTTTACTTTTTATACCATCAGTAGAGGCAGACAAAAACATCTTGAATCTTCTACTAGCATAAAATTGTGGCAGGCTAATTTGTATGCTTGCAAGTAGAATATTACCTCAGAACCTTCATGGTTCTTGTTAACTATGTGAAGTTGTTTCTTTGTGTGTTTTTGTTTGTTTGTTTGTTTTGTTGTTTTGTTTTGTTTTGTTTTTTCTGAGACAGAGTCTCACTCTGTTGCCTAGGCTGGAGTGCAGTGGCACAATCTCGGCTCACTGCAACTTCCACCTCCCAGGTTCAAGTGATTCTCATGTCTCAGCCTCCCAAGTAGCTGGAATTACAGGCATGCACCACCACACCCAGCTAGTTTTTGTATTTTTAGTAGAGATGGGGTTTCACCATGTTGACCAGGCTGTTCTCAAAATCCTAACCTCAAGTGATTCGCCTGCCTCGGCCTCCCAAAGTGTGGAATTACAGGTGTGAGCCACTACACCTGGCCTATGTGAAGTTTTATACCATTATTTGGAGTTAGACTGTGATAATTTAAAGATGTACATGGTAGACTTTAGAGCAATCATTCAAAAGTAAAATACAGATAGAGCTAATAAGCCAAAAGTAGGGATAAAATAAAATCATTAAAGTATTTTACGAATTAAAAAAGAAGTAAAAAAGAAAAAACAAGGAAAAATGGACAAAGAACAGTAGGGACAAATAGAAAACAAATAGCAAGCTGGTGTATTTAAATACAACCATATTTATAGTTACATTAAATAAAAATGGCCCAAACTCTCCAATTAAAAGGCAGAGATGTCAGACTATATAAAAAGTCTACCTGAATAAGCCCTAAATATAATGCATAGGTAGGTTAAGAGTAAAAGAATAGAAAAAATACAATATATATGAAGCAAACACTAATCATGAAAAAAGCTGAAATGGATGTATCGATTTGTGCAAAGTGAACTTCAGGAGAAAGGATTATAAGCAGAAATAAAGACTGACATTTTATGATGAGAAGTTTATGTCGTCAAGAAGACATAACTAAATATGCATACACCAAGTAATAGAGCTTCAAAGTACATGAAAAAAGAACTGACAGACTGAAAGACAAAATAGACAATCTACAATTTCAGTTGTAGATTTCAACACTTATCTCTTACTAATTGACAGAACAAGGAGATAGAAAACCAATAAGTATATAAAATATTTAAATAATACTATTAAATAACTTAACCTGATATACAGTTACAAAACATGATACCCAGCACTGGCAGAATACATATCTTGTTCAAGGGTGCATAGAACATTCACAAATATAAACCATATTCTAAGCCATATACAATCTCAATAAACTTATAAGGAATGAAATTATACAAAATATATTCTCTGAGCATGACAGAATTAAATTAAAGAGGAGGGCCAGGTGCAGTGGCTCACACCTGTAATGTAATCCCAGCACTTAGGGAGGCCAAGCGGGACAGATCACAAGGTAAAAAGTTTGAGACCAGCCTGGCCAACATGGTGAAACCCCATCACTACTAAGAATACAAAAATTATCCGGGTGTGGTGGCACATGCCTGTAATCTCAGCTACTCGGGAGGTGGAGGTAGAATTACTTAAACCTGGGAGGCGGAGGTTGCAGTGAGCTGAGATCATACCACTGCACTCAGCCTGGGCGACAGAGTAAGACCCTGTCTTGGAAAAATAATTAATTAATTAAAGAGGAAAAAGAAAAATATCTAGATAATCCCTAAATATTGAGAAATTAAACAGTATAATTCCATGTAACCCAAGAGTTAAAGAAGAAATTGCATTGATGGCTGAGCATGGTGGCTCACGCCTGTAATCCCACCACTTTGCAAGGCCAAGGTAGGTGGATCACCTGAGGTCAAGAGTTCGAGGCCAGCCTGATCAACATAGGGAAACTCCATCTCTACTAAAAATACAAAATTTAGCCGGTGTGGTGGTACATGGCTGTAATCCCAGCTACTCAGGAGACTGAGGCAGGAGAATCGCTTGAATCTGGGAGGTGGAGGTTGCAGTAAGCCAGCATGGCATCACTGTACTCCAGGCTTGGTGACAGAGTGAGACTCTGTCTCAAAAAGAAAAAAGAAAGAAAAGAAAGAAAGAAAGAAAAGAAAAGAAAGAAAGAAATTGCACTGAAAAATAGAAAATATTTATTACTGAATGAAAATAAAAACACAATAAGCAAAAATTTATAAGACACATCTAAAACGGTGCTAATAAATTAGAGAGTAATGTATAGCTTTAATTGGTTACTTTGGATAAGAAGTGCCTAAAAGCAGTGTTCTAAGCCTCTATATTAAGAAACTAGAAAAAAAGAGCAAAATACACCCAAAGTAAATGGGAAGGAAATCATAAAGAGTAGAATTAATGAAATAGAAAATGGACAAAGAGGGCAAGTGCAGTGGCTCTCGCCTGTAATCCTAGCACTTTGAGAGGTCAAGGCGGGCAGATTGCTTGAGCCTAGGAGTTTGAGACCAGCCTGGGCAACACGGCAAATTCCCTGCCTCTACAAAGAATACAAAAATTAGCCAGTCATGGCGTGCGTACCTGTAGTCCCAGCTACTTGGGAGGCTAAGGTGGGAGGATGGCTTGAGCCCAGAAGAGACTGGTGCCACTGCACTTCCAGCCTGGGTAATAGAGACAAACTCTGTATCCAGAAAAAAAAAAAAAGAAGAAGAAGAAGAAGAAGAAGAAGAAGAAGAAGAAGAAAAGAATGGAGAATGTTAATTAATTTGGTACAAAATTTGTTTTTTTTTTTGTTTTTTTTTGTTTTTTGAGATGGAGACTCACTCTCTCGTCCAAGCTGGAGTGCAGTGGCACAATCTCTGCTCACGGCCAGCTCTGCCTCCTGGGTTTATACCATTCTCCTGCCTCAGCCTCCTCAGTAGCTGGGACTACAGGTGCCCACCACCAAGCCCAGAATAACTTTTTTTTTTTTTTTTTTTATTTTTAGTAGAGACGGAGTTTCACCGTGTTAGCCAGGATGGTCTCAATCTCCTGACCTCGTGATCCACCCACCTCGGCCTCCTAGAGTGCTGGGATTACAGGCGTGAGCCACCGTGCCTGGCCTTTTTTTTTTTTTTTTTTTTTGACAGGGTCTTGCTTTGTTGCCCAGGCTGGAGTGCAGTGGCCTGACCATAGCTCACTGCAGCCTCAAACTCCCTGGCTCAAGCGATTCTCCCACCGCAGCCCCCCATCCCCTCAGTAGCTGGGAATTCAAGCACATGCCATCCACCTGGCTAAGTGTTTTTTGTTGTTATGGAAATAGGGTCTCACTTATGTTGCCCAGGCTGGTCTTGAACTCCTGGCCTCAAGTGATCCTTCCACCTCAGCCTCCCAAAGTGCTGGGATTACAGGTATGAGCCATCGTGCCCAACTAAATTTTTTTTTTTTTTTTTTTTTTTTTTTTTTTTGAGAAAGAGTCTTGCTCTGTCACCCAGGCTGGAGTGCAGTGACACGATCTCAGTTCACTGCAACCTCTACCTCCTAGGTTCAAGTGATTCTCTTGCCTCAGTCTCCCAAGTAACTGGGGTTACAGGCAAGTCCCACCACACCCAGCTAATTTTTGTATTTTTAGTAGAGATGGAGTTCCCCCATGTTGGCCAGGTTGGTCTCAAACTCCTGACCTCAGGTGATCTGTCTGCCTCAGCCTCCCAAAGTGCTGGGATTACAGGCATGAGCCACCGCACCTGGCCTTAAAACTGGATCTTTGAAAAGATGAACAAAGTTGATAAACTAGCTCAACTGATCAAGAAAAAAAGAAGACTCAAATTAACAATGAAAGGGAAATTAAAAAGGGGACATTACCACAGATACTTCAGCTGTGAGAAGGATAATAAGGGACTACTATAAACAACTTATGCCCACATATTCTAAAACTTAGATGAAATGGGCAAATTCCTTGAAAGACACAGAGTACAATTCTTACTGTAGAAGAAATTAAAACAGTCCCATATTTACTTGAAACATTAAATTTGTAATTTAAAAATCTTTCCTCAAAGAACACACCAGAACATTTGGCTTCACTGGTGAATTCTAGAAAACGTTTAAGAAAAAAAAAATCTATAAACTTTCTTTAAATTGAGGAAAAAGTAACACTTCTCAAGACATTTTCTAAGTCTAGTAATACCCTGATACTTAAACCAAACAAAGGCATTACAAGAAAATAAAATTACATACTAATATAGTTCTTGGACATAGATGGAAAAAAATTCTAGACAAAATTTTAACAAATTGAATTCAGTAATATATAAAAAGGATAATACATCATGATCAAGTGGGCTTTATTCCAGGAATTCAAGGGTAATTTGATAAAACAGATGATAAAACCCATATAAGTATCTCAACAGATATAGAAAAAGCATGTGAGGCTGGCCTCGTGGCTCACGCCTGTAATCCCAGCACTTTGGAAGGCCAAGGCAGGTGGATCACTTGAGGTCAGGAGTTTGAGACCAGCCTGGCCAACATGGCGAAACCCTATCTCTACTAAAAGTACAAAAAAAAAAAAAAAAAAAAAAAATAGCTGGGTGTGGTGGTGTACCTGTAATCTTAGCTACTCAGGAGGCTGATGCAGGAGAATCACACGAACCTGGGAGGCAGAAGCTTCACTGAACCGAGACTAAGCCACTGTGCTCCAGCCTGGGCAGGCAACAGAATGAAGATCTGTCTAAAAAAAAAAAAAAAAAAAAAAAAAACAACAACAACAGGCCGGGTGCAGTGGCTCACACCTGTAACACCAGCACTTTGGGAGGCCGAGGTGGGCAATTCACGAGGTCAGGAGTTCAAGACCAGCCTGGCCAACATGGTGAAACCCCGTCTTTACTAAAAATACAAAAAATTAGCTGGGCATGGTGGCATGTGCCTGTAATCCCAGCTACTCAGGAGGCTGAGGCAGAAGAATTGCTTGAACCTGGGAGGTATAGGTTGCAGTGAGCTGAGATCATACCACTGCACTCCAGCCTGGGCGATAGAGCAAGACTCTGTCTAAAAAAACAAAAAACAAAAAACCAAAAAAAACAAACAAAAAAAATACCAGAAAAAGTATGTGACACAACTCAACACTCAGCCAGGCGAGGTGGCTCATAACTGTAATCCCAGCACTTCAGGCAGGAGGATTGCTTGAACTCAGGAGTTTGTGACCAGCCTGGGCAATAAAGGGAGGCCTCATCTCTACTGAAAAAAATAAATCAGCCAGGTGTGGTTGTGTGCGCTGTGGTCCCAACTATTCAAGAGGCTGAGGTGGGAGGATTGCATAAGCCCCAGGGATCAAAGCTGCAGTGAACTGTGAAGGCACCATTGCACTGCAACCTGAGTGACAGAGCAAGACCCTGTCTCAAACAAGCAAACAAAATATCTCCCCATAATATATATTAACAATTCAACCTCATTCACATTTAAAACTCTTATCACACTAGGAATAGAAGGGAACTCCCTCACCCCGATAAAAGGCATCTAAAAACAACTACAGCTCTCATCATACCTAATGGTGAAAGATGAATGCTTTCTTCTAAGATTGGGAACAAGGGTAAAGATAGCCATTCTCACAACTTCTATTCAGAATTGTACTGGAGGTCCTAGCCTGTGTAATAAATCAAGAAAAAGAAATAAAAGGTAAGCAGATTGAAAAAGAAGAAAAAGGGGAAGTATCTGTTGCTGTGGCTGTGGGCCTGGGATTCCCAGCCATGGCAGGTTCCTCCGGGGAGCAGGATAAAGGCCAGAGAGTACGGCCTCCATGGTCCCTTTCTACTGGGCCCAGCCAAGCCATGTAAGCTTCACCTTTGCAACAGCCTCACTGGGAGCAAGGACACATTTGTACCTCAAGATGGGAGAAAGGTGACATGGTCCAGGCCAACCATCTAAGATGTATGTCCCACAGGGCACGCCAGGTCCTACATCTCTTTCGTTATCTTGAGAAGAATGTTGAAGGATTACTTCAAATGTGATGTCCTTTATTGCAAGAACATTAGGGACATTGGTGATAAGAACTACTTGTTGAGGAGTATAGGGAGAAGAAGTCCCAGGTGGCACAGTTCCTGGGGCATGTTCACATTGCCCTGAAGCCATTTTTTTTTTTTTTTTTTTTTTTTGAGTAAAGTTGGCAATGAGTTCACGCCATTCTCCTGCCTCAGCCTCCCGAGTAGCTCGGACTACAGACAACCGCGCCCGGCTAATTTTTTGTATTTTTAGTAGAGACGGAGTTTCACCGTGGTCTCGATCTCCTGACCTTGTGATCCGCCTGCCTCGGCCTCCCAAAGTGCTGGGATTACAGGCGTGAGCCACCGCGCCCGGCCCCTGAAGCCATTTTTAGTAAAATTCAATGAGACCACAGATCCTGATAAAAAGCAGATGCTATAATGAATTCAGCACATAATGAAGCTTGACACAGAACCGCTTGAGAAAGCTGTGTAGTGCAGACTTGCTGGAGAGAAAGTCAACAGCTGTGTGCAAGGATTGTTGGAAGAGGCCAAGGATTTGCTTTCTGAGTTGCTGGATTCCACATTCTGGAGTCAGGTGACTGACAATTTCATTTTCTCCAAACTGCGCAAGTTCTGGGATGGGGAGTTCCACAAATATGTGGAAACTCTGAACGTCCTCTCTCTGGATGTTTTAACCAGTTAGTGTGTATGTGCCAGAAATTGTGAATTTTGGCCAGGTGTGGTGGCTCACTCCTATAATCCCAGCACTTTGGGAGGCTGAGGCGGGCGGATCACGAGGTCAGGAGATCGAGACCATCCTGGCTAACACGGTGAAACTCCGTCTCTATTAAAAATACAAAAAATTAGCCAGGCGTGGTGGCAGGCACCTGTAGTCCCAGCTACTTGGGAGGCTGAGGCAGGAGAATGGCTTGAACCCGGGAGGCGGAGCTTGCAGTGAGCCAAGAGCGTGCCACTGCACTTCCGCCTGGGCAACAGAGCGAGACTCCGTCTCAAAAAAAAAAAAAAAAAGAAAAGAAAGAAATTGTGAATTTTGTCCATAAGATTGTGAACAATGGTTGGGGCTATGCTTCCAATGGGTCCACTTTGATATAGCAAAGTTTGCTTCTAGTGAGAAACACTGCTGCGGGAAGCTGGTGCCCAAAAATGTTGGGGATCAGAAAGCTCTTCAGGAAGAGGAAGGTTAAAAAAAGAAATGAATGAATATAATAACAAAAAAGATAAGCTGTGGACTCTCCTAGTTGTACACAATCTGGATTGTGTTTACCCTTCACGGTTATGGTGGAATGTGCTGAATCTAACACTCAGTCACAGGAAAGTGCTTTTTCACCTAAATAAATTTTAGGGGTTGGGCATGGTGGTTCACGCTTGTAATCCCAGCACCTTGGGAGGCCAAGGCAGGCAGACCACATGAGGCCAGGAGTTTGAGACCAGCCTGGCCAACATGGCAAAACTCCATCTCTACTAAAAATACAAAAGTTAGCTGGGCGTGGTGCCGCATGCCTGTAATCCCAGCTACTCAGGAGGCTGAGGCATGAGAATCACTCAAACCCAGGAGGCAGAGGTTGCAGTGAGCTGAGATTGCACCACTGCACTCTAGACTGGGCAACAGAGTGAGACCCTGTCTTAAAAAAAAAAAAGAAAAGAAAAAGAAAAGAAAAGAAATTCTAGGAGTTTTCTATACTAAGACCATGAAACGCAAAGATTTTTTAAAAAATTGATGCATGGTAATTGTACTTATTTTGGGGTGTATACAATATGTAGTAATCAAGTTACAGTGGTTGGATATCCATCACTTCAAATATTTGTCATTTCTTTGTGTTTTGAGTTTTTAGTTTTTTTAGAGGCAAGGTCTCATTCAGTCACCCTGGCTGGAGTGCAGTCGTGGGATCTTAGCTCGCTACAGACTCAAACTCCTGGGCACAAGCAATCCTCCCACCTCAACCTTCTGAGTAGCTGGGACTACAGGCTCATGCCACCATGCCTGGCTAATTTTTGAATTTTTTTCTAGAGACAGCACTCACTATGTTGCCCAGGCTGGTCTCAAAGTCCTGGCCTCAACGGATCCCCTTGCCTCAGCCTCCCAAAGTGCTGGGATTATAGGTGTGAGCTACCACACCCAGCCCGTTTAGGCAATTCTGAAGTATAAAACAATTTGTTTATGGCTGTGGTTACCTTCTCTGTGTTAGAAAAAAAAGAAAGGAAAAAGGAAAGAAAAAGAAGCAAAGCTGTCTTATTTGCAGATGATATAATAATAAACATAGGAAGAAAATTTAAATGCATGTATTAAAAAGCTACTAGAATTATTGAGTTTAGCAAAATTAACAGAATACAAAGTCAATATGCAGATATCATTTGTTCTTCCTCCCCTCCCTTCCCCTCTTCTCCTCTTCCCTCTCCTCCCCTCCCCTCTCCTCCGCCTTTTTCTTTGTCTTTTTCTTTTTCTTTGAGACACCTGTACCCTCTTTGTCTTTTTCTTTTTCTTTGAGATGTCCCTCCCCTCTTTGTCTTTGTCTTTTTCTTTTTCTTTGAGACAGAGTCTCACTGTCACCCAGGCTGGAGTGCAATGGCAAGATCTCAGCTCACTGCAACTTCCGCATTTTGGGTTCAAGCAATTCTCCTGCCTCAGCCTCCCGAGTAGCTGGGATTACAGGCACACACCACTATGCCCAGCTAATTTTTGTATTTTTAGTAAAGATAGGGTTTCACCATGTTGGCCAGGCTGGTCTGGAACCACTGGGCTCAAGTGATCCACCCACCTCAGCCTCCCAAAGTGCTGAGATTATAGGCGTGAACCACCACACCCAACCAGTACTTTTTAAAATGCCACAAATAGTTAGAAAAAGAAATTAAGAATCAATACTGGCTGGGTGTGGTGGCTCACACCTGTAATCCCAGCACTTTGGGAGGCCAAGGCGGGCGGATCACCTGAGGTCAGGAGTTCGAGACCAGCCATGGTCAACGTGGTAAAACCCCGTCTCTACTAAAAATACAAAAAATTAACCATACGTGGTGGCGGGTGCCTATAATCCCAGCTACTGGGGAGGCTGAGGCAGGAGAACCGCTTGAGCTGGAGAAGCAGAGGTTGCAGTGAGCCAAGATCATGCCATTGCACTCCAGCCTGGGCAACAAGAGTGAGTTCCGTCTCTAAAAAAAAAAAATCAATACTATTTATAGTAGCATTTAAAAAATGAACTACTAGGGATAAATTTAATAAAAACTGTGCAAGATGACCTATGTACCGAGAAACTAAAGACCTGGTGCGTTGAGCTATTCTTGCATTGCTATCAAGAAATACCTGAGGGTAATTTATAAAGAAAAGAGGTTTAATTGGCTCACAGCTCTGCAGGCTGTGCAGGAAGCATGGTACTGAGCATCTGCTACGGTTTCTGGGGAGGCCTTAGGAAGCTTAAAATCACAGAGAAGGCAAAGAGGGAGCCAGCGTATCATATGGCAAGAGCAGGAGCAAAAAAGATTAGGGAAGGAGGTGCTAGACACTTTTAAACAACCAGATCTCTTGTGAACTCATTCACCAAGGAAATGGTGCTAAACCATTCATGAGGGATCCGCCTCCCACCAGGCCCCACCTCCAATAATGGAGATTACAATTCAACCTGAGAGGTCGGCATGGTGGCTCATGCCTGTAATCCCAGCACTTTGGGAAGCTGAGGCAGGGAGATCACCTGAGGTCAGGAGTTCAAGGCCAGCCTGGCCAACATGGTGAAACCCCATGTCTACAAAAAAACAAAAATTAGCCGGGCATGATGGCGGTCGCTTGTAATCCCAGCTACTCGAGAGGCTGAGGCAGGAGAATTTGCTTGAACCTGGGAGGTGGAGGTTGCAGTGAGCCGAGATCACATCATGCACTCCACCCTGGGTGGCAGAGCGAGACTCCGTCTCAAAAGAAAAAAAAAAAGAAAATTCATCATGAGATTTAGAGGGCCGATATCCAAACCATATCACCTAAGTAAATGGAGAACATATCGTGTTCATGGATTAGAAGACTCCATATTTTTAAGATGCCAATTTTTCCCATATTGATTTATAAACTCAATTAAATCCCAGCAGACTCCTTTGAAGAAATTTATATGCAAAGGATTTAAAATAACCAAAACAACTTTGAGAAAGAACAAAGTGCAAGGATTTATACTTCCTGATTTCGACTATCTCACTATAAATTTACAGTAAACACAATTGGTATTGACGTAGTGATAGATATTTAAATCAATGGAACTTAATAGAGAATTCAGAAATAGGCTAGGCAGGGTGGCTCAGGCCCATAATTCCAGCACTTTGGGAGGCCAAGGCGGGCGGATCACCTGAGGCCAGGAGTTCCAAACCAGCCTGGCCAACATGGTGAAACGCTGTCTCTACTAAAAATACAAAAATCAGCTGGGCATGGTAGCAGATGCTTGTAATCCTAGCTAGTCAGGAGGATGAGGTAGGATGGATGAGGCAGGATGGATGAGGATGCGCTAGTCGGGAGGATGAGGCAGGAGAATAACTTGAACCATGTTGGTGGACGTTGCAGTGAGCCGAAATCGTGCCACTACACTCAGCCTGGGTGACAGAGTGAGACTCTGTCTCAAGAAAAAAAAAAAAAGAGAGAGAGAATTTAGAAATAAAATTCCCTATACGGGCAACTGACTTTTTTACAAAGGTGCCAGGGTAATTAATTTAATGGTAAAAGGGATAGTCTTTTCAACAAATGACACTGGAATAACTGGAATCCATATGGGAGAAGTAAATGCTGTGCTCACCCTCAGCTCCAGGGCAGTGTACAGAGGTTCTCCTCAGGGGAAAGGTGGACCAGAATAACCGAGTTCAGCAGCTCTCCCTGACTTTATTTGCAATGGAGCTTGGGGAAGTTCATGCCTAAAGGCATTGTGGGAAACAATACAGATTTTGGTGGTGGAAAATTAAGAGGGAGTTAAACTATAGAACAGCTAGAAATGTTACAGAGAGAATCAGAGTAAGACACAACTAAGAACTCTTCTAGGGTAGGAGCAAGCCTTAATGCCTTGCAACACCCTGCCACTGCAAAGGGGCCCACCTTTAACTGGATCAGACCATAGAGCAATTATACCCTAGGGTCTCATTAAAAACAACAGAGCAATTAGTGAAGACTAACAGCTCAGAGTGATACCAAGAGTGCACACCACCTTTCCCCATATTATGTATTCCCTTCTAACTTATTACATGATGTACTTGTTTATCATGTGTTTATTGTATGTGGCCTTCTGTTAGACTGTAAACTTTGCATGGACAAGGATCTTTGTTTTATTCACTATTGTCTGACCAAATGAAAAAAAAAATCTTTCAATTAATACAATAGTTAGTGAATGAATTAGTGAATATGAAAATACTCCCTACAGATAAATAAGAAATAACGCCTCACTAGAAAAGTGACATGCAATAAGAAATGAACATACTACAGGAGATAAATGGTTAAAAATATATGAAAGGATGCTAAATGTCATTATTAACAGTGAGATATAAATTTAGACCTCAATGAGATATCATTTTACACTCATCAGATTGGTAAAACTAAAGAAGTTTCACAATAAGAACTATGGTAGAGAATGTGACTGGGCCGGGCACAGTGGCTCACGCCTGTAATCCCAGCGCTTTGGGAGGCCGAGGCGGGTGGATTGCCTGAGGTCAGGAGTTCGAGACCAGCCTGGCCAACACAGTGAAACCCTGTCTCTACCAAAAATACAAAAATTATCTGGGCATGTGGTGGGCTTCTGTAATTCCAGCTACTTGGGAGGCTAAGGCAGGAAAATGGCTTGAACCCGGGAGGCGGAGCTTGCAGTGAGTGAAGCTGGTGCCATTGTACTCCAGCCTGGGACAGAGGTTGCAGTGAGCTGAGATTGTGCCACTGCACTCCAGCTTGGGCAACAGAGCGAGACTCCGTCTCAAAAAAATAAAAATAATAAATAAATATGAGTTGTCTGTAACATACACTATTAAAATTAAATAAGAAAAAAATGTATGAACTATAAGAATAGTGTTATCTGGGTGGAAAGTGTGAGTGATTGTGATTGTGAATTATAAAGAGGCTTCAATTGTATTGGTCAGGCTTTATTTCTCAAGCTGGGTGGTAGATGCACAGGTATTCTCTAACCTGTGTTTTGGGCATTTTCTAAATATAGGCTTGGGGAAGCAGGAGAGAGAAACAGAGATATAACATAACACTAAAGAACAAGATGGAAGGCTGATTGCCCTTCAACAGGACTAAGCTGAAAACATTTTATTGGGATAAAAAGCTGCTTTGCAGTAGTTTTTGTTTGTTTGTTTGTTTGTTTGTTTTGAGATGGAGTTTTGCTCTTGTCGCCCAGGCTGGAGTGCAGTGGTGCAATCTTGGCTCACTGCAACCTCCACCTCCCGGGTTCAAGCGATTCTCCTGCCTCAGCCTCCTGAGTAGCTGGGATTACAAGCGCCCACCACCACGCCTGGCTAATTTTTGTATTTTCAGTAGAGACGGGGTTTCACCCTGTTGGCCAAGCTGGTCTCAAACTCTTAATCTCAAATGATCCACCCACCTCAGCCTCCCAAAGTGCTGGGATTACAGGAGTGAGCCACCGCACCCGGCCACAGTAGTCTTAATGATCCATTCTCATGGCCCCATCAAGAGGCTACCAGAGGTGAAACAACAGAGGAAGCAATCATCAGGGACTAAAGCTACAAGATGACTTCCAAATAACCTGTAGGTGACAAGGACAAAATCAAGTAGGGAAAGTGTTGGTTCCCGAGACCCATGAAAAACTGGACTCCAGGAAGTGATGTTACTGGGAAATTACATATTTATGTATAGACGCAATCCAGGAGACATCCCTGATGAGAGCCTGCATGGGGAACTTCCTGAGCAAAGGCGTTGCGGAGCTTTGCAGCAGTATGCCAGGGCTGTGGAGAAAGGAGAAGGAAGACAGGGCAGGATGTCCCACCTGCTGAGGAGGTGGCAAGCCCGGAGGAGTGCCTGATGAGACACCAACTACAAGTATCTTCTTGAGATGACACAAAACCAGAATACAGGCTTCCTCAAAGATACACGTTTGCCCCTCTTTCATTGTGAGAGAAGAGCAGCTGAAAAGAATAGCTGTTTTCGGCCACGTGGGTGGCTCACACCTGTAATCCCAGCACATTGGGAGGCCAAGGCCAGCAGATCGCTTGAGCTCAGGAGTTCAAGACCAGCCTGGGCAATATGGTGAGATCCCATCTCAAAAAAGAAAAAATATATATATTAAAATAAAGCAGAATTTTTTTTAAAAGAATAGATGTTTAGAATAGTTCTATAAAGCAGAAGAAAATCAAGACACTGTTGGCCAAGTGCAATGGCTCACACCTGTAATCTCAGCATTTTGGGAGGCCAAGGCAGGAGGATCGCTTGAGGCCAGGAGTTTGAGACTACCCTGGGTACCATAGTGAGACCCTGTCTCTACAAAAATAAAAAGATAGTGTTTTGGTTTAGGAAAATAAAGAAAAGGAGAGGAAAAAGGAAAAGAAGCACAACCACAAAGCACCAGTAGCAAATATCTACCAGTGAGGATGAGCACTGCCAGAAAAGGGCTAAAAGAAGGTAACAAATTCAATCACTTTTTGCTGTAATGCCCTGGATATGGCTCAAAACTTAGGGACTCCAGTGATGGCCAAAGATGCAGATTCCTTTGACCTCTGGACAAATTGAGTGAGGGCTCAGGAACCATATCAGCTCAAGAAACCCCTCCCAGCACCAGTAAGACATCTGGGAAAAGTAATAAATGGGAAGGTGAGTAATAGGACAGTAAAACAGGGTCCCCCAAGACACAACGAACATCACATTTTAAGATAAATGGGAAAGAAGGCAGAACCAAGAATCTTTTTCTTAAGAAAGATTTCCAGATGGCCCATACTCCAGAAAACTCAGCAAAACAATGGGAGCAAGAATATGCTAAGGCGAAGGAGGAAAGCAGGCTGAGTATCTCAGAAAGTAGGGAAAGGATGATAAAAAGGAAAAGAAGCTTGGAAAATTAGGATTCCTCAGATAGAAACTTTATCCAGAGCCTGAAACTAGAAGGTGCAACAACTTTGTCCTTAGAGGGTCAGGTGTACTGAAATAGACACTTCCTGCTGACAACTTCAGCAGCACAAAAATTCTTTATTGGCAGATGAAGCTTTATCCTCTCCTCTGTTTTCCTGGTAGGAAACTGATTCCCTAAAAATTCCCTTTATATGATTTCAAACGACTTTCTCCAAAGATCAATTCTTCATTTTTCAGTGATTCTCCTCCTGTCTTGAGAACAGTCTTTGTTCCCCAGAAGCAATGGAGTTCATTGCACACCACCCCCAGCGGTGACAAGTGGGCAGGGCAGGGTTCATTCGTGAGTCGGAGATGGGCTATCTTGGTAGGAGGCTGCTATCCTCTGTAGGCAGCTGCACCCTGTATTCCTGAAATACTCTTGACTTTCCTCTCACCAGCATGCCCAGGCCTACTCACTCCACCCTCTCAGCCTAGCCTACACCTTTCAAAAATGATATTCCCTTTAGGATCATTTATACACATGTCCTGTTATAAAATATCTTAATTTTACTCTAATTGGTAGATGCTATGGTTTGAGGGATGTGATTCAAGAGGGTTCACCCTCATGAATGGGATTAGCACCCTTATAAAAGGGCTCAAAGGCAGGGCGAGGCAGCTCACGGCTGTAATCCCAGCACTTTGGGAGGCCGAGGAGGGAGGTTCACCTGAGGTCGGGAGTTCCAGACCAGCCTGACCAACATGGAGAAACCCCATCTCTACTAAAAATACAAAATTAGCTACAAGTGGTGGCACTCTCTTGCCCATTCCCTTTCCACCATGTAAGAGTGAGGCAACAAGGTGCCATCTTGGAAGCAAAGAGCAGCCCTTGCTAGACACCAGTGCTGGCACCTTGATCTTGGAATTCTAGCCTACAGAACTGTGAGAAATACGTTTTCTCTTCTTTGTAAATTACCGATTCTGGGGTATTTTATTATCACAGCATAAACGAGCTAGAGACAGTAGATGTTTCCAGAGAGAGATTCAAGTCAGGTTAGGAAGATTCTAGGGAGTAAAAACTACTTAGAAATGGAGGAAATCATACTTTAAAATGCTAAAGAAAACTAAATTACTTTTTTTTTAATTTTTAAATTTTTATTTTTATTTTTTTGAGATGGAGTTTCACTCTTGTTGCCCAGGCTGGAGTACAATGGCATGATTTCGGCTCATTGCAACCCCCGCCCTCCCAGATTCAAGCGATTCTCCTGCCTCAGCATCTAGAATAGATGGGATTACAGGCGTGCACCACCACACCTGGCTAGTTTTGTATTTTTAGTAGAAATGGGGTTTCTCTGTGTTGGTCAGGCTGGTCTCAAACTCCCCACCTCAGGTGATCCGCCCGCCTCGGCCTCCCAAAGTGCTGGGATTACAGGAGTGAGCCACCGCGCCTGGCTGAAAACTAAACTACTTTTAATCATTTAAAGAATATTTGTATTTGAAAAGTGCCGAGCAGGTAGGGCCTACTTCTGTAGGTGATAATGCCGAATCATTTTCTAGGTAATATATTAGCACAAGTCAGTGTACAACCCTCATGAATCGAGGTTGGTTGTTTTTCGTTTTTCCTTCAACTCGCAAGGTCCATAGTGCCCTTTTATACCCAACCATTTCTTGGTGTTTCTGATAACACTGGTGCAGGAGTAAAGTAAAAGTTAGGAGTCAAGAATTAAATGTCCACGACTGCTGCCTCTTAACAACAATAAACTCATTATAAGAACAAGTCTATCATAGATATTCAAATAATTTGGAAGTATACAATGTGAAGTCCCCCTTCCCTACCCTTCTCTCATGCAGAGATAATTGTAGTGAATATCCTTAATTGTTTAATTATCCTTTCAGACCTTCTAATATTATGTTATCTATTTATGTACCTATTCATCCATGCATCCATCTATGTGATTGATACATTACATACATGTATATATTGAAATGTACTCATGCTGTTCAAGCTGCCCTGCAGCCCCCTTTTGTATTTTTTTTTCCTTTTTTTTTTTTTTTTTTTTTTTTTTTGAGACAAAGTCTTGTTCTTGTCCCCCAGGCTGGAGTGCAATAGCGAGATCTTGGCTCACTGCAATCTCCGCCTCCCCAGTTCAAGTGATTCTCCTGCCTCAGCCTCCCGAATAGCTGGGATTACAGGCGTCCGCTACCACGCCAGGCTAATTTTTGTATTTTTATTAGAGATAAGGTTTCACCATGTTGGCCAGGCTGGTCTTGAACTCCTGGCCTCAGGTGATCCGGCTGCCTCGGCCTCCCATAGTGCTGGAATTACATGTATTTTTTTTTTTTTAACAAAGCAATACGTTATGGACATAGGTTGATATTGGTGTGTAAAAATTTGCCTTATTCTTTATCATGGTTGCATTGTTTTCCACAGTGTGGGAGAGGGTCCATAGTGCACTAGCTCACTTTGGGACTTTCAGGCTTCACTGTTTTTTTTTTTTTTTTTTCACTGCTTATTTCAAAATAGTGTATTTGTATGGTTAAGGGCACAGACTTGTACCAGGCTAGTTTGGTCCAAGCCTAGTTCTGCAGATTTTTAGCTTTACCCTGTCTGTGTTTCAAGTTTCCATATCTATAAAACTGGGATAGTAGCCCCTACCTCAGAGTGTTACTAGAAGTAGATGCGTTCATTCCTGTAAATTACTTAGCCTTGTGCCTGCTCCACAGTAAGCGCTTGCTATCACTATTGCATATGTCTTTGTAACTTGTGCTTGTATTTCTCTAAGATTGCTTTCTTTTTTTGAGACGGAGTTTCGCTCTTGTTGCCCAGACTGGAGTACAATGTCATGGTCTTGGCTCACTGCAACTTCTGCCTCCTGGGTTCAAGCGATTCTGCTGCCTCAGCCTCCCAAGCATCTGGGATTACACGTGCCTGCCACGACGCCCGGCTAATTTTTGTATTTTTAGTAGAGACAGGATTTCACCATGTTGGCCAGGGCTGGTCTCAAACTCCTGACCTCAGGTGATCCACCCACCTTGGCCTCCCAAAGTGCTGGGATTACAGGTGTGAGCCACCGCACCTGGCCTTGTAAGACTGCTTTCTAGAAGTACAATTGAAAAAAGGAAAAGAAAAAATTTTCCAAAAATCTGACCTATTTACATGAACCCCAGAAATGAATGAGAAAGTTCTTTCCCCCATACCTTTGGGTGGGATTCTTCTCATCAGGCCCATCCTTTTCAAACATTCTTTTTTTTTTGAGATGGAGTCTCTCTGTGTAACCTGGGCTGGAGTGCAGAAGTGCAATCTCCTCTCACTGCAACCTCTGCCTCCCAGGTTCAAGCGATTCTCCAGCCTCAGCCTCCCAAGTAGCTGGGACTACAGGTGTGTGCACCACCATGCCTGGCTGATTTCGTATTTTTAGTAGAGATGGGGTTTCATCATGTTGGTCAGGCTGGTCTTGAACTCCTGACCTCGGGTGATCCGTCCGCCTCAGCCTCCCAAAGTGCTGGGATTACAGGCTTGAGCCACCGTGCGTGGCCCAAACATTTTTGATCCATGATTTCCTTAGTTTGAAGTGGCCTGGCAAGTTAAAACTTGAGCTTAGTGTACCTGCCAAAATTTCAAATATGTTTACTCTTTGACCCAACAGTGACAATTCTGAGAATTTATCTTGCAGATACACCGCAGACTTGCAAAATGACACGTCTACAAAGTTATTCATTGTGGTATTGTTTGTAACAGCAACAGACTGGAAACTAATAGGACACTGGTTAAATAATTTATGGCTCATCCACACAATGGATTACTATATAGCCATTTTTTTAAAAAAGGAGAAGCTCTATTTGTACCAATACAGAGCAATATCCAAGATATATTTTTAAGTAAATATAAGAATGGAGTGGCTAACACTTATATCCCATATTTCATCAATTCTAAGATGTGCATTTTTTTTTTTTACTTCGTAACATATTTGAAATGTGGATGTGTTATAATCAAAGGCAGGTCATAATTTAATTGTAATGGTTTTTCTTTCTTAGTACATAAAATAATGATGTGTCTTATAATCCATGGCATCTTGGATCTGATGAAATAGAATAGTGCTTGCCCTGTGCAAGGCACTGTCCTAAGTTTTATATACATATAAATACATATTTTACATATATATATATGATCATTCAATTCCACAACAACCCTATGAAGGTAAGTACTATTGTTATTATTCCCACTATTTGAGACAGAGTTTCACTGTTGTTGCCCAGGCTGGAGTGCAATGGCATGATCCTGGCTCACTGCAACCTCCGCCTCCCAGGTTCAAGCGATTCTCCTGCCTCAGCCTCCTGAGTAGTGGAGATTATAGGCATGTGCCACCACGCCCACCAAATTTTTGTATTTTTAGTAGAGACAGGGATTCACCATGTTGGCCAGGGTGATCTTGAACTTCTGACCTCAGATGACCCACCCACCTCAGTGCTGGGATTACAGGTGTGAGCCACCGCGCCCAGCCCAGCCAGGTAAGTACTATTATAATCTACGTTTTACAGGTAAGAAAATGAATTTGGCCTTGGGCAGTCTGGCTCCAGAGTCCTTAGACTCATGAAACCACACCTCCCTATGATAACAGTACCACAGATAGAAGGATCCCCATGTGCCAGGCCCTGTCATAAATGTTTCGTACATATATTAGCTTAGTTAATCCTCAGATAGCCATATGAGACAGATGCTATTATTATCCTCACCATATGGATGAAGAAATTGCGACACTGAGTGGTTACAAAACTTGCGTAAAGACACACAGCTAGTGAGTGGAAGAACTGCAGTTTTGACATTGTCAGTCTGGCTTCAGAGTTCATGTTTAAATGTTCTTTATGCTACTTTTTGTGTGAAAAAAAAGTGGGGGGGTGGAAGAGAAGTTATAATAATATATTCATATTTGTAAAACAGGATCTTGGAATAAAAAGAGAGTGATGCAAGTGTGTCACTTGTAGGGAAGGGTGGGGTGGGAACAGAGGAATTGGGGGATGGGGTGGGAGTGAAATGTTTTGTTATACACCTTTTTAATAGTATCTGGGTTTTGAGCCATGTGAATGTATTACCTATTTAAAACAAAAGGGAACAAGAATTTTAACTTTGCTTCAAATTAATATACCAATGATATGAGAAAAGTGGTCCTAGATATTCAGCTGATGAGGTTTCTGTATCCATTTGTTCTTTCAATATTTTGATATTTACCTTTTAAGCCTAAGAAGTATTTTATTTTATTATTTTAAAGTAGCAAGGGATAAGAGATAAAATTTTTCATTAATCCTGATCACAAATGCCATGATTTCAAGCCTTAAATCCCATTATAGTGCCTCATATATAAATCTGCCAGATGAGGCTGATAGAAAGATAACAACAAATTTAAGAGTGAAAGCCATGCAAAGTTTATTCTTTGAACACAATGGAACCCAACTAGATATTGATTTAAAAAAAGAGAGTAAAAATTTCAAACAATTATAAACACAACAACACATTATTAAATAATCCATGAATAAAAAATGTCTCAACAGAAATTTAAAAAAAAATACAAAGAGCTGAATGAATATGAAAATAAAGCATAGGAAAAATTGTGGCCCAGTGTGGTGGTTCACACCTATAATCCCAGCACTTTGGGAGGTTGAGGCAGGCATATTGCTTGAGTCCAGGAGTTCAAGACCAGCCTGGGCAACATGGTGAAACCCTGTCTCAACTAAAAATACAAAAATTAGCCAGGCGTGGTGGCATGTGCCTGTAGTCCTAGCTACCTGGGAGGCTAAGGTGGGAGGATGGCTTGAGCCCAGGAAGTGAGGCTGCAGTGAGCCGAGATCACACCACTGCACTCCAGCCTGGGTGACAAAGTGAGACCCTGTCTGAAAGAAAGAAAGGAAGGAAAGAAGAAAGAAAGAAGAAAGAAAGAAAGAAAAAAAGAAAGAAAGAAAGAAAGAAAGAAAGAAAAGAAAGAGAAGAAGGAAGGAAGGAAGAAAGAAAGAAAGAGAAGAAAGAAAAAAAGAAGGAAAGAGAGAGAAAAAAGAGAGAGAGAGAGAGAAAGAAAGAAAGAAAGAAAGAAAAAGAGAAAGAAAGAAAGAAAGAAAGAAAAAAAGAAAGGAAGGAAGGAGGAGAGAGAGAAAGAAAAAGAAAAAGAAGGAAAGAGAGAGAAGAAAGAAAGAAAGAAAAGAAAGAAAGAAAGAAAGAAAGAAAAAAGAAAGAAAGAAAGAAAGAAAGAAAGAAAGAAAAGAAAGAAAGAAAGAAAGGAAAGAAGGAAAGAAGAAAGAAAGAAAGAAGGAAGGAAGGAAGGAAGGAAGGAAGGAAGGAAGGAAGAAGGAAGGAAGGAAGGAAAGAGAAAGAAAGAAAGAAAGAAAGGAAAAAGAAAGAAAGAAAGAAAGAAAGAAAGAAAGAAAGAAAGAAAAAGAAAGAAAGAGAGAGAGAGAAAGAAAATTTGCGGAAGACAAAGTTGTGTTGAGAGGAAAATTTTAGCACTAAATACATACATTAGAAAAGAGGGTTAGATCCCATCTCTATAAGAAAGAAAAATAAATAAATATTCCAAAAAAAAAAAAAGGCCAAATATGGTGCCTCACACCTGTGATCTCAGCACTTTGAGGCCAAGGCAGGAGGATTGCCTGAGCCTAGGAGTTTGAGACCAGCCTGGGCAACATGGTGAGATACCCCTCCACCCACCCCCACTCCCACCATCTCTAAAAAAAAGAAAATAAATAAATATTAAAGAAAAGAGGGAAAGCCCCAAACCAACAATCTAAGCTCTCACCTCAAGAACCCAGAAAAAGAGCAAAATACTCTCAAAGCAAGAAGGAAGGAAATAATAAAGACGAGGAGAAATAAACGAAATTAAAAACAGAAAATATAGATAAATTGATGAAACAAAGAATTGGTTCTTTGAAAAGATCAATAAAGTTGACAAAACTCTAGCAAGATGTACAGAAAAAAATGAGAGAAAACATCAATTCTAAATAACCTATATCAGGAATGGAATTGCGGATATTGCCACAAACCCTGCAGAGATCAAAAGGAAAATAAAGGAATACTGTGAACAACTCTACATACATAAGTTTGACAACTTAGATGAAAAAGATCAATCCTCAAAAAACACGAATTGCCACAACTCGCCTAATATGAAATAACTTGATTAGACCTTTATCCATTAAGAAAATTGGATTCATAACTTAACTTCCAAAATCAGGCCCAGATGGTTTTACTGGAGAATTCTACCAAATATTTAAAGAACTAACACCAATTCTAAACAAAGTCTTTCATAAAACAAAAGTGGGAATAGTTCCCAATTTATTTTATGAATCTAATATTACCCTGATACCAAAATCAGATTTAAAATAGCACAACAAAGAGAATGACAAACCAATATTCACTATGAATATAGATGCAAAAATCCTTAACAAAATATTAGCAAATAGATTCAGCACTATATAAAAAGAATCAGGTCGGGCACAGTGACTCAAGCCTGTAATCACAGCACTTTGGGAGCCCCAGGTGGGCGCATCACCTAAGGGGTTAGAGACCAGCCTGGTCAATATGGTGAAACCTCATCTCTACTAAAAATACAAAAATTGGCCAGGCAAGGTGGCGGATGTCTGTAATCCCAGCTACCTGGGAAGCTGAGGCAGGAGAATTGCTTGAACCTGGGAAGTGGAGGTAGCAGTGAGCAGAGATCACGCCACTGCATTCTAGCCTGGGCGACAGAGCAAGACTCTGTCTCAAAAAAAAAAAAAAATCCTAAAAAATAAAAAGAATCATACATCATAAAAAATCCAGATTTATTTCCAGGATGCAAGACCAGTTCAACACTTAAAAATCAATTCAATACCCATTCCTGATAAAGACTCTTAGAAAAATAGGAAAACAGGAGTACAAAAAACGTACAGCTAACATTATACTCACTGAAGAAAGACTGAGTGCTTGTCCCCAAATTTTAGGAACAAAGCAAGGATGTTTGCTTTCGCCACTCATATTCAAGATAGTACAGGAAATTCCAGACAGAGTGGGCCGGGCGCGGTGGCTCAAGCCTGTAATCCCAGCACTTTGGGAGGCCGAGACGGGCGGAACGAGGTCAGGAGATCGAGACCATCCTGGCTAACACGGAAACCCCGTCTCTACTAAAAAATACAAAAAACTAGCCGGGCGAGGTGGCGGGCGCCTGTAGTCCCAGCTACTCGGGAGGCTGAGCCAGGAGAATGGCGTGAACCCGGGGGTGGAGCTTGCAGTGAGCTGAGATCTGGCCACTGCACTCCAGCCTGGGCAACAGAGCGAGACTCCGTCTCAAAAAAAAAAAAAAAAAAAAAAAAAAAAAAAAAAATTCCAGACAGAGTGTTAAGGCAAGGAAAGGAAATTAAAGACATAAAGATTAGAAGAAAGAAATAAAACAGCCCTTACTTGCTGATGATATGATTGTGTATATGGAAAACTCCAAGGAATCTACCAAAAACTTTTAGAATAAGTGAGTTTAGCAAAGTCGCATGATACCAGATCAAGATAGAATAGTCAATTGTAATTTTGTATACTGGTAATAAACATGTGGACATCAAGATTAAAAATAAAATACCATCATCACTCAAAAAATGAAATACTTAGGTATAAATCTAATAAAACATGTACAGAACGGGTGTGCCGAAAGCCGCAAAGCACTAATCAAAGAAATCAAAGATATAAATAAATGGGGAGATGTACTGTGTTAATGGATTAGGAGACAGCATAGCAAGGATGTCTCTAAATTGACATATAAGCTTAATGCAATTTCTGCCAAAATCCCGGGAAAATTTTTCGCAGACGTAGATAAGATTTCTCTAACATTTATATGGAAAGGCAGAGGAAGTAGAATAACTAAAAACAGTTATGAAAAATAAGAATGAAGTAAGAACAATCAGTCTATCCAATTTCAAGACATTATATAGCTACAGTAATCAAGAGTGTCTGGTATTGGTGCAGTGATAGACATAGAGATCAATAGAATAGAGTTGAAAACCCAGAGTAGACTCACACATACATGCTCACTTGATTTTTGACAAAGATGCAAAAGCAAATCAATGGAGAAAAAAGAGGCTTTTCAAAATACTGTGCTGGAGAAACCAGACATCTATAGCTTAAAAAAAAAAAAAAAGAACCTCAACTGAAACCTCACACTTTATACAAAAATTAATTCAAAATGCATTGTGAACTTAAATATAAAATGTAAAACTATAAAACCTTTGGAAATGAAAACATAGGATAAAATATTCTGGATGTATAAGCAGAGTTGTTGGACTTGGCGCCAAAAGAATTGTTCATAAAAGGAAAAACTGAAAAATTAGATTTCATCAAAATTAAAAACTTTTGCTCTGCAAAAGACCATGTCAAGAGGATGAAAAGACAGGCTGCACACTGAGAGAAAATATTTGCAAATCCCAACTTCAATAAAGGACAAACTAGTATACATAAAGAACTCTTAAAACACAATGGTTGACCGGGCGCGGTGGCTCACGCCTGTAATCCCAGCACTTTGGGAGGCCGAGACGGGCGGATCACGAGGTCAGGAGATCGAGACCATCCTGACTAACACGGTGAAACCCCGTCTCTACTAAAAATACATTTAAAAAAATTAGCCGGGCGTGGTGGCGGGCGCCTGTAGTCCCAGCTACACGGGAGGCTGAGGCAGGAGAATGGTGTGAACCCGGGAAGCGGAGCTTGCAGTGAGTGGAGATCGCGCCACTGCACTCCAGCCTGGGTGACAAAGCAAGACTCCATCTCAAAAAAACAAAACAAAACAAAACAAAAAAAACTCAATGGTTAAAAGAAAAAGAATCCAATTAGAAAATCAATAAATGGGGCCAAGCATGGTGACTCATGTCTATAATCCCAGCACTTTGGGAGGCCGAGTTGGGTGGATCACTTGAGCTCAGGAGTTCAAGACTGGCCTGGGCCACATGATGAAACCCTATCTCTACAAAAAATCCAAAAATGAGTAGGGTGTGGTGGCGTGAGACTGTAGTCGCAGCTACTGGCGACGCTCAGGTGGGAAGATTGCTTGAGCCTGGGAAGCAAAGGTTGCAGTGAGCCAAGATCGTGCCATGGTACTCCAGCCTGGGTGACAGAGCAAGACTGTCTCAAAAAATGAAAGAAAGAAAGAAAATGGACAAATGACATAAAGATATATTTCATTAAAGATGATATACTGATGGTAAATATGTACATGAAAAGGTGTTCAAAATTAATCATTAGGGAAATGCAAATTATATCTACCATGAGCTATTACACACATCTATCAGATGTGTGTTCTAAAATCAGTTCTAAAATAAATTAGCTGGGTGTGGTGGTGAAGTAATCCCAGCTACTCCGGAGGCTGAGGCAGGAGAATCGCTTGAACCCGGGAGGCGGAGGTTGCAGTGAGCTGAAATCATGCCATTGCACTCCAGCCTAGGCAACAGAGTGACATATCATCTCAAAAAAAAAAAAAAAAAAAAAAAAAGAAAGAAAGAAAAGAAAAGAAAAAGAAGTTCTAAAATAAAAATAGTGTCTGAGCACAGTGGCCCATACCTGTAATCCCAACACTTTGGGAGGCTGAGGCAGGAGAATTGCTGAGGCTAGGAGTTCAAGACCAGCCTGGGCAACATAGTGAGACCCTGTCTCTAGAAAAAGAAAAAAAGTTTTTTGCCTGGCATGGTGGCATGTACCTGTAGTTCTAGCTACTTGGGAGGCTGAGGTGGGAGGATCACTTGAGCCCAGGAGTTTGAGGCTCAGGTGAACTATGATTGTGTCACTGCACTTCAGCCTAGGTGACAAAGCAAGGCCTTATCTCTTTAATTAATTAATTAATTAATTAAACAATTAAAATAGTGACAACATCATATATTGGCAAGGATTACAGAAACTGGATGACTCATATATTCTGGTGGAAATGTAAAATGGCATTGGCACTCTGGAAAAGAGTTTGGCCGCTTTTTTGAAAACTAAACATGCAACTGTCATACAGTCCAGCAACTGCACTCCTGTGTGTTTATCCCACAGAAATGAAAACATGTTTACGTGGAAACTTGTACATGAATGTTTATAGCAACTTTATTCATAATACCCCCAAACTGGAAACAACCCAGATGTCCTTCAGTGGGTGAGTGGTTAAACTATAGTACATTCAGATCATGGAATACTACTCAGAAATAAAAAGGAACAAGCTACTGATCCATGCAGCGGCTGGGATGAACCTCCAGAGAATTCTGCTGAGTGAAAACAGACAATCCCAGAAGTTTATGTAATGTTGACTTCATTTATATAAAATTCCTGAAATGACAAAATGATGCAAGTGGAGGATAGATTAGTGGTTGCCAGGAATTAAGAAGGGATTAGGGGCTGGAAGGAAGTGGGTGTGGCTATGAAAAAGACAATATGGGGAATCCTTGTGGTGATGGAAATGTTCTATATCTTGACTCTATTATCAATGTCAATATTCTGGTTGTGATATTGTACTATAATCTTTTTTTTTTTTTTTTTTTTTGAGACAGAGTTTCACCTTTGTCATCCAGGTTGGCGTGCAATGGCATGATCTTGGCTCACTGCAGCCTCCTCCTTCTGGGTTCAAGTGATTCTCCTGCCTCGACCTCCCATGCAGCTGGGATGACAGGCACCAACCACCATGCCTGGCTAATTTTTTGTATTTTTAATAGAAACGGGTTTTCACCATGTTGGCCAGGCTGGTCTTGAACTCCTGACCTCTGGTGATCTGCCCACCTCGGCCTCCCAAAGTGCTGGGATTACAGGTATGAGCCACCTCACCCAGGCTGTACTATAATTTTGCAAGATCTTACCATTGGGAAAACTGGGTAAAGGGTATGCATAATCTCTGTATTATTTCTCACAACTACATGTGAATCTATAACTATTTCAAAATCAAAAGTTTAATGGAAAAGATAAGCAATAAGCTGAGAAATAGCTGTAGCAAACACACGAGGCATGAGATTAATACACTTATTTTACAAAAAGCTTCAACAAATCAATATAAAAGTAGTAACAGCCTCCCCCACATGATAGAGAAAGGATATAAACAGATAATTCAGAGAAGAAATACAAATCGCTAGTAAGAATTTGGAAAAAAGAAATGTTTAAATTTAATAGTATTCAAAGAAATACAAACTACAATGATAACACAATACAATTTTTCCCCTAGATTGGCCAAAAAAAAAAAAAAAAAAAAAACCTAAATTTAAAAAAATACCCAAAGATATCAAAGTTGCAGGAAACAAACACTCTAGTATACTACATAGGGTATGTAACTGGGTATAATCTTTCTGGAAAACAATTTATTAGTACTAAACATTAAAAATGTTCCTAACCTCTGACCCAGTAAGCCAAATTTAAGGAATCTAACCTAAAGAAAAATCAAAATGTGGTCAAAAATGTATGCACAGTAATGTTTACCCTAGCTTTGTTTGGAATAGAAAAACTTGGAAACAAGCCAACATCTAACAATAGGGAGTGATTAAACAATTTATATATAGTACATACATGCAATGGAATATATTACCATCCAAGAATCATTTTTTTAAAGAACATTTAATGACAGTGGAAAATTTTCAAGATATGCTAAGTAAAAAAAAGAAATATACTAATATGTTGTAAGTGATTTTCCATGGGTCATGAGAGTACAGATTTTTAAGATGTTATTTCTACTTCTCCGCATATTTTAAAATTTCTTTTTCTATTTTCTTTCTTTCTTTTTTTTTTTTTTTTTTTTTTTTTTGAGACAGAATCTCACTCTGTCACCCAGGATGCAGTGTAGTGGTGCGATCTCGGCTCACTGCAACCTCCGCCTCCCTAACTCAAGTGATTCTTGTGTCTCAGCCTCCCTAGTAGCTGGGACATGCATGCCTGCGTGACCACGCCCGGCTAATTTTTGTATTTTTAGAAGGGACAGGGTTTCACCATGTTGGCCAGGCTGGTCTCAAACTTCTGACCTCAAGTGAGGTCGCCTGCCTCGAACTCCCAAAGTGCTGGGATTACAGGCGTAAGCCACTGCGCCTGGCCTCAGAATTTCTATAATGAGTTTTGGGTTTTTTTGTTTCTTTTACTCATAATACAAGTATTATGTTAACGTTTTAATTAAATATAAAAACACAAAATTAATGTTTTCTGTGGTTTTTAAAAATTGGCCGTAATCTTAATTCTGTATCTTTGTTTTGCATATTACCTTCACACCATTATTTCGCCATGAAATTTTTAATATATACTGAAAGCCTGAAAATATATTTACTAACTAGATTCTATAATGAACATTCTGCTATATTTACTTTACCATATATACATCAATTCATCTTTTTTATGCATGTCAAAATAAAGTGCAGAAATCAGTGCACTTCATCTCTAAATGCCTCAGCATGTATATCATTAATAACAGTTCTATATATTTTTTATTTTTGTAGTGTACACACAGTGAAATGCACAAATCTTATGTGTGTGGTAAATGCACCTGATAGCAATAACTTAGGGGTACCCTGAAAATGACCCTGTATGGCAGACACACCTGAATGTGTGTTCTGAGCTAGGGAATCTGGGGGTGGCCAACCTGGAGATTTGTTCCTTATGTATGAGCAATATCTGAGCCCCAGTCCCACCCTGTGGAAGACAGCCCATACGGCAGATTGAGTCTCTGAGTTCTGGGCTGAATGAAGGTTGCCAGGTGGAGGTTGTGACGGTGCTAAGTGGAAATGCTGTATCAACTGCATGCCATTTGCAAGCAGTTGCAGTTCTTTTGCCTGCCCCACCACCACTGCACTCTCTCCCCTGCATGTAAGCCCCCAGTAAAACTCTGTGTCACATTTGGTGGCTCTGGGTCTCTTCTTTGGCCTCTTGAACCTGGTGCCATCCTCACTGGAGTTGATAGGGGTTAGCACAACAACATGTAAATTTTTTTTTTTTTTTTTTTTTTGAGATGGAGTCTCATTCAGTTGCCCAGGCTGGAGTGCAGTGGTGCAATCTCAGCTCACTGCAGCCTCTGTCTCCCGGGTTCAAGTGATTCTCCTGCCTCTGCCTCCCAAGTAACTGGGACTACAGGCATGGGCCATCATGCCAGGCTAATTTTTTGTATTTTTAATAGAGGCGAGGTTTCACCATATTGACCAAGCTAGTTTCGAATTCCTGACCTCAGGTGATCTGCCTGCCTCGGCCTCCCAAAGTTTTGGGATTACAGGCATAAGCCACTGCACCTGGCCAAATTTTGACAAATGCATACACATGTGTAATCCACACTCAAATTAAGAGATAGAATAATTCCATCTTCAGGCAGTTCCCTCATGCCTCTTTTCAATCAGTCCCCATTCCCATGCTTGCAGAGGCTTGTTGTTAAATTTCATATAAATGGATGTGGGATGTACACTTTTGTGTCTGGCTTGATTTTGCTCAGCATGATGTTTCTGAGATTCTTCTGGGTGGTGCTTATCAGTAATTCACTGATTTTTATCGTTGGGTAGTATTCTGTTGTATGGATATGCTGCAATTTTTTTTTCATACATCTGTTTTTGGACATTTGAGACAACTCAGTTGTCTCGGTTTTGGGCTATTACAAACAAAGTTGCTATAAACTTTCTTGTACAAGTCTTTTTGTGAATGTATTTTACTTTTGTTGGGTCAATATCATGGCATAGAATGGCTGGGTCTGGCTGGGCGCAGTGGCTCACACCTATAATCACAGCACTTTGGGAGGTCAAGGCAGGTGGATCACTTGAGCCCAGGAGTTTAAGACCAGCCTAGGCAATATAGCAAGACCCTGTCTCTACTAAAAATACAAAGAAATAATAGCTGGGTGTGGTGGTGCACAGCTGTGGTGGTCCCAGCTGCTTAGGAGGCTGAGGTGAGAGGATCGCTTGAGCCCCTGGGGGTCAGAGGGGAGTTGGGGTGGGGACATGCAAAGATTGCAGTGAGCTGAGATCGTGCCACTGCACTCCAGCCTGGGTGACCTAATGAGACCCTGTCTCAAAATAAAAAGAAAAAAAAAGAAAGAAAAAAGAAAAAAAAAATTTGCTAGGTTGTAAGGTATGTATACAATTCTAAAATTAAAAATTGCCAGAATGTTTCCCTAGGAGGTTGTACCATTTTCCATGCCCACCAGCTAATACATAGCACTCTGATTGCTCCACATCCTCACCAACTTTTGGTGTTGTCCGTCTCCTTAACTTTCACCACTTTAGTGAGTGAGTGATAACCCATTGTGGGTTTCATTTGCATTTCCCTGATAATTCATGATGTTGGGTACTTTTTCACATGCTTATGAATTTTGACAAACGTATACACATGTGTAATCCACACTCCAGTAAAGAGATAGAATAATTCCATCCCCCCAGGCAGTTCTCTTGTGCCTCTTTCCAATTAGTCCCCATTCCTGTGCCTGTAGGAACTCTTCTTTTGTGGTCTGTTCAAATATTTTGCCGATTTTTAAATTGTTTTTTTTCTTATTGAATTTAGAGCATTTAACTTTTCATATGACAATAAACTTTACATACTATCCCCATTTGTATGCACAGTAATTGTTTTCTCTTCTTTTCAATAAATATTATAGCATCCCTTCCTGTACCTTTTTCCTCCTAGAAAGCTAGAAACTGCATTTTAAAGTGTCAGAAGCCTCTTTCCATTCTGAGACAGTTTTAAGAATTCTCATTTTTGGTGGCTGCTGATCAAATTTGGCAAAATTTTGTCTGTCACTATAAAATCTCAAGGGACACCTCAAGTCCAAATCGTGCTTCAGTCTGCTGTCTTGAAACAGCGGAAAATAAACCTCCTTAAACTTTGTAGCCCCACCCAATACCTACTCCAGTGGTTGGTATGGTGGTCAGTGTCTGCTCTTGACCAGGTGGGAGGTGGCTCATGCCTGTAATCTAGCACTTTGGGATGCCGAGGTGGGTGAATCACCTGAGAGCAGGAGTTTGAGACCAGCTTGGTCAATGTGGTGAAACCCCATCTCTACTGAAAAAAAAAAAAAAAAATACCCAGGCATGGTGGCAAACACCTACAATCCCAGCTACTTGGGAGGCTGAGGCAGAAGAATCACTTGAACCTGAGAGGTGGAGGTTGCAGTGAGCCGAGATCGTGCCACGGCACGCCAGCCTGGCGTCAGAGTGAGATTCCGTCTCATAAAAAAAAAAAAAAAAAAAAAAAAAAAAACTCTCTTTCTATATCTTTATATATCTGCTCTCGTTTACCATTTTCTGGAGTGTGGTCCATTTCCTAAAAACCAATCTGTCGAGAAGTTTGACTCCACAATGTCAACAGAACCATGGGTTTATCCTCTTGTTTAAGACTCCTCACTGCAGAAACTCCATATTTCTGCCCCGCTTTGCCTGCTAAGGAATTGAATGGCGACAGCTTGGAGCTGGTAAGGAGCAGTAAGGACTGTGCCAGGAACCAAAATGACGGAGGTCAGAGAGACTTTCAGAGGCCAGTCAAGTCAGGTAAGCATCTGCAGAATATGAATAGGGTTCAAGGAAGCCAGCAAAGACAGGGGGATCTAGAGTGCTGAAGTGTGGGCAGCCAGACTCAGGCACTCTGCTGCCTTAGACAATCCGTGGAGCTCCAAGTGGTGAGCACGCCCACAGCCTCTTCTGGGAAAGTGGGCCCAGGCAGTTCTTTCTGCACAGTTGAGGGGGCCTATAAATTAAAGCAGGAGCCCCCTCACCAGATGATTGAAGCATGGGTTGGTGTCCAAGCCAGAACCTGACCAATCAGGGAGCTTCCCAGTGTTGGTGACCAACCAGCTTAGGCAGCTAATTTTTGCCTGGGTCATGCAGAGAACAGCAGAGTGAACTGAATGCCTGTGGCCCTGGAGCTGCCATCATGTTTAGGTGACAGAGGAACCTTGGTTGCAGTTGTGCAAAACACCTGTTGTATGGTCTGGATGGGGCTTGGATGGTACTGTGGTGTTCCTGATTTCCCCCTGCCATTTGAATTCTAACGATGAAGTTTGGAACACTGGCCAGAGGTGACAGGGGGCACCTGACTTATGTATCTGGAAAGTGAATGCTCAGTCAGTGAACTTCTTGCCAGAACTGGTCTGAGAGGGTGGGTGGATCGGAGGCAACAGGCGGTGACTGCCATCTGTTCCTGGTTAGAACAGAGAAGTGAGGGTGTGAGGCTGCAGGAAGTTGGGCAGCCCTCAAAAGGAGAGGCCAGCAATCTCCAGAGACTCAGAGAAGACAAGCAAAACCCAAGACAGCCAGCATCTCTGTGGACATCCATAAGCACTGGAACAGAAAAATCTGGCTCTGTAGCCTGCCCTAGCCCTGCCACATCAGCAGCTTAAAAATACTTCCTTCCATATATATGCTCAGGACCCTGAAGCGCAAAGCCTAGAGCTGTGTTGTCCAATATGATATCCACCTGTGTCTCTTTACACTTAAATTAATTAAATATAATTACAAACTTCATTCCTAGGCCAGGTGCAGTGGCTCACGCTGCTAATCCCAGCACTTTAGGAGACCAAGGCGAGTGGATCACTTGAGGTCAGGAGTTTGAGACCAGCCTGGCCAATGTGGTGAAACCCCTTCTCTACTAAAAATACAAAAATTAGCTGAGTGTGGTGGTATGCACCTGTAATCCCAGCTACTTGGGAGGCTAAAGCAGGAGAATCACTTGAACCAAGAGGTAGAGGTTGCAGTGAGCCAAAATCGCGCCATTGCACTCCAGCCTGGGTGACAGAATGAGACTCCATCTAAAAAAAAAAAAAAAAAAAGAGCTCCATTCCTTAGTCTCACTAGCTGCACTGCAAGTGCTCTGTGGCCAGATGCAGTGGCTCATGCCTGTAATCCCAGAACTTTCCCAGCACTCTGGGAAGCTATGGTGGGAGTATTGCTTGAGCTCAGCCTGAATAACCTAGTAAGACCCTGTTTCTACAAAAAATAAATAAATTTTAAAAAATCAGCCAGGCAGTTACTCGAGAGGCTGAGGTGAGAGAATCATATTTGCCCAGAAGATAGAGGCTGCAGTGAGCTAAGATCACTTCACTGCTCTACGGCCTGGGCAAAAGAGCAAGACCCTGTCTCTAAAAATTAATTAAGAAAATACATGAACATTATAGCGGGAAAAACAAGGGCTATTTTCTACTTTTTTCACGTCCTCAACCTGCTGGGACCATGTGTGGTCCATTGATAAGCAGTTGATGAACCTCCTCTTTTGCTCCCTGCCTGATAACTCCACTCCCCCTGCAGACTTCTCATGAGGAAGCCAGAGGGACGGCTGCCCCTCCTTCCTGGGCCCCAGAGCCTGGAACTGGGGCATTGTTCTTCGTTCCACATTACTGCTTCCATGGCTCCTCCCTCCTCCTTCAAAGAGGCATGAGTGCCTCTTCGTTGCTGCAACTGGCCTCTGCATGAATGAGGACTAGCTTTGATTCATTTTTTTTTTCTAGTATTATTCCTATTATCATTCTCAGCAATGTCAACAATCTCAAGAATGAACTGTCCAATACCTCAACTTCTCAGTTCTGCAACCTCCTCATGTCCAGTGAAGGTCAGCTCCTCTATCCTATGAGATACCTGCTCCCATGGTCACATCCTTGACCTTCTCACCATCTTCTCACCTTGACCTTCTTGATGTTCCCACCCCAGCAACCCTTCAGCCCTAGCACATGTCCATCTGTTGACCTTCCCCACCTTCTCACTATCAATGCGGACTCACTTCCTTCCCTAGCCAGCTTAGAACTCATGGTCCATCCTTACAGTCTTCTAAATGCCCTATCCTCCACGGCCTGCGCTTTCCTCATTAGAATCATCTGGCTAGTTAACGCAATTGTCTGCCTCCTTGGTGCCTGCACTCAAGCTGCTGAGCCATGATGATGGGCCTCCTCTTAACATCATGCTCACTGGTCTCAAATAAGTGGGCATTTATCTCTCCCATGCCTCCCTGGTGTAGTAGTTTCCCGCCCCCAAAACAACTCTCATGCCTCCTATCTCTCAAACTTCCCACTCCCATTCTGCCCTTCTGTGCCCCCATCTCCCACTGATGACCTTGCTTCACATTTCCTTTAAAAGCCAACATGAACTCTCCCATCTTCCCTCCACCGAATCTGCCCACCTACCTGTACCTACAGTCTTTCTCCTACTCTCCTGTTATGAAGGATGAAGCGTCCTGTCCTTTTCCAAAGGTCAAACTTCTATTTATGTGCTAGAACCCATGCCTCTGAATTTCTCCAAGATTCTCCCCCTCTCGGCCGGGCACAGGGGCTCATGCCTGTAATCCCAGCACTTTGGAGGCCGAGGTGGGCGGATCATGAGGTCAGGAGTTTGAGACCAGCCTGACCAATATGGTGAAACCCCATCTCTACTAAAAATACAAAAATCAGCCAGGCGTGGTGGCATGTGCCTGTAATCCCAGCTACTCAGGAGGCTGAGGCAGGAGAATCGCTTGAACCCAGGAGGTGGAGGTTGCAGTGAGCCGAGACTGGGCCACTGCACTCTAGCCTCGGTGACAGAGTGAGACTCCGTCTCAAAAAAAAAAAAAAAAAAAAAAAGATTCTCCCCCTCTCTCCTCTATCGTCGATGCATCCCTCTCTACTGGATCATTCCTATCAGCATGCATGGATGTCCTGTATCTCCTGACACTCTGGGAGGTGGAGAGTAGAGAGAGGTAGTTAGTCCAAGGTGACACAGGCTTCCTAGCTCTAGCCTAGGATGGTACCACCAACTGTGTTGCCTCTTCCTATTTTTCAGGCATTGAAAGGAGCTGCTGTTGATCTTTCACAACATCTAGTGTCCCTCTCTCCAGAAGCAGAGATCCATTATCCTTGTTCCTGAGGTTCAAGACATTTTTTGTTGCAAGACATCTGTTCCCAGGGACTATGGAGAGACTGGTTTTGTCACAGGCTTGAAAGTCTGGAGAACTGCAGAGATGAGTGGGAGGACCGTGCTGGGCCTGAGAGCTGGATTCTTGAGAAAAGGTGTGAAATTAATCAAGCCAAGATTTGGGTGAGATGAATCTTGCTGCAGTTCGTTGTAGGCTGCATAAGACCTAAAAATTGAGGAAACAGCTTCATACTTTAGACCAGGAAGCTACGGGTTCTAATACCAGCTGGTGCCTTCCTGGCTGTGTGACTTTGAGCAACTTAACATAATGTCTCTGAACATCAGTTTCTTCATCTGGAAAGTGGAAATCATAATAGCTACTTCAAGTAGAATTCTGCTGTGAGAATTACATGAGATCATGTGTGTCAAGTTCTGGGCACATAAGGGGCACTCCAGACAGATTAGTTTTATCTACACTTCCTTATTGAGCCAGTTGGATTACCCAGGCAATTGTAGGTGTGTATAGATCAGGTTATCGGTCTACACTTTGAGACCTCAGAAAGCCGTTTTGCAAATTCTCCATCAAAACACTCCTGCCTCACTAGAGAGGCTACTATTTCTCCCACGTTGACCCTTCCTACTGCCACTGCAGAGTTTTGGCAGGGGAAGGCTTTATTTTGTGTTCAAAATAGATGTAAATACAGGCCCCAGGGCAATGAGGGAAATAATACAACAAACTATCGACTAAGACTGTCAAAGTCATTTAGTTCGCATCACTGTTTTTGTAGGACACAGAGGTGACTTGGCGACTACCCAGCTAGTTAGTTTCAGAGTTAGGATGAGAATCCAGGTCTCCTGACTCCTGAGCGCCTCACCAAAATGTGTAACACCTGCAGAAGGCCATCAGCAAGATTTAGGATACTCCCAGAGGGCAAATCCATTGCTTTTTATAACCAAGATAGTCCATGGAATGTATCATGACTGTGGTGGTTGATACAAATAAATTATTTAATGGATACAATGTATATTATTCAGGTGATGGTTACACTTAAAGGCCCAGACTTTACCACTATGTAATATATCCATGTAACAAAACTGCACTTGTATCCCTTACATTTATAAACAAACAAACAAAAAACAACAGAGTGGATTTTGCTAATGTAAATTTTTAAGGGGAAGGGAGGAAAACTTCTAAGAAGCTTGTCTTAATTACCAAGGGCCATTGAAAATTTTGTTTTCTCCTTGTTACAAAAAATATTTGGGTTGCCTGGGCTTCTTTACCATACTTTTTAAAAAAATAGAAATTTTCACTTTCCACTGCTCTTTCCCATCTGGTATGGTTTGGATATGTGTACCCTCCAAATCTCATGTTGAAAATCTCATGATCCCCATTGTTAGAGGTGGAGCCTGATGGAAGGTGTTTGGGTGGGGCAGATCCCTCACGAGTGGCTTGGTGCCATCCCCATGGTAGTGAGTGAGTTCTTGCTCTGAGTTCGCTCAGAGATCTGGTTGTTTAGAAGAGCAAGGCATCCCCCCTTCTCTCTCTTGCTCCCTTACAATGTGACGGACCTGTTCCTGTTTCACCTCCACCATGAGTAAAAGTTCCCTGAGGAGGCCGGGCGTGGTGGCTCAAGCCTGTAATCCCAGCACTTTGGGAGGCCGAGACGGGCGGATCACGAGGTCAGGAGATCGAGGCCATCCTGGCTAACATGGTGAAACCCCGTCTTTACCAAAAAAATACAAAAAATTAGCCGGGCGTGGCGGCGGGCGCCTGTAGTCCCAGCTACTCAGGAGGCTGAGGCAGGAGAATGGCCTAAACCCGGGAGGCGGAGCTTGCGATGAGCTGAGATCCGGCCACTGCACTCTAGCCTGGGCGACAGAGCGAGACTCCGTCTCAGAAAAAAAAAAAAAGTTCCCTGAGGACTCACCAGATGCCGAGCAGATATCGGGACTACACTTAATGTACAGCCTGCAGAACCATGAGCCAATTAAAACTCTTTTCTTTTTTTGAGATGGAGTCTTGCTTGCACTGTTGCTGAGGCTGGAGTGCAGTGGTGCAATCACAGCTCACTGCAGTCGTGACCTCCTAGGCTCAAGCGATCCTCCCACCTCAGCCTCCCAAGTAGCCAGGACTGCAGGTGCACATCACCACACCTAGCTAATTTTTGTACTTTTTGTAGAGACAGGGTCTCACCATGTTGCCTAGGCTGGTCTCTAACTCCTAGGCTCAAGAGATCTGCCTGCCTCAGCCTCCCAAAGTATTGGGATTACAGGCATGAGCCACCATACCCAGACAGGCATTTCTTTAGAGTGAGGTAAGAACTGACTGACACACACCATCTTTCCATCATCTCACAGCCTGTGAGATACACAGTTGGCTATTATCATCCCCTTTCTACAAGAGGTGTAAAAGACATGTTGACCCAGATTTGAATTCTGCTTGCCACTTGTGTGATATTGGGCAGGTCAGTTAACCTCTTTGAGCCTCACTTTTTTGTTTAAATGAGTATGGCCATATTAGCTGTGGCTATTGAGTTTAATGCAGCATTTCCCAAACTTTCCTCATGATGAGAATCCTCTGGGTATTGTTAAAATCACAAATTCCTGGGCCCTAGTCCAGGGCTACTAAACTAGAATTCCCAGGGATGAGGCCTGGCAGTCTGACAGGCCCCAGGGATTATCAGGGAAATTTGGGAAACACTAGGTTGATTTTTATAAAGCATTTATTGTTGTGTCTGGCACTAAGCAGCCAATATTGAGCGCTTAGATGGGTTCAATCTTTGAAATGTGGATAATAATGATTACCAGATAGGGTTATGATGAAACACAAGAATAATAACGTATAGTGCCTGGCAAACAGTAAGTTGTAAGTATCTGTTGGAGTCCTCACTTCATTGCACTCATCAGGACTCCCAGGATGGGATGGGATCACCTGGAGGTTCGCTGGTTCTCTGTCCTGGCTCTATCCAAGTGCTGTGCCTCCTCAACTCCAGGCCTCCATCCTCTAGCCCAGCACCTCCCATGGGAAGATTCTTGTTTTCTAGATTTCAGGCAGCAAGCCTCATTTGACCAATTTGGGTTTCAGGTCCTTCCTTGTACCAGTCACTGTGGTTAGGATTTGGACTAGGCTGATTGGCCAGGACAAAATAACTTGCTTACCTAAGACCCAGAGGGATGGGGGCCAGCCCATCTGAACTTCAGGAGTGGAGAATGGTCCATATCCATGTGAGTCTTTCCAATGGTCCATTGGAGTTGTTGCTAGGCCAAGAAAAACGGATGGTTGGCAGGCAGCCCCACGGACGTTCCCTGCATCAGCTCCCCAGTTCGCAGTTAGCCAGCAGCCTCCAGATGCCTCAGTGACTCCGGAGCTTCTGGCAATCTCTCCTCTGCTAGTGCGACCACCGCCAGACTTGAGGGTCTCAGTCAGATAACCCAGCCTTTGACCTACCCTCATCGGTGCAACCATCTCCAGCCCCCTCCTTGGCCTGTTCACCCTTGGGCCGGCCTGTCCCAGGGGCCTGTCCAAGGGCTGGACCAGGGACTTAGAGCTGCTGTTGTCCAAAGCTGCTTATTAGAGACCCACTGTGGGAATTCTTCCAACCATGAACAATGAGTTTCTAAACCAGGATAAAAACAGCCTTTGCAAGTCAGCAAATGAGACAAACTGAATTGCTCAACCCCCCTTCCCTCATCTGCCTGGTACTTTGAACACAGTGGCTAAGAACAAGGTCTCTGGAGTCAGAAGGACGTCGTTTTGAGGCCCTTCACTTACTAGCTGGGCTAGTTGTCTCACTTCTGAGCCTCGGTTTCCTCTGTGAAATCCGCAAAGATTAGAGGAGGCAATGGATGGAAAGCACATTACACACAGTAGCTCATAATCAAGAAGCATCGTCATTACTGTCCTCTCCAGGCACCGGTCTGCACCAGGAAACACGCAGCCCTTCAGTGGTGATCAGTGTCAGATAGGACAATGTCAGGGAGCCAAATTTTCCACTGTGAATAGCAAGAACCTATGATGCATTCCAAAGCCACCTAAAACACATACCTGGCCATGGCACTCACTATATCCTGTTCACTCAAGGCTCAGCTGTTTCCTTCCTGGAAGACACACTGCATGGTGTGTCTTCTCACTGCAGCTGGCCTCCCCCAACCCAAACAGTACAGCTGTGTGTGAGACAGTGCAGAAGCCCACGGATGGGAGTCCTGGTTTCCAGGCTTGGCTGTCACTCCCCTGCAGTGAAACCTTGGGCACGTCACTTGCCTTCTCTGGGCTTCGATTTCCTCTTTGGTCAAATAAGAGGGTTGCACGGGGTGACTTAGAAACCTAAGTCCTTCTATCTCAGGGGTCTGTCCTATGGCATTTACTAGCACACTGAGTGGTGAAACTTCCCTCGCTGAAGCCATGATGGTCAGGGTGAGGAACTATTCCAACACACCTCACTCACACAAGTGGTCTGATCTGGGGAGCAGGAGTCAGGACGTGGGAGGCACTTATGGTACAGGCAAGAGGGCCGGCTCTGGAATCGCACACCTGGTTAGTTCCTGATGGTGCTCTTCTTCCTGGCTGTATGGCCTTGGGCATTACCCTCTAAGCCACTGTGTAGCAAGGGTAACAGCATCTACCTAAGGTGGCTGTGATGATTCGGTAAGATTAATGAGATGCTGCATTTGAAGCAAAGGGCCTAGAACATAGCAAGAGCTCAGGAAAAGCCAGCCCTGCCCCTCTCTCCTCTTTGTCTGAGCTTTCTGTGCCACTCGTAAGTTCCACGAAATGCAAATAGCCCCAGATGGGCCTGGGTTGCATGCTGATTCCACTTTTTCCAAGTGACTTGACCTGTTTTCCTTATCTGTTAAATGGGCATAATACGATCTTCCTCAAGGGTTAACACGAATGCTTGGCATGATCAATACAGAAAGGGTTCTCCTCCCCGAGGCCCATTAACATCAACCTGTTCACCACCTTCCCTTTTTCCTTACATTTTTTAGTTCTTTCTTTGTGAGACAGGTCCTCAGCCTGTCGTCCAGGCTGGAGTGTAGTGGGGTGATCACGACCCACTGCAGCCTCAACTTCCCTTGCTCAAGTGGACTACAGGCATGCACCACCATGCCTGGCTAATTTCTGTATTTTTTGTAGAGACGGGATCTCCTTCTGTTGCCCACATGGGTCTCAAGCGATCTCCTAGGCTCAAGCAATGCATCCGCCTTGGCCTCCCAAGGTGCTGGGATTATAGGCATAAGCCACCGTGCCTGGCCTATGGTATTTATTGCTGTATCTGTTAGTCACCTGATCCTTAAAGGCCCCATGGAGGGAAGTCAGGGCCAGAAAACCTGAGGCCAGACCAGAGTATCTCTCAATTTCACCCCACTTCCATGTTCTTTCACTCTGAGAGGCACAAGAACATGCTTGCCTAGTTCATTTTCACAGCCCAGGTGCTTATTAGCACAGCACTTGGCCCGGAGGAGGTCACTTCTCCATCCCATCCATCCCATGCTTGGAACCACAGGCAGCTTGCTCCAAAGGGCAGTAGGTGCCAGGGTACCACCCAGAGGGTGAGGTGGGTCACAGACTCTTCTGGAAACACTTTACACTGCTGGAATCACACAATAACTGTAAGACACTGTAAGGAATTAGGGCTTGTTGTGGGTTCAAGGCTGTAAAGAATGAATACATAAGAATGAGTATATGTGAACATGTATAAACAACCACAGTAAATTGGCTTAACTCTTCTGGAAAACATGGAACCTTGTACATGAGCCTCATAAATGTTTTCAGCTTTTGGTCCAATGACTGTACTACTTCTAAGAGTTTGTACTAAGAAATCCACAAAAAGTATGAATAAGTAGTAATATAACAATATCCACTCTAGGGGTAAGTTGGACATAACGAAAACATCTAACCATTTGGTTAAAATTAAGTAAATCAGAATATAGTTGATGGACTACTATGTAGCCATTTAAGATACATGCTTTTGAAAATTAAAGGTACAAGGAAATGATTCTAATACTGTTAAGTAAAGTAACAAAATAAAACACCATATGTAAACCTCTGGGTTTGTGAAATAATTTGTTTTATAAACATTCCTGAGTTTTCAACCATACATTCTTTTTACAATACGACAAACAAAACAATGAAAGATATTCAAAACAAGGTTCCAAGGTTAGCCCAACTTGATTGTTTGGGTACTTGTTTTTTTAGTAACTCTGTAACTTTTTTAAAGGAAGCTTTTAATGAAGATACACCAGAGTCTTGCTTTAAGACCAAAAATATCCAAACTTAGTATCACATTATATATATATCTCATAAGAAAAGCTATTCTGTCAGGTAACAAAAATGAAGCCTCCCCCTCACCTAGCAGTTCATCTGGAATGCATCTTGACAAGATCAATGGCCTGTTGGACTCAAAGAAGCCATCCCCAAAAAAATTGTATAAAAAGATTTATTGAAATTTATCAATGACAAACAGACATAAAACTCAAAGTTTGGCTCTTCTGAGGGGCAGGAGAAAAACTGGTGCAGATGTTCTTTTATACAGATGAAACATGGGTTCAGAAATTACACGTCACTTCTAAAGCAACCAGAAGAGGGACACGAAAGCAAACCTGTACATTCACTAGGAATTTGCAGTCATTTCAGATTTCCACTAGGTAAGAAAATACAATTTTGCGTTAGTTTTTCCGTGCTCGGGTGTATGAAAAAAAAACCCAGCCGACATGCAGCAACGTCTCCAGCGCTTAGGACTGTAAAAATGTTCTAAGCACAGAAGTACATGTGGAAGAATTCTCTCATCATTTTTGTAAAACAAAGCGTTCTAATATTTTACAGAACAAGATAGGACAGTATTTTTTTTTTTTCTTTTAAAGAAGTTGAAGTTTGAGGGTGTGTTTCTTCTCTTTTAATTTTAATTACCAAATCCATTTTCCTTGTAACTTACAAGCCTGCCGTTTTCAGCTCTCTGGCTCATAAGCTCTCAAGAGTAACATCAGAGTCCTCTTTGTAGAGCAAAGCCCACCACCATCTGTGAAGGGGGAAAAGGGATGAGAGATGGGGAATGTCCCCAGACCAGTGCCAAAATACGCCTTTAGGTTGCTATTTACAAACCAGGGCGTTGGATGCCTCTAGCAGGCCCGAGAAAAGCAGGTATCACATGAACCAAAGCAAAAAAACATGGCTGGTGCTCAGCCCCTCCTGGGCATTGAGAAACCAAACTGAGACCAGCCACAGCCTTCCACCCAACCCAAGAGACTTGGGAAATACCAGGAAACGTAAGAGAACTCCAAACCATCCTCTTTGAGAGTCAGGAACAAATGCTCACTTAGTGTGTACTTAGCTATCGCATTTACAGGGACAAAAACCGGACACAAAGAAAAAGTAGGGGGAAAAAAATAAAGAGTGGCAGTAAAAATAGTATTTTATTCCACCCCCACCCGCCCTCCCTCCCCCCGCAACCCCCAGTACACTTTTCCCCTCTCGTTCCCACAGCAACGTTACAATCAGAAAAAAATAAGTTTCAGGGGGCAGGATTGGAGGAGGGGGAGGGGATATGGGTAAAAACAGTCAAATCACAATAGGAATTTTTCAAAATAGGTTATTCCACTTAGTCATCATCTTCTCCCTCATCTTCAGGTTCTCGTTTTCGCTTCTGACCCCTTTCTTCTTCTGGAAGAGCAAGAAAGTGGCATTTAGATTAGTTATGAATCCCACCTCTTTAACTCAACCCACCCAATGAGAAGCCACGGGGCCCACGACTACCAAGCTGTGCCATCCTTGGAAACCAAGGCAAGACATCTGCACAGCTGGAGGGGGAACCTGAGGCCTCTGACAGGAGTGTCCTGCCCACTGCCAGGGGACTCAGAGCCTCAGCGATCTAAGGCCAAAGTAAAAGGGCCAGGCTGCTACCAGTTGAGAGTAAAAAGGCTGCCATACCACCAAGCTCTTCTTCATCTTCCTCGTCATCTACCTCTCCATCATTATAACCTTCTTCATCCTCCTAGGAGAAAAGACGGACACCAGAACATTAGAAACGCTCCGCCTTGAGACACGCTGAGGAAGCCACACAGAGCACAAAAAGGCCGGGGTCACCCCCAGCCTCTCAGAGCCCCCACCAAGACTTGCCATCTCGGGAGGAATGTAAAGCAAAGGTTCTTAATTTATTTTGGATCAAGGACCCATTGGGGAATCTGCAGAAAGCTTTGAATTCCTTCTCCAGAAAATGTCCGCATCATTTATAATATTTGCAAGCAGTTTCAGGGGGTGATGGATTCCAGCACCCAGGTTAAGAACTCCCATCTGAAGTCCCTGTAAGGCAGGCAGCTTTCCCGTCTGCGCGTTCTCTGAGGAGAGCAAGTTCCCGAGCAGACTCCCTGCTGTGCAAAGTAGGCCATCCTTTCTTGCATCTGTCCTCAATCTAGTTTTGGCTTCAAGGGAAGACCCCAGTTTCAGCAAATCCAGATTCTGTGGGCAAGTCCAATGTCACCCGATCCAGTCCCTTCCCTAGCTTGCAAACCTGGACCACCTGGAAGGGATGGGGAAGATAAATTCAAGACCCCCCTGAGGACATCATTGCCAACCAGCTTGAGGTTCAGCAAGGTATACGACTTTCCTCCTCAACACAGGACCGTGGCTTTCCTCTGCTCCTGAAAGTATATGCAAGCTGAACCTCTGCTTGTTAAACCCAGTTCCTGAAGTTTAAAAGAACTTGGTGACAGACTTCTTTTTTGTCAAGGGAAATACTCTTTTAAAATGTCACCAAAGAGTTCCCTCATAAGTCTGTTTGCTAAGGTTCTGGGTTTTTCTGCATGTATAAGCTCTCCTTTACTGAAAGTTGGAAATATGCAGATGGTCAGTGAGATTATTCAAAAAAAAAAAAAACAAAAAAAACCCCACAATCCTCCCCGCCCTGCACCGCCGCCAAACCCCACATGCAGCACTTCTGTGACAGGAAGGGGAAGACGAAACAGCTATTAGCCAATACAACTTACTGCCCTGTTCTAGGGAAACCTGTTTTACTAAGACTTTATTTTTAAAATACAATATTCTTTAGAGATGAGCCTAAGAGTCTAGACCTAGGGAGAAGACAAAGCCAGCAGCACAACTAAACAGAAACCAAGCTCATCTCGCCAGCTTTTTTTTTTGGACTGAGTCTCGTTCTATTGCCCAGGCTGGAGTGCAGTGGTGCCATCTTGGCTCACTGCAACCTCTGCCTCCCAGGTTCAAGTGATTCTCGTGCCCCAGCCTCCTGCGTAGCTGGAATTGCAGGTGTCCGTCAACATGCCTGGCTAATTTTTATATTTTTAGTAGAGAAGGAGTCTCGCCATGTTGCCTAGACTGGCCTCGAACTCCTGACCTCAAGCGATCTGCTCACCTCGGCCTCCCAAAGTGTTAGGATTATAGGCATAAGCCACCGCGCCTGGCCTCCGCTTTTCTATTGTCATTGGCCTGTGTCTCTCAAGCCTGGGCCGGCTGGCTGAAACTGGAAGACACTATCTGAGTGAGTCCGTGTGGCAAGCGGATGTGTCTGCATCCTCCATTGAGGGAGACAGGAAACTGCGGGGGGAGTTGGGAGGGGACACAGGTACCTTGTCCATGCTATTGTCACTTTAAAACTCTCTAGGTCTAACTTCTGCAATTAGCAAGAGTTGATTTAGAATTCTGAGCAAGTTATAGAAAATGACTCTGCTACAGAGAGACTCAGAACACACAAACACAAAACCCAACACAGTGCCAGGAACCTGGAGGAGGGTGTGAACGCCTACAATAAGCAGTCAGACACTTACCCCTTGTCAGACATTGTCCTTAAGCATTTTACTTACACTTCACTTTATCCTCTTAACAACCCTGTGAGAAAGCTATCATGATCCCTGTTTTACAGATGAAGAAATAGGCTCAGAAAGGTCAGGTAAATTGTCCGGGGACACACAGCTAGTGAGTGGTAGATCTAGGACTCACCCCCTCACAGATCTTGTTAAAAAACTGGGAACCAGCCAATCTGTTTAGGAAAATGGCCAACTCCTGACGCTCTATTTCCATAGTGTCACTCTCTGATTTGGGATCCAGCAGTGTTATCCTGCTACCTATCAGTTCAAGGCAGTCTTTGGTTTTCCCCAGCACAGTTTAAGTGCTCAATGAATATCTTAATTAGCATATGAAAGCAAAAAGCAGAAAATGGGGTCATGCATTCTGTACTTCTTCACACAGAAACAATGGCCAGGCTTACCCCAGCAGGTTCAGTCCCTGCCTCTAAAATCCTCTTCCCCTCTTCTAATCCAGCCTCCCCAGAGCTTGCTGCAAGTCTTGTCTCCCCAGAAACAGTCCAGTGAAAGGCTCTGAAATGGACTCACTTCACTACCCACGGGGGAGCGACTTTCCTAACCAGGGCTCCAGGGTTGCCAAGACTGATCACAGAGGCAGTCAGTGGGACTGCCTCAAAGGGGCAGACGGTGGCCCTGCCCTGCCCAGCCCAGCCCAGCCTCCTTACCTCCTCCTCTCCACTCACATCCTCCTCTTCACCTTCCTCCTCCTCATCCTCGTCCTCCTCGTCTTCCACTACCTGAGCATCTTCATCATACTCCTCCTCTGTGCAATGGAAATGGGGAATGGAAACAGAACTAGTGGTGAGCTGGCTCCGCCCCCACACAGCACAGGCCCCTGTAGCGTCTTCAGTGTGGGGCTCACGACCCTGCCACACCCACCTAAGCCCAAAGATTGAACACACTAACTCTCATGAAAACAATGCCGACATAATTAAACACATCCTGAAGTTGTGCCAAAGATAAGCCCCCCCCCACAAGTGTTATGAATGTGAAAGACCCCTTCTGGAGGTCTCTCACACTGAGACCACCAGGAAATTGTCAGAGCGGAACAATAAGTTCCAGGGCCCGGGAGAGCGGCAAGGTCAATCCAAACTCCTCACATTAAAGGTGAGAGATCCCAGGCACAGAGAGAACTGACTTGTTCAAGGTCACACATTGAGTCACTGGTTGAGCTGGGCCTAGGGGACCTGGTACTGGGACTGCCAGTTTTGGCTCCTTTCTGCCATATCACAAGATCCCCACCAAGGCAAACACGGTCTCTGAGTATCTTGCAACACACTCCCAATTGAACAAGGAAAACCAAAATCCTGTATCTGAATCAATCAGGCAAGTGTCTCCATTCTCAACTTTATCTGGCCACGAAGACCCATGGGAAAGCTGCACTGTGCTGGTGGCAAGGGAGAAGGGGATGTAACAGGACGAAGAACCCCATTCTTTTCCCTCTTTCCTTCCTGTAGGCCGCGACTGCACACCACACTGCCAGGGAACCCTACAGGCGGCCTGCAGCCCTCAACTTCCCAGCACTTGTGGCTCCTGAGCACCTGAGCCAGTGCCCCTAAGTGTGGGGCTGTGGGCTGCAACTACCAGGGGGCCCCACAACCCCTCTAGCTCTGGACCTCCTCTCCACTACTGAATACCTAGACAGGAAAGGGGGGTCTACACCCTCTTCTCTCTCTATCCCCTCCCTCCCTCCCTGAGAGAGTGTCTAAGTGCGGGTCACACTATAGGATGACAGTAGAATACCACTCCCTGAAGGGCTTTGGAAAGGGACAAAAATTGAAGTGGGGATTCAGCTGGATGATTTTAAAGGAGTTATTACGCAGTTGGAGAATCTCAGGATATTTCCATGAGCATGGGACTCATACTTTGTTCTTTTAGGGAAGACAACCAATGAGACAGGTTAGGGACTATGGAAAATAAAGCAGACAGCCCCACTCCCCTCCCTAGCTTTGGAAGGAGGTAGCTGCCAGCTAGCCAGCCAGCCAGCCAGCCAGCCAGCCTTCAGTAGCTGGGTGGGGGCCTCCCAACACCCAGCCCACCCACCTCTGCAAAGCCAAGGAGGAGCCCCAAGGCCTCAGCTGGGCCCCTGCAGCCCTGGGCCACCCCCTGTCACCCACCATCCTCATCCTCCTCCTCGTCATCCAGGCCCTCCACGTAGCCCTCAGCATCCGAGTCAGGGGCCTCCTTGTCGTCTCGGTCGTAGCCGTCGAGATATGTGAGCTGCGGGAGGAGCTTGAACACATTTTCTCGGTAGTCGTTCAGGTTGGTTACCTCGCAATTGAAAAGGTCTAAGCTCTTGAGGTTTTCTAACTTTTTCTGCAAGTGGAAAAATGAAACCAACAGTAAGTGATTTGTGGGAGGAAGGCGGGGGAACAGCCCTAGCAAAAAGGCAAGGATGCCATGAGATACAGTGGACAGACCACGACTTCCAGGTGATAAGGAAGCTTGGATTTGGCTCTGCTTAGCCACAGTGTTTGCCCAGACTTATCACCACAATTTGTGGGCCTCAGTGTCTCCATCTGGAAAATACGGGGTTGGACTGGAGGATCTTTGAAGCCTTATCTAATGTTAACACTTTTATTTTGCAATTATAGCTTCTCTTAACAGTGATTGACTTGAAATTAGCCTGGGGCTTTCTTGGTGCATGAGCCAAGAGGTTTGCTGCCTTTCCCTGAGACTAAGGAACGAGAGGGAAACCAAAAGCAACTTGAACTAACAAACTAACTCCTTCTGTATCTGATAATGATGATGATGAGGGCAGTTAACATAGCACTTCATGTACTGAGTCACTTTATCTCACAACCCCTGTAAGGTAGAAATAATTATTAGTTCATTTCACCTATGTGGAAATGGAGAGTACAGGATTTGGTAATTCATCAGGCAGCCCAACTTCAGACCTGTGCTCTTACTCTTTGAAATACTACCTCTCAGAAAAGGATAAGAGAAAAAGCGATGGAGGATTCCAATTCTGTCTGTAGTATCTGACATCATGTGCTCTGTCAAAGCTTTACACCAGACGGGTTCTAGCCAATGTTATCCCTATTTGATGGTAGAGGAAACTGAGGCCCAGGAAGTGAAGGGTCATACTGCTTGAAAGTAACTGATTTGCATTTTGACTTCCCACCTCACCCACCTTTGAGGCACCAGGTACAAAAAAATCCCATCCCAGGCTGAGTCCCCATTCCAAAGGGGGCCAGGTCTAACAAGGGAGTAAAACACTGCTCCTTGGAGTCAATGTCGGGAGCTAGGTTGCTCTCTCTCTACGACCTTGCAGTTGAGACCTGGGTCATTCTCAGCAGAAGCCAAGGGCAGGGAGGAAGTCTTGACAGTGGACTGTGTAGGCAAGCCCAGCACCCCCTACCAAAAGCAGCTTCCTGCCCCAGGGAGGTAAGGTAACACACACTGACAAGCAGGGGCAGGGAAAGCACTGAGACACGGGTGATCTGGGCAGGGGGCAGTGGAAAGTGTGAACATGGGCGTGCCTGAGTGCCTGATCCCTAATGGTGACCGAATCACAATGTTTTACAAGGATTTTATATACTCAATCCCCATACCTCGCCCATACACAGAACTTCAAAGACGTTTTCCTTTTGTAATAACATAAAATCAAGACTTCCAGACAGATCAGAATAGTTTGGCTTTCTCCTGGAAGACCAGTGGAAGGCCTGAAAAGAAGTTCTGTGGGAAGTACATTCTACTAATTGGCCCCAATGCCATTGATGGACAGGTAAAGAGCTTGGAAAAGAAATGCCAGTGTCCTGTTCTGCCACATTGGCCACCAGCAAGTCCCATGAGCATCCATGGAGAGCAAGGAGTGCCTTTTGGGACAGAAACCCTGAAAACTCCAACCCAATCTGAGGGATACCCCACCTCCCCTATAAACCCAGAACGGAAATTTGGCAAACGTGGTCAATTGTCCTCCTGGTCTTTCCCCCAATTCTAAGATGCCTGAGGTGCTGCTGCTGCCCCCCATTTTTTTTTTTTGGAGATGGAGTCTCGCTCTGTCACCCAGGCTGGAGTGCAATGATGCGATCTCAGCTCACAGCAACCTCCGCCTCCCAGGTTCAAGCAATTCTCCTGCCTCAGCCTCCGGAGTGGCTGGGACTACAGGCACCTGCCACCACACCCGGCTAATTTTTGTATTTTTAGTAGAGATAGGGTTGTCACCATGTTGGAAAGGCTGGTCTCAAACTCCTAACCTCAGGTGATCCACCTGCCTCGCCCTCCCAAAGTGCTGGGATTGAAGGTGTGAGCTACCACGCCTGGCCTTATGAGGTGACTCCTGTATGTATATTCACAACAGGTGTATTTACTTCATGTGGTAGTATTTCCTATTCCAAAAGAGTTGTTTTCAGTGACACATCTTACAGTTGATTTCCTTAAAAATCAAAGGAATACAGCAAATCAGATCCTGGTAATAAAGAAAGCATTGTTCTGAACATGACCTGCCCCTTTCTGGCTGGTAAATCGGTGAAGCTTAGGGGATGTCCATCTCTACAAGGATGAGCAGAGGAGCCAGAAATGCTGCCCAGGCCCCTGAGAGCCTGTTCACTATTGCACCAAGGACTGGTGACCAGGGGTCAGTCTTCTCCACACCACATTGAGGAAGGCCTGCCTGCATGAGGCTCTCACACCACACGGCTCTCAGTCATTCCAGGGTTCTATGTCAGGACTGACTCATCTCCCACAGTTCAGGGGCCAGTGACCCAAGGAGAAAACTGGAGTCCACCTCCAGGGACAGTTTAATTCTTGGATTGCTCCTCCCTTCCCAAAAAGGGGCAACAAGCCACGCCCAGAACCTGAAGACATTACAGCTCAGGTTTCCAAAGCTGAGCAGAAACTATGAGTGGAAAAGCAGGAGCAGAAATTGAGACTAGGGTTCTACCCTACCCATACAAAAGCTGCCCATTCTGTCTGTGTGACCTTGGTCAAGGTATTTAACTTCTCTGGGCCTCAGTTTCTCTATGGACTCAGCAGAAACAACAGCTCAATTCTATCTCATAGCACATCATGAGAGTCAAAGAAATTAAGTGGGAAAAGGATAAATGCAAAAGTAGTATTCGCTGATGCCAATTCCTCCCACCTCCTACCCCTGCAGGGAGGGGAGGGTCCGAATGACTTACCAGTGGCTCTATTGTGCTGAGGTCTTTAATTTTGTTGCCACTTAAATTTAGATGCGTGAGGTTCGGACACTTTTCTGCCAATACTTCCAGGCCCCCTGAGACTCTGTTATCGCTTAGTTCAAGCTAAACAAGGCAGGGAGAGAAAAATCAGAAAAGGCTTTTAAAATGAAGGCTCCTGGCTCAGAGCTGCCTGGCTTTCCCCAGACGGGCAAGAAGGGAAAGCAGTCTCAGGGAATTGTCTGGCATGTTAGTGCAAGCACCTGGCTTTCCCTTCAATTACGCTTCCTAAACACAGGTAATAACCCTTCCCCTCCCCACCCCCGCCTCCCAGCACACACAGACTCCAAACACTCTATTTACCTTCTTAAGTTTGTTTAACTTTGGTAAGTTTGCGATTGAGGTGAGGCCTACGTTGATTGTACTTAAGAATTCCAGTTCTTCAAACTCATCTGTGAGGCCTTCGAGTTTGCCTTCATTCGACCGACTGTTGTCCAGGACAAGTTCTTTCACCTGAAAGAAGGCCCAGCTGTGTGAGTGGGGGTGAGGAATGGGGCTGAAGCAGGGGAAGGGTGTTAGAGGACTCCTTAGGGGACAGGGAGACAGAGGCAGGAAGCGGTCCGTCATTCCGTCACTTCTTCTAGCTTTCCGGATCACTGTGCTGCCAACGACCACAGGATGGAGTTGCCCACCCTGACTTTTCTGCCTTTTCAACATTGGGGTGAGAAGAAGTCTGTGGTGAGCTAAGCTGCAGAACCAGGGGGCCACTCCAGACAGGGGCCTTGGTTGGACTGCAGAAGACAAACCCAGTAAGCCCTGCTGCCTTTGCAAGGTTGATGGTCTCATTCCAACCCTGTTCTCCCATTATCCCAAAACGCACACACATCAGCCACAGCGTTGTTAGGGACTTCTGGGCTTGGCCCGCCACCCCAATGCCCCCACATGCCCATTTGCTTTCACCCACTCCTGCCATCACAGCAGAGCCTGCCCCTGTAGCTGGCATTCACACAGCAGTACCCATGTGGCCTGTCCTGAGGCAGGGGCAGCAGACCAGGGGCTCCTCCAACTCTCCCACCTCTAGCCCAGCACTGTCCAATAGAACTTCCTTCAAGGATGGCAACAGTCTGTACTGTCCAAGACAGGGGCCACTAGCCACGTGTGGCCATGGAGCACTTGCAGTGTAGCCAGTGAGACTAAGGAATGGAGCTTTTAATTCTATTTAATTTCAATTAATTTAAGTATAAACAGACACAAGTAACTATTATATTGGATAGCACAGCTCTAGACTTTGCTCTTCATGGTCCAGCATAGACGTGGAAGGAGAGTGGAAACCCACAAACCTAGGATGGGCCCATAATGAAATGCTGAGGTCTGTCTCAAAGGCTGCCTTTGGAGGCACTTCTGTGGCTGTCTTTTTCCCCACTCAGCTCCCTTACCCACAATTTGGGTCCTAAATCCTTTATTTCTAATGAGGTAGAAAGAACGAATAAAAGGCCACCCTCTCACGGGGCTGTTAAGAGGTAGACTTAGCTGAAGGTGAAACTGCAGGTTCTAATGAAGGTAAGAAGACAGGCCGAGAAGAGTAACCAGGTCGCAGGCACGAAATGACCCTTGGAGTAAGCCAGGGAGACCCGGCGTGTGGTAGCTGGCCCAGAGTTCTCCATCCTGCCCCAGAGCAGCCAGCTTCTGGGAAACCTGGCCTCTCTGGACTGGAAGACACCTTAAAGGTGATCCCTGCCTGCACCTGGTATCTGAAAGAGTCCCTTCAGCCCAAGACGCAGCAGCCCAAGCTCCCAGTAGGTGCCAGGAAACACTTACCAATGTCAACAGGATTTGTTGCCTCCCTCCCTGGAACTTCCATCCACAGGCCCTGATTTCTCACCAATGGGTCACATGGTACAAGCCTGTCCTTCTCAACAGCAGTACGGCATTGTTCAAAGGGTTGCTCCTGCCCCTCAGGGCCTTTTCTTCTCTTGGATAAGCAGCCAGGCTTTCTAACCTGTCCCTGTCCAGGGCCGCTCCTGCTCCTTTGAGCAGGCCAACATGCCTACCTTCTTCCTTCTGGGCCCAGAGTGACCAGGTACCCCTGTTACTCAGGCATCTCTGGGCCAAACAGAGATATGGGTGGAAAGGAGATGGAAACAGAGTCCACGTGAGGCCTGCTATGCCCCTCCTCAGCCCCCTCTTGCCAGTGGGCAGAGCAGGGGAGCACTGGGGTACATCTGGATCTCAGAGTCCTGCAGGGCCCTGCAGCTGCCCTGCCTTCATTCTTCACTGGTGGGTGGAGGCATGCCGCTCCGCCAGGGACAGCAGCAATTTGTGGCTTTCATCTAGCACAGCCCACAGAGCGGGAGAGCCAGGGAGCGCAGCCCTCTCCTGGAGCTAAGGCGTTCTCAGCCTAGGAAATGGTCACCAAGGCCCACCTCCCTGTTTGGGTCTGGGAGGGGGAGGTTCAGTCCTTTCCCACCCCCTCAGTCCCTGAGATCCAGATGTCCAGGTCAAGCCACCTTCTCAAGGTCATGGCAAGAGTGCCTGGGAATAAATCCTCTAAGGCCTTCTGCCCTAGGACAGGAAAGCAGTATAGAGCCAGGAAGCCAGGCCTTAGGGGACCAGTGCAGATGGAGGGAGAGTAACTGTATTGGGGGAGGGGAGACATCTCCTTCGTTTGCAGTAAACACTGGAGTCACATGGCCCACAGTCTTCTTTAGTAATTGGTTTTCTTGGAAGGCCTGGGAATTCTTGAAGCTCCACCAAAGCAAGGCAAATATGAGAAGAGATTCCAGTCTACCCTCAAAGACTGCAGACATGCGGTTTTTCTAGACAGGTCAATGGCTTCTCCTCTTACTGCTGTTTGCCAAGGAGAGGAGGGCCTCAGAGTGCGGTGCTGGGGAGCCCAGGGAATTCATCTAGGAAGTTGGCCTCCTTCCTGGAGAGGAACAGTGCTGCCTGTCACCCCTGCCCAGGAATGCTACAGATAGACATAGGTTTCGGAGTCCTGACGAGGCCAGTCCCCGGCTCCTACCACCACACCAAAACTGGTGGCTGCTCCTCTCGAGGACAATATGCAAGCAACCACTATCAATGCTTTTATTTTATTTTATTTTATTTTATTTTTTTTTTTTTTTTTTGAGACGGAGTCTCGCTCTGTCGCCCAGGCTGGAGTGCAGTGGCGCGATCTCGGCTCACTGCAAGCTCCGCCTCCTGGGTTTACGCCATTCTCCTGCCTCAGCCTCCTGAGTAGCTGGGACTACAGGCGCCCGCCAAATTTTTTTTTTTGTATTTTTAGTAGAGATGGGGTTTCACCGTGGTCTCGAACTCCTGACCTTGTGATCCGCCCGCCTCGGCCTCCCAAAGTGCTGGGATTACAGGCGTGAGCCACCGCGCCCGGCCTCAATGCTTTTATTAAAAATAATCATCGTACCTTTCTCGAACACTCGCTAGGCACACTCTAGGTGCTTCATACACAGTCTCGTTTAATCTCCATAACCATTCCTTGGGGTGTGTTCTCTCTGTTTTAAAGGCATATCCGAACTGCTTATCCTAAAATCCCAAAAGAAGGTCACAGGAGGGTGGGTGTCTACTGCACTCAGGTGGCTGGTGTTAGCCAGAAGATGCGGAGGGGCCCCTGGTGGCTTCTTGGGACAGGAAGCTCAGGCGCAAGCTCTCTCCAGACCCCCAAGTCAATTCTACAAGTTCTTGACTGTGTTGGGGCTCAGAACACAATACCCCCAATGTAAGGGGCTTTGGCGTGCTGGGTACTTTGAACTAAAGAAGACTGGAAGGCCTCAGAAGCAAGCTCTGTGAATTTATCTCACCCTCTCTCCCCAGAAGTCATAGAATCCAGAACTTCTCTTCCCCAAGGCAGGCCACAGAAACTAGAATTCCTGTCTCCCAAAGCAAAACTGAGAAAGGCTACTGTCTCCTCTCCCTTCTCCCTTGAAGACCCTCATTCCAGAGAGGTCCTGCCCCATATCCAGGAGGAAGGAATGCTACACTGGAGGCCACAAATTATCTGAACAGACAGGCCTTTCTGGGTTCCCTCTCAGCCTACACCCCTTTGTCCAGTCACATTTCTTCATGGCTGTCTTTTCTTCATCAAACCTAAGTATAAAAATAGGCAGTTTCCCTGGGTCTTTGGGTCATCTTCTCTGAAGGTTCTCATGTCACAACTTTAATTAAATAAATTTGTTATGCTTTTCTTTTGTTAGCCTTTCTTTTGTTAAGTGTTGGCCATGACTCTTACGATGGGTGAGGAAAGGGAATACACCTTTCCGCCCCTACGGCTGTAACGGTTCCTTTTCAGCTCCTCTTCTAACTGTTCTACCAACCAGGTGGGCACCACCCCCAGAGGTCTCTGCTCTGGTTACACATCCTTAGCAACCAAAGCACAGAGCCCAACCCTGCCCTGGCTCAGATGACACTGCAGGAGTGGGCAAGGATACAGAGAGGGACCTGGGACCCTGCTCTTCCCCAAACAGCAAGAGGTTGCTTCCACTCTCTTGGGAAATCCCCATCTTTTTAAAGGTGAGGTCTTCAGAATCCCCACTGTTTCTGCATTTCCTCCTTGATTGGTTTCAACACTGTGCAGGGTGGGATCACAGAGGGGAGGGAGGGGACAGGGCTTAGACCTGAGGTTGCTGATACCACCCAAAAGCCCAAATCACATGGGGGAAAGACCCACTGCTTCGTTGTGAGGTGAAAAGGGGTCCCAATGGGAGCAGCAGGTGAGCTGTGAAGTATCTGAAATGCATCAAACAGGACAAAACAAAAACGCCAGCCCAACAGCTGCCTGTGAACCCATCCCCTTCCCTGCCTGCCTCCACGAGGGCCACACTTTCCTACTGCTCCAGTTTCAAACACTAGACCCACCCCTGAACTCTTGCTACAATACCAACCCATTTCCTCTGTACTTGGCTCTAACCCTTCCATGCGAAGAGAACATCCCTTTTCCATCCAGGGTGTGTTCCGCTTTAAAAAGAAAAAAAAAAAAAACAAGGCCCACTTCCCCTGCCAAGTCCTGGATGTGAGCGAAGTGCAAAGTTAAAATTAAACTGAAAATTTGTACTTTCGTAGACTTTTCCCCAATTCCACTGGCCATTTAAAAATATCCGAATGTGGTTACTCTATCTAGTTGAACTGAAATTACTCTGCTTGTATCAGGAGCTTTTCCAACACCCCAAAGAGAAACCTACACAGGACCCAATGCTTCATTCCTCAAGTGAACACCTAAAAGGGGCCCTCATACTCGTAAGAGAGGTCAGTGAGGAGGCAGTGAAGGTTCCCAAGATGTCAGATTGCTGGGGGTCCTGTATTTCCTGAAAAACTTGTCCCCAAAGCAAAGACCTGTCAGTCATTTTTCACCAATGGAACCTGAAAATTCCATGATAAACACAAATACGTGATTACTCCAAGGAACAACTTGTTGTTTAAAACTGAAATCTTGTCTTTACAAATCTCTCAAATTTGGCCTTTCCCCTCTGTTCCCAACATTGCACTGTCACCTCAAGTCACTTCAAGCCTGCTTTTGCCTCCAAACCAGGTCTCTATGACTATGAGGATGGAAGTGGTCAAGAGGCAGCCTCGATTACTGGGAACAGGCCTCGACCTAGAGGGCAAGGACCCAACTGGCTCAATGATCTCAGCTCTTTCCCCCAGGCCTCAGGCTTCTGCCTCTGTAGAAAGGGGATGATGAGATCTATTTAACCTATAAAGGGTAAACTCCAGCCTGAAAAACGTTCCTGGTTTCTCACTGCCTTGGGAAAAATTCAAGTTTTCCTACACATGACCTCCAAGGTTCTCCACTCTTGCAGCTCCCTCCCCTTCATCCAGCCTCAGCACCCCCCATCTCTCACTCTTACCCTACAAATCCAGTTCCCCTCCCCAGGAAGCCTTGTCCAGCCCAGCTCTGTGCATCCTGGGGCACCAAGGGCAGCTGCTGCATGAATCATTTAATCGTGTATTAAGCATCCGATCCTCCTAGAGGTCAGGGACTGTCCTCCGTAATCAGCCTAGCAGGGAGCGGAGACCAGAGCAACTGCTTAACAAATGTCCTGTTTATTGCGCCAGGTATAACATTAGGTACTGGGAATATAGAGGTGAGTCAAACTGTCATGAAACGTATTCAACAGTATGACGAATAAATGTTGAGTGAACCCTACCTTTTATAAACACCAGTGTTTTTTTTTTTTTTGGAGTCTTTCTTGTGCCCCAAGACAAGCATAAGCCCCTGAGAGGCAGGTCAGCTGTGCACACTCCCCCCGACCTGACTGGCCCAGTGTTCTGCATGCAGGTCTCCAGCCCTCTCCACATGGGGCACGCCTGCGACATTGTTGGCTGAGGGGACACGGAAGAAACAGTAAGCCAAAGTCGGGGTCCTTGCCAGCAAGAGGTGTGGTGGCCGGCTGGGAGGAGACAGCCACCAGTAAACAACTCCAGTCCAGTGTGCCAGGTAGCAGGACATGGGCCGGGCCAGGGTGCATTCTTCAAATGCCTCTACCAGATAGAACAGGCACGCTAAAGGCAGATGAGGGGGACCCAGAAGGACCTACAGAGGAGATACACTATATCAAAAGCCAGGACTGGCTTACAGGGCCCAGCATAAAATGAAAAACACAGAGCCCCTTGCTTAAAAATTATTAAGAATTCCAAGACAGTGACAGCAGCGCATTAAACCAAGTGCATGCTGCAGGGGTCGCATGCCTGTGAAGCTGGCCCTGATTCAAGTAGACAGTTTGGGCCTGAAACAGAGCCCTTTGAAGGACAGGACCAGAGAGAAGGAAGCTTACAGTAAGAACTGCTCCTTCTTTTTCTAGTACTTCCTGAGGCAACATGGAAAGGTGGACAGAAGGCAGGCTCTCGAGTCCAAGAGAACTGGCTCAAGTTCAATTTTTCTTCTTTTTAGCCCAGCTTACCTTTCTGAGCTTCCGTTTCCTTTAGTGACTATAATGTCCATCACCTAGGGTTGGATTAAATAAGAATTTACTTAGAGCATCCCCAGCTTGGAAAAAGCCACTTGCCTTCCCCTTTTTCCACGGCCATCTTTACTGTTGTGTACAGTCAAGGCACAAGAATGGGAACAAAAGGCAGGTTAGCAGATTTGAGTCAATTAAGCTGTCTGTACAGCTTCCTTACAGAAATACGAGGTCTCTTAACCTATTGGGGAACCAGGAATGGTGTGCTCAAAACAAACCCCTTTGGATATTTACATTCACACCTTGTTTTGTTTTTCACACTAACCCTGACTACCCTTGATTTTCTTTTCCTGCACGGAGCAAGAATTCAGTAAATATTTGTAGCTTTGGTTTCAACCTTGTCAGTCCCTGACCAATTTGGTTTTCAGGTTCCAGTCTTTGCACACAAGAGAAGACTCATATCAAATTGACCCTGTGTTTTTTGGTGCTCGTGGGTTTTAAATAGGTCAGCTTTTAAATGGGCCATCCCCTGTTGCAGATCCCATTTCAGCTAGAAGGCCAAACTGTCTGAGACACCGAGGTTTTAGACTGGGGTGATAGATGCTTGTGATTTTGTTGTTTTAACCATAAAATCGATTGTTTTACTGAACAGCCAGTGTGGCAAAACCTGCAAAAATCAGTCAGGTTCCATGTTAGGGAAAAGCAACAGCTCTGGGAGAAAAGTTAGACACTTTGAAAGCTAGAAAGGTCTTAGGGATCTCCTAGGCCAGTGGCTTTCCACATTTTACAGCGTGGCTCAGTACACACGTTTTTATGTGTACATAGACACAACTGAAAACAAAACTTAACACTTGCAATTACTTTCTTATGTTACTTAGAACAAAATATGTGTAGCGTGACCCACAGTCTGCAAAACTCTGGTGTAGCTCAGCTCTCTTTTTCCAGAGGAAGAAGCAAGGTCCAGAGTTGGGCCCAGAGTCACTGTGAGCTGGGCGATTCGTTTCCTGGCAGAACACACCACCACTAGGCATCAGAACTCACATCCCCAATGGAAGACCATGGAATTAACAGATCACCCATGCAGCTTTCAAGTTTCTGCTAACAGGAGGCCTGTAGCCTCAACAGTAGTAGATCCGGATCTCTACACCTCTCAAAGATCTTTTAAAATCTTAACTAGGGGCAGAGTCCCCTATTACTTTAAAACAAACAAAAAATCTCCCCAAGAAAAAAGCATCCATGTCTCTGATGTTTTTTTTGTTGTTGTTTGTTTCCTACAATAGAGCTCTGAAGGCAGGCGGGGAGCACATGGCCCGGGGAAGTCGGTGACGCCATCCTTATTATTTTAGGGAGCCAAGGAACACAAGCTGAGGCGCGCTGCAGCGGTAATTAAGCTGTCTGCCAGGGCCCCAGCTCATAGGCTAAGCCGCCAGCGCGGGGAGGGCCCTCATTAACATAAACCCTGTGACTTGCTCCTGCACCGCCTGGAACCGGCTTCCTCTCTCTCCTCCCGTGGGTGTGAGAGGGACTTGGGTTTCTGCTTCACCAAAGCAGAGGAGCTGGTTCCACCGCAGATGTTCCTCCAGCCAGAAACAGACTCAGGGCAGTACTCTGCAGGCTGGGGTGGCTGCCGGACCTGAGTTTTGGGCTTGCCAAATGGGCCTATTTAGCTGGTAAATCCTAGCTGGGCCCCTCCCTGATATTGTTCCTTCGCTTCCTCCCCTTAAACCTCCTTCCTATCTACCAGCTGGTATAGACTCTACATCAAGGACCTGTCAGTTCTACCTCCTGCAGGAAGCCTTCCATGATTGCCCAGCCTCTAGCCCAGGCCTGACTGGTTTAAGAGCATGTATAGCTCTTAAAAGTGTTCACAGGAAGAGCAGGAACTGTTTTGGGGTCTGAAGAAGGGAAGGAGGGGTCTTGGGTCTAGCTTTGCTGGGGGATGTGAGCTGCAGTATGGAAAAGGGGAGATGAAGGTTTTAGAACTGGCGGGTTACATGACCCAGTGAAAATCTCACAGACTCGACGACTCTTCTTTTTTTTTAATTTTATTTTGAGACAGAGTTTCATTCTTGTCACCTAGGCTGGAGTGTAGTGGCATGATCTCGGCTCACTGCAACCTCTGCCACCCAGATTCAAGCGATTCTCTTGCCTCAGCCTCCCAAGTAGTCGGGATTACAGGCACCCACTACCAGGCCTGGCTAATTTTGTATTTTCAGTAGAGATGGGGTTTCACCATGTCAGTCAGGCTGGTCTTGAACTCCTGACCTCAGGTGATCCACCTGCCTCAGCCTCCCAAAGTGCTGGGATTATAGGCGCCCACCACCACACCTGGCTAATTTTGTATTTTCAGTAGAGATGGGGTTTCACCATGTTGGTCAGGCTGGTCTCAAACTCCTGACCTCATGTGTTCCACCTGCCTCCACCTCCCAAAGTGCTGGGATTACAGGCATGAGCCACCGCACCCAGCCACAGACTTGACTCTTCTAAATGGTTGTTCCCTTCCTACCTTCAGTGAATGCTGGAAGACTGAAGTGGTAGGCACTGGAAGTAGAGTCCCAGCAGGTGGTGTGTGAACAATAACCAGGGAAGAGAAGGAAAGGGGGCCAAGATGCACCAAGGTGTAGTGCACAGAATACTTGTCAGGCACTCTGATGACCTGGGCTCTGGTCTGCCTTGCCACTAACTTGCTGCGTACCCTTCAGGAAGTCACTACCACTCTCTGGGCTTCTCCAAGTTCTCTAGTCCACACACTGGACAATAGAGTCTGAGTACAGAAATAAGGTCCCTCTAGTTTCAAAATTCTCTCGGTACATACACTTTGAGCCTGAGTGCCCACGCCACATCCAAACTCAGTCACTGTTCCTGAAAGAATGTGGCCAATTTCGTGGGCCAAGGGGCCCAGGATTCATCACTGAGGGATGCCAGAAAGGAAATCTGGGACACGGGGCAGTTACCCTGGGTGAGTGAAATGGGAAACTCAATCATCTAATCTCTTAAAACATATCAGCACCCCCAAAGTAAGTACAACTATATCAATTTGTAAAATTAATTACAAGTTTTTAAGAACCACACATCAGGATATAAAAACACCCCCCAGAGGCCCCGGGTGCTGGGTTCCGAATGTGGGAGTCTGGCATTGTCCCATCTGATGTCTTTCCTCTCACAGGTCATTGCGTGGCCTCCAAGATGCCTGGGGTGGGAGGAGAGGAGAGACTAGGATCACCAATCACTACTCAGATCCGTGAGCTGACAATTCGGTGATTCACAACACAAACCACAGCCATTCTTGGTGATCTTATTACAGAGCCACAGCACTGCACCCATGCAACAGAAAAGCCACAGAGAATGAAGACCAAGGCCTAGAGAGCAAAGAGGGTAAATCCTGCTCAATCTTCCTAAAATGCTGCTTTGATCACATCACATCATGTCTCATTACTCCCCTGTCCAAAAGCTTTTAATGGCCACAGGGATCAAGTGTAAATCCAGAGTAGGATTCCCAGGCCCTCCCCCCATCAGTGTCCTCTGGCAAAAACCCTGTGCTTCCTCCCATCTCAGCCCTCTGCTAGCCTCCCTGATGTGCAGCAAAAATAATGACACAACTGGGTGCTGCATGTTACAGTTTATAAAGTGCTTCCCCTCATAGACAATGGAAATTTTACCCCTTCTGTCCCTCCCAGGCAACCTGCCCCTGTCCACCAGGGCCCTGAGAGCTGCTGAAGGCCAGTCATTCTTCCTCCTGTCTCTCCCCCAACACAGCCTTGCTAAGGTCCGAGGTCTCAGGGTCACCTTGGTGCCCTCCCCAGTGGGGCTGGCTTTCAGTAAATGCCTGCTGAATGGCCAAACAGGCTAGGGGAGGGGTTGGGGTGTGGGTGGGGAATGGCTCTGGAGAATCATCTAGATTATAGAAGGCAAACCCTTTATTCACTTTCTGAGGCAAAGCTCCCCACTAAAACCACTCAGAAAAATCAACTGTCCCAGCTGACAGATACAGATAGGGTTAATTCTGGCTGCTGAAATCAGATTGGGAGATTGAAGCCCAACTTGGCTGGGACCGCTTGCGGACTGCGGGAGCTGTCTGCTAAGGAAATCCCATTGGAGTCTTCAGGGAGCAGCCCAGGGTTTCTGCCTCGGAGTCCGGGATGGACCCCCGAGTGGAGGAACTGTCAGCAAAACAGAAGTTAATTCATTTCCCCAGTGTTACTATTCAGAGACCCAGGAGCTGGCAGTTCAAAGTTTCTGCCTATTCCAGCCCCCAGCGTAACCCATCTAAGAAAACATGCCAATCAGACTCAGAGGCCGGGACACATCCCACAGCCGTGGTGTGAGCGTCTGCTCCATTTCCAGATAGCTTTTAAAAAATGCTTCAAAGAAATAAAGGACCCCATCAATGCCACTTTTCGGGAACCACTGTATCTAATCCAACTTCCCTAGCAATTGATGAAGCTGGGTGGAAACTAACTCTGACTCACCCAAGGCTACACAGTTACCCCATTGTAGAATCGAACCTTAGGCCATTCTCTCAAGACTCCTAACTTAGGGCCCACAACCTCAAAGTTACAGGCCTCTCCATCCTCCTTGAAGCAAGAGGAAAGAAAGGTGAAAAACAAAATTAGCTGTTAGGAAGAGCCCCGGCCTGAACTCAGCCCCTGCTCTCCCCTCCCACCTTCCACACACCCAGGCAGGGCTGCAAATGCAGAAGAGGCAGGGAAAGCTAAATGGCCTCATAGATGAAACCTCGACCTTGGCCTCCTTCCCTGCCACCTCTATGCAAAATGACAGCAGCATCAGCAATGACAGAAGCAGAGCAAACGCCGCCTCGGCACTGAAGCCCTAGTGTCCAACCACCAATGGGAAATCGCTGATTTGGGCAGAAATGGGAACCAATCATGCAGAAGAACCTAAGGCTGGGGCTGAAAGTTTTTTCTATCCAAGGCCACAAAACAAATTAGCCAAGGGCTACACATAAGAAGCCATTTAACATTAGTTATTTCTCCCTTAGACAAGTGTGAAATGTGCAGCTTCCTTAATCTGTAAATTACACATGTATGGCAAAAAATATTAGTGATGGAAGTGCAAGAAATGCTAGCAGTATATGTTAGCTCCATATTTCTAATTGGAAGGAGGATTAATAAAAGCAATGGAATGAGGGAGAGCAAGGAAGCTATGGCAAAGTGAGGGGCTGCTGGAAGGAAGGGGAGAGGGAGACAGACGCAGAGAAAGACACGGAGAGGGAAGAAAGGAGTTAGAGGCTTTGCAGGTATTGCTGAACTTCCAGAGTTCCATCTCCTTCCCCTGGGTTTGGTGATAGAACTTTACCTACACTTGTTGTTTTTTAAAAAGAGTGCAGGTTAAGTTTATTGTTGTTCACAAGTCTATGGCTGCTTTAATCTCAAAATGCTAAAAAACAAAACCCCCAAACCAAAAAAACTATGAAGAGTCAGGGAGGGTCCACATGACTCGAGACAATGTAAAACGGAGCTTAATGATTTTAGTCTTCATCAGAGGCTCATGAAGGAGGCTTCTACCATGGCAGCCAACACAGACGAGCCATTGAAGGCTATGCTGATAGGAACACGTGGGATGGACCAGGGTTCCTTGGTCCCGAAACACTCTGCACTGACAGGACTAGACCTGAAATTCCAACATTTGAAGAACCAACTTGAGGAAGGCAACCAGGGTAGGAAGGCATCTGAAAACTGGGATACTAGAAGAATAACTGAGGGAACTAGTGATGTTTAGGCCTGAGGGTAGGGGAGACCATGATCTCTCTCTCTCTCCACTTATTTGAAGGAGTGTCATGTATGTTTATTGTGTTTTCCAGCGGTCCAAGAACTAAGATCAGAGTGCAGGAATCATAGGGACAGCTTTCTCCCCAGTGTACTTTGTAAGAAGGTCCCCAGATCATTATGGCTGTCTCACAAAATAATGGGCTGCTCTGAAAATTTGGGAGCTTCTCATCCCTGTATGAATCAGAAGGCTGTAAGTGACTGTCTGCAAAGAGCTTCATACATAAACAGTGCTGGATGCTTATTAGATGAATTAATAATATTGTATGATAAAGCCCTACAAAGAGAGCCCTGAGTCTTTTCCCCTCTTAAAATGCTATGATTTGATTCCTTCTTCTTAAATATTACTTGCTTTAGGATGCAGGCCTGATACAGTCATTCAACAGTCCATATAGAGTATATACTACATGCCATGCTAGGTACCATGCTAGGCATTAGTGATACCGTGGTAAACAAAACTAGGTGCCTATCTCACGGGTTTACATTCCAGTAGGGGAGCCAAATAATAAACCAATAAATATATACATGTGTATATAATGTGTATGAATGCTTCAAAGAAAAAAAAAAGGACAGAAAAGCAATAGTGACAAGGGATACTACTTTAGAAAGGGTAACCAGGAAGGCCTATCCAAAGTGAGCTTTCAGCAGAGACGTAAGGCCAAGTCTACAACCGGGAAGGGCCTTCCAGGCAGAAAGAAGGAACAGCCAGGGCAAAGACCCTGAGTGGGCAGCATGCTTGGCTCTATTGGGGAACAGCTAGGAAGCCAGCTTGGTACGAGAGAATTTGTGGAAGGGAATGAAAGGAGGTGGCAGCATGAGATTGGGGTGGAGAGAAGGCTGCTGTAGGTTACACAGGTTACACACACCTTTACCCACATGGGACATTCCGCATGCAACTGGTGGTAGGATAGTGGGTTTCACAGGCAAAGCAAGAAGAATTGCTTGGACCACAGGAAAGGAGATAAGACCTGAGATCTGGCCATAAGCCTAAGAGTTACCTTGCTCTGCCTTAAAGGAAGAAAAAAAGCAATGGAAAAAAGTGAAGGAGAAGCTGCTTTAATCAGGACTGTGCTTGCCCCATGTTTCCAGGTGGAAACCGGCCTAATCTACACCCCAGATATCTCCTATGGGAGAATGTTTTGATTACGGGGGTTAGGACACGTGAGAAGTAGTCGGAAAATCTTGTTTGGTTCCAAACTGTGTGGCTTTGAGCAAGACTTCAGTGCGAGTCAGTTTCTTCACCTGTAAAATGGGAAGAATCCCTACCAATCCCACATGTCTCCATGGGACCCAATGAGAGCATGGGTAAGCCAGGCTGTCCTAGAGGTTACTATGATGAATTTTATGAGCATGTTTCTTACTTAAGACTTTGCACCCCGGAAAGCAGAGGTGAGGTATTACGCAACTGATTCTCCCACACTGCCTTGCACTTAGCTTTCAATAAATGTTTGCAGAACTGAGAAGCATTAAAAATAACCCGGAAAATGTTCTGCCATTTTTTTCCTTCCTATTAAACTGTAGCACTTTGCCAGAATGCTCCAGAACAGTCTCTCTTCACTGAAATCCTTCACTTTGGAGGAAGAACCAACTGAGTCACATCAGAGGCATGTGCTCAGAGGATAAACTGAGGAAAGGGGACAGGAACAAGGCCTGACTCCTCTGGGGAAGGCTCCTTGCTCTCTGTGGCCTCCAACCTTTCTCAAACATCCTGAGAGGGCCAGGCCAGGCCACCAATGAAAGGGACTGCAGATTACCCTAGCACAAGGTCAGGATCTCCTGGAAAAGTCCACGAAAGCCTGGGAAATACAATATTCACAACATTCCACTTCAGACTAAGGAGTCACAATCTGGTCCAACTGCCTCACATACAGATAGGGAGACTAACGCCAGGTCAGTGGAATCGCTGGTTCGAGGTCACCTCTTTTATTTTTTTTCTTTTCAATTTTTTGACTAGCACATTCATTCTGATGGTTTTAAAACTAAAAAGTATAAGAAGATACACAGTTAACTCTCCCTCCCATCTTATCCTCTGTCTGCCCAGTCAACCATACTACCTGCTAAGTATCTCTCTAGAACATTCACACACATACAAGCAAATTCAGAATCTTATTTCTTCTCCCTTTTATTAAAAATCTAGCATATTATCCTAATCATTGCCTTGCCTTTTTTTCATGGAGTTTGTGTAACAGAGCACATAAAAACCTTCTTCGTTTCTTATTTGCAACTACATAGTGTGAGATCATTTTTCTTAACCAGTCTCTTATTGATGAATATCTGGGTTGCTTCCAATCTTTTGCTATAATAAATAATTTTGCAATATCAATAAGCTTGGGCATGTCAGTTTGCATTCCCCTAGCTTATTGATAAGAGCTGGAATGAGATCCCATTTCTGACCTACAGGGTGGCAGTCATAGAGCCTCAGAGTCCTATTATCTTATTTATTTATTTATTTATTTATTTATTTATTTATTTGAGACGGAGGTTTGTTCTAGTCGCCCAGGCTGGAGTGCAGTGACGCCATCTGGGCTCACTGCAACTTCCACCTCCCAGGTTCAAGCGATTCTCCTGCGTCAGCCTCCCAAGTAGCTGGGATTACAGGTATGTGCCATCATGCCCGGCTAATTTTTTATATTTTTGGTAGAGATGGGGTTTCACCATGTTGGTCAGGCTGGTCTCGAGCTCCTGACCTCAGGTGATTCACCCACCTCAGCCTCCCAAAGTGCTGGGATTACAGGCATGAGCCATTGCGCCCAGCCCAGAGTCCTATTATCTAATGTCTAAGTTACTTAACCTCCATTCATTCAATACACGCTCCTCGGAACCTACTAAATCCCAGGGACTACACCAGGTGCTAAGGGTACAATGATAAAGGTGTCTTTGACTTCTGCTCCCAAAGTGTCCAGCCTGGGAAGGACAAACAGAAGGGACCATTACAACACACAAGGGCTGCTCAGTGTGCCCTGGAAGCCATCTGGACCTCTAGGCCAATCTCTGTCTGGAAATGGGTGGCCATACCTACACCTCAGGGGTGTTCTAAAAGGTCAAAGAGATGCTGCTTGCCAAGTACCTGGCAAGCAAGGACCATACAAAGCTCATGGTAGATAATCAACAACGGGTAAGCCTCCTCTTATCCCAGAATGGGTCTTAAGTGATGGCAGCAGCAAGGTGCTCCAGGCAAAGGCACTGCATTGCCACACCTGTTCCACAATGAGCAATTCTCTTTTCTTAGAGGAGTCTGGAATACGCTGCTACTTATTTTTTAAAGCAGCACCTAAGCCCCTAATTATGTCTTAGCCTACTTTTATTGGAAAACTATTTGCCTTTCTCCCACATTCCAGACTCTCTTCGGTATCTCTGAGGCACCTGGGGATGCTTCTCACCTGCGTGCACAAGCCCTGGTGTCTGATGGAGTGTCAGAGCCACAGGGGAAACCCAGACACATTTCTAACGCCCTAGCACAGAAAGGCACAGGCAGGCACAGGGAAAGTCGCTTTTACTAGGATATCCCTGAAAGTATTAAATAATAATTTAAATAGAAAAAAATAGGCAAAAAAATCATTAAATTTCACACATATTGTTTGGTTTTATGTGCTCTATTTCACAATCAAACTTTTTTTTTTTTTTTTTTGAGACACAGTCTTGCTCTGTTGCCTGGCTGGAGTGTAGTGGCGCGACCTCGGTTCACTGCAACCTCCGCCTCCTGGGTTCAAGCGATTCTCCTGCCTCAGCCTCCTGAGTAGCTGGGATTACAAGTGTGTGCCACCAAGCCCAGATAATTTTTCTATTTTTAGTAGAGATGGGGTTTCACCATGTTGGCCAGGATGGTCTCGATCTCCTGACCTCGTGATCCACCTGCCTTGTCCTCTCAACGTGCTGAGACTGCAGGCGTGAGCCACTGTGCGCGGCCGTGTCTTCCTTTTAGAAGCTCCAAAAAAAATATTAGGCATGAAATTATCCAGCCCTCATAATACTGGGAAGCTGTTTTCCTAACAGGCTAATTAATAAAGTCTTACTTCAACCAGAAGCTCCTTTCAAATTGATGTAGGATGCCTGCTTCTAGATGAAACTATTGGCCAATTATGGCTCAGCCTGGTCCTTGGGAGAGGTGGGGTCCGCTGCTTTATTTGTGACCTCTGATTTAACTGTGGGCCTCTCTCTCCCTGAAATAAGCCCTGGAGGCCCTCTGAGTCCTGCTTCACCATCTCTGGTCAGAGGCATCAGTAGGGTCTCTCCAGCCTCCATTCAAAAGCATCTAACCCCCTAAACCAGGTCCAGATGGAATCCAGAAAGTACTAATGGGGGTCTTCCAAGAAACACTGCTATTTCAGAAACACCAACAGAAATTCCACTCTGACAGACATTGACAGCAGCTGGTGGTACAAAATTGGGCCGTGTCTCTGCCTAGGCAGGAAAAACACCAGCTCCAGGTAGTCAGCCCTTGCCTTACCTGGAGGGCTGATCAACCATCACAAATGTGTTCAAAATTTCTACCCCATCCCCACACCCAGCCATGAGAAAATACATTTATTATTGTTAATAAATGCAATTTGGAAGTCTAAATCTTTCAAAGGGCTGAGTCTTGAGGAAAATAAAACACATTCTGGGATGAAAAGGCAGATGGCTAGAGCCCAAGGCTGGTGTGGGCAGAGCAGTGGCCAGCTATTATACTTGTCCTTCTTGGATATAATTTCATCTTTCCCGTGAGTCGTACCATGAATTCACACCTTAACCTCACTGGACCCTAGCTTGCTTACTGGGAAAAGGACTTCTAGAGGTACTTCTAGATCAGATATCCTAAGTTCCAGCTCATGGGGTCAGAAATCCAGTGTAAGTCACTTGAGTGCTCAAATGCCACCTCCTCAGAGAGGCCTTCCTGGACCACCCATCTCCTTTAACACAGCTTTATGGGTCTTCATGGAACTCATCACACCAGCAGCCATGCCTTTGCTTGATGGCTTACTACTGACTGTCTCCCCTAGTGGAACAGAAGCCCCACAAGAGCAGCATAGGTGATGTGTCTTATCTAGTTCCTAGAACAGAACCCAGTACAGAGTCGGCATTCATCAGTGTGTGTGGAATGGAATGAATGAATGAGTGAGTTAGCCAAGCCAAGGGTCAACCAGAAAGACAGGGATTCCAATCTTGCACCTTCATTTGCTATCTGGGCACCTCTGGGTAAGCCACATAACCCCTCCACAGTATTGTGTATTTGCAGAAACCACCCCCATAACTCTGGTTAACATCAGACAGTAGTGGCCAAGTGCTGCTCACCATCAGGGACATTTGTGGCCGTAAAAAGCCTCCTGGGGCTAACAAGCCATTTGCTCAATACAAGTCTAGTTTCTGATACAGTGGGCACCTCTCAGACCAAGATCCTCATCTTGCTGGAGTCTATGGCTACTGGTCAATCTCAGAGGCACATTCTCACTCCCACATCCGACCTTATCGCTCCTGATGATGACCACACTGGCCGCTGGAACTGAAGGAAGGCTCCTGAGTGCCTACACATGCCAACTGCCTGCCCTGAACGAAGTAGGCTTTTGGCTTTAAGAGGGCAGCTAGCGTTCCATTTCCGCTCCCACTACTCCCACCCCAAAGAGCAACCCTGGAGGGCTCTCCTCTAGGAGAAGCTTTCCCAGACTCATAGACCACACCTAAATGCCCAGACACACCAGTACTTTTAACCAAGACACAGAAAGGCATGTCTGCAACACAGTCATAAACTAGACAAGGGCTAAAAAGAACAGAACTGCTCATTATGGCTTCAGACCAACCTCTGCAGATAGGCTTCATCGGGCCTACCAGAGAGAGCAGAAAGCTTCACAAAGTACATGCCTGCCCAGTCTTCACAGGCCACAAACAGGGTACACCCAAATCTTCACGGGGAAAGGAAGACGTACAGAAGTGGAAGGAATGCCTGGGTGGCTGTGAAGGCCAGTTCCTGGCCCTCCATACGGAACAGGCCCCTGTGCCAGAGCAGACAGGCTATTCCCACTGGCAGCCAGGCGGGAGGCTGGAGAACCACATCTGCTATCATCACAGAGCTCTTCTATGTCCCCAGCTGCAGGAGAATCACACTGGGCTCTGCACACCCTCAATGCTGCCCTCTGGCAGGGGGTATGGACATATAAAGGAGCACTGACCAGACACAGAGAAAGCCACAGATGCACACCTAAGTGAGTGGTACCGGACTTGGCTGAGAGGCGAACGCTGCTGTGTGCCCTGGAAGTCCCCAGGGTGGGGACTTACATCACCTGGGTGGACACAATTTGCTCCCTTTCTTCCAATGAGTTGAGGAGGGCTTCCCAGAAAAGGGGACCTCTCAGGAGCTGTGTGAATGAAAGATAAAGGACAGCGAGAGGCTTGCCCAGAGTTCTGCAGCCAGAAGGGGAGTTTAGAGGCAAGAAGGCTAGGGTCACAGAATAACTGCTACAGAAAAGGTGAGCCAGGGCGAGAGCCCACACTCCAGAAGAGGCCTGGCAGGGGGCAGGGGATGCCTGCAGCTTGGCTGGTATCCCTCCAGCCCCAACGCCCCAAAAAACTGGGGGGAGTCTCTCCTTTGCCCAGAGCCTCCCTGCCCCCTCTCCTCCGCTTCAACAGCTCCAGGCGAGGCCTCCTCCTGGGGCAGGCCGAGACAGCTCTTCCGACTTTGCTCCCACCCCAGCAAGCGCCTTCTGGATAGGGGCTGACTCCACCCCACCCCCACCGCTGACCAAACAGCTCATTCAAGCCCTGACGGGTAGAATTTAACCTTCAGTCCTTCTACGACACATACCTGGCATAAAGGATATCTCTTTCAGTCCTAACAATAAGCCCTGGGAAGCAGGTAGTACTGTTATTCACCATTTCACAGATGTGCCAACTAAGGCTCAGTGAGGTGACTTGCCAACATCCTCAGGCTCAGTAGTCCTCAAGCCCTACTGCCCACTGTATCTGATTGCCTGGGTCTGTGCCTGGGCCCCTGCCATTTTACAAAAGGTCCACGGCCTCTCAAGGGCTGGACATGAAGGATGGGCCAAGTCCAGTCTTGATCAGTAAGGCCCACTCGACACTCCCAGCAGCAGCATCCTGAAATACACGTAAATGAAAAATTCCAAGTGTGATGAGCAGAACGTGCTCGTGTGAACCCCGTGGTGGTGGGGATGTGGGGGGCAAGTCAAGGAGCAGATCCCTATACCCCAGCAGATTAAATCCTGCATCCTTCTTTCCTATTTCCTGGTTTCTCTGCTGCATTTTCCTCTAGTTTCCACTTAGTTACTTCTTTCTACCTGCTGTGAAGCTCTGCACCCTGCTCCATGGGGTGGTTCCCAACTGTGCTTTAGAGTCCCCTTTAGAGCTTTCTAAAAATACACGGACTGGGGCAACACCCTCAGAGACTGATTCAGTTCAGGCAGAGCCTGGGTATTGCTTCAGATGCTCTCCTGGCAGTTCTGATCCACAGCTGGGGTTGAAATCTGCTTTACTAACCACACACCTTCTTCCCTCCAGTGTATGTGCTATGCTCCATCACCCCAGCTCCACCACGGGAGCCAGACACCACCATCCTCTATAATCACTCTTCCCTACCCAGCCCAGGATGCAAAGACTGGATTCAAGAAATGAAATTTGCTACAAAAATACTTACACAGCATTTATACAACTCCTTGCCTCATTCTGGATGCTGGGCACACAGGCCATGTCAGTGGACTCCCCTCACCCCTCCATTCAGTTATACTACTTAGGCCTGCCTGTGAAGCCAGTGGCTAAGGTGACAGTTGGTTACATAAAGTGAAGATGAGTCCCTCCTCCAGATGCATGGTCCCTGAAGAAATCTGAAAGTAATTCCTCTAAATTTAGAATGACAGGCCCTTGCCTCCACCCTATCACCCCCTGCACACGCACATGCATACACACATAGTTCTCACGAATTCTATAGGAGGCAGCAGAATCCAGAAACCCGGGGGTGGGCACTACTGGCTGCAGAGTCCCAGCACAACTTTGCTGAAATCGTTCAGCAAAGAGACTCTGCGGGCCTCTCTTTCAAGCTTCACTGTGTACCTCTGTCTCTGCCCTTCCAGCCCACATATGCTGCCTCTTACCTGTTCCCCACTCCAAGATAACTAGGAGAAAGCCACGTTCCCACCCACCCTGAGTCTATGGCTGATGGAATCCTTATCATAGCTACTTCTTGGCCTCTCAGGACATGGGCAGAGAGAACCTGGGGATTTATCAACGTGGGAGCCCAGGGGTGACTGGAGGGGACTTTGGTGGATCTGTCCACACAGCCTAAACAAAGAGTACCAAGCTGACACATGGCAATGGAGCCTTGATTCACCAAGGATCTCAGGCAAGCTAGCTTATTATATTAAAGGGGGACTGTGAATGTCCCCCACCCCTACTCATCACACGCTAGGGCTGGAGAGATCTTAACAAGCAAACAGTGTCTGGGAAGGTATGAGCATTTCTTTTACAGAGTGAACTTTAGTAACTGAATTTAAAATAAAATGAGCAATTAATTAGAACAGTCGTCTCTTATGTGGACTGCCCAAGACAAACCACTGGGATGCAAGAATTTCAGGACTTCTTAGATTTTTAAACGCAGCCTTTTTAATTTATATTTTTGGTGTTACATTTTATAATGTACATATTTATAGGTAGTGTATGTGAATAACTGTAACTGCAAGATAGACATACTGGGGCTCAGGTTCAAATTGTTTACTGGTAAGGGATGTGATAATGAGAAAAACGTGATGACCAGCGACCTGCGAAGTATGCATCACCCACCCAGAGGCAACTCCAATCAGAAACTCACACCAGCATGGGTGGGGGTGGGGGTGCGAAGGTGTGGGCTTCGTTTCAGTGGCTTCCCTGCTTGATGTACCAACCGGTAGGTGGTGAAAGTGACAAGAAGGTGTAAGTACCGCAGATCTTTCTCTCCATCAGTACTTCTAGAATGCTTACCATGTGCCGGGCACAGTGTGGAGCTCTGAGGACTATAATGATCAGCAAAAGCAAGTCCCTCAAATCGTGCAGTGTACCCACAAGGCAAGGGGACAGAGATGCTAATTAAACACTCATAATCTGGAATATGTAGTTATAAACTGAAGCACTCTGAGGGAAAAGTTCTGTAAGAGTTTTCTGGCAAAAGAACTAGATCTAAACCTGAGAGAGGAGGCTGGAGACAGTAAAGATGACTAGATGCTAACTGGATACAGTGGCAATCTCCGTGTAGTGCAGACTTGCAGGAATGAGAGGTAGCCGGGAAGGCCCAGAGAGGGTGGGGCAAGGGAACAGATGACAGGAAGAGGCCAGCAGTGGCCAGACCATGCAGCACCTTGTTGGTCTTTATTAAAGATTTGGGACTTTATCCTAGGAACAATGGTGAATTTTAAGTATGGGGTGACATGGTTACATGTGTGCTTTGATAAGATCATTCTAGTCGAAGGTCACAGCATGGCTTCAAGAGGACTAGACTATGATACAGGGAGATCAGTGGCAAGCAACAGAGCATGTTTTAAACAGACAGGACTTGTAATGGTGATGGATGGAAAGAGGATCATGTGTGTGTGTGTGTGTGTGTGTGTGTGTGTGTGGGTGGTGGGGGGCAAGGGACAGAGGACACGGGTTCCCTTTGGACTTAAGAGTAGGACACTGTTGGAGCACCCAGGTGGAGACATCAGGTGGGTCTCGAGCTTACCCAAGCAGTAAACATCAAACCTCAGGGAGCAGCACATAGTACCTGCAGCTGTCAGTGAGGGAGGGCAAATTTCCCTTTGGAGAGAATACAGGGTAAGAAGGCCCAGTGCCCACGTTTGACTAAGTCAGTACTTCATGGCTAAACAGGAGAGCAACAGGACACCAGAAACTGAGGAGTGACTAGAGCCGTAGAAGACATACCAGAGAAAGGGAGAGCCAAGTGGGGAACATCTTTCATAAAGTCAAGAACGCTGAATCCCGGCCAGGCGTGGTGGCTCATGCCTGTAATCCCAGCACTTTGGGAGGCCGAGGCAGGTGGATCACTTGAGGTCAGGAGTTCGAGACCAGCCATGCCAACATGGTAAAACCCTATCTCTACTAAAAACAGAAAAGTTAGCCAGGCGTGGTGGTGCGCACCTGTAATCCCAGCTACTTGGGAGGCTGAGGCATGAGAGTTGCTTGAACCCAGGAGGTGGAGGCTGTAGTGAGCTGATATCACGCCACTGCGCACTCCAGCCTGGATAGAGCAAGACTCTGTCTGGAAAAAAAAAAAAGAATGCTGAATCCCGCCACTGAGACATCATGCAAGATAAGAAATGAAGGCTGTTGGGATTCTTGGCACTATCTGAAAACAAACCAGACTTCACGGGGTGGAGTCAGAGAGGTGACAGGGTGGAGAAGATAGACAATTCAGAAAGTTTAGGGAATAGGGAGACGAGTGTGATGGGCAGTAACTATAGCACAACACAGGATCAATTAAGGGAGTCTTTGCTTTAAGATGGGAGAAGCATCCCCAGCTGGAGAAGAATCCAAAGGACAGGAGTGGCTAGGTGCCCAGGAGGAACAAAGGAACTAGGCAGGGGTGGCCAAGACAAGAGGACCGCTGAACTGGGAGGGATTAAGGCAGGTTCAGCCTCACAGTTGCTTAGGAAACCAGGAGGTTTCCATTTTCTGTGAGGAGGATGTCCTGGCTGGGAGGGAATGGGTGGAGGCCTGAAATAGTTGCTGAGGGCAGTAAGAAGAGCTGCCCAGAAGAGGGACGAGTCGCTTTATCCTCAGTAGAAACTACCCAGAGTCCAATATCATGACTGTAGTGAATTCCTAGTGGGAAAAAGTAACTTCTGGTAAGTTTGAATCTCTGGCTTCTAAACCTCTTTTCCCATTGAAAGAAATGTCACTTTTTTTATGTAATTTGTCTGTGAATAATATAAGCTGGTTATTTTCTTGAGACAGAGTTTCGCTCTTGTTGCCCAGGCTGGAGTGCAGTGGCATGATCTTGGCTCACACTGCAACCTCCATCTGCTGGGTTCAAGCGATTCTCCTGCCTCAGCCTCCCGAGTAGCTGGAATTACAGGCACCCGCCACCACACCCGGCTGATTTTTTTTTTTTTTTTTTTTTTTGTATTTTTAGTAGAGACAAGGCCAGGCTGGTCTTGAACTCCTGGCCTCAGGTGATCTGCCATCTTGGCCTCCCAAAGTGCTGGGATTACAGGCGTGAGCCGCTGCGCCCAGCCCTAAGGTTTTGTTTTTTTTTTTAAGTGAATACCAGTTATGGTATTCCAGCTATGGTGTTCTAATGGCAACAACAGCTAACATTTCTTGAGAGCTTACTGTGTGCCACCCAGTGTGGCAGGCACTATTACAACCTCATTTTGCTGAGACAAAAAGGGAAGGTGCCCTGAGAGGGGCATGCCCAAGTGCCACAGTTGGAAGTAGGGGAGGCAGGACATACGCCCACGCAGTCTATGTGGGGAAACCGGGTGCACTGTCCTCTCTCCACAGTCTACCCTGACCCAGCACACAAAGTGTGCAATGCACTGAAGGATGGGTGCCCTGGGTGACAAGAGTGTGGAGAAGGGGCTAGGGGAACATGGCTGATGGGGGGCCACTGGCACCAGGAACTTTGGAAGGCACCAGTCTGGGGTAGGAGCCTAGGATTGAGTCCTTATGCTGTGAGGTCTGCGGGGAGAGGAGCAAGACAGAGGAGAGCAGCTGGAGAAGATGGGGTGGGCTGGTTTAAAACAAGTCATGATTGACCCTCAGTGGAGAGGCCTCACAAAGTTACCAAGGGCATATCCATCTTTTAATGGCTTTCAAACATTAACAAGTAATGAAACTAATTTGTAGGTCCAAGCCAGTCAGTTTTCTTTTTAATGAATAAAAATATTTTACATGTAGTAAGAGAGGAGTGTGGCGTCGGTTTTTCACAGAACACAGGAATGCATGTACACAACTGATAGTGGTGTAAAATGGATTTCTTACTATTAGGACCAGAAAGTTTGAAAGCCACTGATCTAATTCAACACTCCCATTTTAGAATGGAGAAAACAGAGGCCCAAAGAAGCCAAACAACTTGTTCAACTTAGTTAATAGCAAAGTATCCAAGTCTTTAATAGTTGTCCGGTAATTTCCTTACCAAACCAGAATCTCCAAATGTAAATACCTCTGGGAAAAACAGCGCTGACTTTAATCCACATTAGAGTAAATAACAGTGGAGTAGTAAGTAAGCTGATCTTTTAGATCTGCTGCCTGGAGCAAGTTTTGGTAAAGGAAACAGTAGCTGAATGAATTCAGGGGGCAGCTGTGGAGCTAAAAACAAAATAAATCCGAGGGAAAGCAGGGGGTTGCAGGGTGTGGCCCAGCACAGGGCTTGGTATGGTAGAATAAAGGGACGTCTATCTTCTTTAGAGTCTGTATATCATCAGGACAACTAGTTCTAGACAAGGAGGCTGCTTCCATGTCTGAGAAGGTGGCTCAGGGCCATGGTGCTTTGCTCATCTAGTTTCAACAAATTTTATTAAATGAGAAGTTCTGAATAACAGATGCCTTCACAAATCTCTGTCCCTGCCAGACTCCATCTCTTTAATGAAAACATCATTGTTGGGTATTTATCATTTGTTGTATAATTATATTTCAAAGCAATAGAAGATTCAGAGTCAGGTCCATGTTTCTCTACTTGAAGGCAGCGGTGCTGGGAGAGGGTAGTTCCTAGGAGACCAGAGAACTAGCTAGAGCAAGGGATGGACTGCCAGAACAAGGAGGAGGGATCCTGGTGGCAAACGTTTCTAAAGAAATGCCTCTCTGGACACCAGAGCTATGAGCCTCCTCTTAAACTAAGTTAGAATTCAGGCCAGACAATTGGACCACGTTCACTGGGCCAGGGCCCAATCACCAACAAGCTCCCTGCTCCTTTCCTAAGTGACTGCACCAAAATAGAGAAGGCATGAGATGTCTGAAGAGTATCCTACACAATTTCCAGGAAGTTTTTAATTTCAGTGTGATGTAATTAATTTGGACCCAAGTTCTGGGATGGCCAGCTCTGAAAGCTCAAGCAGGTGTTTTCCAGTGGTACTGAAGAAGGGGGCCAGGCGCACTGGCTCACACCCGTAATCCCAGCACTTTGGGATGCCAAGGTGGGCAGATCACTTGAGTCCAGGAGTTTGAGACCAGCCTGGTCAACATGGCAAAACCCCGTCTCTACAAAAATTATAAAATAAATAAATAAAGGAAACAAGTCTCATACTGCTAGAGGAAAAGAAAAAAAAAAAAAAAGAAGGATGGCCAACTGTCTAAGTCTAGAGTAAGTCACCCTGAGAGGCTGGTGGTGCAGCAGCAGTACGAGAGAGGGAACTGGGGTTGTGGTTTGCTGTCATAACACAGGCTGCCGTTACGGGGACTAGAATTTGTCCCCTTGAATTTATCTCCTCCTTCCCTTGACCTGGCCAATTTTATAACCATTCCTTCTGTTCATTAGCTCAGGCATAAGAGGCTAGAGGGAAAAACTGTTCTGAAACTCAAAGCCACTATGCTGCTGGTTCATTCCCCAGGAAACACACATGGTAGAAAAGCAGCAGGCCAAAAACTAGAGATTCCAGGATTATCTGTTGTTTTCAAAGATCTGTGCTCTGAAAGGCTGATGTCAGCCACTGGGGCCCCACCTTTGGTTCAAGCCTCAAAGCTCTAACTGTTGCAATCCAAAGCTCCTTCTGTCTGAGATGACATCTAGAACCTAAGAGTGACCATTCAACTACAAGATACACAGAAGGCTTTGACATGTTCTGGGTACACAACGAAGAATTTCAGTTGGCTATACAGAACTCTAGATGAGAAGTGCTTCATATTAAACCAGTAACAAGGATAATTTCTCTTCCTGTGGAGGTTCCTGGGTTGAGCCTGATTTCCACTAGGCGCCAATTACTTAAAGGGCACAGAACACATAAAAGGACTTAAAAAGACCCTGAGAGTACCACCCAAATATATGGCTTGCCATTTGCTTAAACAAAGCAAAACACCAGATCCCAGGGGCCAATCTACTGAACCACCTTTTCACCAAACCTCTTCTGCAAAGGAGACAGATAGTAAACTTCATCAAGAGCCAAAATTGAGAACACTACATAGGCACTTTTACAAGAGAAAAATCTAACACATTTCCACAATTCTTTTATTGATAAAGTTCAGAATATATTGAGTACTTTTTTTTTTTTTGCAATGAGATCTGCTAACGAGACAAGTGGATTTCTTATTTCGGGAGGGAATAACATCTCGTCATTGGGATTCAAAGATAGTGTTCCATACCATCAGATTGACTGCAATGTTTGTATGTACAAATAATTCTTAGCTCATGGCTGTACAAAAACAGGGAGCTCAGTTACAGTTTGGTGATCGCTGTGGTACTCCTGTGACTAGGGGTAGAGCCCAGAAATCCACATTTTACATGCCTCTCACATGATTCTGGTAATGGGCCATGGATCCAACGGACTATCCAATCCTCGGAGTCTCTGTCCACTGTCCACCAAAGGGGACTGTGGTTTTGCAGTGCGAGAACCCGGCTGTGCCACCTACCAGTTGCTCAACCTCTCCAAAAATCAGATGATTCATCCTCACAACAGGGATGGCATTGCACTGCTTGGCCTACCCTTAAAGAGTTGCTGGGATGATTAAGTGAGATGATCCATGAGGTGTTATGAGTATACTATGTCCCAGATACTAACGACATGCCAATTATGTTGAGTTTTTTTTGGCTGCAGATGCAGACTGCCTGAGCAGCTCCTGCTTGTCTTCTCCTTACTCAAAACGTGTCCCCCAGCACCTTAAAGGCCAGATCCACTTCAATCTAACCCACTGTGATGTGCTAAAGTAAACTCAATGCATGGCTTCATAAAATGATAATCCAGAGCCCCTGGTCCTGAACCTCCTGGCCCTCTAATATCTTCAACTAGGATGCTATCCACTCTTCATTTCAGCATCTTCAATAATAGAAAACTCATTCTCTTTCTAAGGTGGCACCACTCCAAAGCTGGAGAAGTAATAGCTCTTCCTTACGGTATCTTAAGAAAAAAGGGTGTTTCAAAGGAGTGTGTAGAGGTTGAGTATGCAGACTGGCTGAGTTTGAGTCCTGGTTCTGCCACTCCCTGGTCACATGACAACCCCTGTATGCCTCAATTTCCATATGCACAATAATGATGATAATAATACTTACCTCACAGTGCTGTTGTGGGGACTAAATTAGTTGATACATGTAATCCACTTAAGAAATGTGCCAGACACAGCGTGGCTGCTATGTAAGCATTAGCTAATATTGTTATTATCCTAAACCATGGAGGAGCTCAAAGTAATGCCTGGAAGCACCCTGATATGTCTCGGAGACTAACACTGTCATATAGACAGCATATACTGAGAGTCATATCAAACCAGTTTTGTCATCGTTTACTGATTAAATGGAATTATTTCATTTTACAGGTGAAGAAACCAAGTTTCAAAAAGGTGGGTTAAGCTCACCAGTCCAAGGTCACAAGGGCAGGTAAACGTATCCTACCTCCTTGTGGCAGGGGGAATTCAAACCCAGGTCTGTGTAATTCCTAAGCCCATCTTCATCATGGAGCCCCCCAGACTCCAAACTATCAGCAGCAGAACTCAACTGACTATGACCATACGGGAACTTCAGGCTCAATTTTCTGCCTGTGAGTTCCTGGTTGGCTTGCATAAACTGGAGTTAATACCATGCTACTTGAACCCAATTAGGCAGTAAGTCAGCCTGGAAAACATCATGCGATGTATTCCAAAGGTCAAAGTAAAAGCTGGCTTCCAAGGCAGTCTCTGCTGGACACTGCCATGAAAGTTAGTCTCTGCACAGATACCAGAGTTCAGCTCGTGAGGTGCTTAACCAGCACCTAAATACCGGCTTTTAAAAATTCTCAGAGACGCCAGCACCGGAGGACCCGACACGACGAATTGCCTGGCTCCTAAGTCAACAGCCGGAGAAAGGCGGTTTACTTTTTTCAAAAGCAAACCTTCATCCCTCTCTTTCGGTTTAGGACCTCATTACTATTGTAGCTGTCTTCCCCCAGGCAAAAATAAAAGGGCGAAGGAGCAGGTTAAGACCGAGGAGGGTTCCCCTAGCCTGCAGGGCGCTGCAACATCCACCTGAAACACGGAGCTCGACCTACCTTCCCGGAGAGCCCAGCCCGGGAGGGCGTTTCCCCAACGGATCGACAACTCTTCCCTCCCGGGGAAGAGGCTGCTGTCCTTGGCTTCAGTCAGGGCCACTACAGTCGCGTGCGCGACACCCTTCACCCCCGCCAAAAGAACCTCATGTTTAATGTTCCCCTTACTCTATCACTTCCGCCGAAGGAGCAAACACCAGAGCGAACGGTTAGTCCTTAAGGCCACATTTAACTACGTCTGAACGCCTGCAGGAGGAACAGCGAAACCCCGGAGAGGAGGGCGTGGGAGGCAGGGAGCGCGTGGGGGGGCACTTGCACAGAGGATCGTCGTCCTCCCGGCGCCGCGGCCGCCGTGACGCTCCAGCACAGCCTCAGGCCGCTGGCGCCGGGCGGAAACCCCCATCGGGGCTCAGAGCACAACTGGGGGTCCCCAGTGCCGGCTCCCCCTGCCGCCTCCGCGCGGGAGGCCGTCGGGGCGATGGCGCAAGACTCCGCTCCCCCCGCCCCCCACAGCGACAACAGCCACGGTGACAAAATGGCAGCCCGGCGCCCGGCAGTCGTGCCACAGGCGCGCAGGGCCCTGGCGGCGGCTCCTGCCCCCCAGTAACGCCTGGGCGCCCTTCGGGCTCAGCCCCTGGCAGGCCTAGCCGTTAAAATAAATAAATAAACAAAAACAAATAATAAAAATAAAACCTGGAGCTCGAAACCAGCCCGGGAAGCCACAAGGCCGGCCCCGCGCGTACTGCACCCCCACCGCCCGCCTGCCCGCGCCCCGCGCCGCATGGAGCCCGGAGCCCGCATTCTGAGCCCCGCGCCCCGCGCCGGGGAGGAGGGGCGGGGCGTGCGGCGCGAGCCCCGGGAAACATGGCTGCTCGTCCTATTTCGGCGTCGCGGCATGGCCACCAGCTCCCGGAGCCCAGTTGGGAGAGGTGCCTAAGGTGGGTGTGTGGGGGGCCCGGGAGCAGCGCGGCGGGGAGGGGCGCAGGGGGCGCGCTCTGGGAGCCATTTGTCTTAAGAACGTTTAAAAAAATACAGTTCCTCCTCCCCCACCCCTTTTGTCCCTCTTTCGCTAGCTTTCTCCCCCACCCCCGCAAATGTGCAGAAAGTGCCCCCTCCTCCGCCACCCGCGCCCCACCCCGCCTCCAGGCAGGGGGCAGGCGTGTGGGCCGCGAGGCTGGGAGGCGAGGGGGCGAAGCGTGAGAAATCGCTCCCAGAACGGCGCGGTGCGCTCCCCTCCCCAACACACACACACTCGGGGAAGTTTAAAGAGCCGGTTCGACCCGCTTTCCGGCTCGCTCCCGGGGGGCCGGCAGCGTCAGTCGGGTTCGCCAGGCCAGCCGCGCCCCCACACCCACCCGCGGCGACCCCGACCCCGCGCTCGGCGCCCTTCCCCCTCCGCGCAGGGGGCTTCCGGAAAGTACGCGGGAAGACCGCGGCCCCGACCCCCTCCCCCATCACCACACCCAGCCCCCAAACGCAAGGCGCCGGGTCCCGGCCAGGACGAAAGCGGCCGGAGAAAAGCAAACCAATGGCAAATAGTGCGGGGAAACTCCGGCCTCCTCCGGCGGCGCCCCCTACTCTCCCGCGACCGCCCCCTCCCCGCCCTGCGCGCCATAAGGCACTCGCACGTCTCCAGTCCACAGCTGCGTTAAGGCGGGGAGGGGGTAGACAAAAAGGATCTTGTTTTCAAAAGTCTCACTCAGGTTTGGGGGGAGGAACTAGGGAAAAGAGGAAGCGAGGCCTGCCTTCGCGGGGAGTCGGGTTTAACGGGCTGGAGGAGCGACAGGCCAGCGCACGGTGCTGCCCAAACTCCCAACTCCGTGGAGCTCGGGCCACCGAGACTGGGGGCGTCCTCCCGCCAGCGCGTCCCCGGTCCCCCCGAGGGGCCAAGAGGGGAGTTGGCCGGGGTCTCCGCCCCAGAGCCGCCAACTCGCCGAAAACACTCAGGTTTGAAAGCGAGAGGGAGGCAGAAATAAAAACCAGCGTTCGAGTCACCCACCCTCACCTTCCCCCTCCTCGGGGGTGGGCTTTCGCTCGAGCCTGGCGATTCCCACCCGTGTAAGTTTCCTCCGGCTGTGCTCCCGCCGCTGCCCAATCAATAACGGCGGCTAGCGGGCAAACTCCCATCCTAGAGCTGCGTGTTTGCCATGCCCGCATAAACGTGGACCCAGCCAGTACCCACCACCGGCGCCAGCTCCGGGCAGCTCGCGTCCTGACAAAGTTTCCCGTGCCCATTTATTAAGCAGGCGCCGAATGGCTGCCGACGAGCCCAGCCCTGAGAAAGACGGGCCGGGGGTTCGAGCTGGGGGACACCAGGGCCCAAAGGCTGGCATCTTGGGGAGGCCGGAAGGAGCTGGGGCGAGGGGGGACCGGGACGTAGCCTTTGGGCAACTTGCACCAGCGATCACTGGAGGCAGGGAGGCGCGGGGATTATCTGTGCCTTTGCACGTTCGAAAATCCCTCCCCCTCCTTCTAATTTATCCTCCCTTCGGAAGGAAAGGAAGAAACATCAGCATCTGGCCCGAAGGTGGGGTGGAAAGAGTGAGGGAGAAAGAGGAGGAGAGGAAGGGAGGCAGAGAAAGGGAGGGAGGGAGAGAAAGGGCGCGTTCACGAACACTACAAAGTTACAAATATGGCTCCCCCGTCTCTCGCCTCATCACTGCAAAGAAATGAAGACGCACTTTAAACTCCAGCCATTCCCAACTCCGCTGCAGCCCCCTCCCCACGCGCTCTCCCCGGGGCCCTCGGCCCACATTTATCAGAAACTAAACCGGACTCGCGAAGCCCCAAACTTATTGTGTGTGCGAGCGAGCGAGCGAGAGAAAGGGAGGGGGGAGGCGCGGGAGGGGGGCGGAAGGGGGGATACATTTATAAAATGTAAAACCCCCTTTTTTTGTTGTTAAATTCAGGAGGCAGCCCCTTTCCTCCTCCTCCCTCGTTAATCTTCCCCCCAGACGGAGTCACGGGAGCAGCGATCTGCGAGGGTGATTTCGCCTCATTCTCTCCGACCCAAACGCGTGCGCCCGCCGGCCCCCGATGGGTGCACACTCGCACGCACACTCTCGCACCCACACTCGCACACGCGGGAGCACACGCACAGGTAGTCACACACCAAGGGCAGCGGCGGCGGCAGCCGGAACATGCTCGGATGGCATTGCAACCCCCCAGCCTTGCCAATTCGCTTGCAGTCCGACCCCCAAACCCGCACCTCCCGGGCGCCCCCCCCCAAAAAAAGTGCCTCCCCCCAGCGCGCACACACACACACAAAGTAGGAGAATGGACCGACAGAGATATTTTTGGCAAATGCTCACATCAGAGGGCGTCCTGTTCCGCAGCTCTAAATGAATCCGTCTGCCCATCTCCATCTCTCGCGCTCTCTCTCTGCAGAGGCTCCCGCGCCGGCGGAATTCAATCAATAAACCCCGAACCCACGGCCGCGCGTTTTAGGACTTTGAAGGCTCAACCAGCTCCGCTCGGTTCTCGAGCCCCCAGCACCCGCGGCGCACACTAACCTGATCGCCGTGGAGGCGGGATCTGCGGCTCCGCGGACGAGCGGCAGCGGCCCGAGCCAATCGCCGCCGAGGGTCTCCGGGCAACAGCCAATGGCAGCGGCGGCGGGGGGGGAAGGGACCAATGGGCGGGCTGCGCAGCCGGCCAGGGAGGCTCGGCCATTTGGTTGTGGTGCCGGAGACGGACCCCTTTAGATTTCGGGGCGGCTGAGGAGCGCAGCGGCTGCTCTGTGGCTGAGTGAGGGGGGTGGGCGGAATGGCGGGGGAAGGGAAGGTGACTGTGCCTCGAGGGCCGAGCCGCCCGGCCTCGCCAGCCCGCCGCCGCCTCAGCGTTCGGCCGGGGGCGGGGCCGCAGGTGCGTTCTACGAGGGGGAGGGGCGCGGCCGGAGGGGTCGGGTCGGGTCGGGGTCCCCGCCCGGCTGAGGGCTTCGCGAGGCGGCGCGACGGGGTTGCGGAAGGAGGCGGGAGGCTTGAGGTCCGGGGGCCGCGGGCTGCCCAGCGGGAGGGCAGATGAAAGGCCTGGAAGGAGGGGAGGGGTCAGGGTGCAATGCGGGGAGGGGCTCGTCGTGTCCCGGGTCCGGCGGCTAGCGCTGGGGAACGTGGCTGCCCCCGTCACCCCCGCCGCGGCCGCCCAGCCCGCGCCCCTCTTCCCCTCCGGCCTCGTCCCGGTCAGGCCGCCGCCGTCGCCACCCGCGTATACATAAGTCAGTAAAAGCAAGATGCTTCCACTTTTGGATGACTTACCGCGCGGTCGCGACCCTTCCCACGAAGAGGCTTTTCAGTTTGCTGTCACATAAGGTCAGCTTGGAAGAAGTGATCACCAAGAGACACCCAAGATCTTGTTTAGGCAATAAAGGAATGAAGACCATGGATTAAGAACTGTTGCTGGATATACAGAATATTAAAAGGTGGAAAAGGAAGGTGCTCATAACTCCTGGTTTTCTGGACCAAACATAATTTATGGGCTTTATAGACCTAGTGAAAGAGAACGGCGCACGGTTTATTCTAATCGTCCACCTGAGTCATTTGGTTCGGTTTGGGTTGCCAAGGAGGCTCTAACTGGAGCACTTTCTCCAGGTTTTTCGGCGTGCTTGCCTTGGGTATTTTTGAATCACATTAAGTTTTAAGAGACCCTAAAGCCCTGATGCCCACTGGGTTACCGACTTATGGCACTAAGTTGGCTGCCTGTGGCTGTTAATAAACCACGGGGATTGTTGTCAACAAGGACAGATACATCCTTACCTTTCCACACAACTGTATTTTAGTGTCTGTTTCTACATGTCTGCACTCTTCCCCACACACCTCAAGATAGTTTTTCCGGATACATTGTGTTTATTTTTCAGGAACACGGGTTCAAAGGAGAGAGAAACCAGTATGTATGTTGCAAAGTTAAAATACTGTTACATAATAGCAATACAGTTTCATTCTTAGACATATAAAGTTGAGGAGGAAGTAAAAAGTGACAATGTAAATAAAACACATACAGAATGCTTACACTGGGGAAGAAGCTGTAGTAACTTTAATGTTGCAACCTGATGGATTGCAAGTGTAAAGCCCTGCAACTAAGGATTTGACTGAGGAAATTCTTTCAGATAAAATGATAAATGGAATTTGAAGTCTGATGTTTACTCTGAGTAGGTGGGAAATGCAACATAAAAGTTAGAAGTCATTGTTTTATTTCATCTGGGTATAAATAGTATAATTTATTTAACTTGTTGACTTACCTGTCATCCTCAGATTTTGTTAATCTTACTGAAGCCTATTTGTATAGTTGGAATTTATTCTAAGTTTTATTGGCTTCTTTGTAATACACGAGAAACCCCAAATTACCGATTTATGCCATTGAGACAGTTGTTGTTTCTGGAGATGGTGTTTAGGGTTGTATTCAAACAGAACCTTATCAAAACAGGTCAATATAGTGTGTATGATCTGTGTAACACAGGAGTCCTGAAGTTTGTGTTCTCTTTGATGGTAAATGTTCATCTTCTATTTAAAAGTTGAACCACAGTTAAGACCACGCTGCTAGCAATTCGATATGAGACAGTGTCTTTCCAGAGGAGTAATCCCTTAAAAACCAACCAATCAAATGCAGAGATATGCCCCATCCAACTCTGCTAAATAGAAGCAAATAGCTCACTTTATTGTACAAAGACTCAAGAGGAAGACTTAGAAGCCCACCCCCTCTCCCATTAAAGAGAAAGTACAGAAACAAATTAAAGTTAGAGTTGAAAAAATCATGACCTGATTACTAAATCACAACATTAAATGTGACAGTTGTTTTTAGAAGCATCTTACTTTTATGCATTTTGATAACTTTTGTATTAATGTTAGAAAATTGAAAGAAGGCTTCACTGGATGTCAGTCATTACAGAGACTGAAATATCTAAAAGTATATGTATAACCAATTGAATACTTTCCGCTTTCCTTACATACTTGAAATAAGAAATTTTCTTTTGCTTTTACAAATAGATGTATTTGTAAGAAAATTTTCATATGATTTTGCTTTTTTATTATTAAAAAAAGGAATATAGCTCAGCCAAAGCGGAGCTGTATTTGCCCCACACAACATGACCAAATACAAAAAAAAAAAAAAAAAAAAAAACACTGCTCTTACATACCTTATTTTACAAAGTGGTTTTTTAAATTACATTTTATTGTATATTATAGGAGTAAATAAGTGTTCTAAGTGGCAATGCAGAAAATATAGAAAGAAAAGAAATCCTATATCAAGGAATCTTGGCTGAATTTTGAAACGGAGTTGGGAACAGGTAAGAGTTCCTATCTACTGTGTAATTCTACAATAGGAATTGTGTTTGAAAGATGTAGAATCTCTAACCTCTGAAACTAGGTTTGAGTCACACTGAGAAAAATAAATGAGATACAATTCAAAGTTTGACCCCCTAGAGAGAAAGATGGCCAAGGGAGGAAAGATCTTCCCGCCTTCCAGAATATCCTCCATCAAGAACCATTCCAAATAAATAAGCAGCCTATTTTGTTCTTAAAGACCTGTGATCTATGAGTATCTTTAGGCTCTTTTGAAATGTGTAGGAGAGTACTGTTTTACAAATAACCATATCGTTACTATTGCCATTTTATTAGGTTGGTGCAAAAGTAATTACCATTTTAAAAAAGGCAAAACCACAATTACTTTTGCACCAATAGCACATTTGCCCTTGTTTGGTCTCTGAAGATGGAGACCTTTTGGTTAACATCCTTTTTATGAGTCAAGCTAATATACCCACAGCTCAGCTTTTTGTTTTTGAACTTGAATCACATCACTGGCAATCGGCCATAGTACTCTTACCTACATCATGGTTCTGCTGCTTGAACCCCAAAGACAATGACATGGAAAAACTCCAGCTTAATTATATTCTCTTTTGTTTGTATATGTAAATAGTTTTTAGGAATGTAGATTATTATTTTGAAATCTGTGGTAACAAATGTGAAAACTACTACATTTTTATTTGAATAGCAAAATAATGTTGAAGCCTGGGATCTAAAAAGTTTATTCCTTATTTTCTTTTGCTTAATAAAGTATTTGATAATTTAGAAAAAGGATTTTTTTTTTTTTTTTTTAATGATTGGGTAGTTACTTTATCAATGGGTTGGTCATGGACAAAAAGCACTGTTGGATGAAAACAGTCATATATGTGACTTTTAAAATTAATAAGCCAGGCATGGTGATGTGCCCCTGTAGGCCCAGCTACTTGGGAGGCTGAAGTGAAAGGATCGCTTGAGCCCAAGAGTTCAAGAACAGCTCAGACAACATAGCAAGACCTGTTTCTCTAAAGACAAAAAATAGTCAAAATCTTTACAAACAGCTTTAAGATGGTTGGTTTCTTTTAAAAAGGAAAAAAAGGCCTGGGTGCGGTGGCTCATGCCTGCAATCCCAGCACTTTGGGAAGCTGCAGGCAGATTGCTTGAGCTCTGGAGTTCGAGACCAGCCTGGGGAACATAGTGAAACCATCTTTACCAAAAATGAAAAAAAAAAAAGAAAAGAAATTAGCCAGGCATGGTGGCGTGCACCTGTAGTCCCAGCTACTCCAGAGGCTGAGGTGGGAGGATCACTTGAGCCTGGGAGGTAGAGGTTGCAGTGAGCCGAGGTCGCACTTCTGCACTCCAGCCTGGGCAATGTAGCCAGACCCTGTCTCATAAAAAAAAAAAAAAAAATGCCAGGTGTGGTGGCTCACGCCTGTAATCCAGAGCTCAGGAGTTCAAGACCAGCCTGGCCAACATGGTAAAACCCCATCTCTACTAAAAATACAAAAAAAAAAAAAAAAAAAAGCCGGGCTTGGTGGCACATGCCTATAATCCCAGCTACTCGGGAGGCTGAAGCTGAGGTGGGAAAATTACTTGAACCCAGGAGGCAGAGGTTGCCATGTGCCAAGATTGCGCCATTGCACTCCAGCCTGGGCAACAAGAGCAAAACTCCATCTCAAAAAAAAAAAAAAAAAAAAAAAACACTTGCACACTTGTTTGGAAGTCTCTAAAAATTTTGTGAATCAGTTTCTTAAATATATTAAAGACAATTTTGAAGTAGCAATGAGGGAAGTTTGTTTACCATTCATCAGGAAGAAAACCAGAGCTGTAAGCTCTTACTTTTAGTATTAAAATATGACTGTGAAGGAAAAAAATAAATGCCTTAAAGACAGATAATGGAATGAGGAGCTATAGAACAAAGTGACCTAAGGCAATTTTGGTTGTAAAATAGAAATACAATTAAGTTAGATTCTACTGATTTGTTTTAATCCATCTGGAGTTGAGGTTTACCTCTATGAAGAAAAGAATACTAAAATCTATTAAGATGTGAGGTAGAGATCAGACTTTTTAGGAACTTTTAATATTTTTGCTATTTGCAAATGGCATTTGTAACTTTCATATACATAGTAAAATTATGTGTACAATAATTAAATCCTCTTAGATTCTCTGCTTTGTAATGGCAATTGTTATTTGTACCTCTTAAGTAATGATCTATCTGTAAAACATTTTCTACAACGCCTCTTGAATTAGAAATCAATTTAATGCATTCTGAGAAACTAGTAAATTTTTAATGTATTTCTAGTTGAAATATTGGGTCCTTTCAGGCGAGAGTATATGTATACCCTAAACTTTCTTTGGAAGTTCTGGATCCTAGCAACTATAGTATAAAAACTTTGAATTCATTTGTACATGACGAAATGAGATAGCCATGATAGGTGTTAGAGGACTTTTACCCAGTGGAGGAACATGTTTCATGTTTTAGTCTGCTGCGTTGGTCTTTTTTTTTTTTTTTTTTTCCTTTCTTTTTGAGACAGGGTCTCACTGTCACCCAGGCTGGAGTGCAGTGATGCGATCATGGCTCACTGCAGCCTTGACTTCTTGGGCTCAAGCAATCCTCCTGCCTCAGTCTCCCAAGTAACTAGGGCCACAGGTATGTGCTAGCACACCTGGCTAATTTTTAAATTTTTATGGAGATGAGCTCTCACCATGTTGGCCAGGCTAGTCTCAAACTCCTGGGCTCAAGCGATCCTCCTGCCTGGGCCTTCCAAAGTGCTGGGATTACAGATGTGAGCCGTGCTGCCCAGTCTTGCATTGGTCTTATAACTCAATAATGTACGTGAAATTATTGTATATGCCTTCTTGTATATGAGAATTACCACTTCTACATCTATTTGTTGGAGGGCAAGTCAAGTAAGTGTGACAAACATTTTTCACTAGGCTAGACCAACTCATGTCTGTGTTCATGTTGAGAAGTAATTCTATAGATGAGGCAGAAGAGCAGACAAACTCAGGATACAAGTGTGCAAAGATGTATAGCAGACGTGTTGATCATCGTATCATAGCACTTTTATAATAGCAAAAAAAAGAAGAAAAGAAAGGGGAAGAGGGAAAATGAAAAAGAAAAAAAAAACAGAAAAGACTCATATGCCCAGGAAAAAAGTCTGGGAGAGTATGTACCAAAAAATGTTTTAAAACTTTGATTACAATGGTTTTGCATGGGTGATGAGGTCATAGTGGTTTTTGGTTTTGGGGTCTTTTATTTGTCTATATTTTAAAAGTTTTCCATTGATAATTTTTGCAATGAAACAGTTATTTTAATGGAAATTATAGGTGTAGATGATATGTGGAATGTTTATGCTAGTCAGAATTTTTGGTGAAGACAACAGAAATGTACCCTGACCAACGCAAGAAAAAGGCAATTTTTATAAGTCTGTCACAGAGCTAAAGAAGAAGAACAAGGTCCAGGAAAGAATAAGCAGCCAGGGAAGCTGGCAACCTGGAGCACAGCCAAGATGGTCCCTGCCCTAGGTACAGTCTTCAGAGGACCCCACACCTCAGAAGTCATCTCTATGCTGTGGGCTGTGAACCCCACCATACCTACAATGATCTCAGCATCCTGCCTTTTTGTGTCACTCCCTCGAGGTTGAAAGCCCTTGGCAAGAACATTTGCAGATGCCCCAGCTGTCAGAGAAAAAAGATTATCTTCCTCCTTCAGCTTCTACGGTGGGATGTGTGACCCTGCCTCCTGCCTATTTTAGGACTCTGCCTAAACAAAGTGTTCTGGTGCTAGGTGACCAAAACCAAAAATCCATGAACATGTTCTAACAAAATAATGCTGTGAAGGTTTCCTGATGATCCATGTTACTCCCATAGTATCTCCTCTCTTCCTCCCTACTACTTACCAGCAAGAGACCATATCACCTATTTAGGATCAATGTAAAGCAGAGCTAATATCTGAAATCCCAATTTCTTTTCAAATGCTTGCCTTCCCAAATTTGAAGTCAGAAGAAACAATGTATTCCTGCTGATGTCAATAAGACTTCCTCAGCTGGGCATCGTGGCTCACACCTGTAATCCCAGCACTTTTTGAGACCGAGGTGGGCAGATCAGTTGAAGTCAGGAGTTTAAGACCAGCCTGGCCAACATGGTGAAACCCCATCTCTACTAAAAATACAAAAGTTAGCTCAGCGTGGTGGCGCACACCTGTAATCCCATCTACTTGGGAGGCTGAGGCAGGAGGATGGCTTGAACCTGGGAAGTGGAGGTTGCAGCTAGCCAATATGGTGCCACTGCACTCCAGCCTGGGTGACAGAGTGAGACTCCATCTCAAAAAAAAAAAAAAAAAAAAAAAAAAAAAACAAAAAACTCTACCAAAGCAGAACTGGTGATAATCTTAAGACTTGGAAAAGAAATATCCCTAGTAGAGATACTTGATTTTTAAATTACAAGGAATTTAGTTCTAAGGGATAATCTATATATTTCATAGATAAATGGAAATATCTCTAGATATCAGATGATAGAAGATCTTGAGCAGTGATGGATTACTGCTAATGGATTTCTGTCTGCTACTCTGAGCACAAGTTCAGGCTCAAGTGCAGAACTAACATGAAGGGTTTGAGAATTTAGTCAAAATCTGGAAGTAGGCAAGTGGTCACAGGCTAAGTAAGGGTTCATAACAGGATGCAGTCATTGAAGGACAATTGTGAAGAAAAAATGCTGATGGTGAAGCGAATGCAAAAACCACAAACACATTGAAGAGGCCTATATTCCTGGGAACAAAGAGGAAGATTATCAATGATGTGCTTGTAGAAAACATATTAATACTGGAATATTGTCTTCTTTCCCATCATTTCAGATCAGTTAGCTTAGATTACTATTCAGCTAGAAAAAAAACAAATTACACCCTTGCAAGGACTCTGAACAATATTGGAATTCAGCTGTTTTGTTTCTAATAAAACATGGTTTAACTGTTACCTGGATAGAAGTTCCTTATAAGTGCAAATTACTTCAGAGAATCAGTGCTAAAGATTCTGTTCATTGGTACACTAAGTGTTCTTCATGACCCAGTGTTTTATTTCTTATAATTTAACTTTTTTTCTCAGATAATTTAATGAAAATTATGGCAGTCTGCTCATTGTTCAACAAAATCCATTTCCTCTTCTCCTTGAACACAAAACTTGACTATGTTTCCTAGATGACCCTTGCAGTTAGATGGGGCCATGTGACTGGGTTCTAGCTTGTTGATTATAAGTGGAAGTGATGCTGCCACTTAAAGGCTTGAAAGTGCCACTGCATACTGACTGAGATGCAGTGACCCTTGGAAACCTTGTGTTTATGAGGTGGACCCCCTCTCAGGCTGTATCTCTTAAGAGTCATTTCAGCAACCTATTTACTTGCCCACCAAGAGATGAATTGTGACCAAGAAACTTTTATGGGGCTGTGCCATTATGTGCTTGTATCTGTTTGTTACTGTAGCCTATGCTAGTAACTAGTACAATAATAAAGGTTTTTTTCGGTCTTAGTTTTCTATTCATTTGTAGACCAATTGTAAATGTGAATATTGTATTTCCATTGTATCTTGGCTTACATGTTCAAAGCACCATAAAACAGATAGAAGGATTATATTAACAAGTACTTATTGAAGAAAAGGTCAGTGCAAGGGAGTCTATAGAATAACATGTAAATGTGTCTCTTTCCCCCAAACTTAGTGCTTGGCTCATAGTAAGTATAAAATAAATGCCTGTTGTTTCATCAATAAGTAACCGTCCCCTCCCAAGCTGCAGACTCACATTTTAATTGCTCATTGGGCATTTCCAAACAGCTGTCTTACAGGAACAAACTACATGACATTTCCAAAATGAATCTCTTCCTTGCCAGCCTCTGCCTACTCTGCCTCCACCAAACTACCTTTATCCTCCTGGCTCTCCTGTTTTGATTAATGGTACCCTTGGAATTGTCCTCTGTTGACTCCCATAACCAAATAGTTACCTCGTCCTCTAAATTTCCAACTACCTTTCCTCCTACCAGCCCCACTTTTTCACCACTCTATCCAAGCAAGCTCGCCCCACTCTCTCATGTCTAAATTGGCACCGTGTGCTAAGAGTTCCCAGGCTTTGGGTTTTCTCACCAATAACATTTCAAAAAAGGGTTTAGGACCAACATAGAATTCCAAACTTTTAATTTTGCCAGATAAAGACATTCTTTAAAAAACTTATCTTTTATTCTATAGACTATTTTAAGAATGGTAATGTAGAGAGGACTCAGCTTTAGAATATAGGACACTCCTCTACATTGAATTTAATTTTATGAGAATTCACTACCTTGTTCAAGATTGGGTAGTTGGAAAGTCTTGCCTAGATCAGCACTGGCCCTGAGGTCTTGATGTGGTCTTGTGGCCAGATGAATGTTTCTGAGTTCCAGTTCCAGTGCTCCTCTGGTCAACAACAGCCTCTCTGGTTCCCTGTGGCCTGCTTTCCCCAACCTGGCATTAAAACTCCCCAAAGAAGACCTCACACTACCTTTCCAGTGTTATCTCCTAATTTCCAGGCAAATTAGACCTTCCATTATTCCTTTTTGTTTCCTCTCTTTGACTATGCAGTTATTGCACCTGTACAGTCTATCCTTTTTTCCCCACCACTCAAAATTCTACCCAAAATTTAAGACCACATTTGATATCACTGCCTCCTTTGAAACCTTTGATCCACTTTACCCACACAAACAAGAGCTTTCCTCTCCTTGAACTTGCATAACATTGTAAAGTATAGCAAGTGGCTGCTTTCTTCCACATGCTGTGCTTATTTACCTCTCCCACAAAATTACAATAAATCCTTGAAGAAAAATGTTTGATTCATTTTTATTACCCCTCCATTATTTGAACATTAAATATTTAATATATATTTAATGACTTAATGAATACTTTAAACATAGTGAGCTCCAGACTTTAAAAAGTATCTTTGAAACGTTTAAATAACTTTAATCTTCAATGTCAAGTAAATAACAATAGGGTATTGGGGAAACAGATTGCTAAGTAACTTGTTTATTCTTTCCAAAATGAAGGAAACAAAAATAAATTCCAGTTTCTATGACCATAACACAGAAGATTTTTCTACTATAAAGATTTTATTTTGGGCTCCTACCCAGGAATTGTCTTTTATTTTAGGGCCCTAACCAGGAATTGAATTGTCTTAAAAGACAATTTGTAGGAGAAATAGGAATTACAGATCTTCCTAACTCTGATCTAATTTTGTGTACAAGCCATTTTTAGTGAATGTACTTGGGCACGGCTTTTATTCCTTTAGATTTTGTTTTCACCAAAAAGCAAGAAAAAAATGGGGTGACAAAACTCATCTATTTCCCTCTTATTTCACTTTTGAAGGAAATCTGAGCACTTGTACTTCCATGTTCTGTCTTTGACCTAAGAAATATTTTTTTTTATAGTGTGCTATTATTATGAAAATCAATATTGGCCGAGCACGGTGGCTCACGCCTGTAGTCCCAGCACTTGGGAGGCTGAGGCCGGCAGATCACCTGAGGTCAGGAGTTCAAGACCACCCTGGCCAACATGATGAAACACTGTCTCTACTAAAAATATAAAAATTAGCTTGGCATGGTGGCACACACCTGTAATCCCAGCTACTCGGGAGGCTGAGGCAGGAGAATCGCTTGAACCCTGGAGGTGGAGGTTGCAGTGAGCTGTGATCGTGCCATTGCTCTCTAGCCTGGGTGACAAGAACCAAATGTCTCAAAAAAAAAAAAAAAAAAAGAAAAAAAGTAAATTTTAAAGTTTTATTCCTCTTATAGGAATAATAGAAAAATCCTCAAAGATTAGGTCAAATATATTCTATCTTGTTATTAATCGTTTTGGGGGTTGTTTTTTGTTTTTTTGAGATTGAGTTTCACTCTTATTGCCCAGGCTAGAATGTGGTGCTGTGATCTCAGCTCACTGCAACCTCCACCTCCTGGGTTCAAGCGATTCTCCTGCCTAAGCCTCCTGAGTAGCTGGGATTACAGGTGCCCGCCACCACGCCTGTCTAATTTTTGTATTTTTAGTAGAGACGAGGTGTTGCCATGTTGGCCAGGCTGGTCTCAAACCCCTGACCTCAGGTGATCCACAAGCCTTGGCCTCCCAAAGTGCTAGAATTATAGGCATGAGCCACCGCACCCGGTCATTTTTTTGTACTTTTTAGTAGAGACGGAGTTTCACCATATTGGTCAGGCTGGTCTCGAACTTTTAACCTCAGGTGATCCACCCACCTCAGCCTCCCAAAGTGCTGAGATTACAGATATGAGCCACCGCGCCCAGCCATGATTAAGTGTTTTATGGAAGGTATGAAAATAAAAGACAGAACCCTATAAAAATATAGAACTTTCTTGGCTCTTAGAACTGGCCAGGAAAATACAACTTGTAATCTGAATTTTAGTCAGAGTATGTGGTAAGAGCCTTTTTATGTGTAGCCGTGCACTACAACTAGAGATGGGGAAAGCATAATGGTTTTTCAAATTTATTGCTTTAAAAAAATAAATTTCTTGACATCCAGTTCCAGTCATGATTGAGGAGCTGGTATTGGATTCACCTTTCTGATGTAAACAACAATAGAAGCTAGACACATTACGTAAAATGACAACATGCGTCACTGGATTATTATCCTTCAGAAAAAGGAAGCCTGTGGCCAACCTCACATTCATCCCAGCACAGAGAGATGGAGCCCAAAGAGAGAGCAGCAGTGTCTCTGGGCAGAAGAAACAAAGATTGGAGCTCAGGCCTTCTAACACAGTTGGGTTTGGAGGGCAAGGAGACAGGAGCTATAGAAAAGGAGCCCTCGCAAATTGCATTAAAATTTCCCTCAGCTATTCAGCGCACTGTTAAGATCTGTATTTTCAGGGCAAGACTTCAGAATGTCTAGCAGACAATAGTTTTTGGGAGGCTGAGAGCTGAACAGAGATTTCAGAGGTTGCACAATAATGTGGATATGCAAGCCGTTAGGCTCATTCTAATGTACAATGTGTAAACCTTCACGGATGCCGAGGTATTCACAGAGACTGGAAAGCCCACATCCTAGGATTATGGACCATGAATTACCAGTGTTACACAGTAGGAGTGAAGGCTAAATTTATTTATTTATTTACTTATTTATCTATTTTTAATGTAATGCCATTTATTTAACCTCAAAAAATTTCAACATTCTAAACATACAAAAAATAACAACAAAATAACAAATTGTGTTTAAGTATGGAAGATTCTTGAACTTTCATTCATACAGTGGCTCTTCGCTTTGCTGACAGTGAAGAGTTCTACAATTTGTTTAGAAACAAAGTTTAAAAACTACCGCACTTAACTAAAACAAAACAAAAGGAAACAAAAAAGCTCCTCATGCCAGCTGATCCCCCTTTGTCCACAGCTAAGATGGCAGCAGAATGCTGTCACTATATACAGAAACAAGACAATCTGAAGCTAAATTGATGCCACTGCAGAGTCAACAGGCCCAGCCTCGCAGTGCACGCCCTGAGCTACCGCCCCTCCAAAAGGCATCTTCTCCACTGCCTCGACGCCAAGCAGGGAGTGTCAAGAATTCGTCTCGTTTGTTTTGTTCTTTTTACAAATATATATAAAATATACAATATATGCATATTATATGTTATATATGCATATTATATATACATATATGCAATATAATATATACATTACATATATTACATAAATATTACATATATAATATATACATGTATTATATGTATAATGTGTATATATTATATATAGGTATATATTATATATAATATATGCACATATTATATACATATACATTATATATAATATATACGTGTATTTTATATATAATATATACATATATACACACACAGTTGATAACTTAGAATTTCTAGCCAATAACCACATAGTTAACACCACCTTACCAAAAAAAAAAAAAAAGCCAGAAACATCTTTAGATGCCTTGTCACACCAACAGCAAAGTGCGCAGAGGGAGGAGAACACGAGAGTGGCTTTTCATTTTGAAAATGTTTGCGTGGGGTCAACGACTGAGGAGAAGCTGGGAGCGAGCCCAGGCGGCAGTTTTTAGGTTCATCAGCACTGCACTGCAGGAATGGCAGACCTCGGGATCTCTGCTAGCCAGTTTATGGCAGTGGTCTGGGATAAGTCATCCCCAGTGGAGGCTCTGAAAGATCTGGTGGATAAACTTCAAATGTTAACTGGCAATAAAGGCCGCGTGTCTGTGGAAAACATCAACCACCTGTTGCAGTCTGCCCACAAATAATCCAGCTTTGACATTATTTTGTTGGGTTTAGGCCTGGGAAGTACCACTCTGCACAGTGCTGAGATTTTTGCCTGAAATCGCCGGGATCCTTCAGCCTAGTGGATGTCTTTTTCTGAAAGAACCATAGAGACAGCTGTAGGTAACAATAGCAAAGCGAAGACAGCAAGCTGTGTTCAGCCTTGACTCCTTCTGGTCTTGTGGAAGTGAAAGAGCTGCCGTGGGAGCCCTTAAGCCCTGAGGAGGTACAGTCTGTTCAAGAACACCTGGGTCATGAAAGTGACAGCCTGCTGTTTGTTCAGATCACAAGCAAAAAAAGCAAACTTTGAAGTAGGTTCTTCTAGTTAGCTTAAGCTTTCCATCACCAAGACGTCATCTTCAGTGAAGCTTGCTGGTTACCCTGCTGCTGCCAAGCTGTGGACCCTCTCAGCCAATGATATGGAGGATGACAACATGGCTCTCATTGACTCAGAGGAGCTGCTGGATCCAGAAGATTTGAAGAAGCCAGATCTGGCTCCCCTGTGGACTGCTTGTGGGGAAGGGAAAAAAAGGAAGACCTGCCAGAGCTGCACCCATGGCCTTGCTGAAGAACTGGAAAAAGAGAAGTCAAGGGAGCAGATGAGCTCCCAACCCAAGTCAGCTTGTGGAAACTGCTATCTGGGCGATAGTTTCCGCTGTGCCAGCCGCCCCTACCTTGGGATGCCAGCCTTCAAACTTGGGGAAAAGGTGCTTCTGAGCGATAGCAGTCTTCACCATGCCTAGGAGGGACCTGACATGGGACACATCTGCTCCTCTGGCCAACTCCTGTTCCTCAAATCCCACCACTGTGCTCCTCCCACCTCCTCTGGATTTCTTCTCTCTGTTTGAGATCCGTTTGCAAAGTGGGTGCTTAGCAGACAGAGTGAAGCTGGCTGGGGGGCACAGTTGTGTGTAGTGCTGCTGTGTATCAAAAGACCAAGGTATTATGGGGCCCCGTTACCCAGAATGAGATGGGTTTCTTCACCTCGTGTTAAGAGAAGGGAGTATGTCCTGAAGAAGCCCTTCTCCTTGTGTTAAAATGCTGACCAGACACTCTTGAGCCCAGGCATACTTGAGCATCAACACTCTGTGACAAAGCTCCAGGCCCTGGCCCCTAGTCTAATCTCAGCAATGCTGCCACCTTACTTGTCTTTCAGAGTTGTTCGTTTACTTCATTCTTTGTGACACAGTCAAGTGTCTCATGACCTCAGGGCACCAGAGGAGTCATTCACTGGTGGTTGTGATGATATCCAGTGTCCCTCTGCCCTGTTCTACCCCCAGCCCCATTTTACTGTAGCATTGCATCTGTGTCCTGTTGTCATTTCTGTTAACCTTCAGGTATTAAACTTGCTGCATATCTTGAAAATAAATAAAATAAAAGTGTTTGGAAATATGTACAACTTTGATACAGTTTCAGGGTGCTCCAGACACCCATGACCACTTCATGTAAACCACTGAAAATTTCTAGAGCACTTTGATAGGCTACAATATGATCATGATCCAATTTTGTAATTCTCAAATAAGACGTGTCAATTATGGCATGTGAGGGCTAAATTTCAATTTGCTGCTAGAACAAGATTAAACATGCAGAAGAATATAATCTAGAGCCCATCCACTGTTTTAATCACTATATCCAGCATACAAAAAAAAAAAAAAATCACTGAACATGCAACAAAAAAAGAAAAAGGAAGAAACAACCAATCATGAGATAAAACAGTAAAAGAAGCAGACCCAGAGATGATTCAGATACAAGAGTTAGTGGACAAGGACTTCAAAATAATGATCATGAGTATGTTTTAAAAAATTGGAAAGATGGATAACATGGATGAAAAGATAAAGTACTTTAACTGATCATTTGAATCTCTGAATAGGAGTCAAATGGACATTTATAAATGCAAGTTGAAATATCTGAAATTAAGAACTATTTGAATGGTTACAGCACCAGTCTAGATTCAAAAATAGTCATATAAAATATTCAAATGGAACACAGAAGGAAAAAACATAATGGGGATAAAAAATAACAGAGAGATGTGGGGCATAGGCAAAAGGTCTAACGTATGTGTAATTAGCATTTAGAAAGAGAAGAGAAAGAGAAAGAACATAAGTAATCTTGAAAAAATAATGGCTGAGAATTTTCCTAATCTAATAAATGATAAAGTCCACAGATTTGAAAAGCTTCAAGCAGGATAATAAATGCACACCTAAGCACAGCACAATAAAACTTCTGAAAACTTAAGATAAAAAGAAAATATCTTTTTTTTGAGATAAAGTCTTGTTCTGTTGCCCAGGCTGGAGTGCAGTGGCACTATCTTAGCTCACTGCAACCTCCACCTCCTGGGTTCAAGCGATTCTTGTGCTTCAGCCACTTGAGTGGCTGGGACTACATGCACGTGCCACCAAACCCAGCTAATTTTTGTATTCTTAGTAGAGATGGGATTTCGCCATGTTGGCCAGGCTGGTCTCAAACCCCTGACCTCAAGTGATCCGTCCTCTTTGGCCTCCCAAACTGCTGGGATTACGGGCATGAGCCACCAAACCTGGTCCAAAAAGAAAATCTTAAAAGCAGCCCGGGGCCAGGCGTGGTGGCTCACGCCCATAATCCCAGCACTTTGGGAGGATGAAGCGGGTGGATCACCTCAAGTCAGGAGTTCGAGACCAGCCTGGCCAATATGGTGAAACCTCGCCTCTACTAAAAATACAAAGGTTAGCCAATCGTGGTGGTGGGTGCCTGTAATCCCAGCTACTCGGGAGGCTGAGGCAGGAGAATCACTTGAACCGGAAAGGCGGAGGTTGCAGTGAGCAGAAATCATGCCACTGTACTCCAGCCTAGGCAATAGAGTGAGACTCAGCCTTAAAAAAAATAATAATCGGCCAGGCGCGGTGGCTCAAGCCTGTAATCCCAGCACTTTGGGAGGCCGAGACGGGCGGATCACGAGGTCAGGAGATCGAGACCATCCTGGCTAACACAGTGAAACCCCGTCTCTACTAAAAAAATACAAAAAACTAGCCGGGCGAGGTGGCGGGCGCCTGTAGTCCCAGCTACTTGGGAGGCTGAGGCAGGAGAATGGCGTAAACCCAGGAGGCGGAGCTTGCAGTGAGCTGAGATCCGGCCACTGCACTCCAGCCTGGGTGACAGAGTGAGACTCCGTCTCAACAACAACAACAAAAATAATAATAATAACAATAAAGGCAGAGAAAAAAATGATACAATTTCTCTTGGGGAACAACAGTAAAGATAACTGATCTCTTATCAAAAACCTATGGACAGCAGAAGACAATAACATCTTTAAAATGCTGAAAGAAATACAAAGCTAAACAAAAACCCTGTCAACCTAGAATTCTGTTACCCTCCACCAAAAAAAAACTTCAAATATGAAAGTGAAAAAAATGTCCTCAGACAAATAAGAACTGTGAAGTTGCACACCTAGTAGACTAACATGAGAAGAAATCCTAAAGTAATTTATCAGGTCAAAAGAAAATGATCCCATGTCATCCTGCCCAGTAAATACGAAAGAAGACCATTCTCCTTTTTTTTCTTTTTTTGAGATGGAGTCTCGCTCTGCCACCCAGGCTAGAGTGCAGTAGCATGACCTTGGTTCACTGTAACCTCCACCTCTTGGGTTCAAGCAATTCTCCTGCCTCAGCCTCCCTAGTAACTGGGATTATAGGCAGCTGCCACCATACCCGGCTAATTTTTATATTTTTAGTAGAGACAGGGTTTCACTGTTTTGGCCAGGCTGGTCTCGAACTGCTAATGAGACCAGGTGATTCATCTGCCTTGGCCTCCCAAAATGCTGGGATTACAGGTGTGAGCCAGCATGCCTCACAGCAGACCATTTACTATTAAAACAACAATTATAACAAATATTTGCAAGGTTTATAACATAAGTAGAAAATTAAATGTACTATCTTGGGCAACATAGTGAGACCCTGTCTCTACAAAAAAATTCAAAAAATTAACCAAGCTGTGGGAGGCTGAGGTGGGAGGATTGCTTGAGACCAGGAGGTAGAGATTGCAGTGAGCTGAGATTGTGCCATTGTACTCCAGCATGGGTGACAGCGCCAGAATGATACTTCCCTAAAATTAGGAAAAGGTAAGACTATGCATTATCACCACTTCTGTTTGACATTATATTGAAAGTCCTAGCCAGTGTGATAAGACAGGAAAAAGAAATAGGTATGCAGATTGAAAAAGAATGAAGCAAGACTGTCTTTATGGCAGTCATGATTGTTTACATTTAAAATCCTTAAAAATCTATGAAAAAATACTAAAACTGAAAAGCGAATTTAAAAATATTGTGTAATACAAAGTCAATATACAGTCAACTATATTTGTATATGCTACCAACAAACAATTGAAATATAAACTTTAAAAATACCACTTATGATACTCTTCAGAAGTATAAAATATTTGAGAATAAGTTTGATAAAATATCTTCAAAACATTTATACTCCAAACTATAAAACATTGTAAGAAAATTTAGCAAATACCTAAATGAATGGCAATATATGATGTTCATAGAATAGAAATTTAGTATTATTAGGGTAACAATTTTCCCCAATTTGATATATAGATTCAACATAATCCCGATCGAAATACCAAGCAGTACTTTTTTTGTAGCAAATCAAGCTGAGTGTAGAATTTATATTTACATGGCATTGGATTGGAATTAGAAGTGTTGGCATAGATGGGCATGATGGTTCACACCTGTAATCCCACCCAGCACTTTAGGGGGCAGAGGTGGGCAGATTGCTTGAGCCCACGAGTTCCAGACCAGCCTGGGCAATAGGCTGGGAAACCCTGTCTTTACTAAAAATAAAAATAAAGAATTGCTGTAGACTCATGGTTTTCAATACACATAGTTAGATATAGAAAATTCAAAGACCTAGGAAAAGCAATCTTGCAAAAGAAGAACAGAATTGGAGAGCTTATACCACCTGATTATCAATGCGATAGTGGCCAGGCACAGTGGCTGACACCTGTAATCCCAGCACTTTGGGAAGCCGAGGCAGGCGGATCACCTGAGGTCAGGAGTTTGAGACCAGCCTGATCAACATGGAGAAACCCTGCCTCTACTAAAAATACAAAATTAGCCAGGTGTGGTGGCACATGCCTGTAATCCCAGCTACTCGGGAGGCTGAGGCAGGAGAATTGCTTGAACCCGGGAGGCAGAGGTTGTGGTGAGCCGAGATCGTGCCATTGTACTCCAGCCTGGGCAACAAGAGCAAAACTCTGTCTCTAAATGAATGAATAAATAAATGCTATGGTAACCAAGTACCATGGGATATTGGTGTATTGATAGACTACAGATCAATGGAATAGAATAGAGTCCAGAAATGAATCTCCAATATATGGCAATTTATTTATTTACTTGTTTATTTTTTAGAGATAGTGCCTTGCTCTCTCTCAGGCTGCACTGCAGTGGCACAATTATAGCTCACTGCAGCCTCTGTCCCGTGGGCTCAAGTGATCATCCACCTCAGCCTCCTGAGTAGCTAGGACTACAGGTGCACACCACCACACCTGGCTAATTTTTAAATTTTTGTAGAGAGTCTCACTGTGTTGCTCAGGCTGGTCTTGAACTCCTGATCTCAAGCAGTCCTCCCGCTTTGGCCTCCCAACATGCTGGGAATACAGGTGTGAACCACCATGTTCACCTGGTAATTGATTTTTGACAAAAGACCCAAGGTCATTCATCAGGAAATGAATATATTTTTCAATAAATGGTGTTGGAAAACTGGATATCTGCATTAAAAAAAATAACTTTGACCTCTGTCTCACAGCATACACAATTTATTTTTAAATGGGAGAATATCTTTCTGAATTTAGGTAAGTGTTTCAGACAGGACACACAAAAAAGCACACTAGCCATAAAATTAAAAACTTACACATTGGACTTTGTAATAAGTAAAAATTTCTGCTCAATACCATTAAGAAAATAAAAAGCAGGCCACAGTGTGGTTGAAAACATTCTCAATGTATTGATTTAAAAAGGACTTGGATCCAGAATATATGAACTCCTACAAACCAATAAACAAGAAAAACAACTTTATAAGTGGGCAAAAACCCAATCAGACATTTGACAAAGGAAGATGTATAAACGGCTAGTAAGAACATGCCACATGATGGGGATTTGGTGAGGTAGGGGGAGGCAGCTGCAATAGGTTAGAACAGTATTATCAGAGCCTGAGAAAGGTGAGTAAAGCATCCCCACAGTGGAAGTCCTGGCATGGTCAGAGCCCAGGTAGGGAAAGAAGGCCAGTCATGTAGGAGGAAGCCTGGCATGGAGGAGTTCAGAGCTCCAGCAGAGAGAGAAAGAGAGGTGGTCATGTCCAGGGACAGTGCAGCATGGCGTACTGGAGTAGGAGCCCCAGGGTGAGACAGATATCCAGATAGGGGCAGCCCAGTGTTGCATATCAGAGCCTGAACTAGGAGAGCAGAGTCCATAGGAGAGATAGCCCAACCCGGGGAATTAGAGCCTTAGCCTGGTGAGAGGGGTGTTGCTGTGAAGGTGGCCCAGCATGGGGAGTCAGAGCATAAGTGGAGTAAGGAGGGCATCTACTGGAGGGGAGGCTCAAAGAAGATTTCAAGGTGAAGATTTCAAGAGGCGAGATGAAGAGGGTACACTGGCAGAGGGATGACCTGGAATGGAGCGTCAGAGAGTGGGCGCGATGAAGAGGTTACCATGCTGGGGAGGGGATGGCAATGAACATGGGAGATTGGATGCACTTAGCATATTGACCAAATAAGTGGATATAATAAGGACAGCATGTGTCAGAGAAAGGAGCTATGAATGCAGAAAGGAGAAAAACTAAAGTGAACTCTATGGTGTTGGATTGGATTTAGAAGTACTGGCATAGGCCGGGCACGGTGGCTCACGCCTATAATCCCAGCACTTTGGGAGGCTGAGGTGGGCAGATCGCTTGAGCCCAGGAGTTCAAGACCAGCCTGGGCAACATGGCAAAACCCCGTCTCTACTAAAAATAAAAAAAGAACAAATATTAGTGTACACTCACGGCTTTCAATACACATAGGTGTAGAAATAAATTCAGATGTAAACGTATATGCTTGTGTGTGTTTGTGTATCCATCCATATATTCTCTAGCTATGTTCTGAGAGACGCCCTGGAAGCAGTAACATGCCATAAAATTGAGCACACCAAGTGCCTAAATTTTGGTTTCTAGATACAAGTTTTCACTAAAAGAAACTAGGCTTCCTTGAAGAAATGGCTGATTCCAGGGTTGGATAGAAAAAATATAGGGGATTCTGGATATTCTTGTTCCAGAAAGGAATAGGTTGTTCCAAGAATGATAGGAACATGTGCGTCAAAAGGACACAGAAGCCAGTTTGGAGAGCCAAATTTAGCACAATTTGAGTATTAAAATAAATGATAGATTATAACTCACTGAAGAATATAGGAAACCACAAGTTTATGCAGATATAAATAAATAAATGAACAAATTAAAAATCTGTCTGGGAAACAACTTGTTAACTAATCTCAGAGTACCTCTGTGCAAAAGTATTACTTACAAAGGGAAAACAATAACTTTAGTGGAGAAGACTTGCAAACACCACCTAATTCAAGTGATCGTGAACATCATCAGTAAAGGGGCAAATGAAAGTGATGTGCCTTCTATGATAATCTTGCCAAAGCTGCATAATCTGAATGTAATTATGAAGAGACATTAGATAAACCCAAATTTTGTGGACGTGTCTAGAAGTGAAATTTCTAGATAAACCCAAATTTGGGGCTGTTCTTCAATATGCTTGGCTTGTAAACTTCAAAAGTAGCAAGATCATGAAAGTCAAGGAAACCTGAGAACAGTTCCAGCTTGGTGGAGACTAAAGAAATTTGACAACTAAATGCAGCATATAATTTTTGAATCATCCTTTTACTAGAAAGAATATTATTGGGATAATTGTTAAAGTTCGGGGCTGAGCACGGTGGCTCATGCCTGTAATCCCAGCATTTTGGGAGGCTGAGGCAAGAGGATCACTTGAGCCCAGAAGTTCGAGATCAGCCTCAGCAACATGTCAAGATCCTGTCTCTACAAATAAAATAAAATTTAAATTTAAAGAAAGCTTGAATAGGGTCTGAGAATTAGATGGTTGTTTGCATCAATAATTTCCTAATTTGTTGGCTGTATGTGGTTAAGTAGGAGAATGTCTTTGTTAGTATAAAATGCACACTAAAGAATTAGGGGGAATGGAGCAGGTTGGCAATTTATTCTAAAACGTTCAGAAAAAAAGTTATTTGTTTTGTTCTTGCAACTTTCTCTAAATATGTGATTATGCCAAAATTTTGTTAACTATTATCATCACACACATACACACACACACACAAATAATACCAAGTGTTTGTGAGGAAAGGGAGCACCTGTCCCACTTAGGAAAATTGTGTGTCTGTTTCTCTTAAAGTTACACCTAACCTAGGTGTAACAAACTTTTGCTTCTAGACACATCCACAAAAGGACCTGTGTATTCTTAAGTTTTATTCAACATATCCCCAAACTAGAAAGAACCCAAATGTCCATTAATAAGCAAATGGATAAATTGTGGTTTGTCCATACAATGTGAATACTATTCAGTAATAAATAGGAATGAGCTGCTAACACACGGAACAACATGGATGAATCTCAAAAGTGTTATGTTGCATGAAAGAAGTCAGACACAGGTGAGTTTGTACTTATGAGTCCATTGATATGAAATTCAAGGACATTCAAAGCTAAACTATAGTGATTGAAATTAGAATAGAATAGTTGTTGCTTTGGGGAAAAGGAGATTGACTGAAAAGGATTGTGGGAAAATTTCTGGGTGCAGAAATATTTTATATCTTTTTTTTTTTTTTTGACAGTCTCTGTTGCCCTGGCTGGAGTGAAGTGGCATGATCTAAGCTCACTGCAACCTATGCCTCCCAGGTTCAAGTGATTCTCCTGCCTCAGCCTCCCGAATAGCTGGGATTACAGGCTACCGCCACCGTGCCCAGCTAATTTTCGTGTTTTTAGTAGAGATAGGGTTTCACCATGTTGACCAGGCTGGTCTCAAACTCCTGACCTCAAGTGAGCCACCCACCTCGGCCTCCCAAAGTGCTGGGATTACAGGAGTGAGCCACCGTGCCTGGCCATGTTTGATATCTTGATTGGGTGGTGGTATATATTTGACAAAACTAATCAAATTGTACATTTAAAATCTATGCATATTGTTTTTGTAAACTATATCTCAATTTAAAAAGCTAAAAACTTTAAAATGTACTAAATCCTCAGCAGTGGTTATCTCTAGGGAACGGGATTCCCACATTATGTATTTCTGAGGTTTTGAACTATTTCAACCAGTATGTCTTAGTTTTTAAAAAGAGCCACACTGAGCATCTAAAAATATAATTACATGAAGATAGTGGGATTTGTCCAAATTGCACTCAAGCAACTAGTTATTTTGAGGAAAACTTAAGTTAGATCTTCTTTTAATATATACAAAAAATACTTAGGTAAGTCAAAGAGGTAATGTATAAAATCAAGCCACAAATTTTAAATTAAGTCATAAATAATAGAAAACAGGGGTTAACATTTATCTGCTTTCTGAGTTGCAAAGAAACTTTCAATGGTTAAAAGTAATGTTAGGAACTCTAACCAAGTAAATTTTTGCTACATTAGAATACCCCAATACATAATGAAATGGAAGCAATTAAATGTAACAGGAAGTTGGGGGAATCTACAAAAACAGAAGGACATTCAACAGATTTATAAATAAAGAATGTAAATCTAGAAAGGAAAAAAGAAGGGAAGAAAGGAGGGAGGAAGGTAGGAAAGGAACAATGGCAGGAGGGAAAGAAAAAAAGAAGACAAGAAAAAAAAAGGGAAAGGAGTTAAGGAAGAACAGAGTGGGGAGAATACAGATGGTTAATCAGCAGGTGGATAAAAAACCTGAATTTTTACACCCAAATTAAATCTATCAAAGTAGCAAAATTATTGTTAAATGATAGCATTCGATGGCAGCCGTGGCGTGGCGAGATGAATGTATGTTCAATACGTGGAAGGGTGTAATTGTTACATTTCTGAAAGCCAATCTAGGGATGTGTAGTGATAATCCTTAATATGATTATATATTTTGAACCAGAAATACCACATTTTGGAATCCGTCTAAAAGAAATAATAAAAATACTTTTCAGGATTATTCATAAATCAAAACAAGAAAAATTAAATGCCAACATTAAGGGACTAATTCTTAAATTATGAGACATCCGTTTGATGGATTATTATTCTACCATTAAATGGTGTTTACAAGGAGTTTTTAATACTACGTTTTTCTTTTTTTAATGTTTTATGCTCACGATAACTTAAGGACAGCAAGGCTGAACTCTGTGTGTGTGTGGGCGCGGGGGCGGGGGGGAGGCGGGGTGGAGGCAGTATTTAAATACAATGAAGGAGAACAAAACTGAAGCGTGTCTTAGAGGCCAACTGTGCTTTCACCACCCGTCCGAAATAGAAACTTCCCGGTGGTGAAAGCACAATTGGCTTCTAAGAACACGCTTCAGTTTTGTCCTCCTTCACTGTATTGAAATACTGCCTCCACCCTTCCCCGCCCCCGCCGCCCCCCCCCCCCCACAACACACACACACACGTGTGTGTTTCAGGGGCTGCTCAGGAGACAGGCGGCTCTACGCTGCCGCCGTGGCGGGCTCCGTGCACACCGCGCTAGGCTCACAGGGCAGCTGGCAGGTCCAGAGAGCGGCGTGGAAGCAGCTGCTGCGACGGTGGCAGCGGAGATGAAGGTGTCAGCCTGACGCGGGCGGTTCCTGAGAGCTCGCTGGGGCGCCTCAGCGACTCTCACATCTGTTCAGCATCTGGCTGCCACCCCCTCAGGAGAATCATAGATCCCCTTCCCTTCTCCCAAATATCCCTCAAGTTCCTCCCAAGGCAAACTCCAGCTGGAAGGGGGCATCCTGGGAAGTGTAGTTCCCGTTGCTCTGCATTGCGGAGGAGGGGCGGGAAGGATGCTGAGCGCTGTCTGTTTATCCAACACAACACGCCAGGTCCGGCTGGAAATCGTCCCACCTTACCTGTCAGCCAGGGAGTCAGAAGGTCACAGGTTGAGTCGGAAAAGGATCTGGATTATAGATAGCAGAGCTTGGACTATATATAGTTTATAAGTAAAATAGTTTTTTTTTTTTTTTTTTAATGTGTATGGCATTCCCAGTGTATTTTATTATACATTTGCAAAACAATACAAGGCAAAAGCTGTATCATTTAAACCAAATTATACAAGCTTTTAGAAGTTTAGAAAAGAACAGCATTAGAAACTTTTCACTTGAAACCCTCATATATTGGAGGGAATGTAAAATATGCAGCCACTGTGGAAAACAACTTGGCCGTTTCTCAAAAAGTTAAACGTAGAGTTTTCATTATAACCCAGCGATTCTATTCCTAGGTATGTTCATTTTCATGTTTACAAAAACATTGTAAACATGTGTTCACACAACAATTTGTACACCCATGTTCACAGCAGCGTTATGCATAATAGTTCAAACATGGAAAGTCACCCACATATCCACCAAGGAATGAATTAACAAACAAAATGTGGTATATCTAGACAATGAAATACTATTTGGCCATGGAAAAATATGAAGTACTGATACATGCAATGATATAGATGACCCTTGAAAGCATTATGCTAAGAGAAAGACACAGGGCCACATATTTTATTTCATTTATATGAAATGTCAAGAATAGGCAAATCTGCAGAGACAGAAAGATTTGTGATTGCCTGGGGCTTGGGGTGGGAGGAAACAGGGAGTGGTTGCTAATGGGCTTGGGTTTCTTGTTGGGGGGGATAAAAATATACTCAAATTAGATAGTGATGATGGTTATACAACTCTGTGAACTGAACAATGTTTTAAAAATTGTGGTAAAATATACATAAAACTTACCATTAACCATTAAAATATTAACCATTTCAAGTGTACAGTTCAGTGGCATTAAGCACATTCATATTGTTGTGCAAACATAACCAGCCACCTGCAGAAGTTTTTCATCTTCCCAAACCAAAACTTTGTGCCCGTTAAACAATAACTCCCCATCCCCCTCTACCTGCATCCCCAGGCAACCACCATTCTACTTCCTGTATGAATTTATTATTCTAGGCACCTCATATGAGTAGAATCATATAGTATTTTCCCTTTTGTGACTTGCTTATTTCACTTAGCATAATGTCTACAAGGTTCATTCATGTTGTAGCATGTGTTAGAATTTCCTTCCTTTTTAAGGCTGAATAATATTCCATTATGCATTTATGCCATGTTTCATTTAACCATTCATCCATCATGGATACTTGGGTTGCTTTCACCTTTTGACTATCGTGAATAATGCTGCTATAAACATCGATGTACAAATATCTGTTCAAGTCTTTGCTTTCAGTTCTTTTGGATATGTACCCAGAAGTGGCATTGCTGGATCACATGGTGATTTTATTTTTAATTTTTTAGGGAACTGCCACACTGTTTTCCATAGTGGGTATATCATTTTACTTTCCCACTGACAGTGCACAGGGTTCCAATTTCTCCACATCCTCATCAACACTAATTTTCTGATGTTGTTGTTTATAATAGCCATCCTAATGAATATGAAATGATATCTCATTGCAGTTTTGATTTGCATTTTGAATTGTACATTTTAGGATGAATTTTATATGTGAATTATATTTCAATGAAAAAATGTTCATTGAGAGACCCAAGTAGCACCAAGCACACCTTGTGCCCAGAGTTGGGTTTCTAAATAGCTTCCTTCAATAAAGGGGGCCCAATATGGGGCAGAGGAAGTACAAGGTGAGCCTGGGACATTTCACTGTACAAGAAAGCAAGGAAGTGCTCAAAGAATGGCAGGCATGTCTAAATGACACTAGTCAGATCTGGGAAAATTTGAGCATCAAAATGAATAATGACCATAATTATTTGTAAATACTGCATAAATAACAATTCATGAATCCATGGTAATAGAAATAAAGAGAGAAAAGGGCAATTTTTTTGTGGAAGAGTGCTAATAGATGTAGTAGCTAATAGATGTAAAAGGAATGATAGAATTTTAAAGTCACCATTTTACAACTTCTAATGAAATAATTTTGGTTCCAGCTGGGATTGGATGGCAATCCCATCCCAATTGCTGGGATTGGCAATGGATGTTACAGTCATTAGGTGAACAATTACTAGGGAACCAAATATTCACATGATTATTTGAATCATGCAGATTATTCGTAAACTGCAAACTGAAACATATCTTTGCAATGAAGAAATCTGGCAATTACCACCTTAAGCAAGTAATCAAATTCAACATCATGAATCATAGAAAAACTTGATATGTATGCGTCCTAATATGATGCAATATTAAGCGTACAACATCAACTACAAAGCATTTTTACTACAATGTGTGGCCTGAGTGTAAGCAAGCTCCTCTAGACCAGATCTCTACCTTTCAGGAATTCAGGGAATAGTGGGACAAGTTAAAGAACACCATGCAGAATATTTAACAAGGCAACTGACCTGGAATCTTCAAAAAGTCAATGTCATGTAAAGAAGCAGGAGCAGTAGCAAGGGGACTGCTGTAGATGAAAAACACTTGAGGGACCTAATTAAACAATTGCAACAACAAAACACACCTGTTCAGTGAGGGCCTACTGCTAGCTGTACTTAGATTTTATAAATTAATGCAAAAATGATGCAGGCACATTCATTTATGATGTGTTAGCGATAATCAAAAATATTTATTATTAAAACTTTTTAATAAATGGGAATTTTTATTGCAATTTGCTTTTGTATTCCTTCCCGTGGGAAAAGAAACCATAATCATATAAATGGCTATCCTTGAAAGCAGATAATATAACATGTGCTCCAAGATATTTGTATGATTTATCACTAAATTACAGATTCAGCCTGGGAAGAAAATAGAAATGTATGGAACAATTTTTCATTTCACTGGACATGAGAAACCTTTCTACCTGTTAATGTCATTAATTGCAACATGGGCATCTCCATAACATAATATTTCTAGATATAATATGCTTTTTTTTGTGTGAGACATAGTCTCACTCTGTCACCCAGACTGGAGTGCAGTGGCGCGATCTCAGCTCACTGCAACCTCTGCTTCCTGGGTTCAAGCAATTCTCCTGCCTCAGCCTCCCGAGTAACTGGGATTACAGGCGTGCACCACCACAACTGGCTAATTTTTGTATTTTTAGTAGAGACAGGGTTTCACCATGTTGGCCAGGCTGGTCTCAAATTCCTGACCTCAAGTGATCCACCTGCCTCGGCCTCCCAAAGTGCTGGGATTACAGGTGTCAGCTACCACGCTCAGCCCATAATGTGCTTTTAAAATAGCACTGTCCAACAGAAATACGACGTGAGCCACAAATGTGAGCCCAGATATACTTTTACACTTTCTAGTAGTCACATTAAAAAATGTAAAAAGAAAATAGGTAAAATTAATTTTAATATTTATATTTTACTCAATATATCCAAAATACTATCATTTAAATAACTAATCAGTATAACATGATTAAAGAGATCTTTTATATTCTTTTATTGTACTAAGTCTTTGAAATCCAGTGTATAAATTACACTTTCAGCAAATCTCAGTTGGGACTGGCCACATTTCAAGTACTCGGTAGTGGCTTACATGTGGGACAATTCTGGTCTGAAATAAAATTACTGGGCCTAGTAGAATTGGCTTTAGGTGTTGCAGGTGAGCAGTATTAAGTACAACATTTTCAAAGGTGAACTTTCCAAATAGGTACTTTTGTTTTGCATTTGTTCTAGAATATTTTCAAGAATGGAAAAATAAGCTGAAAAATTCTATTTACCCAGCAAGCAACTAATATTTTTGCATTTAGGATAAGATAGTGGAGATAACAGTGAAAAGAAAGAACCTTCGACTTTGTACGTATATGTCGGAATCATGAAACACTGAATTAACTTATAATGCAGTTTGCCACTAGGGTCTGAATGCAAGGGACACAGAAATTCCAAATCCTCTCTATCCTTCCTTCAAACAAGACTTTGCATTTCCCATTGGGTTCCCACTGCCCAGGTCTTGTTAACCCAAACACTTTTCCACCAGTGCCTGGTTTGGTAAAGAAGGCTTTTCTCTGTTGTCTCCGCTCCTGAAGTTGCCCCAGCTCTGCCTCACATATACCACTAGATTTGTCCTTCTTTTCCATACCCCTGCCTCGAAGAACAGGTGTAGCCCCAGCTGCCTCATTGTGTCCCAGCCATCCTGAATGGAAGGTTTACTATTATCTGGACTAACCTCATCTTTCCACCGTGAATGCCATCTAACTCCCCGCAGCAGCCCAGGCTCATGCAGTTTCCCTCAGCTAAGACATTCTCCCCGCACTCCGTCTGGCTACTTAAGTCCTATCTCTTTCCCTGCCTAGTATACATTTCATTGCCTTCAAGGCGCCTTTGCTGTCCTGAGTGTTGGCAGGTTGCTCTCATCTTTCTCTGCCCGTGTTGGGGTCACTTGTGGTTCACTGCCATTCACATCTCCTGATTGTTCCCATGTGTATCTTATCTCGCTTGCGAGCCTGCAGAGACAGCTTACTGATTCCTATAGATTCGTGCCTCTGTACGCTCCTCAGCCTCACAGTGGTGCTGAGCTCACAATAGCCACTCAGCAGGTACTTACAGACCTTTCCAAGGCTTCCCCACAGTTTAGAGAGGAGATGTCTAGAATGCCAAAAGACAAACATAATACTTGCACTTGAAAAAGTGTGTATGGGACCCCCTGCTACTTTGCCTGGAGAAAAGATCAGGGTTGTGGAAGATATTGGCCATTTGTGGTAGATTAATTGCAAAAATATTCTGGAGTCTTCACCCTGTCCTAAAGCCATATCTGTTGCAATGTGACTTTGCAGGTACTCCTACTGGGAGGTGGAGTCCACTTCCCCAGCCTTGAATCTGTGCTGCCCATGTGACCTGCTTTGGCCATTACAATGAGACAGGAGAGAAAAAGTGCCAGTTATGAATGTAGGCTTCCAAATAAACATGATCTGTGTGGACACATGGGACGAGAGGAGAGTGAGGAGTCTGGACCCCCACAAACCAGTCTTGGCTCTGCCAATAAACTAGGAGGATACCCAGGGAAATGCCTTTCACCTCCTGGGCCCAGTTTCCTCATCTATGAGACAAAGAGATCCAACCAGGATAATCCTACAGATTCTTCTAGATCTTTATGATTTCATGTTCATGAACACTTTTAATGTATGTATGTTACATACAGCCATTCTCACCCAACTAGACTAAGGAATAAAATTAATTGCCAGCCATTGTGGAAAAATATTCTCTATGTGGAAAGTATTCTGCATGTGGAAGTGACACTCTAGCTGTTGTGTTCACATAGTTTTAGTAATCACTAACCACATCTTAAACCATCTTTGAAAATAGTCACTAAAAGAGGAAATACAATTTGCCGGGTGCTTTCATGCACCATTGTCTCATTTAATTCTCACAACTCTGTCAGTTGGATTTTTCTTTTATTGAGACAGAGTCCTACTCTGTCGCCCAGGCTGGAGTGCAGTGGTGTGATCTCAGCTCACAGCAGCCTCCGCCTCCTGGGCTCAAGCCATCCTCCCACCTTAGCCTCCCAAGTAAGTAGCTCAGATTACAGGCATGCACCACACTCCTGGCTAATTTTTATATATTTAGTAGAGACAGGGTTTCGCCATATTTCCCAGTCTGGTCTCCAACTCCTGGGCTCAAGCAATCCACCCACCTTGACTTCCCAAAGCGCTGGGATTACAGGCATAAGCCACCATGCCCTGCCTGTAAGGTGGACATTATTAGTATCATAATTTCTCTTAATTTTGGGGGAAACAAACTCACATAGATTAAACAACCTCTGTGAGGTCACACAATTAGTGAATGGTAGGTGGGGCTGGGATTTAGACCCTGGTCCTACCCAGAACGCATACCCTCCCCACTGGGCCACAGGGCCCTGCAACAGTTGGGATATTCACAGTGACACATGTCTGTTAAATTAGTTACCTATGTGCATTCTAGTGTGAAGACAACCCAGTGATACACCTTTAAAGCTGGACATTTTTTTATACCTTAATTATTTTCCTCCCAACTTGAGGCCTAGGGATAAGGCCATAATCAGGGTTTTCTTCTAACTCCTGTTTCTTTGGAACAATTCTCCCAGGTATGGTCTGTCATGGTCAGGGATGCACATTTCGGAGAATCACATGTGAATGTTGTTTCCAAATGAGATGATATCTGACTTCGTAAGGTACACTGATGAGTGGAAGAAAAAGATGTTCTTACAACTTTAAACTTTATTGGACACCAGTGCTGATAGTGTAGAGTAAATTAATACTCTAATAATTCTACGATTATCTTAGAGTAAATAATAAAATATAAAGGTTGTACCTGTTTTGTATTTTAAAGAAGGTCACATTCATTACACGTAAAAATGTAAAATGCGCTTCAATTTTTGTAACCCTTGCTTAAAGTTTCTCTGTTTTATAATATAGACTTGATAAAAGGAAGAAATGGGCTTCTACTAAGAGAAACAGTTTCTGCTCATATCCGAGCCATTCTAGGTACAGATAACCCTATAAGGATGGCTGGTTTCATGTTAGCCCCTTTTAGAGAGGAACAGAATATACCTAATTTCTTCTAGCACCAAAATAGATAATTACTCTAGAAGGATGGTTGTCTACAACTACTCTAATCCTACTCCGGAAACCAGGCAGTGAACCTATTGACTTCCCAACTCAGAGAAACTTTCAGCAAAAAACACAAAAACAAAACTCAAACGTAGATTTCTGCATCTAGGTGTGACAGAGTAGTTGATACCATATTTTCTCTCCTACTGAGAACCACTATGAAAACTAGATTTAAAAAGCTATTTTATGAAAGCTGTTCGAAAGCGCTAGAGAGGAAGCGGATAACTAGGATTTGAAGGACCAATATCCTGAAACAAAGAGAAGTGAATTGAATTGTTTTCTAAATGCGTTCTCAGTAGCCTTTCCCCTTGGGGTGTTTGCAAATTCACAGTTCTGGCCATGGAAGCTGACTAGAAAGCAGCAGCCTGGAACCTTCAGCAAGTTTACTGGGACAGGGAGACAAAAATTGCAGTTCAGTGCTACCTATACAGCTAGGATTTGAGGGGTCAAAAATCCCAGGAAAAAGGAAACTACAAAAGAGTGAGCCTGAAATTCTATTTATAATCTTCTTCTAAGGCATTTGCTGACACCAAAGTTGAGCTTATAAGATTCCAAAAAAATAAAATAAAATAAAAATAAAGAGGTGCAAACAGGCTAAAAAGCTAAGCAGCGATTTTGGCAGTTTCATATTTATGAGGAGACAGATATTGAAGTTCAGAATTCACCTTGGATGAAAGACCCTCATAAAGCCCAGGCCCTTCACTTGAGCCCCCTGAACAGGCGATGCCTTAGGCAAACTGGTCGTAGAGCAGCGTCAGGGGGACAAGATGATCTGCCTGAATCTCTGTCTGATAGTGTGAGGAGGGTGTCCAGTCTGTGGGGTTTGGGGTGTCAGAGCTGGAACAACATGAAGACAGCTGCCCAGCACAGGGTGGGAAGGTGTCCATGCAGCAAGGGGAGGGTGAGAACCAGACCAGAGCCAGGTGAGAAGCACATTCACAAGGGGGAGCCCATCCTAGGCGTGCAGATCCCAAGCAGGGTGAGGAGGATACCCAGGGTGAGGGGCAAGAGCTGTCACGGGTGTCAGAGCCTAAGCCAGGTGAGGACCAGCATTCACATGGGGGCCCGGGAGGCCCTGGGTGGGGTTTCAGAGCCTCAGCAGGGGAAAGGAGGGCCTCCGTGTCGAAGGCCAGCCTGGCATTGGGTGTTGGAGCCCGAGCAGACTGAGGAGGGTGTTCATACAGGAGACTGGTCTGAGGGGAAGAGTTGACACCTGGACATGAGTTTTGCATGAGGGAGGAGTGGATGGCAGTGATGTCAAATTGATTCCATACTGAATAGCTAGACATTTTAAGGATGATTGAAGCAAGGTTTCTCACTGTCAGAGAAGAGAGTACAAACCTGGAAAGGGATTAAACTAGAATGAGCACTGAGATGCTGGACTGGAACTCAAGGTATTGGTGTAAGCTAATAGTTCTCAATTTACATAGATAGATATAGAAATAAATAGAGATAGAAATATATGTATCTTTGTATGCATATATATATACATACCATATACCCATATATAAGCATACATACGTATTTTGTGTGTACACACATAATACATATGCGTATATTTATGTTATGTAGACGCGTGCTCTGTCTACTGAAAGGGCCTGGGAGAAGGAGCCCCCCAATAGTGAAGAGTCCAAGGGAAGCCTGGGACATACTGTTGTGCCTGAAAGCCAGAAAGTGCTAAAAAAAAATGATGAGGATATGTCAAAAGGACAGAGAAACCAGCTTGAAAAGACTCCTACCAGCCAAATCAGGGACAATTTAAGCGTCAAAATACATAGTGAATAGTAATAGATTATGACCATTGAATTAAATAGGATGGATGAGTGAGTATGGAACATGAGTCCATACTGATATAAAGAGGTAAACAAATGGAAAGTTTAATGAGCAGCAATACATTTACGTACTCAAAAATGATTTTCCCATAGATATTCATTAATTATGAGGGACAATAGAGTGGCTTTAGCTACATATTGCGTGATTCTACATACATTCTTTAGCTATACACTGTATGATTCCATTTATATGACATTATCCTCTAAAGCACAAAGACAGTATGGAAAAGGCAAAACTGTAGGGATGGAGAACACATCAGTGGTTGTTTGGTGTAAGGGGTTGACGGAGGGCTTTACTGCAAAGAAGCAGCATGAAAAACATTTTCTAGAGTGATGGAACTGTTTTATATCTTGACTACAATGGCGGTTACATTGTTTTATATATATATATATATATATATATATATATATATATATATATATGTCAAAACTCACAGAACTATGTGCTAAGAGTGATTTTTGCTGTGTGCAATTTTTTTTTTTTAAACCAAAAGGAGCAACCTTAGAGTGGAAAAGCCTGGGAGACAACACTTTAATCAAGCAATCAAAGTGAACTTTGTCAGTGATGAGACAAATTGAAACCTAAAGACTGAGAGGATGTAGCAAGAAAAACCAGCACCCACTTTTGTGATATTCCTGACAAAAATGCATAACCTGAATCTATGAGGAATCACCAGAGAAACCCAGATTAATTGGGATTCTACAAAATACCTGCCCTGTAATCAAAAGTGTCAAAGCCATGAAAGTAAAAAAAAAAAAAAAAAAAAAAGGCTTTGTAAATTTTGTATACATATCCTTTACTTATTTAGTTAGACTTACATCTATATATTTCTTTTTTTGAGTGATTGAAAATGCTATTGTGTTTTAAATTTGGTTTTCACATGTTTGTTGCTAGTATATATGACGGATTTTTGTGTGTTGCCCCAAGGCTTTCTTAACTCATTTATTCTAAGACGTTAGCTTTTTTTTTTTTTTGAGACTCCTTGGTATTTTTCATATAGACAATCGTGTAATTTGCTAATAGAGACAGTTTTATTTCTACCTTTCCAATCTGTATGCTTTTTATCTTGTTTTCTTACTTTATTGGTCTGGCTAGGATTACCAGTATTGTTGAATAACAGTGATGAGAGGGGACATCTTTGTTTGATTCTGATCTTAAGATAAAAGCATTCAGTCTTTCACCATTTAATACAATGTTATCTGTAGGTTTTTTGTAGGTTCTCTTTATCAAGTTGAGAAAATTCCCCTTTATTGTTAGTTTGGTAAGAGTTTTGGGGTTTTGTTGTTGTTGTTGTTTAGTTGGTTTTTATCATGAATGGGTGTTGAGTTTTGTCAAATGCTATTTTTGTGAATTGACTGATGTGTTTATTATTTGTTTACATATTGCTAGATTCAATTTGCCAACATTTTGTTGAAGATTTTTCTTCTATGTTTGTAAGACATATTGGTCTGTTTTACTTTTTCTGTGCTTTCTTTGTCTGATTTTGGTATTAAAATGATAATGGCCTCATAAAAATGAGTTGGAAAGTGTTTCTTCTTCTATTTTCTAAAAAAGATCGTATAGGATTGGTGTTAATTCTTTTTTAAACATTTAGTAGATTCAGCACAAAATGATTTGGCATCATTTCTTGCTGCTCATCCATTCTCATCCACTGAAACCATCTGGGCCTGGAGATTTATTGTTCAGACTTAAAAAAATATAAATTCAATGTCTTTAATGGTTATAGGCATCTTTAAATTACCTATTTCATGTTGGATTAATTTTAGTAGTGGTCTTTTTAAATGAATTTAATGAATGGCTTCACGAACAATTTACCTAAATTATTGAATCTATGTGGGTAGAATTGTTCCTAATATTCCTTTATCATCCTTTCAGTGTCTACAGAATCTGTAGTTTTATTCCTGATATTAGTAATTTGTGTCTTTGTTCATTTTCTCTTTGTCAGTCTACTAAATGTTTGTTAATCTATTGATCTTTTCAAAGAACTGGTTTTAGTTTCACTGATTTTCTCTGATGTTTTTCTGCTTTTGTCTTTATTCTCTCATTCCTTCTGCTCATGTTGCATTTAGTTTTCTCTTCCTTTTCTAGTTTCTTAAGGTAAGAGCTTAGATTATTGATTTGAAACCATTTCTCTTTTCTATTATAATCATTTAGTTCTATACATTTGCCTCTTACCACTGCTTAAGCTGCATCCCACACATTTTAATATACTTTATTTTTATGGCCAATGCATTTAAAAAATTTCCCTTAAGACTTTCTCCTTGATCTATGTATTATTTTAAAGTGTGTTATTTAACGTCAGGTGTTTGGAAAATTTTCTCTTATCTTTCTATTTTTGATTTCTAGTTCGATTCTACTGTGGTTAGCAACACACTCTATATGATTTTTACTTTTTAAAAAATTCGTTGGTTTGGTTTTTTTTTTTTGTTTGTTTTTTTGAGACAGAGTTTTGCTCTTGTCCCCCAGGCCGGAGTGCAATGGTGTGATCTTGGCTCACTGTAGCCTCCACCTCCTGGGTTCAAGCTGTTCTCCTGCCTCAGCCTCCCGAGTAGTTGGGATTACAGGCATGCCACTACGCCTGGCTAATTTTTGTATTTTTAGTAGAGACAAGATTTCCCCATATTGGCTAGGCTGGTCTCGAACTCCTGACCCTGAGTGATCCACCTGCTTCGGCCTCCCAAAGTGCTGGGATTACAGGCATGAGCCACCACACCCAGCTGTGAGGTTTGTTTTATGACCCAGAATGTAGTCTGTCTTAGTGAATGTTCCATGAGCTTGTTAGAATGTGTATTTGGCTGTTGTGACTGGAATGTTGTATAAACATTAATTAGACCCTGTTGATTCATGGTGTTGTTTAGTTCTGCATTCTTGCTGTTTCTGTTCATAGTTCTTCCAGTTGTTAAGAATGGGGTATTGATGTATTTTAGTATAATTGTAGATTTATCTCTCCTTTTAGTTTGGCCAATTTTTGCTTTATATATTTTGAAGTTCCATTGTCTTGGGCATAAATATTTAGGAATGCTATGTCTTCTTGGTGGATAGACTGCTTTATCACTGGGTAATGACCTCTTTTTTCCCTGTAAAATTCTTTATTCTTAAATCTACTTGATCTGATGTTAACATTGCCACCCTTGCTTTCTTTTGATTGATATTTATATAGTATATCTTTTTCATGCATTTACTTTTAATTTACCTACATCATTATTCTTATAAATAGCATATAGTTGAGTCACATTTTTTGAAAATACATTCTGCCAATTTTTTCTTTTAATTGGTGTATTTAGATCATTTACACTTAATGAAACTATTGATACATTAGGGCTCAAGACTACCATTTTTTTTTTGTTTGTTTTCTGTTTATTCCTTCTGTTTTTCTGTTTCTCTTTTTTGCTTTTCTGTCTTCTTATAGGTTGCTTGAACATTTTTAGTCTATTTGATTTATCTATAGTGTTTTTGAAGGTATCTCTTTCATAGTTTTTTCAGTAGTACTCTAGGTATTGTATTATTCATTCATAACTTAGCAGTGTTCACTGATATCAAAATTTTACTACTTCGAGTAAAGTGTAAAAACCTATAGGTTCCTTTATCCCCTCCTTATAATATAATTATCTTAAATATTTGCTCACATATATTGAGAACCATATCGCACAGTGTTATAATTTTTGCTTTGATCATCAAATATAATTTAGAAAACCCAAGAGGAGGGTAGCTTATATTTACATATTCTATTCTTTTTGTCATCCTTTCTTCATTCCTCATGTTTCACATTTCCTTCTTTTGTCATTTCCTTTTTGTTTGAAGAACTTTCTTTAGCTATTCTTTTAGTGTAGGTCTGCCAGTATCAAATTCTGTTAGCTTTCCTTTATCTGAGAATGTCTTGACTTCCCCTTCCTTATTGAAGGACATTTTTGATGGGTATAAAATTCTGAGTTGACTTTTTTTTTTTTGAGACTGAGTCTCTCTCTATCGCCCAGGCTGGAATGCAGTGGTGTGATCTTGGCTCACTGCAACCTCCACCTCCCAGGATCAAGCGATTCTCTTGCCTCAGCCTCCTGAGTAGCTGGGATTACAGGTGCCCACCACCACGCCCAGGTAAGTTTTGTATTTTTAGTAGAGACAGGGTTTTGCCATGTTGGCCAGGCTGGTCTCGAACTCCTGACCTCAAGTGATCCACCTACCTCGACCTCCTAAAGTGCTGAGATTAAAGGTGTGAGCCACTGCACCCGGTTGACAGTTTTTAATCTCAGCACTTGAAAAATGTTGTGCCACTTCCTTGTGGCCCCCATGGTTTCTGATGAAAAATCCACTGTCATTCAAATTGTTGTTGCTCTATAATTAATGCATCATTTCTCTCTCACTGCTTTTTTTTTGAGACAGAGTCTCGCCCTCTCACCAGGCTGGAGTTCAGTGGTGCGATCTCTGCTCACTGCAACCTCTGACTCCCTGGTTCAAGCGATTCTCCTGCCTCAGCCTACTGAGTAGCTGGGATTACAGGCATGTGCCACCATGCCCAGCTAATTTTTGTATTTTTAGTAGAGACAAGGTTTCACCATATTGGCCAGGATGGTCTCAGTCTCCTGACCTTGTGATCCCTCTGCTTCGGCCTCCCAAAGTGCTGGGATTACAGGCATGAACTACTGTGCCCGGCCCTCTCTCTCACTGCTTTTGAGATTTTTCTTTGTATTTAGTTTTTAGAAGTTTGAGCATAATGTGTCTTGGTGTGATTTTCTCTGGGTTTATTCAATTTGGGATCTTGCTCAACTTCCTGAATCTGTAGGTTTATATATATTGCCAAATTTGAGAATTTTGCAGCCATTATGTTTAAAATGTTTTTTCTGCTCCATCTTTCTTTTTCCTCTCTTTTTCAGTCTTAATAAGGTGACATTTAATATTTTATTTTTCTCCTATAGGTCCCTGAGTCTCTGTTCATTTTTTTATCAGTCTATTTCCTGTCTGTTGATCAGGTTTAATCATTTTTGTCCTTTTAGCTTTAGGTTCACTGAGTCTTTCTTCTGTCTTCTCCATTTTATTAAGCAATCACTGAGTTTTAAGAAATTCAAGTTGTTGCATTATTTAATTCTAAAATTTTCATTTAGTCATTTTTTGTATCTCATATTTCTCTGAATTTTTGTTAAACAACTTAAAATATTTCATCCCTGAATAGTTCAATACACATCTGTATCAATCAGCTTTTACTACATTATACTGCTATAAAAAGTAACCTCCAGACCTCAGCAGCTTTCAGGAAAAAAAGATTTACTTTCCTTCACATTACATGTAAGCTGCTGGTCATACTCCAGCCTTTGGATAGGATATGGGTCTGCTCTACTTGTTTCTTCATCCTGGGACACAGGCTGAAGGAGCAACCTCTATCTGGGTCATACCATTCTCATGGAAGAAGGAAAAGAATAAGAGAGCAGACAGAAACTTGCAGTGCCACTTCAAGCTTCTGCCAGAACCAGCAAACTGTCACCTTTGCTTACATTTTACCCATCAAATATCAGCATGATGTCAATGGAGTAAGGAAATAGATTCCTTCTATAAGAAAGCTACAAATCACAGGGCAAGAGGAGTGGGGAGGGAAGGATGTATAATCCTCACCCAGGGAAGAGGGATTATGTAATTGAGAATAATAATAGATTCCTACAGCATTCGCAAACAGTAAGTACATTTTCCTACTTAATCACAACACATTGTCACCTCTAACAAAATTAACAATAATTATTTTTCTTTTCTTTTTTTTTTTTTTTGAGACTAGTTCTTGTGTTGTCACCTGGGCTACAGTGTAGTGGAATGATCATAGCTCACTGCAGCCTCAAACTCCTGGGCTCAGCAATCCACCAACCTCAGCCTCCTGAGTAGCTGGGACTACAGGTGCATGCCACCATGTCCCCTGTAGATGGGGACTCACTATTTTGCCCAGGCTTGTCTCAAACTCTTGGGCTTAAGTGATCTTCCCATTTCGGCTCCCAAAGTGTTGGGATTACATGCATGAGCCACCACACCAGGCCGACAGCAATTCTTTAATATCATCTAATACCTAGTCTGTGCTCAAATTTTCCAGTTATCTCCAAAATAGACTTAAAATTTAATTTATTGAAACCAGGATATAACCAAGGACCAACGTAACATGATTATGTGTTTTAAAGAGAGTGCAGTGCTGCAGTCTTGGCTCACTGCAACCTCTTCAAGTGATTCTCCTGCCTCAGCCTCCTGTGTAACTGGGATTACAGACATGTGCCACCACGCCTGGCTATTTTTTTGTATTTTTAGTAGGGATAGGGTTTCACTGTGTTGCCCAGGCTGGTCTCGAACTCCTGGCCTCAAGTGATCTGCCAGCCTCAGCCTCCCACAGTGCTGGCGTTACAAGCGTGAGCTGCCATTGCTGACTGAGAGTTGTTGTTTAAATTACACCATACTAGGAGGCATGTGATGTCTTGTTGTCTCACCATGAAGGATGACAAGATTGATCATTGAGTTAAGATTTTTAGCAACCTAATTCCTCCAATGTAAAGATGATTTTTTCCCTCTTTTAATCATCAAATGATCTGTTGTGTGAGACTTGTGAACTACGTGAATATTCAGTTTCTCACCAACTTTTCATTCAAAGGCTTTAGCACCCACAGATAAGTCTATCTGAATTAATCATTTTTTCAGCTGTAATAAAATTATAACTTTCTATAATTATTTTTACATTTGTTAGCTGTCAAACAATATGCCCTTTCTGTGTAAAGAAGGGCTTTCCTCATCAGTATATAGTGTCATTTATGAGACAGATAGATATGAAAAATAAAACTCTTAGGATTCTATACATTGAGTTTTTAATCTTACTTTTTAAACATTAATATTATATCATAAGTACTTTTCTATATACTTATTTCAAAATATCATTTTGATGGCTATGCAAAATGTATTATGGTGATGATGACTATGATGAGTATGAATCTAACAAAAATGTGTGGAATTTATATGCTGAACATTACAAAATAGTTTCTCATGTTTTCTTGACTTTCACATCTCTGACTCTTTAAAAAAATTATAGGGCAAGTATTTTGCAGAATATCAGTCAATTTGGTTTTGTGGTTAGATTCAGGTTATTCATCTAGAATTTCTAGAATTCTGGAATGTCTAGTTGGGTTTTTAAAAATGTTTTCCCATTTTTCTATTGAGATTCCCTACTTAAGACATTTATACCTGAGCCAGGCATGGTGGCTTATATCTGTAAACCCAGCTACTCAGGAGGCTGGAGCAGGAGAATTGCTTGAGCCCAGGAGCTTGAGGCTGCAGTGAGCTATGATCATGATACTGCACTCCAGCCTGGGTGACAGAGTGAGACCCTGTCTCTAAAAAAAGGAAGTTAAAAGAAGATATTAATATTTGTTTGAAGGCCCTTCTCAGCTAATTGCAACATCTGAGTTATTTGTGAGTCTGCTTCTACTGATCTCTTGATTACAGGTCACACTTTTTGCTTCCATGCATGTCTAGTAATTTTTAAAATCATGTATTGGTTGGTTTGAATAATATGTTGTGGAAACTCTGGGTTATGGTATCTTCCTCCAAAGAGCATTACGTTTTGTTATGGCAGTGATTAAATTGCTGGCAAATCAACTCGATCCTGTGGGGCTTAGTTTTAGGCTTTGCTAGGGTAGATATATTCATTTTGCCCTTGGTTCCAGGATGTGGTCTTTATCCCTAAGGTCTGGTAAGGTGTGGTCCTTTTGACATTTCAATGGAAAGCCCATTGTATTTATTTACCCAATTCCATTTTTTAAAATTTTATTTTAAATTTAAATTTATTTATTTTTGAGATGGAGTCTTGCTCTGTTGTCTAGGCTGGAGTGCAGTGGCATGATCTCGGCTCCCTGCAACCTCTGCCTCCCAGTTTCAAGAGATTCTCTTGCCTCAGCCTCCCGAGTAGCTGGAATTACAGGTGTGCATCACCACGCCCAGCTAATTTTTGTATTTTAGTAGAATCTGGGTTTCACCACGTTGGCCAGGCTCATCTCGAACTCCTGACCTCAAGTAATCCTCCTGCCTCGGCCTCCCAAAGTGCTGGGATTACAGGCATGAGTCACAGCACTCGGCCTAATTCCAATATTTTTGTTTGATTTAAATGCCAAAGTTTATGTCCTAGACAGCTGCTAAAATATCATCTCAGTTCTTTAGCCTCCTTCTTTTTCCTAGGTTTCTTGAGTCTTGTCTTGTGGATACACAATTTAGGAATCAGTCAAAGATTTGAGGAAAATTTACATGAACATTATGGATCTGTTTCCTTTGTGACTCTCTCCTTTCTAGGATTCTCCAACTCAATTTCCAATGCCTCTGGATCATTTCTTAAACTCTGACTTCTGTCTCACCAGCCTACTAAAGGTGCCATTCTCTGCTTCAGCTCAATTTCTCCAGATACTGCAGTGAACTGGGAAGTGTGGTATAGGAAAAGCTGATTTAAACATGGACCTCACCCAGGGAGCTTTCCTTTTTCAAGAATAATATTAATTCTCATCATTTCCCAACTTCAGCTACCCTCCAGTGCCTTCACCTGGTTGTTTTTTTATGTTTTGTTCAGAATTTGTAATTGTTACTGGTAGAAGAATTAGTTCAATACAGGCTACTCCTTTAAAATATGAACTGGAACTGGATAAATGTTTTGAGTCAAGACACTTGAAATTAAGTCTAAAGATGAAGAAGTAAATTAAATAAGCAGTATTAATATTTATGTGCTAACGAATTTGTTTCTGTTTGGTTCTTTAGATGTTGGTAATGTTTAATAGCATTTAGCATACTAGATTTGAGATTCTAACTTACAATGTGTAAATGAGTTTGGTTTAAACTTGTTATTTAATGTTTAAGTCTCACTTATTTTATAAACATAGAGGAATAAAGGCATTTAAGACTCATCAATTTATATTTAACTTATTAAATTTGAAGTATTACTTAAAGACACTGGAAGGATCTCTTTGTTAATGAGATAAGGATCTCTTTGTTAATGAGATAATTGAAATGCATAAAAGAGAAATTTATTATATTAAATTTTAAAATTCAATTTGAAATAATTAAAGCATTTAATTAAATTTGTAAATGGGACCAAAATTAATCCAAGCTCCTTATAAGCAATTATTAAAATTCTCTAGATGTATAAGGAGAATAAGAGCATGATTAATATTTTAAATTGAACTGCAGTTTTTGCATTTGTAGCTTTAATTAATTGAATAATTAATTTTAAACCAACGTTCTAAATGAGTATTTATTGACATAGATTAAGTGCATGGGTTTGGAGTCTCTAAGACTTGATTAAAATTGCTCCAGATCACAATTTACTTAACATCTGTCATCCTCAATTTTTTAGCTGTAAAATGGGAATAATGATTCTGCCCTGAAATTATATGTCGCAGTAATTAATAACTCTAATAATGGTGATAACAATGATTAATGATAGCATATGTTTAAGGAAAGCTATTGAACAATGTGTATGGTATGATTCCATTTTTTGGTCAAAAAAAAAAAAAGATATGCAAGCGTAGGTGTAAAAAAATCTCCAGGAGGTTATCTAGGTGACTTTAATTTTTCCATGTCATTCTCATTTCTAATTTTCTAATAGTGTATATCTATTATATTATATCTATTTGCCCTCACAAGTAGATATAATAGATGTACATCTATTATAATATATCTATGCTAATAGATGTGTGTATTCACATATAAAAACTTTAGTTGTAGTTAATTATTTTGTGGGGTGGGATTATGAATAATTTTTACTATATGTTATTTAATTTTATTAATTTTCTTCATTGGACAGATATATGAACAAACATACACCTGAGCATTTTATTTATTTATTATTTATTTATTTATTTATTTATTTATTTTGAGACAGTCTCACTCTGTCACCCAGCCTGGAGTGCAGTGGCGCGATCTTTGCTCACTGCAACCTCCGCCTCCTGGGTTCAAGCGATTCTCCTGCCTCAGACTCCCTGAGTAGCTGGGACTACAGACGTGTGCCACCACGCTCGGCTATTTTTGTATTTTTAGTAGAGAAAGGGTTTTACTATGTTGGCCAGGCAGTCTTGAACTCCTGAGCTCAAGTGTTTTGCCCACCTCAGTCTCCCAAAGTGCTGGGATTACAGATGTGAGCCACCACGCCCAGCCCACCTGAGCATTTTAAAGTCATGAAAGGGACTTTTGTTTTTCTTTTTCTTTTTTTTTTTTTTTAACTTTTAATACCACGTGAAGACCGTACCGCCAGGGTTGAGGGAGAAGGAAGGAAGTTATGCTCAGTATCATCCATCATCACAGCCATCCAGTGGTTCCTAATCCTTCCGTGGTGGTGCTCAGTTGCAGCACCTTCACTGAATAAAGAACGCCCTAGTACTTGCCTTGAGGCTGGGTGCAGACTGACTCCCTGTATCTGCTTCCTTCCTGACAGCCATTGCGCTCTTGCTTCACGCTGTAAAGGAGGTGTATGTCTGGAGAGAGGCTTCTAAGTAGGAAAGATCTTTAACTCCTTTCCTCTTCTTTGACCATCCCCTTTCACTTTCAACTCTCTCTCGTAAAGATTCTCATTACTCCTGAGGCCTCCCGAATCCCCCCTGAGAATAAATTTCCAAATCTGTCTCTTAAATTCCTTCCTCTTCCCAGGACCCCAACCAGGCTATCCAAATATCTACCTGATGTTCCCATCTCAAATACAACAAATCACACATGAGTTTCACAGCCTACAAACCAGATTTTCATTCTTTTTTTTTTTCTAATAATGGTTAACAGGACCTTCAGTTATTTTATTTATTTATTTATTTATTTATTTTTATTTATTTTAAGATTAGGGTCTCGCTCTGGTGCCCAGACTGGAGTGCAGTGGTGTGATCTTGGCTCACTGAAGCCTCGACTTCCCAGGCTCAAGTGAGTCTCCCATCTCAGCCACCTAACTAGCTGGGACTACAGATATGTGCCATGACACCTGGCTAATTTTTAAATTTTTTGTATAGACCGCATCTCCCTGTGTTGCCCAGGCTAGTCTTGACCTCCTGGGCTCAAGCAATCCTCCTGCCTCAGCCTCCCAAAGTACTGGGAATATAGGCGTGAGCTACCGTGCCTGGCCAATCACCAGTTATTTACTTAACTAGACAAGTGTACTCAGCTTCACCTCATATGTCATTCTCTCCCCTAGGGCCTTTCCTGACTTCCTCTCTCCCAGAGAGTACACTCTCTCTCACCTGGGCCATCGAGGCTCCATGACGCCTAGGACACACACTGCTGAGCACCTCTCACTTTGGACTGTCACTCTTTGCTTAGATATTTTTGTCCCTGACAAGATTGTCCCCGTCAAAACCAGCACTATCTCAGGGTATCCCCAGCACTGACCACAATGCCTATAAGATGATCTTGTCATTTGTTCATTTCTTGAAACAAAAGCAACGCATTATAAGCCTTAAAAATTTCCTCTCCCCACTGAGCAGAGGCAAATATTCTTCATAGAAGAATACCAAATAGTATATGAAGACACCCCCACTCTCTACCCCAAGTCTGAGCTTGACATAGTGACTCACTTCCAAAGAATATAGAAAGGGAAAAACAGTATTTATATATAGTATAGGAACCTGGCAAATATCCCCTTAATCCAGTGGTGAAGGTTAATGTCATTGGCAATGTCATGTTGATATCCATGTATCCTGATATGACGTGACGAGAAAGGCACTTCATCTCCTTGGTATTCATCCCCAAACCCATAAACAGGAGAAAACACCTGACAAACCCAAACTGAGGGACATTCTGTAAATACCTGACCAGTGCTCCTCAAAACTGTCAAGGTTATTAAGAAAAAGAAAAACAAAAACAGGGAAATAATGAGTAACTGTCACAGACCAGAGAAGATGAAGCAAGACGTGATACCTAAATGTAATGTGAGATCCTGGAGTACATCCTGGAAGAGAAAAAGGCACGCAGTGAAAAAACTGGTGAAATCCAAACTAAGTTTGGAGTTTGATTAATAATAATGTATCAAGTGCACAAGTGCACATGTTGGCTTTTTAATTTTGACAAGGGCACCATGGCAATTTAAGATGATGACATTTGGGGAAACTGAAACTGGGTAAAGGAGCTTTCTGTGTTGGATTCATCAGCTTTTCTGTAAGTCTAATATTATCCCAAAATAAGAAGTTTATTTAACAAATTCACTTCCCCCTGTACAACACCTTTACACCCCCTCTAAAGGCCAAAAGATCAAACATCTCTATCTGGACACAAATAGAACCCATTAGTTAGATAGTATGTAGTAGAATTGAGCTATGAAAGCAACATTTTATTTTTATTCTATACTGATTATATGGTCTGTGCAGGAGAATGGCAATTGTTTGCCCTATCCATCCTTCACTAACAGAACCGATGCTGGCACCCAGCCTAATGACTACACCTACCTGCCTCCCTCATTGCCTGGGGTGACCCCGTGACTAACCTCTTTTCAGTGCCGTGGAGAGAGAAGTGTGTGACACTTTCAAGTAGTCTCCTTCAAAGGGATGGTAAGCACTTCCCTTCTTCTTACCTGTTGGCATGTGTGAGAATGGGAAGGCTGGGAGGTGGCACACTGAGACAGACCAAGGAACCCAAGAGCATGAACCTGGGTCACACTGATCTTGATTGAGACAGATCATACACATCCATTTTTTTAAAAACTGGAAAATTCAGAAAGTAGATAGGTACATATGGAAGAAAATAAGAATGACCTGTAATTTTACCACCTGGAAATAGCTTGTTTTGACATATGTAGTATCATGTATGAGATACATAGACACCTATGAGATTAAAATCCCACAATCCTATACATCCAGTGTTGCATTTTCCTTTAAACCTTAATATTTTATCATGGGTACTTTCTATATATTTTTAGAAAATGTTGTTTGGATGTTCGTGTAACATGCATTATGGTGCTGAAGGACCATGGTGAGTATGAATTTGGCGTCACACAGACCTTAGTTCAAGTCTCATTTAGGCCCTTGGCTAGCTGTGTGACCTCAGGCAAATTGTGCCACCTCCCTGTAAAATGAAGGTAAATAAAAGACTTGCCTTTTAGAGTTGTTGGGAGCATTGAATAAGTTAATGTATTTAAAATCTCTAGCGCAGGGCCTGGATCATAGTAAATTCTTCATAAATATAAACTACTGTGATTAACATTATTCTTTAAAAAATTTTTGTGAAAAGGTCTTGCTCTGTCACCCAGGTGGCAGCGCAGTGGCACAATCTCAGCTCACTACAGCGTCGACCTCCTGGGCTCAACTTATCCTCCTACCTCAGCCTCCTGAGTAGCTGGGACTACAGGTGTGCAACATCATGCTTGGCTTATTTTTGTGTTTTTTTTTTAGAGATGAGTTTTCACCACGTTGTCTAGGCTGGTCTTGAACTCCTGAGGGCTCAAGAAATCCACCCACCTCAGCCTCCCAAAGTGGTGAGTACTTGAAATCAAAAAAATAATAATGCAAGGAATTGATCATAAAGGTGATGTGAAAGCTGAGAAATAAAATAGGAAAATGAAATAACCCAAAGATTAGCAGCAGTTAGACAGCACTACCACATTAGGTGGAAGGAGAGAAGGAAAATATACTGTAACCAGAGTCCAGGGCCAGAGTTACCTGGCAGAAGCTAGAATTATGGTAGACCTTTTCTGTGGGACATAGACCCATGGAGGAAATTCAGCTATTTCTGGAGATGCCACTTGTGGTAAAGAAGGCTGGGGAAAAATACGTTGGATTGGCCCTTCCACCCACTTTGTAATCTCCTTCTAGCACCCTTCAACCCATTCAGAAGCCTGGGAAATGGGGTCTTAGCCTCCTTGAGCTACAAAGCAAAGCAGGGGAAGAGGATCTGATGGAAATAGATCTAAATGGAATGGATCTGATGGAAACAGACCGAGGACTGGCACAGTCCACCCCTTTTACTATTCAACATTTATTCTCATCCTTCCACCTCTATTTAACAAAACCAAACATGAAGCCCCTGTATCCTACAAATGAAGAGGCTTTCTTCTTTCCTCCAACAAGAAGAGGTGCAAATCTCTCTAGTCATAATGTCCACTTCATGCCCAAGATGTCCAGGTGAATTTCAGTCCTCCCCATCTAGTCTGAATGTTACTTCTCATGATCTGTTGAACTCATTGTAAAATTAAGCACCAGCAATACTTCTTATATAAAGTATACAAGGAAGAGGCAGGGGGGAAAAGATATCAATCATGAATATGTACATAAAAATATTCATAGATACTTTAGTTTTCATTTCTATAACTGGTCACAAGGTCATTCCACTTCTCATTCCATGTTACCCTGGCCCTCAGCCAGTACCTTGGCTAGTTGGGGTTATTTGCTTGGTGGAAAATGCCTTCACACCTGAATGGCCTGAGTCTTTGGTATTCTTTGAGTTACTTTAGTGTTTTATTGTTTGTTTCTTTTTGGTTTTTGAGAGGGAGTCTTGCTCTGTCACCCATGCTGGAGTGCAGTGGTGCGATCTAGGCTCACTGCAGCCTCTGGTTCCTGGGTTCAAGTTGTTCTCCTGTCTTAGCCCCCTGAGTAGCTGGGATTACAGGTGCCCACAACCATGCCAGGCTAATTTTTGTATTTTTAGTAGAGACAGGGTTTCACCATGTTGGCCAGGCTGGTCTTGAACTCCTGACCTCAAGTGATCCGCCTGCCTTGGCCTTCCAACGTGCTGGGTGAGCCACTGGGCCTGCTAAGTTACTTTAGCTTTAATTGACCTTTAATACTGGATGTGCAGTTGTTATCCTTGAAACATTTTCCTATTCTAAATGGCACCCCAGTGACTCCTGAGGTTTCAGGTACAGTGGTCCTTTCTGTAGCAACACAATTTTCCTTTGATACTTGGTACTACCTACCCCAAACAGCACAGTTATCCTTCCTCAGCCTGTGAGAGACTCAACTTCAACTTTAATGGAAGTATTATTATATTCCTGAATGAGCAGAGCCCAGGATTTGGGGATGGGAAGCAAGAATTATTCCAGTGATTTTATCAGTTGTAATAATGAGGGGGGACCACTCCCAATTTTACCCCATGGTTCCCAGACTTTTTAGGGTAGCAGTTCAATGTTGCAGATGTTGTCTCCTGGAATATAACCACAGAGAGTCTTTAACATGTCATTCTCTGTTTTGTTGGGTCGCCTACTTCTGAGTGAGGGGGTATGTGATAATATCAGTGAATTCCATGAGCGGAAGCCCACTGCTGCATTTTTATTGCTATGGAGCGAGTACTTTGGTAAAAATAAATAAATAAATGAATATTGTATGGGTTTTAATGATGGTAAATAAGATTTTCTCTAACTCCACAGATGACTATGTTGGCAAACACATAGTGGTCAGGCAAGACAAACCAGCACCCTCAAATAGGTGTTTATTTCAATTAGGACAAATTGATAAGTACAATATAACAAAATTGCTAGTGGGTGGTTGACTGGTCACCCTGGGAAATGGTGTTCAGTCTTGGTTTTTGCTATTAGTTGCTCCAAGATAGATCCATAATCGCATTTGCTTGATATGGCCACCTTTTATTTAAGAGCCTCCTCTACAATGGATGCCCTTTGCATGAGGCACACATGTCCTCACACTCTAGGTCTATTTCATATATCCATCCTCGTAACTCTTACCCAGACTTTATTGTCACCAATCTTACAATCTTGCTTTTACCAAGTTCCTAACCAGGTGGCCAAACTGTTGGCCACTGCCTAAAACTCAAGGTAGATCTCTTCATTTATCAGGGCATTCTCCTTCCGTCTGCTGTGGACAACCAGATGAATTACTCTCAGTTCTGTCTATGGGGCAATGGAAGTTCCTCATCAGGGCACAGACTGAACTGAGGGAGGACCAGCACTATAGCTGAAGGTGGCCGATGTCACTTGCATGTGCCTTCCAGACCTACTTGAACCTGATCTCACAGCTACCACCTCCGTTTGATAAGAGTTTGTTTCTGCAGACATCAAACCTTAAGACTTAGAGGATCAGAGAACACTCACTTTATGGTGGGAAACTCAAGCCACACAGTCACTCAGTCTTATGGTAGAGTGGATACTGTGGCACTCAGCTCACATCTCCCAATCTAGGATTGAGGCTGCCACAGCTGAGCTTCCTGTGAAATTTCCTCAACTTTGTCCAAGGTTACATGGTTCCCACATCTAATACCTGATTGATATGGCAACACTGGCGCCTGTTCCCTTTCAAGGCAGGACAACTCAATAGGGACATCCCAATTTGAGTTCCCTGTGTGAGCAGCTGAGGCCTCTGTTGCAACAACCACAGTTCACCTTCTTCTTCTGTCTCTCTTACGCTCTAACCAATCCTGTCTCTCTTACTCTCTAACAGACTGTTGCTCCCAAACGCAGTCTCCAATATACCTTCTGTCCATCAAACCCCATCTTAGAATTGGCTTCCTGGGGAAACAACCAAATAGTCAAATGTTCAGAATCTACAAAGTCCTTGAGGTGAACCAGGGTCTTCTTCTCAAAGTAAGATTAGTTGTCAGCTCAGGAAGGTGTAGCTTTGCTTCAAAACACTATGGGACTGTGCTAGGGTTCTCTTATTGGGACTTCCCTGTTCCATACAGCCTTTTTATTTACCACAGACCTCCAAGTACTGTTAGATCTGTTGGGTCACAGTCCTGAGCCCCAGGCAGCATGGCCTATGCCACACCTGGACTCACTATAGAACCTGCTCTTGCTTTGGGCCTCACCTAAAGCTCAGCCTTAACAAGTTACTTGTTAGATGGATTGGAGCATCACACCCAATCTATAGCCTCTAAAATCCAAAGAAGCTCGGGAATGGTCCAGATAGTTCAATAAAACACATGAATTTCACAAATGTGTCTTATATACTGATGTCTACTATATGGCAGTGACTCTGGGAGATGCAGGAAAGAAATGAGAAATGGTTCAGCCTTTGAAGGATTTGGTCTAGTCAGTTATGCAGCAATGTGAGCCAAGGCGATGACACTTGGTGGACAGTGCCATATGGCGTTTATGTATGAAGTGCCATGAGAGAGCCAGGAGAGAGTAATCATTCCTGCCCTGCCAGGCCGGGTGAGAAAAGTGGGTGATATCTGGTCATATTAAACTGTAAGCTGATCAGCTCAATAAACAACAAAATATCTTATACCAAATATAAAAGGTGTTAAGATATTTCATAACTCTGAGATTTAAGCTGTTCCCAAGTATGTAATTTATATATCAGATATACTTTTTCTTGGTTTGGATCCTAAAAATGCAACAGAATGACTTTCTGTTCATTTATAAAAGGAGAATTTTAAAAAACCAGATAATTTCTGATTGCTCTTCAGAACAATGACAATATAATCCTCACCATTGTCACCTTCTGTTCACAGCCTGTCACTGAGTAGAGATAAACAACTACACACTTAATTATAAGTTATGTGCTAATTTGGGCACGCCAAGTATTATACTATTGGATGTATAATATTGGCCCAAGTTTTGAGAGTTGAGTACAGCCTTTCTTTTGTCTTTTATTGCCAAATCAGATGCAAGATATTCAGGACACTCCAGCGTTAATTCCTATTCACTATTTCTAATTATTTAAAAACTAAGATGTCATCTTGAAAATAAAGTAGGGAAATGTTCAGCTACTTGAGGGAACAATCTGTACACAACATCTTGTATACACTTAGGTCAAATACAAGACGGAATAATTTATATTTTCCTAGTGACAGCAAAGACTATTTTGGACTTTCTTTACAAAAAAGGACTTCTTGGCTGGGTGCAGTGGCTCATGCCTGTAATCCCAGCACTTTGGGAGGCCGAGACGGGTGGATCACGAGGTCAGGAGATCGAGACCATCCTGGCTAACACGGTGAAACCCCGTCTCTACTAAAAATACAAAAACAAAATTAGCCGGGGGAGGTGGCGGGCACCTGTAGTCCCAGCCACTCGGGAGGCTGAGGCAGGAGAATGGCATGAACCTGGGAGGCGGAGCTTGCAGTGAGCCGAGATCACGCTACTGCACTCCAGCCTGGGCAACACAGCAAGACTCCTTCTCAAAAAAAAAAGAAAAAAAAAGGAATTCTTGTGATGCCTACTTTCTAAACTAACGTGTACACACACACATACACACACACATACACACACACATACACACACACAGAGATGTAAATGCTTTGCTTCATAATCTTACAGCAATGTCTTAGGTGTAGTGTGTATGTGAAGTAATGGTGGTGGCTAACAATAGTGGGTGTAAATAATGTATAGACATGCACTGCATAACAATGTGTCAGTCAACAGCAGATCACCTATATGACCATGGCCCCAAAAGACTATAATGCAGCTGCCCTATACAGGTGTACCATTTTTTCTTTTATACTGTATTTTTACTGTACCATTTCTATGTTTAGAGGTGTTTAGATACACAGACACCATTTTGTTACAGTTGCCTATGGTATTCAGTACAGTTGTGTGCTGTACGGGTTTGTAGCCTAGAAACGATGGGTTATACCATGTAGCCTAGGGGTGTAGTGGCCTATCCCTTCTAGGTTTGTATAACCACACTCTGTGATGTTCACACAACAACAAAATCACCAAATAATGCATTTCTCAGAACGTATCCCCATCCTTAAGCAAGGCATTACTGTGTTTCCCACAGTCTTTTTGATAACTTCAAGTCTTTTTAGCTGACTTTTTGACAGATCTGATAATTTGATGGTTGCTGTTTGTAACCTTGCAAATAGGCAGGAGATGTGTCAGGTTTGCCATTCTCTTGTTGTGCACTTGTGCTTGTTTTTTTTAGTGTCATCTTTGATTCAAGGTTCCTTTGAAGGTCCAACTTTGTAACATTTGTCCATCTTGGGAGGGTTGCTTAGGTTAACAAGAAATGATTTAATTTGTAAATCCATGTAACTTACTGCCTGCAAACCTCAGTGCTTTGCCATGAGCTGAAAGAGAGGAAAATCTCAAGGGCACCATCACGTTGGCCACTCGGAGTTGTGGAGCCTTCTTTGGTCCCTCAGCTTCCCGGGGTTCCCATGAATAACATGCGGTTGTCACATGATGGGATGAGAGTGCTAGTGTCAATCTGATTACTGCAAAGTTGAGCAGGGGCAAAAACCCATTCAAACAGCAAGACAGACCAATGGATTTTAACATGACTGTGTACTAAAAGTTTATTGATATGGTTTCAGATTTCTACCCTGCAACTAACCTTACAAAGCGGCCACAATGATCTATAAAGGCTACTGACATATTCCTCCCCTCTCCAATTCCTCATCCGTGTGAGCTTGGATTATCTTCATATATTTCTGCCAAACAGCGTTTCACAGCAAATTAAATGCCGAAGCAGATGAAAGAAGCTGACTGTCTTCTATTTGGCCAGACACTAAGAAGATTTGCAAAGTAATGATTTAGTTTTCTCACTAAAATTTTTTTGTGTCTTGAGAAATACAGTCATTTCTAATAAAATGTATGTTTCTATGTGAATATTCAAAGGGGTCCTTGTTATTTTAAAACAAATAAATATTTTTAACAATTCTCATTTAATTTTTAATATCTATGTTATTGTTAGAGGAAATCTTCATAAATAAAAGCTCTTAGGATTTTCAGTAATTATGCAGACACCAAAAGGTGGAGAAAACAAATGTATAACTGACATCAACAATATGGATAGATTTTATTAACATAATAAGGAGTAAACATAAGTTTTGGAAGACTGCTATGATGTCCTTTTTAAAAATGACTATTTTTTTAGAGCAGTTTTAGGTTCACAGCAATATTGAGAAGAAGGTACAGAAATGTTTCATATACCTTCTGCCCTGGGACGTACATAGCCTCCACTATTATCAACGTTTTCCACCAGAGTGGTACATTTGTTACAATTGATGAACTTACACTGGCACATCCTAATTACCCAAAGTCTGTAGTTTACATAGAGTTCACCCCTAATGTTGTACTTTCTATGTGTTTGGATGGATGTATAATGATAGTTATTCACCATTATAGTATCATACAGAGTAGTTTCAGTCTCCTAAAAATTCTCTGTGCTCTATGTATTCATCACCCTGCCTCAGACTCTGGCAACCCCTGATTTTTTCACTGTCTCTACAATTTTGCTTTTTCCAGAATGTCATATAGCTGGAATAATGCAGTATGTACCCCTTTCAGACTGGCTCCTTTCACTTAGTTATATGCCTTTAAGTTTCCTCCATGGCTTAATAGCACATTTCTTTTCAGTGCTGAATAATATTTCATTGTCTGAATGTACTATAGCTTATTCATTCATCTACTGAGAACATTTTGATTGCTTCTAAGTTTTGGCAGTTATGAATGAAGCTGCTATAAACATTGGTGTGCAGGTTTTTGTGTAGACATCAGTTTTTAACACCTTTGGGTAAATACCAAGGAGCACAGTTGCTGGATCCTATGATAGGAGTATGTTTAGTTCTGTAAGAAACTGCTACACTGTCTTCCAAAGTAGCTGTACCAGGCTGGAGTGCAGTGGTGCCATCTCGGCTCACTGCAAACTTCGCCTCCCCGGTTCATGTGATCCTCATGCCTCAGCCTCCCAAGTAGCTGGGAGTACAGGTGCGTGCCACCACGCCCAGCTAAATTTCTTTTCTTTTTTTGTGGGGGAGAAAGGGAGTTTTGCCACATTGGCCAGGCTGGTCTCAAACTCCTGGCCTAAGGTGATCCATCCATCTCGGCCTCCCATAGTGCTAGGATTACAGGCATGAGCCACTGTGCCTGGTCAATGATATCTTGTTGTTGTTCTAATTTGCATTTCCTTGATGACATATGATGTGGGCATCTTTTCATATGTTTACTTGTCATCTATATATCTTTTTTGGTGAGATGTTGTCAAGGTCTTTGGCCCATTTTTTTAAAAATTGAGAAAAATTGTATTTATAATATACAACATGATATTTTGACAATGTATACATTTAGAATGGTTAAATCGAGCTAATTAGCATATGCATTACCTCACATACTTGGCGGTGTATATAGTCAATTTTTGTAAATATTCTGTATGTGATGTGAAGGATGTGCTTTGCAGATTGTTGTCACAGGTCTATAAATGTGTGTTACATCAATTGAGTTACTGATGTGTTCAAATCTCTATCCCTTATTGGTATTTTTGTTTGTCCTATTAGTGAGATGAGTATATTAACATCTCCCATTGTAGCCATGATTTGTCTGTTTATCTTTGTGGTGGTCTGTTCACATTTGCTTTATACATTAGAAGACCACATTATTAACACAGCTTGCCATCTCAGGAACCAGGAAGCCCCTACATCTGCCTGATGACATGCCTGTAACCCAGGTGTCATGAAGCTTTCCCTTTATCATTCTGCTTCTCTCACTTTATAAAAGAAAGGCATCTCACTTACCCATTTCACTTCTTACTATGTCTCTGCCTCTGGAGCACCAAAGAAAGATACACTGAAGCATTCATTATTAATGGGGATCAAGACACCACAAACTGAAGGCATGGCTTTTCATCGTCCAGACATCTATGTGTTAAGGGCACAGCATGGCATTAGGTCATCATGGGATTTTTGGCATATAACTCAAAAAAATTTTAAAAAGTTGAATGACATTGCACAACAAAATTCCTTCAGTTTCCACTCACTGATATATATATACACATACACACACACGTATAGATGTGAACATATATTTTTAAAATAAACATAAATATATTTATTTATTTTTGAGATGGAGTTTCACTCCTGTTGCCCAGGTGGGAGTGCAATGGTGCGATCTCGGCTCACTGCCACCTCCGCTTCCTGGGTTCAAGTGATTCTCCTACCTCAGCCTCCCAAGTAGCTGGGATTACAGGCATGCACTACCATGCCTGCCTGGCTAACTTTGTATTTTCAGTAGAGATGGGGTTTCACCATATTGTCCAGGCTGGTTTCGAACTCCTGACCTCAGGTGATCTGCCTGTGTTGGCTTCCCAAAATGCTGGGATTACAGGCATGAGCCACCGTGCCCGGCAGGTAAACACATTTTCTAAGTATTAACATATACAGAAATAAAAATAGGAATAGGGTTTATTCTGAACCCTGTCTCATTTTAATAATCAGTGATATTTTCCATACACATATGAACTAACTGAAAAACAAAAGCCTATTTCATTAAGGAATACACATATAATTTAATACAATTTAAACATGATATGGTTAATGTAATTCAGCATTTAATACTTAATAAAAAATTATAACTTGATGTTTTGTTTAATTTTATACAGATGATACTTGCAATGATAACTCAATCTGGATTTTTTAACATTTAGAATTATATGAAATTAAAAAATTAAAATAAATTTCCCCATATTTTAGTTATAGATAAGGATAATATGGTAATCAATTAAAAAAACTTTGAAACATAAAGATATATTTGTATGTAAAATTTTGAATTGAAGGAGAAAAAAAGATGTAACATTTTTGACTGTTACAGATGAGCTAGCTCACATATGTTTTAAATAGACAATGGAAATCAAATTACATACTAATTATTTTCCATTGTATATATTTGTTTATTTTTATTTATTTTTTATTTATTTTTATATGGAGTTTCACTCTGTCGCCCAGGCTGGAATGCAGTGGCACCATCTCAGTTCACTGCAACCTCTGCCTCCTGGTCTCAAGTGATTTTCCTGCCTCAGCCTCCCAAGTAGCTGGGACTACAGGCATGTGCCACCACACCTGGTTAATTTTTGTATTTTTAGTAGAGACGGGGTTTTGCCATGTTGCAGGCTGGTTTCGAACTCCTGAGCTCAGATGATCTGCCCGCCTTGGCCTCCCAAAGTGCTGGGACTACAGGCGTGAGCCACCATGCCCGGCCCCATTGTGTATATTTAAAAGAACATTATGAAAGTTTTCTTTAAAAATGTCAACTCCCACGACAGACAACAAACAACTTAGAATGAAAAATTGTAGAGGGAAACTGCTAGAATGTGTAAAATTCTTGCGGGGTATACTCGAGAAGGACAATGTGAAGAGCCCACCTCCTGCTTTTGGGCAATCATGTGTCCAGCCAGACACTAGATGAACTACAAATTTCCTGAGAAGAAATTTCCTCTCTTGGTGAAAGTGTTTCAGTATTCAGAACACTCACCATCTTGGAATTCTTCCTAGTACTCACCTTTATATCTAGGGGAAGGTAAAGAAGTGGGGTCCCCCACACAGCAGTGAGTGCCAGAGCTGGAAGTATTCAAAAGATAGAATGGTGGACCATGCTCCCTTTCAGAGCCAGCAATTGATAACCTATCTCATTCTAGTTGGAAAGAATAAGGAAAGAAGTAAAGATAGAAAGAGGCACAGGTAGACATACCTATTTATGAAGTGCCTTCTGTGTTCAGGTATCACATTGGCTGCGTGCATGTAGGTTATTTGATTTCCATAACACTGCCTCCTACAGATGAAGAAATGGAGCCTCAGGAAGATGACACGGCTTGTCCAAGTTTATATGGTTTGTCAGTGGTGCAATTGGGATCCCAGGTTTGTCTGACTTGGCTATAACCACGGCCTTAGAGTCAGAAGATATGTGTGCCCTGGGGCAAATTACTTAACTTCTCTGAGCTCAGGTTTCCTCATCTGTAAAACGGGGTATTACTAGCTATTTTGCAGGGTGGTCGTTAAAAGCTAGTGAGTTAGTATGTGGATGTGCTAAAATCCCTAGCACCAGGCCTGGCGCACAGAAGGCCCTGAAGTTAGAAGAATTGACTATTCAGGCACAGAGTCGGGTATTCTGGCACCAAACTTCTGCCAGCAAAGTGATCGCTGGTGTTTGGGGCACAAAGCTTTGGGAGTAGAGCTGCCACTTAATGGTGACAAAGTGAGTAGTGGCTCACCTTAAATTTTAAGATAAAGCAGCTAAAACTTTGGACGTTGACGTGGGGTTGCCTTAAGAGATCCAAGGCTAGTGCCCATCCACTGCATTCCCTCCTAGCCAAAAATGTCTCGCCCTTCACATGTTAAAACTAAACAATGTAGCCCGCGGAGCCCATTCAGTGTTCTGCAGCCAAGGGTTAAAAACTCATGCTGCCTAGCAATCCCAGCTCTGTGGGAGGCAGAGGCGGGCGGACTAAGCTTGAGGTCAGGAGTCTAGACCAGCCTGGCCAACACGGTGAAACCCCGTCTCCGCCAACAATACAAAAATTAACCGGGCGTGGTGTTGCGCGCCTGTAGTCCCTGCTACTCTGGAGGCTGAGGCAGGAGAGTCGCTTGAACCCGGGAGCGGGAGGTTGCAGCGAGCCGAGATCGCGCCATTGCACTCCAGCCTGGGGGACGGAGCGAGACTCCGGAACAAACAGATCAACCAACCAACCAACCCAAACTCATGCTGCCTCGCCCTTGCCGGGCAGAACCCACAAAAGACACCATGCCTCTGCTGTTCATTTTTCACTTTTTTTAATGTTATAAAGTAGGATCGTGTGTGTGTGTGTGCGTGTGTGTGTAAACGGATCCAGATCTAAAATTGTCACTGAAAGGACGAACTCATCAAAGAAGTCCTTGGGTAGCTGCAAGTAGCTTCCTGGAACTATTGGTGTTGTTTGCGCGCCCCCTGGTGGCCAATGGCCTTCCTTGTCAAGGAGGTTGGCACAGATCATCAGTTTCTTAACCGTGGTGGCACGTGAGGAATCACCTGCAAATTCTGATATAAAAGGTCTACTGCTGGTTCACGCCTGTAATTCCAGCACTTTGGGAGGCAGAGGCGGGCGGATCACCTGAGGTCAGGAGTTCGAAACCAGCCTGGCCAACATGGTGAAACCCTGTCTCTACTGAAAATACAAAAATTAGCCAGGCGTAGTGGTGCACATGTGTTATTCCAACTACTCGAGAGGCTGAGGCAGGAGAATCGCTTGAACCTGGGAGGCGGAGGTTGCAGTGAGCCGGACCGCGCCATTGCATCCCAGCCTGGGCAATAACAGCAAAACTCCGTCTTAAAAAAAAAAAAAAGTCTACTGCTGGGATAGACAGTATTATTTTATTTTTTTAAAAAAGAAATTTCACAGGTGATTTAATGTGCAGGCAGGGATAACCACTGCTAGGGGGATTTCACTTATTTATTTATTTGAAATGGAGTTTGGCACTTGTTGCCCTGGCTAAAGTGCAATGACGCCATCTCGGCTCACTGCAACCTCCGCCTCCCGGGTTCAAGCGATTCTCCTGCCTCAGCCTCCCGAGTAACTGGGATTACAGGGATGTACTACCACGCCTGGCTAATTTTGTATTTTTAGTAGGGACGGGGTTTCACCATGTTGGCCAGGCTGGTCTCAAACTCCTGACCTCAAGTGATCCACACATCCCGGCTTCCCAAGGTGCTGGGGTTACAGCTGTGAGCCACCATGCCCGGCTCTGGGGATTTCATTTAAAATTACCGATTGATGGTTTTATTTGATTCATTTTGCAAATATTTATTGAGCTCCTACTAGGCGTTAAGCACTGTGATAGGAGATGATGAGCAACAGAAAGTCCAGTGCCGTGTCCTCATGTAAATTACAAATGTGAGTAAAATAAACGCACAATGAAAAAATAGTTATCAGAGCTCAGAATAGGACAATCTGAGTGCATCTGGAAGTCAGCAAAGGCTTGAGGACTTGCCTTTTGAAGCGAGGTCTGAAGAGTGAGCTGGATTAACTAGGCCAGGCTGACGCACTGACACAGATAGTTGCCTCAAGTTTCCTTGCTGTTGTCAGGCAAGTGGCCCACCACGTTGGAGGCAGGTCTTCTTTGATACGGCTCCGGCCTCCTGCCCCAAGTGGACAATCAGATCCCTGGATGACTGACGATGATTGCCTGTTAATTCCATCAGGGTAACGTGAAAACATTAAAAGGAGGAAAGTGTTGCTCCTCAGGACAGCAAAAGGTGTGTGGGTGAAGAAGGTGGAGGAGGAAGACAAGACAGAGCACTGAATATCAAAGAAATGCAACTTTAAACAAAAAGGAGCCATGTCTTGTCAGGCCAATTGGCAAAGGCGTATAATACACAGTGCTTGATGAGAATGGAGCTTCTTCTCTCTGATCCAGCAAATTCACTGTTAGGAAGTCCCCCTGGGAATGATGGGCATAGATATGTGGAGAGTCTAGCAGAGAAAGGGAGTATGGCTGAGCTTAAAGAACAGGATCATAACCCCTTTGGGAGGAGAGGTTTATTTTAAAGAGAGGAAGAGTAAGTATTGTGTGGGACGTTGTCTCAGTGGCTGAATTACCATTGATCGCTCCATGTGGGATTACATAAAAGAAGATTCATGTGTAGAAAAATTTCCATATAACAACCTCTCTTATCCTTTTAATTTCAACTGAATTTGACATACCTATTCAGTACCTGCTGTTGCAAAGCTTGGGTGGGTGTGAAGAGCTGTATTATCATGAGGGATGGGTGACATGCCTGGCTCCCTGTCCTCCAGGAATGTAGGCTAGAGCGGAAGGCTGACAAGCGACAAATTGAAATGCAGTAATTGTAATAAAATAAATATTATATTATAGGTATAAGAACGTGTGTTTAAAGTGCTATGAGAAGAGAGGTAAAACATTTTTCAAATTGTAATTGAAGAAATGTGTCTGAGGAAGATTCCCAGAGGAAATAACATTTGAACAAAATTTTGAAGAAACAATTGGATTTTCACTAGATTTGGCATAGGGGTATTGGAGAGGAGAAGGCCCTTCTGCTTTAAGGAGAGTTGCATGAGGCTTTATTTATTTATTAAGTCTTTACTGAGCACATTGATAAATGCTGTGTGGGACACAGAAGGAAGAGAACTTTGTACCATGAAAAGGAGACAAAACACACAAGGAGAAAACAAGCCATGATATTACATTATATTGTGTAATTAGGTGTCAATGTTGTCAGCAAGATCCAGAGATGAGGCCATTGCTTTAAATATTTGCAGCGCAGTGGACAGAAGCCTGCTGAGGGCAAAGGGAGAAATGAGAAGTACATTCTTACCATCACCTTTCCACAAACTTCTGGATTAAAAAGTATTATTGTTTCTTTAACAGTTTTTTATTTCAATAGTTTTTGGAGTACAGGTGGTTTTTGGTTATGTGGATAGGTTCTTTCCCGGTGAATTCTGAGGTTTTAGTGCACCCATCACCCGAGCAGTGTATACTGTACCCAATGTGTAGTCTTTTATCCCTCATCCCCCTCCCAACCTTCCTCCTGCATCCCCAAAGTCCATATGTCATTCTTATACCATTGCATCCTTATAGCTTAGCTCTCATTTATAAGTGAGAACATATGATATTTGGTTTTCAATTTCTGAGTTTAAAAATTATTGTTGTTTTTTAATGTGACATGAACCATACCCGAAAACACTTTGGCAAAAAACTCAAGCATAAAGGGGGGAAAAAAAAGCTTCCCTCACTACCCCAACTCCCCTGCAATCCCACGTGTCTCCTGAGATGTAACTGTTACCGCCTTTTTGATATGGATTCTCCCAGAATGTTATCTATGTATTTACACACAAATACAAATATGTAAATACATAAATATATAGTTTTTGGGTTGCTGTGTGTATTATATAAATGGTAAATTGTTTTTACCATTTTCTATAGCTTTTTTTCACTCCAAGGTATTTAGGGAATTTTCCAGGTCAGTTCATTTATATATACCTCAATATTTTAACTTGTATTCCATGGCGTGGTGCATCTTAGTCACTGAACTATTTCCAGTTGATAATATGGGCAGTTGATAAAATTTATACTTGATTTGCGCATCAGCAACAACGATAATAAAATCCAGCCTGGGTTTAGTAAATGGAGCCCTGTCTTGAGGCACCAGTCTAGAGAGTAACAGTTCCACTGCTGATTCCACGATCTGAGTCAGTTCCCAAACCCAGAATGAAAGGAAAGCTGGGGACCCTCAGAGAAGAACCCGGCATGACAAACAGCTGAGAGCTGTACTGCACGCCTCCCACAGATGACTGGTTGCCATTGATCAAGTAACTGTATGCTAATAAAAGGAAAATACCAGGAGCTTGAAAGCTACTCTGGCCCATTTGTGAAGGTGGGGGCTCTCAGCAGGTGGGGGAATAAATGGTGCTTTGCTTTGACTCTGTCTCATAGTAGGCTCATTGTGACAAGGACTCTAAGGACATCTGAAGATATTTGGGATGGGGAAGGGAGGTCTAAAAGTGCTTTGTATTGCTAAAAGTTAAAGACATAAAGATTAAAACAAGATAGTTAGCTGATAGGCAAGTAATACGTTGTTTATGGGATGAAGATCTATATTTTCCCTTTGACCCAGCAATCTTACTTTTAGGAATTATCCCATAGAATTACTCTCATAGATACATATAGAGAGGACCAGAGAATGAGAGAGCTGGTAAACTGTGTTTTTCTTAAGGCATGGAATTAAGGAACACCTGGGGTAAGATATTTTGAATTTATCTGGTGATTATTCCCCAAGTTCCTGAGAGTACAGTTGAAATTGATATACTTAGAAACTGGCAGAATTTTCACACTCGATCCCCTCTATGGAATAAGAGCTGTCATTATTGGAAGAACCAAGACATTCCCCCTTCCCCTGCTTTTTTAAAAACTAAATTAAAGAGTAATACTGCATTGCTGGGGGAAACACAGCGGTTAGCATGACTATCCAAAACTTGAAAGATGCGGAAGTGATGATTTCTCTTTCTTTCTTCTCTCTCTCTCTTTTTTTTTTGAGATGGAGTCAGTCTTGCTTTGTTGCCGAGGATGGAGTGCACTGGCACAATCTCACCTCACTGCAACCTCCGTTTCCCAGGTTCAAGCGATCCTCCTGCCTCAGCCTCCCAAGTAGCTGGGATTACAGGCGCCCACCACCACACCCAGCTAATTTTTGTATGTTTAGTAGAGACAGTGTTTCACCATGTCAGCTAGGCTGGTCTCCAACTCCTGACCTCAGGTGATCTGCCCGCCTTGGCCTCCCAAAGTGCTGGGATTACAGGCATGTGCCACCACATCCAGCCAGAAGTGATGATTTCTATCACATCTGCAATTTAACTGACAATACGGCTGATGCAGTATATAGAATAAATCAGAGAATGAAATGACAATGACTTTAATTGCATCTGCTTTTACAGACATTGTCTCCTTCATAGCCCGTGTTACATCATTATCAATTTGGCAAATGCTTTTTTCTCCATCCCAATAAGCAGTAACACCAGAAGCAGTTTCTTTCACATGGCAAGGGCTGCAGAATACTTTCAACGTCTTGCCTCAGACGTATACTAGCTCTAAGGTCCTGCGCTTCAGTTTTGTACTTAGGAATCTTGATCATATCACTAACCCACAGGACACAGCCCTGGCTCTCCACATGGATGCTAGTATGCTAAGAAGGCCTGATGAGAAGGAGGGGGGCAGGTGCCCTGGCTGACTGTTAAGACACACACACGCTGAAGGCGGGAAATATGCAGTATTCCATGCTTTCACTTTCCAAGGTTTTAGTTACTCATGATATAGTACAATAAGATATTTTAGGGGTACAAAAAATAATTGGAATGAATGAATAAGACCTAGTATTTGCTATTAACAGAGTGACTATAGTAAAAAATAATTTAATTGTACGTTTTTAAATAACTAAAAGAGTGTAATTGGATTGTTTGCAACACAAAAGATAAATGTTTGAGATGAAGGTAAATAATTGCATTTAACCTGATACAATTATTATGCATTGCATGTATTAAAATATCTCATGTACCTCATAAATATATACTCCTACTGTGTACCCAAAAAAGAAAAATAAATTAAAAAATTTAAAAAAGGACTGGGCATGGTGGCTCATGCTTGTAATCCCAGCACTTTGGGAGGCCAAGGCAGGTGGAGCATCTGAGGTCAGGAGTTCAAGACCAGCCTGGCCAACACGGCGAAACCCTGTCTCTACTAAAAATATAAAAATTAGCTGGGCGTGGTGGCAGGTGCCTGTAATCCCAGATACTTGGGAGGCTGAGGCAGGGAGAATTGCTTGAACCCAGGAGGTGGAAGTTGCAGTGAGCCGAGATCATACCACTGTACTCCAGCCTGGGTGACAGAGTGAGGCTCTGTCTCAATAAATAAATAAATAAATAAAATAAAATAAAATAAAATAAAAATAAAAGATATTTTGAGAGAGAGAGAGATCACATTTATATGCCTTTTATTATAGAATATTGTTATAATTGTTTCATTTTACTATGAGTTACTGTTGTTAATCTCTTACTGTGCCTAAGTAATAAGTTAAACTATATCATAGGTATGTGTGAATAGAACAAACATAGAATATATGGGGTTCGGTACTATCCATGGTTTCAGGCATGTACTGGGGGTCTTGGAACGTACCTGCTGTGGATAAGTGGGGACTACTGTATGCAGGTTAATTTTATTCAAGTGAGAAAAAAATGGTTCAACCGTAAGTATATTCTCAGGGTGTTTTGATGACATCCATACAGAAGGATAAGTCTTCCTCATGAAACGTTAATGAAGAGGCTCATGGGACTCTGCTTCTCCAACATATGGTGTCTCTGGGGGAAGAACAGGGCCATAGAAAGCTTTGGGCGTAGACTCTAAAGACTGAGGTTGCAATCTCAGAATTTCAAAATAGGTTTGCATCAGACAACCTGACATTCCTACCCATGTTTTAGCCATCGTGTACCATAAAATGATTTGACCCTCTTCGAAGTCCATCTATCATGTGCCAACCAGCCACAGGATGAGTTTTGTTGACCCTAATAAGTGCCACAGTTCGCTAAGGTATACAGAAGCCATGTAGTGGGGTAGACCTAAAGTTGGAGTCTCAAATTTGTACTCTCTTGGGTGGTAAATATACATCTTCAGGCACATTTAAAAAACAACATGTTGTTATTTAGAAGTTGTTAAAAAATAACATCGAAGGCCATAGCATGGTGTGGGACTGTCCCCTTTCCAGAAGAAGAATCCATTAAAACCCTATCAATTCATGTATCCATGTATCCCATTCAGCCCTTTTGAGCAGAGGCAGACAGCTTATTTTACATCGTATAAAGACTGGGGAGGGTGACCTAGGAGCTAAAATATGGAGAGAGTCCTTCCTTAGACAGCATGGTAGAATTTGGTATTGGGAAACTTCTGAACTGATAATCCAATCAAAATCAAATGCACTGGCCGGGCGCTGTGGCTCACGCCTATAATCCTAGCACTTTGGGAGTCGGAGGCTGGTGGATCACGAGGTCAGGAATTCAAGCCATCCTGGCCAACATGGTGAAACCCTGTCTCTACTAAAAATAAAAATTAAAAAAAATTAGCTCCGCATGGTGGCACGTGCCTATAATCCCAGCTACTCAGGAGGCTGAGGCAGGAGAATTGCTTGAACCAGGACCCGGGAGGTGGAGGTTGCAGTGAGACGAGATCATGCACTGCACTCCAGCCTGGGCTACAGAGGGAGACTTGGCCTCAAAAAAAAAAAAAAAAAAAAAAAAAAAAAAAAAAAAAAAAAAAATTCGAGTGCATTACAGTTCTGTTTTCAGAGGCAGCCCAGCTTCACTCATTTTGATGATGCATTTTTCTATGTGGTATAGAAAATTAAAGAAGTCTTCTCTGGATACCGTTCTAACTGTACCGAGTTTGAATCCATCACTTTGTAAGTTGAAGTATTCAAAAAGTATATATAACCAACTACATGCTCACCATTGAAATATTTTTTACAACATATATTAGAAAACACCCTCCTCCCAATATTTTACAAATAGAACTTATGTTTGCAGTTTCTTTCTAAGGTAATTGTAAAATCTGACTTTGATTACTTCACATATTAAAAATGATATGAAGGCTTATATCATGGATTTAAAGGCTGAGTGGTTTACTCTGTGTTACTCAGCTCAGCACTGCTAAGGCTGCCACTGTCAGGTACGTTGTACCACCTGATGTGAGGCCGAACGAAGCACATGGCACTGCACTTGCAGTATCCTTCCTTAAAAAAGGAAAAAGGTAGATCTAATCAACCAGGGGAACCCAACATCGTGGTGAACAACATCACAGAAATATAGACAGCCTCATGGTACCCTTATGTCAAAAGATATCACCACTTTTCAGATTACTAGTATACATGACTGAACTGGTTCCAGGAAGTTAAAAACGTATGTACTCGCCATAGTGAGCAGAAATTCATCTTACTGCGGAATTATTTATTAGAATCAATTTTAAGTAATGTGCACCATTTGAATTTGGCAAAATGATATTTGTATTGCATCAATTTGCAAATAATTGAGGTTAAATGTATTTTTTGCCTATTAGTTATTTTTGTTTTTTCTTTCTGTTTTTTTGTTTGAGATGGAGTCTCTCACTTTGTCACCGAGGTTGGAGTGCAGTGGCGGATCTCAGATCTCAGCTCACTGCAACTTCCACCTCCCAGGTTCAAGTGATTCTCCTGCCTCAGCCTCCCTAGTAGCTGGGATTACAGGTGCCCACCACCACACTACTCCTGACCTCAGGTGATCTGCCCACCTTGGCCTCCCAAAGTGCTGGGGTTACAGGCTTGAGCCACCTCCCCCAGCCCTTTATTAAAAGAATTATCTATTCATATTTTTTTGCCCATTGATTTGTTTGGACCTTGAGGGTTTTTTTGTTTATACATGTGAGGTTTTCACTTAGTAAAGATTTTTACCATTTATCATAGTTGTTGTAATTTTTTCCAATGTAATGAAATCTACTGCTACTTTCCTTTTTCCTTTGAGGTGTTTTTTTGTTTTGTTTTGTTTTTTTTGAGACAGGGTCTCACTCTGTCACCCAGGCTGGAGAGCAGTGGTGCAATCTCAGCTCACTATGGCCTCAACATCCTGGGCTCAAGTGATCCTCTCACCTCTCACCTCAGCCTCCTAAGTAGCTGGGACTACAGGTGCATGCCACCACATCTGACTAATTAAATTTTTTTCTTTTTTTTTTTTTTGTAGAGACCGGATTTTGCCATGTTGCCCAGGCTGGTCTCAAACTCCTGGGCTCAAGCGATTCTCTCACCTAGGCCTCCCAAAGTGTTTGTACTATAGGCATGAGCCAGTACACCCAGCAGAATTTCTAACATTGCTCTTAAACTTAGGAAATTAATTATTCTCCATTGAGAGAGGGAGATTCTGTTTGGTGAATAGCACCTGGTAGATATGCAACTTTATTTTCTCTATTTATGGATTGACAGTTACATATTTAACTATTTGATCTACCTAGGCATTTCTGGTATAAGATAGGCAAAGATAATTTAACTTATATTTTCCCCAAATAAAAAATTCTTGGCTTGAGCACCATATTGAAGAATTCCTACTTTCTTACGGCTATTGGCAAGTGAAGTTATTATGTCATCAATTCCTTCTTTATTGCTGATCTGGGAAGACCAGTTCTCTCAAAACTTGAATTACTTTGGTCTAGATATATTTTGCTTTTTTTTTTTTTTTTTTTAGGTAAAAAAGGAAGCTAGCTTTTTCCTCCCTACATTACTGAGTAACAAATAATGGATCATCATTTGCAGTTTACATTAGTGAATATTTTCCCTGTTTATATTTTGTAAACTGATATCATTTGATTTTCACTAATAGGAATAAATTTTGATTTCGGTTTGCATGCACTCATCTAAAAACCGGAAAGCCAATTTCTTCAATTACTGTAAGTAAAATCCTGACTGATTCTAAATTTAAAATATATTCCTAAAGGGGAAGTACAAAATTAAGAAAAAAATATCAACTCACAAAACAGAGAAAATAATAACAATCAACATGTTGATTGGACTAATAGACCACAAAGAAATAAAGAGGAGGTGAGTTTTGTCATGGGAGAAAGGGAAGAAGAGAACCCCCCCCTCAACCCCTGAGGACAGTGCCAAAGTGGGTCGGCCAGACATTCCAGAGAAAACTGTGAAATTCAGCAGGAATCCAGCCAGGCTAGATTCTGGTCTTCTGCTGGAATTTGTCATTTAATATATATAAAACCCGGTGGTGAAACACTGGCTGCCTCTAGATACACCGCTGGGTTTAAATATATTAAATGATGCCAAAGAAAGAATACATGCCAAGTTTCTACGAGCCTTACACAGTCATTCCTGCATGTCGAAATTGAACAAGTAAGCAGGAGATCACAGGTGCTAGAGCTGAGGAAGAAAATAATCTGAAGACAGCAGAGCCGTCCTAGCAATGGAATTATTAATACATTATTAAAACATTCCACTTTTCACACATCTAACACTGTGGATTCCTTCTTCTACAAATTAGCAAACAAGTAAACCAAACTGTGCAAGCTGAGTTGTACAACATTATCAAAGGCAATAGTAGAAAATGTTCACAAACTATTCACTGAGGGCCCACAGTGAACTACATTAGAATATGTTCAATTAAATTGCACCTTAGTTTACTGTGCTTTAGTAATAAAGGTAAAGGATCTGTATTGACATTATGTTTTATGTTTCTTCCCAATGGGGGAGAAAAACCAAACACAAAATTTGTCCTTGAAAGCAGAGGGTAGTAGACATGTGTTTCATGATACTGGTATCATTTATCACTAAAAAGTGTAGCCAGGCTGGGAGGAAGGGTTTGGAACAAGCTATGTATGCTTTGGACACAGGAGACAACTGCAGCCCTTATCATCACTAGCCGCATAATGGACCACTCTGTGACAATGCCTAAGGTCTATATACATGTAGGACCAACGTGGAATTGGCCATACAGATGTGCAGTATCAGTACAGAATGTTCAAGTACTTGCTGTGGATCTCTCCCCATCCACTACTGTTAACGCTCCAGATTATTCCCTATGTGGGTCATACCTCATCCATGGGCCTGCAGGGATGGGGCACTAACCTCCGAATATTCCTGCTTTTGGTGTAGTTCCCAACAGGCTCTTCTAGGTACTCACTGGATAACTTTCCAGAGGGGCATCACAGTTTATAGAGGAGCTATCTGCAAAGTCTCACAGGCATTAATTTAATCTGTGCCCCGGGGGGGGGGGGGGGAAGAAAACATTTGGGAGAAACATGACTACTTTTGTGCAAAATACATTTTTGCATGTGGGAGAGATGTTTGCCTTTTAAACAATATGTTCTTTTCTCCAAAGTTGCAGCTAAACTTCTAGACCTAAATTTTTCAGATCCTGAATTACACTTGAAAAATGAGGAAGAACAGGTAGTGAAAGATAATTTTATGGTTGTGGAAAGTACTGACATCTGAGTCAGAAGAACAGAGTTTAAGGTTCAACTCAGTCAATGTCTAACCGTGTGATCTTGGGCAAATTGTTTGGCATAAACAAAACATATAAACAAATATATTCTAAAAGTCAATGTGAAAGCAAATACATACAACTGTTAGGCTTTCTTATTATCACATCCCCCATCAGATTTGAGATTAGATCAATACTTTACAAAGAGCTACCTTAAAATCGGAAATGAGCCAGGTGCAGTGGCATACACCTGTAATCCCAGCACTTTAGGAGGCGGAGGTGGAAGGATCGCTTGAGCCCAGGAGTTCAAGACCAACCTGGGCAACATAATGAGACCCCATCTCTACAAAAAAATCAGCTGGGCATGGTGGTGTTCACCTGTGGTCCTTGCTACTTGGGAGACTGAGGTGGGAGGATTGCTTGAGCCTGGGAGGTCGAGGCTGCAGTGAGCTGTGATCATGCCGCTGTACTCCAGCCTGGGCCACAAAGCCAGACCCTGTCTCCACAAATAAATAAAATAAAATAAAACTTAAAAATCAAATCAAATCAGAAAATGGGTAATGGAAATACTAGGCAGAGAGCATTGTTTATTTAGTAACCTTCCTATGTCCATGACACAAATAGCCCAAAAGACTCAGACGAGCCACGGCAGCCTGCTTATGGTAAAAAGGAAAGAAAAGGGGAGAAGAGGTGGCCCTGGAGACTCATTTCCTTTTCTTTCCATGGCTCAGCAGGGAGCTGGCTCCTTAGGGCTGACTTTGCTGATGGAAGAATAGGCTGATTCCAGACGTCATTCCCTCGAGGAGCCTCCTTTCTAACAAGGCCTCACCCTCAGCCTAGCAACTTCTGCAGTTACAAAGGAACACCTGTTGCTTTGATCTCTAAGTATACAGAGTGTTATGAGGGTGGGGTCCCTCGCCACTAGGATGCTAGCCACAGCGTGCCCAGACCTATCTCTGGGTGGGATAAGGAGAGCTCAGGTGACCAGGTGCCTCTGATACTTCTCTACTTAAACCAATTTTCTGATAAACCATTTGACATTGGTATTGCATGGTGCTAAAGGTGTAGGTCCATGCCCTAAATTACATTCTGGAAGATTTTCACTCCCAGTAAATATTGTCAGGGTAGACTAGAATAAGGAGAATTGAGGGTCTGGGGCCCCGTACCCCAATAACCAGCGGGGTGACCTTGGGCAGGGCACTTCACCTCCTGGGCCCAGTTTCCTCATCTATGAGAGATACTCTTAAAGATTTTTCTAATTCTTTGTTGTTGTTGTAGTTTATTTTTATTTCTGACTTTTCTAATTCTTTAGCACATCCGGTGCTTCTATTTCGACTACAGTTAATATGTGCAGTGTGAGGGACATTTCTCACCCAAGCAGAATACCGCATTAGGCAGAACCACCTCACACCTGGCAGTGGGAGGCACGCAGCTTGGTAGGCGTGGAAAAGTTACCGCAGCCAACATGTACATTGTGTTGCTTTGCTTTGCTTTATTATGGAAAAATGTAAATATACAAAACATAGGATGGTATGATGTAGTGTTATTCAAAGTATGGTTTGTAGACCGCCGTCCATCCATCCATCAGGAGATGAACACAGAATTGAAAGTGAGGGAGAGGGAGGTGGGGTGGGCTCTGGGTTGCCTTTCCAGCCTCGGTTTTAGGTTAGTCCCCTGGGCCTGGGTTGGGGAGGAGGGGCGTGCTTTCTCAACATTCCTGCCCCTCCCTCTCATGGCAGCCAAATGCTGCATTTGTTGATCTTGGGTGGGAGGGTTCCTCACTCCTCCCTCATGGTAGCTAACCTATGTTGGTGTTGGTGTAGGGTCCTGAACCCAAGACCATTTCCTGCCCCTCTCTCAAGGACAGAGGGATTTATTTCCTCCCCCAGTGACAGTAGGTCTGTGCTTGTGCCTTGAGGACAACAGGCTTTGCTGCCTCTACCCAGCAACCTACGGCACTTTCTTTCTAGGCCAGTACTGGAGAAGCAGAAGCAGCTGTCACCTCCTGCACCCCCAGGGGCTCTCCCACCTCAAGCCCTGCCTTCATCTCCATCTTGCCCCGCCCTCAACCCGCCCCATCTCTCTTCTGAACCCTCTGTGGGAATCTGGGAAAAAGAGCTTTTGGGGGATTGCAAACTCTTCTTGTGTCTATTCCATACTTCGTCTTTATTAAAATTTTTGCTGATTCTTCTCGCTCTCTTGTATGACAGCCACTTCTTCCTCCCATACTCAGCCTCCGGGGAGACCTTGTGTGTCCCTCCCTCCTAGGTGGCACCCTGTCCCTCTCCAGAACTCAGGCTACTTGGTTGTCTTGCAATTTCAGACTCTGACAGGCTCAAGGGAAGTTATGATTTTGTAGTTTACCTAGCTTTCCCACATTTTAGAGGCATTTCCAGCTTTCTATATCCTAAGTAGAAGAGGAAAGAAAAACGGATTTGTTTTGTATACAAATTTAAAAATGACTATCCTGAGTTTGCTGATATTGCTTTAAAAATTTGTTCTTTCATCTCCATCAATGTACCTCAAGAACGCTGGGTTCTTAAAATGGGTGCTACTAAAACAAAACGTAGAAACAGTTTAGATATGCTGTGATATCTGTTTAGATATCTGTTTAGATATCACAGTTTAGATATCTGTGAACAGTGGCATCGCTAATTCCATCTGGTTTGGATAAGGTTATATACAAGAACAACCTCATTTCTCACAGTAAAAACTTTAAATAATTTCTTGACACGTACAGTGTTCATCAGAAGTGTTTTTATGGATGTTTAATATGAGGACTTCCTATTTCATAAGTTTTATATAGCTATAGTGGTGAAATGACAAAGTTATGAGCGTAAAAATGATTCTTTTCTGGGGGGTGGGGGGAACAGAGTCTCACTCTGTCGCCCAGGCTGGAGTGCAGTGGTGTGATCCTGGCTCACCACAACCTCCACCTCCTCGGTTCAAGCAATTCTCCTGTCTCAGCCTCTCAAGTAGCTGGGACTACAGGTGCATGCCACCACGCCTGGCTAACTTCTGTATTTTCAGTAGAGAACGGGGTTTCACCATATTGGTCAGGCTGATCTTGAACTCCTGACCTCAGGTGATCCACCTGTCTCAGCCTCCCAAAGTGCTGGGATTACAAGCGTGCGCCACTGCGCCCAGCTGAAAATGATTCTTTATATTATTACATGAATGCGTATATCTATGTCACATGTTAAATCAATAATGAGTATACTTTTTATAATTTTATTTTCCCATTTGTTGCTTGTTCTGATTATACATATTAAAAATGCCTTTGTTGAGTCTAATAATAAAATTGGAGGTTGTGTTGTTGCATGTCTTTGTTTCTTTTCCTTTCTTTTTTTTTTTTATGAGACGGAGTTTCGCTCTTGTTGCCCAGGCTGGAGTGCAATCATGAGATCTCAGCTTACCACAACCTCCACCTCCTGGTTCAAGCGATTCTGCCTCAGCCTCCTGAGTAGCTGGGATTACAGACATGCACCACCATGCTTGGCTACTTTTGAATTTTTAGTAGACACGGTGTTTCTTCATGTTGGTCTGAGTGGTCTCGAACTCCTGACCTCGCCTCGGCCTCTCAAAGTGCTGGGATTACAGGCGTGAGCCACTGCGTCTGGCTGGCCCTCTTATCTTTTCCTTTTACAAATTAACTGTTTATATTATAACAGTTTTAGATTTACAGAAAAGTTGCAAAGATAGTACAGAAAGCTGCTATAGACCCTATTCCCAGTTTCTCCTATTATGAACATCTTAGGTTAGTATGGTACATTTGTTACAATTAATGAACCACTATTGATACTTTATTATTATTAACTACTTTGGAAAATTTATTCATATTTCCTTCGTTTTATCCTAGCATCCTTTTTCTGTGCCAGGATCCCATCCAGGATACCATATTACATTTAGTCTTCATGTCTCCCTGGGCTTCTCTGGACTGTAACAGTTGCTTGGACTTTCCTTGTTTTTGGTGTCCTTGCCAGTTTTAAGGTGTACTGATCAGGCATTTATTTATTTATTTGTTTATATTTATATATATTTTTTAGAGATGGAGTCTTACTCTGTTGCCCAGGCTGGAGTGCAGTGGTATGATCATAGCTCTCTGCAGCCTTGAACTCCTGGGCTTAAGCCATCCTCCCACCTCAGCCTAAAGAATTGGATTCAATTTCTTTAGAAAATATAGGCCTATTCAAATTGTCTATTTTTTTGTGTGTGAGTTTTGGCAAATTGTACCTTTCAAGGAGCTGGTTTGTTTCATCTAGGTTATCAAATTTGTGAGCCTAGAGGTATTCAGAGTATTCATTTATTATGAATAAATAATAATGTTCATATTTAATGTCCATAGGCTCTGCAGTGACTGATGTCTTCTCTTTTGTTTCTGATATTAGTAATTTGTGTCTTGTCTCTTTTTTTCTTAGTTAGCCTGGCTAGAGGATTATCAATTTTCCTTCAGTCTGACAATCTCTGTCTTTTAGTTGTTGCATTTAGTGTACTGATATTCAAGGTGGTTTGATCTTTTCAAAGAACTAGCTTTTGGTTTTGTTGATTTTCTCTTTTGGGTTTCCATTTTCAATTTCATTGATTTCTGCTCTAAACCTTATTTTCTTTTCTTCTGCTTACTTTGGATTTAATTTGCTCTTCTTTCCTAGTTTCCTAAGGCAGAAACTTAGATTATTGATTCTAGGTCTTTCTTCTGCTCTAAAATATAAAATCAAAGCTAAGAATTTACCTCTAAGCACGGCTTTTACTGCATCCCACTAATTTTGATAAGTTGCATTTTCATTTTTATTTAGTTCAAAATATTTTTAAGTTAATCATAAAATCTCTTCTTTGACACATGTGTTATTTAGAAATGTGTTGTTCAATCTCCACAGACTTTGGGATTTTCCAGTTGTCCTTTCGTTATTGACGTCTAATATAATTTCATTGTGGTCTGAGAGCAGATCCTCTATGGTTTCTGTTCTTTTACACTTGCTAGGGTGTGTTATATGGTCCAGAATGTGGTTTATCTTGGTCAATGTTCCATGTGAGCTTGAGAAGAACGTGTATTTGTGCTATTGTTGGATGAAGTAGTCTATAGATATCAATTATATCTAGTTGATTGCTTTTAAGTTCAACTATGTCTTTACTGATTTTTTACATGCTGGGTCTGTCTGTTTCTGAGAGAGAAGTGTTGGAGTTTCCAACTATGGTAGTGGATTCCTGTATTTCTCCTTGCAGTTCTATCAGTTTTTGCCTTATGTAGTTTGATGGTTTGTTGTTAGGCTTATACATGTTAAGGACTGTTATGTCTTCTTGGAGAATTTACCCCTCTATCATTATGTAATATTATCCTTCTTAATTCCTGATATCTTTCCTTGCTTTGAAGTCTGCTCTGTCTGAAACTAATAGAGCTACCCCTGCTTTCTTTTAATTTGTGTTAGCATGGTATATTTTCTCTATCCATCTACTTTTAATCTACATGTGCCTTTATATTTAAAGTGGTCTTAATGTAGATAACATATAGTTAGGTTTCGTTTCTTGACCCACCCTGACAATCTGTCTTTTAATTGGTACGTTTAAATCATTGATGTTCAAAGTGATTATTGATATAATTGGATCAATATCTATCATATTCGTTACTGTTTTTCATTTGTTGCCCTTATTCTTTAATTATAGTCTTGACTTCCACTCTTTTTTCTTGTCTTTTGGGGTTTTAATTAGAATTTTATGTATTGATTTTTTTTGAGACAGGGTCTCGCTCTGTCACCCAGGCTGGAGTGCTGTAGAGCGATCTCAGCTCACTGCAATCTCTGCCTCCCCAGTTCAAATGATCCTCCCCATTCAGCCTCCTGAGTAGCTGGGACCACAGGCGCATGTCACCACACCTAGTTAATTTTTGTATTTTTTGTAGAGACAGGGTTTTGCCATGTTGTCTAGGTTGGTCTCAAACTCCTGAGCTCAAGTGATTCTCCCGCTTTAGCCTCCCAAAGTGCTGGGATTACAGGCCTGAGACACTGTGCCTGGTCTAGTTGACCATTTTATATGATTCCATTTTCCCTTCTTAACATATCAGTGATACTTCTTTTTTTGCTTTTTAAAGCGATTTTCCTAGATTTTGCAATATTCATTTATAACTAATCAAAGTCTACTTTCAAATAATATTATATCATTTCACAAGTGGTGTGGGTATCTTCTAATGACAAAATAATCCCAATTCCTCCTTCCTGTCCCTTGTAACATTTCTGTCATTCATTTTACTTATATATAAGCATATATCTATACACACACATACACATAAGCACAACTAAGTATATGCACACACAAGTGTTCACAATCAGATGCATTGTTGCTATTATTATTTTGAACAAACTGTTACTCGTTAGATCAATTAAGAAGAAAAACATAGCAGTTTTTATTTTATCTTCACTCATTCCTTCTTCAATGAGTACTCTTCCTTTCTTTATAGAAATTGAAGCTTCTGACTTATATCATTTTTCTTCTCTCTAAATAACTTCACATTTCTTGCAAGGTAAAACTTCCCTCAATTTTTGTTGTTTGAGAAAGTCTTTATTTCTCTAACTTTTGAAGGATAATTTTGCAGGGTACAGAATTTTCGCTCAACACTTCAAACAGTTCCTTCCACTTGCTTTGTGCTTGCTTGGTTTCTTTTTTCTTTCTTTTTTCTTTTCTTTTTTTTTTTTTTTTGAGATGGAGTCTTGCTCTGTCGCCCAGGCTGGAGTGCAGTGGCATGATCCCGGCTTACTGCAACCTCCTCCTCCAATGTTCAAGCGATTCTCCTGCCTCAGCCACCTGAGTAGCTGGGATTACAGGTGCACAACACCATGCCCAGCTACTTTTGTATTTTTAGTGGAGATGGGATTTTGCCATGTTGGCCAGCCTGGTCTCAAACTCCTGACCTCAGGTGATCCGCCCGCCTTGGCCTCCCAAATTGCTGGGATTACAGGCGTGAGCCACCACGCCTGGCCCCTTCTTGCTTGGTTTCTAAGCAGAAGTTGGATGGACGCAATTCGTCTTTGTTCCTCTATAGGTAATATGTTTTTCCTTTAGAACTTTTATCTTTGATTTTCTGTAGTTTGAAAATGATATGCCTAGGTATTTCTTTTCTTTTGCATTTATCCTGCTTAGTGTTCTCTGAGCTTCCTGGATCCCTGATTTGGTGCCTGATATTAATTTGGAGGAAATTCTCCGCCATTATTGTTTCAAATACTTCTTCTGTTACTTTATCTCTTCTCCTGGCATTTTTATTTTGTGCAGGTTACACCCTTTGTAGTTGTCCCACAGTTCTTGAATATTCTGTTTTATTTATTTATTTTTTCCAGTTTTTGTTCTCTTTACCTCTCAGTTTTTAAGGGTTCTATTGAGATATCCTCAAGCTCAGGGATTCTTTCCTCAGCCGTGTCAGGTCTAATAAGCTCATCAAAGGCATTCTTCATTTCTGTTACAATGTTTTTGATCTCTAGCATTTCTTTTTGGTTCCTTCTTGGGATTTTCGTCTCTCTGCTTACATCACCCATCTGTTCCTGCATGCTGTCTACTTCACCCATTACAGCCCCTGGCATATTAATTGTAGTTGTTTTCAATTCCTGGTCTGATCATTTCAATGTCCCTGCCATGTCTGGTTCTGATGCTTGCTCTGTCTATTCAAATTATGTTTCTTGCCTTTTGGTATGCCTTGTAATATTTTTCTTGATAGGCAGACATGATGCACTGGGTAAAAGGAACTGTTGTAAATAAGCTTTAGTGATGTGATGGTGAGGTGCAGGGGAGGGGAAATGTTCTATAGTCCCATCATCAGGTCTCCGTCTTTTAGTGAGCCTGTGCCTCTGGACTGTGAACATCACATGTGTTTCTCAGCTTTTTTCCCCCCACTTAGGTGAAATAGGATGGCTAGAGGGAGCCCCAGTTGGGTATTTCTCTCTACCAGTTAGGTTGGGCTCTGATAACCCCAGCAGGTTAGGCTCTGGTTAACTTCTTACTCCTGAAGAGTAGACATTGTTAAAAAAAAGTACACAGTGCCCTGGGGTATTTTCAAATGGTTCCTTTCCACCTCTTCCTGCTGGAAGCATGAGGGGGTTTTCTCCGATATTTACTGTGGGAATGGTGGTTGAGCTCCTGAAGATAAACACCACAAGATTGTGGGGGCCCTTCTATGAGTGGGTCCCCCTGGAGTTTTTAACTGTTAGGCTTGTCCACACTGAGCCTCTGGCCAATTTGTCAATGAACAGTTCAGGTTCTCCTACCAACACTGCTTCCCCTGGTTGTTTCTGCCCATGAGTCTGCTCTGGTAAGTCGTGGCTCCCTGTATTTATCTGTCTTTCCCATCTCGGGGCAGCAGTTTGCCCATGTCCTCACCTCTTTTATGGATCCAAGAGCAGTTGTCCATCAGTCTGTTCAGCTTTTTTCTTGTTAGGATGGAGTGGCAACTTCCAAGTTCCATACATGTGCAACCAGAAACAGGAAGTCTATCAAGACTTTATATCTTTACATCTTTAAAGATTTTAACATTATCTCTAAAACACAAGCACAGTTCAAAGCTAATGACAATACCACTGTCATACTCAAAATTAAAAAATTCCTTAATATCATCAAATTTTCAGTCAATGTTCAAATTTATAATTGCTCAAATGTCATTATCTTACAGTTTACTTGGATCAGGATCCAAATAAGGTCTCTATATTGCCATTAGTTGAAACCACTCTACTAACTTAAATGTCTGTTTGTTCTTTCTTTTCTTTTCTTTTCTTTTCTTTCTTTCTTTCTTTCTTTCTTTCTTTCTTTCTTTCTTTCTTTCTTTCTTTCTTTCTTTCTTTTTCTTTCTCTTTTTCTTTCTCTCTGTCTCGTTCTCTCTCTTTTTTTTTTTTTGATGGAGTCTTGCTCTGTCACCCAGGCTGGAGTGCAGTGGTGCTATCTGCACTGCACTCTTTGGCTCACTGCAAACTTTGCCTCCCAGGTTCAAGCGATTCTCCTGCCTCAGCCTCTCAGGTAGCTGAGATTACAGGTGTGCACCACCATGCCCAGCTAATTTTGTATTTTTAGTAGAGATTGGGTTTCACCATGTTAGCTAGGCTGGTTGAACTCCCAACCCCAAGTGATCTGCCCGCATCAGCCTCCCAAAGTGCTGGGATTTTAGGCGTGAGCCACTGCACCTGGTCTATTCTCTTTCTTTCATGTGAGAATCTCAGTTCTCATGACACTGGGGTGGTAGAATTAGAAGATCATACAACTACTCATTTGCTGTATTCTACAGCATGTGTGCACGTGCGTGTGCACACACACACACACACAATGTTTCAGAGTAACAGTACGAACATTACCACCAATAAAAAAATTATAAAAAAGAGTTTATGATTTTTGGGGGTAGTTTTCCTTATACATTAAGGATATTTTATAGGGATGAAAAGTCACATCAATTTTGTTTAAAGTTACTTGGAGTTAGTTACTAACTGTGTGATTACGGGACCAGCTTGCTACCTATTTAGGTTACATACAGTTAGAATGCTCATTAGTAAACCTAGGAACAATTATCACTACTCAGAAAGTCACCAATAGTTACCGAGCACCTCCTAGGTACCAGAAATTTTAATAATCATTGTTACACTCAAGTCTTGCAAAACCCTATAAAATAGAAGTTACTTTTCCCTTATAATTTAGGAAACAAACTCAAAGAGGTTAAAAGCTTACAGTGAGTCAATCTCACAGCTAGTAAGAAGAATGAGTGAGGTAAGATTGAAATTCCAGTCTCTGGAGTCCATATTCTGCCCTTAGAAATATTAGGATGATTTATGATAGCTTATAGAAAAAGCTGCTAGTTCTATTTATTTTATTATCTCTATATATTCCAGTAGGGAGACAAAGTGGTAACTGTGTTATACCTGATTGCAAAGGTGATAATTTTTTTCTTACAGATTTTATGCCCAGAAACAGTGCACCTGTCAGTGTTAACTGGTTTTCTCTAACTTCTTTTTCTGGGGCAATTCTCCCAATGGATTGGAATTTTTATGAGCTTACTGATGGGCTTAAAAGGGTGGCCTTCAATATTTCCTTCCATTTACGGCCTATTGTGTCCTGGGCCTCAAATTCACAGGGGCCCTTAAATTTAGAATTTGGACCTTACATCCATCCCAAAGAGGTTCTATCTGTGATCACAGAGATATACCAACAAGGACAGAAGAAAGAGATGTGCAACTTAGAGCTTTAGCATTGGATCCCATTAGTGGAAGGCACTGCTGGTAGGTAGAACACCATCATTATGGTATTCACAGGATATTTACAGGATTTATAAAAGTAGTGATGAATCACTGATTTCATCACCTTTTTTTTTCATAAATCCTGTAAATATCCTGTGAATTCTGTAATAATGAAGAATTATATATTTTGATTGAGTTTAAAAGTGTCAGCTTATTAAATGTAAGCATCTCAAATACATAATGATTTTTGTAACTCTATTTTTTCATTTCTATAGTGTCTAAAATATCAGGAGTTGCAAGCAATGGAATTATCTGGTGACTCAGGGCAGCTGAGAAGCTCTGTTTGCTTCCACTTGGCCCTGAGCACTTCTGCGGACAAAGCACTCTGACCTGACAGGGCGCTGGTTACACATTGGCTGAGTTTGTGGCTATTTCTAGCAAGGAGCAGAGTCTAGCTCTTTCCTCATTCACCTGTACAATAAGAATACCCGCCCGCCAGGGGAGAGGTGAGGATTCACTAAGCACAGCGTAAGTCTCTAGTAAAAGACAGCTGCCATGAGGATGATAACAGTTAATGAGAACATGTTGTTCAGGAGGTTTTAAAGGGCAGATACAGCATGATCCTGATTTTTAAGAAAATTAGACATAAAAACATGGGCACATGAAAAAGTCCCAACAGGCTACAGACTGAAATATTTATAATGGTAGTGGGAATAAAGGTGAATTTTACTTTTTCCATATACTTGTCGGTTTTAATTTTTTTGCAGTGTACCTATACTAATGATACTTATTTTGTTTATGTAGATATACATAAATCTACAGACATACAAAATTGTGGATAATTTTCCTTTTGTCTTTCTAAATTTATAAAATTTCTCACTTAAATATGTGCAAGTTTTATAATTAGAACAAAGAGATCAAAGGCATTTTTAAGACAGAGAGAAGAGACTGGGTATCATGGCTCATAATTGTAATCCTAGCCCTTTGGGAGGTCAAGGTGGGAGGACCGCTGGAGCTCAGGAGTTTGAGACCAGCTTGGGCAACATAGGGAAACTGTGTCTCTATATAAGAGCAAAAAACTTAGCCAGGCGTGGTGGCATGCATCTAGAGTCCCAGCTACTTCGAAGGCAGAGGCAGAAGGATTGCTTGAGCCCAGGAGTCGGAGGCTGCAGTGAGCCGACATCGTGCTACTGCACTCCAGCCTGGGTGACAAGGTGAGGCTTCATCTGTAAAAAATGATGAAAGACTGGGAGACGAGCCTGGCTGGGTTTTCAGCCTACTTGGGGACGTGGCTGCATAGATTCTGAGAAACACAAAGAGCCTGCTCAGCACCTGCCATCATCTCAACCAGAAAGCCCACTCCAGATGTTGTCTTGTCAGTGGCTCAGTCAGCACACCTTTGATTTATGATGAATTCCCCAGTGTTTACAGAGTGGCGAATGCAGAACAGTTTCTCCCCATTAGAAGGAGTCATGGCGTGGCAGGTTCAGATTAGTTCTTCTTCTATGGAGTTTCATTCTTTCATGAAATGTGGTCTTGCTTCACACTGTGAGGGAGTTCGGTGCCTCTCTTGGCCTGGGTCACCTGCTAGTGTGTGTCTGGCCCTAGAGAGAGGCTCTCAGGGAAAGGGTTCCTGACTATGTCCTCCTTTCCCTGCCCCTTCTCTCTCTCCATGCTCTCCAAGAAAGAATTTACCACCCTTGAGGCCTCCTACTACCATCAGGAAAAAGATTGATAAAACGATGACTTTAAAATTAAGAAGTTCTGCTTATCTAAAGAGTTCATAAAGAGATTAATAACACGGACCACCGAATAGAAGTAGAAGCTATTTGTAATACATATAACCAACAAAGGACTCTTATCCAGAAAATACACGTTTAAAAAAACCCCTAAAAAGTAATAAGTAAGACATAAACCAACAAAAATTCCAGAAGCGGTGGGCAAGGCCAGAAACTCAGACAAATGGCTTTGGTACCAAGACCAGGCTACACAGTGGCTGGACCAGCAGCTGGTAATCATGCAGACTCAAGCTCAGTCTTTTTGCAGCGAGATGGAGCAAGTGCTGTGAGTGCTGGAGATGTTGGCATGCAGAGGATCTGATGGGCAGAGGATCCAAAGAGCTCGCTAGACCTGGTCGCAGAAGCCCCGGCCAGATTCTTAATGCCTTTAATTTTCCAGGGAAGAAGCTTCTCCACCACTAAACTGTTTCCGTATTTTACATACTGTAATATCTGTGGGTTTTCCTAATATCATCTTTGTATTAGCTGACATTTTCACCCAACCAGGAAAGGAGTGGAGCCATGAAGCAGTGAGTGCCCAGAACTAGAAGAATTCTGAAGGAGATGGGACCATGGACCATGTTCTGTCTCAGGCTAACATCTTAATAACAGCCTACTCTGTTCCTACCAGAAAGAATGAAGGAGGAAGGGAAGACGAACAGACAGAGGCAGATGGACACATATTTATGAAGCGCCCACTGTGCTCAAGGAATTTGCTAGGGGCTTTCACATTTGTTGTTCACTTTACTTCTTGTAACACTCCATTCTGTTGATGAGACGGGAGCCTCAGGAGAAGTACATGACTTGCTCAAGTTTACAGTTTGTCAGTGATGTGGTTGGGATCTGATCTCAGGGTCTGTCTGACTCATTCTTTTTTTTTTTTTTTTTTTTTAAGATGGAGTCTTGCTTTCTTGCCCAGGCTGGAGTGCAGTGGCACGATCTTGGTTCACTGCAATCTCCGCCTCCCGGGTTCAAGTAATTCTCCTGCCTCAGCACCCTCAAGTAGCTGGGATTACAGGTGCCCGCCACAACACCTGGCTAATTTTTGTATTTTTAGTAGAGACAGGGTTTCACCATGTTGGCAGGCTGCTCTCAAACTCCTGACCTCAAGTGACCCGCCCACCTCAGCCTCCCAAAGTGCTGGGATTACAGGTGTGAGCCACTGCGCCCGGCCCCGTGACTCATTCTTCTAATTCCACGGCCTTAGAATCAGGTGAGCTTGGGAAATTACTTACCTCTGTGAGTTCAAGTCCCCTCTGTGAAATGATATCTGGCTAGTATGAGCACCCTTGCAGGACTCTACGCATGATGTATAGTGGTGGGTTTAACTGTAAATGTACTCAAATCCTTAGCACACGGTCAGGCACGCTGAAGACAGTGAAGAGAAGGGAGTTGAATACTTTTCAAGTCATGTTTTCTTTTCTCAGACTCAACCACTCTGCTAGGAGTGAAAGGCAGAGAACAGGACAAGAAGATTGAGAAAGAGAGAGAGGTTGATTGCGAGAGATGTAGTATCTGGGACACATATATTGGGACGCATATATTTGGTCACAAAGTCATGACTTGAGGGGTGGCGAGAAGTTGCCTGTCTAACTCTCTGAGACTGAGCAGCTAAGATGGAAGGCTGAATATTGACTTGGGACAATACAGTCATGAGCTGCTTAACAAGAAGCATATGTGCTGAGAAATATGATGGCAGGCAATTTCATCACTGTGCAAACATCGTAAAGTGTACGGTACTTACATAAACCTACATAGCACAGCCTACTACACACCTAGGCTATATAGTGTAGCCTATCACTCCGAGGCTACAAACCTGTACAACATGTTACTGTACTGAATACTGTAGGCAGTTGTAACACAATGGTAAATATTTGTGAATCTAAACATATCATAAAAAGGTACAGTAAAAATATGGTATTTATAACATATTTTATAAGAATATGATGGTTGCTACCCTGGACTAGCTAAGAGATCTGAGGCTAGCAACTGTCCACAAACCTCCTCCCTCTTCCCCCAACCAAAGCCAAAAATATCTTACCCACCATTTCTTAAAACAAAACAGCATGCAAAACCATTCAGCATTCTGCAGCAGAAAACACAAAACTCAGGTTGCCCCATTCAAGAAGGTCAGAAACCTTTGGAACATCACCCACTTAGGAGCATCCTGCCTCTGCTGTTCACTGCCAGGAGTTATTTACAAAGCCATGCTTCTGTAGACCGTCCACAGCATGGGCTAGCTTTAATGGAGAGCTGGGTGAGGAAAATTCCCTACTTTGAGCCTTGGCTGAAGAAAACCTAACCTGGGGAATGAGGGCCATTCTTGTTTATTATGATTGAATCACTATTCATATTACTTTCATATGTAATGCATTTGCCATTCTGAAGTATGCAGTGGGGATGGGGGTACTCCCACTTAGCCAAATCAAAACACAGTTCCCAAGATTCTCAGTAGAAGAGATGAGCCCCCTCACCTGGGAGGTCCCAGGATGGCTGCAAGTACTCTCCTCATACTATTAGGGTTGTTTTGGCGCCTCCTCTTGGCAAACACTAACAGAGACACTGTCCTTGTTTCTCAATCCCTGCTACAGACTGAAATTATCTGGGAAATTAAAAAAAAAAAAAAAAAATGTTGCCAAGCCGCTACCTCCAGCAATTCTGACTTAATACATTTGCATTGAAGACAAGGATTTGGGGTTGTTAAAAAACTCCCCAGGGGATTGTGCTGTGCACCCAAGTCAAAACCAAGTGCTATGCCGATTTCATGTAAAATTGTTGATTGATTAATGTCTTCCACTTCTTGAGCTCCTGGTATATGTCAGGCACTGAAGCACTAATGAACAGAAACAGGCAAGGCTCTTACTCTCATGGACATTATAGATATCAGTCAGATAATTACATAAGCATATAATTTGGAATTATAAAAGTATATGGTGCTTGGGGCCGGGCATGGTGACTCATGCCTGTAATCCCAGCATTTTGGGAGGTGGAGACGGGTAGATCACCTGAGGTCAGGAGTTCCAGACCAGTCTGGCCAACATGGTGAAACCCCATCTCTACTAAAAATACAAAAACTAGCCAGGCTTGGTGGCGGGCACCTGTAATCCCAGCTACTCAGGAGGCTGAGGCAGGAGAACTGCATGAACCTAGGAGGTGGAGGTTGCAGTGAGTTGACAGCACCACTGTATTCCAGCTTGTGTGATAGAGCAAGACTGTCTCAAAAAAAAAAAAAAAAAAAAAAAAAAAAGTACATGCTGCTTGGGCAGATGGGGAGGGAAGGGGTAAGAGGATTAGAAAAGTTACCCACTAGAATCTCCCTGGTGTACCTCTCTCTTTCCAATGCTTACTCACCAAGGCATAGCCATATATCTGACTGACCAATATCTATCTCCCAATAATTCCATGGGAAATAACTCCTATTTTTCAGTGATAGGAGAATGAATAAAATACGAAAAATGTAGACTCTAGGGACATTCAAAAGCGACAAAGCTGACTTTGAGGAAAGAATATGCTATTCATGTATCATGTGCTAAATAATTAAAACAGTCAGACACAGGGCTCACACCTATAATCTCAGCACTTTGGAAGACCAAGGCAGGAGGATTGATTGAGCCCAGGAGTTTGAGAGCAGCCTAGAGAGACCCCATCTCTACAAAATACAAAAACTGACCAGGTGTGGTGGTACATGCCTGTAGTCCCTGCTACTTGGAAAGCTGAAGTGGGAGGATCACTTGAGCCTGGAAGGTCCAGGCTGCACTCCTGCCTGGATGACATAGCAAGACTCTCTCAAAAAAAAAAAAAAAAAGTCAACACCAAAACAAACAAAAAAGAATTAATACAGTCTAAAGGATGCAGAGATGAGGTGAGGTGCTGCCCAAACATCTGCAGCAAATTAGCCAGTGGGAAGAAGTCAGCCAAACCTAGTAGAGAAAAAGGGAGGAATAGATTACTTCTATCCCTACCTTCCCACAAGGTTCTGGATTAAAAATATTTGATTAAAAAAATAAAATTATGTGCATAAAATCTGAAAACATTCTTGTTGCAAAAATGTTTAAGCAATAACAGGATAAAGAGTGCCAACCAAAGCCGCCCTTTACCACACATCTTGTTTCCAATCTCTCTTCTCTCCCTAGAGGGATCATCATTCACAGCTGGCTGTGTTTCCTTCCAGAAGTTTTTCTCTGCATTTATAAACACATATTTCCAGAAACAAGTGAATAGTTGTTTTATTTGTCTGGTTTTTACATGCTCTTCACGTTCATCTGCAATGTAGTTTATTTTATTCAACAGTATATATTATTTTGTGGCCAGGATAAAAGTGAGGCGAGTGAGGCATTTTGGCACACAATTTAAGGGAGTCCCCAAAACAACTGAAGGGATTGCCAAAAGCTCAGTAATCGAGATAAATTTTAGTGCAATATTTAAAAAAAAATCTAAATCTGCACCAAAATTGTATAATGAACAAAATATTAAAATCTTCAAGACTGGATCTGTATTACCGAGTGTTCCTTTGGCTTTGGGCTTCAATACGGATGAGCAAGTGATTGTTACCGATCCTGTCCATGTGATCTTTCTATGTCGGTACATGTAGATCTTCTTTCCCTAAAAAAATCATATTTAGAAATAATTTCAAACTTCCAAAAGTTGCAAATAACTCCCATATTACTTTACCCAGTTGCTGAAGCTATTTTCTCTATTACCCTCTCTCTTTACTTATATACACCCATTATTATTAGTCTTGTAAGGAACCTTTGTATATTTTCCAAAAAACTAGGCTATAAAACCAGTATACAACCTCCAAATGAGGACATTGACATTGGTTCCCCACTGCTGTCCAATCCATAGTCCTCATTCATATTTGCCACCTGTCCTAACAAAGTCTCTATTTCCTGTCTGGTCCAGAAAATATATGTTGCATTTAATTGTCATGTCTCCTCAGACTTGTAAATCTGCAACAGGTCTTTTGCCTTTTCCTGTTTTCTATGTCCTTGACAGAAACTAAGTACAGGACTTCCATTCTGTGGGATGACCTTCAGCGTGGGATATTTCATTATGTCTAGATTCAGGTACATCAAGATCTGCTACTCTGTTCTTCTCAGGGCATTCCTTCCGGGAGCACACGGTGTTGACCCATCCTGACACTGGTGATGTTAGCACTGATTATCTAGTTGTGTCATTGTCTGCCCCATTTCTTCACCATAAGGTCACGATTCTTCCCTTGATAATATCATAGTATTTTGTAAAGAGGCATTTGGTGATTATTGCAATATCTTGCTCCCCATCAAACTTCCACCCAGCCTTAGCATCTATTGGCAATTCTCACTTCAACTGGGTATCCCCATGATGGTTGCCAATGCTGATTTTCTATTTCCATTCTACATATATTAGATGGCATTCTACTGTAAAGAAAAGCTTTCCCCCCACCTTATTTATTTATTTATATGTTTATATCAGTATGGACTCATAGTCTCCCATAATTTTCAGTAGGTTGTAATTCATTACTATCCTTATTTATTCTGAGTGTTCAGATTCTTATTTGTTCAGATTGTCCCTGTTTTTGGCTCTGGAGGCTGGGAAATCCAAGATCAAGGCACTAGCAGGCTCAGTTGTTTAATGAGGGCTCCTCTGTGCTTCCATGATGGCACAGAGGATCCATGGTGCTGGATCCTCTGGAGGTGAGGAATGCTATGTCCTCACATGGCAGAAGGCAGAAGGACAAGAGGGCTGAACCTGCATGAAGCTTCTTTTATAAAGGACATTAATCCATTCATGAGGGAGGAGCCTTCATGGCCTAATCAGCTCTTGGAGGCTCCACCTTTTAATACCATCACATTGGCCATTAAGTTTCAACACTTACATTTTGGAGGGGACATATTCAAACCTCAGCACATACATACTCACAAATATGTGAATGCACTCAAACATCTATATCTATTCCTATATTTGTCTCTGTACATATATATTATATGATCTCCATCTGTCTATAAAATATATACCTAGGTATCTATATGCATCTACATATATATTGATGTCTCCATACATATGTTTTTTTTTTTTTTTTTTTTTTGAGACTGCATCTCGCTCTGTCACCCAGGCTGGAGTGCAGTGGCATGATCTCAGTAGCTCACTGCAACCTCTGCCATCTGGGTTCAAGCAATTCTTATGCCTCAGCCTCTCAAGTAGCTGAGACTACAAGTGCCCACTACCACGCCCAGCTAATTTTTGTATTTTTAGTAGAATGGGGTTTCACCATGTTGGCCAGGCTGGTCTTGAATTCCTGACTTCGAGTGATCCACTGCTTCGGCCTCCCAAAGTGCTGAGATTACAGGTGTGAGCCACCACACCCGGCTGGAATATGCACTTCTTTTAAATGAATTTTCCATATTTTGGATGTCCCTTAGTTAGTTATCTATAACTACATTGATGGATCAAAAATGGGTAGCCTCTTGAGGCTCTCCTTGATTTGTATGACAACATTACAAACAAGGACTAAAGACTTCTTTTGTCTAATTCTGATCCAGTTCACAGACCAAGAGGCCTTTGACAAAAGGGGAAACTGGATACCCTTGAGGAACAACTAACTGTGATGTCACAAGTATGTATCCAGGGTCCAACTCCAGTTCATTCCTAATGGAATAAACAATTAACCAGCTAACTGTGTGGTGAGAAAAGAGAAGTACCCAGATTTTGGGAAATACCCAGATACCTTAATTCATAGCAACCCAGAAAGCCACTGATGTCCCCAGAGGATGTGGGGTCTTACAGGGCAAACCTTAGTCTTAAAACACACATGTAGAACTTCAAAGACTTTTCCCTTATCAAATGGAGTTATGGCTTCCCAAGTGCATCAACATATTTTTGCTCTGTTCTAGGTCAGTAGAAGACTTGAAAAAAAAAGAAATGGTAGGCATCATGACATTGTGTCACAGATGGGAAAGTAAAATTTGGGCATGTGAAAGGAATGTTAGCATCCGTGGCTCAGGAGACCCAACTCCTCCACTTCCTTAATGCCTGTATTCCAGGTCTTTATCAGTGAGCACTTTTTGGACAACAGCCCTGCCAATGAGAGAAGCTATAGCCTCTTACACACACACACACACACACACACACACACTCACACACACACTCACACACTCTCTCTCTCGCAGAAAAAATAGGCACAGACTTAGTAAAATGTCCTCATGGTATTTCCTAGATTCTAAGAAGTATGGGTTTTTATGTATTAGCATTTCTGAAATTTGATGTATTAATTTTTATTTAATCAGTGTGTTTCTTTAAAGTGGCAGTCCTTACTTTTGCAAAAACAATTTTGTTATTAAATCGGTGGACATTTCATCCGGGCTTCTGGGAAAGCCATGCTATTCAGAGGTTCTGTGTTGGGAGTGGCCCAATTTCTAACATTCAGAGTCCTCCAGCCTCAGGTCAGCCACTCAAGGAGAAGCTGGAGCTGTCTTCCCGCTGTCCCCATCTCCCTCCACTCCCTGGGCCAGCTTGACTCCTTAAGACATAATTAGACTCTTCTTATATCTTTTCAACTCAGAATGGGCAAGGTTCATGTTTTCATGCACAGTAGGACCAGATTGCATTGTGTGATAGTTTAAGGTTAGGTAGTTAACCATAATGCAAAAATACACAAAAATCTGATAAAAGTAAGCATTTTGATAACCTGTTTTTATAATCCATCTAATTTTTAATCAATTCTACAATTTAATTCATAATATAACATTATTAGTGAATTTAGGGCAGTAAAATTTGTGTCATTTCTAGAAAATACATAGCTTTTCTAAATATAGCACCAGTAGTAAATCAAATAATGACGATGAAAGTAATTTTGAAGACATGAAAACCAAAAGAGTTTCTACTAGATTGACTCAGAAGTATGATCCTTTACATACTGAGTTCAGTTGCACTGCTCTAATTAATTGAGAAGTAGTAAAATTTGAATGTGTTACTTGCAGAGATATACTGGCTAATGTAAGCAATTCACCATCAAAATGTAGGCAACATGTATGTGCAACTCATAAAGACATACATTCATGATCAAAAGAATTGTTTGAAAGAAGGAATATTGAATTTAAAAGTTAATGGAAGAAGATGTTCAATATTTCATATATGAAGAGTGAGTAGTACTTTTCAGGCTTCTTATCAAGTAGCATTTTGCATGACTAGGACAAAAAAATTAAATTGTGGCGACATTAGCAAAAAACTTTGTAAAAAATGTTCGCTTCAAAATGATGGGGGAATCTTGAGTAAAGAAGATACTGTGAAGACTATTTTCCAATGACACTGTAGATTAACGTATTTTAAAACTAGCTAATTATGTGGGAGACCAATTTATGGTACAAATAAAACCATCAAACTATTTTTTAATGAAACCTGATGCACAGGTAATACTAACAAAGCAATTCTTTTAGTATATGTGTTATTTGAGCATGATGGTGATATGAAAGTAGAACTCTTTTTTTTCCAACTTCATTACCACAAACACAACTAACTGAGAACTGCATAAAATGATGATAGATTACATTGTCTACGTGGTTTGGAGATTAGGGATAGAAGTATTTTTGATGCATAGATGTAATGACAGGTAAGCATTCTGGAGTAGTTAATCCAGAGAAAAGAGCTGGGTCAGAATGTAAACCAACATGCCATTCCTTCATTGAGAAAATCTTGCTATCAAACAAGCAAAGAAACAAACAAAGAGCTGAACGAAAGTGTCTTAGTAGCATAGTTAAAATTGTGAGTTACATAAAGGATTATGTGTTAAATGTGAGGCTATTCTATTCTGTGATCATATGGAAGTTAATCACAAACAAGTGTTGTTATATGATGAGGTATGATGGTTGCTGAGTGGAGAATTCTGCAGAGAATAAACATTCTCTGCAAACACCAACTCGTGGTATTTCTTCAAGATAAGAAACTAATTTGGTCCCAGTTTTTTTAAAGATGTAAACATCTTTTTAAAGGTGTCAGAATTGCTAACTTTTATGATATTCCCAATATTTGGAGTTATCTCACTAATTTCACGCAAGGAGGAAATGAAATATTTTCAAATGACAGATAAGATGGAATGGCAAAATGGCAAAACAAGATGGAAGACTGGAAGGACAAAGTTTCTGCAGCTGGTTATGGCAAGTTTCATAATTTCACAATTATTGATAGCATAGATGAAGATCTTGATACTGCACATCTACAAAATGTTCTCATTAAATGATTGAAAATGGATGAGCTTTGTGCAGGTGGAAATCTACTGTACAATCCGGCAAGGGCACCACGCGGAAGAAGTGCTTGGCTCATTGGGGGTCTGAATGTAGATTTGTACAGATTTTTTGAATGGTAATTTGACAGTGTATATTAACATTTAAAAAATTATGTTTTTATTTTGAAATATAATTTACAGAGAAGTGTATAAGACAGAAATGAAGAGCTCTGTGATTGGTCACAAAAGGGAACACCTGTGTAACTTCTACCCAGGTCAAAATAACTAGTCGTATTTCGCTTTTATTAATGGCAATCCATTTTGCCTTCTATTTGTATGTCTAGTTGGAAAACACTCTTCCATTAACAAATCCAGTTTTTAAAATAACCGTAACTGAAATTCTGGCCAGTTCTATATAAACATTGCATTCCTTTGAAAAGTTCAATGGTTAGAAAAAATCAAAGTATTAAAAGGAAGAATAAATAAATACCAGCTGAAAGGTTTATAGGGGTAGTTGTCGGTGAAGAAGAAAAGATAAGTTCTCACTGGAACAGGGGATTCTGGGGTTGCAGAAAGTGGGTTCAGCAAGAGTGGAAGAGTGAGAGGAAGGCTGGTGTGGAAATGGTCTTGCAAAGCGTTTTAGAGAAGCGGTGGAGCTCAGGGAAAGCCCAGCGAGGCTGGATTTCAGAGTGGTTGGTAAGAAAATTCCAAATTTGTGAAAACACAACTCTGAGTTTTAAATACAGTTGGTACCTAAATGATGCAGGGGTTAAGGGTGCCCACCGCCTGCTCAGTCGAAAATCCATGTGTAACTTTTGACTCCCCCAAACTTAACTACTGATAGCCTCACTAATAACATAAACAGTCAATTAACACATATTTAATATGTTATATGTATTATATACTATACTCTTAAAGTAAGCTAGAACAAAAGAAAATGTTATTTAAAAAATCCTAGGGAAAATCCATTGACAGTACTCTACTGTATTTATCCGTATCGTGAGTTAACTGTTTACAAGGTGAATTGCCTGTCTGAAACGGCAACCATAGCTGCAGACCTCAATGCACAGTACATATCAAGCAATCTAACTTTTTCTCGTAATATCATGAATTTTCTCTGCTTTGTGGGACGCTTCCAGCATCACTAGGGGCACTTTGTATGGGTTCCATGGTGTGACTCAAGGTTTATAGTATTGAACTAAACACAATGAAAGCTATGTGAGAAGTATGAGAGATCACATGTACTGTGGTTCCAGTGGTCTGGAGGGAGAAACTGCTCACCTGGAGGTGATCAGCATCACTTGAGTTAAGCAGATACTCATGACAGTTGAGCTCCCCACAATAGCAACAGGAGGTGGCTATGAAGTTTTTACAGTAGTACAGTATATACCACAATTCATTTGATGCATTATGATTTAATACTGCATCTTATATTTGTTTACATTTCTCTTAACTGTGAATTGTGTCATCCATGGTCTGTAAGCGCGTGCATAAGTTTTTATAAATTTTAACATCTTATAATGGATTCGTGTTATTTTACAGTAGTAAATGATAAATGGACCAATATCTATATATATTTTATATATTTATGACATACTTAACTTTTTCTTAATTTTTTCATTATTTTTAGGCTACATGGTTCACATGAAAGTTTTTTCAAATTGTTGGAAATGTAGAAAACATTTTGTAATGTATTTATTTTAAAAACCCACATATAAGTGGACTCATGTAGTTCAAATCTGTGTTGTTGAAAGGTTAAGTGTATATGAAATGATCCCTCCCACCAGCCCACACACTGAGGATACATGCCAAGTCTATCACCTCTAAATCTCATTCTCATTCCAGCTTGTTATATTTGAGCAAGCAGCCAGGTGGTCACAGGTTTTAGGACTGAGTAGAAAAATAATCTGGAGCATAGACCACAGAGTTTGTGCTTTTTATCTAGTGCCTAAGAGTCTACTGTCCATATCAGTGGCAATGTATTAAATTACATTACAAATTAGTAAACAAATGAGCAAAAATATCAAATTGTTTAAGCCAAAATATTCAGCCTTTCAGAAAGATAACAAAATTCAAACATGTTTCCTTAAGTCCTACTGTGAGCTAGATTAGAATTTTGTAAATTAAAATTAGAATAACATAGGCACCTCAATTTGTCATGTTTTAACAATGAAAATTTAATAAAGAAAATGCTTATTAAACTGTTCTTTATTGAATGTGAGTTTGTATTGTAATTCTATTACATATTTCACACTCTATGGAGAGAAGATCATAAACCCATAAATGTCTGTCCTTGAAAGCAGAGAGGGAACATGTGCTTCATGATAGCAGCAGGCCAGGCTGCATCTGTGAAGAATATAGAAAAGTTTGCAAAGGTGTATCTCTTCATTGGGTGTGTAAAACACCTCTACCTGTTAATGTCATTAATTGCAGTTTAGCTCACTCCAAAGCATATTATTTCTAGACAACATACTGTATCTTTAGACTGTAAACACTAGACAACATAGCAAGACCCTGTCTCTAGAAAAAATTAAAAATATTAGCTGGTTGTGGTGGCATGCACCTGTAGTCCTAGCTACTCAGGAGGCTGAGACAAGAGGATCTTTTGAGCCTAAGAGTTTGAGGCTGCAATGAGCTATGATTGCAACACTGTATCTAGCCTGGGCAACAAAGTGAGACCCTGTCTCTACATCAAAAAAAAAAAAAAAAAAAAAGAATATAAAGACTGGATCTAGATAGAATTGGCTTTATGTATTACACATATCAGATAAAAAAAAAAACTTCAAAAGGTACATTTTTCTAAAAGTTATTTATTTTTGTGCTAAAAACACATAGTATAAAATGTATCATCTAAACCATTTTTAAGTGTGAAGTTCAGTAGTGTCAGCTATTTTCATATTGTTGTGCAATAGATCTCTAAAGCTTTTTCATCTTGCAAAACTGAAGCACTACACCTATTAAACAGCAACTCCCCCTCTCCCCTTTCCCCAGCCCCCGGCAACCACAATTCTACTTGTTTCTAAGAGTTTGGTTTATTTAAAACCACATATAAGTGAAATCATGTAGTATTTGTCTTTTTGTGACTGGCTTATGTCACTTAGCATAATGTTCCCAAGATTTGACCTAGAACAAACTGCTGAATATGCTTATTACAGTATCTATGTACCTTTTGGTGGGAAACTAGTTGGAAAAAAAAAAAAAGACAGCTGGTAACACTGCAATGCCCAAAGCCCAATGCCAAAGCTCCTTAAATATTGCTTGCGGAGCTAATGTTTGGGAGCAGTGCTTCTGGCAGGCCTCTTCTCACTTTCTGTTTTGTTAGGGGGCAGTCGATGGCATACCTAATATATTCAACATCCCCGATCCTCTATAGGACAAGATTACCTTCTGTAATAATCAGTAGTCATGATTCTCTTGATTTGTTCTTTAGTTTTATAACAACTATTAAAAGAATATAAATTTTAAAGACATTTCATGTATGAAGTAAAATTTGTGTTAACAACAAAAACATATCTCACAATTTGCCCTATTTTACCGTTTTCAACTGTATTATTTTTTTCCTTTTTAATTTTTTGAGATGGAGTCTTGCTCTGTCACCCAGGTTAGAGTGCAGTGGCATGATCTCGGCTCACTGCAACTTCCGCCTCTCAAGTTTAAGTGATTCTCTTACCTCAGTCTTCCAAAGTAGCTGGACAGGCACACATCATCATGCTCAGCTAATTTTTGTATTTTTAGTAGAGATGGGTTTTTGCTATGTTGGCCAGGCTGGTCTCAAACTCCTGACCTCAGGTGATCTGCCTGCCTCAGCCTCCCAATGTGCTGGGATTACAGGCATGAGCCACCGCACCTAGCCTGTTTTCAACTTTAAATACAAATGAAAACTCAAAGAGATCACAAAGAATGACATGATTGAAGTAACTCAGGTTTTGCTTCTTCATCTTTACAAGGCTGTTCCATCATTGCTGATGTCAAATCTACCATCTCAATGCAGGAAAGTGTTTTATCGCTTGAGCTGGATTCAGGCAAACACTGTGCCAGACAGTTGGAACAATTCTCAAGTATAAGCAGTAAACAGATGTACTAATCGACAGATTACATGTATATTCTTAAAACTCACCAGTAATCACTGCTGTTGCCTAGAGTGTAGACCATAAATTTTTTTTTAAGGGAGGAGTGTTTTATTATTGACATTTTTTTTTTTTTTTTTTTGAGACAGAGTCTTGCTCTGTCACCCAGGCTGGAGTGCAGTGGTGCATTCTCGGCTCACTGCAACCTCCGCCACCCTAATTCAAGTTTCTCCTGCCTCAGCCTCCCAAGTAACTGGGACTATAGGCACACACCAGCACATTCGGCTAATTTTTGTACTTTTAGTAGAGACAGGGTTTCGCCATGTTGGCCAGGCTGGTTTCAAACTCCTGGCCTCAGGTAGTCTGCCCGCCTCGGCCTCCCAAAGTGCTGGGATTACAGGCGTGAGCCAACGTGCCCGGCCTTACCATTGACATTTTTTATAATTGCCAGGGAGTAGTGACAGTAAAAAGTAGGTCAACGTTCCACTGGTTTTGTTACTTTATAATTTTTTTTTTTTCGATCTTCCCCTCTTGCCTGCACCATGGGCAGGCTGACCTTGTTCTTGACACTCCACCCTCTTGTGTGTCTTACATTTTGCCAGTTTAGTGGCAGAATGACTCCTCCCACCTCATCAGAGCTGCCATGGCCCAGGCCATACTTTCATAGAGGGCCTTGCATTTAGAATGTGGACATGCCATCTGTATGAGGCTATTTCTGTAGTCAGAGACAGACCAACAAGAATGAAGGAAAGAAATGTTCACCTTACAATTTTTAACTTATGCTATTAGTGGACTGCTATGTGTAAACTAATATTGTTAAAAACTCTGAGATTATTTTTATCAATAGCACAAGTAAATTGTACATTGGGGTGTTTCAAATGGGTTAATTAAAAAAATTTAAATGTTAAAACAGATCACAACTTTTACAACCATTTTGCCATTTCTACAAAATGACAACGTAATAGATGCCGTTGAGACTGTTTGCACTGATGAAGCAACCAACCCTCTGGGTTTGCACAGACCTATAGGACTTCACGGGCTGCAGAACTGTCATTGCTAAAACCCAGACTGTCCAGGTAAACCATGATGGTTGGTTACTCTACCTAGGCCCTTCAGAGTACAGCACACCCTAATCTTATAGGATGGCTGGTTTCTTACTGCTGAGTCTGGAGATTTTATTCTGGTAAAGAACAGAAGATAGATGTTTTCCCTTCATGCTGAAACAGGCACTCAAACTAGGAGAGTTCAGCTTAGAGGAACGGAGGCCTCCACAACCCTCTGCCCATGCCTTTCTATACCAATCTCTCTCTAACTCAAGTAGACTACTGGACAACAACAACAACAAATGCAATTACATAATGTCATTTAAATAAGTCAGAGTAGAGTGTTTTATAAACTAAAATCAAAATGGCCATAGAAAATTGGCAATTTTCTTTCTGACCTGAGAGAGACTTACGTTTCTCAAAATTATCTGGAGGCTGTTGCCACACCTTTGTGGTATAAATTCAGAAAGCCCTAGATTTGGGGTTCCAGGGCTGAAATGTAAGTATCCAAGAGATCTAAGAAATATAACTTTTTGAATATGGAATGAAATAAAAGGTTCAGGGAGTATTACAGCCCTGCTGAAACTATACCCTGAGTGAGTCACATTACTAAAAAATTCAATACACATTACCAACAGCCAAGCTATTATGTTGTTGGAGGTTTGGTGCTGAAACAAATAGTAGTAAAAGAGAATAGTGGTGTTTCTGATGGATTGCATGTTGTTCTTTAACCAATGGTCTGCAGAATCTATAAATAATGATTTATGGTAGAACTTAAGTCTTGAAATAAAGTCATTTGTGATCAAGTTTGATTAACATCTTTGCCTGTTGCTACTTGAAAAACAAAACCAAAACAAAACAAAAGAGACTTCTAGATCTGAAAGAAAACAATCGAAATGGTAAAATAACAAAAAAGTTATGGAAGCTTCACTAATTAACCACGTAAGACTTGGCCATTCACAGCACCAGTAAGATTTCAACTGCAAGGTCAGTCAAAACAAAGGCAATTGTAGCTCATGAATGACTGAAAATAGATCAGTTTTATCAAAGTGGAGAGTCCGATAAAAAGTCTCACCAAAGGATGTGGGGAAGAGAGTAATCACGTCTGCATTTGTGGAAAGGTAAACTGATACAAGCTTTTTGGGGGGCAATTTGACCCCATATTCAAAATTTTAAATATGCATATAGTTTGACTGAGTATATGTATATACTCTGATTATATTTCTGAGAATCCACTGCACTGAATATTTGCACAAATTTGTAAAAATATATGAACAAGGAAAGCTTATTGCTGAATATTTATAACATTTGTAATAGTTAAAAGTCGACAACCTAGATATTTAACAATAGAGTTAAAAACTTCATTGAGGTGTTTTGTATACATTGACATGGAAGTAAGTTTGGAATAAATTGGGGAGAAGAAAATAAGTTACAGGCATGTACAGTATTAAAATAAATTTAAAAATAAAACAGCAACCTACAGAATGGGAGAAAATTTTTGCAATCTACTCATCTGACAAAGGGCTAATATCCAGAACCTACAAAGAACTCAAACAAATTTACAAGAAAAAAACAAACAACCCCATTAAAAAGTGGGCAAAGGATATGAACAGACATTTCTCAAAAGAAGACATGCGTACAGCCAACAGACACATGAAAAAATGTCGTCATCACTGGCCATCAGAGAAATGCAAATCAAAACCACAATGAGATACCATCTGACGCCAGTTAGAATGGCAATCATTAAAAAGTCAGGAAACAACAGGTGCTGGAGAGGATGTGGAGAAATAGGAACACTTTTACATTGTTGGTGGGATTGTAAACTGGTTCAACCATTATGGAAAACAGTATGGCGATTCCTCAAGGATCTAGAACTAGAAGTACCATATGACCCAGCCATCCCATTACTGGGTATATACTAAAGGATTATAAATCATGGTGCTATAAAGACACATGCACACGTATGTTCATTGCGGCACTATTCACAATAGCAAAGACTTGGAATCAACCCAAATGTCCATCAGTGACAGACTGGATTAAGAACATGTGGCACATATACACCGTGGAATACTATGCAGCCATAAAAAAGGATGAGTTTGTGTCCTTTGTAGGGACATGGATGCAGCTGGAAACCATCATTCTTAGCAAACTATCACAAGAACAGAAAACCAAACACCGCATGTTCTCACTCATAGGTGGGAACTGAACAATGAGATCACTTGGACTCGGGAAGGGGAACATCACACACTGGGGCCTATTATGGGGAGGGGGAAGGGGGCAGGGATTGCATTGGGAGTTATACCTGATGTAAATGATGAGTTGATGGGTGCTGATGAGTTGATGGGTGCAGCACACCAACATGGCACAAGTATACATATGTAACAAACCTGCACATGTACTCTAGAACTTAAAGTATAATATAAAAGTAAAATAAAATTAAAAAAATAAAACAATCTGAATACATGTATATATGTGTGCTCATAAATAATACAGGAAATACTATATTCCCAGCAAACTGTCAAGAGTGGTTAGTGCTTGGGAATGGGACTGAAAGTATCTCATTTGTATTTTTTTAGGATGCACTTATATTACTTTTTGTTTTTTAAGGCAGAATTTATCTTTCCTTTTTTCTTTTTTTTTTTTTTTTTGAGACAGAGTTTCACTCTGTTGCTCAGGCTGGAGTGCAGTGGCGCAATCTCGGCTCACTGCAACCTCCACCTCCCTGGTTCAAGCAATTCTCCTGATTCAGCCTCCCAAGTAGCTGGAATTACAGGTGTGTGCCACCATGTCTGGCTAATTTTTGTATTTTTAGTAGAGATGGGATTTTGCTATGTTGGCCAGGCTGCTCTCGAACTCCTGACCTCAAATGATCCACCCGCCTTGGCCTTCCAAAGTGCAGGGATTACAGGCATGAGCCACCCTGCCTAGGCAGAATTTCTTTAAAGACCCTTTTTTTTTTTTTTAAGTTTTTATTTTTTAAGAATCAGGGAGTTGCTGTTAGGTCCTTACTCTGAATATCATGTACTTGCATTGTCCACATAAGAGACAAAAAGCAGTGGTGAGTACCACTGGTGACAAATCAGACTCTCCACACCACCCCAGAAAAAAAACAAAATCAAAACAAAAAAAACCCTGATCTATCCTACTATATTTTGAGGCAAAGGGTTCAGTTAGGTAATATTAAAGTCACTTATCAAATAAAGCTAATATATTATCTAAAGAACTAAAGTTATACGTTTGGGCCTATTCATATTGCTCTATTTTAAATATGGAGGATAAAAAGAATAAAGAATGCCTTTTCTTCTTCCCTAAGTTATTTTTTACTCTCTTGGGTTTTCCCAAGCCTACATCTGTCTCTTTCTAGACACCATCCAAGTAAATTTTCAGATATTTTTAAAACAGGAAGCAGAAGCTGTCTGTGAATGACTCTAAAATAAATGTTATTTCTGGAAGGTTCCAAATGGCCTGGGGGAGTGAAGTGGGTCACGACTAATAGAAACAAATTTGATAAAGTTGCATGTTACAAGATCAAAACACAAAATTTAGCCATGTTTCTATACATAAGCAATGAACAATTTGAAAAGAAAATTGAGAGAGGACAATTACATTTACAATAGCATCAAAAAAATAAAATACCTAGGAATAAATTTTACCAAAAAGGTGAAAGACTTGTACAGTGAAAACTATAAAACACTGCTGAAAGAAATTTAAAAAGACCTAAATAAATGAAAAGACATCTGTGTTCATAGATCATAACGCACAGAGAGCCCTGAAGAGCTGAAACAATCTTGAAAAAGAAAAACAAAGTTGCAGGACTCACACTTTTCGATTTTGAAACTTACTACAAAGCTACAGTAATCAAAACTGTGATATCTCCATAAGAATAGACATATAGGCCAGTGGAATGAAACTAAGAGTTGAGAAAATAAGCACACACATCTATGGCCAATTGATTTTTGGCAAAAGTGCCAAGACTGTTCAATAGGTAAAGAATAGTGTTTTGAACTAATGGTACTGGGACAACTGACTGTACATATGCAAAAGAATTAAGTTGGATCCCTACCTCACATCATATTTTAAAAATAAACTTAAAATGGATCAACAATCTAAACATAAAGGCTAAAACTATAAAATTCTTAGAAGAAAACATAGAGGTAAATCTTCATGATTTTAAATCTGGCAATGGGTTCATAAATATGATATCAGAAGCATGAGCAACCAAAGGAAAAATATAGACAAATTGGACTTCATCAAAATTAAAAACTTTTGTGCATAAAAGACGTTATCTAGAAAGTAAAAAGACAACCTATAGAATGGGGGAAAATATCTGCAAACCATATCTCTGATAAGAGTCTACTGTCTAGGATATATAAAGAATTCTTACAACTCAACAACAAAAAGAGAAAAAACCCAATTAAAAAATGGGGAAAAACTTGAATACACATTTCTCCAAAGAGGATGTATGGGTGGCCAAAATGCACCTGAAAAAAATGTGCAATATCATTAGTCATTTGGAAAATGCAAATCAAAATCCAGGGGTTGCAATGAGAAGGAAATGAGAAATAACTGCTTACCAGGTATGGAGTTTTCTTCTGGGGAGATAAAATGTTTGTTTGTAAAAATGGAGTCTCACTGTGTTGCCCAGGCTGGTCTTGGACTCCTGGGCTCAAGTGATCCTCCTGCCTTGGCCTCTCAAAGTGCTGGGATTACAAGCGTGAGCCACCGTACCCCACCAATAAAGTGTTTTGAAACTAGATAGATGGAGTAATGACACAACATTGTGAATGTACTAAATGCCACCAAATTGTGCACTTTAAAATGGCTAATTTTATGTATGTGACGTTCACCCCAGTTAAAAAAATAAGCATCAATGAGATGCTGATTTCTACTCTTCTTCAATCAACTACTCAGAGTAAGAATAAGGGGAAAAAAGCCCTAAAAATTGGGTCTGCCTTTGTGTGGTCACTACTGAACCTTCTCTAGGCTGCACTGACTGCCTCCAAGACCACTAGCAGTATTTGCCAATTTCAGCGTCAAAAATTAAGCATTTATCCTCTGTGATGGTAAATATAGTTCACTGACATTGAAATAAAACGAAAGCGGTGGGCTAGGTGTGGAGACTCATGCCTGTAATCCCAGCACTTTGGGAGGCCAAGGTGGGTGGGTCACTTGAGACCAGGAGTTTGAGACCAGCCTGGCCAACGTGGCAAAATCCCATCTCTACTAAAAATACAAAAAGTAGCTGGGCATGGTGGTACATACCTGTAATCCCAGCTACTCGGGAGGCTGAGGCAGGAGAATAACTTGAATCTGGGAGGTGGAGGTTGCAGTAAGCCGAGATCACACCACTGCACACCAGTATGGGTAAGACTCTGTTTCAAACAGAAAAGGAAAAGAAAAATAAAGGAAGTGGCAAGTTCTTCATCTTCGTTCAAACTCTACTTACTAGAGCCACCTGCTGCATTTGCCCCCCTACAGTCCAGGGCTTCTCAGCCCTAGTTGTGTATTAGAGTTAATTATCTAAAATATTTTGTTTTTCCTTTTTTTAAATTAAACTTTTATTTTGAGATAATTGTAGATTCATATGCATTTGTGTAGAAAATAATACGGTGATTCCACATACTCTTTACCTAGTTTTCTCCAATGGTAGCATCTTGCAAAACAAGATATGTCCATGATGTGTACAATTTCACCACCAAGATCAGGACTTTTTTTTTTTTTTTTTGAGACAGGGTCTTGCTTTGTCACCCAGGCTGGAGTGCAGTGGCACAATTAAGGCTCACTGCAGCCTCAACCTCCTGGGCTCAAGCCTTTCTCCCACCTCAGCCTCCCAAGTAACTGGGACTACAGGTGTGGGCCACCATGCCTGGCTAAGTTTTGTATTTTTTCATGGAGATGGGTTTTTGTCATGTTGCCAAGGCTGGTCTTGAATTCCTGGGCTCAAGGGATCCACTCATCTCAGCTTCCCAAAGTGCTGGGATTACAGGCATGAGCCACCATGCCTGGCTCTCCACCAGGATATTGAAGATTGCTATAATAAAGACACAGAACATTTCCACCATCAAAGGATCCCTTGTGTAGCCCACTTTTAACCACACCTCCTTACCTCCCACTTCTCTTTCCTCTCCCATCCCCTACCCTCAACAACTAACCTTACTTTATTTCTATAATTGTCATTTTAAGAATGTTTTGTTTTGTAATGTTATATAAATATAATCATACAATATGTAATCTTTGGGGATTGACTTTTTTCACTCAGCATAATTCACCGAAGGTTCATCTAAGTCATTGCATGTATTGTTGCATGTATCAAAAGTTCATTTCTTTCATTGCTGAATAGTAGTCCATGGTGTGGCTGCACCACAGTGTGTATAACCATTTGCCCATTGAAGGACAGCTCAGTTGTTTCCAGGTTTTTTTTTTTTTTTTTTGGTTATGATGAATAAAGCTGCTATGATTACTCATGTATAGGTTTTTGGGTGGGCATAAGTTTTCATTTTCTTGGAGAAGTGCCCAAGAGTGCAATTGTTGAGTTGTATGGTTTTTGCACATTTAGTTTTATAAGAAAATGCCAAACTGCCTTGCAGAGGTGGCTGCTGGAATAAATCCACCAGCAATTTATAAGTGATCCAGTTTCTCTACATCCTCAACAGCATTTGGTATTGTCACTATTTTTATTTTAGACATCCTGATATGTGTGTAGTGATAACTCATGTAGTTTTAATTGACATTTCCCTGGTGGCTAACGATGCTCAACACCTTTTCATGTGCATTATTTGCAGCTGTGTTTTCTCTTCAGTGAATGTCTCTGTCTTTTGCCCATTTTCTAACTGATGTTTCTCACTGTTGAGTTTTGAGAATTCTCTATATTCTAGATACTAATCCTCTGTCAGATTTGTGGTTTGCAGATTTTAAAAGAAATCTGTAATTTGTTTTTCATCCTAACAGGGTCTTTCTCAGAGTAAACATTTTAAATTGTGATGTAGTCCAATTTATCAGTTGTTTTTCTTTTATGAATTATGCTTTTGTTGTCAAGTCTAAAAACTTTTTGCCTAATCATAGATCCTGAAGATTTTAAAACCCAGGCGTTAATTTGATCAGGTCTGCCTGCCCTGCTTGCTTTTTTTGGTCACTTGCTTCTTGTTTTTTTTTTCCTTCCTTTTTCCATGAAGCTGAAGGCCTCAGTAGCTGAAGCCGTTGCTGCTGCATACTGAAATTCATCCTTCATTGGCTCCTCTATTGATAACTCATAGGTCACCATGGTAATGATCACTTTGGTTGTTTTTTCTGGAACTTGGGCCAGCTCCTGTCCAGTTTGAACTGGTTGAGACCACTGCCCCTTTAGCTGGGCTTGTGCAGGTGCTGGAGAGGTGGGTGGCTTTTTGATGTTAGAGGACCAAAACTCCACCCTCAGATCATGCTAATGCTGGCATTTTCTGTGCATATGTTCTATGAAATGACGCTTGTGCAGAACCTGCCACTTCATTTTTCCCCACTGTCAATCACCTTTCCCCACACCTTAGACCACCCCACTTCCCTAACCCATAAATATCCCTAAGCCTAATCTTTGGGGAGGCAGATTTGAGAGCTGGTCTCCCATCTCCTCACCTGGCAGCTTTGTAAATAAATCTTTTCTCTTTTGCAAATCCAGGTGACTGTGATTGATTTACTGTGTATGGGCAGAACAGACCTGGACCTGGCTGATAACAATTTTTTCCTATTTTTCTCTTAAAGTTTTATAGATTTACACCTGTGATCCATTTTGAGTTAATTTTTATATAAAGTGTGAGATTTAGGTTGATGTTCATGTTTTTACCTGTGCACGTCCAATTGCTCCAGCACCATTTGTTGAAAAGGCAATCTTTCCTTCATTTAATTGCATTTGCATGTTGCGAAAAACCACTTGGACATATTTGTTTAGTCTCTTTCTGGATTTATCTATTCTGTTCCATTGATATATGTGTCTATTCCTCTGCCAATACCACACAGTCTTAATTATTTGTTATGTTTAAAAAGTTTCTGCACTAATTCTCAGCGTGGCCTGAGAACCATTTCTGAAGCTAGACGAAAGTCTCCAAGAGACTGACTAGTCCAATTATCCCTGTAATCCAGAAAGGTATAGTGAAAGTGTGCTGTACTGAGTGTCAAAAGACCTGGGTCTTGTAGTCTCAGCTCATCAGGACGTGGCTGAGTGACCTGGCTAGGTCTTTTAGTCTGAGCCCCAGTTTTCTCACCTATGGAACTGGGACGCTCAAACAGCACTTGTTTAGCCTACCCTCCCAGTATGCTTGTGAGTGTAAAAGGAAATAGATTTGATCTATATATAAGGTTTAGACTTAAGCGTAATTCAAATACAAAGGGTTATTATTTTAGGGATAAGCACAATGAGATTCAGAGATTAAAGTTCTCCTTACCCAAAGTCATCTTCTATTTGATTTCATGGCACCCATCAGAAAATTTCACATATTCAGCACATACGTATAGAGTCCAAACTCTGCCAGGCACTGTGAAAAGTCCCTGGGGTACAAACTCAAAAAGACATGGTCTCTGTCCTTAAGAATCTTTCTATATAGTGAGGACATAATTAATTTTACAAAAGCTAAGTGAATACAAATTAAATTTGTATCCAGTATTCCTTTAGAATTCCAGGACCCTCCTAGTTGGATGAATCCACAGGACAATAAATCATTGTCCTAGCATCTTCACAAGTCCCCAGCTACACTTTCAGACTTTCACAGGGATGCACACTGACTTTGGTAGAGTCAACAGGAAAGAGAGGGTTTTCCTGGACAGAGCTAAAAATCCCGTGTGGCTCACACACTTGTAACCCCTTCCCAGCGATCACCATCTACACTCCAGGATTCCTCTGCCACCCATTTATTAAATCAAAACCGTCCCATGGAGCTTATTCAGGGCCCAGATGTCAGGCTTAGTATCTGGGTGATAAAATAATGTATACAACAAACCCCCATGACACGAGTTTACCTATATAACAAACCTGCGCATGTACCCCTGAATGCAAAATGAAAGTTAAAAAAATACAATTTTTAAAAAATTTAAAAAATGTTTATTGCCTACATCAGGTGGGGCAGATCGTGCAGACAGTGGGCATTCCCAAGAGTCAGCCTGCTTTTTCTGTGTGCTCCCAGGTCTCATTTCATGAACTGATTTCAGCCAAGGACTGTCTGTAATGTAACTGCATGTGGACTAGCTTTGTCAGAGAAAGACTGGATGTGTAACATTCTTCTACGTAGCCGGCACTGAAGAAAATCTTATTTGGAGAACAAAGGCTATTACTGTTAAATCACTTAAACATTATTATATGCTATTTGGTGCGTTCCAAATGCATAAGAGTAAAGCAAAACACACAGTAGCAAAACACGTTGTATTGCAGCAAAATCAAAATTCAGTTTCTATATTCACAGCTGGAGAGATGCTCTGATGTAACTACAAGTGCAAGTGCCATCCCAGCCACTGGTGAGGTTCTGCTGCCCCCGGGTGGCCGAAATCCTTGTCTGACAAAGCTGCTGATGCTCTCATGCTGATAATGTTATGGTGATTTTTACAAGGGCAGAGTGGATGTATGTATACATGGATGAATAGTTGGATGGATGGATAAATGCATGGAGAGATTGGGGGATTCATTCATTTAATAGTATTTAATTTCAACTATTTTTCCACACATGGGGCCAAATGCTGTTAAGACATGATGTTTGAGAGCTGAGATGTAAAAACCTGCATTGGTGTTAATTAAGCAAGAGCTGTGGTCCGAGCTGCTCAGTGCATTGGTCCCAGGAGATTAGGGGGATAGAAAGGATTAAGGAAGTGATCTAAGATGAGAGGGGAAGGACTTCCCAAATATACTTCTTCTAGGGAGACAAACATACCTCTGGCTAACCATAGCCTATTAACTCAAATCCCTTGGGTTAAGAGGAGAAATAATAAAAAATAGTAAGTATGGGTTTAGATACATACTAGAAGGAATATAGGGAAAATCCAAGGTGGGAACAGGAAAAGAGAGTAGGCAGAACGCTTTGCTTCACTGAAAAACAAAGCGAAACAGATTAAAACAAGATATGACACTTGACATCACTGGTCTTCAAAGATGATGCCACCCAGTATTAATAAGTTACTATACTATTGATGGATATGCAAACTGATACATTTATTTTGACACAGTGGTTTCACAATCAGGAATTTATTGTCTAGAATTACTTGCAGGATATACAGAGAAACGAACAGATGAGACCACCTGTTATTCGTTTCACCTGGACTTAAATAATGGCGTCAAGACACTTAAGAGATGAGGATTTTCTTCTAGAGATTGAAAATTGTGCTGGAAGTTTTCACTGTAGCTGGGTTAGTATTATTAGCTCTTTTTAAGATTCTGTAAAAGCCTCTATAAAAATTTCCAGTCTTTTGATTTCAATTGAACTCAAATATGCATTTATTGATCACCCTGGTGAATGCACACGACTTTAGCTGGGTTTTTGGAGGTTGTGATGCAGTGGTAACTTAGATCGGATTCCTTCCCTCAAATACCTTGGTCTAGAGAAGCCTGGCTTGTAAAAACATAAAATATAGTAACTTAATGAAATAATGGCTACAATATAGCATTATGGAAATACGGGATAGGGAAGATATGATACATTCTAACTGGAGGGATGATGGAGGGGTGATTCCCAGCAGATGTGGCATTTGAGCCTTGGAACAGAGAATTTTGACAGCTCTAGGGGAAGAGGGTGGGGGAAAGTGGGGAAGGATTCTTTTCCTTTAGGTTGGAAGAGCATGTGTTGCTATTTATTAAGTCTTTGTTGAGCACCAAGAAGGTGTTGTGTGAAATAGACAGCATAAAAACATCTATAAAAGGGAGATAAAATATATCCCTGAAAAAAGTCATGTAACAGTAAATGATACTGTTTGATTAGTTATCAGAACAGTCTACAGAATCCAGAGGTGAAGCAGAAATGCAGGCTACTTTTCTTTGGGTAGTGAATTAGCCACTTCAAAAATACTTCAGTGAAGTCAGTAAAGGAAAATATGAGGCATAATAAGACACATTTATACAACTGGCACTCCTTTCTTCACTAGAGTTTGTAAAAAGTTACTGTTTCTATTTTTAATTAAATGAGTAATCTTGCTTTGAAAAATCCAAGGGACAAGAAAAAGTAAAAAGTAAAATTCTCCCTTCAAAATCCCCTGTTCTCCAATCTCATTTCTCTTTCTGGAAGTAAGCACTATTATCAGCTTACTGTGTTTCCTTCCAGAATGATTTCAGATGAATTCATGGAAATATGTAACTGGTGTAATTTTGCATAAGTGGATATATGTGTTTTTCTAAACTTTTTTTCTTTACTCAACACCATATTTTGGAGCCTTTTATATGTTAGCACATAGACCACAGAGTACAGAGTTACAACACATTTTTTTTTTTAACTGGAATTCTGCAATTAGGATATACCTTGGCTATTTCACTGTTTCCTTTTTAATGGTTAACAAGACGAAAACTGCTAAGGTCTTACTCGATTTTTATAACCAACCAAACAAGGGAAAAACGACCCCAACTCTGGGCCTCACAGACAGACATCCTACTTGAACTTTTCACTTGCAGTTCCTCATTCAATCCCCAAACCAGTCCGTTCACAAATCCAGTCTCCTAAATGAAGGGAAAGCTGGAAACCCTTGAATAATTCAGTAATAATATCATGAGATAGGTATGTGCTGTGATTCTTAACTTCTAGCCTTCACCAAAGGTGCCAGTGATCACCTGTGGATAAATCTGCCCTGAAAAAAAAGGAAAATCGCACTATGCCACAGTAGTTCACTGGTTAGAGTGGGGTTTACAGTGGTGAGGTAATTAAAGGAATTCTAACCCAAGTCCACCTTACAGTAAGTTCAATGGAACCCTAAACCCTTCCAGTGGTTTTTCCCCAATTCCTGAGTGTACATTTAAAGGACAAAAGGCAGAATCTTCACATTAGTTTCCTAACCTTTAGAACAAGGGCAAGTATGATAGAAAAGACTATGAAGAATCCACAGAGCTTTATTACACTCTCCCACCCCCAATCAAAATAGTAATGAACAAGTTATAACAATCCCTTGGAGACTAGCTATAGTGTCACCCTCAAATATCTGAATTTATAGTTATCTTCCAGCTTGACTGGTGATGAAAACAGATGGACCTGGAAGAATGACTGACAATTATAAACCCAATCAAGTAGTGTACCCAACTGCAGGTGCCTTTCCAAGTGCGGTCTCTTTCAAGGAGCAAATCAACAGAGACCCCTGTATGTATCCATTGCTTAGGCAAATGCTTTCTCCCCCTCCATCTAATAACAAACATTTACTATCTTACAGTTTCTGTGAGTCAGGAATCTAAGCATGGCTCAACTGGGTGCCTCCATTGCTGAGTTTCTCAGGTGGTTGCAATCAAGATGTCAGCTGGGCTGTGGTCAACTCCAGGCTCACCTGGGGAGGATCTATTCCAAGTTCACTCACCTGATTGTTGTCAGGCCTCAGGTCCTTACTGGCTGTTGGCTGGAGACATCCATTCCTAAACATGTGGGTCCCTCTGTACAGCAGCTCACAACATGGCAGCTGGCTTCCCTAGGAGTGAGTAAGAGAGTGACGGGGGTGCCCAAGATGAAAGCTGTAGCCTTTTTATGTACTAATCACCTAGGTGATAGGCCATCACTTTTGTTATATTCTATTCATCAGAATCAAGTCACTAAGTCAGCCCATACTCAAGCTAATATTTACCCAGTACTTACCATATGCCAGATCCATGCACTTGGCTTCCTTCTGGTCTAAGCCCAGACCTGTCTGAGTTCAGAGGCCCTCGCTCAGCATTTCTGGGCTCTGCTGGTGATCTGTCTGCCTGACTTGTCCACTCAAGTAGCTAAGTCAACTATAGCTGCGCAGCTGCTTTGGCCCCATGCTGGATGCACAGCGTGTCTAAAAAGTTTGCAGTTTTCCCTGAACTCTCCTCTGGAAAGGAGACACGAGCAATCTCTGCAACCCCCAAAACCAGCCAGGAGGTTCTGTCTGCACACTGCAGCCCCCTCTTCTGTTCCCAAAAATGTAATTCTGTGTCAGGAAAATGGACCTTACATCATCCTGAATCCAACCCCAATCTATGGCTCATGGTCTCCTGTCCTTGAGTTTCCTTGGCTTTTGATATTCAAAGCCTGGCATTTTCAGTAAAAACACACAACAAACGCAAACAAAACTTTTCACGTAAGCAGCAGCTCTTACAAAAGTTCTTTGTCTTTCAACCCTACCATGACGAAAAAAAGCAAAAATGAACAAACAAAATTCCAGCACCTCACTTAACTTCCAGGTTCAAGAATGTTGCTATCCTTCCATGAGGCAAGTGCATTAAGATGATCACTGATGTCTTAATGCAGGAAAAATGGTAATGGGGCAAGGAAGCCCAGCGAAGGTGGACTTCAGCTAATATCTTAAAATATGATCCACTACAACATCAGCATTTCTCCAAATGAGATATACTTTTGCTGTCAGATATTTTAACCAACAAATATAACCTACCTATTTTAGTCTCGTTAGGGTGCTATAAGAAAAATACCATAGACTGGGTGACTTAAACAGCAAACGTTTATTTTCCACAATTGCAGGTTGGGAAGTCCAAGATGAATGTATGGGCAGATCCAGTGTCTGGTGGAGGTCTGCTTCCTGGGTCACAGATGGCCATCTTTGCTATAGCCTCACATGGGGTGCGAATGAGGGAACTCTCTGGGGTCTCTGTCATAAGGGCACTAACCTCGTTCATGATGGCTACACCTCCACGACCATAATCACCTCCCAAAGACTCCATCTCTTACCCATCACACAGGGGTTAGGACTTCAACATATGATTTTTTGGGGGAAACTCCAGCATGTATTCTGGATATAAAGAAAGAAAAAAAATGAAAAGAATTTTGGGCGTCCACAAACATTTAGCCCATAATATTACCATTCTCTTGTATTTTATTTTTATATCATACATAACACATTATGATTATTTTAGGGCATAAAGTTGTCTCCCCCGAATTTATTTATTTTATTATTATTTTAGATGGAGTCTTGCTCTGTTGACCAGGATGGAGTGTAGTGGTACGATCTTGGCTCACTGCAACCTCCACCTCCTGGGTTCACCTCCTGCTTCAGCCTCCCAAGTAGCTGGGATTACAGGCACCTGCCACCATGCCCGACTAATTTTTGTATTTTTAGTAGAGATGGGACTTCACCATGTTGGCCAGGCTGATCTCAAACTCCTGACCTCAAGTGATCCACCCGCCTCAGCTTCCCAAAGTGCTGGGATTACAGGAGTGAGCCACCACTCCTGGCCCCCTGAAATTGTTATATAATTTATGTCACAGTATTTATATAATGTTAATGCTTTTGTTGCGTATTCCAAGTTGCTTTCCAAATACAGTCACACACCATATAAGGATGTTTCAGTCAACAACAGACTGCCTATATAATGGTGGTCCCATAAGATTCTAATACTGTATGTTCACTACACCCTTTCTATGTTTAGAAATATGGTATTATAATTACATACAGTATTCAGTACAGTAACATGCTGTACACATTTCTAGATAGGTTATCCCATGTAGCCTAGATGTGAAGTAGGCTATACCATCTAGGTTTGTGTAAGTACACTATGATGTTTTCACAATGACTTATTTCTCAGAATGTGTCCCCATCATGAAGCAACACATGGCTGTAGTTGCAACTGTTTGATTCTAGGATGCTGCTATATTTGGATTAAGCATTGGTGGAGCACATTAAAGACTTCTGCACCTTAAAAAAGTTGTCTGTACTAGCTATCAGCACTTCATCACCTACTACTCTTTCCTCAACTCATTATGCTCTGACTTCTGCCCAAGCCACTCCACTGAAACTGCTTCTGCTAAGAATCTTGCTGCTAAATCTAAGTCCTTCTACTGTTGCTCAGAAGCACTTAAGAGTCTTGAATTCCTCCTCTTCCATGACGCTTCTGTGCTTTCCTGGTTTTCCTCTCCCTACTTTTGGCCCCCTTTACAGGTCTATCCTCCTCTCTATAGTCTCCCATGTGTCCTAGGGATCTGTTCTAGGCCCCAGTGGCCTTCTCCTTGTAAAGACTCTCCTTGGGCTGTCTCAGACATCCCCACTAGATGCTAATGCCTCTGAATGCTCCATTTCCATCTCAGCTTTCTTTGGGGTCCCACATCCATCTGCTCGCTGGACAAGCCCCTCCAGTAGGAGGTCTCAAATCCATCTCAATATAGCAGTGTTGAAAATGAAACTCTTCTTCTTTTTTCACTCCCGCACGTACCCTCTGTTCCCATCTCAGTAAATGGCACCGCTACATATCCAGTTGCTCAAGCCAGAAGTTGTGGCATTGCTTCCTTCTCTTTCCTTTCCCACATTTAATCAATTCCCTAATCTTGTTGATGCCAGCTCTAAAGGTCTCTTAGATCTGTTCCCGTGTCCCGTGTCCTCTGCCACCATGAATCCAGAGCCCTATCATTCCATCCCTGGATTGCTGAAGCAGCCTCCTCACTTGGCTCCTGGCCTCTAGTCTTGCTTCCCTCCAGTCCATTCTTGATGCTACAGGAAGAGTGAGCTTTCTGGAACACAAATCTAATCACAACCGTTCCCAGCTCAAAACCTGGCAGTACTCTTAGTTCTGGTGCCTCAGACTAAAATCCAAGCCCCTTGCTTCCTGAGGCAGAGATTAGTGTATGTGAATTTTTAAAAATCACCATGCAGAAAAACAGATTCTTTGGGATGTGCAGTTCTGTGAATTTTTTTTTTTTTTTTTTTTGAGGTGAAGTCTTGCTCTGTCGCCCAGGCTGGAGTGCAGTGGCACGATCTCGGCTCACTGCAACCTCTGCTTCCTTGGTTCATGCGATTCTCCTGCCTCAGTCTCCCAAGCAGCTGGGACTACAGGCGTATGTCACCACCCACGCCTGGCTAATTTTGTATTTTTAGTAGACACGAAGTTTCACTATGTTGGCCAGGCTGGTCTCGAACTCCTGACCTCAGGTGGTCCGCCCACCTCGGCCTCCCAAAGTGCTGGGATTACAGGCGTGAGCCACCACGCCTGGCCTTCTGTGAATTTTAACACATGTATAGATTCTTGTGGCCACCGCCATCTATCAGTCCCGGAAACACCCTCACGTTATCCTTTCATAGTCCTACTCTCCCTCATCCCTACCCCTATCTTTTTAGGAATGTGATCTTTTGAAAAACAAAAGCACCCAAACCCCTTACGGTGTTTTTAATGCCCTTGTCTACCTCTCCTCCCTCTCCTCCAACAACTGCCCTCCCAGACCCCGCAATGCAACTCGCCGGAACCATGCTCAGTTCTTGGGGCGCTCCAGGCCGTACTCCACTTAGCCAAGCTCTCAACCCGCTTCCGGGGGTGGGTTTCCACTGTGCGCCGCAGTACCTAGCGCTTACCCCACTACAGCCCTTTCACGCTGTGATAATTGCCAGGTTATCTGCCTCTCCCATTACAGTTCCTTCCTCGCAGCGACCGCGTTTAAACCACGGCTGTATCCCTAGAGCGCAGGACGCGCCAAGCCCCGCCCGCCCCGAGGCAGCACCGCGCACTCAGCAGCACGGGATCAAAGCGTTCCCCGCCCGCGCCCAGCGCAGACCTTCGGAGGCGGAACGGGCATGAGCACTAGCAAGGGGCGGGGCGCACGCGGTCCCCCGCCCCCTGCACGCAGCCCCAGGAGGGGGCGGGCCTTGGCCGCTCGCTCTCTCCTTCCCCACACCGCTGCGCTTGCGCGCTGGGGGCAACCGTTGCGGGGTGTCCCAGGGCCTGAGGCAGGACGGTCCTCCGCTGACACCTTCCCTTTCGGTCCTGAGGTTCCCGGCCTGGTGGCCCCAGGACGTTCCGGTCGCATGGCAGAGTGCTGCGGACGACGCCTATGAAGTCTTTAGTCCTTCTAGTTGCGCTGTTGCTATGGTCTTCGTCCGTGCCGGCTTATCCGAGTGAGTGACCGGCCTGAGGAGGCAGCGGACCGGGGACACCCTGGGGGAACCTCCCGAGCTCCGCGACCTCGAAGCCTGGCCCTTCTCCCTGGTCCCACATGCCCCCCTCCCCCACTGTCCAGGGTCCTGGCCTCGACGCCGAGGAGTGTCCCTCTCCTCTCCTGGTCAGGGATCGCAGCGACTCAGGCGGCGGGGCCCAGATAAGACGGGAGGCGCCTGCGGGCCGTGGGCGCGGGCGGAATCCCCTCACCTGCCTCTGCCTCTCTGCCCACCCGGTCCTTCCCAGCCATTGGGCGTGTGCAGGGGTCGGGTGGCTGCTGCCAGCCGGCCACGTCGCCAGGTGGCTGGCCAGCTAGGAATGATTTTTACATTTTCAAATGTAAATATGAAATGTACTCCTTCATGACGTGTGGAAAAGCATGACGTACACATTTCATTTTTCGTGAATAAAGTTTTATTGGAACACAACCACGTTCATTCCTTTATGTATTGCCCATGGCTGCTTTCCCACGTTAGAAGGGCGGAGTTAAGTGGTTGCCACACAGTCAGGCCTGCAAAGCCTGAAGTTTTTACTATCTGGCCCTGTGCAGAAAAAGGTTGACCCATACGGTAAAACATGTAGATTGTGGGTCGCGCTCTGGGACACTCACCTGAGGATGCGCTCCCAGAGAGCATGCTCGCGCACACGGCATTCAAAGCCTTAGTTAAGCAGGATTATAACTTAAAACTTGCCAAGGAGCAATTTTTGTCCCTCCCTGAAAGCTGAAAACCAATAAGGTCAAATTCAGGGGTGCTAAGACTTTACTATATTAACAATATCATGTGGACACCTTGAGGCACTTAGTATTTAAGTCAGGTACGTGAGGCTTTTCTATTTAGTCTAACTGTAGTTCATTGTGGCATTTAGTATGTTGCAGTTTGGTTTCACTTAATAAACACAATTTAACAGGTGTGAAAAAAGCACTATCGTGCATGCTGATTATGCAAATCTATATTTCAGAATTGCTAAATGATCCTAGTTAAAAATCAGATTTAAAAACTGAAAATACAACACAATCTAAATTATGAATAGTGGTGGGAAAAGTTCTAGATGAAGTGTCCTAGGTAACTAAAGTTAGCTCTTTAAATACTAGCACTTATGATTTATAGCTGTTTTTAATAAAAAGTTTTCTAACATTTTTCTTCCTTGACATAAAGGACCAGAACATAATGAAGATGCTACTGTCTTTTGGTGTCTGATGATCATTATTACTAACACTAGTTATTGTATTTTGGTAGTTGTAGATCAGCAAGTCACAAGTGACTGACATGTATGGAGACTTGAAATGACTTTAACACTGTCACACAGTACACTCTGGGACGGTTGGGTAGGAGTCCCTGGACACCCACTTAACTCAGTGCAGTCTCTTACCTAACACTATAAATTCCCCCTCTCCTCCTTCCCCCTTCCGCCTTCCCTCTTCCCCTCCCCCTCCCCCTTCCCTCCCCCCCCCCTTTTTTTTTTCCTGAGACAGGGTCTCACTCTCTGGCCCAGACTCTCTGGCCCAGACTAAAGTACAGTGGCCGGATCTCGGCTCATCGCAACCTCTGCCTCCCGGGCTCAAGGGATTCTCTCGCCTCAGCCTCCTGAGTAGCTGGGATTACAGGCGCAGGCCACTATCGCCTGGCTAATTTTTGTATTTCTAGTAGAGACGGGGTTTCACCGTGTTGTCCAGGCTATTCTCGAGCTCCTGACCTCAAATGATCCATCCGCCTCGGCCTCCCAAAGTGCTGGGATTACAGGCTTGAGCCACTGTGCCTGGCCAGCCTGTTCTCTTTCTTTGTACCCTGTTTGCTAATCTTTCTTGGGAAGAAAGAAAAGCGTTGTAGGAAATGAAAAGACACTTCCCAGAAAAAGGAGTAATTTTGTGTTGAATATATAGATGTTATAAGACATAAGGAAACTATGTATAGGTTGTAATAATAGAAGATGTCTTGGAATATGTAATTACCTCTCTTCTACAGAAGTGGATTAAGGAATATATAGAGCAGGCAGTGGTACATGGCTGCTTTCTCTGTATGTCTCTCTACTTTTTCTCTAATTTTAATTTTGTTTTTAAAGTAAGTATACCAAAATAAATATATCATTGAGCTTGATGTAAACCAGCTATGCATTCTTTTATATGGCCACTATTCAAACAATTGTTGGCGAGATGCAAAAGATAAGGCACATAGGTTTTTATAATGAAAAGTAGAGCTTTGACACATTTTTTTCTAAACTACTAGACAGTTTTGAGGTTATATTACACAAACATCACGGGTGGATTAAGTAACTGCATTTATTAAGTAACTGTATTAAGTAACTGCATTTATTGAAAACCTCAGTACTTCTTGTATCTGCCTATACCTTTCTAACAGGCCCAATCCAAGTTTAGCTAGTATTTATTTAATCTAAATTCAGTTAGACATAAATGCAGCTTGGGTATAGAGAAGTGGGCACTCCTTTACATACACACACACACATCCTGATGGTCCTGGATAAACAGCGTTTTACTGTATAAAATTTTAATACATTCAGTTTCCTGTACCTGATTTTTCCATAGTTTTAAATACCTTCCCATTTTTAAATATTTAAATGGGAAAGTATTTAATGTATTCCCTCTTTAATGTATTTACACTGTGCAACTTACTTTACTTCTTAATGAGAATTCTTTTTACTTAAAAAAAAAAATGCACAGGTGGGGCGCGCTGGCTTACTCCTGTAATCCCAGCACTTTGGGAGGCTGAGGCAGGCAGATCACCTGAGCCCAGAAATTCAAGACCAGCCTGGGCAACATGGCAAAACCCTGTCTTTACAAAAAATAAAAAAATTAGCCAGATGTGGTGGGGCACGCCTGTAGTCCCAGCTATTCAGGAGGCTGAGGTGGGAAGATCACCTGACCCCAGGAGGTAGAGGTTGCAGTGAGCTGAGATGGCACCACTGTATTCCAGCCTGGCTGACAGAGCGAGACCTTGTCTCAAAAAAAAAAAAAGCACAGTAACTTTCAAAGTAATGTTAACATAATAGTTATATATTTAAATAATAACTACTATTAAAATTATATAATTTGCCTTTTATAATTTTAAGTCATCAAATATTCATGGATTGGGAGTGTAAACTAATTAAAATTAAAGTGTATTAATATTAATATATTAACATTTAAATTATTCAAAATTTGCATAATATTTATAAATAAAATTAAAATATTAATTTTGGGGTATCTCCCAAATAAATTATTTCCTTTAGATCATCTCTTGGTATAGACTAGGAAAAACAGGGTTAGTCTAGGATTACAAAAGCTCTTATTTCTAGATTGTTATTATAAGAAGGCTCAATATGTCAGTCTTTGGCTTCTGTCATTGTCTTTAGGAAGGATTTTGTCTTAATGAACCACACAAGGTAAGAGAATCTACCAGCAGCAATTGTTTGAATCTATCACGAAATAAATTAAAAGGAAAAGAATATTTCTTTTATTTCAAATACATTGTAAAGGTAAAGTTCACTGGGATCTGGTGCTGCAAGTTCACTTAGTGCCCAAGGCTATATAGCATTTAGAAGGGTCTCTCAAACCTGTGAAACTGTCATGACACACTTTGTTAATGTTTGAGATAATGAGGATCATGTCATGTAATAGGCAAGTGTCAAGAGAGTAGTCTGTGGGGGAGTAGCAGGAAGTTTCATTAGCCTGTCCACTGATGTTTTATGGGGAAAAAAGTCTTGTGTTTCTGTTCTTTTGATCCTATTATCCCTTAAATGGATATACTTTAATCTCTTGATAATATATGTGAAATTAAACTTAAGCAACAATTTTTTCATATCCAAATAAAATACTAGTTATTTGAAAAGAAAATATTTTTTCTTTTTTTTTTTTGAGACGGAGTCTCGCTCTGTCGCCTAGGCTGGAGTGCAGTGGCGCCATCTTGGTTCACTGCAAGCTCCGCCTCCCGGGTTCACGCCATTCTCCTGCGTCAGCCTCCCAAGTAGCTGGGACTACAGGCGCATGCCACAACGCCCGGCTAATTTTTTTTTGGTATTTTTAGTAGAGACGGGGTTTCACCGTGTTAGCCAGGATGGTCTCGATCAGCTGACCTCGTGATCCGCCTGCTTCGGCCTCCCAAAGTGCTGGGATTACAGGCATGAGCCACCGCGCCCGGCCTTTTTTTTTTTTTTTTGTATCACTATATAGTTGAAGCATTTTAAAAACACACAATTTATTTAACCTAAGCATAGTTTTTTCTGAGGCTCAAATATTCATACTGCAACCATTTGGAGACACTGTAAGCTGTCTTCTCTTGTTCTTTTGATAGGATCCCGTATATTTTTAAAGACTTCTTGTTTTCTGATGTTAACTGATTGTTCCAAGCCTCCTTTGTGTCTTTCCCACTCTGTGTCTTTCTCACTCTGAATGGAATTAACTGTCTTTCCAAGGGAATGGAGAACATGGTATGAGAGACCAAAGCGCTTGCGATACATTCTAGACTGCTGCAGTGGGGAAATATTGTTATTTTTGTCATTTTAGTGAACAAAACTAGAAGAGAGAGATTTAAAGTCATGAGTTTATTTTGGTTCCAATTATAACATTACTCATAGGATGCATCTTGATTTGTAACTCTTTATCCACACTAGAATTGTAACATCATTTAATGAGGCTATTTTGGTTGTCTATTGTGGAGTAAAAGACTGCTCCCCAAATTTATCATTTTTCATGATTCTTTGGGTTCACTAGACTCAGCTGGGCAGCTCCGCTTCATATGGTATAGCTGAGATCACTCACGCAGCTGCATTCAGCTGGAAATTCAAATGGATAGGAACATCCAAGATGGCGTCTCATCCTCCAGGGTCTTTACATGACTTCTCATCTTTCAGTACTCTAGCCCAAGTTTCTTTACACCATGGCAGCTTGCTTCCGAGAAGGAGACTTATAAATCCCAACATGGATGCTCTTACTAAGCCTATACTGTATCAAACTTGCTAATGTCCTGTAGGCCAAGACAAGTCACATCTGGCAAGCCCATATCCAGTGTGAGAAGACACTACCCGAGAACATGAATACCAGACAGAAAGTGCAAAGTTACATTTCTTTAACTGGAACACTTGATTAATATGAACATAATTACTTGTTTATTTACCTGTCAGCAAAAATTAAGATTGGCATAATAATAAATTATAGGAAAATTGCTGGATAAGATTTAATATTTCCTTTTATGATCATTCCTTGAGTAGACCTCAGTAATTAAGCACAATTATTAGTACTTTGACTTGGAAATACAGTACTTCAGCTCAGTTCGTTTTAAAATTTTAACCTTCATAAAAGTTCATTTTAATTTGAAGGTGTTGGATGTTTTAACTGGTAGTTCTTGCATGATGACAGCTTTCAGTTATTAATTCTTACTTTAGTACTTAACTGCTGCAGAATAAGGGAAGTTTATTCTTTATGAGTCCACTTCATGGCATGTATAGAAAATACAAGCAATTTGTTCTCCAAAGTTACGGACATTCAGCCAGAGTGTGTGGACTATCTGTAAGTGATGGATGCTTGGGTATATGTTTAAGTTTTATATACATGAGTTCTTTTTGAATAAAGTTATTCTGTTTTCACTATATCATTGTAATAAAAATCCTAGTTATATTCAAATCTTTAACAAAATGAGCATCCACAATTCTTGGTTAAATTTTGGGTGCAATCAGCAGTTGCCATATCAAGGTTACTGGCCAAAAGTAAAGTAGAAATGTATGTGTATCTACACAATGGAATATTATTTGGCCATAAAAATGAAGTACTGATACAAGCTACAACATGGATGATCTTGAAGACATTATGCTAAGCATAAGAAGCCACTCACAAAAGGACACATATCGTTATGATTCCATTTATATGAAATGTCTAGCATAGGAAATGCGTAGGTACAGAAAGTAGATTAGTGGTTGTCCAGGGGCTGGAGGATAGGGGATATGGGAAATGGGTTTTATTGTGGGGTGACAAAACTGCTTTAAACTTAGACTGTGGTGGTGATTGCACTACTCTGTGAACATACTGAAAATGATTGAATTACATACTTTAAGATAAATAAAAGGTAAATTATGGAGGTATTTTAATATTAAGATTGTGATTTACTTACGTTAAAATTATGTCAATGAGGTGTTACTTTCGAGATTGATAAAATTCAATGAAAGGTAATTAGTAGGACTTAAGTTTATGTGATCTAAACTTATATTAGGCTATTTAGTAAGGGGCAGTTACAAGAAGTATGGGGGCTTTCTGAGAACTGGAGCTATTTCACCATGATGTTTATGATGTTATTTTATATAAACTTCACACTCAGAAATTTAGAAAGACGTAGTAAGCTGTGTCTTTTATTATAAAAAACTGCCTACTTTGCCTAAAATAAAAGAACATTCTTATTACTCATTTAAAATTTTCTCTTTAGTAATTGTTAGACAATTAGCCAGAAACTGCTCCCCACACAATAGTTTTTAGACTAGCAGATTTATTTTTAAACATAACATGACGTCTAGTTTTCTTCCTCTGTATTCTTCTGTAGAAATGTTTTACCTGTGATTATTTTCTTAAGATAAATTACTAGAGGTGCAATTAATTTACATACCTTCCAGCATTCTGTTCATTCATTCAGTTATTCATTTAACAAATACTTTTTGACTGTCTAGTATGGTTCTAGGCACTGGGTAAAACAGAGTGTATAATGAACAAATTAGATGTGTCACAGCTCTCAAAGAGCTTACTAAGTGTAACAGTTAACAAACATTAAACAAACAAACACAGTTGGAACTGTCTAAATTCTATAAAGAAAAGATCAGTATGCTAGAGAGAGACTAAAGAAGGATCTAGGAATTAAAAGGGGAGTGAGGATGGAACTTATTTTTTTTTTTCTTTATTTCTTCTAGACAAACAAAAAAAACAGGATCCATGTGCAGAACGTGCAGTTTGTTACATAGGTATACGTGTGCATGGTGGTTTGCTGCTTCTACTGGCCCATCCTCAAAGTTCCCTCCCCTCACCCCCACCCACCAACAGGCCGTGGTGTGTGTTCTCCAGGGGCTGGGGGATAGGGGATATGGGAAATGGGTTTTATTGTTCCCTCTGTGTAGGATGGAACTTATTTTACTAAGGAAGTAACATATACACATGCCAATCCTAGGTTTTATCATTTAAAAATATTTGCCTACTTGACTGGCAAAACAAAAATTGTTTTTAATTTGCATATCTTTTATGAAAAATGAGTTTTAGCAAGTTTTCATACAAATTGGCTTTTATGTTATTCTCTTCCTCCTTTAATTGGTCATTCTATGAAAAGGAAATATATTTCACATGTATTATTTATTGAATGAAGTTTTAAATTTTTATTTATTTATCTGTTATTTTATTTTATTTTTTTGAAACAGAGTTTCATTCTTGTCCCCCAGGCTGGAGTGCAATGGTGCAACCTTGGCTTACTGCAACCTCCACCTCCTGGGTTCAAGCGATTCTCCTGTCTCAGCCTCTAGAGCAGCTGGGACTACAGGCGTGTGTCACCATGCCCAGTTAATTTTTGTATTTTTAGTAGAGATAGGGTTTCACCATGTTGGCCAGGCTGGTCTTGAACTCCTGACCTCAGGTGACCGACCCGCTCCCATCTCCCAAAGTGCTGAGATTACAGGCGTGGGCCACCAAGCCCAGCCTGAAGTTTTATATTTCATTGCTCATTTTAAATTATGATTTTATTATTTTCCTCATCATAAACTCAAAAGTAATTAACTTGCCTTTTATTTCTGTGTGAACTGGATTTATTTTTTTGTAAGTCATTGACTGTCAGTTACTCATACTTTGTAGTAAGAAAACACTGTGGATTATTTTCAGTATTACTAGATCTTAATATGCGAAAGGGATGCGTTTTGGTTCATTTGATGATAGAACAAAATTTGGTCATATTTAATTTAATTTAATTTTAATATTTACATGTAGTTTAAAATATTTTGGTCCAGTTGACAGCACAATTTCAGATATTGTATTTATTTATTTGATTTTATTTAATGTTCACATGTATTTTAAAACAGAGTGGTATCCCTGCAGAATAATTTTATCACAACACTAATACAGCTTTGCCAGCATCCTTGTATCATTTCTTTATGACAACATTGTGTAGTTGTTACAAGCACCTGCTTTGAAGTAAGGTAGCCTGTGTTCAAATCCCATCCTTATAAGTTGAATATAATCTTAAGCAAATTGCTTATCCTTTCTAAGTATCTTCCTTTTCTTCTTTGACAGAGTACTTCTCACATTCAAAGTTCTGGGTATAGTGCCTGGCACATGATCATTCAATCAGTGGAAGCTATTAGGATCTTTTTTTTTGTTTTTTTTTTTTTGTTTTTTTTGATACGGAGTCTCCCTCTGTCGCCCAGGCCGGAGTGCAGTGGTGCGATTTCGGCTCACTGCAAGCTCCGCCTCCTGGATTCACGCCATTCTCCTGCCTCAGCCTCCCGTGTAGCTGGGACTACAGGCGCCCGCCACTGCACCCGGTTAATTTTTTGTATTTTTAGTAGAGACGGGGTTTCACTGTGTTAGCCAGGATGGTCTCGATCTCCTGACCTCATGATTGACCCGTCTCGGTCTCCCAAAGTGCTGGGATTACAGGCGTGAGCCACCGCGCCCGGCCTGCTATTTGGATTTTTAAAATCATTATCTTCCATTTCTCCTTTGGATTTCCTACTGCTTTTGTTCCTACAGTTATTTAGTACCATTTTGTTTACCTTCTTATCATGTCTGTTGTGTGACAGTTCTTCCTGTACTATTTCAAGAAGAGAAGTGCAGGCAACCTCAGGCTCACCTTCAGGCCCCATGTCTGAGATTCCAGCAAAATCCCAAGCCTGCTTAGCAGTTAGCCATCCTGCTTATAAGAGGCACTGGAGAGCAGCATCATGGTTTCCCAAGCTGGAGATTCTTACCTGAGCCAGAGCCATGTTCTAGGACATTGCCATGTTTGCCTGAATCACTTACTAGTAAAACTAGATGGGATATTATAAAGTATGCCAGTGTAGACTATGAATCTCCAAGTATAATAACACAACTTCTAGCAGGATTGTCTGTTCTTTGTAAGCATTTGAATTTTGTTCAGCTTTCTAGCACCTCCTGAAGGATGGAGAAAAACAGGTTTTCACAGTGGCCACAGCCATCTGTAGGGACAGTTGAGGCTCCACTATCTTACTACCTTGACTGCAAACATTTTTATAAAGATCAAATTGATTTGCAAGAGCAGACCTGATTAGTAGAACTGACAAGGTCAACATGAAATAGGGAGATGTTTTAGGGGACAAAAGCAGGAGGTAGAAGGTGTATGGAGAGAGGATGGATTTAACAGTAGAAAAGTATGGAGCCAAGCGTACATGAAGAACAGAGGAAAATCGAGGTAGGAGGTAGGGCACTCTGTTGCTAGGCAGCCAAGAACAGGCTTTTGGGTGTTGCCTGAGTAACAATAGAAGGGGATAATAAATATTTCAGTTTGTTAAGGAATCAGCTAGTATTATCTCCTTTTCCTGTCCTTTGGCACTCTAACTCACCTAATATCCACCTGGGTATCTTATTTACTACTTTGAGAAGAGGCAAGCTAAATGGTTTGAAAAGCAAGTGTTTAGCAGACTATAATCTAATGGCAATGTCTTTTTAAAAGTGTTGAAACCTTTGTTGGTTGTACATTTTAGATTTGCTTATTATAGTTTCTTACAATTAAAATATTTTTCAGATTTTAAAAAACATTTTATTATGGAAACATTTAAATATGTACACAAGTACAAAGAATTACATAATCTCCACATACTTGTAATAGCTTCAGTTATTACCATTATTAGCACTTCAATAGTTTTTGGGGAACAGGTGGTTTTTGGTTACATGGGTAAGTTCTTTAGTGGTGATTTCTAGCTTTAGTTATTATTAATTCATGATCAATCATATTTCATTGATAGCTCTGCCCACATTCCTTTTCCTCTCACTTCCCTGGACACCCTCCCCAATTTCTTGGGCTTGGATTATGTAGAAGCAAATTCTAGACATCATATAATTTTATCGGCATATACTAAAGCACTAAAATATAAGGACTTTACAAAACACAAAACAATGTAATTTTTTACTTACAAAAATAATTCCTTAATATTATCAAATATCTGGTTAGTGTTTTCTGATTGTCTTTCTCTTTTTCCAGTTTGATAGAATCGGAATTCAAGTAAGATTTATACATGTAACTTATTGATATACCTGTTAATTCTCTTTTAATCTATAGTTCTTCCTCCATCTCTGTTTTTTCCCTTGCAATTTAATTGTTGAGGAAACTGGGTCACACATCCTTTAGTTTCTCACAGTCTAGGTTTTGCTGATTACATCCCCATGGTGTAGTTTAATATCTCCCTTATTGTCCTATATATTTTCTGTATATTGTTAGTTATATCTAGGGAGACCTACTGGATTCAGATTTGACTTTTTTTTTTTTTTGCAAGACTATTTCATAGGTGGTGTTGTGTTCTTCCATCAGAAAACACATAATGTCTGATTTTGTACCTTTTTAGATATACATAGTCATAGAAAATTATTGCAAAATTATCATATTTTAATTATAAATGACTTTTTAAATTATTAGCTGGAATCATTTATAAATTGAAACCTTTCTTCCTTTTGAGCTACTTTTCCATATTCATTTGGGTCCATTTCTATATTTTCTGTTCTGCTCCATTCATCTGTTCATGGCCAGTGCTATACTATTTTTCATAATAGAGGCTTTATAGCATATTTAAATATTTGATTTTAATATCTGATAGGGATAGGCTTTGTTTTCCTGGCTGTTCTTATTTGTTTTTCCAAATAAACTTTATAATTCATTTTTCTAACTCCAGAAAAAATTAATGACATTTTTAGAAACATATTAAATGTATAAATTAAAAGAGAGGATATGACATCTAAGCATCTTTATGATGTTGAATCTTCTCATCTGAGAGCATGGTATAGCTTTCTATTTGTTGATATTTATGTTTTTCAAAAGATTTTATTATATTCCTGTATTAGTTTGCTGTAGCTCCTATAACAAATTACCACAAACTTGATGGTTTAAAACAGCAAAAATTTATTCTCACAGTTCTAGAGGCCAGAAGTCTGGAATCCATTTCCCTGAGCCAAAACCAAGGCATAGTCTGGGCCATGCTCCCTCTGGAAGCTCAATGAAAAAATATGCTCCTTGCTTCTTCTAGTTTCTGGTGGCTGCCTACCTTCCTTGACTTGTGGCCACATCAGTCTAATCTCTGCCTCTTCCTCCACATTACCTCTTCCTCTTCTGGGTGTGTGTCAGATCTCTCTGTGTCTCTCTCTTATGAGAACATTTGTGATTGGATTTAGAGTCCACCCAGGTAATCTAGAATAATTGCCCCATGTCAAGAAACTTAATTTAACCACATCTGCAAAGACTCTTCTTTCTTAAGGTAATATTTACAGGTTCTAGGGTGATATCTTTGAATATTCATTATTTAGCCTACTATAACTCTTCATATTGATTTTGGCATGTTTTTGATATTTTATGATTATGTATGTATATATAAAATTCCAGGCTGGAGTGTAATGGAAAGATCATGGCTCACTGCAGCCTCAACCTCCCTAGGCTCAAGCAATCATTTCACCTCAGCCTTCTCACTAGCTGGGACTACAGGCATGTGCCACCATGCCCAGCTAATTCTTGTACTTTTATAGAGTTGGAGTTTTACCATGTTTCCCAGGCTGGTCTCGAACCACTGGGCTCAAGCCATCCACCTGCCTCGGCCTCTCAAAGTGCTGGGATTACAGGTGTGAATGAATTCACACAGCCAATATTTTGTTTCATTTTTCTGTTATGTAAACAACATCTTATTTCTCATATCTTCTAAGCAGTTTATATTTATATATTTATTTTGGTATATTGATTTTTATGACTTGCTATTTATGAAATTCTCTTACTAATTGTAGTAGCTTTTCAATGGATTCTTTTGTGTCGTCTGTATTTATAATCCTATCATCTGTATATAAACATAGTTTTACCTCTTTCTTTCCAATTCTCATGTCTCCAATTATTTTCGCTTGTCTAATTGCATTGACTAGTATCACCAACATGATGTTAAATATTAATAGAAATGAAGATATTAGGTATTCTTATCTTGTTCCTGTCTTTAGCGGAAAAGCTTTTGCTGTTTCCCACTAAATAAGATGCAAAGTATATTTTAATGTTCCTTTTACGGAACATGTTTTTCTATATAATGTTAAGGGAAATTTATATTTAAAATGAGAAATGTAAGCAGTTACCTTTATAAAGAATAATATCTTATGAGTGCTGTGTAGCTTTGAAAGTGTTTTAAAATATCTAATTTATTTGGTTCTGTGAGATAAAAAGGCAAGTGTAGTATCTTAGCTTTATAGTTAAGTGAATATCCAGATAAGTTAAATAATGACCTAAGGTAATGCTGCTATAAATTGGTAGAGCCAGGACCAGGATCAAATATTTTATTTTCACTGCACAAGGCATATTCATTTTACCCAATATTTTCCTTCATGAAGACTCTGATTCGGGACAATGCATTTTATAAATATGAGTTTACATAAATAAGTTATTTTCCTTTTAAAAATGTGATTTGTATACAATTTTTGTTTGCCATTAAAAAATAAAGGAGAAAAAATACTTGAAACTTAAAAAAATAAATGTGACTTATAATGGTTTACTACATTAAATGATTGGGGTGTGTGTGTGTGTGTGTGTGTGTGTGTGTGTGTGTGTGTGTGTGTTTTAGGGAGTAAAACATTATAGTTAAAGTCTAAAATCTCCTCTACTGACCACATTGAGTCCCACTACCTCTCCTCAGATGCAACTGCCCATATAAGTTTAGTATATTATCATTCCAGTCCATTAAAAAAATCTGCAGTTCACAGACAAAATATATGATGCTATGTGAGTGATTTTAAAAAAGTATCATAAAGATAGCATCAAACTCTACTCTATGGTCTATACTTTCTTTTTCACTTATCATCATCATATGGATCTTAGGAGTATACAAGGCTTTTCTAAGCATTACATAAAGTGAGAATTTATTTTTAGAATCAAGACTTCTGGACGTGTGGTATCTTTCCACTAACCACATTGGCTCACTAAACTGTTCTCATTAAGAATTTTTTAAAATTTAGAAATATGGCTTCAATTTTGATTAAATGTCTATCTGGTCTTTCTAAGTTGTAACAGAATAAAGAAGAGAGGAGAAACATGTAAATACAAGGCAGTTTTTGAGTATTTTGTACTTACCAAAAAGCTAAATAAAAGTGCCTCCTGAACAGAAAGTTTATTACTTTATTTAACCTGCAGGGGGATGGTTCAGGTAGGAGTAATGCATTAGTATTTGGTAAAAAGTGATTTACTTCCCTGAATTAAATCAATTTGTATACTTGAAAATGGCAAACCTTAAAATTGCACATAGTGAAAAATCACAGCACTTAAAATTAAAATACCCTGATTCAGGAGTAGTTGAACAGAATTCCAGAATATCTTAATATCTTACTATCTTTTCTGTTCTCCACGCTGGAAATGAGAGGCTTTACTGCTCAGATGCTGCAAAATAGGAGTATAAATAGAACTACCTTTTTTTGGCTTATCAAAATATTTTATTTTAAGAGACCCCCCAAAAAAAGACCCTCCAAAAAAAGATGCCCCAACAATACTCTTGGGTTTTTTTTTTTTTTTTGGTCTTTTCTGTATTTTTGTTTTTAATCAACTAAAAACAATTTGATGCTTAAAATAAACCTACTCCATGATTCAGGAGTAGTTGAACAGAATTCCAGCATATCTTAATACCTTATTTTCTTTTCTGTTCTCCACGTTGGAAATGAGAGGCTTTACTGCTCAGATGTTGCGAAATAGGAGTATAAATAGAACTACCTTTTTTTTTTTTGCTTATTAAAATATTTTATTTTAGGAGACCCCTCAAAAAAAGACCCTCCACATTAGATAGACGCCCCAACAATACCCTTGGGCTTTTTTTGTCTTTTCTGTATTTTTTCCTTTTTAAGCCAACTAAAACAATTTGATACTTAAAATAAAAGACAGGAAATATTTCCTGAGTAGACTTTAGTTAAGAATATATATATATTTTTGATCCGGGGGCGGGTAAGGAGAAGTAAGGTGCCACCAGCGGTTCATGAAGTAGAACTACCATTTTGTTGTTAAGAGTGAAATGTTGATGATTTAGACCAGGAATTGACAAACTTTTTCTGTAAAGGGTCATACAGTATTTCCAGCTTTGCAGGTTATGTGGTCTCTTACAATTACTCTAGTGTTGCAGGCAAAAGCACCTGTAGATAATACGTAAACAAATGGGCAAGACTCACTGGGTGCCAATAAAACGTTACTTAATAAAGCAGTTGAGTGGATATGAGTCACAGACTATAGTTAGATCTTTGAATGAAAATCTTTGATGAAAATATTGCATTTTCATCATACAGATACACTAGATGTAAATAACCTCACGAGCATAGAAAATAGTAAAATAATTAGAAAGTGATGAGTTTGGAATATTTATTACCTTTGCTTTTAATATAATTTATTTGATTGTAATGTAGATAAGTTAATTTTTAAATAATGTCTGTGTTTAACATCTGGCTCACAAAATTCATAAAAATTTAACAATGGGCTCTAGTGAACCAGTATAAGCCTACTCCAGCACACCACTGTGTTAGAGGACATAATCAAGAATTTTGGTTTAATAAGTTGCCTGTTGAATCATAAGTTATATGAGAGAATAAAAGCAAAAATCATAAGTTATATGGGAGAATGAAAGCAAAAATGTAGAGAGAATGGTGTTAATATGCAACTTTTGCACTAATCTTGCTCACCTGTTTTAATAAGAACCTGAAGAAATAATTTTGTTTATTTAAGTGAAAGTTGACTCTGTGTCAAAGGTGCTTTGCATATTGGTTCTTTATTTCAATTTTTAAGTGATAGCATATGAAATAAATTTTGGTCAGTAGATTTTGTCAATGTGTTATATATAATAATAAATGTTACTTATTATTTGTTTGATTTCTTTTCCCTTAAGGCATAACTGTGTCACCTGATGAAGAACAAAACTTGAATCATTATATACAAGTTTTAGAGAACCTAGTACTAAGTGTTCCCCCTAAGGAGCCAGGTCGTGAGAAAAAATCTAACTCTCCAAAACATGTTTATTCTATAGCATCGAAGGGATCAAAATTTAAGGAGCTAATTACACATGGAGACACATCAACTGAGAATGATGTTTTAACCAATCCTATCAGTGAAGAAACTACAACTTTCCCTACAGGAGACTTCACACCGGAAATAGGAATGAAAAAACACATGGAAAGTACCCCATTCTGGTCGATCAAACCAAACAATGTTTCCATTGTTTTACATGCAGAGGAACCTTATATTGAAAAGGAAGAGCCAGAGCCAGAGCCAGAGCCAACTGCAAGACAAACTGAGGCACCAAGAACGTTGCCAGTTGTTACTGAATCATCTACAAGTCCATATGTCACCTCATACAAGTCACCTGTCACTACTTCAGATAGGAGCACTGGCATTGAGATCTCTACAGAATCAGAAGATGTTCCTCAGCTCTCAGGTGAAACTGCAATAGAAAAATCCAAAGAACTAACATTTGGAAAGCACCCAGAGAGTTGGAATAATGATGACATTTTGAAAAAAATTTTAGATATTAATTCACAAGTGCAACAGGCACTTCTTAGTGACACCAGCAACCCAGCATATAGAGAAGATATTGAAGCCTCCAAAGAGCACCTAAAACGAAGCCTTGCTCTAGCAGCAGCAGCAGAACATAAATTAGAAACAATGTATAAGTCCCAGTTATTGTCACCAGGACAAACAAGTAATAAAATTGATGATATTGAAACTGTTATTAACATGCTGTGTAATTCTAGATCTAAACTCTATGAATATTTAGATATTAAATATGTTCCACCAGAGATGAGAGAAGAAGCTGCTACAGTATTCAATACATTAAAAAATATGTGTAGATCAAGGAGAGTCACAGCCTTACTAAAATTTTATTAAACAATAATATAAAAATTTTAACCTACTTGATATTCCATGACAAAGTTGATAAGCAAACTGCATTTTTTCACAGGAGAAATAAGCATATTCGTAATTTCAAAAGTTGTATAAAAATATTTTCTATTGTAGTTCAATTGTGCCAACATCTTTATGTGACATGTGTTATGAACAATTTTCATATGAGCTAAAAACCTAATTTAAAATAAAATTTTGGTTCAGGAGTTTGTAGTTTTTTCTCATTAATTTTAAATGTGAAGATCTTTACAATGTTTAAGCTTTGATTTTGCTTGAATATATTAGTTAAATTCATACATTTTATGAGTTAAGAGACTGCGTGTGCTCTCTATAGCTAGTTTTAAATAAAATAATTGTATATACATAAAGTGTAAAATTTTGGGGCATATGCTCTTTATTATTTCAGATAATCTGAGTTTTCTGTCTTTTTTAATTTTTTTTTTTTTTTTTTTTTTTGAGACAGAGTCTCACTGTCATGCAGGCTTGAGTGCAGTGGTGCAATCTCAGCTCACTGCAACCTCTGCCTCCCGGGTTCGAGTGATTCTGCTGCCTCAGTCTCCTGAGTAGCTGGGATTGCAGGCACCCATGACCACGCCCGGCTAATTTTTATATTTTTAGTAGAGACGGGGTTTCACCATGTTGGCCAGGCTGGTCTCAAAACTCCTGACCTCAGGTGATCCACCCGCCTCAGGCTCCCAAAGTGCTGGGATTACAGGCATGAGCCAGTGCGCCTAGGGAGTTTTCTGTCTTAATAGCCTAACTTGGGGCTTGTATCTGCACTTTTATTTGGATATAGGTGTGCCTCCTTTGAAATGTAGATAATATTTTAAGATACATCTCTATTCTTCTGTCATTAAGTACTTTTGGAGTATCACTGAGGGATGGTAACCTGGATATGTAATGAAGTCATTCTCATTTCCTCTCTTTGTGTACATACACATTGAAGATTTTCAAATCTTTTGTCAGAGAGTATGACTGACACCATTAAGGTTAACTGTATAATATTATAATAATGGCTCAGGTAATTCTGTTTATGATTGGACCAGTATTATATTCAAATACATTTATTTATTTTTTCATCAAGACATTAATTTATAGTTTGATAAAGATTTATTGACCTTTTACTATGTGCAGGACACAATAGATGCTAGGCTTTGGGGATACAAAAATAAGACCTACTTTCTTTTCTCTTTGAGATTATATTATAGCAGGAAAGACAGATGCTAAACAAATAATTTCAAAAATTTTTAAAATCTCAGTTGTGTCAAGTTGTTGTGAAGGTGCGAGGTATTTGACCTCACTTAGACCAAGAATAATGGGAAAGCTACCCTGAAAAAGTCGCAATTAAGGTGTAGTCTGAAAGATTAGGGTGTGTGTAAGGACAAAGTGAACATTTTAGGCAGAGGGAACAGCAGGTATGAATGCTTTGAGTTAAAAATAAGGATGAGAAGTTCAGGAAGTACCTGGAGTATCGAAAGGCAGGAAAAAGCATCACAAGATATATCTGGTGACATATACACCAAGTTGGAATGGATCCTGCAGCACCTTCGGTGCGTTATTGAATGTTTTAGCCTTTACCCTATGATCAATGAGAAGCCATTAGTGGATTTTAAGCAAAAAGGACTGGTATGATCAAATTTCTGTTAAAACAACAACAACAACAAAACCTACTCGTTACAGTTTTGGAAGTGGGCAAAAGTAGAAGTGCACTGTGCACAGGGCAAATGTTGCTTGGAGTAGGTGAAAAGAATTGGCAATTAAAAGGGAGAATCAGGCCGGGCGCAGTGGCTCACGCCTGTAATCCCAGCACTTCGGGAGGCCACGGTGGGCAGATCACCTGAGGTCAGGAATTCAAGACCAGCCTGGCCAACATGGTAAAACCCCGTCTCTACTAAAAATACAAAAATTACCTGGGTGTGGTGGTGGGCGCCTGTAATCCCAGCTACTCCGGGGGCTGAGGCAGGAGAATTACTTGAACCTGGGAGGTGGAGGCCACAGTGAGCTGAATTGCAGTGAGGCGAGATTGCACCACTGAACTCTAGCCTGGGCAACAGAGCAAGACTCCACCTTGGGAAAAAAAAAAAAAAAAAAAAGAGAGGGAGAATCAACAAGATTTGGTGATTGAATGGATATGGGGACTGTGCTAATAGCAGGGACCAAAAATAATTCCCATAATTAGCTGTGTTGTAAAAAGGATTATATAGGCTTTTTAAAATAAAAATACTCTTTTACTGTTATTTATAAAATAATTTTACTTTGGAAAATTTCAAAAATTTGCAAAAGTAAAGAATAATATAACCCATGTACATGTCAACCTTAAAAAAAAAAGAAAACCTCATAGAGACAAGCTCTCTAAAACAAAAGATTTTAATTGGGAATAAAAAAGGGTTGCAATTTAGGGTACACAAGCCATGAAAATCATAAGCACACGCATGAGGAAAATCAGGACAAAGAGGAGTTTTTAAAGACAGAAGTCCACACAAACTGCTTTGAAACAAAGCTCACTGCAGGATATAGCCCTTGGTAGACACCTGTCCTGGTCAGATCATCTTATCTGAAATGCTGAAGGCCAAGGAAATTCCTGAGAATAAGCTCTGATTACAGGGTACAAGCAAGATGTACAGGTATTTCAAGAATGTAAGCAGGAGGATTTTTTCTTTATTACCTCCCCAGCTCCCATTTTTGATTAGGGCTTTGACATAAGTGACTCCAGTTTGTTATTGTTCACTTCCACATACCCATCACCTAGTCTCAACAATCATCTAAAAACTAATCTTCTTTCATCTATATCCCTACCCCTTTCCCCTCTTCCTATTTTATGTTGAATTAAATCACAGATACTTTTATCATTTCATCAGTAAAAATATAACAATGTGAAGTTCTATAAGTTTTTTTTTTTTTTTAAACACAACCACAATATCACACATAAAAGTTTAATGATTTCTGGCTAGGCGCAGTGGCTCACTCCAGTATTCTCAGCACTTTGGGAGGCCAAGGCAGGAGGACCACTTGTGGTCAGGAGTTCAAGACCAGCCTGGCCAACATGGTGAAATCCTGTCTCTGCTAAAAATACAAAACGTAGCTGGGTGTGGTGGTGCATGCCTGTCATCCCAGCCACTCAGGAGGCTGAGGCAGGAGAATCACTTGGACCCAGGAGACAGGTTACAGTGAGCTGAGACTGTGTCACTGTGCTCCACAAAAAAAAAAAAAAAAAAAAAAGTTTAATGATTTTTAACATCATCAAATATCTAGTCAATGTTCAAATTTCCAATTGTGAAATAATTTTTAAAATTTAGAGTTTATATGAATCAAGATCAAATAAAGTTCACACATTAAAATTGGTTGATTTGACTAATAAGTCTCTTTAATATAAAGTTTTCCGTTCTACCTCTTTTTTTCCCCTTTAGGTTTATTTACTGAAGAAATTGGTCATTTGTCCTATAGTTTCCCACAATATCGAGTTTGCTAATTGCATCCCCATAGTGCCATTTAGCATGTTCTCCTATCCTCTGTCTTTTCTATAAATTGGTAGTTGAATCTAGAGAGGCTTCCTCAGACTGAGGTTTTTGTTTTTCTTTCTCTTTCTTCTTCTTTTTTTTGGCAAGATGGTATTTTATTCTTCTGTATTGTTGGATCTCTTTTTGTATTTTTAGCAGACTTTGATGGTCATTGCCTAGATAGATTAATTGATTGGGTGGTACAAAGTAGAGACATCATTCCTTCCATTATTATCTGGAATGTGTCTATAAAGAGAAACTTTCATCTATTATTTGATTCCCCAGTGGTCTGGCATGTATTGGAAATACATCAAATGCTTGAATCCCTTTGCTTAATAATTTCCAGAATAATTAGTTCATAGAATCTCCAATGATGACCTATTTTTTTTACATTAGTAGCCTTTATTTTTTTAAACAATTTTAGTTTTACAGAGAAATTGATCAGAAAGTACAGAGTTCCCACATCCCTCTCTCTCTTCTCTGACACATCTTGTATTAGTGTGGTACATTTGTTATAATTAATGAACCTACATTGACACATCATCATCACCTAAACTCCATAGTTTATACTAAGATTCGCTCTTGGTGTTTTACATTTTATGAATTTGGACAAATGTACATGTGTCCACCATTATAGTATCGCACAGAGTAGTTTCACTGCCCTAAAACCCTCTGTGCTTCATCTATTCATGCCTCCCTCTCCCCTAACTTCTGGTTGGCAACCACTGCTTTTTTGTTTTCATTTCCACAATTTTGCCTTTTCCAGAATGTATATATAAGTTGAGTAAATTATTTGAAATGCCTATGACCAGAGGTGTTTTGGATTTTGGGTTTTTTCAGATTTTGGTATTTGCATATACATAATGAGATATCTTAGGGATAGGATACGAGTCTAAACATGAAATTCATTTATGTTTCATATATACTTTATGCACATAGCCTGAAGGTAATTTTCTACACTATTTTTAATAATTTTGAGCATGAAATAAGGTTTGTGTACATGACCCATCAGAAAGCAAAGGTGTCAATATCTCAGCTAGCCATGTGGACAGTCTGTGGTTATTTAGCATCACTATCATTTCTGACTCTGAATTTATTTGCCACTGATAAACGATTATTTTCTTACAGTTATGCACACATAAGTATTTGACAGTAAAAACATGACATACTATTAATACAGTGAAAAAATAATGTGTCAGGTGTGGAATTTTTCACTTGAGATGTCATGTCAGCATTCAAAAACTTTCAGATTTTGGAACATTTTGGATTTTTTTTTTCTTTTTGCTTTTTGTTTTGAGACAGAGTCTCACTCTGTTGCCCAGGCTGGAGTGCAATGGCGTGATCTTGCTCACTGCAACCTCCGCCTCCTGGGTTCAAGCAATTCTCCTGCCTCAGCTTCCCTAGTAGCTGGGACTACAGGCATGTGCCCCCATACCTGGCCAAAATTTTTTTTTGTGTATTTTTTTAAGTAGAGTCAGGATTTTACCATGTTGACCAGGCTGGTATCAAACTCCTGATCTCAAGTGATCCACCTGCCTCGGCGTCCCAAAGTGCTGGGATTACAGGCCTGAGCCACAGTGCCCAGCCCATTTTCGATTTTGGATTTTCAGATTAGGGATGCTCATTCTGTAGTTGGAATCAATGCAGTCTGTAGCCTTTTCGGACTGGATTCTTTCATTTAGTAATACACATGTACGTTTCCTCCATGTCTTTTAATGACTTGATAGTTTATTTCTTTTTGGTGCTGAATAATATTCTATTGTCTAGATGTACCACAATTTATTTATTCATTCACCTACTGAAGGACATCTTGGTTGCTTCTAAGTTTTGACAATTATGAATAAAAGCTGATGTAAACGTTCATGTGCAGGTTTTTGTGTGGACAGAAGTTTTCAACTCCTTTGGGTAAATACCAAGGAGCATGATTGCTGAATCACAGGTAACATGGTTTGGATATGTGTCCCCTCTAAATCTCATGTTGAAATGTGATTCCCAATGTTGGAGATGGGGCTTGGTGGGAGGTGACTGGATCACGGGGGCAGATCTCTTGTGAATGGTTTAGCACGATCCCTTTGGTGATAAGTGAGTTCTTGCTCAGTTAGTTCACGTGAGATCTGGCTGTTTAAAAGTCTGGGACCTCCCCTCCTTGCTCTCTTGCTCCCACTCTTGCCATGTGATATGCTGGCTCTCTGTCACTTTGTGCCATGATAAGAAGCTCCCTCAGGCCATCACCAGAAGTAGATGTTTGCACCACACTTCCTGTACAGCCCGTGGAACAAGGGGCCAATTAAACCTCTTTTCTTTATAAATTACCCAGCCTCAGGTACTTCTTTAGAGCAATGCAAGAATGGACTAATACAACATGGTAAGAGTATGCTTAGCTGTGCAGGAAATTGCCTTCCAAAGCGGCTGTACTATTTTTGCATTCCCACCCAATGAATGAGAGTTTCTGTTACTTCACATACTGACCAGCATTTAGTGTTGTTAGTATTCTGCATTTTGGCCTTTCTAGTAGGTGTGTAGTGATATCTTATTGTTATGCTCTATTGCTTTTTAGCCTTATTTTGCGATATAAATTCACATGTTTTATAGTTGTAAAAAATAATGCAGAGAGATCTAGCTAAATGTACCCTCTCCCTATTTCACCCAAATGTAGTATTTACATTAGAGTACAATATAACAGCCAAAATATAGATATTGGCACAAGATACAGAACATTTCCATCATCACAAAAATCTCTCATGTTGCTGTTTTATAGCCACACCACTTCCCCCTTCCTTGTCTAACCGCTCGTAATCACTATTCTGTTCTCCATTTCCATAATTTTGTCATTTCAAGAATGTTGCATGAATGGCATCATACAGTACATAATCTTTTGGGACTGATTTTTTTCACTTATCTTAATTCTCTGGAGATTTATCAAGATTTTTGCATGTACCAACTCATTCCTTGTTATTGCTGAGTGGTACTCCACAGTTTAACCATTTACTTGTTTAAGAATTTCTGGATTGTTTCCATGTCTTGGCTATTAGAAAAGAAAAGCTGCTGACAGAATGGGAGAAGATATTTGCAAATTATGTATCTGATACAGATTATATATAATCTGACATTCATTTACAGGTGTTTGTGTGAACATAAGTTTTCATTTCTCTGGGATAAATGCCCAGGAGTGCAATTATTGTGTTGTGTGGCGGTTGCATATTCAGTCTTATAAGAAACTGCCCACTCTTTTCCAGAGTGGCTGTACCATTTAACATAACCACCAGCAATGTGTGAGTTTCTGTGAAACCTCACCAGTATTTCGTGTTAGCACCATCATTTAACATTTATTTATTTTAAAGTGTATAATTTAATGGTTTTTAGTATATTCACAAGTTTTTAGTATAGTCACAAAGTTGTATGACCATTAAATCTAATTCCAGAACGTTTAATCACCCACCAAACTCTACCCATTAGCAATTACTCCCCATTCCTCTGTCTTACAGCCTCTGGCAACCACTGGTGATACTGTTCTGTCTCTATGGATTTGCCTATTCTGGACATTTCATGCAATGCAATGTAATGTAATGCAATCATACAATATAATGTAATGCAATCATACGATATGTATTCTTTTGTGACTGGCTTCTTTCACTTAGCATAATATTTCAAAGTTCATCCGTATTGTAGCATATGTCTATTTTTTATGCAGCTATGTCTATTTTTATGACTAATATTTCACTGTATAGATATTCATTTTGTAAATGAATTCATCAGTTGATGGGCACTTGAGTTGTTCCCACTTTTTGGCTATTAGGAATAATGCAGCTGTGAACATTTACAAACACATTTTTGTGTGGACACATGTTTTATATTTGCTTGGATGTGTATCAAGATGTGGAAATTCTGGGTCGTGTGTAACTTTTTGGGAGACTACCCAACTGTTTTCCAAAGGGACTGAATCACTTTACATTCCTGCCAGCAATGTACAATGGTTTCAATTTTTCCACACCCTCCCCGACATTTGTCATCTTCTGTCTTTTTTATTATTGTGGATGTTAAATGGTATCTTGTATTTCTCTAATAACAAGTGATGTTGAGCATCTTTTTAAGTGCCTGTTGGCCATTTCTATCTCTTCTTCGGAAGAACATTTACTTATATCCTTTGCCTATTTTTAGTTGAGTTATCTTTTTATTATTGAGTTGTAAGAATTCTGGATACTGGTTCTGTGTCAGATATATAATTTGTAAATATTTTCTCCCATTCTGTCAGTTGTCTTTTCGCTTTCTTAATGGTATTGGTTGTGGAACAAAGTTGTTAATTTTGAGGTACTATAATTTATCAACATTTCCTTTTGCTACATGTGCTTTGGTGTCATATCCAAGAAAAAATTTCCAAATTCAAGGTCTGTAATTCAATGTGACTAGTGTCACCTTGTAAGAAGAGGAAAATGTCATGTAAAGACAGAGACATGCAGACATCACACCATGTGATAACAGAGGGAGAGATTGGAGTGATGCAGCCGCACACCAAGGAATGCCAAGAATCAACAGCTACCAGAAGAAGTAAGAATGAGGAAAGGAAGGATTCCACACAGTCTTAAGGGAGAATGGCCCTGCTGATACCTTGATTTTGGAATTCTAGCCCCCAGAACTGTAAGAGGATAATTTCTGTTGATTAAAGCCATCTGGTTTGTGCTACTTTGTTATGGCAACCCTAGGAAACTAATACTGTCATGATGCTCCTTTTTATATGTTGCTTAATTCTGTGTGCTGAAATTTATTATGGATTCTTGCATGTATTAATGAGGGATATTGGCCTATAGTTTTCTTTTTGTTTTTGTACTGTCCTTCTCTGGTTTTGGTATCAGGATAATATTAGCTTTGTCAAATGAATTGAGGAGTATTCTTCTCTCCTCTATTTTATGGAAGAGATTTTGTAAACTGGTGTTAATTCTTCTTTCAACATTTGGTAGAATCATTGCCAGTGAACCATCTGGGCCTGGAGGTTTCTGTTTTGAGAGTTTTACCTTTATAAATTCAATTTCCTTAATAGTTTTAGGGCTATTCAAATTATTTTATGTTAGGTGAGATGTAACTGTTCACGTTTTTGAGGAATTGGTCTATTACATCCCACTTCTCAAATTTATGTTTTTAAAAGTTGTTCATAATATTCCTTTTTATCTTTTTGATGTTTACAGTCTTTAGTGATATAACTTGTTTCATTCCTGGTACTAATTTGTATCTTTCTTCTTTTTACCATTTTCAGTCATGCTAGAGGCTTGTGGATTTTATTGATCTTTTCAAAGAACAAACCAATAACAATTTGTCTCCTTAATTTTTCTTTATTGTTTTCTGTGTTAAATTTTATTGATTTCTGCTCTTTATCATTTCATTCCTTCTGCTTGCTTTGGGGATTTTGCTCTTTTTCTCTAGGTTCTTGGTGTTAGATTTTTTTCTCTTTTCTAATGTATGAATTTAACACTATACATTTTCTTATGAGCATTGTTTTTGCCATGGCCTATAACTTTTGATATGCTGTATTCTCTCTTCCTTCAATTTAATGTATTTTTCATTCTATTTCATGATGTTGAACTTTTTGTGTGCCTATTGGCCACGTGTACATTTTCCTCTTTGAGACTTCCTCTTTGGCCCACGGATTATTTTAAAGTATGTTATATAGTTTCTAAGTGTTGGGGGAGTTTACTGTAATCCTTTCATCACTGATTTCTAGTTTGATTCTATTGCAGTCAGAGAAAAAACTATATATGATTTAATTCTTTTAAAATTGTTAAGGTTTGTTTATGATCCAGGATATGGTATGTGTATATATATACACCATATATTCTGTTGGTTGGAAGACTTTATAAATGTTAATTAGATCCTATTGTCTGTTGTTGATTTGTTCCGTAACCTTTCTGATTTTCTATCAGTTATGGAAAGAGAAGTGTTAAGGTCTCCAACTATAATTGTGGATTTGTGAATTTTCTCCTTTCAGTTCTATCAGTTTTTGCTTCACATACTTTGCAGGTCCATTGTTTATTGCATATACATTTAGGATTGTTATGTCTTTCCGATGGACTGAACATTTAATCCTTGTATAATACGGATTTATGCCTCTGATAATTTTCTTTGTTATGAATTCTACCTTATTTGATAGTAATATAGCCATTCTTGCTTTCCTTTGATTAGCGTTTACTTGATATATTGTTTTTTATCCTTTTACTTTCAACCTGCCTATATCATTATGTTTGAAGTGAGTCTCTTGTAGAAAGTGTAACCTGGGTCATGTTTCATAATTCACTCTGTAATCTCTGTCTTTTAATTAGACCACTTAAATTTAGTATAATTACTGGCATATCAGGGCTCATGTATGCTATTTCTTTGTTGTTGTTTCATGTTTGTTCTCTCTGATTTTTATTTCTCTGTTTTCTCTTTCCTGCCCACCAGAGGATTACTTGAATATTTTTGGAATTTTATTTTTATTTATTTATGTTTTATTTGAATGTATCTCTCTGTATAGATTTGTAGCAGTTACTCTAGGTAGCCTATTACATATATATAACTTAAGACAGTGTACTGGTGTCATCATTTAACAGTTTGAGTGAAGAGTAGAAACCTTACCTCTCTTTAGATCCCTTTATCCTCTCTGATTTAGAATTGTCTTAACTGTTTCCTCTACATACATTTAGAACCACATCAGACAGGATTGTAAATTTTGATTTAACATCAAACGTAATTTAGAAAACACAAAAGAAAAGAAAAATCTATTGTATCTACTCACATTTTTGCTCTAGCCATTATTTTCTTTTTTCTTTATGTTTCACGACTCCTTGCTTTATGATTTATTTCTCATCTTAGAGAACTTCTTTATCCATTCTTTTAGGGTAGGTCTTCTAGTGACAAATTCCCTTAGCTTTCCTTTGTCTGAAAATATCTTCATTTACTCTTTATTCCTGAAGGATGTTTTTACATGATATAGGGTTCCAGGTTGATCTTTCCTTTCATCAACTGAAAAATGTTGTGCTACTTTTTCCCCTGCCTTCATGGTTTTTGATGAGAGATCCACTGTCATTTCTATTGCTTTTTCTTATTGGTAAGATGTAATCTATCTCTCACTGTTTTCAAGGGTTTTTTTCCTCTGACTTTAATTTTCAGAAGTTTGGATATAATGTGCCTTGGTATGGATTTCTTTGTATTTATCCTGCTTGAGATTTGCTCAGCTTCTGGAATCTGTAGGTTTATGCCTTTTGCCAAATTTAGACACTGTATCCATTCTTTTGAGGACTTTTTCAACTCTTTCCTTTTCTCCTCTTTTTATGAAACTCTGGTGACATGAATGGTAGATCTTTCATTATAGCCCCTTGGGTCCGTGAGGCTCATTCCATTCATTTTTACCCCCAATCTTTTCCCAGCTTATTTTTTCTTTATTTATCAGATTGGGTAATTTCTATAGTTCTGTCTTCAAGGATACTTACTGTTTCACCTGTTCTCTCCATCCTTCTGTTGAGCACATCCACTAGGCCTTTTATTTCAATTATTGTATTTTTCAGTTCTAAAATTTCCATTTGGTACTTTTTTTTTTTTTTTTTTTTTTTTTGTGAGATGGAATCTCTCTTTGTTGCCCAGGCTGGAGTGCAGTGGCACAATCTCAGCTCATTGCAACCTCTGCCTCCCGAGTTCAAGTGATTCTCCTGCTTCAGCCTCCTAAGTGTCTGGGACTACAGGCACATGCCACCATATCCAGCTGATTTTTGTATTTTTAGTAGAGACAGGTTTCACCACATTGGCCAGGCTGCTCTCGAACTCCTGACCTCATGATCCACCCACCTTGGCCTCCCAAATGCTGGGATTACAGGTGTGAGCCACTGCACTCGGCCTGGTACTTCTTTATATCTCCTAATTCTTCGGTAAGACTCTATTTTTTGGTGGTGGGGGGGGGAAGTTTTTATACTCTTTAATGGATTTCAAACTTGTTTGTAATTCTTCACTGAAGCATTTTTATGATGGCTGATTTAAAATCTTCGTCATATAATTTAACATCTCTGTCATCTTGGTGTTGACATCTACTGATTATTTTCTCCATTGGGTAGTGGTAAAAATCCTGGCTCACCATTAGGGCTCCTCTGATACTACTGTAGTGGTTACGGGGAGGAATGGCTCATTAAGGCTGGGTGGGGGTGAAAGTGTAGGCTTTTCACCTGGTCTTCACTAATATAAAGTGGAGAATTCATACATCCAACAGAGATGAAAGTCCTGTATCCCTACTCAGCCTTCTCCAACACACCCTTACAGCTTGGAGAGTATGGAAATCTAGGCTCCCAACTTGGCTTTTGCTAGTGGGGATGGAGATTGGATTGGGGTCACAGTTTTTCTGTAGAGTTTGGCTGGAATAGAATAGTTACTGTCTAAAAGTTTTCTGTGTTGTCTCCGATCGCTCTCTCAATCCTTTGGTTAGAGGGAAGAGGCTTTTGTTGGGGATTTTATGTCTGTGCCTGTTCATGTTTCTGGGTTGTTAGCTTCTCTAGCTCCAAGTTTGGGATATATGAGGCTAAAAGAAAATTCAGAGAATGCACCACCATGTCATTCCTTGGGTTCAGAGGTCTTCAGCCAGTTTGGCTTTTTTTATTCGCCTTTTACAGTTATCTTATATTTGTTTTATATATAATATGCAGAACTTTTATTTGTATTTTGGAGATTGTACTTTATTCTTAAGACAATGAACATATTTTGAAAGATTTTAAACATTTTTTGCAAGTCACTTTAAATGACTTCAGTGTAGATAAAGGATAGGAAGGAGCAAGACTGAAAGTAGGGGCCAATTAGGAGCCTGTCATAAAAATCTGGTGAAAGATGATGATCTCTTGGACTTGGATAGTGACAGAGGAGATGGAAATAAGTAGTAAATTTGAGAGATATTTAGGAATTAAGAACCAAGAATTTGGTGATTATTTTGTTACTGAAGGTAGTTAGACATGAACAGGGTAGGAAAGCCCTCTCCTGACCCCACCAGGAATGTCAGGTGACCATTAGGTGATGGTCAGGTGGTTGTTAAACTGTCTCTCTAAAATAATAATTGGTTGCAACCAGTGCCAGGGAAAGGCATTCTCCCAATAGATAGAAAAAAACCTGACACTGATGATCAGCAAACTTCCCAGTAAAGTCTCAGGAGTTGGGCAAGTGGGCTCAAGTATGTGCACTAAGAGGCAACATGATGGAGCTTAAACACTCGACTGGTAAGGGAAAAACGCCTCAATTGAGTATATGTACAACTTCAGTAATCACACTTCGTATGTGGCCCCTCCCAAGTGCTAGCAGGCCACTGCACGTGTGCATGACTCACCCCAAGAGAAGAATCAAGGAAGGAGGAAAGAAGACCCCAAAGTCATGGCAGTGTATAAAACCCCAAGTCAAGGGCTGATGAAGGCACTTGGATCTCTCAAGTTTTCTGCTTGGCCCTCTTACAAGTTTACTTCCTTTCATTCCTGCTCTAAAAGTTTTTCATAAATGTTCGCTCATGCTCTAAAACTTGCCTCAGTCTCCCCTTTTGCCTTCTGTTCCCTGGTTGAATTCTTTCTTCTGAGGAGGCAAGAATTGAGGTTGCTGGAGACCCATATGATTCACTGCTACTAACAATTTGATGTGCAAGATAAAGCGGTCAGGAATAACTTCTATGTTTCTGACGAGCTACTTTGTGGGTGGTAGTGTACCTTGTCTTTTTTATAGCATGTATCATAATTGTATTATAATTTTATAGTTATTTATATGATTATTTGTTTAATGTTTGTCTCTCTTTACCAGATTGTAAGTCTATACAGAAAGGAGTCATAAGAATTTTGTTCACTGCTATACTCTCAGCAGCTAGCACAATGTCTGGCCTGTAATTATATGCTCAATAAATATTAATGCATTATGATATATTTAAAAGGGGAAGCATGCTTGTGGAGAAGATGATTTTAGAAATTTTGTTTTTGAATGTATTAAAGTTGCCTATGAGACATATCCAGTTAGATACACTAGTCTGGACCTTAAGAGATGGACAAATAACGATTTTGGAACTATCTGGAAGCTAAATGGAAATTTAAGCCATTGCAATGGAGACATTCTTTATAGAGTGTACAGAGAAAAGCAGAAGACCTAGAACCAAGCTTTAAATATCTCTAATTTAGAGAGAAAAATGAAGAAAAGCACCTACCAAAGTGACCAAGTAAGAATAGCTAGAAAAGTGCTTAAAAACATTAAAACATTTGAAATATTTCTCCTGTATTTAACCACACCAGGAAAAGTGTGGTTAAATAGATGTCAAACGAAGAAAGAGTGTTTAAAAAAGAGGGAGGATTTGACACTGTTGTAACTCAAAAATCAAACAAGATAAAGACTAAAAATCATCCACTGGATTAGTGCAAAAATGACTTTGATGGCGTTGGAGAGAAGCCATATTGGAACAATGAGTTAAGGTAAGAAAATGGAGACAAAAAGTAGAGACAATTCTTGAAATATTTAAGTGACTAGAATGAGAGAAAAAGGTGATGGGGGTGGGGGGAATGTAAAGCCCAGGGAGAATATTAGTTTGTTATTTTCAGATAGGTGAGACTGAGAGGTGAAGCCAGCTGAACTTCTAGGTCAGGTGGGGACTTGGAGAACTTTTCCGTCTTACAAGAGGATTGTAAAATGCACCAATCAGTACTCTGTAGCTAGAATTGTAAAATGCACCAATCAGTGCTCTGTGGCTAGCTAGAGGTTTATAAAAGGTACCACCAATACATTGTAAAATGCACCAATCAGCTCTTTGTGGCTAGCTAGAGGTTTATGAAATGGACCAATCAGCACACTGTAAAATGGACCAGTCAGTGCTCTGTAAAGTGGATTAATCAGCACTCTGTAAAATGGACCAATCAGCAGGACATGGGCGGGGACAGGAGAATAAAAGCTAGCCTCCCCGGCCAGCGCCTGCAACCCGTTTGGGTCCCCTTCTTCGCTGTGGGAGCTTTGTTTTTTTGCTCTGCACAATAAAACTTGCTGCTGCTCACTCTTTAGGTCCGCATCTAGAGCTGTAACATCGCAAAGGTCCGTGGCTTCATTCTTTAAGTCAGAGAGACCATGACCCCACCTGAAGGAACCAACTCTGGACACAAGACTAGACCATGTTTAGCAGCTGATGAAAAAGAGCCAGTAGAAAAGGAGAGGTTGAAGATGGGGTGCAGAGAGTGTAATAGGAGGGAAGGAGAAGAAATGAATCCAAATAAAGGTAAGCCTGAAGGTTTGGAAGCTAAAAATGAAGGAATTCCAGATTGTAGCTTCTAAACATTTTTTTTTAATGATGTAGAAATTGAGGATATCTGTTTAGATTAAGTTATAAGGTTTAAAAAAAAGACAGCATATATAGAGGGCCTAGCGTGTAGTAGGTGCTTAATAAATAGTAGCTTTGTGTTACTTGCAGTTTTAGAAAGGTTTTGTGTGATTAAAGCATTAGTACAGTATAATGTGATTTGAGAACATTTAAAATATTTTCTCTATAGATCTGCCAAAGTGCTTGAAACTCAACTTTGAGAAAATGGTTACATTGGATTAAAGCATTGTAAAATACTGCTTTATCTGCTTTATATGTTCGTATTTTGGTGAGATGCATTATTTTATTTATTATTTCAATAGTTTTTGGAGTACAGGTGGTTTTTGGTTACGTGGATAAGTTCTATAGCAGTGAATTCTGAGATTTTAGTGCACTCGTCACCCAAGCAGTGTACACTGTACCCAATATGTAATCTTTTATCCCTAACTCCCCTCCATGTCCCGCTCCCCTTGGAGTCCCCAAAGTCCATTACATTATTCTATATGTCTTCACGTCCTCACAGCTTAACTCCCACTTATAAATGAGAACATAAGGCATTTGGTTTTCCCATTCCTGAGTTAATTCATTTAGAATAGTGGCCTCCAGCTCCATTCAGGTTGCTGCAAAAGACGTTATTTTGTTCCTTTTATGGCTGAGTAGTATTCCATGGTGTATGTATGCCACATTTTCTTTATTTACTTGGCACTTAGGTTGGTTTTACATCTTTGCAATTGCACATTTTGCTGCGGTATACATGCATGTGCATGTGTCTTTTTCATATAAGGACTTTTTTTCCATTAGGTAGATGCCCAGTAGTGAGATTGCTGGATCAAATGTCAGATCTACTTTTAGTTCTTTAAGGAATCGCCATACTGTTTTCCACAGTGGTTGTACTAAATTACATTCCCAGCAGCAGTGTAGAAGTGTTCCCTTTTCACCACATTCACACCAATATCTATTCACACCAATATCTATTGTCTTTTAACTTTTTAATTATGGCCATTTTAAAAACAAAAAATAATTTTGGCCATTCTTTCTGGAGTAAGGTGGTATCTCACTGTGGTTTTAATTTGCATTTCCCTGATCATTAGTGATGCTGAGCATTTTTCCATACATTTGTTGGCTATTTGTATACCTTCCTTTGAGAAATGGCTATTCATGTCCTTTGACCACTTTTAGATGGGATTCTTTTTTTTTCTTGAATGCAATATTTTAAAATGCAGCCAACTTCTTGTTTAGTTCCTACTTAAAACCCCTTAAAAGGGTTTTTTAAACAGACAAATAAAAATGGTATATAATTATCATGTATAACATATTTTGAAATATATAAATGTGGAAGAGTTAAATTGAGGTAATTAAGATGTGCATTACCTCACACACTTCTCATTTTTTTGAGATGAGAACACTTAAAATCTACTCTCTTAGCAATTTTCAAGTATGTAACACATTATTGTTTAAATCCCCTTTGATGCTTTCCTGCAGGTTCAGCCTTGCCCCAGTCCCTTCCTCTTCTGTTTTTTGAATTTGTGAAGGATTAGTGTTAATTCATGCTTAACGTTTACGTAGAATTCACCAGTGAAGCCATCTGGTCCTGAACCTTTCTTTCTTGAGAGGTTTTTGGTTACTGATTCAATCTCCTGGCTTACTAGATGTCTGTCAAGATTTTTATAGCTTCAAGTCTTACAGTTAAGTCTTTAATCCATCCTGAGTTAATTTTGTGTATATGGTAAGAGATAAAGATCCAGTTTCATTCTTCTGCATATGACTAGCCACTTTTTCCAATACCATTTATTGAGTAGAGTATCCCTTCCTCCATTTGTTGAAGTTGGTTGTTAGGGGTGTGGTGGTATTTCTGGGTTCTCTATTCTGTTATTTTTGCTTAGTACTGCTTTGGCTATTTGGACTCTTCTTTGGTTCCACATGAATTTTAGAATTGTTTTTTCTAATTCTGTGGAAAATGATGTTGGTGGTTTGACAGAAATTTCATTAAATCTGTAGATTGCTTTGGGCAGTATAGTCACTTTATCAATATTGCTTCTTTCTACCTATGAGCATGGGATGTTTCTCCATTTGTTTGTGTGACAATTTCTTTCATCAATATTTTGAGATTCTCCTTGTAGAGGTCTTTTGCCTCCTTGGTTAAATGTATTTCTAGATATTGTAATTTTTTGTGGCCATTGTAAAGGGGACTGAGTTCTCGATTTGGTTCTTAGCTTGAGCATTGTTGGTGTATAGCAATGCAGCTGATTTTTGTGCATTAATTTGGATCCTGAAACTTTACTGAAGTTGTTTATCAGGTCTAGAAGTCTTTTGGAGGAATCTTTGGTTTCCTAGTTTGGTATAAGTTTATGTCATTCAGCAAAAAAAGATACATTGACTTCCTCTTTTTCTATGTGGGTACCTCTTTTTATTTCTTTTTCTTGCCTGATTGCTCTGGCTAAGACTTCCAGTTCTATATTGAATAGGAGTGGTGAGAATGGATATCTTTGCCTTGTTTCAACTCTTAGGAGAAATCCTTTCAACTTTTCCCTGTTCAGTATGATGTTGGTTGTGGGTTTCTCATAGATGGCACTTATTATTTTGAAGTTTGTTCTTTCAATGCCCAGTGTGTTGAGAGTTTTTCTTATGAAGGGATATTGGATTTTATCAATGCTTTTTCTGCATTTATTGAGATGATCATATGGTTTTTGTTTTTAATTCTGTTTATGTTGTGAATCACATTTATTGATTTGCATATGTTAAACCATCCTTGCAATCCCTGGAATACTTATCGTGATGAATAATCTTTTCATTTTATTTTATTCCTTTATTTTTTTGAGACGGGGTCTCTCTATCCTAGGTTGAAGTGCAGTGGCTCAATCAGGGCTCACAACAGTCTTGACTTCGTGGGCTCAAGTGCTTCTCTTGCTTTAGCCCCCCAACTAGCTGGGACTATAGGCATGTGCCACCACATCCAGCTAATTTTTTTGAATTTTAGTAGAGATGAGGTCTCACTATGTTGTCCAGGCTGGTCTTGACCTCCTGAGCTCAAGCAATCCTTTCGCCTTGGACTTCCAAAGTGCTGGGATTACAGGCGTGAGCCACTGTGCCTGGCTATGATGAATGATCTTTTTGTGTGCTTTTAGATTTGCTTTGTTAGTCTTTTGTTGAGGATTTTGCCTCTATGTTTATTACAGATGTTGGCCTGCAGTTTTCTTTTTTTGTTGTGTCTTTGCCAGATTTTGGTATCAGAATGATACTGGTTTTATAAAGTGAGTTAGGGGAATCCCTCCTCTTTGATTTTGTGAATTGTTTCGATAAGATTGGTACCAGCTCTTCTTTGTATGTCTACTAGAATTTGGCTGGGACTCCCTCTGGTCCTGAGCTTTTTTTTGCTTGGTAGATGTTTTTATTACTGATTCAATTTCATAACTCGTTACTGGTCTGTTCAGGATTTCAACTTCTTCTGGGTTCAATCTTGGAGGCTGTATGTTTCCAGGAATTAACCGTGTCCTCTAGGTTTTCTAGTTTGTGTGCATACAGATGTTCATAGGAGTTTCTGAGGATCTTTAGTATTTCTGTGGTTTCAGTTGTTGTGTCATCTTTGTAATTTCTGACTGTGCTTATTTGGATCTTCTTTCTTGATTTCTTGGTTAATGTAGCTAGTGGTGTATCGATTTTGTTTATTCTTTCAAAGAATCAACTGTTCATTTCATTGACCCTATGTATGATATTTTTTTGTCTCAATTTCATTTAGTTCTGCTCTTATCTTTGTGATTTCTTCTGCTGGCTTAGGGTTTGGTTTGTTCTTATTTTTCTAGTTCCTTGAAGTGCAACAGTAAGATGTTAATTTGAAGTCTTTTTGTCTTTTTGATGTAGGCATTTGGCACTCTAAACTTCCCTCTTAACACTTTTTCTTTTTTTTTTTTTGCTGTATCCCAGAGGTTTTGGTATGTTGTGTCTCTGTTTTCCTTTGTTTCCAAAAAAAAAAAAAAGTTTATTTCTGCTTTAATTTCATTGTTTAGCCAGAAGTTGTTCAGGAACAAGTTGTTTAGTTTTCATGTACCTGTGTGGTTTTCAGAGTTCCTCTTGGTATTGATTTCTAATTTTATTCCACTGTGGTATGAGAAGGTGCCTAATATAATTTTGATTTTTCAAAAATTATTGAGACTTTTTTCAATGACGAAACATATAGCAAATTTTAGAGAATGTTCTGTGCACAGATGAGAAAAATGTATATTCTGCAGTTGAGTGGGATGTTCTGTAAATGTCTATTAGGTCTATTTCCTCAAGAGTCCAATTTAAGTCCAGAGTTTCTTTGTTAGTTTTCTGCCTCAATGATCTGTCAGTGGGATGTTGAAGTCACCCACTATTATTGTGTGGCTGTCTATCTCTTTTCTTAGGTCTAGTAGTATTTGTTTTATAAATCTGCATATATGTTGGGCATATATACATTTAGGATAGTTAAATTTTCTTGTTGAATTGAACCTTTATCATTATGTAATGTTCTTTTGCATATTTTTAACTGTTGGTTTAAAGCTGATTTTATCTGATACAAGACTAGCAACTCCTGTGCTTTTGTTTTCCATTTCCATGCTACGTCTTCATCCACCCTTTTACTTTGAGCCTGTGGATGTCATTACACTTTAGGTGGATCTCTTGGAGGCAGCAAATGGTTAGGTCTTGTTTTTTCATCCAATTTGCCAATCTGTATCTTTTAAGTGGAGCATTTATAGGCTGTTTACATTCAAACTTAATATTGACGTGTGAGATTTTGTTCCTGTCATGGTGGTGGTATCGCTTTGTAGTCTTAATTTTGTAATTGCTTTATAGGTACTGTGAACTTTGTACTTAGATGTGCTTTTATGGTAGCCAGTATTGTCCTTCTGTTTCCATGTTTAGAACTCCCTTGAGCATATCTCGTAAATCCGGTCTGGTGGTGAAGAATTTCCTTAGCATTTGATTATCTGGGATATAATTTCTCCTTTGTTTATAAAGTTTAGTTTGACAGGATATTAAATTTTTGGCTGGCATTTGTTTGCTTTTAAAAGGCTAAAAATAGGCACTCCCAATCTTTTCTGCTTGTACAGTTTCTGTGGAGAAGTCCACAGTCAGTCTGTTAAAGGCAGCTAGGTCAAAGGACCAAATGTGAGTGTCATTACACACTAGGTGGGTGTCCTGGAGGCGGCAGATGGTTGGCTCTTATTTTTTTCATCCAGTTTGCCAATCTGTATCTTTTAAGTGGTGGATTTAGGCCGTTTACATTCAAGGTTAATCTTGTAATGACACCATATTTGGCCCTTTTCTCTGGCTGCCTTTAAAGTTTTTTCTTTAATGTTGACCTTGGCCTTGGTGATTTTCATCTTTTATGGTTTCTTGCAGGTGTTATCTGAATTTCTTATATCTGGTTGTCTACCTCTCTATCAAGAATAGGGAAATTTTTCTGAATTATTCCTTCAAATTTGTTTTCCAAGTTGCTTACTTTTTCTTCTTTTATTTCAGAAATGCCCATAAGTCATAGGTTTGGTTATTTTACATAATTCTGTATTTCTTAAAGGCTTCATTTATTTTTAAAATTCTTTTATTTTGAAAGCCTGTTCTTTGAGCTCTGAAATTCTTTTTTTCTAATTCTTGGTTGAGTTAGATAGTTTCTCAGGTCCTTTTTAGTTGTCATATTTTCTTAGCCTTTTATTTTAATCTATTTGCATTAGAAGAGTATTGATCATTAACATTTACAAAATATTTTAAAATTTTTGAATTCATATAATCCAAAACAGAAGGAAAAATATCATGATCTTCTTAATATTAAAATATAATATGATTGATCAACAAAATGGCAAACTCTCTTCACTGCACAGAAACAATAATACAAGCAGAAACTGTCAGAGCCAACTGTATCAGAATTCTGGAAAACAAAATTTTATAGCAATTAAGTAAAAGTGCTGAATCAGTAAAAAGGCAACTTTTAAATGGTGGGGAAGTTTTGTGGTGTTTTGACTTTTCCCTGCTCCACCCCCTCCTTAGCTCAGCCGTGGTTTTGAAGATGGCAGTTCACATTGCTAGTGAGGGACCCTGTTTCCTGATTCCAGAGGGAACACAGAAGACCTTATTCTAACTTATGTAAGGACTCACTGAATGACTGATATGAGGTGTCCTTGTGTGTTATGCTTAACTCAGAACTCATCAGGTGGAAAAGCAGTAGGCACTGCTCAAAAACATTGTAAGACAAATGAAAAACATACAGCACAACCTGGGGTAAAAGACAAAATAGGCCACCTAAAGCCTGGGAGGAAAAGACAGGAAGAATGTCTTTGAAAAATTAGGACATTCAAAAATGCCTGTGTATTTTGGTGAATCTAGAAAAAGATACACATGCTCAGAAAGGACCTGAGAGGACCCTAAACTTTCACTCTGACTGATCTCTAGGTTCAGCACAAACAGGAAGTGAAGGCTAAGTCAGAGTTGATGGTTAGCTTGGCTAAGTGTTGAAGGAGTGCCACTGCACAGAGCTAATCTGCAAAGAATAGAAGTGGTTTTTAAATGTTTTTGTTTGTTTTTAGCTCCTGGCACTTAAGAAAATCTGTGTCAAAACACTAGTTAAACACAAGCCAAAGAAACATAGACTTTAGTCACTAAATATGACAAGAAATACAGCCTTTGCAAAAATAATCTGGAAAAGTCACTAAACAATGACTGACTTCAGCCTTCAACAATAAAAAAAATGACAAATCCTGGGAAAGGAAATATCTGATTTCCATAGTTACCATATCATAATAGTCAAATGTTGAGTTTTCAACAAAAACCACAAGACATACAAAGAAATAGTAAGTCCAGACATTGGACTTACTAGACAAAGAATTTATGTCAACTGTCTTGAATATGCTCTAAGAATGAAAGGAAACCATGGACAAAGAACTAAAGGAACCTATTAAGTAAGAAGAAAATGGGAATATCAACAAAGAAATTCTGGAGCTGAAAAGTGCAATAACAAATAATATATTCACTAGAAGGATTCAACAGCAGATTTGATTAGGCAGAATAATGAATCAGTGAACTTGAAGATAGGATTACTGATATTACCCAAGTCTGAGTAGAGTAGAAAGGAAAAAAAGAAGAGGTGAACAGAGCCTAAGGGACCCATGGGACACCATTAAGTGTACCAACATATGCATTTTTGGAGTCCCAGCATACAAGAGAAGTAGATAGACTATTTGAAAAAATAATGTCTGCAGACTCCCAAAATGTGATGAAAGATATGAATCTTCATGTCCAAGAAGCTCAATAACTCTAAGCAAGATAAACTCAAAGAGATCTGCACTGACGTACATTATAATCCAATTGTTGAAAGGAAAAGACAAAGAGAAAAATCTTAAAAGCAGCAAGGGAGAAGTGACTCATTATATACAAGCGTATATAACTAAGGTTATCAGGTATTTCTCATCAGAAAACATGGAGCCAGAAGGCAATGGGTTGACATATTTAAATGCCAAAAGTAAACAAAAACAACACCTGTAATTCTATACTCAGCAGAACCATTCTTTGAAAATAAAGGAGAAATTAAGACATTCACTGATAAACAAAACCTGAGGGAGTTTACCAGTAGACCTGACTTATAAGAAATACTGGGAGTTCTTCCAGCTGAAATTAAAGGACACTAGACAGTAACTCAAAGCTGTATGTAAAACATGTTGATCTGTAGTAAGGGTAACTATATAGGTAGATATAAAAGTCAGCATTATTATATTTTTAGTTTCTGACTCTATTTTTATTTCTTACTTAATGAAAGACAAATGCATTTAAAATCAGTCATTAGCTACACAATGTATAAAGATATAATTTGTGACAATGACAATATCATAAAGGGGCAGAGACAGAGCTGTATAGGAGCAGAGTTTTTGTATGAAGTTAAGTTGGTATCAATTCAAACTAGATTGCTACAAATTTAAGATGTTAAGTATTATCCTTCTTATAACCATTAAGAAAATATCCAGAAAGTATGCACAAAAGGAAATGAGCCAGGAATCAATATTGTTCACTACAAAAAAAATCAGCTAAACACAAAATGAGACAGGAATAGAGGAATAGAGGAAATGAGAGACAAAGGTATATAAGGCGTACAGAAAACAAAAATAATGGCAGAAGTAAATCCTTCTTTATCAGTAATTAATTTACATGTAAATGAGTTAAATTCTCCAGCCACAAGGCAGAGGTTTGTAGAATGAATGAAAACAAATAAACAGGACTAAACTATATGGTGTCTAAAAGAGGTTCACTTTAGATCCAAAGACACAAATAGATTGAAAGTGAAAAAAATATGAAAAAATATGAGGCAAGGGGATGTTCAAGGAATTAAAATAACATGTCCAAAGACACCAATCCTAAGTGATGGTAGAGATAACAGTATAAACTACAGTTTCTGATTTCTAGTCCATTTCTGTTTCTGCCATCTAATTTTAAACTCCCTTATTTTCCTACAATGGGTTTTCCCTTCCCCAATTTTTATTCATAGTATACACATAACATAAGGAAAAATTTACAATCATACCCTTGCCTCAATACAAATATTTCTCTTTAGTTTCTTTAGTCCTTGCTTATCTGCATACATTATTGCAAACCAAATTATACTGCTCATATTGCAATGCTGCCTTTCCGTCAAGTACAAATTATTGTGTCACTACTTAATCAAATGTTTACATAATACTCTATTGAGTTTACATGTTATTATATACTTCACCAATCCCTAATTATTAGAAATTAGGTTTTCCTAGTTTTAAAAAAAATACAACTGTATGGATCATTTTTAATAGTTTGACTTCTTCTTTTTAAAAATAATTTCTTAGGATTAAACTCCTGGAGAAGGGTTAAATCATGATCTTTAATATGCTTTTCCAAGTTATTTTCTAATTAGGTTATACTTAACCTTTCCGCTATTATAAATCTACTACCCCTGACCATAAGAATAAGGTTTAAGACCTCCTAATCATATTTTAATATTTAATAATGGCCACAATATAGCAGAATAGAAATATTTTTTAAAATGCAGGGAAAACAACTCATTTCATTTTTGCATTTTCACTGTTAACCTTTGTACATATTATCATCCTTTTAAACTTTCACTCATAGATAATGATAGTGATTAATTCTTTTAGATAGAATAACTATAATTAGTTTCATATACATATTAGCTGTTACTATAGCAAAACTTATCCAGAATAGAGTTAAAAGAATATTGTTGAATCTCTAATAGTATTCTGATTTTTCAATTTAAATTCCTGATTAAAATAGCAATTTCAAAGTTAGAACAGTAAGATAATTCAGAATAATATATAAATAGTATGAAATGTTAATTCATCTGTATCTCAGCTTATTATTTTAGATAGCTAAATTTATCTGTAATTTCATGGCAAAACTAAAAAGTCATGCCTAAATGTTGGACTTTTTGGACTATTTCATAAAAAATTAATTTTCCAGATAACCAAATATTATGCCTTTAAGCACATACTTTTGGCATTTTGAGGACATTTTACTCTTAAGCAAAGTATATTGAACACTTTCTCTGCCTTAATAAAAAAGTATTCTGAACGGAAGTTGATCTTTCCTTGACTCAGGACTTCATCATCATTTTAAACAATGTGTTATGTGGGATTATAATAGTACCTGAAAAGCTAATAATAATATGTGAAGCTAGTAAGATGTAAAGGCTTTTTACAACCATGCTAAGCAGTTCCAGTATGCTTTACTTTTGGGGAGCATTTGTTAATATTCTTATTTATGTTTTCTCCCCATCATGTAATGCTTCCACCTCCAATTACCTCTCTGCTGTTTGTTTCAGAAATGGGCTGGGCTAGGAAACCCAGATAACAGAGTGAGAGTTATGTGTGAAATTAAGAGCAAATGGGTTTTTATCTTTGGTAGAGTTCTCTTAAAACATTTTTTTTTTAATAAAACCATTCCTATCTGTTCGTCACTGCTCATGATTAGGTATAGAGCCAGACCTCAGACCATCTTTCCTTCCTTACAACGTGGATAACCATGTGTGCTGCTCAGAGTTCTGCCTACTGAGAGAATTTCTCTTCACCACTGCCTTTCAGAGCCACCTAGGAGGGGGATTTGTAGTAGTCTTCTAAGTCTGCCATAATAACGTACCACAAACTGGGTGGCTTAGATAACAGCAGTGGATTATTTCACAGTTCTGGAGACAAGAAGTCCAAAATGAAGATGTGGGCGGGGTTGGTCTCTTCTAAGGGCTGTGAGGGAAGGATCTGTTCCATGTCTCTTCCTGAGCTCCTCTGCACTAGCTTCTTGGGGGTTGCTGGCAAGCTTGGCATTCTTTGACTTATAGAATCATCACCCTGATCTCTGCCTTCATCTTCACGTGGCATCCTCCCTGTGTGCGTGTGTGTGTGTCCAAATTTCCCCTTTTCATAAGGATGCCAGTCATTTTGGATTAGGGCCCAATCTAATGGCCCAATTTTAACTTGATTACTTCTGTAAATATCCTATCTCCAAATAAAGTCACATTCTGAGGCACTGGGGTTTAGGAATTCACAATATCTCTTTTGAGGGACACAGTTCAACACACAACAGGACAGTGGCTGCCTACTTCTGGCTGGTGCCGGTATACGGAGCTGTAAAGAAGACCTGTGTTTTTCTTCCTTCATTAATTATCTTAGGGAACTCCCCAGCAAAGACAGAGGCAGGGCTGTAGGGGAGGCTGAGCCACCTGCTCATGGAATTTCCTTAGGCATTTCAGACCTGCTTGGGCTGGGTCTAATGTAAATTGTTTCCATTTTGTTGGGGGATACTGCTGTCCTTATCCAGTTTTATGCTTTTTGGATCATAATCCATTCATTGTGGATGGTTCATGGTCAGACTTCTAGTCACTGCCAGGGCCCGTCACAGGCCAGGCTCTGCGCTTCCAATGGAGGTTACTGTGGGCAGAGGATGGTGCAACTTTACTTCAAAGTTTGTGTGGTCTGCTGAGTGCTTCTTACTGTGTTTGCCAACCACTGTGTAGCATCTCGGGCACCACAGACTCTTACAGTATCATCGGATCCACTGAGTCCTAAGGTACAAGAGTTAGGGCAGCTCATACAGAACCCTGGACCTGCGACAGAATCCTTGCTTATTCAAAATGGACAACATTACTTTTATTTTTAAATTTTAAAGTAATTATAGGTTTGCATGAAGTCGCAAAGAAATGTACGGAGAAGTTCTGTCCACCTTTCCTCCACCCTCCCCCAGTGTTGACATCTGGTGTAACTATAGTACAATATCAAGGTAAGAAATCGACATTGGTAGAATCCACAGCACTTATTCAGATTTCATCCATTATATGAGTACTCATTTGATTGTGTGTCTGTATGTGTGTATGAGGATGGGATATATAGCTCTATGTATTTCTATCACATGTATACCTTCATGTAACCACTACCACAATCAAGATGCTTAACTCTGTTATCACCGCAAGATTCCCTCGCAATACCTCTTTACAGCCATAGCTACCTTCTCCCTTCCCCATCCGTAACCCTTACAAGTACAAATCTGTTATCTCTATACTTTTATTATTTCACAAATGCTATGTAAATGGAACCATACAGTATGTATCCTCTTGAGGTTGGCTTTTTTTTTTTTTTTTTTTTTTTCACTCAGCATAAGTTCCTTGGGATTCATCCAAATTGTTGCATGTATCAATAGTTTGTTTCTTTTTGTTGTTGAGTAGTATTCCACAGTATGGATTTACCAGTTTGTTTAACCATTCTTTAGTTGAAGAACGTTTGGGTAGTTTCCAGGATTGAGCTATTACAAATCAAACTGCTATGAACATTTGGGTGCAGGTTTTTGTGTGAATATAAATGTTTTTTCATTTCTCTGAGGTAAATGCCCAAGACTGCAATTGTTGGGTTGTACGGTAGTTGCATGTTTTATTTTCCAGAGGGGCTATACCATTTTACATTCCCACCAACAGTGCATAAGTGATCAATTTCTCTACATCTTGGCCAGCATTTGCTGTCATTATTTCTATTTTAGTCATTCTGCTGTGTGTGTAGTGATAGCTCATTGTGGTCTTAATTTCTGTTTCCCTCTTGGCTAATGATAAAAAACATCTTTTATTTTTTCTTTTTTTTTGGGGGGGGACACCACAGCTCACTGCAGCCTCAACTTCGCGGGCTAAGGTGATTCTCCCACCTCAGCTTCCTGAGGAGCTGGGATTACAGGTGCACACCACCATGCCAAGATAATAGTATTTTTTGTAGAGATGGGGTTTTGCTGTGTTGCCCAGGCTGGTCTCAAACTCCTAGACTCAAGTGATCTGTTGCCTTGGTTTTCCAAAGTGGTGGAATTACAGGTGTGAGCCACTGTGCCCGGCCATGAACATGTTTTCATGTGTTTATTTTACCCCTTTCTGTCCTCTTTGGTGAAGTGTCACTTGGATTGGTTTTTTTTTAGTGTTGAACTTTGAAAGTTTTTTATTTTTTTTAGGCACAAATTTTTGGTCAAATATGAGATTTTGAAATTTTTTTCCCAGTCCATAATTGTCTTTTCATTATCTTAATAGGGTTTTAAATATTGCTTTACATTTTGATGAAGTCCAATTTTTCCATTTTTTTGTTTTATAGATGTGCTTTTAGTGCTAAGTCTAAGAACTCTCTGCCTAGTTCTTTTAGAGTTTTCCATTTTCCATTTGGGTCCGTGATTCATTTTGAGTTCATTTGTATAATGTATAGGATTTCGTCAAAGTTTTTTTTCCCCCCAACATGGATGTCCAGTTGCTTCAGCATCATTTTTTTGTTTATTTATTTTGAGACAGAGTCTTGCTGTGTCACCCAGGCTGGAGTGCAGTGACACGATCTCGGCTCACTGCAAGGTCCGCCTCCCGGGTTCACACCATTCTCCTGCCTCAGCCTCCCGAGTAGCTGGGACTACATTCACCCGCCACCAGGCCCGGCTAATTTTTTGTATTTTTAGTAGAGATGGGGTTTCACCGTATTAGGCAGGATGGTCTCGATCTCCTGACCTCGTGATCCGCCCGCCTCAGCCTCCCAAAGTGCTGGGATTACAGGTGTGAGCCACCGTGCCCGGCTTCAGCATCATTTATTAAAAAGGCTCTCCTTCTTGATTTGAAACGCTATTGCTATTTTTCTAAAGATTAATTGGGTATATTCGTGTACACCTATTTCTAGGTCCTTCATTGGTCTATGCAACTATCCTTCTCCAAGTACCACTTTTGATCACTATACTTACATAGTAAGCCTTAGCACAGGGAGAAGTGATTCCCCCCACCTTATTCTTCTTTTCAAAATAGTTTTGACAATTCTAGAGTCATTCCCTTCTACATAAGTTTTAGAATAAGCTTGTCTATGTCTACAAAAACAACCTTGCTGAAATTTTGATAGGAATTGTGTTAAACATATAGATCAGTTTGGGGGAACCTGGCATTTTCACTAGGTAAGTCTTCCAATCCATGAACACAGCATGTCTCTCCAAGTATTTGAGTCCTCTTTGATTTTTCATCAGCAGTTTGTGATTTTCATTGTACGATCCTGTACCTAAGTATTTCATTATCTTTGGAGTGATTGTAAATACTATTGAGTTTTTAATATTTGTTTTCCTGTTCATTGTTAGTATATAGAAATGGAATTGATTTTTTGTGTTGGTCTTGTATCCTTTGACCTTACTATACTTGCTTATTAGTTCTAAGAGGATTTTGGAGATATATTTCTCAGGATTTTCTTCATAGGCAATCATGTCATGGGAAAGCCTTACTTTAACCCACTAAATAGGTTGTAGCAGCGTGTCCAACTGTTACATGGGTTGCCTCCAAGATCCAAAGAGGCCACCCTGCTTTGTGCCTTCCCCTTTATGGTGGCAGGAAAATTATGTCTTACTTTAAAGAAGATATTCCAATATCTACCAGACCCTTGAACTCCTTGGAACTTCACTGATGTGATAGGCCACTGAGCTTTGGGAGGAATTATTTCCAACTGGTGGCTGACGTGTCATAAGGCATCTAGGGCGCTTGCTACATTCCACTTGCAAGTCCAATAGGCATTCTGTCACCAAAGCAGTGGACCTGCATGATGTCCTTTGGGATATCAAGATGATCAGGATACTTCTGGACTGTAGTATTATAATGTTCTATAGTCCCTGCTACGTGAAGGTGAACTGCTTCTCATTTTTTTCTTTAACTAACAGAGAAGAGGGAAAATCCATTTGTTTTGTCAACACAGCTAGGGAGCTAGGGGCTGTGTTCATTTGCTCCAGTAAAGATACCATCTGGAATTTCTGCAAGTGATGTCACCATCTGATTGTGTGTGATGATCAGCTGTTATCATCCACAATTCATCAAGCTTTTTGCACTGGCCAAAGATAAAAACCATCACTGCATTTGGGTAGCAATGGGAACCACCGTGCTTGCATCTTTCAGGTCTGTGATGGTGGCACTAATCTCTGCAGTTCCAGGGATGTGGTGTTGCTGTTAGTTTACTCTCTCAGTGGGAGTTGCAATTATAGAGGCTTTCATTTAAACGTCCCTAGTTATACTTAAGACCCACCCTTGGCAGGCAGTGGCATTTTAGGTATCTGTGGATTAGCATCACTCAGGAACAGTCTCTCTAACAACCCTTAGAAGATATGGGTATTCTCTTTTCCATAGTGCTCAGTCACTCTGTTAGATGACTCTGAAGAAGACCTAGGGGAGATTCACACGATCATGTTGCAGAGTCCTTCCTAAAAAATATGTGGTCTGTTTTTCGGCCAAATAACTTGTGATCTGTGGACTAGCTTAGGTCTAGGACCTTAGTAAGAGGATGTAAATCATCATATTCAAATCAGATTTCTGTTCCTCCAGACCCAGAGTTTTCCTGCATGTACATGTTAAGCAGCCTTTTAGTAGACTGCCTACAGGGTCACATTTTGGGATCCAGCAATTAATTAGCCATTGCCACAGATCCATGCAGGCCAAAGCCCTTTGTTTACCACTCCATCCCTGTGATTATTGTGATAATTGTGCCCACTTGGTCTGTAATATTAGAGCACTGCCATCTAGCCTCTGCTACTTCAGATTCTCACTGTACCCACTGTGAACAAAGAATCTAATTTCATAATCTCTCACTAGTGTCATCACCTTGGAGAGCACAACCAAGGCAAAACTCTTCAAGGATGCTGGCATCTCCCTCTTCAAGGTACCTTGGTGAAGGGAGTGTCTTCCAGGCTATCCCAGGGCATATAGTTGATGAAGAAGGGATGCTAAGCAGATTGCACAAAACAGATCCTTGTGAATCTTTGGATCTTTTATGCATCCTAGGGGAATTTTTCCTATCTCTGGATCTTTGGGCCCTTTCTATGTGCCAGGAATCTTGTCATTACCCAAAGACCAGTATTAAACTTGCTGCTAACCTTTGTGGTGACCAGGAAAAGGGTACAAATGGAGGGTTACATACATATATTTGTAAATCAGGGTAAAAAACAAAATGTTTTGTCCTCCTACCTTGAAAAATATTACAACTTAGAGTGTTCATACTTAGGATTCTCAGAGAAACTTTGGAACTCCACTCTGGAACACGGTGGCACTGCTCCATGAGGAAGGGCCTGGGAGAGGAGCAGGTCTAAGGACAGCATTGGTCACTGTTGAGTTCAGGCTTCATTTAGAGAATCTGGCAAACTATTTATGCCCCTCTCCAGTGCTTAAGCCATCACATTAATTCCTGAACTTGACTGAGTGCACCCAAGTTAGTGAATTCAGCTGCTTCTAGGGGTGTATTAGGACCAGTGGATCCCAAGGTCGTGTGCCTATTGTCACACCTCCTTTATCATAAAATGGGTACTTTAGTCCAGGGTGATGTTATATAGGATCCCCTTTTGTAAAGCAGGCATGTGTAAGCCCTCAGATGGTAATGTTAGATAGAAAACAAAAGTGGATACAGTGGATACGTTGCATAGAGAAGAAAAAAAATACAATGGATAGAGAAGAAAAACCCATATCCAAAGAAGATGCCAATCCCGAGATGGATGAATCCACTGCTTCCTGCATGATGGAGGGGTTTCATGTGATTAGCTGGCTGCTCTATTCAAGAGATGGCACCCTGTTGATGGCTCGGGTCCGATCTATGTAGCTCTACAATCACTCAGTCAGTAGTGGCAATAATTAGATAAATTTTGGTAAGAGAAAGCTTATGTTGTTGGGCTAACACATGGTCTCACCCCTGCCACTCTGGTTACTCCATTCTTGGAATCATTTTATAAGCATAGAGGTAGCCAAAGACAGAGGCTAGCTGACAGACACTGGATGTATCATCTTATTTACTGGTTTTTTAGTATCTCCTCTGAAGTGGATCCTCTCAGTTAGGCATTGATGGAGAGACAAAGTTCCACAAGCTTGTGCCCACCCTCACAGGTCATCTACATGTCTCTTTCTCACATCTCCTAGTCTCTACTCTTGCTCCTTTTAGTTCATTTGTCACTATACGGGAGTCCATGTATATCCTTACTTAAGGTTATTACTCCCTCCATATAAAATTGATGATTAAGTGTTCTTCTTAAAGCTCTACGTTTTGGAAAGATTTCTTCTCCCCTCCCACACCACCCAATATTGTACTTTAGATACAACAGATGTACTGCAGCAATAGTCCTTATTGGCTCATGCCAATATGCCAGCCTGACCCATTCATAAATTAGACCCAGGTGGTTTCTTCCTCCGTTATCTTATTTTACAAGGTTTGAGCTAAGGTGTTGATGCAATGAATGGGGGAGTCTTGGAGGTTTGGGTCACCTGTTTATGTAGCTTTTTTGTGCCCAGGGTATTCATGAATATGATCGTCTCCTGCATCTTGGTTAGGTTTGTCTTTTGCCCTCTAGCACAATTCCTGAAAATTTTCTGCTGCTTTTTCACCATATCTAATTAACAGGATGTTTTATCATTATGGTGGATGAGCACAGTATTCTGTGCAATGTAAAAATGATCAAAGTCCCTGTGGACTATATTGTAACAGAGAACAAGAGAGATAACACAGCCCTGGGGTGAGACGATGAATGTGTATCTCTGTTCTTTCCATATATATTATGTTCATTTGTCCTTCTTTATTGATGGAGATTTTAAAAATTACATTTGCCCAAACATTAGATCTGTTGTAATAAACATGTAGCAGCTGGCATGGCAGCTGTAATTGGAGCACCACTTGGTTGAGTTTTCAGTAGTACATCATTATCCTCCACCATCTGTTTATGTTTTGCAGGAACCATACGAGTGAATTGAATTGGAAGTGTGATGGGAATTATCACCCCAACATCCTTTAAATTTTGTAGAATGACTTAGCAAATGCTCAAAGATTCATTATTTCTATTGATTTGCCATCTTGGTTGTTGAGGGAGGATGCTAACTTAGGAGCTTTCACTTGCCCTTCCTATATAATGACTCTAATGCCCCAGGTCAGGAAAACAATGTGAGGACTAAGAGTTGCTAAGAAAATCCATGTCAATTATATACTCAATATTGGGGAAATCACCAGAAGGGGATGTTATGGACCCTTTAGAACCACTGTGAGATAGACTTGAGCAAGGACTCAATTCATCACCATGCAGGGCCAGGACTAGGGTGAGGCAAATGAGCACCTAGCATGCAAGTTTTAAGGAAATACTCACAGGTGCCAAACCTGCACTTGCACAACCCTGAGAGTGAGTGCCTCCTCAAATGTTGTGACCTTGGCACCTTGTTTGTCTCACCCTAGTCCTGGTCCTACATTCAAGTATAAAGATATTGCACATCCCAGTACCTCCTCTGCCTCTTATATCTCATCCAAACCATAGGAGAGTCAATAATCATGAAGCTTCAGCAGACCATGGGTTGTGACCACTCCGCTTGTTACCATCGAGGAGATGCTGTGGCCGTCTGACTGAAAGATTCAGTTCCAGAATCCCATCCCAAGAGGACTCCTTTCTAGGGCCATTCCTGACACCAACTATGATCATTTGGCTTGCCCCAGATGGCAGAGTCTGTGACAAAGATGTGGATGCAGGGAGGTAGGTAATCCAAGAAAGCAGTGATAAGAGAGTTTGGAGAGTAAGACCCGAAGTGAAGGAGTATTTTTGAGCTGTTATCTCTGTGGTGAACTGAGGTTTAATAACTCTGAGAAATCATGAATTGTGTGCCTCAGCATTATCCCATTTGTGGAGGGGAAACTCCTGTGCAATATGAGGCTGTGCATTCCTACAGGCTGAGCATGTATGTTCTCATGGTTCCGGAGAAAGCTCGGAGGCAGAAGAATGGTGAGTGTTTGAGATGGGAAGCAGTCAGTGTGCCTAGGACTGTCCCGCATAGCTGTGGCTGAGAAGATATGGCATGGAGTAACAACAGCACCTTCTAATGTACTCTGTGTCATTACTAGTAATAATCTGAGTACTTATGATGCCACCATATGTCATGGATTAACTGCTTCCTCATTTCTCCCAGGCAAGGAGTGTACATCCTTGCATTTCTCAAATATGTGAGCAATCCAATTCTAGAATCACATTCTGAGGATCTGTTCTTTGGGGCCACTTTCTGTAAAACTTAGGAAAACAGATGACTTTCCCAAATTAGGCTATTTAAAGAGAGTTAATAAAGATACTTTTTCCAAAGGTATGGACAGGGATACCACAAAGAACAGTGTGGTTTCTTATGGTGAATAACAGCAGAGATATCATTACTTCCTTTAACTACGTGGAGGGAGGAGAAGGAGCCTTTACCAGAACCTGGAGACAGAACTGTGTGGAGAGGACCAACTAATAGATCCACCCAGTAGGAGCTGCCTCCTTAGATAGAGAAGAGCAGTTAGCCAGCTATGATTCTTCCAGAGGGAAGCCAGGGGTGTAAGCATCTGGCCTCACTCTCCATCTCTCTCTCTGGTCTCCTGTGCCCACTGGTTAACTGCCTGAGAGCAAGGAAGCCCATTGATGCTGCCTGTCCAGAGAGCAAGGGAGCCCACTGATGCTGTTTATCCAGGTCAGCCTCCTGGGTCACTCCTTCCTAGGGTGGAGACAGGCAGATAGTAGGCCTGAAGAGATAAATCCAGTACACATTGCCTAAAAGCAAACAAAATAGCTTTAAAAGGACCAGTCTAGAACTGGCTCCTGGGTGAGAATGTATCCCACTGAAGAAGGAATTCGTGAATTTTACAATATGTAAAGCCAGAAAATTAACTTTCCCCTCAGGGCTTAGTGTAGTGTAACCCCCCACCCACCGTAGTAGTCTACGTTGGAGAAGAATACTAACTGCCTGTTTTTCTTTCTTTTTTTTTTTATTTTTTTTTATTTTTTATTTATTTTTTTTTTTTTGAGACGGAGTCTCGCTCTGTCGCCCAGGCTCCGCGCCCGGCCCAACTGCCTGTTTTTCTTTCTGTGCTCAGGGAGCCTTATCAGTTCTCACTAGTTTCACATTCCTTGAGGCTCAGCAAGCTCTTGCTTACCTTCCCAGCACAGCTGCAAGGTCATAAGATTGATAAGTATATGTTACAGAGCCATGTATTCCCAAGGATGTAAGACATGAAGTAACAAATAACTGCCTTTGTTCTCGCTTCTGTAAGTATGCTTCCTGCATCATGGAGCTCCGGGCCACTGACTGCTTAAAACGTGGCTGCTTTCTTTGTCCAGGACTCAGACTTTCCTGGATGCTAGTCCAGTTGAGCCAGGTGATCACCTTTTAATAAAGGACTCTCCTGAACTCTGTTCGGTCTCTCCATCTTTGATTGTCCCGCAGCACCACAACTCATGGTCCAGTCATCTGGCCCATTTTGTTTCGGTGTCATCTTTTCTGGAGTGTAGGACAAGGATCTTTGGGGGAGTGGCATATTTGCCTACTCTTTATTTCAGAGTTGCCTATGTGAGTAATAAACTGTCTGAAAGTAGCTCACTGGATTTTTACTCGCTGAATCAGGCTCTGCCTTCCCTTGTATGCGCTTGACATAGAATACTATTTCCCCCTCCAAAATCTGTAGGTCCAAGTTCTAAGCAATTGCTCTGGTTCTGTTGAGTTTAATATTGCATATGTAAACTCCAAATTATCACATTTGTATTACTATCTATGTTACATGGAATTTAATTTGGAGAACTTGGCTGGGCCCGGTGGCTCACGCCTGTAATCCCAGCACTTTGAGAGGCTGAGGTGAGAGGATCACTTTAGCCCAGGAGTTCAAGACCAGCCTGGGTAACAGAGCAAGATCCTGTCTCAAAAGAAAAATTTGGAGAGCTCCCGGTAATAGAGTGCTGAGTCTATGTCAGAGACATGAAGACATGGAGAGCTCATCTCCATGAACAGCTGACATTATATGTCAGAGGAGGGCAGATGGACTTTCTGGTCAGTGTCACCAAGACAGGATGTGAAGGAGGTGCCAACCAGTGGACTTTGGGCTTCACTTTCAGTTACAGAAACACCCTCCCTTGCCCAGGATCCATAGGAACTGTGACAGTGTGGTGTTGAAAATCAACATGTCCTTCAAAAAAGCCTAAAATGTGACAACTTAGAAACACAAGAGGATGCCCTAACCCACCAGCAAATAAGAAAAAAATTGAAAACATCTGCGTGAAATCTGTCAGAATCTTAGTGTGTTACAGTCAGAGGCAATCTACGAGCTAAACTAATGCAGGCCCCCATTTTACAGATCATAAAACTGAGGCCAAGGGAGGGGAGGACCTTGCTCATGGTCACCCTGCAAGCTAGTGGCACATCCAGGACTAGCCCCAAGCCCACCCACAACCCTTCCCACTCTTTGGACGAAGAGCATCACACTTTCCTTTTCTCATTCATGCTGCTCCTAAGCACTTATCTGTTGGATTTTACATGTGTATTCCATTGTATCTAGTCCTCCCACCATTGCCCTGGTTAAAGCTGTTTTTTTCTTTTGCCATGATGATGATGGTGGTGACAATATTAATAATAGCAGCAGCTAACCCTGATTGAGACCTTCCCACTCTTCAAGCCCTATTCTAGACTTTACAAGCATGAACACTTTAAAAACAAACAGCCCTTTGGGGGAGGAGTTAGTATCACTCTAGTTTTATAAATGAGGAAACTGAGGCACAAAGAGGTAAAGCAACTTGCACTCTCAGTGTCAAGAGTGGTAAGTATTGGAGCCATAATTTAACTCGGGCCATCTGACTTTGGAGTTTATGCTCTCAAATATTTTATTAAACTGCCTTTAATGTGTATTAACATAATGGTTAACATTTACAGATCAAGGAACTGCATCCTGGTGCACCCCATTTACAGATCAAGGAACTGCATCCTGGTGAGATTAAGCAAGGTCACAAGGCTAGTAACAAGCAAAGTTAGATCTCAAACCCAAGTGTCTGACTCCAAAGTTCATGCTCTTAAACACTAGGTGTGCCTCCTTCCTGTCATAATAACTTCCTTACCTTAGACTTGCTAAAAAAAAAATCTCCAACAGAGAGCCGAAAAATACAGTGCTAGCTATATTTCTAACTAGCACACAAGTTTAAAAACCACTGGTATCAGTGGTCAAAGTTAAGGTACTTTGGAATCAAACAGTATAGAGCGTGGGATACTGGACCTATCATGTAACCTCTTTAGGCCTCATTTCTGTAACACCAGGATAGTAGTTATGTGTAATGAGAGTTCGCATGTGTTAACTGCTTACTGCTACCCAAGCCCAGTGCTTCATGGGCATGGCCGCATTTGATTGAAGTACCCATCTCATTAGGTTGTGGTGAGAGTTAAATGGGTGACACATGCTGCCACAGTGTCTGGAGCTAGTAGACAGCCAGGAAGTGTCGACTGGCTACTGTGAGGACTCTTGGCCCTTTTTGTATTTGCCTCCCTGCTGGGTAGGAAACTTCCTACACCTATGACGTGTGTCTTACTGATTTTTGTGTCTCTCCGGAGTCTGCCTCGTAGCTGGTCTCCAATCAGTCTGCATAAATCTGTTGACGTGAATGTCAAAGTGCATCTTCTGCTAGGCTTCGTAACCCCTGAGGGTTTTCAGGCTGACATGAGTCTCTTGCCAAATTTGTTCACACTGTTCCCAAATTCTCCCCTGAAGAGTAGCAATACATACATATTGTACATACATACAACACACACATACGTACATTCAATGATGATGTTTCTGCTTTAGGGATAAGGGGCATGGTGGGTTGATTTTTGAAGGTTTTGCAAATAAGAATGGAAAATGTGGGTGGCTTGGACAAACCACTGTCACAGCATCATGTAAAGGGGACTGAGATGATGGTGGCCAAGGGTCCAGAGAGTGCTTAGATGAGAGACCGCCCCAGCTTAGTCATCCACATCTGTTTCTCACAGGGTCTCATCACCTTGCTATGGGAATGCTTCTCTTGCTGTCACCTATAAAATGGGGTAACCATTGCCTTCCACATCAAGGGGCAGCTTGAAGATCAAACCAAATGATCGCATGCTCATGGAGGCTTTTGTCAACCATCAAGCTCTGCTTCAGTGCAAGACATGGGTCAGATGGGTGTTTTAGTTCTCAGGAAGGAGGTGGTTTCTTCCCACTGTGGAGGCTTCCTCTCCCAGGACTCAGGGCCGCACCTTCTCTAGGTTCTCTCCTCCTGCTTCTCTGTCATTCAGCTTAAGCCAGGCTGAGCATATTTAACTTGCTTCTGAATCTTTTCAGACCCACGTTCCTTATCCTTGCCCCCTGCTTGCAGACTCTTAGCTGAGCTTTTAACTTTTCTCCCTCAGTCTTTCTGGTGTTCCAGATTCCTCCAGCAGTGCCCTGCATCCCCTGGTAAGTTTCATTTGGCAGTCTTGGGCAGGGATCACTGCCTGAACATGCAGCCTTCTCGGGGCGGGAGTCTATTCTTGTCTTCTTTTGTTAAAAACATGCATGCCACTCACCTCCTGGAACATTGTCATATGTCTTGACGCCGACCAACAAAATCCCACCCTTCAAATGAATTTGATTTCTTTTCTGACCTCATGTCATTCCATAAGCATGATTTTCTGGTCCCTTGGGGACCCTCTGAATATCTCCAGCTAGGGGGGATCTAACCCAAACTACTGGAAAACACAGCCTGCTGCTGGCATTAAGAGCTGCTTCTCAGGAAGCTGCAAGTGACACACATGTGTAATACCTCAGTGAGGTCCCTGGCAGGTCACACAGGAGAGCTCTGCTCCCTGCCACTTCACTTCCAAGCTCCGGGAAAGTGTTTGAGGAGCAGGGATTGTCAGGCCTCTGAGCCCAAGCTAAGCCATCATATCCCCTGTGACCTGCACATATGCATCCAGGTGGCCTGAAGCAACTGAAGATCCACAAAGGAAGTGAAAATAGCCTTAACTAATGACATTCCACCATTGTGATTTGTTTCTGCCCCACCCTAACTGATGATCAATGTAGTTTGTAATCTCCCCACCCTTAAGAAGGTTCTTTGTAATTCTCCCCACCCTTGAGAATGTACTTTGTGAGATCCACCCCGTCTGCAAAACATTGCTCCTACTCCACCGCTTATCCTCAAACCTATAAGAACTAATGATAATCCCACCACCCTTTGCTGACTCTCTTTTCGGACTCAGCCTGCTTACACCCGGGTGAAATAAACAGCCCTGTTGCTCACACAAAGCCTGTTTGGTGGACTCTCTTCACGCAGACGCTCGTGAGAAATTTGATGCCGAAGACCCAGGTCAGAGGGACTCTTTTGGGAGACCAGTCTCCTGTCCTCGCCCTCACTCCATGAAGAGATCCACCTACGACCTTGGTGTTTGGGTGAGGGAGAAGGGACAAAATGGAGGAAGGTGAACAAGATGGCACAGTCCCGATTGCTTCCGGGTTCTTCATCACCAACTTTCCCGTGCCTGGGAAAGTGCAGGAGAACTGAGCATGCGCCAGGTGACGTCAATCTGAAGAGAACGAAACTTACCCAGCCACGCCTACGGAGACGCCCCTATCACGCCCCTATCCCACCCACTGCCCTCCCCCTTCCAGTACCAACGCATAAAAGTCTGCTCCCGGCAGGAGCCGGGGTGACTTCCTTGGCCCCCGCATTCGTGGACCGGAGAACCTCACCCGAGAGCACCGGCGTGACTTCCCTGGCCCCCCATACCTGAGGACCAGAGAACCTCGCCCGAGAGTGTGTGCGTATTTGCAATGAAAGACTGCCACTTTCTTATGTACTTTGGCCTCTTGTTTAATTATTTAGCTCTCCTAAATTAAATTAAATTAAACAAAACACTTGGGTCCTCAGACCAACCAGCCCAAGCAACATCTCACCAATTTCAAATCGGGTAAGTGGTCTTTTCACTCTCTTCTCCAGCCTCTCTTGCTACCCTTCAATCTTCCTCTCTCGCTAACCTTCAATCTCCCTGTCCTTCCAATTCCAGTTCTTTTTCCTCTCTAGTAGGGACAAAGGAGACACATTTTATCCATGGACCCAAAACTCCAGCGCCGGTCACGGCAGCTTTCCCTTGGTGTTTAATCACTGCGGGGACGCCTGCCTGATTATTCACCCACACTCCATTGGTGTCTGATCACCACGGGGATGCCGGCCTTGGTCATTGACCCACATTCCCTTGGTGGCAAGTCAATTGTGGGGATGCCTGCTTTGGCTGCTCACCCACATTGCAGCCCAGGGCTGCTCACCAACCTCCTTCTCCGTGTCTCTACCTTTCTCTTTAAACTTACCTCCTTCACTATGGGCAACCTTCCACCCTCCATTCCCCCTTCTCCCTTAGCCTGTGTTCTCAAGAACTTAAAACCTCTTCAACTCACACCTGACCTAAAACTTAAATGCCTCATTTTCTTCTGCAATACCGCTTGGCCCCAATACAAACTCGACAGTAGTTCCAAGTGACCACAGAATGGCACTTTCGATTTGTCTATCCTACAAGATCTAGATAATTTTTGTCGAAAAATGGGCAAATGGTCTGAGATGCGTGACGTCCAGGCATTCTTTTACACATTGGTCCCTCCCTAGTCTCTGCTCCCAGTGCTACTCGTCTTCTTTCTCTCTGGTCTGTTCCTTCAGTCTCCACCCCAAGCTCTGAGTCCTTTAAATCCTTTTCTACAGACTCATCTGACCTCTCCCTTTCTCCCTAGAGCTGCTCCTTGCCAGGCTGAGCCAGGTCCCTCTGCTCCCCCACCCTGTAACCCTTCTATTACCTCCCCTCCCCCTACCTGGTCTGGTTTACAGTTTCGTTCTGTTACTAGCTCTCCCCCACCCGCCCAAGAATTTCCTCTTAGAAAGATGGCTGGAGCTGAAGGCATAGCTAAGGTTAATCCTCCTTTTTCTTTATCCGACCTCTCCCAAATCAGTTAGTGTTTAGGCTCTTTTTCATCAAATATGAAAACCCAGCCTAGTCCATGGCCCGTTTGGCAACAAACCTTAGACTCTTTACCACTCTGGACCCAGAGGGGCCAAAAGGCTGTCTTATTCTCAATATGCTTTTTATTACCCAACTCACTCCCAACATTAAAAAAAGCTCCAAAAATTAGATTCTGGACGTCAAACCCCACAACAGGACTTAATTAAATTCGCCTTCAAGGTGTGCAATAATAGAGAAGAGTTGCAATTACTTGCCTCTGCTGTGCGAGAAACCCCAGCCATATCTCCAGCACACAAAAACTTCAAAACACCTAAGCCACAGCAGTCAGGTGTTCCTTCAGGACCTCCTCCCCCAGGATCTTGCTTTAAGTGCCAGAAATCTGGCCACTGGGCCAAGGAATGCTCGCAGCCTGGGATTCCTCCTAAGCTGTGTCCCATCTCTGCAGGACCCCACTGGAAATTGGACTGTCCAACTGGCCCAAGGCTCTGACTGACTCCTTCCCAGATCTTCTCAGCTTAGTGGCTGAAGACTGACGCTGCCCGATTGCCTCTGAAGCCTCCTGGACCATCATAGATGCTTTGGGTAACTCTTACAGTGGAGGGTAAGTCTGCCCCCTTCTTAATCAATATGAAGGCTACCCACTCCACATTACCTTCTTTTCAAGGGCGTGTTTCCCTTGCCTCCATAACTGTTGTGGGTATTGACGGCCAGGCTTCTAAACCTCTTAAAACTCTCCAACTCTGGTGCCAACTTGGACAACATTCTTTTATGCACTCCTTTTTAGTTATCCCCACCTTCCCAGCTCCCTTATTAGGTCAAGATATTTTAACCAAATTATCTGCTTCCCTGACTATTCCTGGGATACAGCCACACCTCATTGCCACCTTTTCCCCCAGTTCAAAGCCTCCTTCACATCCTCTCTTTGTATCTCCCCATTTTAATCCACAAGTATAGGACACCTCTACTCCCTCCTTGGCGACAGATGATGCACCCCTTAGCATCCCATTAAAACCTAATCTCCCTTACCTTGCTTAATGCCAATATCCCATCCCATGGCACGCTTTAAAAGGATTAAAGCCTGTTACCACTCGCTTGTTACAGTGTGGCCTTTTAAAGCCTATAAACTCTCCTTACAATTCCCCCATTTTACCTGTCCAAAAACCAGACGAGTCTCACAGGTTAGTTCAGAATCTGTGCCTTATCAACCAAATTGTCTTGCCTATTCACCCCGTTGTGCCAAACCCATATACTCTCCTATCCTCAATACCTCCCTCCACAACCTGTTACTCTGTTCTAGATAAACCTAGCTGACCCCATAAATCCTAAATCCTTTCTCCACTCCCCTTTCCATTCCTTAAAAAAACAGCCCTAAAAACTGCTCCCACATGAACTCTCCCTAACTCATCCCAACCTTTTTCATTACACACAGCTGAAGTGCAGGGCTGTGCGGTCGGAATTCTTACACAAGAGCCAGGACCGCGCCCTGAAACCTTTCTGTCCAAACAACTTGACCTTACTGTTTTAGCCTAGCCCTTATGTCTATGTGTGGCAGCTGCTGCTGCTTTAATACTTTTAAAGGCCCTCAAAATCACAAGCTATGCTCCACTTACTCTCTACAGTTCTCATAACTTTCAAAATCTATTTTCCTCCTCACACTTGATGCATATACTTTCTGCCCCCCAGCTCCTTCAGCAGTATCACTCTTTGTTGAGTCTCCCACAGTTACCATTGTTCCTGGCCCAGACTTCAATCCGGCCTCCCACATTATTCCTGATACCACACCTGACCCCCACGACTGCATCTCTCTGATACACTTGGCATTTACTCCATTTCCCCATATTTCCTTCTTTCCTGTTCCTCACCCTGCTCATACCTGGTTAATTGATGGCAGTTCCACCAGGCCTAATTGCCACACACCAGCAAAGGCAGGCTATGCTATAGTATCTTCTACATCTATCATTGAGGCTACCGCTCTGCCCCTCTCCACGACCTCTCAGCAAGGTGAACTCATTGCCTTAACTTGAGCCCTCACTCTTGCAAATGAATTATGTGTCAATATTTATACTGACTCTAAATATGCCTTCTGTATCCTGCACCACCATGCTGTTATATGGGCTGAAATAGGTTTCCTCACTACACAAGGATCTTGCATCATTAATGCCTCTTTAATAAAAACTCTTCTCAAGGCTGCTTTACTTCCAAAGGAAGATGGAGTCATACACTGCAAGGGCCACCAAAAGGCATCAGATCCCATCGCTCAGGGCAACACTTATGCTGATAAGGTAGCTAAAGAAGCAGCTTAGAGTTCCAACTTCTGTCCCTCATGGTCAACTTTTCTCCTTCTCATCTGGTCACTCCCACCTACTCCCGCACTGAAACTTCCACCTATTAATCTCTTCCCACACAAGGCAAATGGTCCTTGGACCAAGGAAAATATCTCCTTCCAGGCTCACAGGCCCATTCTATTCTGTTGTTTATAACCTCTTCTATGTAGGTTACAAGCCTGCCACTTAAAACCTCTCATTTCCTTTCCATCACGAATATCTATCCCCAATCCTCCACTCTTGACTCCCTCTTGGAGTGGGTAGATGATCTTTGCTAACAGGACACACTCCAATACTTTCACCCTGATGAAATCCTCCTCTTTACTTTTATACTCACTCTTATTCTCATTCCCATTCTTATGCGACCCTCTACCTCTCCCCAGCTAGCTTCACCACACTGTCAATCTCACTCACTCTCCTAGCCATTTCTAATCCTTCTTTAACAAACAATTGCTGACTTTGCATTTCTCTTTCCTCCAAAATTGCTGAGGTCTGGATTTACTCACTGCTGAAAAAGGAGGACTCTGTATATTTTTAAATGAAGAGTGCTGTTTTTACCTAAATCAGTCTGGCCTGGTATATGACAACATAAAAAAACTCAAGGATAGAGCCCAAAAACTCACCAACCAAGCAAATAATTATGCTGAACCCCCTTGGGCACTCTCTAATTGGATGTCCTGGGTCCTCCCAATTCTTAGTCCTTTAATACCTGTTTTTCTCCTTCTCTTATTTGGACCTTGTGTCTTCCTTTTAGTTTCTCAATTCATACAAAACTGCATCCAGGCCATCACCAATAATTCTATACGACAAGTACTCCTTCTAACAACCCCACAATATCACCCCTTACCCCAAAATCTTTCTTCAGTTGAATCTCTCCCACTCTAGGTTCCCATGCCACCCCTAATCCCACTTGAAGCAGCCCCGAGAAACTTCACCCATTATCTCTCTATACTATCCCCCAAAATTTTCACCGCCTCAGCACTTCACCACCATTTTGTTTTGCTTTTTTAATTAAATATAAGAAGACAGGAATGTCAGGTCTCTGAGCCCAAGACAAGCCATCATATCTCCTGTGACCTGCATGTATACATCCAGATGGCCTGAAGCAACTGAAGAGCCACAAAGGAAGTGAAAATAGCCTTAACTGATGACATTCCACCATTGTGATTCGTTTCTGCCCCTCCCCAACTGATCAATGTACTTTTTAATCTCCCCTACCCTTAAGAAGGTTCTTTGTAATCTCCCCAACCCTTAAGAAGGTTCTTTGTAATTCTCCCCACCCTTGAGAATGTACTTTGTGAGATCCATCCCCTGTCCACAAAACATTGCTCCTAACTCCTAACCGCCTATCTCAAAACCTATAAGAACAAATGATAATCCCACCACCCGTTGCTGATTCTCTTTTCGGACTCAGCCTGCCTGCACCCAGGTGAAATAAACAGCCTTGTTGCTCACACAAAGCCTGTTTGGTGGTCTCTTTCCATGAAAGTGTGAGACAGGGACCACTGATGTCCAAGTAGGGGAACTGACTGCCTTGGCTTGCCTGGGACCAGCGGTTTCCTAGGACTTGGACTTTTAGTGCTGAAACGAGGAGGTTATGGGCAAATTGGGGTGGGTTTGTCACCCTCTGTCCAGGATAGCTCAGCCTCAAGAGGACAAAAGGGAGTCCTGGGTTGGGCATGGTGGCTCATGCCTATAATCTCAGCACTTTGGGAGGCTGAGACAGGCAGATCACTTGAGGTCAGGAGTTCGAGACCAGCCTGGCCAACATGGTGAAACCCTGTTTCTACTAAAAATACAAAAATTAGCCGGGCATGGTGGCAGGCACCTGTAATCCCAGCTACTCAGGAGGCTGAGGCAGGAGAATCACCTGAACCCGGGAGGCAGAGGTTGCAGTGAGCCGAGATCACACCATTGCACTCCAACCTGGGGGACAAGAGTGAGACTCCATCTCAAAAAGCAAACAAACAAGAAAAAGGGAGTCCTGGACAGGGGTGGTGGCTCACGCCTGTAATCCCAGCACTTTGGGAGGCTGAGGCAGGTGGATCACCTAAGGTCGGGAGTTCCAGACCAGCCTGATAAACATGGAGAAACTCTATCTCTACTAAAAATACAAAATTAGCTGGGTGTGGTGGTGCATGCCTGTAATCCCAGCTACTTGGGAGGCTGAGGCAGGAGAATCACTTGAACTAGGAGGCAGAGGTTGCAGTGAGCTGAGGTTGCACCATTGCACTCCAGCCTGGGCAACAAGAGCGAAACTCTGTCTCAAAAAAAAAGGGGGGAGTCCTTCTACTTCCTGCTTGTCTTCAAGGGCCCCATCTGTTGCTCAACAGATAAAGTATAAGCAGTGGTTTTGCCTGAGCCCAAGTGCTTCATCCTTATCTCAGGTGAATAATGGGCTACCTGATGTTGTGAGAAGATAAGACTCATACACAGAGAGAACAGAGAGAAGCCACCATTTCTGTTTTAGCCAAGGAAGCAAGTTCCTATCAAAATAAGAGGAACTCCAGAAAGTAATGTTACATACAGCCCGTTATTAGGTAAGTTTGCTGTTGAACAATGATGCTCATGTATGGGGCCCTGTAGAATGTACAAAACAGACCTTCAGATGGACACAGTGGGGGAAGGACCTAGAAGTGTGTTCTAGACACTTTATTTTTTTTTCCCTCTTTTTATTTATTTATTTATAGTTTTTTTTTCTTTTTTTTTTTTTTTTATTATACTTTAAGTTCTAGGGTACATGTGCACAACGTGCAGGTTTGTTACATATGTATACATGTGCCTTGTTGGTGTGCTGCACCCATCAACTCGTCTGCACCCATCAACTTGTCATTTATGTCAGTTATAACTCCCAATGCCATCCCTCCACCCTTTTAATTAGATCCCATTTGTCAATTTTGGCTTTTGTTGCCGTTGCTTTTGGTGTTTTAGATGTGAAGTCCTTACCCATGCCTATGTCCTGAATGGTATTACCTAGGTTTTCTTCTAGGGTTTTTATAGTATTAGGTGTAACATATAAGTCTCTAATCCATCTTGAATTAATTTTCGTATATGGAGTAAGGAAAGGATCCAGTTTCAGCTTTCTGCTTATGGCTAGCCAATTTTCCCAGGACCATTTATTAAATAGGGAATCCTTTCCCCATTTCTTGTTTTTGTCAGGTTTGTCAAAAATCAGTGGCTGTAGATGCGTGGTATTATTTCTGAGGGCTCTGTTCTGTTCCATTGGTCTATATCTCTGTTTTGGTATCAGTACCATGCTGTTTTGGTTACTGTAGCCTTGTAGTATAGTTTGAAGTCAGGTAGTGTGATGCCTCCAGCTTTGTTCTTTTGACTTAGGATTGTCTTGGCAATGCGGGCTCTTTTTTGGTTCCATATGAACTTTAAAGCAGTTTTTTCCAATTCTGTGAAGAAAGTCATTGGTAGCTTGATGGGGATGGCATTGAATCTATCAATTACCTTGGGCAGTATGGCCATTTTCACGATATTGATTCTTCCTGTCCGTGAGCATGGTATGTTCTTCCATTTGTTTGTGTCCTCTTTTATTTCACTGAGCAGTGGTTTGTAGTTCTCCTTGAAGAGGTCCTTTACATCCCTTGTAAGTTGGATTCCTAGGTATTTTATTCTCTTTGAAGCAATTGTGAATGGAAGTTCATTCATGATTTGGCAGTCTGTTTGTCTGTTACTGGTGTATAAGAATGCTTGTGATTTTTGCACATTAATTTTGTATCCTGAGACTTTGCTGAAGTTGCTTATCAGCTTAAGGAGATTTTGGGCTGAGATGATGGGGTTTTCTAAATATACAATCATGTCATCTGCAAACAGGGACAATTTGACTTCTTCTTTTCCTAACTGAATACCCTTGATTTCTTTCTCTTGCCTGATTGCCCTAGCCAGAACTTCCAACACTAGGTTGAATAGGAGTGGTGAGAAAGGACATCCCTGTCTTGTGCCACTTTTCAAAGGGAATGCTTCCAGTTTTTGCCTATTCAGTATGATATTGGCTGTGGGTTTGTCTTAAATAGCTCTTATTATTTGAGATACGTTCCATCAATACTGAATTTATTGAGAGTTTTTAGTATGAAGGGCTGTTGAATTTTGTGAAAGGCCTTTTCTGCATCTATTGAGATAATCATGTGGTTTTTGTCTTTGGTTCTGTTTATATGCTGGATTATGTTTATTGATTTGTGTATGTTGAACCAGCCTTGCATCCCAGGGATGAAGCCCACTTGATCATGGTGGATAAGCTTTTTGATGTGCTGCTGGATTCGGTTTGCCAGTATTTTATTGAGGATTTTTGCATCGATGTTCATCAGGGATATTGGTCTAAAATTCCCTTTTTTTGTTGTGTCTCTACCAGGTTTTGATATCAGGATGATGTTGGCCTCATAAAATGAGTTAGGGAGGATTCCCTCTTTTTCTATTGATTGGAATAGTTTCAGAAGGAATGGTACCAACTCCTCCTTGTACCTCTGGTAGAATTTGGCTGTGAATCCATCTGGTCCTGAACTTTTTCTGGTTGGTAGGCTATTAATTATTGCCTCAATTTCAGAGCCTGCTATTGGTCTATTCAGGGATTCAACTTCTTCCTGGTTTAGTCTTGGGAGAGTGTAAATGTCCAGGAAATTATCCATTTCTTCTAGGTTTTCTAGTTTATTTGCATAGAGGTGTTTATAGTATTCTCTGATGGTAGTTTGTATTTCTGTGGGGTCAGTGGTGATATCCCCTTTATCATTTTTTATTGCATCTATTTGATTCTTCTCTCTTTTCTTCTTTGTTAGTCTTGCTAGTGGTCTATCAATTTTGTTGGTCTTTTCAAAAAACCAGCTCCTGGATTCATTGATTTTTTGGAGGGTTTTTTGTGTCTCTATCTCCTTCAGTTCTGCTCTGATCTTAGTTATTTCTTGCCTTCTGCTAGCTTTTGAATGTGTTTGCTCTTGCTTCTCTAGTTCTTTTAATTGTGATGTTAGGGTGTCAATTTTAGATCTTTCCAGCTTTCTTTTGTGGGTATTTAGTGCTATAAATTTCCTTCTCCACACTGCTTTAAATGTGTCCCAGAGATTCTGATATGTTGTATCTTTGTTCTCATTGGTTTCAAAGAACATCTTTATTTCTGCCTTCATTTCATTATGTACCCAGTAGTCATTCAGGAGCAGGTTGTTCAGTTTCCATGTAGTTGAGCAGTTTTGATTGAGTTTCTTAGTCCTGAGTTCTAGTTTGATTGCACTGTGGTCTGAGAGACAGTTTGTTATAATTTCTGTTCTTGTACATTTGCTGAGGAGTGCTTCCAACTCTGTGGTCAATTTTGGAATAAGTGCGATGTGGTGCTGAGAAGAATGTATATTCTGTTGATTTGGGGTGGAGAGTTCTGTAGATGTCTATTAGGTCCACTTGGTGCAGAGTTGAGTTCAATTACTGGATATCCTTGTTAACTTTCTGTCTTGTTGATCTGTCTAATGTTGACAGTGGAGTGTTGAAGTCTCCCATTATTATGTATGGGAATCTAAGTCTCTTTGTAAGTCTCTAAGGACTTCCTTTATGAATCTGGGTTCTCCTGTATTGGGTGCATATATATTTAGGATAGTTAGCTCTTCCTGATGAATTGATCCCTTTACCATTATGTAATGGCCTTCTTTGTCTCTTTTGATCTTTGATAGTTTAAAGTCTGTTTTATCAGAGACTAGGATTGCAACCCCTGCTTTTTTTTGTTCTCCATTTGCTTGGTAGATTTTTCTCCATCCCTTTATTTTGAGCCTATGTGTGTTCTCTGCACGTGAGATGGGTCTCCTGAATACAGCAAACTGATGGGTCTTGACTCTTTATCCAATTTGCCAGTCTGTGTCTTTTCACTGGACCATTTAGTCCATTTACATTTAAGGTTAATATTGTTATGTGTGAACTTGATCCTGTCATTGTGATATTAGCTGGTTATTTTGCTCGTTAGTTGATGCAGTTTTTTCCTAGCATCAATGATCTTTACATTTTGGCATGTTTTTGCAATGGTTGGTACCTGTTGTTCCTTTCCATGTTTAGTGCTTCTTTCAGGGTCTCTTGTAGGGCAGGCCTGGTGGTGACAAAATCTCTAAGCATTTGCTTGTCTGTAAAGGATTTTATTTCTCCTTCACTGATGAAACTTAGTTTGGCTGGATATGAAATTCTGGGTTGAAAATTCTTTTCTTTAAGAATGTTGAATATTGACCCCCACTCTCTTCTGGCTTGGAGAGTTTCTGCCGAGAGATCTGCTGTTAGTCTGATGGGCTTCCCTTTGTGGGTAACCCAACCTTCCTCTCTGGCTGCCCTTAACATTTTTTCCTTCATTTCAACTTTGTTGGATCTGACAATTATGTGCCTTGGAGTTGCTGTTCTTGAGGAGTATCTTTGTGGTGTTCTCTGTATTTCCTGAATTTGAATGTTGACTTGCCTTACTAGGTTGGGGAAGTTCTCCTGAATGATATCCTGAAGAGTGTTTTCCAACTTGGTTCCATTTTCCCTCTCACTTTCAGGCACACCAATCAGACGTAGATTTGGTCTTTTCACATAATCCCATATTTCTTGGAGGCTTTGTTCATTTCTTTTTCCTCTTTTTTCTCTAAACTTCTCTTCTCGCTTCGTTTCATTCATTTGATCTTCAGTCATTGATATTCTTTCTTTCAGTTGATTGAGTTGGTTACTGAAACTTGTGCATTTGTCACGTGTTTCTTGTGTCATGGTTTTTATCTCTGTCAGTTCGTTTATGGCCTTCTCTGCATTAATTATTCTAGTTATCCATTTTTCCATTCTTTTTTCAAGGTTTTTAGTTTCTTTGCGCTGGTTACATAGTTCCTCCTTTAGCTCTGAGAAGTTTGATTGACTGTAGCCTTCTTCTCTCAACTCATCAAAGTCATTCTCCATCCAGCTTTGATCCGTTGCTGGCATTGAGCTGCGTTCCTTTGGAGGGGGAGATACGCTCTTACTTTTTGAATTTCCAGCTTTTCTGCCCTGCTTTTTTCCCATCTTTGTGGTTTTATCTGCCTTTGGTCTTTGATGATGGTGACGAACTGATGGGGTTTTGGTGTGGGTGTCCTTTCTGTTTGTTAGTTTTCCTTCTAACAGTCAGCACCCTAGCTGTAGGTCTGTTGGAGATTGCTTGAGGTCCACTCCAGACCCTGTTTGCCTGGGTATCAGCAGCAGAGGCTGCAGAAGATAGAATATTTCTTGAACTGCGAGTGTTGCTGTCTGATTCTTGCTCTGAAAGCTTCGTCTCAGGGGTGTACTCTGCCGTGTGAGGTGTGAGGTGTCGGTCTGTACCTAGTGGGGGATGTCTCCCAGTTAGGCTACTCAGGGGTCAGGGACCCACTTGAGCAGGCAGTCTGTCCGTTCTCAGATCTCAACCTCCATGCTGGGAGATCCACTGCTCTCTTCAAAGCTGTCAAACAGGGTCATTTACCTCTTCTGAGGTTTCTGCTGCTTTTTGTTTAGCTATGCCCTGTCCCCAGAGATGGAGTCTACAGAGACAGGCAGGCCCCCTTGAGCTGCGGTGGGCTCCACCCAGTTCGAGCTTCCCAGTGGCTTTGTTTACCTACTTAAGCCTCAGCAATGGCAGGCGCCCCTCCCCCAGCCTCGCTGCTGCCTTGCAGTTAGATCTCAGACTGCTGTGCTAGCAATGAGGGAGGCTCCGTGGGCGTGGGACCCTCCCATCCAGGTGTGGGATATAATCTTCTGGTGTGCCATTTGCTAAGACCCTTGGTAAAGCGCAGTATTAGGGTGGGAGTTACCCGATTTTCCAGGTGTTGTGTGTCTCAGTTTCCCTTGGCTAGGAAAAGGGATTCCCTTCCCCCTTGCACTTCCCAGGTGAGGCGATGGCTTGCCCTGCTTCAGCTCTCTCTGGTCGCGTTGCACCAGCTGACCAGCACTGATCGTCTGGCACTCCCCAGTGAGATGAACCCGGTACCTCAGTTGAAAATGCAGAAATCACCCGTCCTCTGTGTCACTTGCGCTGGGAGCTGGAGGCTGGAGCTGCTCCTATTTGGTCACCTTGCTCCAGGATCTTCTCTAGACACTTTAAAGCATTCATTCCACAAGGCCTTGGCTGCCCACCCTTCACCACTCAACACATTGTGCATACACACACACACGCACATACATGCATGCATGTGCATACACTTGGCCACTCCTCTTCTCTCCTGCACATCCCCAAGGCTGCTTGACTTTGCTGTTCTTCTGTCCAAGACCACAGCCCCTACCTGGCTTCCAGATGTACAAAGGAGAGCTTCGACACTTGAGGAAAATGGCTTTCAGCTCTAACAGCCTCTCTGGTCTCACAGATCTGCTGGTGTTGACCTTTGGGGACTAAGAATTGCTACATCTCCCCCTGAGGGGCCTGAACTGGGGTGGAGGTGTGGTCAGCTGGGTGGAAACCAGTTCAGATAAAAATATAAGAGCCACTTTAAATAGTAAGGTCTGATGGGAAACAGGGAAACTGAACACAAAGGCAACCTTCTGTGTTGACAAAAACAAGGCCCTCCGGGTCCTGGTGCAGGCCAGAGGACTCAAGCAAGGGCCTATGCTGATACAGCACAGAGTGCAGGAACACAGGATTGGGGGTCAGACAACTTCAAATCCTGGCTCTGCCCCTTACTGGGTTTGTAACTCTGGGTAAATTGCTTGATCTCCCCAACCCTCAGTTTCTCCATGTGTGAAAAAGGATGATCCTTATCCTTGCCCCCTTGCTTGGAGATTCTTAGATGAGCTTTTAACTTTTCTACAGAAATCAGTCTTTCTGTTGACAGCTTCACAGAGCTGTTGTCAGGAAGGCACAAGACAAAGTCTGTGGTCATATGGCAGGCACATGGCCTGTGGCAGAAAAATGCATTTCTCAGTATATTGGCCATCGGCCATATCTTTTTATTTTCTGTATTTTGATGCTTTGCATCCTTGCTGACCCTGGAGGGACTCTCCCTCCCAGGGTTAGCTAATTCCTACAGATAGCAAACAATTTGCCTGTCCTAGAACATGACTTTCATATGTAAACTAACCAAACCCTTGCTCTTAGCCCCACCAACCTCCTTTATCAGGTCTTTGTACTGCAGGCCCCTGTCCCCCTGGCTCAGTCACCCATGAGCTGGGTACTAGACAATGAAGGACATTGTCCCAGAGTCCTCTGAAATTACTCAAAAGAATCAATCGTAAATCTGCCAACCCTGCCTTGCTCATCCCTTCCTGTGGAAGTCATGACAGAGTCTCTTGCCCACATTTCCCCTTCTCTCTAGCTCCTGAGCAACTCGCACTTCCTTATGTGGCTCTGGTGGTGGGCGGTGCCTCCTGCTTCTAGGGATCTGTATATGTAACAAATGTTCCCCTTCCTGATGGTCACTTTTGTGTCTGCGTGCCATATCATACTTGAATAGAACCAACCCCACCTACCCTTCAAACAGCTAGGCACAGACCGAAATACACACTGTACAGACAACAGCTCATTGATCCTCAGCACGATCTGTCAGGTTGGTGCTGTTATATTTCACAGAAGAGGAATCAGAGGTCTAAGTACATTCAGCTGAAAGGGACAGCACTAGGATTCAGAATTCAGGCATGCCCACTGGACAACCTGAACTCCCAACCTCTGCCCTGCTTTGCTTCAATCATGATTATCCCTACCTCAGCAGGCAAGCCTAGGGGCAGTCTGGGTCCCAGTGAGCTCCTGTGTGAGAGGAGAGGGTAGCTTTGTCTCTGGTTCTGGTCCTGAGCAGCCCCCTCTTGAGAGCTCTAAGGAACCACAGAGGAGCTGGACCCTGGGCAGGGAGGCAACCATCTGGAGCATGCTGTGTTGATGGATGGGAAGGGCCCTGGGGTGGCCCCTGCCAAGAATCCTCTAGCCAGTGACCTATTTCCAACCACTTCCCTACCATCTTTCAGTCAAGGTTTTAGGTTATCAGCAACAGAAACCAGCTCTGGGTAACTTAAGCAGCACTGATTGGAAGACTTTGGGGTGGGAGGCTGTTCATGGAATTGATAGAGAAGTTGGACAGCCAAGGTCAGAACCTGTGCTGTGGGAATCAGGAGGCTGGAGAGACCACAGTGATGCAAAGCGTAGTGGCGCAAAAGCCAGGACACAGAGGCAGAACAAAGGCAGCTAATCAAACTGTGACAAGTTCATAACCCAGGATTACATGCAACTCTTGCTATGCGGTCCAGATGGCTGTTATCTAGGCTTGCTCAAAAGAGCCTTGCACGGGCTTATCTCATAACCTTTGCTCTGGCACCCAGACAGCTGCAGCCCACGCCTGCTAAGGCATGGGTTAGGTTATTAGACTAACCTTCCCTGCGGTGCTTAGGTAAAACAGAATACTTGAAGTTACTAGTTAGAGAAAACAGGAATCTATAAACTCATAAAACTTGTGGAGCAAGGTACAATCACACAGAGTGGGGTGGGATTCGAGGGGGAACATCACTTTTTCTTATCCTCTTGTTGAGGGAGTGCTGGGAGAGTCTCCAGAGCACATTCCTTTGAGCCCTGCCTTCTCTGAGCATGTTATTGAGACTTTGCCTGGGTCTGGGCTTTGCCTGTTACTGCCTCTGGGATGTCAGCCTAATATAGAAAGCTTATTTTTCTCTTATTTTATTTTTGTCTAATTTCCTGCCTCATGTCCCCCCTTTGATGTTTCCTATAAATGGAATTGAATAGAAAGCATCACTATTATTTAGTTCTTCATGACAAGGCAGATCTTCTCTCTTTGGTAAAGGTTTATACTTAGTTAGAGCCATTCGTTGAGTGGTGGTAGTTTTGTTCACTAAGATTTCTATAATACAATAAAGTCTTAACTACTGTGTTTCCTGTCCATGTAGTATGCATGCAGTGAGGGCATCCTTCTACGGGCCCTTCTTCTTCTAGCTTGGATGTGGGGACCATCAAAAGTAAGGCAAAGAGTAGCATTCTTACACCCAGCATGGGCAGAAGGGATGTTTTCCCAGGCGAGGGGGTTGGCTAAAGTGATAGAACGACCAAAGTACAATTAATAATATGAGAAAGATTATTGGGCTTAAGATTTCCAGCCACATTTATTCATCTGATGATGACTTCTCAAGCTTCGGCCGTGTGTAGACTAGTCAGCTTCTGGGGTGACTAGAGCAGGGCTTGCTATTTCCTCAGGTTTCTACCATGTGTAGACTGGTCAGCTTCCAGAGTGACCAGAGCAGGGCTGTTGTTGTTCTCAGTGGCAACTTGGTCTTGTTGCAGGATCAGCTGGGTCAGATGGTCTGGGTCCTGCTGGCTGGTCCACTGGTCCTGGGATGCCAGTTTCAGTCAATCATGGTGGGATCTAAGGCACGATTCCTGCAACTTTAACAGCAGTGGGAGTGGACAAGATTACAGTATGGGGCCCATCCCATATGGGTCCCAGAGTGGTTGGATTCCATTTCTTAACCCAAACAAAGTCCCCAGGTTTAAAAACGTGTACTGGGTCTGTCAGACTTATAGGATTCTTTCCTACACCTAGCCATGCACTTTCTGCATGGCCATCCCTAAAGCCTGCATTTGCATCCTTAAAGTTAATTCTCCTAGCTCACGGAGATCACCTGTAACCTGACTTATAATTGGGGGTGGCTGGCCAAACAAGACCTCATAGGGTGAATACCCAGTTTGTTTTGTGGGGGTACACCTGACTTGGAGGAGGACCATGGGCAAGACCTGATCCCATCTCAGAAGAGTCTCCAGACAAAATTTTTTCAGCAGCTGCTTGAGTGTCTGGTTCATGCACTCCACTTTTCCTGAGCTCTGCAGCCAGTAGGCTGTGTGTAGCTTCGGTTTTATTTTTAATAGTCGGGTAAAGTCTTGAACTATTTCAGCTACAAATGCTGGTCCGTTGTCTGACTCCAGAGTCAGGAGTAGTCCAAATCTAGGAAGAATGTCTTTTAACAACACCTTAGTCACTTCTTGTGCTTTCTGTGTTCTGAGGGGGAAAGACTGGACCCATCCTGAAAAGGCGGAAATGAACACCAACATATACTGATAGCCGCCTGCTCGGGGCCTCAGTTAAGGCTTCTTTGATTTCTTTAAAGGCCTTCTCCTGGTTGGCCTCCCAGAGGAGGGGTTCCTTCTCTCCCCACTTTATGGCTTCATATAATGACTTAGCCATGAGCAAGAAATTTGAGATCCAGATATGGCAGAACCCTGCTGCCCCTAGGAACTCTCTTATTTGTCACCAGATGGTTGGAGTGGGGAGTGTACAAACAGCCTGCTTTCGTTCACTACCAAGCCATCTTTCCCCTTGGCTTACATAGAAGCCTAAATACTGGACACTTACAAAGCAAATTTGAGCCTTTTTCCCTGACATTTTTTATCCTTCCTTCCACAGCAGGTGCAGGAGGTCTTGGGTTCCTTGGAAGCAGTCCTCTCGTGTTGGGGCTGCCAGAAGAAGCTCATCTATGTAGTGAAGCAAGACACAGTCACTATTTGGTGGCGTGTAGGCTTCAAGATCTGAGGCCAGTGCCTCTTCAAAGATTGTAGGAGAGGTTTTAAAATCCCTATGGGAGTCTTGTCTAAGTGTACTGCGATTCACCTTATTGAAAAGCAAAAATAGTCTGACTAATCAGTGTCAGCTGGAGACAGAAAAATGTATCTTTTAAGTCTAGGACTGTAAACTAGGCAACACTTGCTGGAATATGTCTCACTAAAGTATACGGGTTTGGCACCACTGGGGGCATGGTCACTGTGGCCTGGTTTACAGCATGCAAGTCCTGCAGTGGCCTATATTCTCCAGATGGCTTCTGCACTGGTAAGAGAGGGGTGTTCCGGGGTGACTCGCATTTGACTATGATTCCATGCTTATGAAGCTGCTCTTAAGTGCTTGTGGACACCCTGTATGGCCTCGGGGGAGTAGTGGGTACTGGTGAACCTGAACCAGAGTTGCTCCCGGTTTTAACTCTACCACAACTGGTGCCTGATTTACCAGCCAGTCCAAGTGGGTTGCTTTTAGCCCAAACTCCAGTAATTTTAGTAAGCAACCCATGCATTTCATTTACACCTGGTTCTGGAGTCTTTTTTGCATATAGCCTCCATTCCTCAGCCTGTGGGACAGTAAGGGTTAATACCATAGCGTCCAGGTGAGCTAGGTTTAAAGTTACATTCCCTTGTGGCCCAAACGTAATCTGTGCTTGCAGTTTTTGCAGGAGATCTCTTCCTAGCAAGGGAACTGGGCAATTTGGGAGGTATAGGAAGTCATGCTGAACTTCTTGTCCTCCTATCACGTACCTCCTTGACTGACAGAAAGGCCTTTTCTCTAAGACTCTGGTGGCTCCTACAATAGTTGCATAGTACTCGGATAGTGGCCCTATAGGTCAGGTTACCACCAAGTGCTCAGCCTCGGTGTCTACCATAAAGTCCATCAGCTGGCCTCCAACTTGTGACCATGGGCTCCTGGAGGCCCAAAGAGAAGGAGCCCAGTCTGTCCTAGTCCTCATATCCTTCAGCCCCTGCCAGCCCAGTCAGGACAGTGTCGGGTTCCTCCCAGGTGCAGTAGCCCTTGGCCAGTGGCTTTCTCATACCACGGCCCTGGCCATTCTCTTCATTATTATTCTCTGGACATTCATCCTTCCAATGCCCTTTCCTTTTGCACCATGCGCATTGATCTCTCTCTAGCCTCGGCCAGCTCTCAAATCCTTGTCCAGATTGCCCTCTTCTACGATCGTGTCTGCACTCGCACCCATGCCCCCTTGCAAAGCCAGCTTCCCTTCCTGTGAGGGCTGCTGCTAGCAAATCAGCCTTTTTCTTAAGCCTCTGATCAGCCTCCTTCTTTGCCTCCTGATCTCGGTTAATGTACACCTCGGTAGCCACTTCAGTAAGCTGAGTAGCATTCATACCTGCAAAATCTTCTAACTTCTGCAATTTCCGCCTGATATCTCCCTGGGCCTGCCCTACAAACGCCATATTCACCATGTGCTGATTTTCAGCAGCCTCAGGGTTAAATGGAGTGTACCATCAGAATGCCTCACAAAGTTTTTCATAAAACTGGCTGGTGCTCTCCTCTGCACCATGGAGCACCTCTGAGGTTTTCCCTATATTGATTGCTTTTTTTCCACCATCCTTAGCCCTTGCAGAAGTGCTTCTTGGCACCTCTGCAGGTGCTGAAGCTGGGTTGCATCATCTGGGTCCTAGTGGGGGTCCTCTTCAGGAAATTGGCCCTGTGCATATGCCTAAGCATTAACTGTGCCTGCAGGCGCATTGGCTTCTAGCCAATGGAGGGCTGCCTGGGTTACTCTCGGGTGTTCCTCAGTGTTAAACAGTGTCAGGAGAAGCTGTTTGCAGTCTGGCCAAGTTGGATTGTGCATTAGGAAGATGAACTGCATTAAATCTGTAAGGGCCTGGGGCTTCTCCTTGTAGGAGGGAGTATGATGCTTGCAGTGTAGGAGATAAGTGGTTGAATAAAGGCTGGTAAATGAAGGTTCATTCTACTCCTTGGACATGGCCATGCTCATTATAGTAGATGGATCCTCTTGTTTCCCTGAGAGACATTTGCATAACTCTGGCATGGCTGGATCAAAGGCGGCCTGCTGGATCATCCTGACTTTCCTCCTTGACCTCCTGAGGTGAGGGCTCAGATTTCTCCCTCTAGGGTATAGCCTGGGGCATATTACCATCTGAGCCTGGCTGCTCAGGGGCTGGCCTTAGTAAAGGGGGGTAGATTGGAGTGTAGGGAGGAAGGGTCTCTATCTCCTCTGGTGGTTCCTGCAAAACTGTTTTTTTCCTGTGGCTTTCCCTTTGTCTCTGTAGCTGCCAGCGGGACTGATTTTACTTTCACTTTACTTTTACTTTATTTTACTTGGGCCACAAGTGGTCTGCAATAAGCTACTAGGCAGGGCTGCATTCAGCCATGAGTCAATATAAGGAATTGGTCTGAATGCCCTGACTGTCCTCTGATTCCGGTCACCACTTTAAACACACAGCCAATTGTTTCCCTATCTATATCTTCCCATTCAGCTGGCCAGCCAACAACAAAAGAGGGTTATTCTATTTTACAGAGAGTTCTCAGCATCTGAGGGTCTAACTTGACTCCATAATCCTCTGCATAGCCTTTCTTAAAGTTCTTTCACATGCATTCTAATGGGGTGGGTTTCGACGATTTTCCTTCCATTTACTCCCAGTTATGGCACATCACACTCACTCTTCCTTTTGTTTTGGACCGATTAGACCTGGTCGGTCCCACACTTTGCTTGGAGCATACAGTCTTTACTGAGACCTGCAGCCCCCACATATCGCTCCCTGTGTTGGTTCCTCCCAGAACTGTCTCTTTCACACACACTCACATACTTCCCCATTCCCAGTACCCTTTCCTAACTGACTTAGTGAGCCACTCCCACATACTGTGTTGGTTGGGGTGTAAGTTTCATCTGAATTGGTGAGTCACTCTTGCTGCCCCCAACCCCTCTGGATCGGATTACTAGTTACACCTCAGAGGGTGATCAGGCTCCCCTTCTGTCCTTATGGGATGGGTCCTGCCTTGGGCCCCAAAACCTTATCACGGTTCCTGAAGCACACTTGGAATGGATTCTTGGAATCGTCCTGTAACTCCTTAGGTTCCGTTGTGCTGTCAGGGAAGGGGCACCAGGTCGTGGGAGAGCCGCTCCTTTCTCTGTGCTTGTTGCCCTGGTGGCCCCTGAAGTCACAGGTCTCCCATGGCTGAGGGCCCTAGACCATCCACAGGCAAAGGAGACAGCCAACCTGTCATCTCCACTCCTGGCTGGCTCACCAAAAATGTGGAAAATAGGAGACTGGAGAGACCACAGGGTGAGATAGGAGGATTTATTGAGTGCACGCAGACCCAGCAGATTAACATCCAAAAACTGGGCCCTGAACAAAGACAGGGCTTGGCTTATATACACACCTTTGAAAGAGGATGGGCTAGCCTGAAACAAGCTTACAGTGGGGCAAAACATAGTGGTGCGAAAGCCAGAATACAGAGGCAGAACAAAGGCAGCTAATCAAACTGTGACAAGTTCATAACCCAGGATTACATGCAACTCTTGCTATGCGGTCCAGATGGCTGTTATCTAGGCTTGCTCAAAAGAGCCTTGCACGTGCTTATCACATAATCTTCACTATGGCCCCCAGACGGCCACAGCCCAGGCCTGATCAGGCATGTCTTATAACCTTCACTGTGCTGCTTAGATAAAACAAAACACTTGAAGTTACTAGTTAGAGAAAACAGGCATCTATAAACTCATAAAACTTGCAGAGCAAGGTACAATCAGATGGAGGGGGGTGGGATTCGAGGGGGAACTTTACTTTTTTCTTATCCTTATGTTGAGGGAGTGCTGGGAGAGTCTCCAGAGCACATTTCTTTGAGCCCTGGCTTCTTTGAGAATGTTATCAAGACTTCGCTTGGGTCTGGGCTTTGCCTGTTACTGCCTTTGGGATGAGTCAGCCTAATATGCAAAGCTTGCTTTTCTCTGTTTAATTTTATTTTTCTTTAATTTCCTGCCTCACCTCAAGTTACCCAAGGGAAGCTGATAGCCAGGAACACAGCTACATCACCTTCAGGAACAGTGGGATCAGAGGATTCACCCCAGCACCCTAGGCCCAGGACTGTTACCACCCCTGTGTCACTGTGCCTCTCTGGCACTGATTCAAGAGTTAAAGTCAGTGAGCAAACTTTTGGGGGTTATGGGGGTGTTCACTCTCTGTAGTGATGATTTTAGTGATGGCTTCATGGGTATCTACATGTGCCAGAACAGCACATTTGAACTATTTAAGTTCTGTGGTTTATTGTATGTAATTGTACTTCAATAAAGCTATTTAAATAATATAATCTGGAGACAGTCCTGGTGCCTAGAGCTGGGGAGGCAAGGAGGACCATGGAAGAAGATGAAGCACGCAAGTGGGGGGCAGTGGTGGACAGGCAAACCACAGCCCCTCTCCCCAGCTCCTGAGGGGGTCCCAGACCTCTTGCTGGGTCATGGTTTGTTAGTAGCAGGTTTAATTTGTAGCTGATGTTAGATTTTGATGGAGTAACCATTTCATCTTCCTTCTCTAGCTGACCCCTGTTCTCAGTTGGTTCTCTTATCATCTATCATCTTCCCCAATTGCCTCCTTAGGGGAACCTTACCAATGTGGGTAGGGGATTCCTCCATGATGACACTTACCCCTAACTTTAGGAGTGGTTTTAGACAAATCTCGGTGGCTAGCACTTGTTTGAGGAGAGCATTGCTATAAGGATTCCCCAGAAGCAAGTGTTGAGATGTGACTTTGTAAACTCTCAGGGGGCACCTGTAAGAGGATGGGGGAAGGATGGGGAAGGGGAAAGCCAAGCAAGGGGAAATCTCAGGCAAAAGTCCCATCAAGGTGGCTTCACCCAGTGCTACAGGGGAAGGCCAGAGTGTGAGCTGTATATCAACTGTCCCAAGTTGAGGCAAGACTCTCATATTCCCTGTCTAGCCATTGGGAGAGGAGAAGCATGTCAACTCCCAGCCACCCCAGCATTCTGCACTTCAGGGTGAGGTCACTCCAGCAGCCTAGGGCAGCTGTCCCTAGAAGGGGTGAGGGTGCTGACAGTTGAGGTATAGAGATGATGAAGGGGGTCTGGATAGAGCACCAACATTATCTACTACAATCCAGTATCTCTCTGACATCCCAGAAAGGCCAGGGCCTGGTAGACATAGACAACCGAAAGGCGGCCCAGAGCCCCAGGCTTAATGATTGCACAATTCTGTCACTTAGCTGTGTGCTTTCATCCTGTACAGTAAACCAATCTCAGCTGACACACACCTGATACTTCTGCTGCACACATCAGAGGTTTGTGGAAGGATCATTGTTCAAAAAATGCTACATCTTCCATTTTAATTAGGCTACTAATTTTGTCACACCACTATCACTACTGTAATATTCTGCTGGAAATGTTTGGAGTAGTAGCCTCTGGGGCCTGTGGGGTGGGAGGAAGGGGAGGCAGAGTCTGTGAGGCAGTCAAGGCTCAGGAGTCAGCTGATTGGCTTCACAGGCAGACACAGGCGCTGCCCAGCAGAACAGAGTGTGAGGACTGGAAAGGCTGCTAGAGGTCATGTAGCCCAAAGCCCTTATTGTACAGATGGGGAAACTGAGGCCCAGAAAGGATTGACTCTTCATTTCTTCAGCTTACATTTATGGAGCACTTCTCTGTGCCAGGCCTTGCATTAGAAGCTTGGAATAGAACACTAGGATGGAGGAGACTCCAACCTGATTGCTGTTTTAACTTTTTATCTTGAAATACTTATAGATTCACAGGAAGTTGCAAATATTGTACAGCAAGATCCGAGGTACCCTTCACCCAGTTTCCTTCAATAACATCTTATATAGCTATATTAAAGTAGCAAATCTAGGAAATTACATTGGTACAACCAAACAGACCTTGAGGAACCCCCACCACAATCAAGACAGAGAACCGTTCATCGCCCTGGCTTCCCCTTTAGAATTGCACCCCTGCCCCCATTCCCAACCCTTGGCAACTGCTGAACAGTTCAGCAGTTCTTGCCTTTGAGGTGCTTGCATCCTAGAAGGGAGATAGATGCAGGTACAAACTTAGTAATATAGGAAATATTCTATATAAATATAAATGCCTGTATACATATAGGAATGATATTATACCATGACACTTGGGGTGCAGTTGATGTAGTGTTTCTAGGATGTCTAAGTTCCATTGAATGGGGATGAGAAATGGGATCCTTTCCACCATTAAAAAAGAATGGGTTGGTGCTGAGTAAGCTTACATAGAATGATCCTCGGAGTAGGCAGTGAAAGGCAAAGAGCAACACAGTGTACTCCTCTGTGTGTGTGTGTGTGTGTGTGTGTGTGTTTAGGCAGCTTTGTAATCGTACATATCATGTATCTGTACATTAAAAAAAAAAAAAATACCCTGCTAATGATGTTACCTTTGCAAAACGAGACCAGGGCCTGAAGAAGGAGGGAGGCCCTCTTTTCCTTGTTTACTCTTGTGCTGTTTCAGTTTCCACTATGTGCATGACTTATTTTTATTAAAAGAAGATTGAATCCTGTTTGGACCCTCTTTAAGCAAGACTGACCAGAAGTCTTGTATCATCATATCCTTGAATTCTCCTGGGTTTTTCAAAGGCCCCCCCGGGAACTTAGCCATCTGGAAAGGGGGTCTTGCAGCTTCTGGTTGCCATGACAGCCGTTGCTTCTGGTGATCACAAGATGCACACCTAGGCTTCCCAGCTCTGTGTGCAGCACCCCACCACCAACCTGGGTCCCAAATGTTGAGATAATGTCTCTCGCAATGCCAGTGTGTTGGTGTCACACTATGGTGTTACTTTAGGAAGAAAATAACGTTCAGCACTCTGTGCTATACACTTATGAAAAACAAATGTTCTTTACCTAAAAACATCTTTACCCTCTACCTTGCAATACTGTCTTTATTCTCATTTCTCTCTGGGATAATCTGGCTTAACTGCCTCCAGTGGTCTCTAAACACAGTCCTGTGTAGAGGTTGTCTTCAGGGCTGCCCATTCTCATACCAGGGCCCCTCCATGCCTGCTCAACTTCCTCTCTCAGACCCCGAAACAGAAGGAATTGTCTGTTGCTCCTTAGGGGGCTGGAGAATCCTGGTTGCCTCTAGGAAGAAAATCATGCTACCTTCCAACAGGTGAAGATCTGGATAGCTTTTGTTCTTTCTTGGTGAGCCAACAGCAATAATAAGTGAGGTAAGTTAATTTCTCAGTGAGTTTTTACTGTACATTACATTTTCAATGAGTTCTTCTTCTTCAATTCGGGTATATCCTGATAGAGTAAAAGTACAGTAGTCTGGGCGTGGTGGCTCACCCCTGTAATCCCAGCACTTTGGGAGGTCGAGGCGGGTGAATCACCTGAGGTCAGGAGTTCAAAACCAGCCTGTCCAACATGGTGAAACCCCATCTCTATTAATAATACAAAAATTTGCTGGGTGTGGTGGCACATGCCTGTAAGCCCAGCTACTTGGGAGGCTGAGGCAGGAGAATCACTTAAACCCGGGAGGCAGAGGTTGCAGTGAGCCAAGATTGTGCCACTGCACTCTAGCCTGGGCAACAGAGTGAGACTGTGTCTCAAAAAAAAGAAGAAAAAAAAAAGAGTGAAAGTACAGTGTAGTGAGAACTAGAGGAGAGAACTAAATTAGCTCTCTTGGGGAGGAGTGGACTGGAAAAGGGAACACTTGTGGTGGCACCTGAAGGTTGAGTAGGAATTCATCAGGTGAAGAAATGAGAAGGAGAGCTATCAAAACTTGGTGCTAGGCCGGGCGCGGTGGCTCAAGCCTGTAATCCCAGCACTTTGGGAGGCCGAGACGGGCGGATCACGAGGTCAGGAGATCGAGACCATCCTGGCTAACACGGTGAAACCCCGTCTCTACTAAAAATACAAAAAACTAGTTGGGCGAGGTGGTGGGCACCTGTAGTCCTAGCTACTCCGGAGGCTGAGGCAGAGGCAGGAGAATGGCGTGAACCCGGGAGGCGGAGCTTGCAGTGAGCTGAGATCCGGCCACTGCACTCCAGCCCGGGTGACAGAGCGAGACTCCGTCTCAAAAAAAAAAAAAAAAAAAAAAATCTCGGTGCTAAATCCAAGGACCTGACTCTGTCCAGAGACTGCCCAAACTATACCAGCCTACAGCGGCCCCAATTCCTCTACATCTCTCGGATTTAAAGAGCAGATCCAGGTGAACTCAGAGCCTCTAGCGAGAGGATGCTCTTTTGGCAGCTGCTCTTTTGGACATGCGTGGTCAAGATGGAGGCTGTAATACACCAGTGTGGACAGAATCGCCAGATACCCCATGCTTCTCCTGTGGAGCCAGTGTTCTGGGAACAGGCTGGGACTGCTGCTCTAAAGGAAGGCCTTGTCATTCATGCAGTGATTTCTGTGGGTGCCAATAATATGATTAGAGGAAGGAAAGGGAAGGAAGCAGAAGAAAAAGCAAAGAAAGGCAAGGCAAGTTGGGGAAAGGTGGGGAAAGGGAAGTCAGTTATGCTTTGGTGAGGATCACAGGCCTTGGCTTACAGTGGCGGCCAGAGACAGACATTGAGCCTCTGAGATTCCCAAGACCTGATAGTTCTTGGCACCTTTTAAAAACATAAAGTAATCATATTTTTACTTCTTCCAATACAAAGTCTGGATTTATAGCTACTCATCTTACTCCAAGGAGTGATTCTTAGGAAATTGGATTCAGATATAAGTTTACAGAGTTCCTGGATCACCCAAGATTCTTTCCCTACCAAAGCCACAAACCACTCCACCTGCATTTTTCCTCCTTATATTTCAGGTGTAGAGCTGAGCCTTGCATTTTTCGGTTACCTCCTCTGGTGGAGGGCAGTGGGAAGCGCCTCCATTTCGCCATCTAGAAATGAAAGCTACCACCAGATCTTTTGCAGAAAAATATCTGCACACATATGCTTTGGAGGGTCAGTTAAATTTTACTCACATGATTGAAAATGAATTTTAAGTGTTCAGAAGCCAGTGGGATAAGGAATCTCCACGTCCGTACCCAGACCTATTTTCTGGGAGTCTCTAGACTTCTCCAAGCTCAAAGGTGGGATGCAGGAAGGAGGAGAGAAGCAGAATTCTTTCTGCATCTGGGTTCCCACAGCAGCTGCCCTCACCCATTGCCTGTTGTGTCTCACTTGTGCCAAGCTGAGTGGTGCTGCCCTCACCACGTGTGTCTCTGGTGCCCGGAATGGAAAGTGAGACTCTTGTGCTGAGGATGCTGGAGGAGGATATGAGGGCACAGGGGCAGCCATGGAAGAAAGGCTCCTGCCCAGCTCAGAGTTCTGCCCCACACTCTCTGGAGGACAATTCCCTGCTGTCAGCAGCAGGACCCCGTCAGCAGGAGGGAGAAGGAAGGGGACAGGAACTACCACGTGTCCAGTGCAACCTGCTAGGGGCTATACATGTGATGTCTCAGTGGAGCCTAACAATGTTATGGGGGTAGGGCTTAGCAGGCCCTTTTTAGAGATAAGAAAAATGAAAAACAGGGAAAGGAAGCACACTGGCCTCAGGCATTAAGGGGTGAACCAAAGCTGTCAATTCTGTGAGTGGCGGGCAAGCTGGAGCCTCAGGGCAGTAACCCCTGGGGGGTCATTTGGGGTTATGCACACTCAGCTATTTCTGCTTCAAGAAGACTAATAATTAGGATGCTTTTATTGGAACTCGGGGAACAAAGGAGGTGGTTGAGAAGAAACAAAACAACCTTCTGAATGAGTGAAAATGAGTTGAGTGTCTGTTATGCACCAGGTGCTTCCTCCTATGTTATTTCATTTAATCCTCACAACCACGTGGTCAGGTGGGCAGAACAGACAGGACCCCCACAGCTGCGGGGAACTCAGGCTTAGAGAGGTCCATTTCACTGACTCACAGGTCCCATACCCATCATGGGGCCATGAACCGTACTTGCTAAACAGCTCATTGTCCCACTGAGTTGCTTGAGGTCAGGACCACATGTTAGTCACCATCTGCCCCAGTCCCTGGTCCAACACCTGGCACAGAGTAGACAGCCAGAACCTCTCTCTCTCGCTCATGCTCTCTCTTATTTTCTCCACCTATATGCTCCTGTGTGCCAGGGTTACTCCCAGCTGCTAAATGGGAAAACAACTCTTCTCCTTCAGCAGGAATTCATGCCTCAGTGGGTACTAGGATGAAAGCACTGTGCTAGGAGTTTAGCACCATATCAACCACAAACCCGCTGTGCCTCAATGTCCCCATCTGTGCCATAAAGCGATCTCCTAGACGGTCTTGTCAACAAAAAGAATTGAACTCTGTAAAATATTTGAAGAGATTTATTCTGAGCCAAATATGAGTGAGCATGGCCCATGACACAGCCCTCAGGAGGCCCTGAGAACATGTGTCCATATGCCCATGTGCCCAAGGTGGTCACGGTGCAGCTTGGTGTTATGCATTTTAGGGAGGCGTGAGATTTCAATCAAATACATTTTTAAAATGCATTGGTTCCATCTAGAAAGGTGGGACAACTCAAAGCTGGGGGAGGTGCTTTCAGGTTATAGGCAGATTTAAATTTTTCTGATTGACAATTGCTTGAGTTTATCTAAAGACCTGGGATCAGTAGAAAGGAAATGTCTGGGTTGCTGTAGGAGGTTGTGGAGACTGAAGTTTTGATTGTTTGTTTGTTTGTTTGTTTGTTTGTTTCTGAGATGAAATCTCATTCTTATCGCCCAGGCTGGAGTTCTACAGTGCAATCTTGGCTCACTGCAACTTCCACCTCCCAGGTTCAAGCGATTCTCCTGCCTCAGCCTCCTGAGTAGCTGGGATTACAGGCACCTGCCACCACGCCCAGCTAATTTTTGTGTTTTTAGTAGAGATGGGGTTTCACCATGTTGGCCAGGCTGCTCTTGGACTCCTGACCTCAGACGATCCACCCGCCTCAGTGTCCCAAAGTGTAGGGATTACAGGCGTGAGCCAGCGCGCCTCGCCAAGACTAAAGTTTAATCATGCAGCTGAAGCCTCTAGGGAGCAGGCATTAGAGAGAATGGACTGTAAATTCTTCTCAGGTCTGTGTTCATGTTAATGCCGGAGATGTAAAACGAGGCATGTCAGAGCCCCCATTTCACATCATGGCTTGAACCAGTCTCTCAGGTTTAATTTTAAAAGTGCCCTGGCAGAGGCGAAAGTTCATTCAGACGGTTGGGGGAGCCTCAGAATTTTGTTTTTGGTTACAGCTTAGAGGTCTATTCTGGGCATAAGGGCTCTTCGACCCTTTTATGGGTGGGGCTCCCGATGTATCCCAGGAGCAGGGCCTAGAGGAATTCCTTTCTAGGAATTGCATTACATTGAAAAGCTGTTCCACAGACTCTGTCTCTGTGGTCCTTCATGCTTTTCTACTTAAAAATAGTCCTTGCAGGGCTTTGGCCAGATCAAAGGGACAGACACTACTGCAACTTGTTGGCCAGAGGCTGTCCCTGTTAACTTGTGCCTGCTGGCTACAAGCGGGTTATGCTGAGTCCTGCCGGGAATAAGAATTCTAAGCCCTGCAAGGGCTGGAAGCACGTCTCCCTTAATTATTGATTTATCCTTGGAATAGCAGAGAATATTTCTTAAATGAATGCATGAATGAAATTGTGAATGGGTGGAGGTGGTTCCTGCCTATATAGAGCTGACCTCCTTGTTGGGGAGATGAGGTACACGTAATGTAAAGTATAATGATGACTCAAGGACCAAGTTACCACACAGAGCAAGGGCACAAGATGTTGATGACAGCACAGGATGTAAGGTCACATTTGTGATGCAAATAGTAAAGGCTGCAGGAATTTATTGTAACTCAGGGCTGGAGGTAGCAGGAGGGGCCTCCAGGAGGAGGTGGGCTTTTAGCAGACATTTGAGTGCTGAGAGCCCTCAGAGGCATCCCACAGGAGAGGCAGTCGCTGCAAAGGCTCTATTCTGGAAGTGAGCAAGGCAAGTTCAAACAGAGGCTGTGTCTCTGCCGTAGGAAGAAGGGAGCCTGAGCAGGTGCTAGTGGGGCTGAGTGTTGTGGTCCTGGGCCCCTCAGCTCGCTCTGTCAGCTGACTCAGTGACTCACCCACTCTGTCTCCAGTTTCTCTGTTTGACAAACGGAGCCTCAGAATATCTACCTGCTTGGGGTCTGGTTTGGATTTCCTGAGATGTGTTTGCACAAGCATTTTGAAACTGAGAGCTGTCTTCTTGCTCAGGGGATTGCTCACTGTGACCCCAGAGCTCCCTGCAGAACCTTCTCCCGAAGCAGACAGGATTTTTGCCGTCTCCATATTTTCCTCAAGATGAGGGACAGTGATCCAGGGCACAGGAAACCGACCGGAACCCAAGCAGTAGCTGCTGAGGGAGCTGCTACTGCCAGCCAAGCTCTCAGGGGATACAAGAGAAAGAAGACATGTTCCAGGTTTCCAGGGCTTAAACAAACAAGATAAGAAAAAACTGATGAAAACTTAATTTCCTCTGAAATATTGTGTATAAGTTCAAAATAATAATAGAACTAGCCTGGAACGATCTTAGAGAATCTTACCTACTCTGATTTCCATGAGAAGGTCATTTGAGGGGGCAGGGGTAGGCCACATTTCATCTCATTAGGATAAACTCCAGTTACATCTCCAGAAACACAGAACTTCTGCATATTCTTTTGATCCCAAGGGATGCCACACTGGTTGTCAGACCTCCACAAGGAAAATTCTCTTCAGCAAATTGCCAGTAAACAGCTCCCGTTGAGTCTCCCAGACAAAGACAACTGGGCTAAAAACAAACAAACAAACAAACAAACAAACATGTTTATAATCCCAGCACTTTGGGAGGCTGAGGCTAGTGGATCACTTGAGGTGAGGAGTTTGAGAGCAGCCCGGCCAACATGGTAAAACCCCATCCCTACTAAAAATACAAAAGTTAGATGGGCATGGTGGTACATGCCTGTAATCCCAGCTACTTGAGAGACCGAGGCAGGAGAATTGTTTGTACCTGGGAGGTGGAGGTTGCAGTGAGCCAAGATCATGTCATTGCACTCCAGTCTGGGTGACAGAGTGAGATTCCATCTCAATAAACAAACAACAACAACAACAAAAAACATGTCTATATATCCCTATGTCTGCTCTTACACGGTGTCCCGAGGCAGGGAGCAGAGGAAGAAAATCTCCACTGAGCAGATGAAGTACTGAGTCCTGTAGAGAGAAGGTGACCTTGCCCAGATCATGCAGTGAGTTAGCAGCCTGGGAGTGGGAAGCACCTCTCCTGATTGCTCCTTAGAACTGGACAGGGGCATTGTAAGCAGTTGACTGGAGTGGGGGCATTCTCTGTAGGGTGCTGATGCAGCTAGCCTACTTCATTCATCTAATAGCAATTGTGTGACTACTATAGCCCAGCAAATATTTGTTAAAAGAAAGCCTTAGATGAATTAAATTTAACAGAGTTTAATTGAGCAAAGAACAATTCGTGAATTGGGCAGCCCTAGGGCCAGAATACAACGAGAGAGACTCTGGTGCTGCTGTGTGGTTGAAGACTTATGCACAGAATAAGGAGCATGAGGTTCAGAAAACAGAAATGAGGTATGGAAATAGTTGGATTGGTTATAACTGGGGGTTTGCTTTTCTTGAACAAAGTTTGAACAGTTGGCCACCTTTGATTGGCTGAAACTGGGTTATAGTTGGCCATTGGCCAAGAATAGGTCATAGTTTGTTCACACGTTCAGTTAGGTTGCAGTTTACTGTGTATGGAGAAACCTTTAGGGACAAACTTAAAATAGGTAAGGAGGCAGCTTTAGGCTAAACTTAACAATTCCCCCCACAAAACAGACATTGACCAAAATTTCAGGCATTGATATCACTTTGTTGCCATCATAAATGTATTTACTTGGTCTCAAATCCCACTGGGAAATAATCAGAACAGTGTGTTTTGTAAGGCGAGTAAGGATTAGAGTAGAGACTTCCTTGTGCTGGAATCTCCTGTTTACAGGAGAAAAACAAAATTTGATCTGTTTTAGGATATATTTCCTTAAAGTTTCAATTTGATTATTTCGCATTTAGCATGAATGATTCCATTTTGTTTTGGTCTGGTCAGTTGGGGCCTAGTTCACAAAATCAGTTTGCAAGAACGGCCTCCCTTTGGCTAAGTTCTCAATTAAGTAAGGGTATAACTAACACTTAGGTCTTTAACACCACTCTCAGGTACCATCATTTTGGGTTTTTGGTCTCAGCACACTATTTATAGATTACGGTGTCCTTATGGTAACACATTTATTTGAATTTTTGTTGGTCCACTTGAAGAGAGATAATCTGAATCTTTACAGATGGCTGTATGCAAACATTTAAAACTTTTGAGAGAATACGGTGCCCCAGGGAGGTTGCCATTGTGACTACCAAGAGGATAACACCAAGAGTTTAGAGTGTGTTCTGTAACCAGGGTCTCCATGAATGAAGCCAACTAAAATTAAATAGATTAAATAATAAGCTAGATGAAGAGTCCACTTGTTTTAACCAAGCAGCCTTTTCATTAATCCCTTACAACTGAATTTCCATAATACTTGATGTATTTCTCCATATGTATCAAGAAGTGTCAGCAACTGCACAGATACTTTTCTGTTTAGCAAGGAGGTAATCTAGAGTGATTCTATTATTTAGCACAACGTTAGCAAGAGAATTTAAAGTCTACTGTGTAGCCATAGCCTTTGTAGCAGAATGTGCTATAGAGCCTATTTACGAGGGATACATTTTGAATTATTGTCTCATTTACTCCAAACCATGGAAAAAGAGACTTAACAAATCTTGCCCATCCAGAAGAGGGAAGGCCTCCAAACAATATTCTCTTTAACCTATGCCGTCAATATTCTCTTTAACCTATGATGTAGGTTAAGAGGAGTGGATCCGTGTTCTGTTTCTGACTGACTATGAGTCAACAAGGATATCATTAAAATGTTTTTACCCACATTGGCCCTTTGTCTTCTGTCTACCAGGGCGTAAGGCTATCCATGTATAAGGTTGGCTGTTAAATCCCTTGCAAAGAAAAGTATACCCCATGAGTGAACACAAGAGATCCCCTTTTTAGTTCTATTGTTCATAGAGAGATAAGCAAGGAAAAAAATGAGAGACGAGAGTCTTGTGATAGCAGAGAAGCCTTGATCCATGATCTTGGGAAAAGGCTGCCCACATCTAGGATGCCATCTGCTTCTAGTGAGAAGCTGCTTAGCTTTACCTTAATGTCTCCAATGGATGTATAGTTCCAAGGGTCTGGACAGGCCCTTCTGAGCTGTGAGACTATGAACCCAAAGGTGAAGGTCCTGAAGTTTTTTTGCAGTATGGGTAGGGCAGTCTTTCTCTGATGTCATTTTCAGAAGATCCAATCTCTGTATGTTAAAGATCCAATCTTTAACATAAAGATTAAATAAAGTGACAAGCTGAGGAGTTAGAGAGTGAGTGAGATTGTGAAGGATTTGATTGTCCATGTTTTCTGAGGACCATGAAAAGCTTCTTTTATCTGGTGAAAATACACTTTGGCACAGTGTAGTAAAGCCTTGCAGCATTTAGTCATATCAGAGTTTAGTAGGAGAAGATACATGAAATTCTATTACTAGGTACATAGGCATTACAGTGACTATTCCACTGGAAGTGGATCTGATTGGCATCAATCCGCAATACTTTTGACCAAGGCAATCCAGTCAATTCAGTTGGCTTTGCCTAATGCTATTGTGTCAGTAATACCTTATTTAACTGTTATACAACTTGTTCAGTGAAGCGAGTACCTCTATCACTGGAGATTTGTCCAGGAATACCCCATAAAGAAAACACATTTCCTAATAACCTTTTAGCTACTGTTTATACGTCATCCCTCTTGCATAGGAAAGCTTTTATATAACCAGAAAACATGCATTGAAACTGATGAATGAAATCCCTCTATAAATGTTGAAATGGCCAATCAGGTAAATATATATACATATATGTTTCATTTGGATTATTTTTTCTCTTCCATGATGAGTCATGGAATGCAGAACTTTTAATAATGGAAGCTTTGAGGACTCAGGAAGGACCAGGCGGCTGTCCAGGCTCTCCATTAGTCCATGCTTAATGTTAGACTTATATGCTCTTAAATACCAATTTTTTTCTACAATTTTGGTGCATAGCACTGTTTATTAGATGGGTTATCATAAGTAATTTGGTTTGGACCATGTTTAGTTGTGCAATATTTAAATTGCACATCTAAACAACTTTAATACTGGTTGATTTAGCATGAAAATCTAGAAGAGTATTTTCTTGGTATTCAATTAATTCTTGTCCTGCTTACATTAGCAGTTTTATAAATCAGCTCCTTTCTTGGAGTTCTGGGAATTCTTACCCAGTCCAAATGATATGATCCTAAAATGACGGAAAACCTGTATTTAAGAGTGCTTTTCAGCGTCCTTCTCATCCTTTTTATGAACCTCCTTGAAGACACAATGATCTAGGATTTTACTTTGCTTGTGAAGAGTTTACAGAAACTGCATCAGAATTAAGCAATTAACTATAAAAGTGACTTAAAATGGTCATAGTGAAAGACACAATAGACAAAGAAATTTGGTCATTTTTGTGACCTACTATTAGAAATACCAAAATTGTTAGAAATAGATAATCGGTGCCACGAAGAAAAGTCAGCGCAGAGACAGAAGATCTCTCAGCAAGGCCATCTTTACTTTCTGCAGAAAGGTTGCTTAATCACAGATGGAAAAATGGTGAGAGCACACTTGAACAGAGGAAAAGCAGACATATTTATCTCTTATGCATTTGGGTCGTCCTTACTGCTTTGTCCTGCATCCACTGGCTGGAGTCGGACCTCACAGTCTTAAACTGATACCCGATTTACTAATAGCCTAAAACTTTCCTAAACAGGTAAGTGCAAGGAAGAACAAAGAAGTTGCTTACAAAAGGTTTAAGGAAGCAATAACATTTCCATATAAGGAAAGGGCATAGGCTGTGAGCTGGGATGTGCCTGTGAGCATGTCCAACAGTTACATAGGATAGGGCTTAATAAAGAGTTATTAGCACAAAGCAAGGAGGCTTGAAGAAAGTTAATCTTTAAAAGAAACTATTATTTGTAACACTTACGATTTATTCTTTAACAAGAAGGGGAACTTTGAAGAGGAAACTTTTTACTTTTTATACCTATAATAATTTAATAAAACCATAATTATAAGTGATAGAATATACCCAGATAGATCAGATTTTTAGGAATCCCATGCAATTCTGTAACATATATTAATAACATAATTATACAAATCTATTTTGAAGAAGGTTAAACATCATTTCTTATTTGACAGTGCATCCCTTGGAATTTAATATATGAATTAATCCTGTTTATCTCTTCATTGGATGCTGCAGGGGCTCTCTGTAGCATCCCAAAGTTAGTTCGAGGCCAAAAAGGAAGACTTAATTTTAAATTTTAAATTTGATTTTGGGAAATCTATCAAATATATAAAAGGTTTAAAACAATCAAAATAGGATCATGGGTCACTATTAAATAATATTTATTTATTTAGCCAAAGTGGTAATTCGAAGATTTTACAAAGCAAAAACCTTTACTCTTTAATAGAGGAGGCTCAGTTTTCCAATCAAAATACCCAAGAAAGACACAGCATGAGACAGAATATTTCTTTCTTCTCTCCACTCTCCCTCTCTCTCTTTTTTTCAGTTTACAAAAAAGGTGAACAAAAATATTTTACTGTGACTTATTAACACTACATGAAATTTTTGTTTAAAAGAGAAAACTGAATTTTACTGTGGTATTTATGTATTATTAACACTAAAGTTAATTTTAAGAAACCTTATAAATAGATCTATCTAATCTTAGTTAGCTTTTGACCGCAACAGATTTTTATAAACCTTTTATAATCTCCTATGATTTTTAAAATATTTTCTCTTCTCAATTCTTTGTATTTAGCTAGTGTTACCTATTTTTAAATTTGAAACAACTTTTAAGTAACTTTTAAACCAGAAAAAATTATTGTTTTAACAAATATATTTTATACCTTTATAACTTTTTATCAAAACCATGTATTTCTGTTGTTTATACACTCTGTATAAAAAATTGTTTTTCTTATATCTGGTGGTTCTGATTATGTATATTATCTATCATTTTAACTCTTAGTGACCTTAATTTCTAGTGAAATTCTAGGAAGTAATTTTGAACTGTCTTGTGTCAGTATTTGTAGATGAAAACCGTTTTATAATTTTTTAGAAAGGTGTTTCTTCAGATTACCATTACATTTAAATACATTTAGCTTTTTAATACCATATAAAAATAAGATGCCAAACTATATAAACTTATGTTTAATTAATATTTTGGTATTTTAATATTCTTAAAATGACTCATATACTTAATAATGATCTATTGTCTAACATAATATAACTTCAATATTTTAAGTTTTTGAAAGTAATTTTGAAACTATAACACAAGTACCCTCCCTTTGTCTTTTTTAGTCATCCTGGGTCTCAAGTAGCTACATAGCACCCAGGATGGCTATAAAGAGGAAGGCCTGAGTCCTGAATTTACATACCAGATATAGAGTTCAGGACAGAAGACACTGCTGTGAAGATGGTGCCTGAAGGATCAGACCCCTCCCAGAATATCCAGGAGGTAAAGCTGGGTCAGAGAAGAAGGGGCCATATTAGGCTTGATTCTGCCTCATAGCTTCAGTGTAGGCGCTGAGAACATGTTCCCAGGCCTGTTAGGTATGAGTTCTAAATTTCTTTTCAAAGAATTAATATGTCAATATGTTCAATTCTTTGCCTTCTACTTTTAAACTTAACTTCCTCTAAAGCAATCCTTTTTGATCACCTACTCCACCCTGACTCATTCCAATCACCTACACCACCTTAACTCATTCCAATCACCTGTTCCCCCCAACTCATTCTGATTACCTGCTACCTGCTCTGCCCTGACTCCCACCAAAGCACTCACTCCATCATTCTCTTTAAATTAGTCAATCAGAATTAGCTTAGCCTGTGTGGTCTAACCCTAGCCAATAGAGGAACAACACAGCAGCTGGGGTCATGTGCTTCAGGGATAAGAAGCCCTTCCCCTCCCTTGTCTGAGTGTGCACTCACCACTGTTCCATCTGTAAGGGTGCACCCTTCTACATAGAAGTACCTTGCCTTGTTGAGAATTTTTTAAAAAATTTTATATTTGAGTGCTATTCCTTTTGTGGCACCAAAACTTTATATATAACAGACCTCACCATGATCACCTATTCAGAATCCAGGTGCTTAAAACTCAAAATGTAAGCTCAAAGTCAAATCAAACAAATAACAAAAATATTACAGAAACAGTAGTACTATGACCTAGAAACATTTAACAAAGACAGCATAAGCCTGTCCGACTAGTAAACCCAGGCAAAAATGTCTGAATTATATTTAACTGATAATTTTGGAGTCATTTCTATTTTACCAACATTTAAAACCTAGCTTTATTTATCAAATATTATCATATACACATGCCACATAGTGACATATAGTCATACAGACACAAACAGAAGCAGGTCTTACAGTTTTTAATAAGTAATTCTTACTTGTCAGCTTTTAGCTTTTTCTCCATTTAGACTGTTAATCTTTTAATTATTTGTTTTATTGCCCTAAGCAATTGTTATCTGTGCAACAATTTGCCTTTTACAAAGATAATTCAACAGGTTAAACAAGGTAGAAAATGTATATCTCAAAAGAATAGAGCTAAGACCTTTACAAATGGAAATTTCCTTCATAGATTTAAATTTCTCCTATAAAAGCATTTATGGATAGCCAGTTAAATGCCAGAAGTATGTATTTTAGTTCATTAGGTGATCTTTTAAACTTAGCTTTTGTTTGTTAGCTAAAATTACATTCACATGGTGAAACCCCATCTCTACTAAAAATACAAAAATTAGCCAGGTGTGGTGGCGGGCGCCTGTAGTCCCAGCTACTTGAGAGGCTGAGGCAGGAGAATGGCTTGAACCTGGGAGGCGGAGCTTGCACTGAGCCGAGATCGTGCCACTGCACTCCAGCCTGGGCGACCGAGCGAGACTCAGTCTCAAAAAAAAAAAAGAAAAGAATCAACAAGTAATCTAGTGGAGGGCTAGAGTCAAAACATGCCTTGCCTTTGGGGAAAAATGTAGGAAAAAAAAAAAGCACTTTATTCAAAAAAAGCCCACAACAAATTGGGAGCATGGCTAGAGATTTTAAAAAGTTGGCTCTCTTTTCTACAGTAAAATATGCTCCACTTTACCCAAGAAATGAAGAAAAGAGGATTTCATGGGTTTTTTTTTCCTTCCCCAATGATATTTTACTTACTTAATAATCAGATAAAGGCAAATAAGAGCAGCAAAATATTTTGTGCCTAATGGGACTATTATTTTAAGACAGAATTCCTAGTATTACCAGATGTTTGGCAAAACAGGCATTCTCTTAGAACATGGTGGGGAGTGAAAATTGTTTCACAATTCTTTTTTTTTTTTTTTTTTGGAGACAGAGTCTCACTCTGTCGCCCAGGCTGGAGTGCATGCAGTGGAATGATCACGGCTCACTGCAACCTCCACCTCCCAGGTTCAAGCGATTCTCCTGCCTCAGCCTCCCCAGTAGTTGGGACTACAGATATGCACCACCACGATTGGCTAAGTTTTTATATTTTTAGTAGAGATGGGGTTTCATCTTGTTGGCCAGGCTGGTTTCGAACTTCTGACCTCAAGTGATCTGCCTGCCTCGGCCTCCCAAAGTGCTGGGATTACAGGCGTGAGCCACTGTACTCGGCTGTTTCACAGTTCTTGGAAAGCTATTTGGCTATGTCAAAAGGCTTCAGAAAGTTAATACTTCCTGGTTTCATGGTATTAATACATTGTGCAACCATCACTACCATCTATCTTCAGAACTCTTTTCATCTTGCAAAACTGAAACTCTATATGATTAAACCGTAACTCCCCATTTCCCCTCTCCCTTTAGCCTCTGGCTACTTTCTGTCTCTATAAATTTGACTCCTCCAGGTACTTCATATAAGTGGAATCGTACAATATCTTTTCGTGACTGGCTATTTCACTTCAGTGCTGCCTATCTTATAAGTTCTTATTCTTTTTTTAATACTTGTTTTTCTTTCCTTTCTTTTTTGAGGATTCTAAACATGCTTAAAGTCTATGATTTTCACTTCTTAAAGTATGAGTTATTCTCCCTATTACTGGTTTGATTGGCTATCTTTCTTATTCTTTATATTCTTTTTCAGATCTTTTGGAATGGCAGCTTACTGGTTCACCCTGAATGGTAATTGTGTCAGCGCGTGTGTGGGTATGTGCGTGTATGTGTGTGGAAGCATGTGCATGTTAGTGTTCAGTCCTCATCTAAAAGTTTTGTGGTAGCTTTCACCCCACTTCCTGGGCTCCCTAGTTCAATTCTGGCCTTGTATTGGTGTCTCAAGGCTCCTGTCCATGGAAATTCTGAGGCTATTGTGCGTTCAATCACCAAGGAGCAGTTGGCCCAGTCTACTTCTTCACTATCAGGCTACGTCAATTTCTTCTTCTCTCCTAAATACAAGATATAAATAATCGTCCCAACAATGGCCAGTCCTAGCTCTTTTCAGTGATCTGCCATAGGCAGGGTCCTCTCTGTGGAGGGTGCATGGCAGTATATTCAAGCTTATGTACAAGGCATTTGAGGTCGAGACATGGAAAAATACCGAGGCACTCTGTGCATGTTGTTTGTGCATGAGACTGAAACTCCTTGACCCTGAAAACAAGACAAGGAAAGGAATGTGTAATAAGGAGCACTGAAAACAGCCTCCTGAGACTATGGTCTATGTGTTTTTCCAAGGCCATATGTGTCTCATGGCCCAGCTTCAAAGAGCCGCCTGGTGGATGCCTTTTGTTTGAATTGTAGTTTAAACAAGCTCTCTCAATAAATATTCGGTGGACAGATCTTGGAGCTGCACTCCCTAAGAGGAGCTGCTCCCCACCCTGCTCAGCTAGAATTGTCTGAGTACTTCATTCTTGGTGCTCACTGCAGTCACAAGCTGCCCCCTCAGATGAGGGGTTCACATCGCTTCACCTGCAGCAGCCTCTGCTTGCCTCTGGATGTGGAGCTGTGCAGGACTGTAGCTTCAGTTTCACTTTCCATTGAGTATTTCTGCCTTATCTCTGGTCAATAGAGATGTTTATCTGTTTTTCAAGAGCCGGCAGTCTTTTAAACCGGGTGCAGTGGCTCACACCTGTAATCCCAGCACTTTGGGAGGCCAAGGCGGGTGGATCACCTGAGGTCAGGAGTTAGAGACCAGCCTGGCCAATATGACGAAACCCCATCTCTACTAAAAATTCAAAAAATTAGCCGGGAGTGGTGGCAGGCGCCTGTAATCCCAGCTACTCGGGAGGATGAGGCAGGAGAGTCATTTGAACCCCAGAAGTGGAGGTTGCAGTGAGCCGAGACCACACCACTGCACTCCAGCCTGGGCAACAAGAGCAAAACTCCGTCTGAATAAAATTTAAAAAAAAAACACTTTATCTCTCATCGCTTTGTGTGTGGCACAGATGGGGAGGTCTCAAAGAGTGAACTCAAAGAGTTAACTTGATGCATCTCAACCAGAAGTCCCAAAAGACCACTTCTTACTTTTCTGGCTCCAGCTCATGGGTGTGAAGGAAGGGATATTAGCATGAATGCACCTCTTTGGCTGACTGCAGGGTCTCAACCTCCCTCAGCCAACTCCCAATACTCCCCAGCTATTTCTTGGGTAGGCACCTCACAGGCACTCACAAGCCGGCCACTCGCATCCGGTCACTCTGACAGACTTTGGAGAGGATCTCTTCTTCCATTGCCCCAGAGTTTGTGTCTCTTTGGAAAGCACCTCCCAGTGCAGGAGCTCTCTCCTCGGCCTCCAAAATTCACGACCCCTGAGTAGCCAAATAATACCAGAACCACATCAAATTCCGTGCAAAATTAGGGAGAGTGCCCCACTTCTTTCTTCAGGCCTCAGATCAGAGTTCCAGGGCAAAGCTGGAGAAGAGACCCACACTCTCCCTTGTTCCCCAGGAACCACCTGAAGCCCACAAATCCAGCTTCCTCCTCAGTGGCAAACCTGCCTCAACAAGGCAAACTAGCTCGGGCAAGTGAGCTCATCAGACACAACCCCCCTCTGAATCCCACGCTGGGCTACCTTCTGTATGCAACCAGAAATACACAAACATTCCATTTTAGCAGTGATTTTAATCTGGGTAAGTGGATTGCACTGATTTTTACTCTCTTTTTGTGCTTTTAAGCTTTTTTTCCCTAATTTTTAAATAATAATAATTATTATTTTTTAAAATCGAGATGGGGTCTCACTCTGTCACCCAGGCTGGAATGCAGTGGTGTGATCTCAGCTCACTGCAGCCTCTACCTCAAGCAATCCTCCCATCTCAGCCTCCTGAGTAGCTGGGACTATAGGTACAAACCACCACACCCAGCTAATGTTTTTGTATTTTTGGTGGAGATGGGTTTTTGCCATGTTGCCCAGGCTGGTCTTAAACTCCTGAGCTCAAGCAATCCACAAGCCTTCGCCTGATAATTAATGTTTATAATTTGTGTAATTATAAAAAAAGTGTCATTGAGAGAAAAAAAAATCTCTCCTTCCAAAAGTTTTGTTATAAAAAAGACTCTTCCAAAAATACATTTTCTGGCTAGGCACGGTGGCTCACGTCTGTAATCCCAGCACTTTGGGAGGTTGAAGCAGGTGGATCACATGAGGTCAGGAGTTCGAGACCAGTCTGACCAATATGGTGAAACCCCACCTCCACCAAAAATACAAAACTTGGCTGGGCCTGGTGGTGCATGCCTGTAATCCCAGCTACTAGGGAGGCCGAGGCAGGAAAACTGCTTGAGCCCAGGAGGCAGAGGTTGCAGTAAGCCAAGATCATGCCACTGCACTCCAGCCTGGGCAACAGAGTGAGGCTCCATCTCAAAAAAAATTTTTTTTTTCATAATGTTTATTACTTCCCTTGTAAAAACTTGCATTTTGTCCAGATACTGGGATATGAACTAGATAGTTGTCAGAACTTTGGCGAGTATTGATGTGTTGCTCCATTGCTTAGCATTGCTTACTGGCTTCCCAGCTCCTAGGTAATCCTAGGCCTTTAGCTCTCTTCCTGCCCAATTTGTCATGACCTGACTCCTGTTCCCCCACCCAGTTCTGCTTTCAAACGTGTGCATCTCCAGGTCATTACCTGAACTGCTTATAGTTCCGGGAACACAGAATGCATTCTCATTTCACGCCTTTCTATATCATCTTCCAGCTGCCCAGAATGTCCTTTTCCGTTTCCACCTGGCAAACTCCTACTCATTCTCCAAAACCCACCACAGAGCAGTCACTTTCACTGGGAAGTCTTCCCGATTCTCCCTTCCCAGTGCTGTCTCGCAACACACTTCTGTATCTTCATTTACCATGCTGGATTATCTTACTTGTCTCTCTATATACAATCAGGTTCTGGCATATAGTTTCTCCTAAGTATTTGTTGAATTGAGGCAGGTTTATTCATTCCACAAGCATACTTGGAATGCCCATAATATAGTGAGCACTATGCTAGTTTCCTGGGATTCAAAATTAATGAGGCACAGATCTTGCCTTTAGGAGCTCACAGTCCAGTGGGACAGAAAGAGACACATACAGATAGTTACAATTACAGTGGGTACCAGCAGCTCTGTCTCACATCTTCTCATTCTTGCTTTTTTCCCTTGACTGGCCATAGCTTTAAAGTATAATTCATATATACTGCTTGGCTTATTTCCTCAAAAGAATTTTCTATTTCCTACATATTATTCCTGAACTGATTTAATGGAATGCGTTTGTATCTCTCTTTACTTTGCCAGGAAAACTATTGAAATAGTCAAAGTAGCCTCCAAAATTGCTGCTCTCCAGGCATGGGAGCACTCCATTTCCAGAGATTACCAAAAGATCACTGAGATTCTATAGAACTTGTCCTGGGACTGGCTCCAAACAAATGAGAACTGGCTGAGCCTGTAGGTAGAAAAATATGTGAGTGACAGCAAAGGGGCTTCCAGTGAGCCCCTGCTGGTTCAGAAGACTTGACATGACTAGCACCAAAGGATCCCTTTAGGGTACCCCCACCATGAGCCACATACGGGGAGAAATTTCCTGTAGCACTCTGCTTTAAAACAAAATCATGATGATAACGAATCATTTCCCTGATTTTGGAAATTAACCAGAGACATCTAAAATCACCACTAGGACATCCCAATCTGCACCAGATGACCAGGGTTATCAGCCAGAGCTGATCTCTTTCCAGGCAAAACAAAAAGTATAAACACTTTGAATTTTAATCACAGAGCAGTATTACCTATGTAATTACACAATTTCCCTTAACTTTAAAACAAAATAGCTTGCAAGTCCCACTTTTTTCCCCAGGCTCTTAGGGCTAGAAACCTGTGCATGTGATTGTTTCAATATAGTTTTACACAGTATGTCGAGACTGAGTTTAGTTCCGTGGGTGGTTAACTGCACAGTCTCCACAGTCAGCCCAATGTAGTTGTAAAATTTGTGCTGAGCCCACTGGACACATTACTTCACCTCTCTGTTTCACTTTCCTAATCAATAGAATCATGCCAACACCCACCAGACAGGGCTGTGTTATGAATTAAACTGAGCAATACGTGCAAAGTTCTTAGAGCTCAGAGTAAGTGCTTAAACATTTTTGTTGATAATTGATATTATTGTTATTGGCGAAGTCTTGCTTGACTTATAAGCAGGGCCTGCCTGGAGTTGCTGATTGTCTTCACAGTATATTCCTAGATAACCTAGCTTCATCATAGTATTTTTGAGGAAAGGAAAGAGAAGATACTGGGCCAGATGGAAGACAGCTCATCCTTCCGAATAAAACTCTTGCCCCACTGCATTCCATGCTTCCTGGTTGGGATTTTTCTAGACCAACTCAGCCACCAGTCTTATGAGGGACTGTGGGTGTGAGCAGGTCTTCAGGCGTCAGGAAGAGGAGGAGTTAGGGGGGTGGCTACACAGTGCCGGCAGCTCTATGGACAGCAGTCTTTCTGGGACCTGTGATCTAGAAGACAGGAGAAGATGAACACGTCTGGAGACCCAGCCCAGATAGGCCCTGAAGGCTGTAGAGGGTGAGTGTCTCATTTGTCCAGCTTTCCATGCCAGGGACAAGGGAAAGGTGGGATTATTTGCCTTTGTGGGATCTATAAAAGGTGACTGTGTCTGCCTTGGGCAGAAGTCAGAAGATCTGAGATCTATTCTTGCCTTGCTACTAGCAAACTGGGCAATCTTGGATAAGTCGCCAGCCCTCTCTGGGCCTGTTTTCTCATCTGTAAAATAAAGAACTGGCCAAGTCAGTGTAATAGCAATATACAGCATTTGTACAATGCTTTCCAGTTGCACTTTTCCAAACAGCATCTCATTTAGTCGTCATAGCCCTTTGTTGGAGAGATGCTTGTGGGCTGGTCATTCAGCTGGTGCAAAGCAAGGCTGAACCTAAAATCCTGGTCTCCTAGGGTAAATTCTGGCCTCTGGTGAGCACATTGTTCCCCTTGAGCTCTGAAATCTGAAGATTCCTAGCTCCTTCCTGCTACCTACAGTGTTACCTTCCTTCCCTCCCTATTCCCTCACCATCTACATCACTCTGGCTGTCCCAGTCTCTTCTCAGTCCCTTCCCAGAGTTACCTCTCCCCTCTCACAAGCTCACCACACTGATCTTATTTCTGAGAAGTGGGAGGTGAACGGCAGATACCTCCTCCCTGCCCTCCCTGGGTTAGCACTTGCGTGCAGCCCTTTTTCCAGAATTCTCCAGAATGCTTTGTGGAATGCCTTCCCGAGGGTTCTGAGAGGTGAAGAAGGTGGAGGGTGTTTAACCCCCAGGGCAGCATTTCTCCAGGTGCATGGGTGGGTTACCCATGCGTGGGTCACAAGATCTGGGGTGCAGGTGAAATGTGCAGATTCCTGGGCCCCACCCCAAGGTTGGTGGGTCAGAATGCACATACTTACAAGCTCTCATGTTTCTGGCAAGAACATATTGCAGTTTGGGAACCGCTAGTTGTTAGGTGAATGCCCTTTTGGGCTGCGGAGGGCTGTCTTGAAACCACTAAAAGGTGGCTAGAAGTCAGTGGGAAGCGTGAATGTCTTGGGCAGCAGTGATGGGAAGCCGGCTTCAGCTCAGGAACATGAGAAGCAGGCACTCAAAGCTTGGTTTCTGCACAGGCAGTGAGCGTCCCATCAGTGAAGGTTGAAGCAGAGTCATTGCTGGGTGGCGGGTGGGAAGAAGTGTGTGGGGCTGGGCCCGGGACAGTGGTTCTCTGGGGCGGGTGTGAAAAAACCTAGGAAGCTCTTAAAAGAGGCTCCTTGGCTCATGTTGAAGCCACGAGGGATGAGAAGTTCTGGTGGGAAGCTCCCTTCCAGCTGTGGGCTGCTTCTAGTACACAGGGACAGGAATAATACCTACCTCACTGGGCTGCACCAAAGACAGAAGGGGCCAATAAACTCAGTAAAGTGCCTGGAACACTGGAGGGCCTGGAGTCCCTGCCTGGGAGCTTGCAGGAGCTCGCCTATCTCCGTGGGAGGCTGGGCGGGGGCATTGCCCTGGCCCTTAACACTTCTAGCTACAGGTTCTCTCAATGCCCCATCTCATCCCCCTCCTCCACAGTGAGTTGGGCCCTGGGGGCTTTGGACTGGCCTCTAGCAGGGGCTGCCTGGAGCACCCTCCTTGCTGCCTGCAGCTCCAGTAACTCACTAGGACCACAAGTTTATAGGCGAGAAGAGAGTGAGGACCTGGACAGGTGATCTGCAAGAAGAACCTGAGGAGTCTGAAGCCTGGGACCTAAGCCCGGCTCTGCCCTAAGTCAATGCAGGGGCCCTGGGAGGACATCTCTCTGTGCTCCCTCTGGGAAATGGGAATCCATATAGGACTTGCTGACTTGGAAAGTGAAGTGAGTTAATAGGCATGAAAAAGAGAAGAGAAAGGTGTACGTACCTAATCATCAGGTGCTAGACAGATGTCCTATGACCGTCACAACTCTGCAAGGTGAGCTATCACTAACACTTTTAATAAATGAGGAAACTGAAGCATGCATGCACATACACACACTAAAGCATATGTGATATATGCATATATATACACACATCCATACACACACTAAAGCCTATATGATAGATGCATATATATACACACACATCCATACACGCACTAAAACATATATTTGTAAACCAAAAATAAAAATCCAAGCCCCTCAGCCATCTGAACGGACCCATCGTCTTAGCAAAGGGCATTCCAAAGTTAGCCTGAAAAACTAGTTAGGGCCGTAATGGGAAGGAGGGACCAGACATGCCTCATTATACTCTCTTCCCTTGTGGAATTACTGATAGAACAGACTCTGTAAGTCTGATAAGAAACATTTACACTCTATTGTCTTTGAAGCCTGCTGCCTGGAGGCTTTACCTGAATGATGAAACCTTGGTCTCCATAACCCCTTATTTTAACCTAGAAAACGCTGCTCTGATAGGGAATTACAGTTATGCTGGAACACAACCTAGGGAGAGGCTGACAGTGCACCTCTCCCACCAAGTGAAGACCACCCACACCCCCACAAGACTCTTTTGCGTTACTGGACCCTTGAAGCTGGGAACCGCGCTTGGGAGGGCGGGTTCTCATCTGATCAGTGGGCTGTACCTGTTGAGCCACTTGCCTCACAGGTGTGTTCTGGGGTGAGGTTCTGCCGTGTAAAATGTTTGTTTTACTGAGGTATTAATTTGCTGGGGGATAAGAGGCCAGTAACACCCTTGGTATCACCTTTTGGAGAAGCTGCCCTGGGAAGCCACCTCCCGGGCCAGAGCTCACTGGTGGAACAGGATTAAAGGTCAGGGGATGGAGAGGGATTTTTTGTTTGCTTGCTTTTTATTTTATTTTATTTTATTTTATTTTATTTTATTTTATTTTATTTTATTTTATTTTATTTTATTTTATTTTATTTTATTAGGGATGGGTTTTCTGTTGCCCAGGTTGGAGTGCAGTGGTGTGACTAAAGTTCACTATAGCTTCGACCTTCTAGGCTCAAGCCATCCTCCCACCCCAGCCTCTAGAGTAGCTGGGATCACAGGTGCATGCTACCATGCCTGGCTAATTTTTTTAGTTTTTGTAGAGATGAGGTCTCACTATGTTGTGCAGGCTGGTCTCAAACTCCTTAATTCAAGCAGTCCTCCTGCCTCAGCCTCCCAATGTGTTAGAATTGCAGGTGTGGGCCACCAACCCCAGCCTTGCTTGCTTTTTAATTGTCGTACCTGGCAGTAACGAGGTACCCCCTCCTTCTCCTGACTGGGACAGTCAGAGGAGGCCCAGTGGAGAGTCAGGACTTTGCCCACTGCCCACTCTCCATGGAAGGGGACGGGGAGGGATGTGGGTATGGCTGTGAACCGGCAACTTGAGAGAGTCTTGTAGTGGTGGGAAGTTCTGCATCTTGACTCTGTCAATGTCAATGTCCTCTTTGTGATATTGTACTACAATTTTGTGAGATATTACAATTGAGAGAAATGGAATAAAGGAATTATTCCTCATACCTGTTTGTGAATCCATAATTATCTGAAAATAAGAGTTTTCAAAGATTATCACAAGAATGGTATATACTCATGGATACCATCAGATCAATCATACTGAGGCTTAAAGCAACACGGAACTGAAATCCTCTTTCTCCCCTCCAGTCTTGCCTCTTTAAGGCCCAGTGCTGACAGCCTGACGATTCCCTTCCACACAGTGCTACTGTATTTATTCAAATCGATTCACAACTATTATAGACAACTTGGGCGGTCTTAGCTGTTTCAAATGGCAATCTAGTACACAGGGGGTGGATGATGGATACGGGCCATTATGTAATAACACTTTTATTTTTGTAGGATACATTCCTAAAAATTGAACTCCCTGAAAGATTGTACAATTCATGTTCTCACCAGCACTATGTGTATTGGATATTACCAATCTTTTGAATTTTTGTCATTCTGATAGCTCTTCCCCCAACTACAAAAGATATAATTGTTATAAATCCCATTTCCCCAGGCATGAGAAGTGAATTGACCATCTTTTCAAATGTTTATCAACCAATATAAGTTCTCTCTTATGAATTGTCCTTTTATGTCTTTTGCTACTTTCCATCGGTGGTTTCTGTTTGTTTGTTTTTGTTTCTATTAAACTTACAGGACTTCTATGTTAAAAGAACACTAACACAGCTGCAATTTATCAATACCTAATAAAAGCATTAACTGTTATTGTTGCCCTTTCAGCTGTTATTATTTTATAACGGGTGTGCCCATTCCATCATGCTTATTGCGAAGATTTTCCTTCAGCCTATTGTCTTTTGAATTGATTGTCTTCTATCATGCAGAAATTAATTTTTACATCTACAGATCTACAGATCATTTTCCTTAATGTTTTTGGGATTCCCATCTTGTGCCCCTACTTAAAGATGATACAACTTCCTATAATTTCTGCTAATTCTCATTATCTTATTTATTTTTACATTTAGGTATTTATAATTTGATCAGAAAATGTAAATAAGATAATATACAGTAGTTATCTAATTGTTTTCTTCTATATAGACATTTTGCCAAAAGCATTTATTTAATTATCCAACTTTTAATAACAATTATCAATATGATTTTTAAAAATTTCCATTTGTAACTGTTTTGGCTAATAAGGTAGATAGTAAAGATATAAATAAATATGAATATAGATATAGATATAGATATTTATTTTTATATGCATATAAATATAGATAGATATAGATCAATGATTTTGGTCTATTTCCCTTGAGCCCAGAAACTAGCCATCACTAATACCTAGTATTTGGAGATTGAATATAATGCATTAAACTAGAGAAACTAAATAAACATTGCAAATATCATAGAACAAGAGAAAAAATTACTAGTTTGTAAACATCCATGCTATGTTTAGGTAATTTCATCCCATTTTTCTTATAGTTTTAATAAGAATGAATGTTGAACTTTATCAGGTGCTTCCTTAGCATTTATTGACATGATAAAAACTATTTTTCTTCTTTAATTTGTTGACATCAAAAATTATGTTGATAGGTGTCTTGATAATGACCCATCCTTACATTACTAAACTAAGTAATTCTAACTAACGAATTAGGTTCTAACTAACTAAACTAAGGCTGTTTTTTTTTTAAGTAAACTTCTAGATTTAATTCGGTTGTATTTTACTTAAAGCTTTGTATAAGTTAAACTTGTACAGAATTTCCTTTTCGTATGCTCTTTTCATTGGAAATGGGTAATGCTTGCTTTGTAAAATGAATTGGGAATCTTATTATCTCTTTCTATGATCTAAGATGGTTTACCATTGGGTTTATCATTCTTTGAAGATTAGATAGAACTCGGCTCTAAAAACAAGCTGGTCCTGACGTTATTTTCAATGGTTGGCATTTAACTGCCCTTTTGAATTCTCTCTTTTTTTTTTTTGAGACAGCATCTGCGATCTCAACTCACTGCAACCTCTGCCTCCCGGGTTCAAGTGATTCTCCTGCCTCAGCCTCCCAAGTAGCTGGGACTACAGGCGTGTGCCACCATGCCCAGCTAATTTTTGTATTTTTAGTAGAGACAGGGTTTCACCATGTTGGCCAGGATGGTCTTGATCTCTTGACCTTGTGATCTGCCTGCCCCGGCCTCCCAAAGTGCTGGGATTACAGGCGTGAGCCACCGCACCTGGCCTAACTGCCATTTTTAATTCTTAAATAATTATTGGTCCGTTCTGATTGTTACCTTCTTTGGGAGCTAATCCATTTCTCTAAATCCACCAAACATTTGCACACAGTATTCTTATAGTTCAGTAGCCCTTTCCTTATCTGTAGTTCTATTGCCTTTCTCAATATTAATGTATATTTGGAGGTTTTGTTCTTTTTTATCCTTAATCATGCTTTTCTTCTTAGTTTTTTCAAAGAACCAACTTGTTTTTCACTATATTGAGGCATAATTGATGTACCGTAATCTGCATATTTAAAATGGATACTTTGACATGAAAGGAGGCAGACTGGAAAGGAGCCTGGGAGAATTCGAGAAAGCTCTTCATGATTTAGAAAGCACAGTGCACATGCTTGGTGGCATTATTAAGTGGAAGCTGCTTCTTTAGGGTTTGTTTGGAAGGTCCAGCTGACTCATCTCAATATTTATATAAATGATGGTCAATGTTCTGCCTCTGAGCACATGGATCCTGAGACTGAAAACTTCGAATAAACCCAAGCGCTATTAAGCAGAGTGAGTAAATAGTGAACGCCATTTGCGCTGAGAGTGTGTGTCTGGAAAGAAAGGCAGAAACTCTCCAGATGTCTTCCAGTAATGTCGAAGTTTTTATCCCAATGTCACAAAGAAACACCAGTGGCTTACCCAAGATGACCTCCAAAGACCTGAAAGCATTTACTGAAAGAGCTGTGTTTTCATAACATCTGTTTTCGAGAAAAAGTGAAGAGCAGCTTTCTACATGGTCAAAAGCCAGTTGAGAAACAAATACAATTGAATACCAATGGGATCGTGAAACCTGGCCTCAGTGCCATTCTAGGACCCACAAGTGGAGGCATTATAAGATGTCTTAGTTTCAAGGAAAGACCCACGTGTATTATCTGGAGACATTCTGATGAACACAGCACCTCAACCTACCAATTTCAAATGTAATTCAGGTTACATGTCACAAGATGATGTCATGATGAGCACCCCAACAGTGAGAGAACATTTACAGTTCTCGGAAGCTCTTCAGCTTCCAACAACTGTGATGAATCGTGAAAAAAATGAATAGATAAATATGGTCATTCAAGAGTTAGGTCTGGATAAAGCAGTAGATTTCAAGGTTAGAATTCAATTTATCTGCAGTGTGTCAGAAGGAAAAAGAAAAAGGACTAGTATAGGAATGGAGCCTATTACTGATCCTCTCATCTTGTTCTTGGATGAGCCCACAACTGGATTGGACTCAAGCACAGCAAATGCTGACCTTTTTGTCCCCGAAAAGGATGTCTAAGCAGGGATGAACAATCATCTTCTCCCCATTCATCAGCCTCGATATTCCATCTTCAAGTTGTTTGATAGCCTCACCTTATTGGCCTCAGGAAGAGGAATGTTCCATGGGTCTGCTTAGGAGGCCTTGGGGTACTTTGCGTCAACTGGTTACCACTATGAGTTCAATAATAACCCTGCAGGCTTCTTCCTGGGTGTCATTAATGGAGATTCACTGCTGTGGTATTAAATAGAGAGGAAGAAGACCGTGAAGCCATGGAGACGATGGAGACTGCTAAGAGAGATAAGCCACTCACAGAAAAATTAGCTGAGTTTTATGTCAACTCCTCCTTCAACAGAGAAACAAAAGCTGAATTAGATCAACTCTCAGAGGGTAAGAAAAAGAAGAAGATCTCAGCTTTCAAGGTCACCTATGCCACCTCCTTCTCTCAGATGTGTTTTCATACATTTATTCAAAAACTTGCTGGGTAAATCCCCAGCCTCCATAGCTCAGGTCATTGTCACAACCATACTAAGGCTGGTTATAGGTGCCGTTTACTTTGGGCTAAAAAATGATTCTACTGAAATCCCGAATAGAGCCAGGGTTCTCTTCTTGACCACCAGCCAGTGTTTCAGCAGCATATCGGTCATAGAGCTCTCTTTGTGCTAGAGAAGCTCTTTATACACAGATATCTTAGTGGATACTACAGAGTGTCATCTTATTTCTTTGGAAAACTGTTAGCTAATTTACTACCCAGCAAGATGTTACCAAGTATTATATTTACCTGTGTAATGATACCTGCATTATAAAAATAATGCTGTATAATAATCCTAATCTTGTTAGGATTAAATACAAAGGTGGACACCTTCTTCATCATGATGTTTACCCTCATGATGATGACTTATTTGGCACTGGCCATAGCAGCAGGTCAGTGTGGTTTCCATAGCAATGCTTCTCATGACCATCTCTTTTGTGTTTATGATGGTTTTTTCAGGTCTGTTAGTAAATCTCGCAACCATTGCATCTTGGCTGTTATGGTTTAAGTATTTCAGCATTCTGGTTTTACAGCTTTGCTGCCTAATGAATTTTTGGAACAAAACTTCTGCCCAGGACTCAGTGAAATAGTAAACAATACCTGTGGCTACCCAATGTGTACTGACAAGGAATATTTGACAAACCATGGCATCAATGTCTTACCCTGGGGCTTGTGGAAGAATCATATAGCCTTGGCTTGTATGATGGTTATCTTCCTGATTTGCCTACCTAAAATTGTTATTTCTTTTAAAATATTCTTAAATTTCCCTTTAATTTACTATGATTTGTCCTCGCATAAAAAATAAGACCATGATTTTTAAAAAATAAAGAAAAAGGAAAAGAGTAATTTGATGAGTATTGAGGGACAGTATAGCCTCCTGTTATACACAGTTTCACTTTCTATGGTTTGTTACCCATGGTCAACCAAGGTCAAAAATATCCCATGAAAAATTCTAGAATCAACAGTTCATAGGTTTTAAATTGCAGCCATTCTGAGTAGCCTGATGAAATCTCGAGCCTTTCTGCTCTGTCCCGCCTTGGTTCAGTGAATCCACGCTATACACGCTGCCCACCCCTCAGTCACTTAGTTGCTCTCTCTGTTATCAGATCCACAGATCTCAAGAAGAAGAAGGGTGAGTACAGTAAAATCACATATTTTCAGAGAGAGAGACCGCATTTACATAACTTGTATTACAGTATATTGTACATTGTTATAATTGTTCTATTTTATTAGTTATTGTTAATTTCTTACTGTAGCTAATTTACAAATTAAACTTTATCATAGGAATGTATTATATAGGAAACACATAGTCTGTATAGGGTTTGCTACTATCTGCAGTTTCAGGCATCCACTAAGGGGCTTAAAAAGTATCCCCCACAGATAAGGGAGAAGTATTATATGCATACATCTGTAAAACCATTTCCATAATTGAAATAAATGTATTATTTTGACTTTTTTTGATTTTCTAATACATTAATTTCTGACTTTATATTTAGTAGTATGTACTTACATTTGTGTGATATGTATTTTATTCTTCGTCTAGTTGCTTATGTGAAAACTGGTACATTTATTTTTAACATTTATTTAATCTTTAAAAATAAAATCAATTCTCATTCATGTTCCATAAAGTCACTTCAAACACCAAATTAGTGAATTTGGAACCATTGTTCTTAGAAGGAAATATAGTTAGGCTCATGTGAGCCTCAGGGCACAATATTTTTGTCAAACGATCAATAAGTCGCCTTGTTCTATGTGTGTTTCTATTTAAAGACATCTTTAAAATATGTATTGTTGATTCGTTGGCATTGAACTCATGGCCAATAGCACTGTCACTTGTGCCTGACACGTACTTCCTCCATACTGCACAGTACAGTCTTTGCTCGCTTAGAAATACTAGACAGCACCGCAACATTATGGTTGGGGGCTGTTTTAAACAGTGAAAACACCAACAAAAAACACAAAAGTGTGAAAAATGTAGTACTAGATAGATCAGGAAAAGGACACTTACTGTCTGAGAGCTGAAACAAGAAAGCATGCATCGTTGCCTTGCTCAGCCTCAGTGGGGGGTAAACCAGTGGGTCACTCAGTTTCCACTGCTCTGTGCATGTCCACAGATGACTACAGATGGGCTGTGAGTACTGATTCAGGGGTTACACATGAATTTTAGGAAGTAGGCAGGTTTGCAAATACAAAATCCACAAAGAATGAGGATTACTGTAGCTAACTCATTTAGGGTTATGTTACACTTCTGAGCTATAGACAAGGCCATTCTCCTAGGCGGACATTTACAGTAACAAGAATCTGTAACTCCTCACTCACTGCCTCAATTTTGGTTTCCTGGGTCCTGATGCCACGGAAGTGTCCTAATTTCATCACTCACCTCTGTTCAGATCACAGTACAGACAGCCCACCTGTGAGGGTTTTAGACAGCCAATATCCTGGTGCCATCATAGAAGACAACCTGGGCCTGAAGAGTTAAGACCTGAGGGCTGAATCCTGGCTTGGTCCATCTTGTACTACAAGCATTTAAGCAGAGGGTGGAGGCTTTGGGTGGGGCAGAATGGAAGAAAATGCTGGACTTGAATTTGAATTCTGTCTCTGTCTCTAACTTGCTGAATACATTTAGCTAAGTTACTTAATTGCTCTGGGCCTATTTCTTCTCTGCAAAATGTCTGAGCCCACGAGGCTGTCAGAGAGACCAAAGGAAGTAGTGGTGTTGGGAAATATTTGGAAAGCCATAAAGATCTGTGTAAACGCAAGATGGAAAGTCATTGTTGTCATGATGTTAATTAATGCAGTTGCAGCATGCCACTCTCTGACCTGATCCCCACAGTGTGGGTCCACCTCACTCAGGCCCTGTCATTTCAGAACCTAAAGAGAAGCAAGCCTGGGCCAGCCAACTCAGGATAAGAGGAAGACTGAGGCTTAGAGAGGAGGAGAAACGGCTGTGGGAAGCTCCAATCCACAGCCAGAACTGATTGACCCAATTCAACTCGGAGAGGCCTAAGGCCCTAGTTAGAGCAAGGCGGAGGCCCTAGGACCACCATGAGACCTCATAAAGCTTTGGCCACCCCAAGCCCATAAACCTGTTTCCTTTGCCTCCCAGCACCATGAGTGCCGAGGAGGATGCCAGGTGGCTCCGGTGGGTGACTCAGCAGTTTAAGACCATTGCGGGAGAAGATGGGCAGATCAGCTTGCAAGAATTCAAATCAGCTCTGCATGTGAAAGAGGCAAGTGTTGGACCAAGGCGGAAGCCCTGCATTTATTGTTATGTGCTCTGGTTCTCAGGGCATAGCCCTTACAAGGAGGGAAAGGGAGCTCCCTGGGGTTCCTGAGGTCTCCACCTTGTAGCAGGGCTGGCGGGATGTTTCTGGCACCCTCCCATTCCTCTTAGAAGCCATAGCCTCCTGGGTCTTCGAAACAACACATGAAGTTGGAAGTCAGTAGCTTGTCAAATCTTAAGCATTATGATTAACCTCACAATTTCCACTAGGCTCATGGGCAGAGTGGATGCTCTGACTTAAGCTTCCTCTCAAGATAAGCTTGTCAATGGTCTATACCCATTAAAGCCCTGTCTGCCATGGCACACTGTTCCCAGTCCTCCAGGCTCCACAGCTACCCTGCCCACTCCACACAGCCTGCATGTCCTGACACACAGGAGACATCAGCAGAGAAGAGAGGACTGAGCCTAAAACGCCAGCCTCTCCCAGCTGTCCTCGGGACTGGCATTGAATAGTGGCCTGGTCCTTGACAGGGACTAGCCGATGAGCATCTGAATGCCCTGCTTGAATCAGAAGGACCCTCCCCTGCTGGTCCTGGGGATACTACTCAGAACTCTAACGCCACGCCTCCTCCCACAGCAAATATGAAAAAGGAAAAAATCCCATTCTGCCTAATGAGATAATCTCATCCAAATGGGAGGGTGTAAAACATCTTAAGACAAAGAGCATTCGGGATGGTAGAGACTGATAAAAGTACTACCCAGGGATTCTGGGATGAAGAAGAAAGCCAAGGCAAGGTTGTCAGTCCACAGCAGCCTTCGGCCTATACCTCATACTTGTGAGCCCCTCATGGTTTTATTAAGTCAGACACTAGAGCTCCACAGGGTCCTCTCCCTGCCTTCAGGGGAGCATCCCAGGACACAGCATCTTTGGGACACCCATCCAAGCCTGTCTTCTTAATTTCTGTGCTCCCAGGGTCTAACACCAGGCCTGGCAGGCAGAGGCTACACAGCACAAGACTGCTCAGTGAATGAATGAGGGAACTGGTGATTCAGAACAAGCTTTGGCTGGGCGTGGTAGCTCATGCCTGTAATCCCAGCACTTTGGGAGGCCGAGGTGGGTGGATCACGAGGTCAGGAGATCGAGACCATCCTGGCTAACACGGTGAAACCCCGTCTCTACTAAAAAATACAAAAAATTAGGCAGGTGTGGTGGCGGGCGCCTGTAGTCCCAGCTACTTGGGAGGCTGAGGCAGGAGAATGGCGTGAACCCAGGAGGCAGAGCTTGCAGTGAGCCAATATGGCACCACTGCACTCCAGCCTGGGTGACAGAGCGAGACTCTGTCTCAAAAAAAAAAAAAAAAAAAAAAAAAGAACAAGCCTTAAGTATAAAATGTAGGCAGCCTTAAGAACAAGCAAAAGAAAGGACTCAGACCTTCCAGTGAAATCTGTAAGTCCTTCCCAGATTCACTCATCCCTTGCACTCACCCCAAGTGGGGTGAGACAGGGCTGGAAGGAGCCTGCAGGAGGACCCTCTGTCTGACCCTTTCCCATGTTGGTTAAGGGGCCACCCAGAGGCTGAGATTTAAAGGCTGGTGGGGGTGATTGTATGTAGGGGGCAAAGAGCCCACACAAATTACAAAGCCCAGTGCCTGAAGGGAGCCTGAAGCCCAAATCAAGCCCATCCTTACTGCAGGGCTCGGAACAGGTCTTCCACTAGAGCGGATCACGATGGGTGTTCAGGCACCTGAGTCCTGCCTGAACACCACCACCCCATGGTGCAGCCCCCCACCACCACCCCAGACACAGGGAGATAGTGAACGAATTCAAAGCCCAGGCCCTGCGGCCACAGTTGTGCTGTCTTCCACCCTTCTCGCCCACAGTCCTTCTTTGCAGAGCGATTCTTTGCCCTATTTGACTCCGATAGAAGTGGCACCATCACCCTCCAGGAGCTGCAGGAGGCACTGGCCCTGCTCATCCACGGCAGCCCCATGGACAAACTCAAATTCCTCTTCCAGGTGTATGACATCGATGGTAAGGGCTCTTCCTGGGTGTAGGCTGCGGTGGGGAGAGCAGTGGGGGCCTCAGTGAGAACTGGCCATTTCACCTTGGCAGGCCTGGAGGTGCCATCCCGGCCTCCTGAGCCCAGCCTGGGACTGGTTTCTCCAGGTGAGGCTGACACTTCATTCCCTCTCATCTCTCCCCCAGTCCTCAGTCTCTCTGTCTGATCCCTGCCTCCCTTTCTGGGGCAGTGGGGAGAAAAGGGGGGCTCTGGCACAGGAGACAAATGCCTTCTATTCAACTTACCAGAGGCCAGAACCTTCTTTTGTTCTTTTCTATGTTTGAAAAAAAAAAAAATGTTGTTTTTTCCTTTTCATCGCAGTATAAGCTCACTCTGAACATTGGAGACAATACAGAGTGGTATAAGAAGGAACACAAAAATCACCCCTAACATTTTGCTATATTGCCTTCTAACTGGTTGCACATACACACCCCACACACCTTTTTTTTTTAACAAAATGGGATTATACTATACATACTGCCTTTTTTCACTTACAAAAATGAACATTTTGAAATGTAAAAATATATTGCTTTACAGTATCATTTTTTTATTATGGTAAAATATACATAATGTAAAATTTGCCATCTTAACCATTTTTAAGTGTACAGGTCAGTGGCATTAAATACATTCACATTCCTGTACAACCATCACCACCCTCCATCTCCATAACCTTTTCATCCTTCCATTGAAACTCTGTGCCCACTGAATACTGATTCCCCATTCCTCCTCCCCTAGTCCCTGGCAACCACCATTCTATTCATACATTCTGTCTCTAAGAATCTGACTTCTCTAGGCACCTCATCTAAGTGGGATTATACAATATTTGTCATTTTGTATCTGGCTTATGTCACTTAGTATAGTATCTTCAAGCTTCATCCATGTCATAGCATGTGACAGAATTTTATTCCTTTTTAAGGCTGAATAATATTCCATTGTAGGTATATGCCATATTTTGTTTATCCATTCACTAATTAGTGGACATTTGGGCTGTTTCTACCTGTTAACTATCGTGATTAATGCTGCTATGAACATTGGTGCACAAATATCTCTTTGAGTCCCTGCTTTCAATTCTTCAAGGGGAATTGCTTGATGACATGGTAATTCTATTTTTAAGTTTTTAAGGAACTGCCTTACTGTTTTCCACAATGGCTGCATTATTTTACATTCCTACCAGTAATGTACAGGTGGTCCAAGTTCTCCACATTCTTGCTAACACTTATTTTCTGCATTTTGTTTTTTTTTTCTGAGATGGAGTCTCGCTCTGTCACCCAGGCTGGAGAGCAATGGCATGATTTCAGCTCATTGCAGCTTCCACCTCCCAGGTTCAAGTGATTCTCCAGCCTCAGTCTCCTGAGTAGCTGGGACTACAGGTGCCTGCCACCATGCCCACTAATTTTTGTATTTTTTGTAGAAATAGGGTTTCACCATGTTGGCCAGGCTGGTCTCGATCTCCTGGCCTCAAGTGATCCACCCGCCTTGGCCTCCCAAAGTGCTGAGATTACAGGCGTGAGCCACTGTGCTTGGCCTTCTATTCTGCTTTTTTTTTTCTTTTTTTTTTTTTTTTTTGAGACGGAGTCTCGCTCTGTCGCCCAGGCTGGAGTGCAGTGGCGCGATCTCGGCTCACTGCAAGCTCCGCCTCCCGGGTTCACGCCATTCTCCTGCCTCAGCCTCCCGAGTAGCTGGGACTACAGTCGCCCACAACCGCGCCCGGCTAATTTTTTGTATTTTTAGTAGAGACGGGGTTTCACCGTGGTCTCGATCTCCTGACCTTGTGATCCGCCCGCCTCGGCCTCCCAAAGTGCTGGGATTACAGGCGTGAGCCACCGCGCCCGGCCTATTCTGCTTTTTGATAATAGCCATCCTAATGGGTGTGAAGTGGTAACTCACTGTACTTATAGTGTCATTTTTAGTGGCTGCATTATACTCCACTATATGTATAATGCATCATCGTGTAGTATTTAAGACTCTAAGTACAAGCTACCTAAGTTCAAATCTCAGTTCCATCACTTATTATATGATCTTAGACAAGCTGCTTAACTTCTCTGTACCTCAATTTATTTATCAAATAGGAATTATGATAATAATATTTCATACTCATGGGGTTGAGAGGAAGGTTAAGTAAGTTAACTTATGCACAATGGGGAGCCATCAAAGAGTGTTGAGCAAGGGATTCCCAGGGATGGACCTGCCTTCTGAAAAGCTTTTCTTCAGCAATGTTCACTTTGCTGCCCTGATGCAGGAGGGCAGGAAACAGGTAGCTGGCTTCTGTCACCCAGGGATGGGATATTCTTAGAGTCAGTAGAATGAAAGGTTAGAGGGAGAAGGAAGGAGAATGTGTACTTGAGAATTACTGTGAAGGAGGACCCTGGATTTGAAATTGGCCAACAGAGAGATTAAAGCAGATAGAAGAGGCCATGAAGGGGCCAGGGGGAGACTGGTCCTCTGGATGAGTCCAGAAACCTGCTGCCATCGTGGCTCTTCACTAGGAAAGCAGAACAGGAGGTGTGACTGGAGAGTGGTATAATATATTCTAATAGATTTTGCATCGTAATGTGATTACGGACTTTGGCTTGGGTCGAAGTCACAACACTAATGAGAATTTCCATGTATATGCAATTTCCGTCTTCCAGATACTGCATTAGGTGTTTTACCATCATCTAGTTTGCTTGAACCAGTTCTGAGAGGGAGAAATGATTGCTCTCATTTTAGAGATGAGCAAAGTGAGGTCCACTACCGCAGAGGACTTAGAGTCCACTATTGCACAGTTAAGGAGGGGCAGGAGCAGGATGCCACACTGGGTGTGTCCACATCCAAAGCAGGCCAAGAGATCATTAATCACGGGCTCTGCTGCTCAGGAAGAATAAAATAAAAATGGCATCTCTGTTGGTAGATTTGGCTTGCTTATCCCATCACTTTCAACCGCCCATGTTTACATAAGGCCACACCGCTGGACTAGAATGCCTAGCTGTGGCCCCTCTCAAGACAACATGATAAACAGAGCATTTGCTCCAAGCTGAACAAGGCACACTCCCTCAGCACTAACCCACATACAGTGTGCCTTTGGATAATTGAGGCTGTGGGCACACAGCCCCTTATAGATTAAGTAAGCAGGTGCATTTTCTGGGCAGATGGTCTTGGAAGTTGAGTAGTACTTTGGAAGCTACAGATTCTGGAGACAGGCATCCACTGAAGCCAAAGATTCTCCACCCGTGGGGAGGCGTCCATTGCTCTTGAGCTAGGCAGTCGGGAACCATGGAAGGTTTCTGAGCTGAAGGTGGCATTTGGTCCTTCAGTTGCATGGTCTATAGCCTCAAGGAGAGCTGATGGGCAGAAAGCTGGAGGTGGGTAAACAGAAGAGGCCCACCACTTCTTGCAGTGTGTGCATGGCAGGGGGCGTCTGCAGGTACAGAGTCGGGTGCTGGGGCAGGCTCCCACGCGGCTTCATCCCCACTCCGGACAGGCAGCGGCTCCATTGACCCGGATGAGCTGCGTACTGTGCTGCAGTCGTGCCTGCGCGAGAGCGCCATCTCGCTGCCCGACGAGAAGCTGGACCAGCTGACGCTGGCGCTCTTCGAATCGGCCGACACGGACGGCAATGGGGCCATCACCTTCGAGGAGCTCCGGGACGAGCTGCAGCGCTTCCCCGGAGTCATGGAGAACCTGACCATCAGGTACGGCCGGGTCTCGGGGATTGGCACTGTCCGCGGCAGCGTTAGACTCCTGGTCGGAAGTGTGGCAGAAACTCACCGCGGTTCGGCCCCGCCCCGCCCCGCCCCGCCCCTCCCTCCACTCCCCAGTTTAATCCACTCTTGATTGTCCTGCAGGGCAGCTATCTTCATTGCTTCCACTTCCTGTAGTGTCTGCAGAATCAACTCACGGTATGAGGCACCTACTGTGTGCTGACCACTTTTGCATATACCAGTGCATTTTATAGCAATACTCATTTTAAAAAGGAAGTTACTTCGCCTGAAGTAAGTTGCCTAGGATCACACAAATAATTAACAAAAGTAGTTATTTATGCAACAAATGTTTAAGCAACTTCTATGCCCCCGGCACTGTTCTGAATAATGCAGTGAATGAGGTCTGCACCCTGCTGAGACTCCGTTCCAGGCGGAGAGACAGGTCATTCACACCAATAAACAAACACATAAACTAGAGAAGCACGAAATTAATAAGTGCTGTGGAGAAAATAAGAGTGTAACAACAAGACCCGTCTGTCCGAATCCAGGCTCTGAATAGAGCCGGTTTTGTAGCTCATTCTTCCTGTGTATTAACTTCTTTTTTTTTTCCCCCCCTGAGACTGAGTCTCACTCTGTTGCCCAGGCTGGAGTGCAGTGGCATGATCTCAGCTCACTGCAACCTCCGCCTCCCGGGTTCAAGCGATTCTCCTGCCTCAGCCTCCCGAGTAGCTGGGATTACAGGCGCCAGCCACCACGCCCGGCTAGTTTTTATATTTTTAGTAGAGACGGGGTTTCGCCATGTTGGCCAGGCTGGTCTCGAACTCCTGACCTCAGGTGATCCGCCCGCCTTGGGTTCCCAAAGTGTTGGGATTACAGACGTGAGCCCCCGCACTGGGCACCTGCGTGTTAACTTTCTTGGGGCTTACTTACCAAAACATATCTCAGATTCTTCCATCCTTTTCGATTGCCTCTTTTAAAATTGGAAAGTAAAGAGAAGTAATAAAAATAGCCACGGTTGTGGCATTAGGCAGACCGGAGTCCCCTTTCAACTCCACGGAGCTGTGCGACTGTGACCAAGCCACTTGACCTCTCTGATTCCTGGTGTGAAGAAAGCTGGCCTGCTTGCCAGACTTGGTCGGCCACAGCTGGAGGGGGTCTTTAAGTTTAGACATGGGTGGTCCCCGCCCCACCGCTCCCCTCTGAGCGGAGCCCGACTCTCTCTCTCGCAGCGCTGCCAGCTGGCTGATGGCCCCCGCCCCCCACCCACGCCCGCACCGGCCGCGCCAGCTGACCCGCGCCTACTGGCACAACCACCGCAGTCAGCTGTTCTGCCTGGCCGCCTATGCAGGCCTCCACGTGCTGCTCTTCGCGCTGGCGGCCGGCGCGCACCGTCACCTCGGCGCCAGCGTCATGGTGGCCAAGGGCTGCGGCCAGTGCCTCAACTTCGACTGCAGCTTCATCGCGGTAGGCTCTGCCAGCATACAGTGCTCTGAAAATGTTAGGAGCTGAAGTGGGCTCCTCCTAGACAGAGCGACCCACAGAGGACACCTGAAATGTCAGGGCATGGTGACACCTTAGAAATCAGCTGGGCAAACGCCCAGAGGTGGAGGATGCCGCCCAGAGAGGGACAGTACCTTGTCCACAGTCACACAGTTGGTACATAATAACATAGGTGGCAATTTTGTGCACTATGTACCAGGCACGGTGCTGAGCAGGCTCCATTTGATCTTCACAACTCCCCTATGGTAGACCCCAGTGCAGGTCTGCCTTCAAGAAGAAATCCTGTAAGAAGCCTTGAATACCAGACCATGGAGTTGGAATGTGGTTCTCTGGCTCCTGGATGAGGTCTCTAAGAGGTGTTTTTTTTGTTTGTTTGTTTGTTTGTTTTGAGATGGAGCTTCGCTCTTGTCTCCCAGCTGCAATGGCACAATCTCAGCTCGCTGCAACCTCTGCCTCCCAGGTTCAAGTGATTCTCCTGCCTCAGCCTCCCCAGTAGCTGGGATTACAGGTGACCGCCGCTGCGCCCGGCTTATGTTTATATTTTTAGTAGAGATGGGGTTTCACCATTTTGGCCAGGCTGGTCTCGAACTCCTGACCTCAGGTCATCCGCCCTCCTCAGCCTCCCAAACTGCTGAGATTACAGGCATGAGCCACCACACCTGACCTCTAAGAGTTTTTGATCACACAACTCCCACCATTAAAACAAAACATATGCTTATATGCATGCCCTATTATCATTAGCTAATAGACTAATGGCACAACGTAACTACAGGGGAAGATTAATCACTGATGAGCAGGGATGCCCATCTCTAGCTCAGATACGCTTCTGGATATCAGCTTTTCGTTAAAGTGGGTTTTATAGGTTTTATTTTAAATTTATTTTTATTATTTTTAATTGATAATTTTAATTTTTGTGGGCACATAGTAGTTGTAGATATTTATGGGGTACATGGGATGTTTTGATACGTGGGATGTTTTGATACATACGATGTGTAATAATCACATCTTGCAAAATGGGGTACCCATCCCTAGAGTGGGTTTTGTGTTAACAGCTCAACGAGCTGACAAAGACTTTATTCCAGGAGTGGGAGATGTGTGATTTATTTTCTTGGTCATTTGCTCTTGCATTACTAGCACAACTGTTAATCTGTGGTTTCTCTGCTGGGAAACTTTTAAAGCTACTTGTCCTTCCTGTGAGGGGTAGTTAGCTTAGTTTTGGTAAAGTCAAATATTGTGCCCTACAAGTCCACATCCTTGGCAAACATAAATATACTGAAAGCAAATGAGTAATGAGAGAACCCTGGTCAACCACTCCGCATTTGCGAAAGTCTGGTCCTCCTGCAAGGCACCTTGAGAACTAACACGGCACGTGCCCATCTGACATATGGACTAAATGAGGACACCAAGTCAACAGAGATATTTTATTAATTTGAGACAAGGTCTCCCTCTCTCACCCAGGCTGGAGTGCAGTAGAGTGGTCATAGGTTGCTGTAACCTCAAACGCCTGGGCTCAAGCAATCCTCCTGCCTCAGCCCCCTAAGTAGCTAGGATTACAGGTGCGTGCCACTGTGCCCAGCTAATTAAACAATTTTTTTTTTTCTATAGAGACAGGGGTCTCACTGTGTTGCCCAGGCTGGTCTCAAACTCCTAGGCTCCAGTGATCCTACTGTCTCAGCCTTCCAAAGTGCTGGGATTAATGGAGTGAGCCACTGTGCCTGGCCCATGTATTAAATATTAGTGAAAGTATAGATGTTTCTCATGTGTTTAGATAAAAATTAATACAAATAGACATTCTGTAACTTTCTCTTCCCACCGCAATTCTGGAGACCCTCCTCTAGCGGTCCCAGGTGTGAATCCAGGGAAGCAGCAAGGCATGGGGGCAGGGGAGTTTGGTGAGTGTCCTGTTCAGAAAGCACAGCTGGCTCAGGAGGATGCAGGGAGGTGGCTGGGAAAGACACAGACAGACAGTGTCTCACAGACAGAGAGTGAGGCAGGACTCTCTCCCACTCTGCCTGGCCAGGTGCTGATGCTCAGACGCTGCCTCACCTGGCTGCGGGCCACGTGGCTGGCTCAAGTCCTACCACTGGACCAGAACATCCAGTTCCACCAGCTTATGGGCTACGTGGTGGTGGGGCTGTCCCTCGTGCACACCGTGGCCCACATTGTGAACTTTGGTGAGTGATCTGGGGCAGAGTTGGGTCAGGGAGAAGCTTGAGCAGCTTCAAGCCCAGGATGTGGGACCCAGGACCTATGTGTGCTACCTGCACAAAGGGCAGAGAAGGGGTGCCTTGGATAAGCCAATGCTCTGGTCAAAAGTTTCTGCCTGTGCTAGTATCTGATGGTGCAGGGTGGGGATTCCAAAGGGAAGGTGGAGTGGGAAGAGCTGGTCTTGCGGTCACTCAACCTTTCCGAGCTTGTTTTCAGCGCTCCAGGCTCAGGCGGAGGCCAGTCCTTTCCAGTTCTGGGAGCTGCTGCTCACCACGCGGCCTGGCATCGGCTGGGTACACGGTTCGGCCTCCCCGACGGGTGTCGCTCTGCTGCTGCTCCTCCTCCTCATGTTCATCTGCTCCAGTTCCTGCGTCCGCAGAAGTGGCCACTTTGAGGTGCCGCAGTCCCTGCCCTTTTGCTTCCCCCAAGGCCAGGGTTCTACTTTCATTTCTTTCCGTGTCCCTTCTGATTTACTCCAGAGCCCAGGAAGGTCCCAAGCTGGTCTGCCTATTACTTGCATGTGATTTGGGACCTGCCGCTGGATTCTGCCATTGGACTGTGGTTTATGTCTGCCAAACGTAGACGTTTTGCTGTGGAAGAGTCTGCCTTTTTGCTGGCTTATCCCTTTAGCCTATTTAGATTAAGTGGGCTTAAAACAGCACAGGGAGGGGATGGACAATAGGCTCAGCAAGTTTTGAATCCCCACTCCACTGCTTACTGGTCACTCAACCTTTCCAAGCCTCGGTTCTCTCATCTGTAAAATGGAGGTGTAATTCTCTATGTTATTTTAGGAATTATAGGCGATAATACATGTAAAACCACTAACTGCATACCTAGCACATAGGTGCTCTGAAAATGTTAGTTCCATCTTCGCTTCTGTCTCTCCAGCGTCCTCAAGATGCAGAAAGTCACAGAGGACTTGGTTTGGGGAGCTCGACTGTCTCCTGGCCTGCCCACATCAGAAATAGGCATATACTGAGCACCTACCTACTGTGGGCCAGCAACAAGCCTTTGAAGTAGGAATCAGAATCCTCATTTGACCGATGAGGAATTTGACACTCAGAAAAGTCATGAAATTGCCCAAGATCCCAAAGCTTTAGCGGGTGCTAAAATTGTCTTCTGCTATTTCTTCTCCACTCCCAGGAAGCCACTGCTGTCTTTCCTTTCTTCCTTCTGAGAATGGGTCAAGGGGCAGGGATACTGATGCTCATGATCCCTGTGGGAGCACTCCAGTCTGCCCAGAACCTCCCCAGGCAGATATTTCAGATGTTTGCCTCTGGTATCAGGAAGCTTCCCTTACAGCCTCCTTTGGCCAAGCCCCCAGAAAAAGAAGCTTCCCAACCCCAACCTCTTACCCAACTCCATCCCCGGGAGAGAGTCAAGCCTCTGGGCACTGTCCTGGCTTTGCGGATAACCCTGAGTCCTGGCTCTGTTCCATCCCCCAAGCCTTGAGTTCTGGAAGTTTACTGTCCCTCTACCCCCACAGGTGTTCTATTGGACTCACCTGTCCTACCTCCTCGTGTGGCTTCTGCTCATCTTTCACGGGTCCCAACTTCTGGAAGTGGCTGCTGGTTCCTGGAATCTTGTTTTTCCTGGAGAAGGCCATCGGACTGGCAGTGTCCCGCATGGCAGCCGTGTGCATCATGGAAGTCAACCTCCTCCCCTCCAAGGTACAAAGGGCCGGGGGGAGACTTTTCCCATTCATCCCAAGAGACAGTTTGTGGGGTGGAACAGTTGGGTACCCCGTCAGACCCCCAAGGAAATAGGGAATAGTATAGCTGCAGCCCCCTTGCTATGGAGGAGACAAGCAAAATGGAAGATCCAGTCCAGCCCTCCAGGAGGGAGACTTTAGGAAGGTGAATGGCAGGGCAGGCAATACACCTCTAAAATCCAGTTTTGGGGAAACATTCTCCTTCAGCTCAGTAAGCATTTATTGGTACCTATAGGGTGCCAGGCCCTGAACTAGGTTACAAAGAAACAGAGAAGGTTTTGCACTGTCCTGCTTTCTAGGGGAGCCAGCCCTTTCATTACAGTGCAGGGCTGTGTTGTTGGAGGTATTAAACCCTTTGTCTTTGGGAGGTCAGAGAAAACTTCAGAATAAGGGAGAAGATGCCATATCAGGGTTTTGAGGGATGAATAGGAGTTTGTTGGATAGAGAAGACAAGGAAGGGTATTGCTGGCAGGAGGAACCGCATGGTAAAGACAAGAATTGTGAAAGGGTATACTGTGCTTGGGGGACCACAGGTAATTAGGCATAGCTGGAGCCAAGTTGCCAGGAGGAAGCCAGAGAGATGAGTAAGGCCTGCTCATGAAGGGCCTCCTGAGCTAGGAGACCCACCCCGCAGGCCATGGGGAACCCCTGAGCATGCTGGGAGGAGATGGTGGTATTAAACTGGGACCATTTATACTCTAGTTAGATTTCTTTAGTTGCTCTGTGGAAGGTGACTTGGAGGGGGCTTGGGGGGAGGTTCTTGCAAATACAAAGATGAGAGTTCATGAGGGCCTTGACACTGAGGCAGAGGCCATGGGATGGAGGCAGGCGCACATCACAGAAAGACTCAAGAAGCAACTGGTTGTGTTTTGCGGCAACAGAGAGGATGGAGTCTAGGACGTCTCCCAGGTGTCTGAGTGGTATCAGAAAAGAGAAAAGAAAGGCAGTTCTAGGTGGGCTCAGCTCTGGACACACTGCATTGGAGGACCTGGGAGGCTGAAGAATGAGGCTGTGCTGTGTGTCTAGGCTCTGGCATCCAACAGCCTCAGCTGCATTCAGATCCCACGGTTTCTTACCCGGTGGCCTTGGGAAGTTATTTAACCTCTCTGAGCCTCCTCTTCTCCTCCCTAAAGTAGAGAGAAAATAGTACCTGCATCATACAATTGCTGTGAGGCCTAGAGATAGCACAGTGCTCTGAAGCAATTGTCTGGAAGGATGTTGTTGTCCAAGGACAGATGCGCATTGGTGGTTGGAATGCAGGCCAAGCACTGGCCGAAGTTCCAAGAAAGGGCTGGAGCAGCCAGGGAGGCATCACAGGGACACGTCACAGAGGGTCCACTAAAAAGCAGTGCTTACACCCTGAGAAGCAGCGTAAAACCAGGGGCCCCGCTTCAGACGCAGCCTGGCTGCCCCCTCTAGGATTGTTGCCCACTTCCAGATCGGCAGGTTGGCTGCTGAGGTGGGCCCCCACTCAGAAGCACAGAAGAGTGTCGTGTCTTGGGGCATGCCTGTTTTATGGAGGAGGAAGGCAGCCCAGCCTCTCCCCTCTTATCCTGGAGCCCCTGGTGGCTTTGGGCTTGCAGGAATGATACTGATCTCCTTCCTCTTTCCCAGGTCACTCATCTCCTCATCAAGCGGCCACCTTTTTTTCACTATAGACCTGGTGACTACTTGTATCTGAACATCCCCACCATCGCTCGCTATGAGTGGCACCCCTTCACCATCAGCAGTGCTCCTGAGCAGAAAGGTAACGGCGACCTCCTCCAGTCACTCTGCACATAGTCACTGAGTTCCCGTTGTGGGCCAAGTACAGGCTGGGAACTCGGAACACAGCACTGAACAAGGCCAGAAACACAAAGTCAGCCTCAAAAAGCTCTCTTTGAAGTGGGAGCCGGCATGCAGACACCGATTGGCATGGCAAGGGCTGTACCAGTTGCACTGAAGTCTTACAGGGAGGGCCTGGCTTGGTGGGGAGAAGCCTTTGCAGACACAGGGGCATTCAGCTGGACTTTGAATGGCTAGCAGGAGTTTACCAGATAGGGAAGGAGATGGGGAGGAGGCAGAGGGAAAAGCAGAAGTAAAATCATGAGAACCTGGAGACTCAGAAGAGTCTCCTATAGCTAGAGCTATGGGGAGGGGGTGGGTGGGCAGGTGGAGTAGCAAGGAAAGAAGGGAGGGACATACAGAGAGAGAAAAAGAGCATGAAAGGCAGGTGATGTTGCTGGCAAAGCCAGTTAGAGCTAGGATGGGACTAAGGAGGATTTCAGAAGCAAAGTTGGAATCCAGATGGATGGAGCAGCCAATTGGGAGCCATGAATGGTTCTTAAGCAGAGGAGTACCTGGCTTAGGAGAGGATATAGGCGTTTTTAAGAGGACTGTGATGGGAGACCAGGTTTCCCTACTCCCACCTGGACTTGGGCCTTATAGAGCCCCAAGGCAGCAGAATCCCTCACACCCTTCTCCTCCAGCCCTGAACCATTCCCACTGCTTTTTGGGTCCCCAGCACACACAGAACAGTTCAGCTGACGCTTTTGCTCAGCTGTCCTCTGACTCTCACCCATGCACGTGCCTTCCTTCCAGTCCCAGGCTGTTTTTGGAGCTGCCACCTGGACCCCTGCCCTTCTTCCCACCATGAGATGTGCCTCCAAGTATGGCAAGGGTGGCTTGCACTGACATTTCCAACAGGGAAGGCCTTGAGTGACCTATTACAGTAAGACCCTTGCTTGGCCTCATGAGGGTTACCCGGCCCTGCGTGTTGGGGGTTCTCTGACTCATCCTGGTTACAAGCTTTAGTGTCACTCAGGATGCCTCCCAGACCCAGCCCAGCAGGACCCCTGGCCCAGATCCCTCAGCTCACAATGTAGACCCAAGGCCAGGGTTTCCACATGTGGGGCTGCATACTCCCTACCTTGGAATCACCTGAATTGTGCCCTCGATGTACCATGGAACAAAGGTAGAGGTTGGAGAGGGTGAGGCTATTTTCTCCCTAGTTTTTTCTTTTCTTTTCTGCTTTGTGAAGAACGTCTGTGCTCTCAGAGAACTCAGACAATATCAAAATATATACAGAAGAAAATGAGAATCCTTCAAATAATGTTATCCAAGGGAAACCATTGCCAATTATTTGGTGAATAGGCTTCCAGCTCTCTCTCTCTATCTATCTACATGGCTAACCAGATGGACAGATTTTGTATATATGGGCTCACACTAGAGGCAGTGTTTCATAGCAGCAGTATGTCATGGAGATCTTTGTATATCAGTAAAGATAGAGCTTTTCCTTTTTATGCCTGCATGGTATTGCAGTGTATGGATACTAATATGGTTATTGACTATTATTAATATTATATGGGTGTGTCATGTGTTTCACCCATTCTTTTTCTCCCCTAACTTTCCAAACTTGTTATATTTCACCAATTCTTTTTTTTTTCTAGAGTCTCACTCTGTCACCCAAGCTGGAGTGCAGTGGCATGATCTCGGTTCACTGCAGCCTCTGCCTCCTAGGTTCTCCTGCCTCAGCCTCCTGAGTAGCTGGGATTACAGCCACCATGCACGGCTAATTTTTTTGTATTTTTGTATTTTTAGTAGAGTTGGGATTTCACCATGGTGGCCAGGCTGGGTCTTGAACTCCTGACCTCAGGTGATCCACCCGCCTTTCCCAAAGTGCTGGGATTACAGGCATGAGCCCGACCTTCACCATTTCTTGAAGGGATTTCTTCTGGGTCTCAGTTTGGAATCTGCCTGTCCTTGGACCCTGGGAGAGTCTCCTGCCCTGAGCTGAAAGGGTTCATGTAGGGGGCTGGCAAATATACCAACTTTGTTTATAGAGCTTGTTTACTGGATTCAGGAGTGGGACTCAGTTTAGCAACTGTGGCTAAATGAATTCAACCACCATTGTTGGAGACTTCCTAGGTCTGAGTCATTGCTTGAGGCACTTCAGGGTATATTTATGTAGCCAAGGCATGCAAGCGCCTAAGGGTGCTGATGCCCGAATGAAGGAGGAAACCTCAGAAAGGTGGATGGAGCTAGGATCCTAGAACTTGAGCTCCAGTCCTGACTTTTCAATCCGCTCCTCATAAAACTGCGAAGCACCTCTCTAAGCCTCTGTAAAATACATGGTAACACCAGGTCATGAATTCCTTCATCAACTTGAATGGGACATCTTTATTTTCACTAACCTCTAACTGAAATTTAGCATTTTCTTCAACGATAAATGTGAGTAACAAACCCCAGGAGCATTAATGGTACCTCTGACTTTTTCACGGTGAAAACCATGGATGTCTTTCTATCATGTTACAGCTGCGGCCAATGCTTCAAGAGTATTTATGCTCACTACTGCTTCTGATTCCCAGGGTTGGTTGGGGCCTGCTAGAGCTCATTAATTCATGTATTAACAAAGAAGCACATGGATTCCTGTCACAAATTTTTTTTTTTAACATTTTGATAACTAATTATAACTGGATTCATATGTAATTTCTCTGTATATTACTTGATGTCAAGCTTGTCCAACCCATGGCCCTTGGGCCACATGTGGCCCAGGACAGCTTTGAATGTGGCCCAACACAAATTCGTAAACTTTCTTAAAACATGATGAGATTTTTTTGTGTGATTTTTTTTTCTTTTTAGTTCATCAGCTATTGTTAGTGTTAATGTATTTTACGTGCGGCCCAAGCCAATTCTTCTTCTTCCAGTGTGGCCCAGGGAAGCCAAAAGGTTGGCCATCCCTGTTTCATGTATTTAGACCCTTATTCTGAGAAGGAGACTATCCATTGCCTTTGCAGGACTGCTAAAAGAATCCGTGGTTTAAAAAAAAAAAAAAAAAAAAGGAAAAAGGACAAGGGTTCAGAGCAGGAGATCTCTTGCATCCTCCTCACTCTGATGTTGTGGATTCTGTTTGGTACCACTCAGCAGAAGACTCACATCACCTCACACCACATTTCCGTCAGTCATTCATTCAACAGAGGACCTTAGTAATTACATTCCAGGCATGGATACCATGAAAGCAGTTGGTACCACCATGGACTGAGCACCTACTGTGTGCAGAGCCATTGACTAGCAGGAGGGCCTGTTTTGGTGAGACCTTGGCCTGATGGAGGTGGCAGAGTCACTGCCTTTAGAAAATTTCCAGTGAGCTGCTCTGATCCTTTCTTTGTTACAGGAGTCTGTACCCTTATTAAGCTCAGGTTGACTTCATCAAGAAAGATCTCAAGGCCTGTCCCAAAGAGATCAACTCTCCGAGTCCTGTGGCTGTGGCTGCTAGTTTGGTCCTGAGGAAGGACATTCAAACCAGGACTTGGAGGGCTGAGGCCCAGCACCAATCCCTCCGGTGGGGTGAGGCCTGCTCCCTGGTGCCGGTCACTATGGACCTCCTTTCCCCTCCCACTCTTCTCTTGCTCAGACACTATCTGGCTGCACATCCGGTCCCAAGGCCAGTGGACAAACAGGCTATATGAGTCCTTCAAGGTATCAGACCCCCTGGGCTGTGGTTCCAAGAGGCTGTCGAGGAGTGTGACAATGAGAAAGAGCCAAAGGTTGTCCAAGGTAGGTGGCTACTGGAGAGAAGGGGTCCAACCTGCTGGCAAGCCCACAGAGACCAAGTTGCCTCCTTCTTCTCAGTGAGTATCAATTATTGAGCAACTGCTGTGTACACAAATGGCAGCACAAGGGGGTTAGGCAACTGCTGACTCCGTGGTTCAAGAACCTTCTCGAAGTGTTACCACTCCAGATCCTTCCCAGTCTGATGTCCCCCATTAGATGGGGGAAGAGAGCAACAGAAAGAGAGTGGGAATTGAAATCAGAAAGACCCACCTCCAGGTCTCTGCTCTAATACTCTCTAACTGTGTGGCCTTGGGCATGTCCTTTGGTTTGTTCATCTATAAAATAGAAGTAGTTCCCTCTATTACTTACCTTTCTCTTACGACTATTTAAAAAACCAACTGAATGAATGCACATAAAGTACTGCATGAAATAGGCAGCAGGGTCCAGGTGGACCCCCTCCTCCTCCTCATCACCATCAGCAATGTTATTCTCTTTAGATCCTTGATGAAACCTATAAAGCTGATGAGCTGCTGGTGCCATCAGGTTTTGGAGGAACAGAGAGAGGCACAGCAATTGCTAAAGAAATAAGAATAGACACTGAGGCTGAGGGTGGCTGAATTCAAACTAAGTAGACTGTGCCTCATGGCTGGGAGACAGGTTAACATATGAAAACCCTGCCATAGGAGACGTCCCCAGGCCTGGCCCAATCCTGCCTTGCCATTGGGGAATTTAAAGTCCAGGGTTGAAATCCAGGTGAGATCTTGCTTGGCCAGACCAGAGGACCTTTCCAGGACCACACCAGGAGCAAAGCTCTGGGATATGCAGGGGTAGGTAGGAAAAGCAGAACATTCTCGGCTGTTAATCAGGGAAACTTCCTGAAGGAGGAAACTGACTTTCAAAATCAGACGAGTCATGGCACATTGTGGATCAGTGGGCTAGACACACTAAAAGCTGTTTCCTTGGGACCTCAGTCACCTCTGCCACTATAAATTGGTACAATCTTTTCTGGCAGGCAGCCTGGCTGTATGTGTTAGCATTTTAAATATGTATACCTACATGCCCAGCAACTCCATTTTAGGGACGTATTCTTAAAAGCTAACCGGGGGCCGGGCGTGGTGGCTCACGTCTGTAATCCCAGCACTTTGGGAGGCTGAGGCTGGCGGATCATGAGGTCAGGAGATTGAGACCATCCTGGCCAACATGGTGAAACCACGTCTCTACTAAAAACACAAAAATCAGCCAGACGGGGTGGTGCGTGCCTGTAGTCCTAGCTACTCAGGAGGCTGAGGCAGGAGAATCGCTTGAACCCAGGAGGCAGAGGTTGCAGTGAGCCAAGATTATGCCACTGTACTCCAGCCTGGGCAACAGAGCAAGGCCCCATCTAAAAAAAGAAAAAAATGCTAATTGGACGGGTGCACACAAAATATAGTAATTTCCTTGTTAATTTAGCAAATATTTGTGGCGCGCAGCATCTGCTTTTTTCCAGGTTCTGTTCTAGATGCTGGAGATCTATCAGTAAGTAACAAAGGCATAGTCACTGCTTACCTTCTGGTGGGGAGACAGACAATGAACAAATAAAATATATACATAATATGTCAGGTGATAATAAATGCTGTAAAGATAAATAAGTCAGTGTCAAGAGGTAGGGATGGGAAAAGTGCTATTTCAGAGAGGGTGGTTGTTTACAATAATGAGAAAATGAAGCTAATCAAAATGCCCAACAATAGGAAAATACCTAAATAAATTGCTGATCACCTTTACAATAGAATATTAAATCTCCTAAGAAAATGATTCAGTCAATTTAAATGTATTTACTTGGAAAACCTGTCAAGATGTAGTAAGTGGAAAAAGCAGGCTACTAAAAAGTATGCTCCATTTACGTGAAAGTATTGTGTATGTCTGTGTTAGAAAAAAATCTGTAAGTGCATGGAGAAAATGCTGAGTAGTTAGGTGCTCTGATACTTTTTTCACTATTGTTTAATAGTTTCTATATCTGTATTTTTAAAGCTAACGTTATTGATTTGTGATTTAAATAATAAAGAAATTTCTGTTTTGAAACAAAGCAGAGTGTACAGCCCCCACCCATCCATTCCTGCATCTCAGCACAGGGAGTTGTGGCGTCCAAGGACGTCACTGGAGCTGACGTCCTACAGGCCCAAGGGAGATCCCTGGCCGCAGGACGAAGACCTGGTGTACATGAAGACATAAGAGGAGACTCACACATGGTGGGAAGCCTATTCTGAAGACAGTGGCCTAGTAAGGCTGAGGAAGGTGGGACTAGAGGCAGGAGGGCCAGCTGGCTTATCTTCCCATAGATGGTGGGTCCTTGGAACATGCCTTAAGGTCAAACCATGTTCAGAAAGGATGACACATCACCTGGGTGTCTCTGAAGCCAATCATCTGCCTGCTACCTTCCCAACTTTTGCATAATAACTGCCCCAGTAATACTTTCTACTTAGTGTTTCTCTTACGTCCCAACATTACTTTAAACTTAATTGTATTTCAAAAGGAGTCTTAAGATTATTATCTCTAATGGAAAACTAGTATTACATGTCGTGAACACAGGATAGCTCTGAAAGTAAAAACAATGAGAATCAATGTTATTAAATTCTTGCTAGACGGCCCGTCTGCTAACGCTCCAAGCCAGAGGTGGTGCTCCACACTCTTCCCTTTTCCTTCCTTCCTTCCTTCCTTCCTTCCTTCCTTCCTTCCTTCCTTCCTTCCTTCCTTCCTCTTCTTTCCTTCTCTTTCTTTCTTTCTTTCTTTCTTTCTTTCTTTCTTTCTTTCTTTCTTTCTTTCTTTCTTTCTTTCTTTCTCTTCTTTCTTTCTTTCTTTCTCTCTCTCCTTCTTCCTTCCTTCCTTCCTTCCTTCCTTCCCTCTCTCTCTCTCACCCCCTCCCTCTCTCCCTCTCTCTCTCTTTCTTTCTTTCACACTTTCTTCCTTTTCTTTCTTTCCTTTCTCACTTTGTAAAAAGAAAGGAAAAAAAGAGAAGAGGTTAGCAAGTGTTAGAGAGGTGGTAGAGATACATTAGCCAGAATGGAAGGCTTTCTCGTTGCCATGAGAAGGACTAAAGAAAATTGAAAGGAGAGGAACTGTCTCATAGCCTAACTCTCAAACCACCACCAGGAGTTCATGCCCCACACCAGGGGAGCAGCCTTCAGTCATCTCTGGACAAAGAAGCAACATGGCATGATGTCACGATCCTGGAGAGGCAGCAGGAGACCCAGGATTTACCAGAGCTCCGTGGGAATGTGGGCACGTCCTTCCCATGCTCTCAGCCTGGATGATTGTGAAGGTCACTCCTAACTCTGCCTCCTGCACCAGAGCAGGAAATAGCACAGGCTCGTTTAGGCCTGTTCTGGGGTCTGCTTCCTTCACCTTCCAGAAGGAAAGATACTGACTCGGACAGGGCTGACTGTCTACCATGCTCTAAGTCCTGAGGAAGACAGAGGAGGCCTGCTCTCTTCCCCCAAGGAGCACACTGTCTGCAACCCCAGAGCAAAGCCCTAGGGCCCGGGGAACTGTGAGCCAGGGGAGACCCTGGCTTCTCTGCTTGGAGAAGGTGGGAAGAGCTTCAAAGAGGAATAGCAACTTCAGATGAGCTGGACAATGAAAGATACAGTGTGCACTGAAGGAATTTGACAGCTGGGAAAGAGGAAAGGGTATTTCAGGCAGAGGGAAAAGAATATTTCAGGTTAGGAGGGGAGTGCTTTCCAGTCACACCCTGAAACTGACTTGTGCTAGACCATAGGAGCCACTGTTAAATTTTCAGGAATTTCGTGAGCTGGTTATTAAACACAGTTGTTATGGTGGGAGCCACGGTGGGCAGGATTTACACCACAGAAATGGGCAGAAGCTAACAATCAAGACTGTTATCTCCAGAAGTCAGTTTACCAGCACATCCCTGATGTTATCCTTCAAAGGCAAAGAAGCTTCTAAGAAATGCCTAATACTGTCCACACCAAGACCCATAACTCTCTGCTCTACTCCTTGCAGGGCTCCAGGATACTTTTGGAGAACCACCAATTCTGTAACATCAAGGTGAGAGGCTGCAGGGGTGAACATGAGCAAGAACACCTGCCCCAACCAAAGGAAATGAAGTTTTTGCCTTTAAGGAAGGGCTGTTGTGATTGTGGGTACTCAAGCTCCTCAAATCCCCATGGGCCGACGTCCAGGTATCCGGGTCATGTAACCACATCCCTCCCCCTGCTCTTTATATCCAAGAGTGCTCGGCCTCATACCTCACACTCGGCCTGTCTCTTCTCCAGGAGCAGGGATGGGTGTGCAGTGTACAGGGCTACGTGCTCTCTGTCCCTGTCTCCTGGGCACCCACGGCACACACCCGGCAGTGGCAGGCACACACCCCTGGGATGCGGATCGAGTCCTTGTTTTCACTAGCTCTGCATTCTAACACCTAGAGCTCTCCCCAGACTGGTGCTGAGAGCACAGGATGTGGAAAGAGCACTGGATTGGGAGCCACTTAGACCTGGGTTCCAGCCCGGGAGATGTCTTTCTATGTATAAAGGGGGTCCTGAAGTCCTGGGGACATCCCCTGGTAGCAGGGGAGACTAGCATCACCCCTCCATCTCCCTTCTCTGACTCCCTCTTGTGCGCAGTGCTACATCGATGGGCCTTACGGGACCCCCACCCGCAGGATCTTCGCCTCTGAGCACGCCGTGCTCATCGGGGCAGGCATCGGCATCACCCCCTTTGCCTCCATCCTGCAGAGTATCATGTACAGGTGGGCAAACAGTGTGCTCCTGCCTGCATCCTGGGTCAGAGCCCCCAGGCACCCTCTCCACTCCTCCTCCCTTTATTCCTTCTCCTTCCTCTCCTTTCACCTGTCTCTCTCTGCTCTTCTCTCTCTTGCCTCTCCTGCTCTGCCCCCATCTCCTTTTTGTGTCTCATCCCTCCCCCTCCTCATAGAGTGGACTCTGCCACCCCATCCTTGCTCCCTGTCCCCTGAACTATTTTCTGGGGTCTTGAAAAGTCTCGCCCCAAATTTACAACCCCTTCCTCCTGCCTCCCCTCAGGCACCAGAAAAGAAAGCATACTTGCCCCAACTGCCAGCACTCCTGGATCAAAGGTGTCCAAGACAACATGAAGCTCCAAAAAGTGAGTACCACCTCCTGCAGGCAGGCCTCCAGACCTTCTCCCCTAGACACCTCCTAAAATAGGAGCCCATCCTCCTGTGCAAAGGTGGGAGCGGATAGGTGATTCCTGATGGGATCTTTCTTTCCCCACGATACCCTGAATTCTCTTAAATGAGTTCCCCTGGTGCCTCCTGAATGTCTGAGCCCCGCCCCTGCTTCAATGTTCCCATCACCTCTGAGACATGTTCTGAACAGTTCATTAAAGGTTGCATAGCTTGACAGCCAGGCAGTCTGGATTCAGTTGCCGCCACAATGCTACCTATCCATGACCCTATGGTGGTTTTAAGAATGGAAACATACTGGCTGGGCATGGTGGCTCATGCCTGTAATCCTAGCACTTTGGGAGGCCAAGGCAGGCAGATCACTTGAGCCCAAGAGCTCAAGACCAGCCTGGGCAACATGGTGAAACCCCGTCTCTACCAGAAATACAAAAAATTAGTTGGGTGTGGTGGCAGGCACCTGTGGTCCCAGCTACTTGGGAGACTGTGGTGGGAGGATCACTTGAGCCCAGGAGGCAGAGGTGGCAGTGAGCTGAGACCACACCACTGCTCTCCAGCCTGAGTGACAGAGTGAGACTCTGTCTCAAAAAAAAGAAATAATAATAATAATGAAAATAATATAATCAAATAATAATAATGAAAACATGTTTGCCTTTTGAAAATTCATCATCCTGTATATACCACTTAGAAGAGTTTCTTAAAAAGTAATTTATGTTTTTCTGGCTATCCTAAGCTAGTATTTCAACACACTGTTTGTTGTAAACAGTAGAAGATATTAGAGAAAATCCCCGCCTTGGAGTCAGAAACCTGGTTCTGGTGCCATGCTGCTCTGTGATCTGGGCATGGCTGCTCACCTCTATGAGCCTTGATTTTTCCCTCCCTTAGATGGGTATGTGAATGTTCCCTGCTTACTTCAGGGTGGTCATATGGGACCCAGGGATTACAGATATGAGCCTCCTGCAAATGAGGGAGACCCAGCCGCTGAGCTGAAGGGCCTCTCCCCCTAGGTGGACTTTATCTGGATCAACAGAGACCAGCGGTCTTTTGAGTGGTTTGTGAGCCTGCTGACTAAACTGGAGATGGACCAGGCCCAGGAGACTCAACATGGTAAGAGAGGGACAGGGCCTGAGGGCAGTGGGAGTGGGACAGGGGCACTCAGCATCTTTAAAAAAATAATTTATTGATATGAAACCCACGTAACCTAAAATGAACCATTTAACCATTAAGTGAACTCAGAGTGGTTTTTTTTTTTTTTTTTTGAGACAAGGTCTCACTCTGTCGCCTAAGTTGAAGTGCAGTAGCATGATTATGGCTTACTGCAGCCTCTACCTCCCAGGTTCAAGCAATCCTCCCGCCTCAGCCTCCGGAGTAGCTGGAACCACAGGTGCAGGCCACCACTCCCGCTAATTTTTTTTTTTTTTTTTTTTTTTTGTAGAGAGGAAATCTCCTTATATTGCCCAGGCTAATTCAGTCTTTTTAAGAAGATGTTTATTCCATGTCTTGAGAAGCAGGATGGGGGGAGGTTCTATTAAAATGTAATATTTTGTAAAGTTAAAAAGTAGAAGGGGGAAAAAAAAGCCCTCATAATCTCATCCAGCTATCCAGATGACGCCAGGCATTTTAAAGGATTCCCTTCCAATTTTTGTTTTCTTATTCACATTTTATAAAAATATATTTCTTTATTTTTATAATTTATCTTTTTCATGACATATCTTTTAATTCAGAATAGGCACATGTTGAAAATTTAAATTCCTAGGACTCACCCCAGACCTTCCAAATCAAATGGATTCTCTCAGAGTCGGGCTCAGGAATGTACATTTTAACATGCCCCTCAAACGATTCTTATTCACACTAATTTGTGTTTGGCTTTTGAAGTATAATTTACATACAATAAAGTTTACCAATTTAAGCATACAATGAATACAATGGCATTTTGACAAATGCATACTGTAGTGTAACCACCACTGCAATCAAAATATGGAGCATTTCTTTCCATTACTCCTGAAAATTTCCTCTTCCTGTTTTGCAGTCAACACCGTCCCCTGACTTGTAACCCTTGGCAACCACTGGTCTGCTTCCTATCACTATCATTTTGCCTTTTACAGCATTTTCTATAAATGGAATCATATAATATGTAGTCTGTTCCATCTGACTTCTTTCACTTAGCATAATACCTTCAAGATTTATCCATGTCGTTGCATGTATCAGTAAGTCATTCATTCCTTTTCATTGCTAAGTGGTATTCCATTTTATGGGTGTACCACCATTTGTCCAATTACCTTTTAAAAAGAAATTTAAAAATCAGAAAAACAAATTTTTTATTTTTATACACATATTTACCATTTCTGGGTTCTTTACATTTTTCATGCTTGGGTCGAGATTTCCATTCTGCTTGAAGAACTGATGGTTCTTTCTAGTGCAGGTCTGCTGGTGAGAAACTCTTTTGGCTTTTGACCGCAAACACCTTATCTCACTTTGATTTTTGAAAGATATTATCAGCCGGGCGCGGTGGCTCAAGCCTGTAATCCCAGCACTTTGGGAGGCCGAGACGGGTGGATCACGAGGTCAGGAGATCGAGACCATCCTGGCTAACCCGGTGTAACTCCGTCTCTACTAAAAGGTACAAAAAACCAGCCGGGCGAGGTGGCGGGCGCCTGTAGTCCCAGCTACTTGGGAGGCTGAGGCAGGAGAATGGCGTGAACCCAGGAGGCGGAGCTTGTAGTGAGCTGAGATCTGGCCACTGCAGTCCAGCCTGGGCCACAGAGCGAGACTCCGTCTCAAAAAAAAAAAAAGAAAGATATTATCACCAGTTGATTATGTTTTCTTTCATTACTTTGAAGATACCTCCTCATTGTCTTCTGCCCTGCACCATTTCTGACAAGATGATTGGTGCCATTATCTTTGTTCCCCCGTACATAATGTATCTTTTAAAAATCTCACCACTTGTAAATGTCTATCTTTCTCACTGGTTTTCAGTAATTTTATTATGATGTGCCTTGGTGTGGTTTTATGTTTCTTATACTTGGAGGTCATTGAACTTCTTGGCTTAATGGGCTTATAGATTTCATGAGATTTGAAAATTTTCCAGCTGTTTGAAAAAACATGTTTATCTGTTTTTTGTTTGTTTACTTCCTCTTCCCCTTCTTGCCACTTCAGTTACACAGTTTGATATTATCCCACAGGTCACTGAGTCTCTGTTCTTCTCTTTCTTTCTCAATCTCTGCTTCATTTTGGGTAGTTTCTATTGCTATGTCTTCAAGTTCACTGATCTTTTCTTCTGTAGCACATTATCTATTATTCCCATCCCAATAAAAATCCCAGCAGGATTTCTGAAAAATAGAGATTGACCAGCTGATTCTGAAATGTACATAAAAAGCCAAAGGACTTCAAATAGCTATTGATTCTACCCAATGTATTTTTCATTTGTTACTGTATTTTTCTTCTCTAGATATTCTATCTGGGTCTCTTTACAGCCTCCATTTCTCTTGTCGACATATTTGTTGTTTTGTTTTGTTTTGTTTTGTTTGAGACAGAGTCTCACTCTTGTCACCCAGGCTGCAGTGCAGTGGTGTGATTGTGCCTCACTGCAGATTGGGCTCAAGCAATCCTCCCATCTCAACCTTCCAAGTAGTTGAGAGTGCAGGCATGCATGACCATGCCTGGCTCATTTCCTTGTATTTTGTAGAGAAGGGGTTTCACCATGTTGCTCAGGCTGGTTGTCCTGAACTCCTGGATTCAAGCAGTCCTCCCGCCTCAGACTCGCACAGTATTGGAATTACAGGCATGAGCCACCACGCCTGACCATCATATTTGTTTTGTTTTATTTTGCTTTGATGTTCTTGAGCACATTCATTAATTATTTCAACATTTTTGTCTATTATGTCTATCATCTCTGTCACTTGTGAGTCTGTATCTAATTACTAATTTTCTCCAGGTTAAATTGTATTTTCTGGCTTCTTTGCATGCCCGATAGTTTATTATTTGATGCCAGACATTATGAATTTTATGTTGTTGTATTATGGATTTTGTGTTATTTCTTTATTATTTTATTTTATTTTTTATTTTTTTGAGACTGGATCTCGCTCTGTCGCCCAGGTGCGATCTCAGCTCCTGGAGCTCACTGCAACCTCTGCCTCCCAGATTCAAGCAATTCTACCTCAGTCTCGCAAGTAGCTGGGATTACAAGTGCCCGCCTCCACGCCCGGCTAATTTTGTATTTTTAGTAGAGACGGAGTTTTACCATGGTGGCCAGGCTGGTCTCAAACTCCTGACCTCAAGTGATCCGCTCACTTCGGCCTCCCAAAGTGCTGGGAATCCAGCCACTGGCCTGGATTTTGTGTTATTTCTTTAAATAGTACTGCACTTCGTTCTGGTGCACAGTTAAATTATGTAAGACTGTGGGTCTTCTTGAGGCCCACTTTTAACTTCTATTGGGGTGAGTCTAGAGCAGTCTTTAGTGTGGGGTAGGACTCTACCTAATGCCCTATTTATGGCAAAGCCTCTTCGCTTTTAGTGGGAACGCAAACTATTCCCAGCTGCTTAGCTCGAGGTATCGTCCATCCTAGTTTTTCTGGTCATTTTCTTTCACACATTCAAATTACTGCTCAGTCAGGGACTTAGGAGAAACTATGCAGATTTCCAGAGCTAGTGAGTGGCCTCCTCCCTGCCTCCCCTCCTCCCCTGCATCTCTCCTTCTCTCCTTTCCTCCTTCCCTCTCTTCCTTTCTGCAGTTCCCTTTTCCAGTCTTGTGCCTAATATTCTGGCTGTCTTGGCTTCTGTGAATGCCAGTTTCTGTCTCCTCGCCACAGGAGACCGCATCAGGCAATAAGCAGGGCTGTTGTAGGGTTTACTTCATCTGTTTCTCTTCTCTCAGCAATGACAGTCCCGTGCCACCTGCTGACCAATGTCTGGAAACCATTGTTTCGTGTGTTTTGTACATTTTTCTGGTTGTTTCAGGTGGAAGGGTAAATGTGGTTCACTTTACTGCAATGTAAATTTTTCTTTTTTTATTGAGACAGGGTCTGGCTCCGTCACCCAGGCTGGAGTACAGTGGCACTCACTGCAACCTCTGCCTCCCAGGCTTAAGTGATCCTCCCACCTCAGCCTCCTAAGTAGCTGAGACTAAAAGTGTGTGCCACCATGCCCAGCTAATCTCCTTTTTTTGTAGATGGGTCATCTCCAGGTGACTCAGGCTGGTCTTGAACTCCTGAGCTCAAGTGATCTACCAGCTTTGGCCTCCCAAAGTGCTGGGATTACAGGCATGCACCACTGCACCTGGCCTGCAACATATATTTTTGATGTATACAAGCTGTAAGTAGAGACAAACATGGATAAACAGATATATTTATTGGGGGTGAATGCTTAACCTTTTTTCTGATGAGTGACAATCAAAAAGTTTAGAGAATGATCTAAGACAAAGATTAGACACCTTGGCCAGGCATGGTGGCTCACGCCTGTAATCCCAGCACTTTGGGAGGCTGAGGTGGGTGGATCACGAGGTCAGGAGATTGAGACCATCCTGGCTAACACGGTGAAACCTCGTCTCTACTAAAAATACAAAAAATTAGCCGGGCGTGGTGGCGGGCGCCTGTAGTTCCAGCTACTCAGGAGGCTGAGGCAGGAGAACAGCGTGAACCCAGGAGGCGGAGCTTGCAGTGAGCCGAGATTGCGCCACTGCACTCCAGCCTGGGCGAGGAGCAAGATTATGTCTCAAAAAAAAAAAAAAAGATTAGACACCCTTTTTTCCTTCCATTCGTATTTTTTAAAATAAAGATTAAATACCTTAGTATATATGAAGTCTTTAACTGTTTGGTCCCTTGTTTTATACTTTTATCAAAAATGAATCTTTGGCCTGGTGGCTCAAGCCTGTAATCCCAGTGCTATGGGAGGCCAAGGGAGGATTGCTTGAGGTCAAGTTTGAGACTAACCTGGGCAACATAGGCACACGCTGTCTCTACAAAGAAAATTTTTTTAAAAACTAGTTAGGCATGGTGGCATGCACCTGTAGCCCTAGCTACTTGGGAGGCTGAGGTGGGAGGATCACTTGAGGCCAATAGTTTGAGGCTGCAGTGAGCCATGATAGCACTACTGCACTCCAGCTTGGGCAACAGAGTAAGACGCTGTCTCAAAAAGAAAAGAAGGCTTGAATGTCTTCCCCTCAACCTCTCCAACCTCTCCCTTCTCACTGCCCAAATGTTTGCTGTATTCTACATATTTTACTAAGCATTTACTCTCATCATTATTAAGTATGGTGAAATATTTCTCTGGATCATATCATAGTCTTAATGGGACATCTTTGTGGAATACCGAGGGTTTACACTATATTTAAATGTTAATCTGTTAAAGTCATTGTTTTGTTTTCCTTATAATTTGTAGAAGGAGAACTATCTTTAGATATGTTTCTGACTTTTTAAGAGAATTGGCGTAGTGTTTTAGACTTGTTGAGTTCATTAGAACCAGATTGTATTTGACTCTTTAATTATCACCAGGTTGTCATGAGTGAATTCAAATTCCTATGATAAACACAGTTTATACGTTCAAGTAATCAAACACAGTTTTCTACAAGAAACTATCCAAACAGATCTAGTTTACTATAACAAACATTCAGAACCTTAAAGTTCAAGTCAACAGTCTTTGGAAGATAACGCTTCAAGCTTAGAATCGTTCAGTAAAGCTCCTTGCCCTTTCTTGTAAATAACGATTACAGCAAATATTTATATACCATTGACTTCTTTTTCTTAAATGCTTTTACTTATATTAATTCATTAGAAACTCAATTTTATGATGACAAGCTGAAGGAAAAGTTTAAATTTAATTTAAATTTTCTAGTTACTGGCACATAAATATTTGCTGTTTGCTTCTTCCTAATCTGTGTAAACAAAGGGTAACAGCTAACCCAGTGCTTTGCATTCTCAAAGCCACTCGAGTCAACAACTCTATCACATCAAATTTCTTTCAGGGTTTCTCATTAACTGCAGCTGAAATTTGTGGCTTCTGATTTCAACTTTAATTATACGTCAAGGTTTGCATTAAATAATTTTTGGTTTATAATTTTCAATTTCTATAGCTTAAGCATCAATTATTCTAAGTTTGTATCTTTACTCTACCCTTAATAGCTATAGGACCTTGGGCATATTATTGAACCAGTTTGCCTTGAAAGCAGTTATCTGAAAAATCTGGATGCTACTAGTACCCACCTCATAGGATTGTCATGGGAATTAGATGAGATGTCATCTGCAGAACACATAGAACAGTGACTGGAACTTAATAAACTGCTTGATAAATTTAGTGGTGGTGGTGGTGGTAATAGTAACTGCTTAATAAATTTATTTGTAGTAGAAGTTCTAGTAGTAATAACTGTTTAATAAAAGCAGTAGTAGTATTTAATGGCTATTTAATGAATGGTATAGTTAGTGGTTATACCATAAATTATTTAATCAAGCTCCTACTACTGGACATTTTGTTTATTCCTCATTCTTCATAATCATAAAAATGCTGAAATTAATATATTTGTGCACATAGTTTTTTTCTTGCTTTGGGTGATTTTCTTAGGAAAGTGTCCCAGAAATTAGATGGTTGTCTGAAACACAACTGGATGGAGAGGGTGAAAACCATGCCAGGTCATCCTCCACAGCCCCTTTATCTTCTCCCTCCCACCATGGTGTCTCCCCTTCCCTCCTCTTACCCCTCTCTGGCGTATGGTGACTCTGAGGCAGGGTAAGAAGCAGGGGGTCCCCCAGGTGGGCATCTCATAATACATCTCCCTCCCTCCCACACCATCCAGCACGACTAGGGGTTAAGTGACATGTGACATGAAATGTGCTATCCCTCCTAGGGCCATTTGCATTGTAACAGCAGCTGAGACCTTAGGCCAAATGAAAAATGGGCTGATGGTGACTTAGGAAACAATAAAAAAGCACGTTGAAACGGCAAAGCTCCTTCAGTGTGGGTGTAGGGGAAGAGAGGAAGAGGAGAAGAATGAGGTGATCATCAGCTCGGGAATGCTCCTTGCCACATCCTAGATCAGGCCCTGCCAACTCTGGCTTGAAGCGACACTCAAGCCTAAGGCAGCACTCACCAATCTTTTTCTCATCATGGCACACATAAAAATGATAACATTCTTATGTCACGTCTGAGTATGGAACACGGAAGTGCGCACCTGGGAGCTCCTGAGTGCTGAAGGATCGGTATCCCAATAGACCTGTAACTTTGTGGCGCAGAACTGCAGGTTCTCTGGCCTTGTGGGCTCTTTCGTGCCAGTCTCCTTCCCCGTCTCCTCAGCTCTCCGATGCCGCTTCCTAAAGCGCTGTTTCATTATGTCACGCCCTACTCAGTTACTCTCAACCTTCCCCTCTCTCCTAGCTGGGCATTCAAGACCCTTCTCATTCTGGCCTCAATCTCTTTCCAGTCCCACCTCCTTTTGCTCCCATCCGAGGACGCGGCTCCAGCTGGGCACCACACCCTGCCCCGCCAACATCGCATTTGTTCCAGCCTCTCACTCTGTGCTCACACTAGTCCTACTTAGCATGCCTTCCTTTCACCTCTGCTTTTACTCTCACCCCTCATCCCAGGCCTAACCCAGTCCCCATCCCTTCTGGGAAGCAGCTCTGTCTGCATTAGCCCTTCCCTGCATATCAGTAGCCTTCACGCTATGATCCATTCACTCGGCCTTTGACCCTGTAGTCCAAATTACCTTTTCATGTGTGTGGCTTGTGTCCCCAGCCAGGATGAGGACAGACATGTAAGGCACAGAAGGGCACGAGCTTTGGAGCCCAGGGACTGCCATGCTCACTGCCCTGGGATGCATTTCTTCTATAAATACAAAAGATCTTGGCCAGGCACAGTGGCTCACACCTGTAATCCCAGCACTTTGGGAGGCTGAGGCGGGTGGATTGCTTGAATCCAAGACCAGCCTGAGCAACACAGTGAAACCCTATCTCTACAAAAATACTAAATAAACAAATATAAAAGATCTAACTCTTGGAGTGGCTGTGAGGCTCACCTTCGTGCATATAAAGTAACTAATGTGTGTCATGCACATAGTAGGGCCAGCTCAAGCAACGGGCTGCCTTTCCTCTCCATGGCACTGGTCACACGACAGATAGTGGGCAAAAGACCTATGGGTCTCCCTCCAAGCCCCAGGGTAAGGTAGTGGTTGGCATACTGCCCTGCGCCCATCATGGGTGCTAGACCCTCAGTGCAGTCCTCGTCCCCTACCCAACAGACCGCTTCCTGGAGCTGCATATGTACATGACATCTGCACTGGGCAAGAATGACATGAAGGCCATTGGCCTGCAGATGGCCCTTGACCTCTTGGCCAACAAGGAGAAGAAAGACTCCATCACGGGGCTGCAGACGCGCACCCAGCCTGGGCGGCCTGACTGGAGCAAGGTAATGCCAACTGGAGCCCTGCAGCTTGCAGATATGGATGAAGCTGAGAGCCCGAGGCAGCAGTGGGGCAAGGTCAGGGGCGAAGTGTGAGGTTAAGAGTTCAGAGTCCAGCAGGGACCTCATGGTGCAAAAGGTAAACAGGGTAACTACACTGGCTTTATCACTAGCCTTTGTTCCGTCATTAGCCTCAGTTTCCCCATCTGTTCAGACAGGAAGTCAGTCTCTGTGACCTCAAAGACCCCTGCAGCCTTGACTCCCTATGGACCAGTGTCAGAAGGCCTGAGTGGACAAGGACCTGGAAAAACACCAGATCTTATCATCTCGTTACAAATGGGGAAACTGAGGCACAGAGACATGAAATAGTTTGCAATCGTTTTATTTTATTTCTCAGATTGGTTTTGTTATTATTTTCCTTCCCTGAACACTCACCTGTCAGGGTATACAGTTTGCAGGAAGTGGCCCAGAAGGTGCTGCTTTTAAAAGTGCTGCAGATGACCCCATGTCTGGGTCACGACAGCTGAGTGGGAGGGGAATGTCCGTGGTGAGTGCTTGGGCATCAAAGAGGACTTTCAGAAAAAGGCAATTCATAAGCAGAATTTGGGGTAGAAAAGGGTCCTCTCTGGGGGAAAGACTGACATCAGGAAAGATATTTAAATCACAGCAGGTGGCCAGCCCTGGGGACTAACACTAGGTTCAGACTCTCACGGGAGTCCCAGAGCACTGTATGCATCTCTCTGCATATCTAATTTAGTGCCTATCTCCCACAGTTGCAGATCCTTGAGTGGAGGGCCTGGGTCTTACTTATTTCTGGCCCTGGTCCCCTCCCTGGGGTTCTGGGTCATGTTGCCAGTTGAACAAATGGCTGTTAGTTGAATGGCTGAGTGTCGAACTCTGCTGTAAAATCCAGCAGCTGTGCCATGCAGCTCCTTGTGGAAAATGGGGATGTTTATTGCTGCCGACCTGTTATGCTGTTACCTCCGGGCAGTTGTATCACTGGTGAGTCAGCAACTCCACCTATCTTTCCTCTTCTCTTCCTCAACCCCATTTACTCCAGGTGTTCCAGAAAGTGGCTGCTGAGAAGAAAGGCAAGGTGCAGGTCTTCTTCTGTGGCTCCCCAGCTCTGGCCAAGGTGCTGAAGGGCCATTGTGAGAAGTTCAGCTTCCGATTTTTCCAAGAGAATTTCTAGCCTCACCTCTCCAAGCTGTGCCCCAAATCCACACCATGGGTCTGCTTCATCGCATTAGTATAAACACTCCCACAGGGACCAGCCTCAGACAACCCTCCCAATAAGACAAAGCCTAGGTACCCCCCAATCCTGCTCAACGCGGTAAACAGGAGACCCCAAGGGACAAATGAACTTCCTCTAGAACCCAGGGGAAGGGACAGTGCCTTGTTCAGTCTGCTGTAGATTCTGGGGTTGCTGTGAAACTGAGGAAACCAGAGGCTGGTGACTGGAGCTTGGGGGTGGGGTTCGAGGGCAACCACTCCCCCAAACATTTTCTGACGGAGCCTTCCCCTACATCCATGGTCCCAAACCTGCCCAATCATCACAGTCATTTGGAAGCTTGTTTCTCCGGCATCTTATAAAATTGTTCAAACATACAAAAAGTGAGGAGAATCATACAGTGAACAGTGTTACCTACTTTCTAGACTCTTCCGTTAATATTTTGCTCTGTTTATCACATAGGACATCAGTTCCTCTTCCCTCTTTTCCATCTGTCAACTTATCTGACTTTTTGCATGCATTTTCAAGTTAGGTGCAGATATCTCAGCACACCTTGCCACTTGGAGGAACCTTCTTTAAATGCACATTCCTTGGTCCCACTATCAGAAATTCTGATTCTGATGATCTGGGAATGAAACCTGAAATATGTATTTTCCACCAAATCCATTTGCATCGGGAGAAATAAGCAGCATCTTTCCCTGCCCCTCCTTGTGTCTTCGTCTCCTCATCTCCCTCTCTCTCCTGGCGCGTCCCTCAGAGCTTCTCCAGTCTCTGAATGCTGGCCTCTTCCTTCTCTCTGTGTGCTGAGTCACTTGAGAAGCAAGATGGAGACAGCCTCTTTTTGTGCCTCTCTCTGTGTCGTGGAAAGGTCAAGTGCCTGGGGATGAAGCAGGCTAAGCCCGGAAGCTCAGCTCAGCCACACCCCAGCTGTGTGGCCCTGGAAGCTTCCCCATGTCTGTTTCTTTCGCCTGTGAAATGGGCTGATGCCATCCCTCAGTCACAGTTGCTGTGAGGTGAAATGAGACGCCAAGTGCTCAAGACATTCTTCCCCCACCTCAGTGCAGCTCCTTGCTGCTCCAGGCTTTCGTATGTCTACATCACTTCTCCCCTCCTGGTTCCCTCTATCTCTGTTTTCCAGCCTCTGTTTACATCTGTCCCTGTCTGGACAGGGGGGAACAGCAGAGGGAGCAAAGGCTTTCTCAGTACATACTATGGGGAGGAGCGGCCCTGGGCAGAGGATCGGGGGGGCCTCACCTCCTCCGTTTGATCTGGACATTTCCATCTGTGCCACACCATGAGGTCCTGTGAGCCCCACATTTCCTGGGCATCCTCCACCTTGCAGTCAGTCCTGCTAGGTTCTCTTCTTGACAGTGTAAAGCACCCTTCCCCAAGGCTGCCATCATGGGGTTGGAACTAGGCACTTTCCAATGGGATAGTAGCTGGCACCTTTCTTTTCCATGGGTTGGAAGTCCATGGTTGGGAAGGGGGAGGTGAAGAAGCCAGATCATAACCTGGACGATGACATCCCTTATCTAAGGTGGGGCTGGGATGCAGCAGATTGGGGGCGGGGGGGAGGCTGGGTGTGACGTGCAGGGGATGAGCCAGTTGGGCAGATGGAAGAATGAAGGTAGGGGAAAGCTGTCTTTTGAAAGGGGCAATAGGAAGGGATGGTGGAGGAAGAAGCTGAGGCAAGCCCCAGGGAGGGGAAGGCAAAACATACCCTGGGGACTGGGACAGATCAGGATGGGAGTGAGGATGTGGTCTTTGATATGAGGAGGAACAGGAAGAAGAATGTGAGAGGAGGAGTGGGGCCTGGCTGCCAGCCCTGCAGTCTAGGAGAGGCTAATTCGATTTGGGTGGGCGGAAAGTGGGGATCACACTTGCTCCGAGCCTCCATCTACCGGGACCGAGAGTCAACAGGGCCAGGAGACCTGGTGCTGGGGCCTTCCAACCGGATTGTGTTTAATTTCCAGCAAGCCTGGGGAGGCACACAACCCACCGGGGAAACTCACACCTGGAGTTTTACCAGCCTGAGGCCACACACTCTTGGAACCTCTTTCCCTCTGTTGAGTCTGTACTTTCCCTTCTGCACAGGCTTGGGAAGGCTTGGACAATACACTCTCTGGAGCACAGAAGGAAACTAAAGAGAGTGTCCTGACTTAGGCTGGAGGATGTAAAGAGGGTGTGCCCAAATCATTTGGAAACGTGGCAGAATCTGTTTAGCACAGGCTGTCTCACACATGCACTCAATACACACACACATTCGCATGTCACCATTTTGGATTCTTTCCAGTCTATCTACACCGCCTTAACACTTTTGAGCCCTGTCCTCAGTCCTTTGCTGTCTTGTAACAAATTTCCACCAGGCTCCCACCCATATATACAGATAGTTAGTTGTTCGTTTAGGACTTAATATTACAGTGAGTGGGAGCAGGTGGAAGGACTTGGACATACGATTCTAAAATCCATGAATGCCCACATGTGTGACGACTGTATGCCCGTGTCCTGAGGTTTTCTCTCCAGACAGATTCCAGTTGCCCACGAGAGGGCGCTGCAGAATCACGGATCTCGAGAGGGTTTGTTTCCCAGGAAGTGAGACTGGTCCCTGAGTGGCCGTGAATCAAAAAGAAAGGGGCCGGGAAGACAGCGCCCTGTTCCAAAGCTCCCCACTAGAGGCAAAACCTCCAGGCTCCATCTCTGTGAAGTCAAGAGACTTCATGCTCAAGGTCAGAGTTTCTCTAGCTGTCAGCTTCTCACCACCGCCGCCTTCCCCACAAAACTCTACCCTCCCCATACCCAGTGTCCAGTTCTGGGCTTTCCTCTTTTCTCCTTGCAACAAAATGTCCATCGGTGAGGTCCAATTGAGCTGAACAGGCCTGGCTCGGGGAGAGTTCACAGGTGCAGGCTCTGTCTGCCCCAGTGGACATGTCATTGAAGGCAGCAGGACCACACATGTGAGTGGATAGCACGCATGGTCTGGCCATCTGGATGTTTCCCAGATGTGCCCATGTGCATCATCAGCCGTCAACAGGAAAACGCATCCGGATGGCCGGCTGACTTTTCTCCTTTCACCAGATGTTGGCAATGCTGCAGACACATCTGGGCCCACAACAGATAAGGCTGACACACACAAAGACAAGCGAGAAGGAGCAAAGGCCAGTTATCAGCACGTGTGCCCATCCTCACCCATCAAGCGGCAAACTCCCCAGGGCCAGACATGTGGACCCGAAGCCTAGCACAGAATAGACGGGATGTCGGTTCCTCCCAGGGCAAGGGGTTACTTAAATGGAATTATCCTTACAAAGAGTCTTTTGCACCTAATTGTCACTTGTAATTTGAGGCACAAAAGCACAAACACAAGGCCACTGAACCACTTTGCCAGGCGCCACTGCATTGTTCTGTGAGGACAGCGCTGAGGGAGACAGCAGGCATTCCTGAAATGACCAATCAGGCAGGCCACTCCCGGATGAGCCGCACAAGTGCAGGCTATTAATACACTGAGCCAGGGGCATTCGTGGGAGGGGAGGGGGCGTGGGCAACATGGAGAGTCACCAGACTGGCAGACAAGGTCGAAGGTAGGGAGGGATGAGGAACATTAGCCGAGACTGGCTCTGGGCCAACTTGTTGGAGATGCAGTGGACAAACCTTTGCCCTCTGGGAGGCAGAGCACTGACTTCTACACTTGCCTCTGCCCCAGGCTGCTGTGTGACCTTGGGTGTATCCTTTGACCTTTCTGAGTTCTCACTTTCTTATTATAAAGTGAACAGATCAAGTATGTATGTGTTTAAGCCCTTGTGTATGCATTTACAATGGTCATTTCTAGAAGGATACATGAAAATATATTTATCTGTGTGCTCTGGGGAGTGGGAATGGAGGGATACAATGAAGGAAAGGATTTTGTGTTTTTGTTTTCCTTTTTACCCTTCTGTAAAGTTTAAGTTTTATTACTGTTATGGTTTTATTTTAAAAAGAAACCCAAAATAGAATGTCGTGTAAAAGAAAATAAACCAAGTACCAAGTCTTTGATATGATCCTATTTATAGCACAGAAAATAAATGATATATGTATATCATGTGGGGATAAATAGATAAAAATACACAGAAAGACAGTTAGAAGCCAGCCCTAATCTGTCTTGGGCCCAGATGTGTCTACAGCATTGTTAACATCTGGTGAAAGGAAAAAAGTCAGCCAGCCATCCTGCTGCGTTTTCTTGTTGATGGCCAACGATGCCCAAATGCCAAGCAGTTCGCAGTGGTTAACTGTGGAGGAGGCAAAGGAGGACTTGAATGGTTTCCCGTTATCTGTTTCCTGTATTTGTGTGCTACCTGAGTAAGGTTTCACTTCCTGCATTACTCATGTGATATTTTACTTTTTAATTTATGTACTTTTGTATGGCTTTTATCTATTTTTTAAGAGTAAAACAAAATGCACAGATTATCTGCAGTGTTGTCTAAGATCCTGAATATTGATTTGTTTTCAAGTGAAAGTATTTCAGGCCTAAGCCAAGGGACTGGCCCTCCACGTCAGGGGTCACTCCCTGGGCTCTTCAAAAAGGGAGGCTGCTATCGTGCCCATTATCAATATGCTGCTGGCCCTGAATGGCTTAAGTATTAAAATAAAAGGCCCTATCCAGGCCCAAAACTAGTCCAGAAGGACTGTGGATGCCCTGGGCATACACGTGAAATTGTGTGCACAGGGCCTAAGCCCAGCACCAGCCCAGCCTGGGAGTTCAGATGCCTCAGGGCACACTGTCTGTGCTAAACAAATACTCATATTAACCAGCCTTCCTGACAGATTGATGCATCTTTTTATGATCTGTCTTTACAATATGACGACTCTCTCCTTTTAAAAATAAGATTAATTCAGACAAGACATTTATTTTATGAGGAAATTCATCCCAGGGGGGAAAATACTCGAGCTGAATGCAGAGATGGCTGGAAAGAGACTTGACTCTCAAGGAAGCTTCCAGCCTCCAACCTTCACCACCCAGCTGTGGCCCCAAAGGGCTGCCCTAATACTACTCAGGGACAAATGGGCCCTCTTTAACTACCCTAGCCGTGTGAATGTAGCCTGCTGGAGAAAACAAGAAACAAAGACAGGTAGTGAGTTTTTGTATGGCAGGGAAGAAAAGGATGCATTTTTTGGTAAAGGAAAAAAATTCTGAGATTTACCCAAATGTGGCTGGACGTGAGTTTTTACATACAGATTAAGCTTGTCTTTAAATAATCCTAAAGGATGTTCAAGAACAGTGAATGATTTGTCTCTGTGTCCCCAGTGACTAGAATAGTGACACCACCTAGTAGGTGCTTGGCATGTTTCCTGAATGTTTCCACTGCTATGATCTGTTTCAGCTGCCGACCCCATGAGGTACCCTTGACTCCTCTCTCTCCCCCATCTTCTTCCTTCAGCCAATCACCAAGCCTGTCAACATGGCATTCTAAATGCTTCTCAAGCACATTTCCTTCCCCATTGGCCCTGCCTTGGTTCAGTCCTTAAATTGCCTGTTACCTGGACTGGTGCAGCAGAGACAGACTGGAGAAAGGAAGACCAGTTAGAAGGAAAGGAAACTCGGAAGACCAGCCAGCTAACTGGTCTTCCTTTCTCCAGCCTGGCTCTGATCCATCCTCCACACACTGCTGTGGGTCTGACTGCACACCTTCTTTTTGGAGGACTCTCCTGTCATAGCCGTCAAACTCCTGAGTCTGGCACACAAGCCCTCCCCCACGTAAGCCCTGGATGAAGATCTACCACCATTGCAGCCAGTATTACCTGGCCGTTGCCTACCTCTCAGGTCTTGGCAATGTCCACCTTGCTCTTTGTACTTTAACATCATTTCATGCTCCCCCAGGACACTGTGCAGCTTCGCACCTCCAAACCTTTACTTCTGCATTGCCTGACGCTTGGAGCACCCGTCCCGGTTTCCAGATTGAGATTTCAGAACACTTTATCATCAGCCCACCTGTAAAGGCTTCCTTGCTGGTCCCTCCCATTGCAGAATAAACAGCCTGCTCCGTAGGATTGTACTGTATGTACCTACTTGTACCTACACATGTATTGCACGGTACTGTATTTGCCTACTTGTCTATGAACTCCTCGTGGGCTTTGTCTCCCCAGTGCCTGGTGATCAGAATAAGTGTTGGGGAGCCGCTGTGACTCCGTTGAGCCTCCATCTCATTCCTTTCTCTGCTGCTCCCCTTCAAGAGTAAGAATATCCCACCATCCCCACAGGCAGACAGGACCAGTGGTACAGGTGGGTAGAGCAGGCGGCTGCCTTTCAAGGTGCACCTTCAGGGGCCCTAGAAAGATCCCGCCTCCCCACAGCTCTAGATCTCCCACACATGCTTTTGTTCCATAGCCAGGGATCGGGTTGAATTTGCAAACCCTACAAATCCATTGGCAGAGGCGCACTCCACCTTAAAATCACACTTAGATGGGACAGGCTGGAGACAGAGCTGCTCCCAGCTCACCCTTGGTAAAATGAGGAGGTGGAGCTCGTGGTCCCTGGTTCCTTTGTGCTACCTCCTCCTTCTCTTCCTCATTCTTCTCCCTCTTTCTTCTTCTAACTCAAAAGAGATGAATGACTTAGAAAGCAAATGAATCAGAGATAGGGAAAGTAAAAAGAGAGGTAATTTTGCCAAGTTATTATTCAAAGGAGCTCTCTGGGACTGAGAGCAAGAATGGCCCCATCAATCACCCAGCAGAATGGGGCAGGCAGGGGACCCAGCACTTGGTGTCTGTGGATAACTCTGTGCGTGAACAATCAGGCCAGGAGCCTGGGGCCCTTGCCAGATACCACAGAGGAAAGAGGCCAGAGGGACACTGAATGGGGACAGTTAGCCCAAAGGCCTGAAAGGGCTTCACCGACCTGCTTTACTCAACAGAGCCCCCTGAAAACCCCATTCTAGTGTGGGCCAAGAGTGGGAGGAGGGAGATATGACTGGCAGGGGTGTGGCAGGAGCCTGTTCTCCCCAAGGTGTTGCTACCCTGAGGGAAGAAGCCACTGCCCCATTGGATCAGATGGGCATCCAAGCCATACTCATTCCTGCATTCCAGGCCTTAGCCCAGTGAATGCATTCTCACCTGTAAAATGGGGATGATAATAAGATTGGTACTATTAGGTAGGGTAATAGTAAGGATTAAATGAGTGCATGTACATGAGGTGCTTAACTCAGTGCCTGGCATGTAGTATATTTCAGTCAATGTTGTCTGTCATCATCCTCATCACAATTACATTCTATGGAGGTGGGCAGACAAAAACCAAGTAAACAGATGAATAAACAATGACATTGTGGAGAGTAAGAGCTCTGAGAAAACAAAACAGGGAAATGGCAGAGAGTAAGTGCAGAGAGGAGCACGGGTACCTGGAGTCAATACCCTGGGGCGCACATGCCAGGAGTTGTGTGATGACAGGAAGTCATGAAATGCTTGGTGTTTTAGTTGTCCCTGTACCCCGTAAAGTGAGGGCAGCAATGCCCACCTCACCATGGGGAGTGTGGGGGGAGGGGGTGTAGTGTGAGAATGTATGTGAGTGCAAGTGTGTGCTCATGGGTGTGAGTGTGTGCATTTGGGGAGGAGGTAGAGAATTGGATAAGGTACAACTGTAAACTATCAGCATTGGGGCACAGAGAAAGGTTCAATAAATGATGATCACTGTTTCTGCCTATGGCAAGCCTCAATAGATACTAATTCAATGATAATGTGATTTAGAAATTTTCCAGATGTTAGGACTTTCTCAGGGAAGGGTTATTCAACAGGGAGGTCGCCGTGGGTCCCCCGCCTTGCATGCTCCCCTCCTCAGCTCCACTGCCCCCTGGAGGTCTCTACAGCCCCTCATTTTCATGTCCTTTGTGACCAAGCCACATTTAGAGGCCTAATAAATGCCTTCCCTTGAAGAGAGGACCATCAGGCTACAGGATAGGGGAGAGCAGCCCGGAGGCAGTGCCCCTCCCTGCGTCCTTCTCCAAACACTGATGATCCCGGGCTGCAAGAGGCGGTAGAGATCAACTCCCAGCCCCTCCATCTCATTAGCGCTGCATTATGAATTCCAGGGATAATGTATGTGATTTCCTCTCCTGATTGCTGCTGAAATCTCCTGCCTGTTTATCAAATCCCAGCCATGCTCTGCAGCCCTCTGCTCCTTGGCTCTGGGCTCCTCTTCTCCAGAGGAGGAAAACAAGGAAATGCTCCTAGGGGATTCTGGCTCTAGAGAAGAGGATCATGGTGAGAGTGAGCAGGAAATAAGGTTGGCTTTAGGGGCAGAGGGCAGAAGGGCTCCTTAAAGCACCTGACCGCCAACCCAGGTCCGCACTGAGGCTAAGCTCCTGGGGAGGAAAGCCCTACTAAATCAGCTGAGACCTACTTTGTCACCATTAGACAACCACTCATTCGTTCGTTCATCCCACAGGCATTGGCTGAGGTGTCAGGCACTGTATCAGTTAACAAGGATACCAAGATGAAGCACAGGCCCTGCCCTGGAGTGAGAGGGAAACACACAGGCCCATAGTGCCAATACAAGGGGCAGATGCCAGCACAGTCCTCATGAGGTGCTGGGGCAGCATGAAGGAGAGAGGAAGCAAGGTCAGTGTGGGGACGAGATGACCCCAGGTGGTGGTCTTGAAGGAGGAATGAGACTTCACCAGCTGGAAAACAGGGGAGGGGAGTGTATATCTGTGCACACAAGTCCTGGCATGTGAAAAGACCCAGAAGTGTGAGTTGCTGGGTGGGATCCGCCTATCTTGGGGTGGCTGGAGGCCAGGTCAGGAGGCAGCGGGAGAGGAGGACAGGCACAGTGATGGACCTCGAGGCTGTGCCAAGGAGTTTGACTTTAATCTGAAAGCAAGGAAGATCCACTAAAAGGTGGAAAGCAAGGGCGTGTTTGGTCCCATCCACCTTTTGGTGGATCTAAAATCAGGCGATGGGATGAGACACACCCTTGCTTTAACACCTTTCAGTGGATCTTCCTTGTTTTAACACCTTTTAGTGGGACAGGGATGGGCCTGGACCCCATGGATCAACACCTTTAGCAGCTGTGAGCAGGGCATGTTCCCTAGAAGGAACATGGGCAGGACAGGCAGGGAAAGTGCCTATGACAATGAACGCTTTGAACTGTGCATTCAGTTGCCACCAGATCCCTTTTCACTTTCTCTGGGCACAGGTTGTTTCAGATGTGTGCGTGTCATCTCCTGCCAGTCTGAAAGACCCCCGAGGCTGGATCCTTCCTTTCCTCTTCACACGTCCTACTTGGAAAAGACCGTAGGAAACAGCAAGCACTCAATAAGGACTTTTTGCCTCATCTTGGATTGTTTCAATGCCATTTTACAATTATTTCACTATTTGCTTACTGTTTGCAATGATATATTTGCCACTGAATGTTTACCTTTTCCAGTGTCTACCTCCCCTGCAAACACAGAGACAACCCGACTCTGACTACCTGCCCAATTTCCTTCTCCCTTCTCCCTTGCGAACTGAACCCTGCCTTGTTCTGGGTAGTCCCAAGTGATAAACAGTGACCAAAGTAACCATGAAGATTCTGAGTGAGCCCAGGCCTATGGGAGGATCTGCTGGAGATTCCAGGGAAGCTTTTGCTCTTCTGCTGAAAGGAACGAGGGAGGCTGGACCATCTCTTTCTCCTGCTTCCTGTCTTGACTGAGATTCCTGGACATCCTGAGGTCTCCTATGCCCATGAAGCAGAAACCCCAGGCATTCAGGACAGTGACAAGGCCCTTCCCTGATCCAGGCTGCCTTCTTGCTCTATGAGGGCAAGAAGTTTGTTTTTCTCTCTGCTGTTTCCCAGCTCCTAGAACAGCGCCTGGTATGCGGTGGCCACTCAATCATCCTCTGTGGATTGAGGGAAGGTGTACATTCCTTAGGCCACTGTTAGCTGGGAGTTCTGTTACTTACAACTGAACATATGCCTAACTCAGTAACTGTGAAAAATAATAACAGTATATGCTAAGATTATAAATGGAGTAAACTGGGTAGAATCAAAAACTAAGGCACTGCCCTAAAATTTGAAGAAAGTTGCTGTCATGAGCCACCTGTTTTCCTTTCCCCTCAGTTTTTCTCTGCTCAGAGCTGGAACCACTTGCCCCTTGCCCCCTCCAACTTGTACTTGCATCCCTGTTCCTCAAGGGACTGGCAGAATGGCTCATTTTCCTATGAGTCCACGTTTCGTAGTACAGGTCATCACCTTTTGGCCTTGCCTTGACTCCCAGAGCTGAGGATTCAAGCATGACCCAGATCTTCCTGGGCAGGAGAGCTTCAAAGCCCCACCAAACACCAGGAAGGGAGAGAAGCAAAGAAGGGAAAACCCTGAAGTCACTCCTGCCATATGGCTACAGCCTTGCATCATCCCTGATGTGAGCCATTAACCTGCTAACTACCAACCAATTAGCTCTGGTTTGGGCTATGCTTCCCTAGCTTATGTCTCTGCTTCTCCTCAGTCACACAGAGGGGCCCTTATAACCCCTGCCCCTTAGGGGCTGTCCTTGGGGGAGGCCTAAAAGGGTCCTATATAAACAAGTTATACACATCTTTCTGAGCCCCCTCCAATGGGTGCTGAAGAGAAAGTTTCCCCCAGGAGACTCCACAATCAGGGGCATTTACAAAGGGATTATGCTGCCATTCGCAAGTTATGTTTTTACCAAATGGAGTGAAGAAAATGAAGATAATGAAATAACAAGCTTTCTTGAAGTCCCTGCTGCAGGCCTAGAACCTGATTGGCAAGATCCCCTTTGAGACCCATTGTTTTTATATCCATCTGATATCAAACTTGAGTTTCTCAGTTCCCACTCCACGTGCTCCTGTTTTATTGCTATGTGACTATCAATGCCCCCCATTTCCAACCCCAGCCATTCTCTAAACCATCACCTGCGCTTTCCTTCAAAATCCAGCTCAAGACTCTCTCCCTGTAGAAGTGTTCCTAACCCTAACCCAAACCCAATGACCCCATCACTAAACAGTCTGTTTACATCATACTTCCAAGCACACACTTGTGTGTGGATTAGTAAATGTCTAGAATCTTTATACTTGCCTTTGTACAATCTTCTTGCCCAAACTAACTTCCTGAGGGGAGTTGTGGGCAGTTCTTCTGTATCTCTCTTAATGAGAGTCCATGATTTGGTACATAGTGAAAGCTCAAAAATATTGCTGACTTTTTCAATAATCTGTTGCTTTGTAATACACCAGTCCAAAAGTGAATGGCTTAAGTAACAACCATTCTATCATCTCTCGTGAGTCCATAGATTGACTGGGATCAGCTGGCTGGTTCTTCTGTTGCACATGGTAGCAGCTGGGGCTGTGGTCATTTGGGGACTGTACTGGGATGAAGTATCCAGGATAAGTCACTCACTTGGCTGGTGCCTTAAGGGAGTGGATGGAGGCCTGGCTCAGTTGTGAAGCTGGGACAGTTGGGCCTCCCTTCCTCCCTCTCTTCCTCTATCCATATATTCTCAAGGTCTCTCCGTCTCCATTGGTCTCTGTATGTGACCTCTCTAGCACAGAGAGATCACACTTTTTACATAGTGACTTGAGGATCCCCAAGCACAAAAGTATAAGATTTGAGAATTTTTAAAACTTAGACTACAAACAACTTAGTGTCACTTCCAACACACTTTATTGGTTAAAGCAAGTCACAGGCCAGCTCAGATTCGGTGTGGGAGGGGATCACACAAGGGTGATATGATTCACTAAGGGAGGTCTGATTTACTAGGGAACATCTTGGGATACTTGCTACCCCTTGACTGAATGCCCAATAGCATTTATGGAGTCCAGGGTCTGGTTTTCATTAGTGCCAAGATTGCTACAAAAAAACCTCAGCTGTCTCTTCCTCAGACTGTTTTCGTCAAGAATAAGGAGAACACACATACACACACACACTTACACACACACACACACACACACACACACACACACACACACACACACACACACATATATTCATACCACCTGGAAAACTACCATTCCAACCTGTAAAAAATATTTTAAAAAGCTCTAAGAGGGTGAAAATGTGCATATTGTGAAAGAAAGATTAAACACCATCACTATTAGTTGCCCATTTAAAAAAGATGTCTTAAATACATTATTTCATTTGATCTTGATTCCCATCCCCATTTGAGAGATGAAGAAACTGAGGCTCAGAGATGATAAGTAATTTACCCAAAAGGGTGGAGCTAGGTCTGAATAACCCCAAGACTTGTCCCTGATGCCAAAAAGAATTATTAGAATATGAATTAGTGCGGTAGCTCACACCTATAATCCCAGCACTTTGGGAGGCCAAGGTGGGAGGATCACTTGAGCCCAGGAGTTTGAGACCAGCCTGGGAAACATACCAAGACCCCATCTCTACAAAAAAAAATTTTTAAAGAATAGGAATTATGCCTATCAATGATAGACTGGATAAAGAAAATGTGGCATATATACACCATGGAATACTATGCAGCCATTAAAAAGGATGAGTTCATGTCCTTTGCAGAGACATGGATGAAGCTGGAAACCATCTTTGTCAGCAAATCACAAGAACAGAAAATTAAACATCACATGTTCTCATTCGTAAATGGGAGTTGAACAATGAGAACACATGGACACATGGAGGGGGACATCACACACCAGGGCCTGTCTTGGGGTTGGGGGGCTAGGGGAGGGATAGCATCAGTAGAAATATCTAGTGTAGATGATGGGTTGATGGGTGCAGCAAACCACCATGGCTCTTTTATACCTATGTAACAAACCTGCACGTTTTGCACATGCACCCCAGAACCTAAAGTTTAATTTTTAAAAAGCGCAAAAAAAAAAAAAAAAAAATAGGAATTCATGTTTTTAGTCTAAGGAAACTGAGATCCTGAAAGGTGAAATAGTCCAGGGTCCCTCAGCCAGGATCCTGATTCCCCTTTAGAAGACAACGGATGCAAAAGAAAGCACAGGGCCTGATTTGCTGTAGATGTTCAGTAAACACAAGCCCCCATCTCTTCTCCAAACCAGATTTCTTCCACAGCTCGCTGTCATTCGTCCAAAGAACGTAGCCGCTACACTGTGTTATTGGCAGGATTGTGGGCATGACTGATTTCCTTTCTGATTGGGTGGGAAGGCTGAAGGGCGAGTTTGGAAGGGCTCTGTTCCCTTCATCTCACTCTTTTCCCCACTCGCATTTCACGCAACAGTCGTTTGGTTTTTGAGCAATCTGTTCCTGGAAAGCAGAGGAAAGTAACAGATTGATGCATCAACTGCATGTGGCCAAGTGATTTATTTTTAATGTGACTAAACAAGACACACACCTGCCTATGGAAACGTAATCACATTGAATCATCAGGACTTAGACAGCCATTTAGGCAAGGGAAAGACAGAGAGGAAACAGAGGAGAGGAGGAAGAGGAGGGAGAGAAAGAAAGGGGAGGCAGAGGAGCAGGGACAGAAGAGGAGAGAGAAGAAGGGACTGGAAGAGAAGAAAGGGAAGGGAAGAGAAGACTGGGCCAGCTCCCTAAAAATGTTGATTTCAGCAGCATCAGTGAAGCACCCTCAATTGGCCCAAATGCCCCTGGTTTAGCTGTGCTGATGCCTGAAATTTTATAATTAGACTTTCATCCCTATGATTTAACCAAACATAGTATATTCTCCACTAAAGTGTAAATGCAACAGAAGTAGTGCATCAAACTATGTCAATCATTTTCACCTCAGTGAGAAAGAACTGATATCTTTTATGAAAGCAGGAGTTTTTTTCTATGGGTGGGAGTGGTATTAGTCCATTTTGCATTGCTATATAGGAATGCCTGAGACTGGGTAGTTTATAAAGAAAGAGGTTTATTTGGCTCATGGTTCTGCAGGCTGGATAAGCATGGCACTGGTATCTGCTCAGCTTCTGTTGAGGCCTCAGGAAGCTTTTACTCATGGCAGAAGGCAAAGGGGGAGCAGGCAGGTCACATGGCAGGAGAGGGAGCAAGAGAGGGAGGAAGAGGTGCCAGGCTCTTTTATACAACCAGATCTCACTCTAACTAATAGAGCAAAAACTCACTCATTACCACAAGGAGGGCACCAAGCCATTCATGAGGGACCCACTCCCATGACCTAACACTTCCCACCAGGCCCCGCCTCCAACACTGGGATCACACTTCAACATGAGATTTGGAGGGGAGAAATATCCACACTGTATCGGGGGCATTAAAACAAACTTTTTGGGAGTCACCAGTGAAGGCCCAGAAAGGAACCCTGGGGGCTTTAGGGACTTTCTCCTTCATGGCTTTCCTTAATGATAACACCTACCTTTACGAGCATTTGTTATGTTCCAGGCACTGTGAATGCGACCCATTACATGTACTATTTCATTCATGTACTATTTCATTCCATCTTCCCAACAGCCCTGGAGTTTTGTACTGGTGTTCTCGTCACTCTCCAGGTGAGGGAACTGAAGCCCAGCCCATCGTCCTCTGTCTCAGCACTCTGAAAGGAAGCTCCAGTTACAGGAGAGTTTCTCATGGAACGCCCAGCCTCACCAACAGTACCTTGCTTGCAGAAGGCACTCACTAAGTATGTGCCAACAGAGTGAAGTGGCGGGGATGGGATGTGAACGTAGACAGTCTAACACCAGAGCCTGTACCCTTAGCATTTGCCTGCACAACTTTCTCCCAGATAGTCCACTCCCTTCTCCCTGCTTCTCACCCAAATAGCATAAGAAATGCATGAACCACTAACTTTGGGAGGCTAAATGTCCTCCATCACAGCTCCCTCCTCAATCTCCCTGGGTCAGTACCAGGAATTAGCCAGCCAGACTGCTCCACTCTGTACTGCTAGTTGTCTATGTCCAGATACCTTTTCCCAGTTAGGTTGTAATGCCTTTGAGGGAAGGCACAGCATCCCTGCAGTCTTTTGGGGGGATGTATGAGTACTTTTGAAATTGTAGTTTCTTTCTCAAAAGCAACATTATATCTTCGTGCTTTCTATTAATACAGATTGTGGTAGGTTTTTTCTTGAATTTTATATCAATGTCCTTCACCCTGCCCCTAGCAGCAGCACGTGAAGGAGATTATAAAGTCCTAAGTTGGGGGGGGCATCAGATTGATAACTTTTTGAAGATTGATACTATCTAGTGTGGGCAAGGATGGGGAAAATGGATACTTATACATTGTTGGGTAGGCTTTTGAGGAGGCAAATCATCAGTAAGTAACAGTGGCTGAAACAAGATAAAAGCTTCATTTTTTTTTCTCATACAAAAGTCTAAGCTAGTAGAAAGTCCTGGGAAGAAGACTGGCTTGGCTCCACAAGGTTATGCAGGGACCCAGGTTCTTTCTATACATTGTACCTCCATCCCCAGGGGTGTTACCTGCATCACCTGGTGGAAGCTGACTCCCACCACCACATCTGTTCTCTGAATAGATTGCTCCATGGGGAAAGCGGAAGTACAACAAACAGCTTATTTTAAGGATCTAATTCAGAAATTGCACACAGTACTTCCCATCAGCCGTAACTTAGTTACATGTCCACAGCGAGGGAGGTGGAAAATATATTCTCTACTCATACCCACCTGAAACTCAGGAGATTCGTTGCTAAAAGGAAGAAAAGAGAAAATGGATATTAGGGGGACAATGGACAGTTTCTAACACAAACAGGAGGAATTTTCAAAGTTCAAAGTGCATATACCACTAGACCCAGCAATTCCAATTCTAGAAATGTATTCTGAGGAAATAGTCACATAACTACACAAAGATTATGCATAAGGGTAATACTAGCAGTTTTAAATTATGTTCACAAATTCTTTGATACCCTTCCCTTCACAAAAGGGCTGTACTTAATGACTTACTCTTAATGAATAGAATGTGGCCAAAGTGACAATGTGTGACTTCGGAGGCTAGGTCATAAAAGGCCCTGTGCTTCTACTTTGCTCTCTTGAATGACTGGCTATGATAGAAACAGCCACCATGTGGTGAGGACACTCAATTAGCCTTGTGGAGAGACCCACATGGGTGAGAAACTAAGGGCTCCCACCAGCAGCCCACATCCACTTGCCAGCCCTGAGAGCAAATAGTTCCTCCAGGCCTAGTTAAGGCTCAGTTGACTGAAGCCTCAGTCAGCATCTGGACTGCAAGCCCATGCAAAACACTGAGCCAGAAATCACCCACCCAAGAAGCTGTGAATTCCTGACTGGCAAAAAATGTGAGAGATTATAAATATTTATTATACAAAATTTTAGGCCACTACGTTTTGGAGTATTGTGTTAGGCAGCAGTAAATAACTAATACAATAATCATTGCTTCCTGTTTGTAATAACAAAAAAGAGAAAGAAAATACATTTTTTTAAAAAAAGAAACACCAGAAATGTCAATAATGGGAGGTTAAATAACCCATGAGAAATCCACAGTTTGGAATTTGCAGCTGTTAGAAAGAGACAAGCTATGGCGTAAAAGACCTGTATGTTCTGTCATTGACAGCTCCTTAAGACATATTAGTACATGAAAACCACAATCTGAGGAACACTTACTGTATGGTCTCCATGACATAAAACTGCAAAAAAAGTTATGTATGCATGTACATATGTGCATACATGCAATAACCTTATATTTGTGTATACTCAAATGTGTACTTTCACATACGTGTAAATGCGTGGAATAGGAGTGAATGTTGCATACCAAATGGCAGGCAGTGGTTTTACCCGGGACTAGGGAAGTGGAATGGGGGTGGGGAGTTGCAATATGGTGTTCACATTTTACTTTGTAATCTCCTGCATTGTTTCAACCTCTTGCAATGAAAATGCATTTGCGTATTCCCTGTGTGATAAAAACAAAGAAAATCATAAAAAGAGAGAGAGGCAGGCAGATAGCAGAGATGGAAGGAAGAGGGGTTAAACAGAAACAGCGTTTTACCCACTGAGTCGTGACTACAGGCATCTTATTTTACCTGTTTGTTTTTCCTTAACATCCCAACACAGAAAACAGACACTTTGTTTTAAACTAACAACGAGGAATCTCCTCGCTTTGGCCCTTCGCTTGCTCAGCATAGACTGCCCCTAGGGTGCTCGGAGGTGGGCCGTGGAGGGGAACGTTGGGAACTGCCCGACCCCATGCTCGCCTTTTCCCGCAGGACCTATGCTCAGCTTTCGGAACGTGCAAGGGAGGGAGTGTCTACAACCTAAGAAAAGGGCCGCGGTGCGGAGCCCGGAGCAGGGCTGGGTGCAGGGAGCGCTGTCGCTGCCCGGGGCTCTCTGCGCTGAGCGCCGGAGGGGACAGCACGCCGCTCCGGGAGTCCCCAGGCGCGGGAGGTCCCAGCAGATTTTGCATAAAGGGAGGAATCCCCAGGGAGGAATCGAGTCCAGGGCACAAACAAGATACTGGAGGAGGTGGCACGGAGAGGATTGATTCGGTTTGCAAGCCTACGAGGTCGTGGCCTCTCGGGGCGGGAAAGCAGGCTCCTGTCTCTCCAGGATCCAGCCTCTCGATCACCACGCTAGTCCTCGCCCTGCCTGGGCCTCCCTAGAGACGGGAGCTTGGGTGGAGGACCCTGGATCCGAAGCCAAGGCTGAACTGGCGGGCCAAGCCCAGGGAGCAACCAAGTCCCCAAGTCTTTCCCTACCTTTCCCGCAGGCTGAGCGGAAAACCAGGAAGTGGATGGTCTCCATCTCCGCAGCCACGCCCGCCCGTTTTGCGCTTACTGAACTGAGGTCCTCAGGAACGTGGTAAGACAAAGAGAAAGGAGGGCATTTTCGCCACCCTCTTGCTAATGCTTCAGTAACTCCCCATTGCCCTAATGTGCTCACCATCAGAGCCTGATTAAGACCTTTGGAGGCCCTAAAATTATAAGACCCACTCTCTCCATCAATGTAATTTAAAAACAAAAACAAAAAAAAACTTTAAATGGAATTTTACCAAAAAGCCGATTTTCCTCTATAAATTTATTTTAATAGCAACGACAAGCCCTTGCCTTGCAGCACACTAGCCTGCCCAGCAGAAGATCCAGTAAGGTTTGCAAAGCCAGTCGGGGTCTCCTCACCTTGCCTCTCTCCTCTTCCTGCACCGGTGGGCTAACCTGTTTCCAGGTCCTCTGAAGCTCGGTCCTTCCCTGAGTTTCCCATTGCCTGGCACCTCCAGAGCCAGCATATATTTCCACTTCCCACTCCTAGCTTTCAGTCCAGACTGGGTTAGATGCCTTCAGTGCTTTCTCCATCACAGGAGACTTAGCACACAGAGTAGGAGAGTACTCCTGTTTCTTCCCTGTCACCCTGTCTGTGCGGAGGGCTCAGAAGGTCGAGACACCTTTTCTGTTTTGCTTACAGGTATGGTCCCAGAACCTAGCATGTGGACTGGCACACCCTTTGCTCAAATGAATACATCAATATTTGAAATTCACCATTCATAGCAAAACACATAGCACAGAATAAAAGTGCGTAGTCCATTCTGGCCTATGCAGTACATTCTTTCCATCACAGTATATATATTCAGCTTCTCAGCATGTATTGAGCACCTCCAAATGTGCTAGACAGGTAATACTCAATACACATTAGTTCCCTCCATGCTAAAATGGACTGTGTGTCCACGTAACTTTGCTGGAAACTTGAGGGAAACCAATTATCCTGCCCTTTCCCTGGGTGTCTGATTGAACTCGGCATGTCCGTTATAGCCATAGAAATATCACTAACAGGCAATGCCAGCAGGATTAGATCTGCCAAGTGTTTAAAGTTTAGCAAGAAAGCTTTTTGCAAATGTCAACACTACCACTCTGTTTCCTGCAAACCAGCATTCTAATCAGCAGGGCTGCCTTTTCCAGCTCATTGAGCAATGACATAAAAAAATCCCAGCATAATCCTTTATCTAGGAGAAAAATACCAAAAGGCAGAGAGGATGCAATAACAATCATAGCTACCTACTATGTGCAAGGTGCCATGCTTACTGCCTTAGTTATGTTGCCTCCAATCCTCACAACAAAACTGACAAATGGGGAAACTGAGGCTTACAGAAGTCACACATCTCCAACTGAGGCCTGAACTTGAGTATTTTCCATAGCACCCCACTAACTCTGGGGGAAAAAAAACCCTGCTATTGTGCCCAGTGAGGATACAATGTCTTAGAGTGGTAGGGACTTCAGGGGCTGGTCGTAGGAAAAGAGAATGACAGTGCTTCTCATGCCAGGGTTTCCTGGGACTCTCATCTTGTCTTCCTCTTCTCCTTCCCTCAGAGGCCAGGTGGAGTGACATAATGATTTTGGAAATTTTTGAGCTGAAAAAGGAAAATGTTTTCTTCTTTTTTTTTTCTAAAGGGGAACTGTTGGAGTGTTTGCATTTTGGGTCCCTTGCATAGCAGCTGGTAGGCTTGATGGGATTTCAAAATGAAGTTACTAATGGAAATTATACACTGGGGATGTTCCAAAGAAACGGCTAAGAGATAATGGCTTGTGCTAGGTGACTGGAAGTGTTGCATCAGATTATCACAGCTGGGTATTGAGGCCAGGCCCAGCTGAAATGTTACAGTAGGGTTACCTCTCAGACTTGGCTCTGTACAGGAAGCATATCCAAGGAAGAGCTACATCCAAGGCAAAGCTATAAAGCCAGACGCAGAAGACACAGTACCTGGGTTAACTGCCCGTCTGTCCCTGGGTGTAGGCTAAAGATATTTAATCTTGGGCACGGCAAGCAGCTACATACAAGAGCCTGATTCCTGATTCCTGAGCAGGAGTGGGCAGCAAGGTGCTAATTCTGACCTCCAACCATCCCTGAGGCAGTGTAGCCCTCGGTTCTCAACCCTGGCTGCCCACTAGCATCATCTGGTGAGCTTTGAAATACAGATGCAGGACTCATCCCAGATGGATGAAATCAGAACTGATGGGAAAGGGATCCAGCGTCACATATTCTCACAGTTCTCCATGTGATTCTAGCTCGCAGCCAAAGTTCAAAATTTCTGACACAGCCTAGGTGTCCAGTGATCACAAGAATTACTGGAGCACTCCCTAAAATAGTTTTGCCCCAGCCTCTCTGCTGTAGATCTTGATTCAGTGGGGCTGGCAGGGGCCCAAGAATCTGTAATTTTAATGAGCTCCCTTGTAGTAGTTTTGATCAGATAAGCTTGGGGACCCGCAGGTGTAATAAAATGGTATATTCGCATGTCATCATTGCAGTCACAGCTTCTGACATATTATGTTTTAAATTTGTATGTACATCATTGTGTCTCAACCATCATTCGAGTGTAAGCTCCAAGAGGGAAAGGACCTTGTCTTATTCACTGGGATGTTCTCAGTATGGAAAAAAATGCAAGCAAATAGTGGGAAATCTGTGGATATTTGTTGAATAAATAAATGAATTTCTATTTTGTATTTGTCGCTTCTGCTTTGTGAACCAAGTTAAGAGTGAGATTGAAACTTTGAAAGAAAATACAAATAATTTTATTTCACTTCCCTTTATAGATCTAAAGTCCTGCTTTTAAAAACATAAAGATTTCTTCTATTTGGAACTTGATTGCCTTCATTCAGTCATCAAGAGTCTTCTGGAGATCTGAAGACCCAGAGCAAACCAGAAATGTTGAGGGGGAAAATGTGCAGAAATGTCTGAGAACAAACCCCCGACCCTTAAACAAATTTTTCTTCTGAAGTTTTCTGCTTCATTGCAAGTTTTATGTCACCAATGAAGCTATAGGGCCTAGATAGAAAATGATACGAAGTATTTTCAGAAAAGTTGATTAAACTGCATGCTTTTATTTATGCACATTCAGAAAATGTTTATCGCGGAACTAGCATTTTCCAGTACGTGCCAGTGGGAGCCCAGTGAAAAATAACACACAGTCCTGCCCTCAATGACTAGCTTTCCCAGCGAGTGGAAAGCTAGCCATGGAACTAGTACAGTGTGATAACACAGGTCATCAAATTCAAGATGCCTTCTGTTGTAAGATGCATCATTCATTTGTCCAGCACTAAGAAAAATGCTACCAATTGAACCATGACATGTCGTGGATTTTGTTAAGACCTGTTTTAATTTCAGAGATGTGAAAATGTAACGGGGTGGTAGGGAGGTGAGGAATGTGCATTTTATTTTATTTTATTTTATTTTATTTATTTTGAGAGACAGGGTCTCTCTTTGGCACTCACCCAGGCTGGAGTGTAGTGGCGCAATCTCAGCTCACTGCGGCCTCAACCTCGTGGGCTCAAGTGATCCTCCCACCTCCTGAGTAGATGGAGCTCCAGGCATGAGCCACCATGCCCGGCTTTTTTGTTTGTTTGTTTGTTTTTAAGTTTTTGTTGTTGTTGAGACAAGGTCTCATTCTGTTGCTGCCCAGGCTGGAGTGCAGTGGCTCGATCTCAGCTCACTGCAGCCTCTGTCTGCCAGGTTCAAGTGATTCTCTTATCTCATCCCAAGTAGCTGGGACTACATGTACATGCCACCACGCCCAGCTTATATATATATATATATATTTTTTTTTTTTTTTTTTTTTTTTGAGAGACAGAGTTTCGCCATGTTGCCCAGGCTGGTCTCAAACTCCTGAGCTCAAGTGAGCCACCTGCCTCAGCCTCCTAAAGTGCTAGGATTACAGACAGGAGCCACTGCACCCAACCATAATTTTTTTTTAACTTTTTGTAAAGACGATGTCTCATTATGTTGCCCAGGCTGGTCTCGAACTCTTGGGCTCGTGCAATCCTCCCACTTTGACCTCCCAAAGTGCTGGGATTACAGGCATGAGCTACTGTGCCTGGTCAGAGCATGCATTTTAGAACTGATTAAATACATAAGGTAAATCAGACCCAAAGGATATACAGAATAAGCCAAACAGTAGGGGGTAGGGAGACTTGGAAGAAGGAAAGTACTGTGCAGAGGGGACAGCTTGTGCTGAGAGGTGTGGAGGGAAGAGGGTGGCTGCTTATAGCTCAGTAAGACTGGAGTTAGAGCCTGTGGGCTGGAAGGTGACAGATGAGGCTGGACAGATGAAGGTGACAAGGGCCAGATCATGGCCTGCCTTATAAGTAGATGGCCTTAGTCCCAGTTTACATCTGTGGTGTGTCTTTTTGATCTTAAGTGCCCTATTGGACAACAAATTATATGATTATCCTATACTAATAAGCCATTTTTAGATGTGGGCTTTTTATCTTAAGAGAAATGAGAACAATGGAAGGGTTTTAAACAGACAGTAACATAATCAGATTGTGAAAGTGTGTGTGTGTTGGAGGCAGGGTATGTATTGCTTAATTTGAATGTTTCTGATGAGCTAATATGTCCATACAAGTCAAAACTTTAAAAAAAAGTTTCACAAAAGTGAAAAATCTCCCTTCCACCCTGGCCCTTCTTCCACCCCTTCCACTCTACCTCATGGCCAACCCAATTTTCTTCCCTAGAAGCAACTGATATTATCAATTTATTGTGTGCCCTTTCAGAATTTTGTTTTCCTTTTCTTTGAGATGGAGTCTCACTCTGTTGCCCAGGCTGGAGTACAGTGGCACGATTTCGGCTCACTGCAACCTCCACCTCCTGGATTCAAGTGATTTTCCAGCCTTAGCCTCCCCCTAGCTGGGACTACAGGTGTGCGTCACCACGTCAGCTAATTTTTGTATTTTTAACAGAGACGGGGGTTTCACCATGTTGGCCAGGCTGGTCTTGAACTCCTGACTTCTAGTGATCCGCCTGCCTCGGCCTCCCAAAGTGCTGGGAATACAGGCGTGAGCCACCATGCCGGGCCCCTTTCAGACATATTTAATGCATATAGAATTAAATCTCCTTTGCCTTTCAAATATACCTATTATTTTCTAATTCTTTATTTTCATCTAATTTGCCTCCTTTTCTTATTCCTCTCACTATCTCTCATTGAGTTTCCACAGTATGTGCTCCCCTTTTACTGCTTCAGATTTGAGGCTTAATTTTTTAAGAGTGAAGGTTGGATAGTTTTGTTTTTTTCTTTCACTTCTTCCCCGAGCTCTGGCCGCTAAGGATTCATGTCCTCCCACTGTTTCATTACCTCTTCCCTCATCTCTCATGTGTATGTTTTCTTTGTGGGAGAAATTACTTTGCTATGTTTTCTTAATTTTCTCGTTAAAATTTTCATCTGCTCCATGGCAATGTTTTTTGATGAATCTTCTTTACCTGCTGTTTGCTTTTTCTTTTTTTTTTCCTCCTTTGTTTCTTGTCAAAACTCTGTATATGTTACTCATTATTGAAGCAGGTAATGTTTTTCTTCCCCGTGGACCTCAGGTGTGAGAAAAGCCAAGATTGTCTCCCAGGTTGGCTAAATTTTCCTTATGACCCAGGGTTCATGTAAATTCACTAAGCCTTGAATTCTTTCCAACCAATGGTGAAGATTCCCCGAGGCAAAGTCTCTCCTCCCCTGTTGCCACAGAAACAGACCATTTCCTACAACTATGGCTTGTCTGAGTCCTGAGCCAGCAGAGCTCAGGCCACAGCACCTGCACCCATTTTCTGCTGCTGCACACAAGGGCTCTGTGCATTCCGCATCCAGGTGTGCCCCTCCCCTTCTGGAGGATTCTTTTTCAGGCTGTCCCGGAAACTTTGCAGCACAGCATCCTTGCTCTATTTCTTCCCGCAACATCTCTGCTGAAGCTCTATTGCTTTTGGCAACTCTTACATCTATTTTGTGGTTTACGTGTCTGCTACTTTTACTAAAAATGGAATTTGTGTTTTCATCTCTCAAGTCCTTTTTGTTTTTGGATTACTTCCAGAAAATGAAAGGAGGATTACTAACTTTATGCCATCTTCAAACCAGAAGATCTTAGATTGGTAAGATCATGTTGGCCATGGCATGGAGAATGGGCTGGAGATGGAGAGACTGGAGGTTGGAAGTCCAGTTAGGAGATTGCTCCTGCGCTGGGGAGTTGGTGTTAGGACAGAAGATCCAAGACGCATTTCAGAGGTAACTGCCGAATCTTACTGGCTGGTTCGCTGTGTGTTTGGGAGTGGGGGTGGATCAGGAAGAAATGGGATATTTCAGGACTGGCTGCTGGAGGCTGCTTACGATGTAACGTGGAGCTGGGCTTCCTGCCTGTTCTGTCGCTTCCTGCCACATTCCAGGCTGCATCTGTGTGGCTGGGCCCTCTGGGAAGGTCATAGGGAGTCCTAATGGGGCAATGAGCTTCCCAGCTGTTCCCTTGAAGGTCCCCTGCAGATATCTGGATGAAACTCTTGACTGCTGGAAACTTTCAAGAAGGCCTGAGGCGGTCAGAAGCCAAGTTGTGGTTCCGAAATTTCCGGCCTATTCACCAAGCCTCCCTGATGATGAGATCTCAAGATAGAACAAAAACAAGACAACTGGGTGCAAAACGCAGGGTGGAACTGTTGATATCCCAGTGTTTCCTGCGAAGTCCTGGCTAAGGAACACAGGGAGGGAAAGGGGACCTAACAGAAGTCATAGAGCCCAGTCCCTGCCTCCACAAAGGCTTTCCAGGTCATCCAAACTACGAAAATTGAACAGAGAGCTAAATCTCTCAGATTCTCCAAAGGGGGGAATCTCTGATTCTTTTCTTTAATCAGTCTGCGGTAAGTCCTGAGTACTGACTTTTTTCCCCCTTAGTGTACAACCAGGGTTGAGAACTGAGGGCTACACAATCTCAGAGATGATCAGAATTCAAAGTTAGGAATGTGCTGGCTCCACGTCTGTCCACTCTTGTGCAGTAACACAGCTGCCTGCCTGTGTACAGGATGAAATATCTTCAGTTCTGTTCCCTGGGATAGACTGACAGCTGTGGAATCAATACTGTGTCTTCTCCTAGGCTATGTTTCTTGACTCCGCTTACGCGGTTACTGCCAAACCTGGCCCCAGTGCCTTCTTCACACAGCTTTGACAACCAGGGCAATATTTCCAGTCATCTAACAGAAGCTGCTCCTTCTCAGTGATGTCTTTGGAAAATTACCAGCAATTACTAAGCTAGCTATTGGGAAATCTTAAGGATTTACTTTAGCAAGAATAAAATGAGGTCTTCTGGTCTGTTAGGACCTCTGTTCCTAAAATCACAGAACCACCGCTGTGCTCTACAATGGAATAGTATGCATTCATTTGCAAGCGTGCTCAGATAAGACAGCGTCTTTAGGGAGTTTTTAAAAACTTGGGGGATAGTGCTTATGATATCATGAAAAAACACAAACACTGTGTAATTTCATGTACATTAAAAATAGGTGTGATCAAGTGAAAAGAGACTTCTTACCCTGCCTTCCCCAAGATCCCACACCCACCCCTATTTCCCTTCCAAGTGATTAAAGGAGTCGGTAACTTGAGTACAACATGCCGTTTTGTCTCTTGTCATCTGACCTTGGACAGGGAGGATGTAAATGTTCTCTTGGGCTAATAAGGTCAGTGTGTTTGCTCACAGGAAACAGAGTTATGAGTACAGTAATAGGAGGAATATCAATTTCTTATGTGGGCCAAATAATATTTGTGTGGTTGTATTTTCTTTCCGGGAAAAGATGAGTTTTTGGAGAATGAAATATGTTTTCTTTTAGATGCACCATTGAGTGAAGCAGCTACAGTTTAAGCGGAAGTCCTCCTTTCCCCACCTCCTGCCTTGTACCTCAGGGAGCCCCTCCTCCCCACACCGTCCTTCCCAGAGATCCCACCTCTCCTATCCTGAAGCAGTAGCTACTGAGGAGAAAGAGGTGAAAAGCTAGAAAGGAAACAGGAAGAGGGGAGACGGGGAAGAGATCCATGCAGGAGACCTTGTGCGGGTCCGTGGGACTTCGTGAGATACCTGCCTCCATCCTCCCATTTTCCCGAATAGGACTCCAATTCTGTGAGACCTGGAGACAGTCTCCTGTTTCTTTTTCCCTTCTTTCCTTTCCTTTCCTTTCTTTCTTTCTTTCTTTTTTTTTTTTTTGAAGGAGTCTCACTTTGTTGCCCAGGCTAGAGTGCAGTGGCACAGTCTCGGCTCACTGCAACCTCTACCTCCTGGGTTCAAGCGATTCTACTGCCTCAGACTCTCAAGTAGCTGGAATTACAGGCACCCACCACCATGCCCAGCTAATTTTTGTATTTTTTAGTAGAAACAGCGTTTTACCATGTTGACCAGGCTGGTCTCGAACTCCTGGTCTCAAATGATCTGCCCGCCTCGGCCTCCCAAAGTGCTGAGATTACAGGTATGAGCCACCACACCTGGCCCAGTCTCCTGTTTTCATTCACTGACAAAGCGAAACCTCCCTTAAGGTCTGAGTTACTGCAGAGAAAGGCTTTCCCACTGCCTACTTGGTTGGGGTGAGCCAAAGCAGCTCCGTCATTGGCAGCCACTGGATGAGGGAAGCAGCCATCCAATGGGGACAAGCTACCTGGAGGTAGGGCGGCCGATCTCCTGACACATCCTCCCAGAATACTACAGCAAGAAGCCTACTGTAGGAGTTGCAAATATATATGCATAGAATAAAGACTAGGAGAAAAATAGTCTAAAATGTTAAGCATGCTTCCCTCTGGATAGCTGAATTGTGGATATCATATTTTCCTGCTTCTTTAAATTGTCAAACTTTTCGTAATAGGAAGTATGTGCTATTTTTATAATCAGGAGGGGAAAAGGTTCCCTGGCCAACTCAGGGAGGACATAAGGCTGGAGGTTTCAGAGTAAGAGGCCGGAGGCAGATTCACAGGGGTGAGGACACAGTGGCAGTGAACATCTCAGAATGGACGGGACCTTGAGAGGTCATCTAGCCCATCCTCCTGCCTTCCGGATGTATCTGAATAAGACCAATATCTGAACCCTCTCCCCCCCACCATGTCAGAACTGCCCCTTGCCTTCCTTGCCCTTCCACTCCCAGCAGAATGCCAAAAGAGGTTTGACTTCATGCTAATTATTCTTACTGCTTTCCTGCTTTCAGTGTTCTGCTAAATAGAAAATAGGGCACTGATGGCTGGATGGAAAATAGGCCATGATCTTCTCACAAAGTCTTTGCTCAACCACCTGCCTCTAGCCAGTGTCCTCTTGGAAAGCCCAGTCATTCAAGGAAAAGAGAAGTCAAGCTGAATTCCAGGGAGGGGAAGACCTTGGGGAAGAGGACCTCGGGGAAGAGGAAGAACAGGAGAGCATTTCTACAGGAATGTGCAAGGAGAGCTGGGGCCTGCAGAGAAGCACTGACTTCTTGTCTTCTTTTTTTCCTTCCTTCATTCCTTCCTTCCTTCCTTCCTTCTCCTTCCTTCTCCTTCCTTCCTTCCTTCTCCTTTCTCCTTTCTCCTTTCCTTCCTTCTTTCCCCTTCCTTCCTTCTCCTTCTTTCCTTCCTTCCTTCTTCTTCCTTCTTTCCTTCCTTTCTTCTCCTTTCTCCTTCCTTCGTTCCTTCCTTTCCTTCCTTCTTTCCCCTTCCTTCCTTCTTTCTCCTTCCTTCCTTCTTTCTCCTTCCTTCCTTCTTTCTCCTTCCTTCCTTCTTTCTCCTTCCTTCCTTCCTTCCTTCCTTCCTTCCTTCCTTCCTTCCTTCCTTCCTCTTTCCCTCTCTAATCACATATGAAGTGCTGTGCCAGGCAGATTGTGTAAGAGAGAACAACAACAAAGCTTGAGACGTGGTCTGTGGCTTCCAGGAGCCTTCAGCCTGGTGAGGAGGTACCACCCAGCTGGGAGAGTTAATTTTCTGGCACAGGTGCTTGATGTTCATAAATTGCCATCATGCCAGATATATGTGTTGGAGGCAGGGAGGGGACAAGAAACAAATCTTGTGATGTGATAGCCTTGCAGAGCAGGGATGTCACTTTTTAGGAGGCTTAAATCACACCAAATGTAGAAGGTTCCAGACTTTCAGAGGTGAGGGGACAGCTACAATTTGCACCAATACTACCACCCCTTCCCCCAACATACCTTCTCCCCTTCTTCCCTGAAAAATGGCCCCCAAATATGTCCGTGTCCTAATCCCTGGAATTCATGAATATGATAACTTACATGCCAAAAGGGTCTTTGCTATTGTGATTAAATTAAAGGTGTTGAGATGGGGAGGTTGCCCTGGATTATCTGGGCGGGCCCAATGTAATCACAAGGGTCCTTATATGAGGGAGCTAGGAGGCTCAGATAGAGAGAGAAGACGTGAGGGTGGAAACAGAGGTCAGACAGGAAAGAAAAGGCCACTTTGCTGCTGCCTTTGAAGACGGAGGCCAGGACCACAAACCATGGTGGTCTATATAAGCTGGAAAAGGCTCCCCAGAGCCACAAGGGAACACAGCTCTGTCCACCCACTTTAGAGCTCTGACCTCCTGAACTGTAAGACAATAAATGAGTTATTTGAAACCACTGCGTTTGCGGTAATTTGTCACAGTCGCAGTCGGTAGCTCATACAGTCCTCTCTTCTCCTCTCTGTGATCCTTGTGTGGCTAAAAAGGAGAAATGCTAATATTTATTAGAAGTTACAGCAGTGAAAAACAGAGAAAACATATTTCTAACATATAAACTTGACCACGAACTTATTAATTTACAAAAAGTTTGATAGGAAAACAACCACATGCCAGGTTTTTAAATGAGCAAAGAATATGAACACATAGAGTTCAGGAAAAGAACGGTAGATTGCTCTGTGCTAACATGGGAAGCTTCTCTCAGACATGTTAGAGTGAAAGAGACGAGCTGCAGAATACCTCAGGGGTAATCTCTCCTTTTGTGTCAAGAACAAAATAGAGTCGTATCTATAGGATTTTACACGCTCCTTTTTGCTGGAAAGAATCACGAGAAAATATCAGCAAAGATTGCCTTTGGGAGAGGAATAGAGGGGAATGGTATTTAATTTTTAAAACTTTCCTGCTGTTTGAATTTTTTAACCTTATACTTGGGTTTGTTAATGTTAACAAAAGCTATCTGACCAGGGAGATTTTGACTCATTTTTTTGTTTTCTTCTTGGTACCTCTTTGTCTTAAAGAAAAAAAAAAAAAATCCAATTAGCATTATGTAAGGTGGATCACATAGGGAGAAATCTTCCAGAGTCTACCATGGTATATACTACATGAACTACATGAACTAAAATTCTTGCAACCAGGAAGACTGGGCTGTCCTGTGAGGTTACTACTCAAGCTTCTCACTGGGGGCCAGTGTCAAAAGAAGTGCGATAAATCCCCAGTCCTCTATGGTCCTGGCTTCTCTCAGAACGGTTACCAAGGCCCTAGGATCTAAAGATGATTGTGTCATCAGCCTGGTACCTCTAGGGCTTTGGGGAGAACAGATCTGCATCAGGAGGGGAAAAGGGATTTGTCACGCACCAGCCATTCAACCTTGGGTAAGTTTTTTGTCTCCATCTGGCAAAATGGGAGTGGTGAGGGTGTTTGTTCTCGGGGTTACTGTGAGGCTTAAATAAGATCATGCTGTGGTATGCCCAGCATGGCCACGGGCCCAAGCCAGAACATGACAAAACCAAGTCTTCTCCTCCTTTCTTATGTTTATTTTTAAGCCTGTCAAGGACTGAAGGAGGCCCTTGTTCAGCAGAAGAGAGGTAAGAGCAAGCCTTTGTCTGTAAAAATGCAGAAGCCTGGTACAGAAGACCAAAAACACACAGCCACAGGTCTATTCCCACATACGTGCGTTTGCCACTGGTTTGCCGTCTCTGCCGAGTCACAGAAGGGTATTAAAGTTTGTCAGCCCTTTAAAGCCAAACAGGCACATTTTCCCTTCTCCTCGACAGACATTTTAATGTCACTGCAGTAGCTGGAGTCTTAGGTGTCGTTAACCCACATGCCTACCTCCCGTGACCAGGGTGGGGGAAGAACAAGCACACTTTGTTCCCAAAGCCCCGGTTGTGACTTGCTGGTTTTCTGATGACTTTAAACAAGAAATGGAGCAGTTGGACTTTTAGCTGCTCCAGGTGGTAACTGGGGCTAAATGTACTGAGCTTAAGGGAAAAGCTGAACATTTGGAATCCCAAAATTTAGAGATTCAAAGGCTCTTTAAGAATTCTTTCCTCTGATGGACAGTGCCTGCCAGGAGCTGTCCTGCACCCCTGGCCAGAGCTGGGCGGTCCTCTGCCCGATGAGCTTTGAATGAGGAAAGACCAGGCTCTGCCAGGCCAGTGCCGGTCATCTGAGGAAGTTCCTGCTTCCCTAGGCCTTCGGAGATACTGACTTTTTCCCAAGAAGAATCTTCTTGCCCTTTCCCCTGTCATTCACAGGTTGATTTATTCACCTGCAGATTTCTGTGGGAGCCTTTATGCACCAGGCACTGTCCTGAGCTCTTGTCAGTGGGGCAGTGATGAGGCTATCGACCCTGCCCTCAGGGCCAGGCCACTCCGGTGGCCAGGGAAGCAGTTAAGAGGCTCTGCAGTGCAGGGGAGGGGCCTTGGCTAAAATAGAAGCCATCAGTCAAGCAGAACTTCACCGAGACCTACCAGAGGGAGGGGGAAGGAAGAGAAAGAAGTAGATGGATTCCAGGGATTTATGGCCTGGGGCTTGATTAAATTTGGGGGAGTGAGAGAGGAAGGGATCAAGAGTGATCAGATTTCAGGCTCAGGGGCAACGGTGACACTCTAGAAGGGGAAGCAATTTTGGAGCAGGGTGGTTGGGAGGAGTGAGAATGAATCAGGCTTTAGACATGGTGGGTGCCAGGCCCCTGTGGGAGGTCAGGATGGGAAGTCCTGCAGGCAGTGGATATATGGTTTCATGGTACAGGAGAAACATTGGGACTGGAGACGTGAGTTCAGGAGTCAGCAATGCATGAGTGGTCAAGGAGGGCAGAAGAAGGTGAGATGGTGGCTCAGGAGGGAGACCAGGACAGCACTGTGAAGGGCCTATCCTTAAAGGATGAGGACAGAAGAGGAGCCTCCAAATCTAGAGGACAAATCCTAGAAAGTAAGGAGAATGCACACAGGATGTAGCATCAGATTCACCCTTGTCCAGATCCCATGTTCTCAGGGCAATTTCCTCTGGGAAAGCAGCCTTCCTCCTTTGCCTTCCACGTGGATGAGGATGGTGGATCCTCAGCCAATTGTGGATCACAGCCCCACGCCCCCTTCATTGGTTTGGGATGGCTGTATGACCCCTCAGAGCCAATGCGCAGTGAGAAGGCGTGCACGTGAGTGAGGGGAGGAAAGGAAGGCTATTGTGGGAAAGAGAGACTCCCCTTCGGTTGGGAGAGAGTATGGTAGAGATGTGAAGTCAGGCACCAACACAACCATTTGTAATTGTGAGGGAAAGCTTGGAGTTACTGGGGGTCCTCTAAGTGAAGCCTGCAGATGAGGCCTGTATTGTAGATGGCAGGACAGAGAGAAATCAGGTCTTAGGTAACATTGTTTGAGCCACAAGATCATGCTTCACCTGAAGCCACACCTCCCTCTAGGTTTTTCAGTTATGCAAGTCAATAACTTCCCTTTCCCGTTTCAACTGGTCTCAACTGAGGTTTTGTTTGTTTTGCTACTCGCAATACAGAGTCCTAATAAATGCACAGCCTGAAGAAGATACCTCTTGGGGTCAGTGGGTAGAACAGGGAGTGGGAGGGGAGGTGTCAGGAGTTAAGAAACTGTGACACATTTGTGTCCCTGAATCACTGTCACCTACAGAGTCACAACAGGTTTTCAATTTTGCAATCTCTTTACACAGTGTTTTTCTTCTCCTGCTGTATCACTTCTCTGGCAATACAATTAACATGATTCCAAAGTTGCTTACTCACTAAAAGTGAGATGTAGTTGGAAAATGGGTTAGCCTCCCCTTCTCCTTATGTTGCCTGCCCAGATGCTGAAGGGCTGTCTTTATAAACCAGGGTCAATGGTATGTAATGGTGTGCCTCTCCCTCTCCAGATCCATCTTCCATACCATGGCCAAGTGGGCTCTCTAAAATGCACATCCCTGCTTAAAAAACACTCATAGTTACAAAAATGAGCCAGGCATGGTGGTGCACACCTGTGGTCCCAGCTACTCAGGAGGCTGAGGTGGGAGGATCACCCGAACTTGGGAAATGGAGGCTGCAGTGAGCTGTGATTGCACCACTGTACTCCAGCCTGGGCAACAGAGTGAGACCCTGTCTCCAAAAAATAAAAAATAAAAAACATTTATACTTCCCATGGCCTGCAGGAAGAGATCGCAGACCTCTCAGGATGGCATATATAATCACACACATGTTCTAGATCTTGGGTGGCCTTCCTGCGTCAGCAACCCTCCTAACCCTCAGATGGCACCGCTGTGTGAACTCCAACTGTGCGAATGTATCCTGCACCTCCAGGCCTCTGGGCCTGCGTTCCCATCTCCCCTCTGCTTGGAAAGGTAATTCACAATAATAGCTCACGTTGACGGGGCACATCCTATGTTTCAGATGCTCCACTAGAGGCTGCAGGTGGATTATCTTGTTTAATCCTCACAACTTCCTGATGAGGTAGTACTGTTATTACCCCCTCCACCCTGCCACAGTGTCACTCTGGCTAAACAACTCAGATTTGGGGGAATATGCTAGAGAAGCACATAGGAGTTCTGGGTTGAGGTCTCCCACTGGAGTTAGGGAGTAGAGGATCAGATGAAAAAGGCCAGAGGAAATATGATAGTCCAGAGGCTAGGAAGGAGTTTGAAGATGAAGGGAGGAAAAGTAGGTGAAGAACTAGGGCTGCGTTGCAAGGCTGGGCAGCTCCATCTCGGTTGATATTGGGGCTTCTCCCCACTCAAGCAAGGGTCTGGGGGCTTAAGGAACATATAGCTCAGGCTAGGTCCTCAGGACTGCGAGCTGCCCTGGACACCATAGATAATGGCTGTTGTCCAGGATTTCCTAGACCCTGAAGACTGGAGGCTCTACAATGTCCCTCCCAGGCTTACCTGAGTGTGTGTGTGTGTGTGTGTGTGTGTGTTTATGGGGGGGATTATTTGCACCTTTGACAAGGTCAGCAACCTTGTGTGCCAAGTAGGGGTGACCACCCTAGGGTCCTCACTGTCCACTTCCCTCCAAGGTCTCCCCACTGCCACCCATCCCTACTGTCTGTGTGCCCCTTTTTCTGGTTGGGAGAAGCTCCCCAAATCCCTTCTTCAGCTACTTCCCTCTCACCTGCTCCAAGCCTTCCCTCTCTCAGACAATTCAGCATAATTCCCCTGAAAACGTGTTTTTACAAAACAAAAGCCAGGTGTGTTCTGGGGTGCTTGGCAACAGCAGCCTCTGCAGCCAGCGGCTTGGCTGGATGATGCGGCTCACCCAGCAACACAAAATCCTCTGAGAACAGAACTCACAGAGGCTGGGCTCCCTCCCACACCGGAGAGGGGAGTGTATGCAGCGGGAAGAGCAAACCGCATGTAATTGCCTCCAGGATTCCCCATCCCATGTGTAATGACATCTTCATTTGATTAATGGCTGTCTTCTGCATTCACCACTGAGTGTGAACTGTATGAAGACAGGGTTTTGTGTCTGTTCTGGTCACTTTGGCCCTAGCACAGAGTCCAGCACACAGTAGGTGCTCAAGAAATGTTTGTGGAGGAGGGAGGGAGGGAGCTAGGGAGCTAGGGAGGGAGGGAGGGAAGGAAGAAAGGAAGGAAGGGAGGGAAGGAGGGAGGGAGGGAGGGAGGAAGGGAAGAAGGAAGGGAGGAAGGAAGGAAGGAAGGAAGGAAGGAAGGAAGGAAGGAAGGAAGGAAAAAGGGAGGGAGGGAGGGAAGGGGAGGGAACGAAGGGAAGGAGGGAGGAAGGAAGGAGAGGAAGGGAGGTGAAACAGTTTAAAGGAGGTGATGGGCAGGATAAGAGGAGCATCTGTAATTTCACCTTTCTCCCCCTCCTTTTCTCAGAGCCCCTCTTCTTGGGCCTGTGATTCCTCACCTGGAAGGGAGAAGAGCAGACTTCCTGCCTGGAGAACACCTTGGTAAACTGCTCTTTATCCTGTCATGAGAAGGTGTGCAGCTTAGGGAAAAAGCCTGTGAGCTCTGGAATCAGATGGAACTGGGTGTAAGTTTCAGCTTAGTGCCTGTTGGATTAAATGTGATGCTAGTAGGTACACATGCCTGGTTGCTGCTCAAGAAATGGAGCTGTTACTATTTACATCGTAATTTGAACTTCATTCATTCAACCCTTACTGATAAGCACCACAGGCCCTCCTTCCACAGGGCTCACCTTCAGAAAGTTCTACATGTCCCTTACTTTCTGGTAGGCATATTCGGGGGCATGTACCGTGAAGGCCCAGGGATCTGGAGATGAAGAGAGTCCTGTCCGCTGAGGGGTTCACATCTTTCCATAAAACATTCTGACCCTCCCTGTTTCTTCTCATCTCCTCCTCCAATCCCCCCTAGGCTGGGGCACTTCCTCTGCACTCTCTCTCTGGAAGCAGGGAGGGGATTCCAACCTCCTCCAGTCCCCTGCCAGGTATCCTGAGCCTGAGAGCCCCTCAGAGCATGGTCTGCAGTTACCTCCTCACTTACAGGCCAGACTGAGATGCTCGCCACTTGTGATTGCCCAGGCAGAGGGGAGAGGTCAAACTCTTCCCATGGCCTCCTTTCCCCTCTGTGAAAACTCCGAATCTTTGCTCTTGATTTTTTTTAGTGTGTACCCTTTTGTATTTTAGCTTCTCCCAGCCGAAAGAATAAAACTGGTAAGAGGAAGGGAAATGCAGCCTCACTGAGAAGGCCTCCATTCTGGGAGGGCTTCTCAGGCCCAGAGAAGGGAGAAAGTAATTTGGAACTACCCAAGTATTGGTGATGCCAGGCTTCACCCTACCCTGGGGATATTTGAATCTCAAAAAGGGGGCATGGGGATCTGACAAAGCACTTGCATATATAAAGAACTCCTCCAAATCAACAAGGCAAAAACAGTAGATGCATAGGCAAAAACCTTAGAAGAGCCACGTCACAAAGGAGGACCTCCAAATGGCCAAGAAGCACATGAAAAGATGTTCAACCTCATTAGCTATCAGGGAAATTCCCATTAGAACTACACTGGGATGGCTGAAAGTGCAAAGACTGACAATATCAAGGGCTGGTGAGGATGTGGAGCAACTGGAACTCTCCTATGCTGCTGGGGAAGGGGTAAATTAATACCATCCCTTTGGAAGAACAGTTTGGAAGCATCACTAAAGCTGAACATATTCATGCCTACTCCAGAAATCCTGAGCCCAGGTACATATCTAACAGAAGTTTGTTTATAAAGGCACCAAAAGTCAATTATACAAGATACAAGAATGTTCATCGTAGAGTCGTTTGTATTAGTCGTAAACTCGAAACCACCCGAACGCCCATCAGTGGTGAGTAGATAAATAAAGTGGGGGTAATTTAGACAATGAAAATGTGTATAGCAGTGAGAATGAATAAAGAACTGCCACCTGCAACAACATGAACAAATCTCACAAATGTGATGTTGAGTGAAAGAAGCCAGATAGGTAAGACAGCACACTCTGATTCCGTTAATTTCAAGTTCAAAAACATGTACGCCTTAAGTCTGTGGTGTTAGAAGTCAGGACGGGGGTTTCCTTTGAGAAGGAGTGGGGCAAAAAGGGACTCTGGGAGTGTTGGTAAAATTCTGTTTCCTGATCTGGTGACAGTTACAGGTTATGTTCACTTTGCAGAGATTTATGTTGTATGTGATTGGTTAAGTTTTGCATCTTTCTGTATTATACTTCAACAAAAAAGAAGTTTACTTTAAAAAGTGGCAAATAGGGCTAGGCGTGGTGACTCACACCTGTAATCCTAACACTTTGGGAGGCTGAGACAGGAGGATCACTTGAGCCCAGGAGTTTGAAACTAGTCTAGGCAACATAAAAATATTTTTTTTTTAAAGAAAATTAGCTGTGTATAGCAGTGTGCGCCTCTAGTCCCTGCTAGTCAGAGGCTGAGGTGAGAGGATCACTTGAGCCCAGGTAGAGGGTGCAGTGAGCTGTGATCACACTGCTGCCTGCAGCCTGGGCGACAGATGGAGACCCTGTCTTTAAAAGAAATGAAATTAAAAATAAGAAGAAGACGGTAGGGGGAGAGCAGTATGGAAAGACAATGCTCAGCCCAAAGGGGTGAGTAGGGGACTCTGCGACTGTGTTTACTGCAGTTTAGAGACAGCCTCTGGGAGGGAAGGGAGGGGAAGGAAGCAGGTGGGGCAGAGAGAGAGGCGGTTTTAGCGCAGGCCAGCCACAGCCTCTCCAATCCCTCAATCCCTTGCAGGAGTCCTGGAGCTAGATGAGTTCCTCAGAGTCGTCCTGACTTGGGCTGTCATGGCCACACCTTTATACCCCAGCATTGGTCAGTCACCGAATGTACACTGCCCAGGAAGAGGAAGGATCTCAGGCCTGCTTGCCCTCTGCAGCTGAGGCCATCTGGAAGGGGTTGGCCTGACTATAGCTCTCCCAGCATGTCCCTCCTTGAAGGGGATCTGGGCGACCACCACAGCAAGCCTGCCACCTGAGTTTAGAAGATCTATTGGCCTGGAAAGATTTTTTTTCAGATCCCTCAGTCCCAGCACTCCTAGTCTGGTTAAATTCGTCCAGCAGGGCCCAGCACCCATAGGATCTGCTTCGCATCATAGCCTGCAGACAGGCTTCCCACACAGGATCCAATGCCTGGACACACCAGAGGTCTTTGCAGTTTGCCTCTCATACCTCGGCCAAAGCCTCTCCTTGGCCTGGACTCACTTGGTGAAATCCAGCTGTCCTGTAAGACTTGAGAGTCACCTCCTCCAGGAAGCTCTCCCAGATCTTGCTCCTTCTCCCTGGAAGGCTGGGCCCTTGCTCTTCTGAGCCCCCTCCAAGCACCCTAGCACCCCACCTTTTATAAAACTCTCATCGCATTCTTTGTTTACCTGCTGGTAGAAGCAGGCTGAGATCAAGAGATGCCTTGTCACTCCTGATCACTGATACTGCACAACAGGGACAACAATTCTGATGGCTACCATGTGCTGAGCTTTTCCAGCCAGGCTGGCATTTGCTGTGCACATCCATGCCTGAATTTACTAAATCCCAACAACCAACCAACCCTGTGAGGTCAGAGTAGCTACCTTATAAAACAGGCATGCTTGCCCACAATCACACAACCACTAACTATCAGAGGTAGCACACATGTGGGAGTCAGTTTGAAGTCCCAGTATCCTCTGGAAATGGTGGTTAGGGAAGGAGGGGAGGAGAAAAGGGAAGGGAGGGGTGGGGAAGGAAAGAGAAGGAAAAAGGAAGGAAGAAGGAGTGAGGGAAGAAGAGAGGAAGGGAAGGAGGGAGGGAAAGAAGGAAGGAAAGAAGAAAGGAAGAAAGGGAGGGAGGGAGGGAGGGAGGGAGGGAGGAAGGAAGGAAGGAAGGAAGGAAGGAAGGAAGGAAGGAAGGAAGGAAGGAAGGAAGGAAGGAAGGAAAGGAGGTAGGGCTCTCTGTCCATGGCCCTGAGGACAGGCCCATTGGCAGCTGTTTCACATTTGAAGAGGGACTCAGGAAGCTATGGGAAGCTGCTGAGTGCGAGAGCGCAGTCCCCCAGCCCCTCCCTGAGCCCTGCCCATCTCTCTGTTTCCAGAACCTCTTGTTCTCCCTGGGATCCTGGCCTGGGGAAATGCAGTTGTCAAATCAAAGCCTGCCTGTGGGAGCAGGTTCATGGGCCAGATCTAGAGCAGGGACAGGCTTAGTTCACAGTTTTAATCCTGATGTTTACTTTCTTTCTTTCCACTCCTAGTGGCTCCCTTTGAAGAACCGCCTTGGGGTCCATGTTGCAGCATCAAACAGGGATGGAAGATGCATCTTGCTTTAGCAGCAGGAGCCTGGAAAGCAGCTGAAGCCCTGGGGGGTGCCTGGCACACAGAATCTTGTGCTGAGCCCGGAGCACAATGGGAGTGGGCTAGCGGGGTGGGTTCACAGCTGGACTGGGAGCAGCAGACATACAGGCCGTAGGCACAGACACATAAATACAGTCATGCAGATTGCAGGATGCCTGAGAGCACAGACTCTCACATGCACAAACACATGCATGATCACCAATGTGCATCCAGACAGTAGCCCTACATGCACGCACACGCATGCACACATGTGATGTGTACATAGATGGGCACATGTCTATGCCCGCAAACACTGCAGAGACACACACAAAAGTGTCTGGTAAGGAACACTATTTTGTCCTCAATTTTCTGCGAGCGAGAGTCTACTGACTCCATCTCTGAAATGTCCCTACTTATTGTCCCTCTTCTCCACCTGTGCCACAGCCCTAGTCCCTGAAACTCCCACCAAGACCCCTGGGCAATAGCAAAGTCAGGACAGGATTCCTGCTCCGCCTCTACCCCACCCTTAAGCCCATCCTACATGCAAGAGCAAGAGTTATCTGGGTATCAAGCAAATCTAAACACATCACCTCCCCACTGCTTAAAATGCTTTCCTACAGGATGAAGTTTAAATCACTTGGCATCCCATATAAGGCCCTTGACTGTCTGGTATCAGCCATAGTCTGGCCTCAGGCCCTGTCATGGAGCCCCCTAGACTCAATGCTCTGGCTGAGGGCCTCCAGGATGAAGATGCCCTGTGCAAAGTCTCACACTTTTGCTGTTGCTGGGCTACTATGTGAAATTCCCTCCTCCCTCCTTCCACTTTCCCTATGCTGAACTGCCACTCCTCCATCCTCCATGGCCAGCTAAGCCAACACCTCCCTACTTCCTCCTGACAACCCAGGCACAGCCTGTCCCATGGCTGTCACAGCCCTTTCTTGGGCTCTCCATGGTATCATTGTCACCTGTGTGCTCATGAGCCTCCACCACTCAACTCCAAGCACATCAAATACAGAGCCCAAAACATACTGGGTACTCAACAAATTTCTGGGTGTGAGGGAATGAATGAATTAGTCTGTAAGACAGGATCACGCTAGGTGATTGTTCTGGCTACAGAACCTGGGCACGTCCTGTATGTAACTCCTCTGATCTCAGCCTCCACATAGGTAAAAAGGGCTGTCTACCTCCTGGCAGAATCTATGGTTCAGACCATGGAGATGTATATAAATAACTGAGCTGAGTGGCTACCATGGTGGGCGCTCCACAGATGACAGCCATAGTTGCTGTCTTTAACTTCTATTTTTATTTCCACTGAAGTCTTTCCACTCATGTTTCTTAATTCTCCATCTCCCTCACTGCTTATCCAGTTCAGTGCTGGGCTCCCGGAACCGGCTCATTGAAGGTGTGTTGTTGGATTGATCGGCTGAATGGCTTCTTAAGGCTTGTTTCCAGTCTGGGAACTCTGAGCTGAGTACTGCTCTTCCTCCCTCCCAGCCTCCCCTGAGACTGGAAGCGGAGAGCCGTACAGAGATCACTCCTCTTCCAGGCTCCAGAAGCTGAACAGCTGCTCTGTTTGGAGTTCTGTGCGCTGAGCTGAGTTAGGACCTGGGGGGACAGGAACAGCTGAGCCTTTCTGCTCCAAAAAGCAGAGTCATTTCAGCCAGCCACCCAGCAGCTGCCTAGCTCCTCCCAGACACCCCCAGGGATGCTGCACATGTGGCTAGGGTTCCCATAGGAACCTCTGTGGAGACCTGCTGTCCCTGCTTCCCCACATCTCCTTTTGGACTTGTGAGAGAGGTTAGGAAGAGGAGGGGAGGGGAAAGGATAGGACTGGCAGGCACTTTCGTACACAAACACCCAGTCTCTTAATCCTCACAATAACTCTAAGAAATATGCTATTATTATCCTTGTTGTACTGACAAGGAAACTGAGGCCCAAAGACATCTAACCCAAGTTCACCCAGGTAACAAACAAGAGAACTGGTCTGCCACCTTATCAGTTTGTACTGATGCAGTTAGTATCAGTCAGTATCAGCCAAGGATCTTTGGTTGCAAGCAACGGAAACCAACTCCCACTATCACAAACAAAAAATTTACTGAAGGACTGTGGTGCCACACCAGAAGGAAAGGAAAAGCTGAAGACACATGATTGGAAAGGACAGGAAGCAGGGCAGCATCAGGATCTGGGTGCCAAGAATGGACCATCATTTCATTGGAATAAATAAACTTCTATTTTTAAATTCTTTTGTCTCTCCATCTAGGATTCAGGTTTGGGGAGGAAGCTGGGCCCATTGCCACTTGCTAGCTGGAAGAGGACAGACTGCTGTAATTGACAGTACTACCAAGCCTATATTCAATGGGATAGGGACTGCCCCTCCCTCCAAATTGGGATGCTGTTTTCAGAAGAAAGGGGAATGAATACTAGGCAAGCTGAATCCCAAGCTCACCTGACTGCACCATGCTGTGATGGGCTGCAGGGTGGGAGAGTTTCTATGGCTCTCTCTAACGGAACTAGACCCACTCAGGAGGCAGCAGTGGTTAGAAGATGGGTACTTGGAAGAAGGAAGCTGGAAACGACAGTCTTCATTATCATGGGGACAAAATGCATTTACATCTCAGTGTTATCCACTCTGTTAACTTACCTCTAACATCCCAGTACTATCACTCTCTTTTTCTCTTTACCCAATATTTAATTCCCAGGATCCCAGAGAATTATTAATCACCAGCCTTGATTGGTAGAAAGAGCCCTAGTCACCTTCTAACATTCTATATGATTTACTTGTGTTAATTATTCATTTTTTGTACAGGCGGGTCTCACCATGTTGCCCAGGCTGATCTCAAACTCCTGTTCTCAAGCGATCCTCCTACCCCAGCTTCCCAAAGTGCTGGCATTCGAGGTGTGAGCCACCATGCCTAGCCCATGTCAATTGTTTACTGCTTGACTCCCCTAACCCCTTTAGAGTGTAAGATCCAGGAGGGCAGTGATTTTCTCCTGTTTGCTCACTGCTGTCTCCCCAGTGCCTAAAAGAAGTGACTGGCACAGAGCAGGTGCTCAATAAATATTTGCTGAATGAATGAGGAGGTACCAATCTCCTCCACAGGCATTTGGGATACAAGGATGAACCAGAAGACAGATCCTGACCTCATGGAATGTATAGCTTCCATGACTTTAGTGAGACAGAAACAATTACAAAAACATATAGCAAAAGAACAAAACCAAAATAATGAAAAATTGTGATACACATTTTGAAGGAAACACACAAAGGTTTTAAAAAACAGAACTAAGAGGGTAGGAAACTACTTAAGATATGGCAGTCACAAAAGGACAGAAGGCCTCTCTCAAGCAACATTTAAATGGAGACCCGAAGGGTGAGAAGGTGCTGACCGTGAAAAGTGTGAGGGCTGCTTCTTCCAGGCGGAGGAAAGAGTATGTACAAAGGCCCTGAGCCTGGAAAGAACTTGGTATATCTGGGGAGCTGGACTGTGAAGGTCAGTGTGGTTGGAGATTAGTAAGCAAGGGCCAGAGGCCTACAGGCTGAGGATGGAGAGTGTGCCAGGTGCTGGGTCGACGGCCCCTTACAGGCGATGGCATGGAGCTTGGATGGCATTCTGGATACACTGGGAAGCTATCAGATGGTTTTTAACATTAGTGCTTGGCCCCATTTGCATTTCAAGCTGACCATTCCGGCTACTGGGTAGAGAATGCATGTAGACAGGGAGTAGGGGACCAGTTCCTAGGCAATTGTGGTGGTCCAGACTGGGGCTGAACTCAGGTGGCCGAGGCTCAGAGGACAGTGGAAACCTTTGAGTCCCTTTCAGTTATAGTCTCCATGATAGGTGCTATCATCAGGCTGGATGGTATCACCCTCCAGGGGTCACAGAGACACCCCCCTTACCAGCCCACTCCCAGCCTGTGGGTGATAGATAGACAAACTCATGGGCTGGCTAGGCCCTGGGCCTAAGTGACAGGTGACGGATGGGGTTGAAACTGAATGCTCTGAGCCATGTGGCCAATGCACTGCTCCAAGGAGGACTCTGGAGCCAAGAGTTAATTTAAAGAAAGGAGTGGGGAGCTCAATATCGCTTCCTCCACTGCTCAATTAGTGGAGAGAGCTGCAGGGAGCTGGAGTTGTAAAGACCCCCTTAATCATCTCTGTCTGCCTGGCAGCGTGCAGGAGTGTGGCAGGGATAATTGCACCTACCCATTAACAAATGCAATTAAGGCGCCTGGGCCTCTAGCACCCCCTTCTCCAATTAAACAGCAGATGAGGGGCCTGTGGGGGTGGCCTTTGAGATGAATCACTTGAAGCTGAAACCTTGGAGCCTGGCAGTCTGGACAGAGAGGCGATTAGAGACGATAAAATCATGATGGGGAAGGAGAGACTCATATCCAGTCCCAGCCTGCTCCAGCTTGAGGCCCAACCCACAGTTGGACAGATATTCTTTGGAATAAATTAGAAGAAGTTCTGCTTTACACATAAGAAAGTCAATATTTAGAACCCACCGACCACCACCTCCAGCCAAGTGCTTCCTCCGTGCCTGACATTCACTGAGTGTCTAGATACAGGTAAAGTCCTGGATAATTCATTTTGATGAGAAACTGTGATGTCTGGGTATGTTGGCAGGGAGGGTCCAGGAAGGCATGTTCCTGTCCTGTGTAGGGGGATGGGGGTGGAGGAAGGGGCCTTCCACTTGTGAGCACCTCTAATATGCCAGGCCTCATGCTCCCTCCCTTTCCATATGGCATATCCTTTAATTTAATCCAGATCCCACCGGCCTCACACAACAACCACGATCTCTTCATTAGGTGATGGAATAGAAGTTTGGGGAGCTCAAGAACCTTGTCTAAGATCACAGAATTAGCAGGTGGTGGAACTGGTGGAGCTGGGATTTGAACCCTGATCTATGTGACTTCCAATAGGCCACTCCCCCATGCTGAGATGCTTTGAAATTGCAACTGCCAAGATCTTGCCCCTTGTGCCCCTTGATGTCCCCATGAGGGTGGACTCAGGGCAACACTTCAGATGTTATTCACAATCTCTCCCTGCTCCCCTTGGCTGAATCCCTGAACTTCTGAAACAAGGCCTCTCTGTGGTTCCTGCTGTGGCTCAAGGTAGGATCTGACAAGTTGTCAAGTCCCGAGGTGCCGACCAACATGCTCATCTCAAGCTGAAATAATAAAATAAAGAAATCTCTCCTACCTTAATTGCCTCTCCCTATTCTCTTTATGCGTTTCGCCAATTACAAATGCTATGAATCATTATGCATGTGTGGATCATCACTTTCATTTAGCATCTCCACTGAAGCTCCAGGCGCTGAAGTGCATAATTGAAAAGCTCCACGATTTAAGTTTGCAAAGAGGAGGCTCAGCTCCTCTGAACATCACAGCATGCAGGTCTCCCCTGCTGGGGCCCAGACAACAGCCAGGAGATGACAGCCTGCATCTGCCCGGGGACCCAGCTGCACCAGATGAGTGCTGAAGTAGTTCTACTTTTGCCCAGGGGAGCTCAGGCGGTGAGTAATATGTTTCTTAATTCCCAATTCCCCCATCTTATTTCCCTGTGAACTTTGCTTTCGTTTTTTTTTTTTTTTTTTAATTTTGTTGTTTTTGTTGTTGTTTTCCTTTGTGGCTTCGGAGAGCAACAAAAGTCACTGGGTTGCCATCTGCTAGTTATCCCTTCCTTCAAGGCCTTCCTGAACTAATTCCAGGACGCCTGCTCCTTTTCGTCCCCTACATTCTTCCTGAGTATGGGGCCCTCCCAGGTCCGCCTCACTCACTTCTGACTCCATAAAAGCTCCCATAAGATGGAAAGAGAAAGGGGCGGGGATGACCAGCTGCAGCTTGGCCCAGGTGAGGAATGAGCTGCCTGTCTTTAACAGCAGCCAGGCTCTATCTTAGCTGCCAGAAGAACTGTGTCTTCTCCTGTACCCCCATAACGTCTATGACATTGCTGGGCATTTTGACATGGCCATGGAGTCCTCTTTCTTCCCCTCCTTTCCTTTCCCGAGCATTTCCCAAATGTCTACTATGAATCCGGCTGAGTTCCAGGGACTGAAGACCGAGCAATAAATAAACCTGCTCCCTGTCCAGTAGGAGAGACACTCCAGTAAGAAACATATAGTAACAAATACAGTGTGAGAAGTTTTTCCATAGATGCGGGAGCAAAGACCTCTCCCTGGGAGCAGGGAGGAGGGAATACTGATTCAGATGGGAGAGGCAGGCATTTGCATTCAGTCTTGAAGGCTGAATAGGGCAGGGTAGGCACAGTCATTCCAGGAACGGGAAAAGCCTAAGCCAAATAAAGAAAGGCACGAAAGACATGGCATGTTTCATGCCACCTTGGCCCTGCTGCTTGCAAGGCCCTCAAATCCTCAGAGTTTCATAGAGCCAGCCCCAAAGAGGATGGCTCTGCCCTCTCAGATGTCAGCCCCTTGAGCCAGATGGGAGCGCTCAAGGGCTTGGACACATGCCCCTCCTCTTCTAGGTAGATTGGAGTGGAAGTGGGGAGGCCACAGGACACCTGGACTGAGGCCAGCACTCCAGATTCAGGGAGAGCCCTTGGCACACACATCTTGGGTGACAACCTACTTCTAGCATAGTCTGGCCAAGAGTAAGCATGTGAATGCACGCACACACACACACACACACACACACACACACACATGCAAGCTGCAGGCACAGCTCCCTGGACCCTCTCACTGCCACCCTCCTGCCCTTCCATGAGCAGGTTCCCCTTCACACCACCAATCACCCGATGCCAAACAGATGGCGGGAAAGAGTTCTTGCTCTGAGAGGGGATGGCGGCAAGGTCACTGTTGATGCGTGAGCAGCTGGGCTGCAGGGCAGTGAAAAATCAATGGATCACTTCCCTCTCATCACTTTTCTGCCCCAGATTCAGCTGAAAGATGGTTCAGCTTGCAGCTGAGAGGCAAAGTTCGTAAGGTTTACTCTCTCATACCTTTTTATTTTCCCTCTTCTTTTCACTTTCTCAATTTTCAACCTCCATTCACTCTTCTCTTTCTCCTCTACTCCATCTTCTCTTTCCTTTGGCGGGGGGAGGAATGGGGATGATGAGGGGACTATGGGTGATGGGAAAAAAGAAAAGCAGCCCCTGACATTTAGAAGCTGGCCTGACCCTTGCAGCTAAGCCATGCTATTCTCCTCTTGGATCTAAACAATCTCACAGCATACCAGGCTCAGACAGATTAACTCCTAGGCCAAGATAAAATGAAATGAGGCAAGGCCACTTCATAATTTTACGTAAGCTCAGACAAGCATGAGGTCACTCTGCCACCCACAAAATACCAAGTAGCCCCTCTCTTGGCCACGATGAATGACTGCTACTTCTTTTCTAATTTCAACTTTATCTTCATTCTAGTCTTTCCTATAATCCCTAGAAATGAGATTTATTGAGATACCCAATCATAGAATTGCCCCTGCTTACTGACAGCGTCCAATCTAGAGTGATCTTCACTACCTCGGACCCCCTGCCAAGTTGTCCCATCAAAGCCGAGATTCTATAATCAGTTCTAATATCCTCTTTTGGAGAGAACACACCCCACAGTTTCCCATGCTGTGCCTTCTCCCTCTCTGCAGTAAGCGATAAACCCAACTGGTTTAACTGTGTTCCTGGCGGTCTTTGGTAAAATTACAGGACATTGACAAAATCGGAGGTCCCGCCAAGATTCACCTGAGACTTTCATAGCTTTAACCAGGACCCTGACTCAGTAGCAGTTCACATACTGTGGAGAGGTGGGCCTCAGGCACTGGTGTTTTTTAAAGCTCTGTAGGTAATTTTAACAGGCAGCCTGGGTTGGGAGTCCATGGGGAACAAGTCATTTTAGGAGTCTCTGGTGAGGGTCAGAGAGCAATGCCTCTAAATCACGGAGTTCGGGGCCTGGCACATGGTGCCCATTGTTGTTGGCTTCTGTGACTTATTCACTCTGCTGTCCCTCTCAATAAGCATTCGTCGAATGAAAAATATAATATGTCTCAAACCATGCCACCATTTTCTCCCCCAAACTATTGTTCCCATTGGCTCCAGTGTTCTCATGGCACTGGAGGCTCTGACTCATCCCATTGCCCTGACCATGTCTCCCATCAGCCCCAGGACCTGCTTCCCTCTTCAGGTAGGACCTCTTGTCACCCCTTCCTTTCTGATTCCACTCAGTAGCTTGAGGCTCTCTGGTCTTCTCTGTGCAGCTCACCATGGCCAGAACAGATCTGTCTAGATATTGGCCTGACCACGTCATGCCTCTGGCTCAGACACCCCTCATGGATCCTCGTCACCCCCTAATAAAGTCCAAACCCTTGTCTTGACATTTAAGGCCTTCCACAATCCAGCCCTACCTCACACATGTATCATACTTAAAGGTTATACCTAGTAGCCCCATGGACATCCTTCATGCTCTCAAGTCATTGTTCTTTGCTTCTGCTGGGCCTGCTACATGAATTGCCCTCCCACCATTATTTCTGTATAAAGCCTGCTCACTGTTGAAATGCCAACTCCAACGCTACTTCCTCCATCCCTCATCACCCATACCAAAAGGGACTGCTGCCCCTTTATGATCTAAAACTATCCTCTTTTAACAACAAACAAACAAAAAAACTCACTTGGGACCCTTTATCACATGTTAACTTGAATTGTGACTATCTTTATTCACCCTTGATCTATGTGTGATGGGAGCCATTCCATACCAGTAGGTAAGAATCTAGGCTTTGGGGATGAGTTCATGTCCTTTGTAGGGACATGGATGAAGCTGGAAACCATCATTCTGAGCAAACTATTGCAAGGACAGAAAACCAAACACCGCATGTTCTCACTCATAGGTGGGAATTGAACAATGAGAACTCTTGGACACAGGGTGGGGAACATCACACACCAGGGCCTGTCGTGGGGTGGGAGGTGGGGGGAGGGGGGATAGCATTAAGAGATATACCTAATGTAAATGACGAGTTAACGGGTGCAGCACACCAACATGGCACACGTATACCTATGTAACAAACCTGCATATTGTGCACATGTATCCTAGAACTTAAAGCATAGAAAAAAGAAGAAAAGAATCTAGGCTTTGGAAACAGGAAACCCTGGGATTGTAATCCTATTCCCTCCTGTTAACTAGTTCAATGACCTGGGCAAGTCTCTTAACATTTTTGAACCTCAACCTCTTCTCATTCACAATGGGGGGAGCCTGATAGGGTTATGGTGAGAAGTACGTGAGATAATCACACGTGTTGAATGCCTTGCACAGAATCTGGCAGAAATAACAGTTATTGTAATTACAATAAGAATAGTTATTATTGCTAGGTTGAAATCTAGAGGAGCATGCCTCAACTTCAGCGTGCACACAAATCACCTGGGGATCTGGTTAAAATCAATGTGATTCAGGAGGTTTGGGGTGGGCCTGAGATTCTGCATTTCCAACAAGCTCCCAGATGGTGCTGATGCTGCTGGTCTGAGGATTACACTTGGAATAGCAAAGTCCTAAAGAGCAGGGCTCGTGTCTAGTGTAGCAATACCTCTCTTGCAGGATCTAGCATGGTTTCCTGCACAGAATAGGGACATCACCTTTTTTTAATGAATGCATCCTTTTGGTGGTGGTAGGGATGGTATTGCACACAGTCTTCTTTGCTCAGAAGATCACACATACTGCATACACACACCAGCTAATCTAACCTTGCACAGGACTGAGATTTCCCAGGGGCCCAACTGCTGTGTTTCAGAAATCAGTGCTCTGAGATGGAACCGGCTGTGCACTAACCTTATAGCCCTGATTAATTCCCTCCCTTTGTTTGCCTCATTATCATGATTAGGTTCTGCCCGTAGCATAGCAACGGCTAATTGTAGGCTGGTTGCAGAGTGCATAATTCCTGCTATTAAAATTTTATCGAGGCTTAATTGTGCTCCTTTTTGCTGCAGCGAAGCTTCAAAGTTTCAGAAGAGAGGGGATGTGGTTAGTGGGAACTGATGATTTTTTAATCTTAGCAAGCCCTGTAAAACCCTACTCTGCAATATCACTGACCTTGAGATGGTTTCCTGTGGCCAGAAGGAAGCCCATCATTTATTTATTAACCCACCAGAAGGTCTGCAAATATCCCCTGTGGCCAGGCGGAAAGCATATTATAGGTCAAATGCCGTTACAGAAAGCCCCAAAGGGCTGGCAGACCAAAGAGTTTAGCTGTGTGGGCGTTAGGGTGGGGGAGGTTCAGTGGGGAGAGCTGCACTTTGCATGTGGAAGTGAGTCAGTGTGCAAAAAGGTGTGTTACTCCTTAGAAGCCCAGTGCCCTCTCAGTGGACCTCCAAAACCTGCAGCAGAATCAACAGGTTTTCAAGGCATTTTCCAGGAACACACCAAATTGCCCAACTTGCGCTCAGTGGGAGGTGAAAAGAAGCGAACCCATTAGCAGGTACTTTCCACAAACGGTTTCCAAACCGGACTGATCACTAGATCACCTGGGGAGCTTGTTAGAGCTGCACTTTTCCAGGCTCCAGCCCAGACCTACTGATTCAGAGTGCAGAGGAAGGCTGGAAGTCACTCCTCAGGTGGTACTTATGCTGAGCCACTTCAGGAATCCCTTACCTACAGAAAGAAGGGACTGCGGCAATGTAAAAAAGACAGCAGAACCAGCTGCTTCTTGGAGAGGGGTCCACCTACTCTGCTTAGCTCAAATTGGAGCCACAAGGCCTGATAGTATGAGATGACTCTAAGTCAGTGCTTTTCAAATGGAAGTGTGCATCAGAAAGTGCTGGAGAACTTGTTAAAATACAGGTTGCTGGGCCCTACCTCCCACAGTCTCTAGTTCCTTAGGTCAAGGGTAGGGCCTTACACTTTGCATTTCTAACAAGCTTGCAGGTGGTGCTGCTGTAAGGACCACACTTTGAGAGCCATCGCCTTTGGTGATTCTCCAAATCTGGACCAAATGTGTCTCTTTGAAAAGGACTCAGTTGTGTTTCTCAGTCCTCACATTATAACACTGCTCTACATGAAGACTCCGTCCTTGTGTCTTGAGCATCTTTCTGTAATCCAGAAACAGTGGCATTTGTCATCAATCAAGCTTTGACTTGAGATATTATGAAGGCGGAGTAGAGCCTGGGGTTTTGGATTTAAACACAGTTAAATGCAGATAAATCCACTACCATTTTACCATTATTAAGTAAAGCAAGGATTTCAAAAGGAGATGGGATTTCAGGCACCACTTACAGGGCAAGGCATTATTTGATGAGCTGGCCTCAAGCTGGGAAAGGCTTTAGATAATACACAATGATAGAATTATGGTGAGTGGAGAATAACAATAAGCACGTTTAATGGAGAGGAGATGAATTGTGGTGAATTGTGGGTGTAGGGAAATGGTGAAAGGGAGAAAATTCAGAGTCAGTGTAAAGAAGGGGTTGTAACTCAAAAAGCTTCAGAGGTCAGGCAGGTCACAGAAATGCATCAGGCAGACAAGCCAGACCACCATTAGAATCCATGGCTCCAATCTGAATGAGACAATATGGAATGTTGGGGACTGTGGTAAACTGGACCGCCCTTAGCCCTCTAACAAGTGGAGGCCTCAAGTCAGCTCTTGCTAGTTGTTACCATGGAAGAATGTGGGCCCAGGAGTGCTTGCCCTTCCTTATTTTCAAAAGAAGCTTGGAATGTGGATTCTAAGATAAAATTTTGCTATTTTAAAAACCTTTGCCCCAATCAAAACATGTCTGCAGGCTATCAGTTTACAATAGTAGTTTAAAGTTTTAAATCCTAATTCATAGGGATGTTATTTTGGAACTGGGAATAGACCAACATTTTTTGCCTTTTTTTAATGGGGGAAGGGCAGGTAGTTTATAAGGAGGGGGAAAAATGAGTAAGATGGGGAAGGAGGAAGAAATCATGGAAAACATGGTGGAAAAGACTTCACTACTTAGGAGGAGCTTGGAGGTTTACACAGTGCTCTCTTCTCCTCTGTATAAAGAATATATCACTCTACAACATCCCTGGTGTGGCAAAGTGTTAGTTTGGTGACCACTGTGGAATCCCCTCTCACAGTGCCTGGACTTGGCCAGCAGGGCATTAGCAGGTATGATGCCCACAAAGCTTGTCAAGGACTTGCACCCTCAAATGCACGCTGTTGGACATCTCACTTGGGATCCAGCTGCTGTGTGGAAATGCCACGAGGAAATGTATGGAGAAAAGAGAGGTCCCAGCCTTTCAACTATCCCTGTCAAAGTGCCAGGCATGTGGCCGGGCATGGTGGCTCATGTCTGTAATCCCAGCACTTTGGGAGGCCAAGGTGGGTAGATCACCTGAGGTCGGGAGTTCGAGACCAGCCTGACCAACATGGAGAAACCCAATCTCTACTAAAAATACAAAATTAGCCGGGCGTGGTGGTGCATGCCTGTAATCCCAGCTACTCGGGAGGCTGAGGCAGGAGAATCGCTTGAACCCGGGAGAGGGAGGTTGCGGCGAGCCGAGATCACACCATTGCACTCCAGCCTGGGCAACAAGAGTGAAACTCCATCTCAAAAAACAAAACAAAACAAAAAGTGCCAGGCATGTGAGCAAAGCCAGCTTGGACATCCTGGTTGTAACTACATGACAACCCAAGAGAGACCAGTAGAAGAATTGTCTAGCCCAGCCTCAGTCAACCCGTAGAATCATAATAATATGGCCGGCGCGGTGGCTCAAGCCTGTAATCCCAGCACTTTGGGAGGCCGAGACGGGTGGATCACGAGGTCAGGAGATCGAGACCATCCTGGCTAACACGGTGAAACCCCGTCTCTACTAAAAAATACAAAAAACTAGCCGGGCGAGGTGGCGGGCGCCTGTAGTCCCAGCTACTCAGGAGACTGAGGCAGGAGAATGGCGTAAACCCGGGAGGCGGAGCTTGCAGTGAGCTGAGATCCGGCCACTGCACTCCAGCCTGGGCGACACAGCGAGACTCCGTCTCAAAAAAAAAAGATTGCCTTAAGCCCCTAAGCTTGGGAATAGTTTGTTAAGCAGTGAAAACTAATGGAAACACCTAGTAAGTAGCTGGCCTATGAATCAGATAGGATCCTGTTTAGTTAGAAGTAACAGAACACCTGATAAATAGTGACTTGAACAAGTAAGAGGCTTTTTCTCATGCAACAAGAAGTCTGATTTTGTTTCGTTGATCAGGACCAGCCGCGCCAAGGGAAGTGTGATTAACTGGGCGCATTGGTATTCTGAACAAAACAGGGTTTTTGACTAGTAAGGAAGAGGGAGAAATAGGTGTATATTTTGCAGTGTCTGCCACAGCCAGCTTACTAAAAAAAGAACAAACGTGTTTCTCTCATGATTTTTCCCTTCTGTACCGAATTTAGTCATAAAACCACAAGCCCAGCAACCCATACAGCCAGCACACATCCATCCCATGTTTGAAGGAATGAAGGAAGAGGTCTCATCTTGATTTAATGGCTCAGCATTTTGTATTTGTCTGCCTGCTTCTTCCAGGTTCATTTCATAAGGAGCCTGACTGATCTTGAACTTGATTCAGCCCATTGATATCATCACTACTAATAAAAGGTTCCAGGGCAATCAACTTTAAATTGGAAGCAAAGGAGATGAGCAAACATTTTCAAATGAGCATGTCTTCTGCAAACCTTAGCAGACTTCCCGGATCGCCCGGCTAGTTTTTTGTATTTTTTAGTAGAGACGGGGTTTCACCGTGTTATTGGCACAAGACCTTGTGAACCCGTCTCGGCCTCCCAAAGTGTCAGAGAAGCAAACATTTTCAAATGAAGCTAAAAATAAAGTTTGCAGTTCTCATAGTTAGCCTGTGGCCATTTCATGAGTTACAAGTGCCTTGGCGGGGGTGGTGGGAGAAGCAATAAAAGAAAATGAGATTGAAAGTCACTTGTTTTCTTTCTTTTTAGCAACTTCTTGGAGAGAGGAAACGGAGATGAATGAGACATAATATCACAGAACTTAGACTTGGCAATGGTCTCGCAGATAAATTATCCAGCCTTTCACTGAATTGCAAATAATAGTAGCTAGAATTTATTGAGTGTTTATCACATGCTAAGCATTATGCAAAATAATTTACTTGCAATCTTTAATTTTACCTGCACCACATCTCTAAAGGGTAGTATGATTTTAATGTCCACTTTGCAGACATCAAGTTAAATAACTTGTACAAGGCCATGGTAAATAAATGGGGGGACGAAAGTTCCTGGCTATGTGTGTTGCCTCTCCTTAATTCCTTTGACCCCATCCCATAACAATCTCTGCTCACCTCTTCCAGGTCTCCATTCCTCTAGACAACTCATTCCTATTTGAAAAACCCATCCATATATTAAGCTGAAGTCTGCTTTTCTGGATCTCTCATCATCTGGTCTACCCTCTGAAGTAACACAGGCTGATGCCTCTGACCTATGATAGTCCTTCCAATAATGTATCCTCTGAGCTTTTCCTTCTCTATGCTAAACATCTACAGCCAGGCTAACCCTTCCCTTCTTGAATGCTGTGTTTCTTCCTCTATGTGTACTGTATTCAAGGGCCACAAATTCAAACTTCTACAGACACCAGGATAGTAATGAAAATAAATAGAGCAGGGTAGGTAGGGTAAAATCATATGGCTGTCTCACTCTATCATTTCTCCCACTTTTCTTAGAGACATGGATATAGAGATGCTTTCCTCTACAAATGCGATGATAAAAGGCAACGAGCACTCAATCTTGCTACTGTGGGACAAGAGGGAGTGGTGAGCACTGTGGCAAACTGGCAGCAGATGCTTGATCTAAAGGAAGCAGGTGCTACGCAGAGCCTGCCAGGTGTTGCTAGTAAAGGAGGGTGACAGCTCCTCTGAGCTTTTCCAAAGCTACTGGAACTCTGGGTTTTCATTTCAAAACTTTTCATCTTTATCAGATTTTTTTTTTTTTTTTTTACAGCATCGTGTGGCTCGAGCAATATTCTCCAGGCTGGATCCAGCCCCTGGGCTGCTGCTTGACAACTAATGTTACTGGTCACCAGCTGGACTCACTCCCCTGATGAAGTCTAAGGTCAATGGAACCCACACTTCACTAGACCTACACACCATGCTTCTAGGAATGCAGACTAAATTTGCAATCATTTTCCAGCAGTTATGTCATATTATACTTTAAATTCACATGAAACTGGTGGCTAAGGACCTCTAAGTCTTCATGTGAGTGTTGTCCAGCCTGACGTCTCAAGCCACCTTGTGCAATGATATGTTGAACCTACCTGCATGACTTTGCATTTATCTATGTTGGTCCCCATTCTGTCTTACAGAGTTTGTGCTATTTTTCCCCAACCTGCTTTTGGCACAGCTTTGCACATTACCTCTTACATGAAATCACCAGCTGGACTCAGCAACTCAATGAAGTCTCGCGAGTCCTAAAGGCACTAATAAAAGAGTTGATTAAGCCTGGACAACATAGTGAGACACCCATCTCTACAAAAACATTTTTTTTTTTTTAAATTAGCAGGGCATGGTGGCACATGCCTGTAGTCCCAGCTACTCGAGAGGCTGAGGTAGGAGGATCACCTGAACCCAGAAGTTTGAGGCTACAGTGAGCTATGACCATGCCACTGCACTCCAGCCTGGGCAACAGAGCTAAAACCCAGTCTTAAAAAAATTTGGCTAGAAATATGATGCTCCAAGGTACCCCAAATGTCACCAATGCACTAATGAACACCCCTTACCTTCAGAGTGAAAAGAAACTAGCCTGCGTTCAGCACATGCTATGAGCTCAAGACTGCCCAGTTCCCTCATCCTCACTTCCCACCTAATGCAGAGACCCTTCCAGCAGCTCTGCCCCAGTGACCAAGGAAGAAACCCCAGGCTCTCCTCCAGATAAGTCTGAACTCTCCACTCTGCTCTGGAATTCCAAGAATCATTCCTGATTGAACTGTATATTTGGTTCTAGGTCTCGGGTTCACCCCTCGGTGTAGGCTCACATTCTGCAGCCCCAGGATCACTGACCCCTGCCCAGTGTCCAACCCAGGCAGCTAGCCCTTTGCCTGGGGTCTGAGACAGCTCCTGCTTGTCCAGGAGGATATACACTGTGCCAGGCACTGTCCGTGGCACTGCAACATTCATTATTTCACTTAATGATGAGCCCATTTACTTACCCATTTACCCATTTACTTCCACTGCCATCTGGCCCACATTTTTCAATTGAGCCTTTCTGATTTATCAAGGAACTTGTATCATTGATGCTCTTCCTGCCTCCCTGTTATTGTAACTGAGAGCAGAGCACCAAGCTGTTTAGCAGCTTGCATAGAGACAGCGGCACATGCTCACTCAAATTCCCTCCTTTTTTGAGCTCTTTGTGCCTCATTATTTTAATTGATAAATGAGGTTGTTGTGAGGGGCCCATTAGTAGATATTAGGCAGTTATAACAGCACTGGGTATGTAGTGGGCACTCATGGATGTTAACTTGAAGGAGAAGCAGTTGAAGAACTAGTCATGGGCATCTCCTGGACTAGCCCCCAGTAGCCAGAGGGAACCCCTCTTTAAAAGGAAATGTCACCAATCTCCTACCACCAACAAGCTCAGCAGCAGGCACCCCAAGTTGTTTTTCTGTCAAAGGGAAAGATTTGGTTCAAGCCATCTGCGTGGCCCAATGGATGGCCAATGGAAGACCCAGGATGGTCAATTACCTTACCCTGTGGCTTTGGATCAATTGCTTAACCTCTCTAGGCCCGAGTTCTTCATCCATAAAACGGAAATACTAATATATAACTTATAGAATCATGGTGAGAGCCAAATGAGATTGAGAGTAAAACACCTGGCACATAGTAGGCGCTTGATATAGTGATGATGATGGTGGTGATGATGAAAATGCCCAGACACATGTATCTTGTAAGACTTACACATGTGTAAGACTCAGTGACTCTTCCCAGTGAGCAAAAGCTGCCTTCCTTTTTTCTGTCCTGTCAGATTTGCAAAAGTTAAATTACAAATTTATTGCATGGTCATTATTTTTAAAAGCAAACAAACAATACAGGCATTTATAAACTCAAAGTTGGAGTCCTCCTCACTCCCATTCTACTCTTCAGAAACAGCCACTGTTAACTGTTAGGTTCATGCCCTTGCTGATGTTTTTCTACACACACACACAATTTTAAAGCAACATTGGGATCATACTATGCATATTATTCTGCACATGGCTTCTTTCTCGAAGCAGGTGTCATGGCCACTTTTCCAAGTCAGAGTACATGGAGCTCGTCCAGTGCTGTGAGCTGAATTGTGTCCCAACCACTGATTCAGATGTTGAAGCCCTAACCCCACAGTACGTTAGCATGCAACTGTGTGTGAAAATAGGATCTTTTAAAGGTAGTGAAGTTAAAATGGGGCCCCTATTAGGGTGGACCCTACTCCAGTATGACCAGTGTCCTTATAAGAAAAGGAGATCAGGACTGACACAGTCACTGCTAAGGACTGGGTGCAGTGGCTCACACCTATAATCCCAGCACTTTAGGAGGCTGAGGCAGGTGGATCACTTGAGGCCAGGAGTTCAAGACTAGCCTGGAAAACATGGCGAAACCCCGTTTCTACTAAAATTACAAAAAATTAGCTGGGCGTGGTGGCAGGCATCTGTAATCCCAACTACTTGGGAAGCTGAGGCAGGAGAATTGCTTGAACCTGGGAGGTGGAGGTTGCAGTGAGCCGAGATCATGCCACTACACTCCAGCCTGGGTGACAGAGCGAGACTCTGCCTCATAAAAAATAAAATAAAAAAAAGAGGAGATCAGGACACAAATAGAAAGAAACACCGGACATGCCCACACAGAAGATGACTATGTGAAGACACAATGGGAAGGCTGCCATCTGCAAGCCAAGGAGAGGGCCCTCGGAGGAAACCAACCCTGCTGATACCTTAATCTTGAACTTGTAGACTCCAGAGCTGTGAGGAAGTAAATTTCTGATGTGTAAGCTACCCAGTTTATGGTATTTGTTATGGTAGCCCCAGCAAGCAAATGCATCCAGCCTTTCTTAAGAACCAGAGTATTCCATCTTATACATGGTACATAAAATGCGTTGTGGACTCTTATGTTTTTTCTAGTTTTATGCTTTTTACTAAGAGTGCTGCGAGTAATATCTTTGCAATATACTTTGTGTACATATGTGAGGATATTTGTAGGTTCTGTTCCCATACAAGGAATGACTGGGTTGGAGGATATGCACATTTTAAATGATGTGTGAATTTGCTGTACCAAAGGAAACTCCAGTAGTGCAGGCAAATTTCTGCCTTTCTATACCCACCAAAGCATAATTTCAAGGACTTATATTCTGTGGCCATTAAAATATAATGAAATTGACAGTCCACAAAAGCCTGACACTCTTGACCTTGGCTTTGCTCGTACTGACCACCCCTGCCTATGCCAGGACCTTGGCCCCATCAGCCACCTGCGAGAACATACAACCTTCCTGAATAGAGAAAGCTCTCACCAGACTCTTCATTGCGAAGGCAAACTTGATAACCACAAATGCCCATGCTGCAAATAGAAGCATTGATTTTAATTTTTTAAGAGTATAAATAGATTTGAATCACACATAGTATATTGGATTTGGGAAGAAAATATTTCATGACAACCTGCCAATATATTTGTTTTCTTATCTTTCAACAAATAGGAATGGAGATTGAAGACTGCTGAAGTGAAGAGAAGCTGACAATGCCACTCAGAAAGGCCATTATCCTCATCTGAGGAGATGAATCTGACTGGCCTTCTGTTTGGAAAGCAAAATCAGATATGGGAACCCTCTGCTGTGGTGGAGATGAACTCGGGGATACCACAGCTCGGGTCCTTCCTGAAGAGTGCAAGGAATTTACCCAAACCTTAAAGGGCTTTGCCTTCCCTCTTCTCTTGCTCTTACTCTTTTTTACATGAGGATGTCCAGAAGAACCAACCATTCAAGGAGGCCATGACCTATCAGTCACTTGGAAGATGTGTTGAGGAAGAGTGGTTATCGCTCATGGTGGCCAGGGAGCTGCTTTGGGAAGAAGGGAGGCCGGCAATCAGACGTCTGAGCATTGATCTGTGAGCCCACCTGTCTCCTACTCTGGACCATGGGTTGCTTGGGAGCAGGGGTCATCAGATTCATCTAAGCCTAGAGCCCAGCACAGAACTGGACACAAATCTTCTTCTTGCCTTCTGACACAGTCACTGCTAAGAAGATCTCATCCTACTTTATAGCTTTAAATGCCATCTATATGTGGATGACTCAGATTCATATGTCCAGCCTAGAATTCAGCCATTGACTCCTGCATTTATATCTGGCTACTGCCATTTCCACTTGGAGGCCTAATTATCATCTCAAACTTAAGATCTTTAAAACTGAACCTCAGATTTACACTTCCCCCCAATCTAATCCACCTGCAACTGCCAAATCTCAATTGCTGACAACTCCATCCTTGTAGTTGCTCAGACAAAAACCTTGGAGTCATTCTTGACTCCTCTCATTCTCTTATTTCTCAAATTCTGTGGGCTCCACCTTTAAAATATATCAAGAATCTTTTCATGCCATCATCCTGATTCTTAGCCACTGTGGTGGGTTGAACTGTGGGCCCCAGGAAGACATCTCCAAGTCCTAACCCCAGGAACCTATGAATAGGACCTTATTTGGAAAAGGAGCCTTTACAGGTATAATTAAGGACTTCTAGATGAAATCATCCTGGATTCATAATGGGCCTTAAACCCAATGGCAAGTATCCTTGTAAGAGAAAGGCAGAGGGAGATTAGGAACATGGGGACACAGGGAGAAGGCCATGTGAAGACAGAGGCAGAGATTAAAGCAGTGAAGCCCCAAGTCACAGATGCCTAGAACCACCAGAAGCTGGAGGCAAGGAAGGATTCCCCCTAGAGCCTTTGGGAGGAGCACAGCCCTGCTGGCACCTTGATTGGAATTTCTGGTCCCCAGAACTGTGAGAAAATATATTTCAGTTGTTTCAAGCCACACAGTTTGTGGTAATCTGTTATAGCAGCCCCAGGAAATGAATACAGTCATGGTAATCATTCACCTGGATTACTCTAATAGCCTCCTGATTGGTCCTGTTTTCACCCTTACCTCCCTATGGCCCTTTCTCAATACCTAAGCTAGAGCAATCCTATTAGAACATGTCAGACCACTGTACTCAACTCAGAGACTTCCAGTGGCTCTTAATTTAACTCAAAATAAAAGCTAAATTTCTTGCATGGCTTGAAAGGCCCTGTCTGAACTGTCCCCTCCTTTCCCACTCCCTCTGTCTCTGCTTCCCACCTCTCTCCATCTTGCCTGCCCCAGTCCAACCACAATAGCCTCCCCTCTGTTCTTTGAACGTGCGGAGTGCTGTCCCTCTTAGAGTCATGCATTGGCTGCTCCCTCTGTCTGGAAGGTTCTTCCCCCAGGTATCTGCAGGGCTCACACCTTTGCCTCCATTAAGTTTTTAGAAGCCGCATCACCTCAGAGAGTCCTCCCCTGACCACATTCTTAAACACGGGAACCCTCAGCATCCCCCACTTTGCTTACTTGGCTTTACTCCCCAGCCCACTCTCAGAATCTATTATTTCTAGTGTGCTTTACACCTCATTCACTTATTATGTTTATTGTTTCTCTCCCATCAGAATATAAACCCACAGGCCGGGGATAGTGGCTCACACCTTTAATCCCAGCACTTTGGGAGGCCAAGGCGGGTGGATCAAACTCTGAGGTCAGGAGTTTGAGACCAGCCTGGCCAACATGGTGAAATCCCGTCTCTACTAAAAATACAAAAATGAGCCAGGCGTGGTGACGCGTGCCTGTAATCCCAGCTACTTGGGAGGCTGAGGCACGAGAATCGCTTGAACCTGGTAGGCAGAGGTTACAGTGAGCCACAATCACGCCACTACACTCCAGCCTGGTGACAGAGTGAAACTCTGTCAGAAAAAAACCAAAAAGAATATAAACCCATAGGGCAGGGATTCTTGCCTGTTTGTTAATTGTTGAGTCAGAAGAGGGTCAAGCATATAGCAGTGGCTCAATAAACATTTGTGGTGCAAACGAATAAACAGCTTTTAGTATACTTTTTGTATTTTATTTGATTATTTTCCGACTGTCATATATTCACATTGTACAAAATTTACAAGCACACAAAAAATTTACAGCAAAAGGTCTTCCTCCCACGCCATCCATCCAGCCCCACTTCTATTACTCTGCCCAGTGGCAACTGATAATCAGTTTCTTTTCTTCCCTTCTAGAATTTATTTATCCACTTAGCTATCTCTGCTTATTTTAATTAACACTGAAACTTGAAGGTATTTCATATCCGCACGTAATAAGTCCCTTGTTCCTTTTTCTAGCAGCGTAGCTTTTCATGGTATGCATAAACCTTAAAATGATTTAATAATGGGCATTTCGGTTGTTTTAAATTCCTTGATATTTAGGTTCCAATGCTGGAAACTTTTATATAGACTATTTTCGCACATGTGAATGTATCACTGTGGAATAGTACATTTTTAAGATAACTGAACTTTTCAAATGAAAGTTTTAATACACTTTGGGTCAGATCATTTGTTTATGTGGTTCAAGTTCCCCTCACCCGCTAACCCCCAGCAGCGGCTGACCACCTCATTCTTCGCGTTCTCTGCTTCTCTTGGTCTCGTTCTGGGTGGGATTCATGTACAGAATCAGCTAAGAGCAATCACAGTAGTTCATTGGATGCTTATTGGGCACTTGGCATTGTGCAATGTGCTTTGTTTAATCCCACTTAATCCCTCTATCATGGAGGGATTAGTATTACCACTTACAGTTTAAAAAACTGAAGCTCAAAGGGGTTAAGTAACTTACTTGCCCAGGGTTATCACAGTTGGTAAGAATCAACAGCAAGACTCTTTTCCAGGTCTTTACCAGAATCTGGACTTTTAATCACGACACACTTAACCTCTCTGTGCCTCAATTTCTTCAACCATAACATGGGGAAAATAATACCAATGATTTCATAAACTTGTTCTGAAGGTAGGTGAAAAAGCAGCAGGGAATAGAGTGAATCAGAACCAGTTGGGAAGAGTTTGAGGCAGGTCACAGTGAGTGTTCAGAGATGATCCGTGTTTCCGAAAATGCTAACCAGGGGTACCCACATTAACATCACTTTGGGTGTTTATTTAACATGCAGATTTCAGGGCCCCTTCCTAGATTTCCTAGGGAACAGAGCATGGGAATCTACATTTTAAACCAGCATCCAGGTGATTCTGATACACATTGAAATTTCAGAAATTTAGGCTCTAGAAAATATATATATATTTAAATTTTTTAACTGTAGCTCTATCCAGATAGCACTACTTTAGCTCCATCATAAGCTTCTCTTCACCCTTCTTCCTTACTCCCCTGACACAAGTCATGTTTTTCTCAAGACTGGCATAATCCATAATCTCTCCAAAAGAGATTCCTGGATCCCAAACCCCGGAAATATGGGCGGGGGCTGGTATTGTGTTTCTGTTTTCTCTTTGCTGAAAAACCAAAAACAAAACCAAAAAACATAATGATAGTTGATCAATGAATAAAGTACAAATGTGGCCTAGTGTCTTAAAGGTACAGGGACCCAGCCACCCACATGCTGTGAAAGTGATCCCAATGGCTATGGATCATTCTAATCCCCTGAATCTTGGGGCTACGTCTGTTGGTCCCATATGTCCTACAAACTAAATAGGCAGTGGAAATTTAAGTAAATAGTATTCATTAACATTATGATCATGTGTGGCATTTTCTATTACTAAATGATCCTAGTACACAGATTATTCACTTAAATAATCAATCACTGTCAACAAATTACAGGATGCAGAGAATGAAATTAGCAAAATGAACTATGAATGTAAAATTCATTTGAAATTCAATTTAGTGACAACATTAGCTTTCAATTAGTCTGCCCAACTGTTTGAATGTCTTCCTTTTGCATTGATTTTTTAAAAATGTAATTAACCTTTTCACTGTTAAATTGTGTTGGGTGCAACAATATCATTGTTACATGGCTCCTATTGTTGGGGAGTGAAAGGATTAAATGATGAGTCAGGATGAGGGCAGTGGAGTGGGGCTTCTCCTCATGACTGAAGGGCTGGGGAATAAAAGGGACCCAGGAGGGGGAAATGGATGTTGTTTGAGCTGAGGCTTCCCCCATGGGCATCTGGTATTGCTGCTATTGTCTCTAGATTCTTGAAGTAACCTTCTTAAGACCATCTCCTGCTCCAGATTCTTGCTCCCTACTTCACACAAAATGGTTTGTATTCTACATGTCCTGTCAACTTCCCAGAAAACTCAGCCCCTTCTCTCACTACTTTACTTCCTTTCATGATTCTCTGACACCTTTTATTCAATTGGTCTGGTTGGAGAGCTGGAGTGTCCCATCAGACTCCAGCTCCTTCTCAGCTCCCACAGGCAGTGCCACGTCTTCAAGTCTTCTTCCAGTCGAACCCGGCCACTCTCTTCCTGCTTGTGTCTGAGCATTGCACTGTGGCAACCTCACCTCTACCCCACAATCCACCCTGCACGCTTCTGCCAAGCTTTAACAGACCACTCCCAGACTCAAGACCCTACTGTGGCTCCCTGCTGCCTCTGCAACTGAGCCCAAGTCTCCCTTCAAAGGCCACCCTCACCGCCTGTGGGGTGTGACCTCCCCCACTTCCTCTGCCTCTGCACCCCTCGAGTACAGGTTGCCCACTTCAAAGTAGCCTCCTCCTTAGCCCAAAACGTGTTGTGCACTTTCCTGCCCTCACACCTTTGCGCATGCCAGCCTCTCACCTGGAAAGAAAACACCTTCCATTTCTCTCTCTTAGTAAAATCCTTCTCAACGCCCAGCTCAAACCTCACATCTGCCAGGAAGCCTTCCCTGCCACACCCCAGGCTCCAGTGATCCGTCAGCTCCAAATGGTTCAAGAACTTATTGCCTGGGACATTCCTTTTGATCTTTAATAACATGCTTTGTGATTTTCCTCTGCGCTCTCAGCTGAATCGTACATTCTTTGAAGGTAGGGACACGCCTTGTGGTTCCTGCTTCTTGCCGACAGCCTTGCTTAATGGGCAACGGCGTTTCTAAGGCTTTTTTTTTTTTTAAAAAAGGACGGCACCAATCTCTTTCATCCACTGTGTTCAGGGCTGTCTCGACGGGGACAGCTCAGTTGTGGTGAGAACCAGGAAGCTTATGCCTTGGAGCAGGGTGTGGTGGGTGGGCTGGCCGGGGTAACGGTGAGGCAGGCAGCCTCAAAGAGCAATCACCTGTGGACACGGTGCTCATGCTGTAAAACTGTCTCTTGTCAGCTGCACTGGCTGAGATAATCTTGGTTCTGAACCACATCCCTGGCTGTTCCAGATCACCCATTATCTCTCCAGAGCCGCCGCCACTGCTGGGAGACACAGGACTGGTTAGCTGTGCCAACGGTCTGCAGATAGAGGCAGTTTCTTATCCTGTCTTCACGTGGAGCTGCAGGGAAATAAGTCACACTTAGACACTAAGAAGCCTCCATCCTTCAGCAGCCTGGCAGCAGAATTCTTTATGGGTCTGAGGAGAATCTCCATGAATTCTTGGGATTCATCCCTAAGAACCCTGTAGGGATGTGACCCGGATGTTGAACCTGTTCCTTCTTAGGTCTGAGAATAGAAAGAAACAGCCTCACTCCTCTCTGAGCGGTAGCTCCGTTCCCTTAGCTTCCAAAAGCCAAACCAGTTCTTGGTACTAGCTAGCTGCCATTTATGAAGCCACCGTTTATGTGCCAGGAGCCGTGCCAAGTGTGTCACATATTTTATCTCACCAAATTTTCACAGCACCCCACAAAGAAAAGTTGTTCTCATTTTAGAGATGAGACTCCTCAGGCTGGGGGCAGCTAGCAAACACAGCTGGTCAGCAGAGCCGAGTCCAGATTGCCTCTTCCTTTTTTTTTTTTTTTTTTTTGAGACAGGGTCTCTCTCTGTTGCCCCGGCTGGAAGTGTGGTGGCATGAACACAGCCCACTGCAGCCTTGACTTCCTGGGCTTACTTGATCTTCCCACCTCAGCCTCCTAAGTAGCTAGGACTATAGGCACATGCCACCACGCCCAGCTAATTTTTTGATTTTTTTTTGTAGAGGTGGGGTCTCATCCTGTTGCCCAGGCATGGTGGCCTGAACTACATCTCTTACTATTACAGACCACCCCATTACTTCTCCAGAGCTGCCGCCACTGCTGGAAGACACAAAGAGTGGGTAGCCACTCCAAAGGTGAACTCCTGGGCTCAAACAATCCTCCTGCCTTGGGCTCCCAAAGTGCTGGGATTACAGGTGTGAGCCACTGCGCCTGGGCCAGATCCCCTCTTTCAACTACCACACAACCTGCCTCCTAACCCAACAGGTCCAGAATCCCATCTCCTCTGGGAAGGCCCCTACCTTCAGGCTGCCTAAATCATGGGACTACTGCCAACATCCTTCACTCGTTTCTTTCTGGCCTGTTATAAAATGACAGCATCAGGTTTCCTCCTGACACGTGGGCTACAAAAACATGTGGATCTGGAATAACCATGCAATGTTTCCCATGAACTAAGTATTTGGGCAGGAGCCAGGTTGTCCACCTCTAAGCCTGGCTGGCTAGACTCTCTTTAGGGTGTCAAGGCTTAAAATGAGGGTCTAGGTGGGTTTCAGGTCATTGTGGCTGCTGTGTTACCTTTCCCCTATCCTACATACTCTTCGGGATACCTTTGAGATAAAGTCAGCAGGGCAAGCTCTTCCCAGTCCCTTTCTTGGATTTAAGTTCTGGCTTCACACATGCTGGGTGCCTTAGTAAAGGACTTTAACCTCTTTGTGCCTCAGTTTCCTCCTCTGTAGAATAAAGACAGCCTATTACATTGAGAAGTAAATGAAATAAAGAATATTAAACATCTAGCACAATATCTAGCATACTGTGGGTTTTCCACAAATGTTGGTTTCTTTCAGATCCCAAAGAAATAACCGTGAGTATAACTGGAACTGGAGAATAAAGTCTGAACAACACACACACCTCATACTGCGTGCCCAACCTCAAGGTGAGCAGGACCCAGGCCCCTGTCTGGACTCTTAGCTCATTTTCCTATTACCAGAGCTCTTCCTCCACCTCAGGGTAGACAGTGCCCTTCCTTAAGGAGGCAGAGAGAGAAATGGGAGAGGGAAGCAAGACTAGCCCCACCCACTACGCTGCTGCCTTTAAGGACACCCTGGAGGATACCTCTCCCCTCCTCCTCAGCTCGCTTTGCATACATCTTCTTATACTAGCACAGACAACTTTGTGGAGGTTTGCAGAGAAATGGAGCAGTAATTGAAGGGAGTAGTGGAGTCAAGGGAGGGCTTTTTAAAGATGGGAGGTGTTATTTACCACATTTAATGATCAAATAGAAAAATTAGTGAAAGAGGAAAGGATGCTTCCACTGAGTCTTGTTTGGCCGTTTTATCTGGCCTCCTTCCACCCCTTTTGAATTTTAGGCTAAAGTTATCTTTACCATGTCAGTGACTCCCTTCTTATACTCAGTGAAAGCCGTTCATCCGGTGGAAAAAACTTTGGAATGTGGGTTCAGACCCTGGTTCTGCCCATTATTGGCTGGGTAGCCTCTCTGGACCTCTATTTCCTCATTATTAAATTGAAATAATGCTTACCTCTTGAATTTGGTGTAAGGATTAAAGGAGTCATGTTTGACCTGGCCCAGCCCTTCGACTCAATGAGTCACAATGACTCAAAAATGGTCATTGTTGTTGCTACCATTCTTTTACTGAAAAGGTTCTTCCAAGTCTTTCTGATATGCACCAAGTCCCTTGTCAGGAGCCAACCATAAGCTACAGTCCTCAGCACTAATATGTGGGCTCCTATTAGCATGAGCAGCGGCTGGGCTTGAGTTTTCACGGTTATTCTGACACAGCCCTCCTTACCTAACTCTTCGCATACCTGCCTGGGTTTGCCACTCTCTGTAGGATATGTTCCTGGGAACACCGCATGAGCATGATGCTGCCTCTTGCACCCTGAACATGTCAGACAGGGAGGCAGCTTCCCCATCCTGGGTGGGGTGCTGCGAGATGAGCAGTCACTCTGCCTTTGAACCCACTCCCTGTTCCGTGTGGATGACTGGGCAGGTGGGGGCAGTTTCTGTGAGTGGGTGCATCTGCTGTGGCTTGTCAAGCTGTGTCAGACTCGACCCTGAGGGCAGACAGGGTCCCAGCTAATGAAAAGCCCAGAGCCACAGCCTCTGGGGCAGCTCCGCAGCTGCTGTCTCTGTTTTCTTTCTCCTTTTCCTTTGTGCTTGGCAGTTCTGGCCCTCGGCACAGCAAGACCAGCACTAGAGACACAAGCACTGAGGTTCCTTTCTCCAAAGATCAAGTTACAGAACACATTCTCTGGCTCACCTTGAAGAACAAAGACTTGAGAAAAGCAGCCTGCCTGGGGACGAGGAAGCGGCTGCCTGCTTGATGTAATTTCAGGGTCTCTGGAAAAATCTCTTGAGCTCCAAATATTTTCCTGCTCTAAACCTGAAACTCCATCATTGGAGACTCAATCTTTTTAAATTTGGAGCAGTGGTTCTCAAAGTGAGGTCTGTCTCCACCCCATCCCATCCCCAGCAGCATCCGCATGACTTGGGAGTTTATCAGAAATTCAAATTCTTGGGCCCCACCGCAGACTCCCTGAATCAGAATTTGGAGGAGGGAGTATCTGTGTTTAATCGGCCCTGTGGGTGATTCTGACACCTTGGTAACCCCACTGAAGGGCATGTCACCCAGGAGGGGGAAACTCATCAGCATTATAGCTCTGATTTATTGCTCAGCTTGATGGACTGTGAGGAGGTGCAGACAGGGACAGGGACAGGGGAGGGGAGAGAATGTCTTGTCTGGTGTAGAGCAGTCAGACAGACCTGGCATCAACTCCTAGCTCCTCCTTCTCCCTCTGTGGCCCTGTGCAAATTACTTCATCTTTTCAGCTTTCCTTTGCTCCACTGCAAAATTCAGATTGTGCAACCAACTCACAGGGCTGAAGATGAAATAAGATATAGAAAGTACTTCGCACATAATAGGTACTTAAAGAGTGAACAGTTGCTCTCTCCAACTCACCCCCACATCCTCTCTGATAGAGAAGAGGTCTATGTAGATTGACATGGTAGAAGGGAAGGTACCAGAGGTAGGGATTCATGTATCATAAACGCATGGACCAGGAAAGAAAGGGGCTAGAAGTGGATGAGATGTCAAGACACAGAATGTGGAGTAGAAATAAGAATAAGGAGCTCCCCTAGACTCTACTCATGTTGTTTCTTCCATTTTGTAGGGGGTGGTCCTAAGGCCAGGCTCTCATCTCCTGTGGCTCAGTCTCACCACCACCCTTTCCAGATGGTGGGTGGGGCTGATTCTTTTCTTACCTTTCCCCTACCTCATTCCAATCTTTTCGGGTGCATGACTTAAAGGTCTGAAGTTTTCCTCCAGGGAGATGATTGATGGAAATACGCAAATTGTGAGCTTTACGGCAACTCAGGATCTTTAGGGTTAAGAAGAGAGCCAACAGTTGGTGCAGAGGCCACCGTGGTGACCTGACCCTTGCTCAGACACTGCCAGGGTCTCCCAGCCAGCTAACAGGCAGGCACCAGAGAGCGTCTTAAGAGAAGCAGAAACAGATGTGCGTGCCCCAGAACAGCATGCTTCTCTTTCTTTTAAAACCTTCACACAGTGTCTTGAGCCTTTGATGGAGAGCAAATTAAGATCTCAGTCTCACTAGGAAGGCTCACATGATATGGCTCTGGGGCAATTCTACCCCCATTTCCCTATCTCTCCATTGCCAGGAATTTCAGAGTCAATGTTTCATCATTTATTTAAGGGTTTAATCCCTATGAGAATTTTCATCTCCATTAGGCTGTGTTCTGGGCTTGGGTTAGTCAGTCTGGATTCAAATCCCAGCTCTACCATTTGTTAGTTGTTATATTCTGGGTTAAATATTTAAACTCTTCGAGCCTCACTTTCTGTCTTTGTAAAATAGGGACAGTGTTTTACACACACACACACACACACACACACACACAGAGACACACATATACATATATGTGCTCATTATTTCAAGGGCTAAACATGTACAGTGCTATTTGGATTTCTTATGAATATATTTCTTTAAAGCTAAAAAAAGAGTGGGAGGAGTAAAGACTGAAGGGAGTGGTCGAGATCAGAGATGGCTAATAGGTCTCAACTATGAATGTGGGTGGACTCGGAGGTGCCCCTGGTACACTGCATTGTCAGTTTGTGAAGAATTCCAAGGCAGCTGACTGCAGTCTTGGCAGACAGCATGTGACAGTGTGGAAATGTCTGCTCCAACGTGGGCAGGGTCCTGAAAGCATGTGCAAGCCACATTTGCCATCTCTGCTCTAGTTGCTTCCTGCCTGAAGGCAAAAAGACAGGCTGTGACTCTTGCAATTACCTGAGTAGAATTATAGAAGCCATTACCTGGGATCTTCAAAGGCTCCCACAGAAAGCATAACTTAGCCTCTTAATTGAACACAGCCTCCCAGTATCATTCTGGAACGTTCGAGCTGTCCCCAGTCATAAGGCACAGCCTTCTTGATCTGATAATAGTGTCCTCTCCAGAAGGGAAAAGAGGACTGCCTCTGTAGTAGCACCAGACACAGTGCTGTGACACACTGGGAACCAGAAAGATCTTGAAGATGGTTTCATCAGGGTGGGGTGGGAGTTGGGAACCCAGGGGTGGGTGAGACTTAAAGGAATCAAGCACCCCAGGGGAGCCTGAGCTCTAACTCTGTGTCTTCTTTGGAGATCAATTGCTATTTTTGTGTGTTTCCCAGCTGGACGTCTGAGAGGCTTGCAGGTGTTTTACATTATTAATCAGCTAGATCTTTTTTCTTCCTAATAATCTAGCTTCCTTGCACACCTGTGAAAGCCCTTTGACAAACAGGCAGCAGTGCATACATCCAGTGTTTAATGGAAGGGGCAGGGCAGGGCCCACGTTTCCATTAAGCACAGCAGGCTTTGTGCCTGGGGCCCATAGGACTTTCGGGGGCCGTGAAGATGTTTTCATTGTGGTTTCTTTTAAAATCAGAAGAAAAGAGAATATAATAATAATGATATAGAAGAATAAATCCAGCCTACATTATACTTGTCTTTGTACCAATGCAATCATAAAATATAACTTTTAATATTTTGTTATGGCAGGGGCCCCCAAAGGCAAAAGTGCCTAGGGCTGAGGGAAGTCATAATGCAGTCAGTCCTATGCACGGGATTGGAAAAGATGCCGTGGTCCTACCTCAGGCCCCACTGACTCCATGACTTTGGGCAAATCATACATCTGGGGTTGCAGTTTTCTCCGTGGTCCAGTGTCCTACAACTGCAGGAGAGGACTGAGTCCTCCCCTCCCCTCCTTTTCTCAGTCCTGGGCTCTAAGGAGATAATAGCTGTAAAGTGTTTGAACATATGTAAACATGCAACAGGTATATTAAAGGTCAAAATCCTTATTATCTGGAGGGAAGATGGAGACCCATATACTCCAGGAATGGATGGCTGCAGAGGGGAGGTGAATGTTGCTGTGACACCCTAACATCGACCAGGTAACCACCATCTGTCCCATTCCTAAGAAAAGTCAGTTAGGAAGAGGCTGGATGAGTGAACTGGGCCTTTATGGGGGTTATGGGGGTTCTAGGGAAACCGGAGCCTTCAGAGAATCACACAGCTCTGGACAGAGTGCTGAGCAGGCTTCTAGAATGACGCAGGGGAGGGAGGGAGGGAGAGAGAGGCCAGAGAGACACCAAGTGTGAGAGACACGGCCAACCTGCAGACCAGGAGCTTGTCCTACTCAGTGAGTACCTAAGCTGAGATGAAGAACTCAAACAATCTAGAAATTAAAGGACTTTACAAAACAGGCTATGGGAGAGTTAGGGAATAGCACAAAGAAAAGTTTGATTACAATCTGCTGGTCTGGGGTGTGGTGCAACCGCCTTCATCTCCCCAAGGAATTGCCATAAAATCAACATCACCACAGCTCTTGGGAGTTGAGTTCCTTGTTTTAGAGATGTAGCTAACTGCCAGCAAGTCTGGTATGTGTGCCGATAACCTACCTGCCTCATGCTTTTCTGCTTCCTCCTTTACTTCTCTTCTCCTTCCCTCCTCTCTCCCTTCTATTTCCCTTTCCCTTTTTTCTCCCCCTCTGGCCTTTCCTCTTCCTCCCTTCTCCCTCTTCCCTCCTTTCCCTCTTTCTCTCTCTCTCACCTTCCCTTTCTCCCTTCCCTCTCTTTTCCTCTTCTTCCTCCTCACCTCTGGAAAGTGGAGAAAAGTGTGCCCATTGGAGGTCTCCCAACTGTGGAGACCCCAAGCTCACAGGGTCTGGAAGCCTCCTGAGGACAGCTGCATCACCATCCATCATCTTTTTTGATGAATAGAGCTCTAAATGGCTTAGTTTGACTATGATGCAACCCATGTGGCATCAGTGATTTAAATTTTGCCAGTGGCATCAGTGATTTAAATATCATTGCTTTTCTTTTCCTTGTACTTCTATAGGATGGACTAGGCATAGGGCAATGGAGGTAGTGCTTTCCCTTGGTCTGTGAGGACTGGGGTCTCGGTGGCCATCCCCACCTAGCTGTGGAGCAGTCAGACAGCGGGACCCCACCCTGCCAGCTTACAGGGGAGGGACAGCAGGCTGAGGCCTGCCAATACCAGCACCTTCATTCGTAGGGACAAACCAAGGACCTGGCCTGGCCTCAGAAAGAAAACTCCTGACCCCTACTTGCCCATCCTGCTGGGAGAGAAAAAGAAGGGAGTGGTCTAGAAAGAGGAAAATAGGCTGGGTGCAGTGGCTCACCCATGTAATCCCAGCACTTTGGGAGGCTGAGGCAGGCAGATCACTTAAGGGCGGGAGTTCGAGACCAGCCTGGCCAACATGGTGAAAGCCTGTCTCTACTAAAAATACAAAAATTGGCTGGGCATGGTGGTGTGCACCTATAATCCCAGCTACTCAGGAGGCTGAGGCAGGAGAATCATTTGAACCCAGGAGGCAGAGGTTCCAGTAAGCCAAGATGGCACCATTGCACTCCATCCTGGGCCATAGAGCAAGACTCTGTCTCACAAAGACAATAAACGAAAAGAAAAGAAAAAAAATAAAAGAAAATCTAAGACTAGGGTGGAGTGGTGGGCTGGATAAAAGAAAGGGCTGGCCGAACCCTCTCTACCTCTCAGACCTCCCCACCCCAGGCCTCAAAGCCGCTGTAATTAAGAATCAAAGAAATGTACCTTCGAATAATCAAAGACCATTTTTTAACCTTATCAGATGGGCAAAATAGTAAAAGGTTTTGAAGAGCTGGTTACTAAACAGGTGCTCTCAAATCCTACTGGAAAAAAAAATCACACAATCTTTCTGAAGGCACAATTTGAAAATACGTAACCCAAAATATATTCTCGGACCCAGCAATTCCACTTCTGAGAATTTATCCTAAGAAATCATGCATGCCATTCAGAATTATCCACCAAAACAATACCAGAATTATTACAATTAAAATTGTAATTTTGGTTATATTAGTGAAAAGTTTGAGACTTAGATAAGTGATTAGCTAAATTTTGGTACATTTGGCTGGGTGCAGTGGCTCAAGTTTGTAATCCCAGCATTTTGAGAGGCCAAGGCGGGTGGATCTCTTGAGGCCAGGAGTTCTAAACCAGCCTGGGCAACATGGTGAAATTCCATCTCTACCGAAACAAAAAAAAAAAAAAAAAAAGAAAGAAAAATTAGCCAGCCATGGTGGTGCACACCTGTAATCCCAGCTACTCTGGAGGCTTAGGCACAAGGATGGCTTGAACCCAGCAGGCGGAGGTTGCAGTGGGCCGAGATCGCACCACTGCACTCCAATCTGAGTGACAGAGCAAGACTCGGTCTCAAAGAAAAAGCAAAAAGTGGTATATTTATTCAATGAAATTCTGAATGCTAGTTAAAAATGATTATAGATACGGATTTACTGACGTGGAAGATGTTCATGATATACTGTTGAAGTGAAAAAAGTTGGTTTCTGAACATTATCTATGTTATGATCCTAACACAGGATAAGGAAAAGAAAAAAAGAAAAGAAAAAAGAAATAAGCATATCAGTTATCTATTGCTGTATAACAAATTACCCCCAAACTTTTCACCTTAAAATAACAAACATTACCTCATAGTTTCTGTGAGTCAGGAATTCAGAGGTGGCTTCTGGCTCATGGACCGTCCTGAGGTCGTTGGTAAAATGTCAGCTGTGGCTGCAGTCTCCTGAGGCTTGCCTGGGCTGGAGGGGCTGCTTCCAAGATGGCTCGCTCACATGGCTGTGGGCGGGAGGCCTCAGTTTCTCACCACATGGACCTCTCGGTAGAACTACTTGAGTGTTCTTGAGGCATGGCAGCTGGCTTCCCATAGAGCCAGTGATTCCAGAAAGCAAGACAAAGATTGCAATGTCTTTCGTGACCTAGCCTCAGAAGCCACACTCTGTCACTTCTGCAGTATTTGATTCTATTGATTATACACATTGGCCCTACTCAGTGTGGGAGGGGACTGTACCACAGCATGAATACTAGGAGACAGGGATCCTTGGGGGTCATCTTGGAGGCTGTCTACTGGAATGATTGTATTCATTTCTTCAATAAACAGTGTTCGAGCACCAACCAAGCAAGCATCAGACCCTCATGGTACCATACTCGGGGTACACCCATAAGAAGAGAGACAAGATCCCTCTTCTCCTGGAGCTTACCTTCCATTCCAGGGGGGTGGGAGGGGAGAGGCACTAAGGAAGTAAGAATTGTAAACAGCGGTCAGTAACTGAAGGGCAGCATGAGGAAGGTGATGTCAGAGGAGCAGGCGGGAGCTGGGTGACAAGGAACCTTGCAGGCCGTGCAGAGAGTTTAGATGTTATCCTAAGGATGACAGGGAGCCACCGAAGAGTCTTAAGCAGAACAATGACATGATCTGAGTTATGTTTTTAGAAGATCACTATGGCTCAATGTGGAGAATGAATTCAGGGACAAATGTTGAAATAGAGGCCAGTTCAGAGTTTATAAAAGTAGTCTAGTAACCGGGGCTTGAATGACTGCACAAGCAATCCTGGTGGCCATATATATATGTGTGTGTATATATATATCTCAACCATGCTCATATTTTTTTATATATTTCTTTTTATTCACCCACCCCCTGGCCTAGCAGAATGCTGGGCACATGGTAAGGAGGTGGGAGGCCAAGTGAGCACAGAGTATTGGACTGGTCACTGAGAGACCACGTCCACTTTCACTGTGTGACAGTCACTCCCTTTCTGTGACTCAGTTTCCTCATTCATAAAATGTAGCAAGTGAATGAAGTCAGTGATACGCCATTTTTTTCTTTTTCCTTTTCTTCTATTAGAATCAGCACCCTAATAGATAAACCAGATGAAAGACAGTGCAGTGGCAGAAGCAGAGGGAGCCTCAGCCTCCTCCTTCTCCTCTGGCTGCATGATTTGAAACCCATTGAAAGGACTCCCGGCTGACCCTTCTGTCCTCGAATGCTCCACATGCCATGCATTTCATAAACACTCAGGACCAGCCAGCTGTTTTAATTTCTGCCAGGGCTTTCCTGCCGCCACGTTGAAATGCTCTGTTCCACGTCCCTCCACCTGACGGTATCTGGACATTCCATTCCACTCCGTTTTTTGCACACAGGGCTGCCCAGCTGGGAATACTGCACCTCCCCCCACGGGGAGGGAGGTTCAGCCCCTGGGCATGGCAGATGAGTTTTCACTCATATTTGATATGAGACTTGGGGCTCCCTAGGCAGGAAGAAGCTGCTTTGAGATCCCCCTCATAAGCTCTCCGATGAGTGGCTGCTTTTCCCTAAGCTCCTTGGATGAAAACTGTCAGGGGAGATTTCCCGGCTGAAATCCTTCACTCCCTCCACAACTGTGGCCCAGACACTCCCACACCCTCCCAGCGGCGCTGACATCCTTTCTTTCCTGACTAAGTTTGCTAGCCGTGGACTTCAGGGTAATCTCACCCCTCTGAGCCTTGGCACCCTCATCTCTAAATCGTGGATATCAACACCTGCTATTCAGCCCGTCCACATCTGTGTAGGTATTCCAGTTGCTACAGTGTTCAAATACATCCATACTGCTTGATGAAGAGCCAGGATTCTAAGCCTCTGGGTTTCCCTCACCCTAAACACTCCAGCTTCTCCCTCTGAGGCCCACAGACATCCACAGAATCAGCAGCCTAAGGGTCATGCCTGACCCGGGAGGAACCTGCAGACCCAGCTCTAGTCTGTAACCAAGGTCAGTTCTGACAGTTTGGCGTCTGGGCCTTACTGGTTGTTAAATATTGTAGTATTATCCTTGACCATGGTGATGCGAGATTACGTACATGAGGCACCCAGCACTTCAGTTCCTGGAACACCAGAGGAAGCATAACTTTCATGACTCTCATACTTGACAGCATTGGGCCTCCCCAGTTTGCTTTCCTGTTAAAGTCCAGCTACAATTTATCCTCCTTCACCTTTCCATTTCACCCCTTGTTTCCTTTACTGAGAGCTGAGACATTGAGGTTGGGACCTGGTTTGTGTGTTGCTTTCTAAATGTTCTCAGGTCTCCATGTGGTTTTATGCCTATTTTGTTTGTGAGCTGACTTCAGATGTGATAAGGTGAAAAGAGGTGAGCCCATTTTGTAAAGAGGTGAGTGGGGCAGGAAGGGCTATTCTTAGCCTTTTGTCTACACTGGCACACGCACAGCCCTGGGGCTCAACCCCCATTGTATGTTAAGCCGTCAAAGCTGGCTGGCCCACTTCACGGAAACCCACCCTGCAGACGGAGAGAATCAGCTCTTTATTTGACTTGCTGAGCCCTGTGGCCAAGTACACACTTTGAAGTGATATACTCCATGCTTCTTGGTGCCTATCGCTGGCTGAATGGTGGGCCCAGACAGGTATGTCCATGTCCTGACCTCCAGAACCTATTAATGTGACATTTGGAAGCAGGTTCTTTGCAGATGTTATTAAGTTTAGGATCTCAAGATAAGATCATCCTGGATTATTTCTGTAGGCCCTAAATCCAATAACTGGTACCATTAAAAGAGAAACACAGGGCCCGGCATGGTGGCTCACGCCTGTAATCCCAGCACTTTGGGAGGCTGAGGTGAGCAGATCACTTGAGCTCAGGAGTTCAAGAGCAGCCTGGGCGACATGGCGAAACCCCATCTCTACAAATAAATAAGTAATACAAATACAAAAATTAGCCAGGCATGGTGGTGTATGCCTGTAGTCCCAGCTACTTGGGAGGCTGAGTTGGAAGGATCGCTTGAGCCTGGCAGGCAGAGGGTGCAGTGAGGCAGAGGTTGCACCACTGTACTTTAGCCTGGGTAATAGAGCTGGATAGACCCTGTCTCAAAAAAAAAAAAAAAAAAAAAAAAGAAGAAAAGAAAAGAGGAAAGACACAGAGAAAAAAGCCTTGTGCTAATGGAGGCGGAGACTGGAATGGCACAGCTACAAGGAATGCTGACAGCTGCTAGAAGCTACAAGAGGCAAGGAAGTATTTACCCTACAGCCTCCAGAGGAACTGTGCCCTCTGGACACCTAGATTTCAGACTTCTGGCTTTTAGAACTGTGAGAGAATCCACTTTTGTTGTTTTAAGTAACCAAGATTGTAGTAGTTTGTTATCAGCTACAGAAAACTAATACAGAGTCTAACATGCTGATTGACTCAGACTCAGTAAACAAGGATGAGTTAGGATACAGGAGCCGCTGCTACAGCAAAGACCCCAGATAGCAATAGATAGCTTAAACACAATGGAAGTTTATTTCTATCTCACAGCAAGGGCTCATAAGGTGGTTCCCGGGTGTCAGGGACCTGGCCTCCACCATCACCTCGAATGATGGTCAACCTTGTGGTTGACTGATTTAATATAGCAACCTGTCCCCCCCCACCCCCTGCACTGTATCAGTGCCCCAATTCTTTCTTTTTCCCCATAGCATATCTTTTAATATACAATATAGTTTGTTTGTATCATGTTTATTGTTTATTATATGTCTCCACCTGTTGGACCATAAACTCCACCGGGGCAGGGATTTTTGTCTTGCTTATTCACTAGTGTATCCCAAGTGCCTACAACAGTTCCAGGCAAATGCCTGATGCTCAATAATAATTTTTATTTTTTATTTTTTTTGCTTTGGGACATTGAGGAGAGAGGATAGCTTGAGGCGAGGAGTTTGAGACCAGCCTGGGTAACATAATGAGACCCCATCTCTACAAAACATTTCTTTTTAAAAATTAGGCCAGGCGCCGTGGCTCATGCCTGTAATCTCAGCACTTTGGGAGGCCGAGGCAGGCGGATCACCTGAGCTCAGAAGTGCGAGAGCAGCCTGGCCAACCAACATGGTGAAACCCCGTCTCTACTAAAAATAACAAAAATTAGCTGGGCTCAGTGGTGGGCACCTGTAATCCCAGCTACTGGGGAGGCTGAGGCAGGAGAATCGCTTGAATCCAGGAGCTGGAGGTTGCAGTGGGCCAAGATTGCACCATTGCACTCCAGCCTGGGTGACAAAGCAAGACTCTGTCTCAGTAAATAAATAACAAAATAAAATAGAAAATAAAAACTAGCCAAGTGTGGTGGCCCACACCAGTAGTTCCAGCTGCTCAAGAGGCTGAAGCAGGAGGCTTGCTTGAGCCCAGGAGCTCAAGGCTGTAGTGAGCTATAATCGTGCCACTGCACTTTAGCCTGGGTGAGCAAGACTGTCTCTCTCTTTTTCTCTCTCTTGCTTTCTCTCTCCCCACCCCTGCTCCATTCCACCTCTATTTCCTAATCTGATCTCTGAGAGGGACAGGAAAAGGCAGAACCAGGTTCAGAGTCCAAGCCTGTGACTCTCTTAGTACCTGCTTCTTGCTAGATCTCACTGCCTCCTGAAGTGGATTCCACACTGCAGCACAGACCTTCTGACTAATGGGAGCAGGGCAAAGGGCCAGTCAGCCTCTTTTGACCCTGATCCAGGGCCAGAGAGCATTGGAAGCAGAAAAGAATCTGAATTTCCTCATCCAACAGAATGAAATTGCCAACCCTGAAATCAAAAGCGATGAGAAGCAGAAAACCAAGTCTCAGAGCTCCTTGTCTGTACAGGCCATTTGGCTGGCTGACTGGGCACACAATCAAGAGAGAGCAAGAGAGAGACAGAGAGAGAAAAAGACATTGATTGAATGAAGTTGTCTCACTACTTTTTGTACCGGCAGGGACAGGGCAAAGCCACAATGTAGCCCACACTTTTTCCCTGTTTGGATATAACCCGGAAGCTGCAAACATTGGATCCACTCACATCTTACTAGCCAAAATTAATCACATGGTCGCATTTGACTGCAAAGGACACTGGCTTTATTCTGAGTGCTATGTGACCAGGTAAGTTCAGCAAGTCTGCTAGTAAAGGAGATGGGGAGAATGGGTTTTGGAAGAAAAACTTTGAGTCTCTAGTCAAAATGATGGTTGAATAAAGATTATGTATTTCTAATAAGCACCTGGGTGATTCCAATTCAGGGGGATAGGAGCCCTGAAAAAAAAATCCACATCAATTTCACAATGTGTCTAAGACAAAATTCAGAAATAATATTCAATGTATTCATTTTACAGGTGAGAAAACTGAGACTACAGGGTGAAATGACTTGCCCAAGGACACCTAACCAGAGAGAAAGCTCGCATGTCTCATTCCACGCCGAATCTTCTTCCCATCTAAGCACACCCCTTCTCCTGAAGGATGTGGCCCGTGAGAAGGGCAATACTTCAGTCCAGGGATTTTCAGCATGAGGAGTTCCAGCATCCACATCATCTGTGAACTTGTTAGAAATGCAAATTCTCAGGCTCCCACCTAGACAGGGGAGAGGGGGCAGCAATGTGTGTTTTAACAGGAATTCAGGTGATTCCGTTGCACTCTAAAGTTTGCTTTAGGCAAAAGATTGAACCTCTAATGGGGCAATTTTCAGAACTCACGGCAGCTTTAGGGGTGTTCTTTTCTGTGATTCCTCAAACTGCCTGTCATGCTCTGAGAGATCATTTAGGGGCTGGGCAAGCAGAGGGCTACTAAGATGAACAGAAAGAACTGAGGCCACGCATAGGTGCCTTCTACTGGAGGGAGTAATTACTGTGGACCCAGGAAGGCCCATGGCTTAGGCCCAGAGCAGCACCTAGTCTCATTCCTTAGCAACCCAGACTTAGACCTTCTCTTAGCCCAGTGGTTGCCTGGGCTGTCCAACAATGTCAGCCTCTTTATCTTCCAGTTTCTACAAACCAGCTTCTTTTCCCTCTAGACAGTGTCTGAAGATTTTCGCTGCCCGTTTTCTCTTCTGTTTCTTTTCCTTTTGCCTTTAAAAAATGCATCTGAAGGAGGAGAAACCTCTATTCTCGTTTTCAACCAAATGTTAGCAAATTAGAAATTAGACACTAGGAGAGGAAGGTGGCTTAAGTTTGGGGGTTCCTTTGGGATTTTGATCATTGGGATTTTCTTTACCCTTCCAGGCAAAGATAGCCTTCGATGGATTCCAATCCCAAATAACCCTGCTCCAGGCTCCAGGAAACTCATGCTGTTTGTCTTCCTTAGCCTTGGCTCTTGCTAACTCTCTGCATGACTGTGGACCTAATCCCACTAACTCTTAGTTTCCCCATCTGTTAAACAAGGGAATTGAACAAAGTAAGTTAACTTTGTGTTTCTTAGCATTGACTATGGAAACCCTAGACATTTGGACAGCAGGCCACAGGGGAGCACCACCGACCCACCTCCTGGTGACAGCATACCTAGATTACAGATAAATTACCCAGGGAGGACACAATAGCCTGACAAACTCAATCCACAAACATGAGTGAGGAAATCCCTAATTTAAAGAAAACAGCATTATTAGGAAGGTTTGTCCAGCATTTAATTTGTCTCTATCCTTACGACTTTGGAAAACCAGGTGAAAAAAGAGTCCCTTTAAAGAATGGGCAGACAAGTTCAAGTGACATGTGCTCAGCTTGCTGTGATGCATTCATCCATCCATTCATCCATTCTTTTCTTTTTTCTTTTTTTTTTTTAGACGGAGTCTTGCTCTGTCACCCAGGCAAGAGTACAGTATTGCAATCTTGGCTCACCGCAACCTCCACCTCTGGGTTCAAGCAATTTTCCTGCCTCAGCCTCTTGAACAGCTGGGATTACAGGCACCCGCCACCATGCCTAGCTAATTTTTGTATTTTTAGTAGAGACAGGGTTTTGCCATATTGGCCAGGCTGGTCTTGAACTCCTGATCTCAGGTGATCCACCTGCCTCAGCCTCCCAAAGTGCTGGGATTACAGGCATGAGCCACCGCACCTGGCCTCATCCATTCATTTATTTTATATTTCATCTTCTTCCAAGAATGATTTGAGGCAGAAGTAACAATGCTAAAAGCTATTGCCTTGCTGTTGTAGGACAGTTTTGAGAGAGAGAAGAGGCAGAAGAGGGGCAAAAGAAGAGGAAAGAGAAGCAAGAGTAACTGACAAGTTGCTAAGAGAGAAAAGAGAAAGAAGGAAAATACTGTCCCTGGCAAAGTTTCATTTACTAAGCAAACAACGCTTGCTATTTTTCTTTGGCTCTGTTCTCAAAAGGCCTCTGCTGGGCATTATCGATTGGACAACCGGGTCACAGTCCTCCTGCCAGGCAGAATTCATCGAGGCAGCACCAGTACTTACAGGAGATGGTTTTTCTGGCCCTGATGGAGCAGGAGCCCAGCAGGTTGCTTGCAGGAGCCAGCTGGGACCTAAGTGTGCCCCAAGGAAAGGGGAAGTTGCAGTAAGATGAGAGACAGTAGGGTGGAGGGCTTACAGAAGTTGAGATTCACTTCCTCGCCGGGACCAGGATACTGCAGCCCTGCGACCAGGCTCCCTGCCCCCTGAGCTGCCTCTAGAGCCCTGCACACAGATTGTTGGAAGGCCTTTTGATCAGCCAGTCACTCGATTAACCAATAGAGCCATCTGTATTGAGCACTTCTCAAGGTATCCTGGGGAGGTGCTTGAACAATGCCCTCAAGGCCTTTGCTAGGAGAAAATGTCATCACACAGTTTAAAAAGAGCCACTCTTGAAAGTGAACCAGTAACTTTAAACATTAAAGGAAGGAAAGAGGAACAGGGTGTTACTCTCTGCGGTGACTGACTCTATTAGGAGAGCCGACCCAGTGGTAGGAAGCTAAATTCAAGGGTCCTAAAATTAAACTTTTGAAAAGTGAACCCTTCTTCTTCATGAAAAACGAAGGCAATCAGCAGTGCAAGGCCATGCCTGGGAGTGAACCCTGCAAAAGGCGGAGGAGGTGTTGCTTTAAGACTTCCAAAGAGGGAAAGCCCCTGTCAGCAGGGGTCCATGGGGGCCACTCAGGGAGAGGAGGAATGGAAAAGAAGATGAAGGGTAGGGGAAGGGGTGGGAAACATTCTCAGATGAGGCTATGGCATAAGCAAGGGCAAGACCGGAAGTACAAAACGTAGTTGGGGCCCAGAGTCATGAACCAGTGTGACTGGAGCCAAGCCTGCCCCACATTTTGGGCCTGGGAAGAGTCAGAAGGGCCCTATGGGCAGAACCACGGGAATGCTAATAGCTCATATTTGTTTGGTGCTTAATCTTTTTATACAGTGTATTAACTAATGTAATCCTCAGAATAGTTCCACGAGGCAGGTATTACTATTCTCCCCATTAGGCAGATAGGCAAACTGAGGTACAGAGAGACTTAAGTAACTAGCCCAAGGTCACCCAGCAAGTAAATGATAGAACTGGAATGTGAACCCAGCAGTCTGCGTCCCAGGTCTTGAATCCTTAGCCACTAGGCTATCCTATCTCCATCAGAATAATCAGGAAAGGGAGCCAGTGCATGAGGAAGGTGATGCTTGCAATTTGGAACTTGTTGCTTTGAGGTGGATGCCAGGCGGTTGAGAGCAAGGGCTACCGCAGAGGGTGGGGTGCTTGAGAATGCTATGATACCTGCCTATACTCTTCCTGTCCTTGGGTAGGGCAGAGAGGGCACTGGAAATTGACCATTTTGTTTTGTTTGTCAGCGAGCTGGTCTCCAGGACAAGGTTAAATATATATTAAAATGCACACACACACACACACACACATACACACACACATTCAGCAGCATATCATCCATTCTCTCTTGGCTAATACACAGGCAGAAGGCTTTATGCTGAGCTGATCAATGCCCAGTCAGGGCACTCTTTTCATCCACACACACAAAAATCAATTAGTCATTCTGAACCAACAAAGAGGAACAACAGGATGGCCCAACTGATGAAGCCACTTCTAAGAAAGCTTATACTTTGTAGTTAATCATTTAACCTTCAAAATAACTCCATGAGGTGGATACTATTATCATGGTCATTTTTCACACATTGACACATTCCCTGTGGACAAAAGTCTTTAAGGTAGGATAAACGTTTGTTGGTGGGAAGAGCCTGGGCTGAGAATCAGGACACCTGACTTGTAGCTCCTGCTTTGCAGCTTACAAGTGTGTGATGGGTCTCAGTCTTCTCATCTGTAAAATAGGAGCGGGGTTGGAGTGCAGAATCACTAAAGCCCCTTTCTGCTAAGGCTCTAGGATTCCAGTAATGTTCCCAGGACCTCATAGTTTCACTGGCTTCCTAGACCCAGCCTGGCTGCTCAGCTCCTGCCCCCAGCTGTCCCTTCACTAGCAGGCACGGGCTATGGCTTCCATCCAAAGCTTTGCCCTCCCAACTTGCCCCAGGGCCTTCAGTGAGCATCTGTCACTTCTTCCTGCTTCTTGATGTGAAGTTTGAGGGAGGAGTGGCACCCTGTGGGGCCTGGCCAAAAGGTCAGGCTCTTCCCCATCTGGCTGAGGACAGGGAAGGAGCGTGGCAGATGGTGAGCAGAGCTGTCCTTGCCCTAGACCCGGGGGGCCCATCACCTGCCACCCTCACTCTGGCTGCAGTCTTGCTTGGTTGGCAGCACCCACCCTGCAGCCCAGTCAGTCAGCCAAATGGCCTTTACGGACAAGGAGCTCTGAGACTTGGTTTTTTAGTTCTCATCACTTTTGATTTCAGGGTTAGCAATTTCATTTTGTTGGATGAGGAAATTCAGATCCTCATTTGCTTCCAAAACTCTCTGGCCCTGGATCAGGGTCAAAAGAGGCTCACTGGCTCTCTGCCCTGCTCCCACTAGTCAGAAAGTCTGTGCTGCAGGGTGGAATCCACTTCAGGGAGCAGGGGACATCTAGCAAGAGGTGGGTATTGAGATAGTCACAGGCTTGGACTCTGAACCTGGTTCTGCCTTTTCCTGCCTCTCTTGGAGATCAGATTAGGAAATAGAGGTGGAATGGAGTAGGTGACCTCTGGGTGGTCTTTTCAGATCTTAAACCTATTCCTACACAACAGGGTGGACACACCACAGCCCACAGGCCAAATCTAGCCAATAAAGTGTTATTGGAACACTGCCATGCCCGTTTGTCGTAGCTGCTTTCATGCTACAGCATTGAAAAGTTACAACAGAGACCATATGTGGCCCACAAAACCTAAAATATTTACTATCTAGCCCATTACCAGAAAAGCCTACCAAGTCCTGCTCTTCATAGCTATTTTCACAGTCATAGGGGTTATGGAATTGCCTACTGCTCTCCTTTTAGCCAAGGCTGTGTAATAATACATGTCTCTTGTGGCCAGGTGTGTTTCAGAGCTCAGAACTGCTTGGATTTCAGTGTATGTGCACTGCATATATGGCACTATTAGACATCACCCATGGTGGGGCCTGGGACAGCATGCCATAATCAAATACATTCATTTTTCTATAGTGAAATATAGAACTCTTTCCTCTACATAAGATAAATAAGACCACAGATAAGTTCCCATCAATGCAAGCCAGGCCCTACCACCTAATGTGTTCAGGTCAAGTCAGATGTGGCTGCAAAATGAATTATGAAAATGAGTTTTGGATCTCAGAGCATTTGGGGTATCAGAATTGTTGCTAAGGAACTGTGTTGTCATACTGACGCTTTATTGGGCACTGGAGCAGAGGAACTACAGTCCTCTGAGGGGTATGATGATCTATTTGGTAGATTAGGAAACTGAGACACAGAGCAGGCATATGGCCGAGGTTACCCAGTTAGTGAAGAGCAGAGCCTATACCCAAATCCAGATTTGTCTCCAAGTTCTAATCCTAACCTCCTTTAAGACCCAGGTTTAATCCCCTGACCCCCATCACCTTTCATAAAGTCTTCCCTGAAAATGAAAGTCTACATTTACCTCTGACTTTTCCAATTTTTTTTTTTTTGACTTTGAAACCCAGCACTTAATTATATCCTACATGGTGTTGCTATGCCTCAGTGGTCTTCTCATCTTTTTGAGGGCAAGGTCGGTGAATTCCATTTTTTTCTGTCTTCCCCACAGGGCTGAATGCTCAGTGTATCGCTGATGATTCATCGTTGATTGAAAGAAAGTAACTCACCTAGGCTGTAACTTTGCTTCCTTCACCCAGAGGGGCATGGAAAGGATGCGGGGGGCGGGGGTTGTCAAGTATGTGTCCATGGAGTAGGAAGGCCATGGAACACAGCCTATTTGTCTCCCTCGAAAACCTTGACACTCCTTAATTAAAGAGGTTGGATTTGGAGATGGATACATATGGAAATGAAGCACATATATGTCATATTTTGTTAGGTTGGAAAATGCCACGGGAAAGCTATAGCTCTGCATACAGATATCTTGATGATCAAGAGCAGCCAGCAGTCAGAGGTGACTGGCCCTCTGTGGCTGGTGTTAGCAAGGAGGATAAAGACAGTGTCTGCTTTTAGAAAAAGCATTTAGGTGAATCTCCTGACTGAGTGCTCCTGTGGGGCTTGGATAATGCTGATGAATATGTGCATTTTGAAATGATCAGTAGTCAGCCTGGTAATCCATCACATGTAAAGATGCCTTTGGGAGCAACTAACCCTTTCTCTGCTCCTGTGAAGTTCAACCCCTTATGAGGAGGGGCTCCTAGGCATCATTACCACAGGGTTTATCATCATTATCAGCCTTCATGGTTGCCAGCATGAGTTCCTGAAAAGCCTGCTTATGTATGGTACTTAGATAAAGCTCTGTCTAGGACAAGCCTCACTGCTGCCCTCAATAATCTTGTGATCCAACCCATTCCAGTCTATGCGCTAGGAGACTGGGTGAGGTGGTAGAACAAAGCATGGCCTCTGGAATCCGGAACCTAGGTCTGGATCCTGACTCTGCCACTTTGTAGCTGTCTAGTCTTAAGCAAATTACTCACCTTCTCTGAGTCTCAGATTTTCATCTATAAAAAGGATTGCTAATAATACCTCTTTCTCAGGGTTGTTGTGAAATACAATGTTGTGAAATAATAGCCACTATTACATATTTTTATAAGCAAATTTAAGTCCTTTCCCTTCCTGTCCACCATTAGTCTCTGTGTTAGTCCATTTTCATGCTGCTAATAAAGACACACTCAAGACTGGGTTAATATATTAGGAAAAAGAGATTTAATGGACTCACAATTCCATATGAGGAGGCCTCACAATCATGGTGGAAGGCAAAAGGCACGTCCACCATGGGAGCAGGCAAGAGAGAGAATGAGAGCCAACTGAAAAAGGTCTCCCCTTATCAAACCATCAGATCTCATGAGACTTATTTACCATGAGAACGGTATGAGGGAAACTGCCCCCGTGATTCTATTATCTCCCACTGGCCCTCTCCCACAACATGTGAGAATTATGGGAACCACAATTCAATATGAGATTTGGGTAGGGACACAGCCAAACCATATCAGTCTCCAAAGGCAAACAGTAACCTAGACAAGGGAGGGCATAGACGTGGCACACATGCTGCTCCTCTCTCTTCCAGTGCCTGTGGTAGACATCAGTAATCAATCACTGCACTGCACTCTGTTCTGCTAAGCTTAAATGAGGCCCCAGAATCTTCAACATGGTTTCCCAGGCTGCACAATCTGCTAGGACCTAGACCAGTGTCTGCAGAGCTCTTTTAGTTCATCCCTTCATGGTGGAGGAATCTCAGTTGAGCCTAAGCTATGATTCCAGTAGGATCCAGAATGTTCGATGGACTGTTGGGGCAGGCCGACTGGGGTCTATTTCCCAGGAACCAAGGAGCCTCCTGGGGAAGAATTTATCCTAAGAGAGCCAAAGAAGTTAGGTTCAAGGTAATGGCCCATGGTGCAGGAGGTGGGGATGTAGAATCTGCCACCCAGGATGACCTCTGCCTATCTCTACTGGACAGCCTGAGCCCTTTTTTATAGGAAGGGCTACACAAAAATTATAAAGGAGCAGTTTCTCAATAGTGGTCATAGATAGTGATGGTCTAGCACAGCCGCTGCTTTGGGGCCAGCAACCGCTTCCGCTATGGGAGCAGACATTGTACGTCCAGCCTAGATTCCCATGTCAGGTGTTGGGCTCAGCAGGTGGTGGGCACGGGCAGGTATTGAGCATGGGCAGCTTCAGCATACGTACCAGAGAGCACAAGCCACAGCAGGGCCCTTTGTGGCACCCCCAATGCACCAGGCATTGGCAGATACCCTCTGTGGCTGCTTGTTGTGCCATTGGTGGTGACCAAAGACTTCAGTGCAATGAAGCAGAGCAAATGAGCGGGCTGGTGTCAGGTGCTCTGAGTCCTCCACAAGCACAGTAAGTCACCCACTGGGAGCCCTCAGAGCAAGCTGGGAGGGAATTTAAGGTGCCACAGAATGGATAGGAAGCAGCCAGAGAAAGGTTTTAAAATAGTAGTATTCCTTGAGCGCCCTCCAATCCAGCCCCTGGTGGCCTGGGAAACCAGAGTTAGTATATGATCTTGAGCCATTATGCATCTTATGTAATTTTTCACATATTCTTTTTATAAGTCACCTCTGGAATCTCTGAAGTGAGAAGAGTGTCTTTTGTATGCTAAAGAGATGACTGGTGGCTGGCAGCCCTAGATGGCTTCAGAATGGGGACTGGTCACAGGGAAGTCCCTCTGGTTAGGATTTTCAGCCCCATCCCCCAACCTCCACGAGGGGAGAGGAGCTGAAGGTTAAGTTGATCATCAATGGCCGATGATGTAATCATTCATGCCTGTGTAATGAAACTTCCATACAAACCCAAAAGGACAGCGTTCAGGAAACTTCCAGATAGCTGAACATGTGGAGGCTCCTGAGGGGTGATCTACCCAGACAGGGCATAGAGGCTCCACGCCCCTTCAGCCATACCTCTCCCTAAGCATCTCTTCCATGTGGCTGTTCATCTATAACGTTTGTAACATCCTTTATAATAAATTGATAAATGTAAGTAAAGTCTTTCCCTGAGTTCTGTGATCCTCTTTAGCAAATTAATCAAGCCCAAGGAAGGAGTCATGGGAACCTGGATTTATAGTAGGTTCATCAGAAGCACAGGCAAACAGCCTGGGGCTTGTGACTGGTATCTGAACTGGGGGGCAGTCTTGTGGGATCTGGCACTATCTCCAGGTAATAGTGTGGCATTGAATTGAATTAGAGGACACCCAGGGGATGTCTGCTACAGATGTCTTGGTGTTTGGAGAAATGCCCCCACACATCTGGGGTCACAGAAGCATTCTGTGCTGTGTTGTGGTGAGTAGAGAATAGGAAAAACACACTTTGGTTTCTCCTCTATATCTAGAACGTATAGACCCTAGAAGCAGTACTTGGATTTTATGTCTTACTGTGTCCTCCATCGTCTCCAGTACAGGCTGGTATGATGGTAGTTCCTCAAAAAAAGTTTGGTCAAAGGAATGAATTAACAGAAGGAAGGAGGGATAGATGGATAGGTGGGTAAATGAATGGATGGATGGTGTGCCACCCTGCAAGCCAGCATTGATGGTCCTCTATTCCTGATTACTATTTGCATTTTGTTTTCCTCCCCACCCTCTCTCTTTTCCTTCTTTCAAATATTTTTTGCTTCCTTAGTTCTCATAAACCCCATCTTTGGCTCCATTGTGAGCTTCCTTTCTCATAATTTCACTCTCTTGAGATCAGAATGAAAAGCTGGGTCAATTTTCCATTAATTAATTCATTAATTAATTGAGTCAATAACTGTTTATCGAGCTCCAGCTGTTCCTTTGTCCATTCATGCAGTCACTTGACAATATGCTTATTGAGCACCGGTGGTGTGTCTGATGTGGTGCCAGAAGCTAACTGATGGGGAAACACAAAGATCTAAGCAAGATCCTTGCTTTCTGGGGTCCAACATCTAAATGACAAAGTGGACAGAAACCAGCAAACACTGAGCTCTGCTGACCCATTGCTGCCACCCTGATCAGTAGCCCCACTTTCAGGTTTGAAGGTCAACCCACCTCCAAACCCCATGTTGTTTTGCCTCTTGTTCTTTGTTAATTGGTCTAACAGGTTGCCTGCAGTGGCCACATAATTAATATGGCATTTGCAGAGGCAGACAGGCACTCTCTGCTCACTACCTCCCTTCACCCTGCTTCTTGCCTCATCTTCAGTCTTCCCTGCTCCTTCCTCATCTGAATCCTCAGCACTCAGAATTAGAAGAGATCTTGGGGTGCTTCTGGTTCTCCAGAGCCCAGCGTGGGTGCTCCATCCACAGCCTCTCGGAAGCTGGTCCCTCACCGTGGCCCTCACCTCCAGCAATAGCCTGCGCTCTCTGCTTCATGAGCCTCCTGTCCTGCCACGAAAGCATGTTCATATGTTCAGCTCAAGTTGACCCACTTTGTCTGGACTGCGTAAGTTAGAGCTCAGGATAATCCTGATTCATCTTTTGAGCAGCAGCCTTTCAGATTTTAGAATTATAGCTGTTATGTTCCTTTTCAAGATTTTCTTGAGGATAAATATTTCCAGTTTCTCAGCTTTTCCAAATTCAAATATGGCCTCTCACAATCCTGAAGATGTTTCTGGACAGCCTCTAGTTTTTCTAGAGACCCCTCAAAGTATGCCCATTCCCCCAAACTGACTACTACGAAGAGAGCTGCCCAGCAATTGAGGTCAGCTGGGTTATTGCCTGGTTTTAGGTGACCACTCTATTCCTACTTGTGCACCCTAAGTTTTCATTAACTATGATTTACATACTACTAGCTCTTATTGAACTTAGAGCCAATTAACACTACCAAAGTCTTCTTGACATGGATAAAATAAAATAGCGTTATATGTTAAGGTTAAAATAACCCACCAGGATTATCTGCTAGTCCAATCTACTAATTTTACAGGAAAGGAAACTAAGACCCAGAGAGATGAAGAGACTGTGAAAAGGCTCATAGCTTGTGTGGAGTAGGGCACAGTGGGGACTCCTAACTCCTGATCCAGTGCTCTTTCTAAGACACGAGGCTGCCTCCTGATTGGCAGCCATTTCGGGGGTAAATAGAACACATCTTCTACTTTCAAGTCAGTCTTTCTCATGCAGTGTTTTATGCTGTTGGATGTTTGAACCCAACGCATGACCCCGGGTTTAGCCCTTTAGGATTTCATCTTATTCATTTCATGCAATCTGTCGAGATAATTTCCAGCCTGATTTTGTGAGGCATTGCTGTGGCAGGTCCTCCCAGGCTTGTGTCAGGCTGACGTATGGAATTTTCTCGAGCTCTGGATGCTTTTCATTCTGTGCTCTGTTTGTCAGCATGTTCCACCGCAAACCTGGCAAAGGAGACGTACTGTCTGAAGCCAGACGCACGGTGCGCTTCCTTCTCCCCTCGCCTGTCTGCCTGGTGGATGTCTTCCACATGAGTCTCTCTCCTCCCACCTGCCTCCTGTCCTGCTTATTAGGTAGGAGCCCCACAAATCCATCTCAACTGTAACACCGGCGTGGAACTTAGGGGCAAATGTGCCAAGCAGGGTTTTGTTTTATTTTGTGAAATAGCCTTTCTTGAGAATCTACTTGTTGTAGAAAAAAAAAAAAAAAATCCCTGAACCGAGCATACTCAGACATGTTTCCTATCCCTTTATGGACTCACATTACGATTCTCTCCTTAGTTTTCTCATCTATATAATGGGAGGAGAGAGAAACTCAGGGCTAGTAAGCATCGGCTCTGTGCTAGCAGCTATGCCAGGGGCTTCATTTACGTTTGCCTTTATGTTTGCTTTTAACTGTCAACACAAGCCTGCAGATGATATCCCCATTTCAAAGAAGAGAAAACTGACCTCAGAGAAGTTAATTTGCCAAGGCTTATCCAGCTAGTAAGTGGCAGAGTTTCTTTACCCTCTGCCCTCCCTGGCTGAGTTACTATAAAAATCAAATGATTTAGTAATGAATGTAAAGCTTTATACTTTTTTTTTTTTTTGAGACGGAGTCTTGCTCTGTCGCCCAGGCTGGAGTGCAGTGGCCTGATCTCAGCTAACTGCAAGCTCCGCCTCCCGGGTTCATGCCATTCTCCTGCCTCAGCCTCCCGAGTAGCTGGGACTACAGGCGCCCGCCACCTCGCCCGGCTAGTTTTTTGTAGTTTTAGTAGAGACGGGGTTTCACTGTGTTCACCAGGATGGTCTCGATCTCCTGACCTCGTGATCCACCCGTCTCGGCCTCCCAAAGTGCTGGGATTACAGGCTTGAGCCACCGCGCCCGGCCAAGCTTTATACTTTTTAAAGCACTCTGTAAACGTAAAGGAGAATTGTTAAAATACTGAGGTTCCTCACTTGCTTTCTCTCTCCTTCTTCTTTTCTGTCACCTCCCTAAAGTATAAGCAGCTGCCTTCGGTCCAGACCTATCAAAGAAATGTCATAAAACTATTTTTCAAAATGTCAAATGCCTGTGTACTTTAGCCCAAAGTAATGATGCCCTTTGAATTTCTCGAAGTCACAATGCAAAACCCTGGGAGCTTCGAGGATGTGCCCTTTCTCCTCCATCCTGAACTAATGGAAATCAGCGCTGAAGGCTGAGACTGCCGGGGAGTCCACAAGAGCCCTTCAGTGCCACAGAGGCCTGGCCTGACTTTGGCAGGTCTCCAGCAGTGACCACAAAGTGCTAAATAATAATAGGGTTGAATTATTTATCCAGAGGCCAGTGACTCATGAGGCATGGTCCACTTCTAGCAGAGTGCCAGGGTCCCAAATCTAAGGTGAGTGGTTGCCAGAGGGAGGACTGCAGTCCTGGCCTCTAGACCATGAGTGCACACACCCCCCGCCCATCATCCCGCCCCATGTAGAGCAGGCAGAGCTCTAGCACAGTGCCTGGAGGGCAACTCACGTTTCAGTGACATTATTGGGTGTTTACACTAAGCTAGCTATTTTTGCATACAATTTCCGATTTCATCTCCAAAACAATCTTTATTTTCCATATTTTTCCTGATAAAGAAAGTGAAGCTTATGTTTCAGGTTATATAGTTGGCAAAGTGTAGAGCTGGAACAAGATCCAGGTCTGACATTTCTAAGATACCATGTGCTATTTCTCTTAGAATTCCTCTTTCCTGACAATTACATTTAAAAGCATAATCTGGGAAGTGCAGATGGTGCCAGGCCCAGTCTCGGGGCACAAGGGATTCTTCATGTGGTCTTCAGGGCCCTCTGTGATCTGATCTCATTCTGGATTCTTCTTATCAGACACAATGTTTTTCATCATCAGAATCACCTGAAAGCTTTAAAATGCAGATTGTTGGAATCCATCCTTGGTTTACTGTAATCCAAATAATTGGTGCTGGGACCAATTATTTGTATTTTTAAGCCTTCCGAGTGATTGTGATCATCAGTTGGTTGGGAAGCTATCATCTTATGCAGAAAGTCACTTCCAAATTCTCATCTGTATTCACATTTGTGTGACTTTGCTCAATTCCACGGACTTCACTTAGATTGGCTTTTTTCTACTCTCACCCATTGTTCTCATCCAGCTCACACTCCATCATCTCCATAAGGATCTTGGCTCCCAGAGCTTCCAGGAATGCTCCATCATCTGTATTTCATTAACACCTTTGGCTCTCAACTGATATATATTAGTCAGGATGTGAGTTTAGAAGCTGTCCGAGAGACCCAAAATAGCAGTTTTGCCTCATTTAACACCTATAAATATATCCCTGTCTTCTCTCACGGTACAGAATAAACAGTCCATTGGTGGCCGCGGGACATCAGGGACCCAGGCTCCTGCAATCTTGTTGCTCATCCCTAGGGTGGTGCCTTTGTTCTCATAGCCCAAAATAGCTCATCACCATGTCCATAACCAGACACTGGAAAAAGGGAAAATGGAGTAAGGAAGAGCAATGACAAAGAATTGCACACAACAATTAGGATCACCTTCCACTGTCGAGAACTTGATCACATAGCATCACACTTAGCTGCAACCAAGGTCGAGAGATTGAACTTTGTTTTGCACCACTACATGCCAGTAAGAATGGAGGGTTCTGTTAATTGTGCTATTGGATGGGGAGAATGGGCATTGGGGAACAACCTAGTAGGCTCAACTTCTACTTGGGATTGTGATTTTCTGTTTGTGTCTGTGTTTGCAGCTAGACTATAAAAGCTCCATGAGAACTAGGCCCCTGACTTACACCTGTTTGTGATCCTTCTAGGAAGGCACTAGATCAGTACCACTGACTGGCAAGATAGACTAGAGTGACTGACAAAGCTCTGGAATTTAACTTTTACGTTAGTCCTTGTTTTCTACAATTTAGCACAAGTTTCTTAACCTCTCTGAGCTTTAGTTTCATAGAATCATAAAATTTAGTTGAAAGTCACCTTCAATATTATCTAGTGCAATCCTCTCATTTTGTAGATGAGAAAGCTGAAAACCAGAAAGAAAAGACACTTGTCCAGCACACAAAGCTTTATAAATAGAAGAGTCAGAGACCAGGTCTCATAGAAACCAACCCAAGGACAGCACTAAGGTGCCTTCCCATATCCAAAAAACGGGTACAAGGGACAAGGTGATCTTTAAGCTTCCTTCCAATTCAGAAACTCTGAGCCGCATACGTAGTCACGTTTATATCCCTTGCTCAAATTAAGTACAAAAGTGGGATAATTTCCAAGCACTGAACCACTGCATCCTGCTGGATCTTGCTATGTACTTCAGCAGCTTAGACAGACACTCAAGAGGTTCAGTTCAGTGCTTTTGGTTCCAGGGTCATCTAAGAAGTAAACTGGGTACAGAAAGCAAAGGAGAGATACCTGGGTGACTCCACTCTCTGGTCACAAGCAGTAATAATCCCTGTGAGCTTCTTAGGAGATGACACAGCTCTAGGTGTTGTGGGGCAGCTGCCCTCAGGGAATTTGGAATGCAGGTCACACACAGTTAAATAGCAGTAGAGGAGGGCGTACATAACATTAAACAGAAGAAATGTCACAAGGCAAACTGGCTGTAATAATAATAACAGCTTCCATTTATTGCTCAACTGTAATGTGTGCCCCACACTGTGATAGGTATTTATTTTATAGGCTTGATCTCATTAAATCCTCATGACAAGCTTCTGGGATTACTGAAGGTCATACAGCTGGTAAGTGGTGATTAATTGTCAGAGGAGTGGTGTGAAGAACATAAATTATGGAGCAGTTCCGAAAGAGGGAAGCCTCAGGATGGAGTGGTCTGGGAAAGCTCTGTGAAGGAGGAGAGTTAAACAGGATTCTGAGGATAGGTGGGATGTGAAGGAGGTGAGAAAGAGGGAAAGCGAGTGTAGGTGGCAAAGGCAACACAGGTACAGGGGACATTGAGTTAACAAATTCCCGAGTAAAGCATGGGAGTGATTAAATCCCAGGGCAAATATCCAAGCTGTGGAGCTGTGAGGCTCGGGAGTGGTGGGGGCAATGAAACACCCAGTGATCATTCTTGGAAAAGGGATAAAAGGTCAACTGAAGTCCCAAAGCTCACATGTGGCCTGCTGCAAAAGAAAAGAGGAAAGGAAATGACTGAAAAACTCTAAAGGCAATTGTGTCAAGTGACTTACAAAAAAATATATATATCTTTTCATCCAGTAATCTCTCTTCTAGGGTTTAAACTAACAAAAATTTCAGAGACAGAGTGAAAACTGAAAACAAATCTCTAAATAATAGGAGAATTCTTGAATATATTATGGCACATATACATGGTCAAATGTTATGTAGCTTTTACAGAACATACTTTTGAAAAATGTGTAATGATTTCACATAATTTCAAGAAGCAGAATGTGGACCAGGTGCAGTGGTTCACACCTGTAGTCCCAGCACTTTGGGAGGCCAAGGGAGGTGATCACCTGAGCCCAGGAGTATGAGACCAGCCTGGACAACATGGTGAAAACCTGTCTTTACAAAAAACAAACAAACAAAAAACCCACAAAAATTAACCAGTGTGGTGGAGGATGCCTGTAGTCCCAGTAATTGAGAGGCTGAGCTGGAGGATCGCTTGATCCTGGGAGGTTGAGGCTGGGGTAAGCCATGGTCACACCACTGCCCTCCAGCCTGGGTGACAGAGGGAGTCCCTGTCTCAAAAACAAAACAAAACAACTCTCCCCCAGATAAAAAGACTGAAGGAAAGACAGCATATTTACCACGATTCTCATCACAGAGTAAAAATGTGGGTAAGTTTTGCTTTAGTTTTCCTTTTCTATATTTACTAAGTTATGTTCAGTGAGCACACACTTTTATAATAATAAAAATGTTCATTTAAAAATTTTTAATTTAAAATACTCATCCTTTGCCATAAAGCAATATTTATAAACACCTTGCTTTGTCTTCAAAGAAAATTCATTGTCTCTGCCTTCAGTATGCAGACACAAATATTCCAACCAAATGATTATTCAGTAATTGCTGAATCTATAGATTTTTTTGAAAGTTCCTTTAAACCGGGTTCTCCTGGGTTCCCATGTAAAGCTCCCAGCTCCATGGCTCCCACGGGACTGGAAACATTAAAGTCTCCCATTAATGTTCTCTGGAGCCATTTAGATAAATTGTCTTCCCCAGAGCTATAAATCCTAAATGAACGACACCCTTATTTCAGGGGACAGGTACCAAAGCCTCTTTCAAACTTGATGATTTATGTATCTGTGGCTTGCAGAATGTCAGGGGTCCTTCATCAATATCCACAGGGCCTTGCCAGTTATAGGAACATACCACATCTGATGGAAAGACATTACTGTACTTGGGTCAATAGCTTTCACCTTTATCCGTCCTGCTTGCTTTGCTTTGGGGCTTTATTTTTCTTTCTTCCATTGAAATAGCTGGGATATGAGCTGAGTAAGAGAGGCAGTGCATTAAATATAACTTGATCAGAATCCCAGGCTGTCTTTGCCCTCACTGCAACAGGGGCAACATAAAGGTTAATAACTGAGAGAGGCTCCCACACACTTAACCACAGTGCAGCACCCCATCACCAAGTGACAATTAGGAACTCTCCATGAATGCCAATGACTGGTGATCAAACAGAGCTTCACCCAAACCAGGCACACTTCTGCATTAGCTCAGCTCTCCATTCATCACTGAGCTGACAGCTTGCAGAGCTCAATGTTGAGTATGCGGCTCTGTCTTTGTTTTACGCAGTGAAATGATCTATGCTACCAGGACTGAGTGGGAGAGGAGCAGGGGAGGGAACGAGAGAAATGAAATAGGCTTGTCTTTGGCATGGTGGGCAACAGCTCAAAGTGTCTGTTTGAGACTTGAAGAGAAATATCGCATAATGATCTTGCTAGTTCCTGCTTGCAACTTTCTGGCTCTCAGACAAGGATGGTCCTACCTTAAATAGTTCTCTTTTTGGAGGCATCATGACAAATTGGAGCAAGCACATAGCCAGCTGTGTGATTCTGGGCAAGTCACTCTGGGCCTTAGTTTTCTCATCCATAGAATGAAGGGGTGGATGAGAACAGTGATTTTCAAACCAGGTTCCTCAGAGTGTTAGGGTTCATAGAGGCATCTCAGACCCTGCAAGGGCAGAGGTGAGGAGGTTAGTAAATTCCAGGCAAAGCTGCTCCATGTTGGCTTGTTGAATTTTACTAGTAGGCTGCTTTTCTTTTTTCTGTTATTACACTTTAAGTTCTAGGGTACATGTGCAGAACGTGCAGGTTTGTCACATAGGTTGACACGTGCCATGGTGTTTTGCTGCACCCCTCAACCTGTCATTTACATTATGCTTTTCTCGTAATGCTATCCCTCCTATAGCCCCCCTCCCCCTGACGGGCCCTAGTGTGTGATGTTCCCCTCCCTGTGTCCATGTGTTCTCACTGTTAAGCTCCCAATCATGAGTGAGAACATGCGGCATTTGGTTTTCTGATCTTGTGATAGTTTGCTGAGAATGATGGTTTTCAGCTTCATCCATGTCCCTACAAAGGACATGAACTCATCCTTTTTTATGGCTGCATAGTATTCCATGGTGTATATGTGTCACATTTTGTGCAGAACATGGTCTTACATTCTAATTTAATTTGGTCCTCACAATTTATAAGATAATCAGGAGAAATATGACCAACTATTCCAGTAACTATTGCTGTGTTACAAACCACCTCGAGACTCTATGGCACAAGACAACCATTTTATTATGTTCATGGATTCTTTGACCCCGGAATTTGAGTGGGCACAACAGGAAATGCTCTTCTCTGCTCCACAATGTCTGAGACCTCAGCTGGAAAGACTAAAGGCTGGTGGTGACTAAACAGCCAGGAACTAGACTCATCTGGATGTGTCCTTACTCATGTCAGCTGAGCTATTGACTGGAACACTGACACATGGCCTTTCTCTGGCGTTGTCACATGGGCTAGTTTGGGCTTCCTCGCACAATGGCAGTTGAACTCCAAGGGCTGTTGTCCCAAGAACAAGGCAGAATTGCACTGTATTTTTATCATCTGAACTCAGAAGTTACATAGTGTTGCTTCTGCCACACCCTATTGGTTGAGGCAGTCCCAAAATTTCACCCAGGATCAAAGGAGGGACAAGACGGGAGAAGAATCAATGTCACAGTGGAGGAAGAGCATGTGGAATGGGAGATAGTGTTATTATCTTGAGAATATACAATCTGCCAAGCCCTCTTCATGTGAAAGATGGGGAAACGGGAGAATTCATACACATTTACTAAGAGCAGAGCTGGGACTAGAGCCAGTTATTTCAGATTCGAGCCCTCTCTTTGCCATGCTGCTTTGGGTTCTTCATTTCATCTTTCTGAGTTAACTCTTTATTAATTCAGTGAATAGACTCATTAAAATATGAATCCTCCTCATGGCAATGCACAACCAGCACAGGAGAGCTGTATCTTCTCGTGGATGGAACACTTTTCTCATCTGTTCTCAGAAAACTGGAGTGAAAAATGTACATAAATTCCATTAAAGTTAAGGTAAAAGGCAAGCTATTCATGTCTCTTTCTAGCCTCCAGCCCAGCATCAGGAATATAATTGGTACTTAGTAAAGGACTGGGCTTTTTGTGTGTGTGTTTTGTTTTTTATGAATCAACATTTGCTTTTAAGTCCTTTCCAAAGTCGAAGCCATATAAACAATTCTTTGAGGTTGTTTTGATTCTTTGATGGTTCCTACTTGGAGTTTACTTTTATCTTCATCCATTTTTGACAACACCTAAGTGTATTTATTTCCAATTTGCCAACAAGAAAAATGAAAGCTGAGAGACAAAAAGAGAGCCAACGACACAAGGTAAAGTCTGAGAAAACAGTTGGAATTTGAAGGAAGTTATGAAGTAGGATTTTTTGTTATTGATTCAGTAGCCATCAGGTGGGAAGTGTCAATGCCCAGTCCTACGTTCAACACAGAATCCAAAGGCAAGGTGACAATGGTCCTTGCTATGGAGAGCCTCACAGTCAGGGGGAGAAGTCTAGGTTATCCAATATAATCAGTGCTGAAAGAGGGCCTGAACAAAGCACTGATAGAACACAGAGGAAGCAGCTATGGGCGCTGCCTGGGAGATTGGATGCTTCACTGAGGCGATAACATTTAACCTGGACCTGGAGGGAGAGGTAAGAGCTGTCCAGGCAGAGGGAGCGAGGTGGGACAATAGTCCTGAGCATAGGGAATACACATGGGGAGACACAGAGACATGAAAGGACGTGATGTGTCTTGAGAAAGGTAGATATCTGGTCAGTGTGGGAAGGTAGATGTGAGGGGTGGGCAGACAAGTCCGGAAGCAGTCTGGAAAATTGAGGTCAGATCATAAAGGAGTGCCAGTAGCATCCCTAGATACTCCCTTTCTGTGAACTTTATCTTCCTCATAGTCCCACCTTACCCCTGCTTCTGGGATCTTGCTCTCTACCTCTCCACAATTAAAACCTGCTCTGGAGAGTGTTGGATATCAGTCATTTACACTATAGTATAAATGGTATTATATATAGACTATAAACCAATGTGTTCTTTCTTGGAGCAATTTTTTAATTAGAAATTTTATTTCAGTTTATTAAACAAAAGGCTAAAAAATGTTGTGGAGATTCTTCTTATGGCCAATGAAATCCCAGCCCAGAGTGAGAGTCTTGTGGGGAAACATCCACCACTCTGTACCAGAGACAGAATCCTGGGCCAAACTAATCATTTGTCCAACTCAATGTACCTGCATCATCCCTGGTCATTTTGAGCTCCCTTGGTCTCTGGATAAGAACTTAACTATCCCAAGAGCTGCCAACCACTTCTCCCAATAAAATACAATACATATCCCATAATGATCAACCTGCAGAACTCTTAACCTTCACATCAGCAAGCCAAACTCCTTGGCATGGGGCAGAATGTAAATGTTAACAATCTCATAGCTCACTGCCTATAAAAACTCTTTAATGTGTGTCTAAGTAACAGGTGATTGTCCACTGCCTACAGCTAGAGTGATAATTCCAGCTCCTCTTTCCTGAAAGAGATGAGTATTGATTCTCTATGTGAGAACATGTGGGTTATAGTGATGTTCGGGGAAAGCCAGATCTTACCAACATATGGACACAGTTCATTTACAGTTCTGCAAGGGAGGGAGAAGAATGTTTCCTTAGGGTTTTCTTTCCTTTTTTTTTTTTTAGAGACAGGGTCTCACTCTGTCACCCAGGCTGGAGATCAGTGGCATGATCATGGCTCACTGCACTTGGCTCCTGGGCTGAAGGAATCGTCCCATCTTAGCCTCCCAAAGAGCTGGGACTACAGGTGTGTACCACCATGCCTCGTCCTCCTTTCATTGTTGATTGGTGTTAGGTACTGCCTGATCTCTTAACTCATAAGTGCCATTCTCCTCTCTCACTTGTTGCCATCCTTGAAGTCTACCTGACTTGATATTAGAAGGCTCTTGACTGATCGTTAAACTCTATTCTTACTGATTTTTCTCAATTACTCCTTTAACCTCTTCTTTCTGCCATCTCTCAGGTCCATCCCCATAGATGGCCTCTTGACTTGTCTGACCTCCTAAGCTCTGGTTTCATGATCTCTCACTGCACTAATGGACTTTGTTCCATGCCTTACTGTCCTCTGTGGTTGTCAAGGCTACTTTGTTTCCTCCTATATACAACTCTATCCAATCCCTCCTCCAGTATTATTACCGTGGAGGATTGACATTGAGTCAGTTGTGCTGTGGCTGTCACTTCTGTTCCTCGGACGTGGTCCCTGCACCAGGAAAGAGGTTCTTGTCTTGTTCCCCTGTGTCCCAAGTCTCTGCCTGTGCCATGGTCCAAGTTGCCAGATCTATATCTCATCCTTTTGCTTGAACCCCTGCCCTGCCTGATTCCTTTCTAAGTGTTCCTGTTGTATCCTTTAGAATAAAGACTCTGTCTTGTCCTCATTGTCAAAATTGTATTCCCAGGGACTGGAGTCTAGTGGGAACCCCAGTCCTTGGAATCCAAGACTCCCTGCTGTCATGCTCAATTTATGGCTGCTAGGACCACCTTTGATTTCCAATCTGGGCTCTGATCCCTTGCCTGTCCATCTCATCTCTGGTCACTGTACTTTGTTTCACTGTACTTTGTTTCCCTGCATGGACTTCCTGCTGACATCTGTTGCTGGGTCTGACCAGAAGTCTGCCATATCTCACTGATTAATGCCAGGGTAGGCCAACTGCTGTGACAAACAACCCCATGTCTCAGGAAGCTTCACACAGTAACAGGTTTATTTTTCATATCAGTCCAAGTGTTCTACAGTCTACCACAAGATGATTTGGGGACATGCTCCTTTCATCCAGTGGGCCCTCCATCTTCTAGGACCTTGGAATCCTTAAACTGGTTCCTCTGTATCCCGCCAGCCAGTGGATGAGAGAGGCAAGATAGCAAAGGAGATATCAGGAGATTTTTTTAGGGGCTGACCAAGAAGTGGTGTTCATTGCTCTGACTTCATCATCACTGGTTAAAACTAGTACCTAACCTCACCTAGAAAACGAAATTTTCCTGAGTGCCAGGGGAAAATGAAAACATCTGATGTACAAGTAGCATTGTCTCTGCTACGCAGTGGAACATCTGTTTTCTAAGTGCTATTTCTTCCCAACCCAGCCTATTTCTTCCACTTCAGCTTATCATTCAGTCCAAAGTCTGGAAATGACTGGACTCCTGAGAAGACATTTCAGAAGTGACAGAAATTGGGGACCAGGGTTTTTGCCTTCCTACCACCTGAGCAGAAGGTGGATCCCAGGGGGAAGCCCCCCTTGGGAGAATTTCAAGCCCTACATAATCTTGCAAATTGGGATCTTTTTGACAAGCGACAGCCTTTCATTTCTTCCAAGAAATAGTCTTTTTCCCCTCCTGGGGACTTGTTCAGAGAAGAGATACTCAAGTGATAGGTGCTTTGCAAATATCTAGATGGAGGGGGAAAATGGCATGAGAAAAAATTTAGACAAAACAATGTAGATCACCATGGAAACAATCTTCAGAACACACTGAGGAGAAGAAATCATTGTTAACATGGTTCATATTTTGCAGAGATATCTAATCACCAAATTCAATTTTAGACCTTTCAATCATGCTACCTTCAAAATGCCAGGGTTGTTATGACCACAGAACATGCTGATTTTCTGGGATCCCTCCTCTTACTCATCTAATAACCTTTAACGAAGATAATGCTTTAATTAAGGCAACTTACTGTTTCTCCGTTGGTTAATTTGAAATCAGTGAAAGGTCAAGTTACCCTTAACACAGTGAGTTTACTAAGCTATTTTAGAAGTATTTTTATTCTGACAGCAGAAGCTTATGAGAATGTGGCAAAAATATTTAGTTGAAATGTGAACAAGGAAAATAGGAGGTTTGTCTTTTGTATGGCATGGTAAGAAAAAGAGAAACCATTCTTAATTACTCAAAAGCAGTTTTTCTTAGAATTTTCTGCTCTAATATATGTGAAAAAGTCTACAGGTATGGATGACTGTTGGTCAATAATAATGATTCAATATAGCCATTTAAAGAAAACCTTTGGGTGTTGCTAATGAACAGTTTGTTCCAGGGGCTTCCAAAGAAATGTCAGAAGAAAAGCAGTGGCTTTTGCAAGTGAGACCTTAGAGATGGAGGGTCACCGGCATCTAGGTGCTGGGCTTCCACCTTGCAGGCACAAAGATGTAGTGTCCGCCCATGGTTATCCGTCCACCAGTCTCATGGGGCTTCATCCCTGTTCATTCTCCAGGTTCCCAGTCTTTCTGGGGAAAAGTTCTTTCTCTCTCTCTCTCTCTCTCATTATACACTTTGAAAGCAAAGATGTCTTTCTCATTGGAAGGCAAGGCCAGAGTTTTATCTTATAGTCCCTGGATAGTGAGTTACAAACTATGCATTCTGAGACCTTTTGGAAAATTTATATGTGTACTGTATATGTTAGAGACAGGGTCTCATTTTGTCAGCCAGGTTGGAGTGCAGTGGCACAATCATAGCTCACTACAGCCTTGACCTCCTGTGATCCTCCTGCCTCAGCCTTCTGAGTAGCTGGAATTACAGGTGTGAACCACCACACTTGGCTTGGAAAATGGATTTGTGCTCTGTTCTCTATTTTCCTTGGCCTTGGTCTTCTCAGTACATGATATGTGTGGGCCGAGGGAGAAAAGAGTCAGTGTGCTTATGTGAAATAGAAAACAAGTCTTCATAAAATTCTGAGCTCTATATCTTCCTTTCATTTCTTCCTACAAATATTTGTTGAGCACTTACTATGTACCAGGTATTCTCTCTGGTGCCACTAATATTTCTTTTGTGTGCATCTTTTCCCTCTCTGTAACTTTTCTTCTTCCTACTTTAGGTATCAGATTTCCTCCTGTCCTCTACTTCCCTGTGACCTCAAAACCTATTCTCAGGAAAGTTGAGCTGTGAGTTGTTTGCACTTTGGTGCAAATGTAAGTTGCTTTAATTTAATCTTTTGTTGTTGCATCAAATGATGCCCTGTTCAAGAAATTTTAGACATCAGTTTGCAAGCAGGGGAGATATTTTCAAAGTAGAAGCCCTTATCCAAAACCTTAGAGTCACACCATCTGTTGACCACCTACTTGGAATATGCATGAGATTGGTCCTTTCCTTGGCTTTCTTGTATAATCAGAACAGATAACGGAATTGATCAACCTCAGAAAAACATGCCAACATTGCTATTAGGATAAAGTCCCAAAGCCTTTTCCATAGCACACAGGACCCTGCATAATCCTTCCTCCTACCTAACTCTTTAGACTCTTTCTGTGTCATTGGAGGAAAGCCACATTGGAATTTTGTCAGATCTTTGATCAAAATACCATCTAATCTTAGCATGCTTCTGCTTGGAGTGTTCTACTTGTCAACCTCCTTCACCATGCTAACTCCTACTCCTGCTTCACGTCTCATCTTGGATGTTACTTCTTCTGACAAGCATTCACTGACTCTCAGGGACCTAATGAGACTGGGATTAGGCCCCCTGATACATGATCTGATAGCATCAATAATTTTCTTCTCTTTTTTTAAAAAAATTATACTTTAAGTTCTAGGATACATGTGCAGAACGTGCAGGTTTGTTACATAGGTATACACGTGCCATGGTGGTTTGCTGCACCCATCAACCCGTCATTTACATTAGGTATTTCTCTTAATGCTATCCCTCCCCTAGCCTCCCACTCCCCAACAGGCCCTGGTATGTGATGTTACCCTCCGTGTGTCCAAGTGTTCTCATTGTTCAACTCCTACTTATAAGTGAGAACATGCTGTGTTTGGTTTTCTGTTCTTGTGTTAGTTTGCTAAGAATGATGGCTTCCAACTTCATCCATGTACCTGCAAAGGACATAAACTCATCCTTTTTAGTGACTGTGTAGTATTCCATGGTGTATATGTGCCATATTTTCTTTATCCAGTATATCATTGATGGGCTTTTGAGCATCCAGTAATTTTCATAGCACTTCTCATAGTTGTGCTTAGTTATTTATTTCACAGAAGTATACTTCATTAATTTTAGTCTTCACACCGTCTTGTCTATTATTTTTGTATCAAACATCTATCAGAGTGCTGGGCTCATAGTAAATATCTGTGGAATGTATACATGACCAATCTTAAATATTAAATCTCTAAATCAAAACTTCATCAGGAGACCCCTTGATGGTAATAAGCTGATTAGCTCTGCCTTGCTCAGTGGTCACCTACTGTGAAGGTAATTCCATCTTGGACAGAATCTGTACTTGGGCTGTGCCCTCATTGTCTCATGTCTGGAATTTCCCCACTTCAACTCGTGAGATCATGCCAGATTAATCTTCCCCTTAACTCTGGTTTGACCAGGTCATTCTTCCGCTCAAAAGCCTCTGATGGATTGGAGTTGGCTACAGAATCAAGTTCAGACTCTACAGAATAAAGTTCAGACTCCACCTGGCCTTCTTTAAGCCCTTTTATATGTTGATCCTGACCTCTATTTCTGTATTAACTTCCTTTCTAAGATGAATTGTTCATTCCACCAGACATTTTCACTCACTGACTTTAAGCTTTTGTTTACATTATTTTCTCTACCCAGAAGCACCTCCCGTCCTTTTGTTTATAAAACTTCTATCCAAGGCCGGGCGCGGTGGCTCAAGCCTGTAATCCCAGCACTTTGGGAGGCCGAGACGGGCGGATCACGAGGTCGGGAGATCGAGACCATCCTGGCTAACACGGTGAAACCCCGTCTCTACTAAAAAAATACAAAAAACTAGCCGGGCGAGGTGGTGGGCGCCTGTAGTCCCAGCTACTCGGGAGGCTGAGGCAGGAGAATGGCGTGAACCCGGGAGGCGGAGCTTGCAGTGAGCTGAGATCCGGCCACTGCACTCCAGCCTGGGCGACAGAGCGAGACTCCGTCTCAAAAAAAAAAAAAAAAAAAACAAAAAAAAAAAACTTCTATCCATTGTGACAGAACAACTCATACTCCATCTCTCTGTGCAGTAGTCTTAGGCCACTAGTGTTAGGACTCTTTCAGGTGCAAGTGGTGACACTGATCTCAAATTGCTCTGAGTAAAAATGAGAACTTACTGTTAATACATGCAAGGTACTGTGTATTTCGAATTTTCATTTAGTCTACATGAATTCTGCCCCACCCCCTCAAAGGAAAATTGAGATATTTTACCTATTCCTATGATAACAGTATCTCAGTTTTCCTTTGGGGAACCACCCACGTCTCATGCTCCATTCATGCAGTTCCATGAGGCTGACCCCACCCATGGGCTCCAGGAGTGGAAGTTTTTTCTATCTCTGGGGGAAGTCCTCTCTCCATCTGCTTCCTTCTTCCTACAGCTTCTGGCAAGATCCGTAGCTTATGCTCGCATTCTTACACGTAGGAGTCATCCAATAAGTATTTGTTCATTATATTTAAGAATGAGGGGTTGAGGGAAGAGTGGAAGACTCAGATTTTCTCTGGGACTGTGTGGTTCAAAAACTTAAATTTGCCCTCACTGCTAAAGGAAATTGAAGGTCAACACGTCTGTGTTATGGCATTTGAATCATGGAGATCCAAATGTATCTCAAATATATTTTCTTAGCTATAAGTTATGTCCTGGTCAATTTGGAAATCATTTAACTCTTTGTACGTGTGGCCCATGTATATGGCTCTTATATATGTAAAATGAAGTTATACAGGCAATGTACATAACTCAGTCAGCTGGTCTCCTTTTTATGGGGATTTTCCTCATTTTTAATTTAATAAAGAAATCATTCTGTCACTGAATTTTAATTCACAACGATAAGACTTCAGAAATATAGTATTATATTCAGAAAGCATTTCAATCTTCTTGCTGTCAAACACCTCTTGCTTTCACATGGGCACTTTATTGTTGTCAGGATGTGAATTCTATTTTGACAGAGTCCTTATAGATGGAATTTTCAACTTTTTGTTCTTAGCTAATATGGATGGGTAAGGGTTTTCTCCTCTGTTTTCATAAAAACATACTTTCCCACAAGACTAGATGAAAATGGTGTGGTTGTGAAGCATTCTACGCTTTGGAGAGAGAAAATTTTCTCTGCTCCTCAAGACCTACTGTTAACAATCTCCAAATGTTATTGTTATCTCTAATTGCTGTGATGCTTTGAAGAGTCTGAAGGCACTGGAATCGTTGTTTCCACCAAGAAATTGTTGCTTCTACTTTCTTTTGGTGCAGATCCACTTGAGTTTCAGATGTAGAGAGTTATGGCTACGAATCCATCGTCCTTTGCTCTTTACATAACATTAGGGCCTGATGATTAGAAGGATGTAAGTTTTTACCTCTGTTGTCCAGGAGTAGGAGTAGACCGAACTATGCTCAACACTTGCATTAGCTATCTATTGCTATGTAAAAAGTGATCCCAACATGAAGTAGCTTCATAATAAACATGTTCAACAATAAACATGTATTATCTCACACATTTTCTGCATGGAATCTGAGAGAAGTTTAGCTGGGTGGTTCTGGCTCAGGATGTCTCATGAAGTCATGTCAAGTGTTGGCCTGGGGCTATAGTCATCCGAAGGCTTTGCTGGGGCTGGACTGGGGTTTTCAAGATGGCTCATTCACATGGGTATTGGCTGGAAGCCTAAGTTTCTTGCTCATGGAGACCCCTGCTTGAAGGGGCTTATGGCATGGCAGCTGGCTTCCTCCAGAGTGAGTGATCAAAGAGAGAGACCAAGGAAGAAGCTGCAAAGCCTCTTATGGCCTTGTCTCAGAAGCAGTCACTTTGGCCACATTCTACTTGCTAGAAGTGAGTCACTAGGTGTAGCCCACACTCAGGGGGAGGGGAATTGAGCCCCACTTTTTGAGAGATGGCATATCAAATAATTTGGGGACATATTTTTAAACTGTTACTGTTCTTTTGATTTCCCTCTTTTTTTTTTTTTTTTTTTTTGAGATGGAGTCTCTCTGTCTCCCAGGCTGGAGTGCAGTGGCCGGATCTCAGCTCACTGCAAGCTCCGCCTCCCGGGTTCACGCCATTCTCTGGCCTCAGCCTCCCGAGTAGCTGGGACTACAGGCGCCCACCACCTCGCCCGGCTAGTTTTTTGTATTTCTTAGTAGAGACGGGGTTTCACTGTGTTAGCCAGGATGGTCTCGATCTCCTGACCTCGTGATCCACCCGTCTCGGCCTCCCAAAGTGCTGGGATTACAGGCTTGAGCCACCGCGCCCGGCCTGATTTCCCTCTTTTATAATGGGCTATCTGCAAAACATAAACTGATGAACAAACCAACCAAGGTCAGGGGTTTAGTCAGCAAATGGACAGATAAGCACTGTTCCTTCAGTCTTGGGGTAATTTACACAGAATTTCATGCTTCCAACCTAACAAAATAGGTGCTCCCCAAAGTTCTAAAAAGATGAAGTGGAAATTTGGCCTGAGAGAGCCAGATTTTCAAACAATACTGTCTTCTGTGCCCTTGTGAATATGCAGTGGCCAGGAGGCAGCTTTACTCGGGGAGTGCTCAGAGAACGGGACACCAGGAAGGCTTCTGAACAGGGATATAACTGCTTGGCTGTACTCACTTAGACTAATAGGTCAGAATGCAGGCAGCAGATGGTAAGACCTGAGTAAGAAGCTAGCTAGTTCTGTTCTGCAGGTTGGCAAAGGCCAGTCACAGATGGCAACAGTGAGGCTACAAGTAGATCCCGGTTCTGGGATCAAGCAAGTGCCAAAGCCTCACGCTAAAATTATCCGCAGCATCGCTGAGAGATGTGTAGGATCCATAAGCAGAATTCTAGGCTTGGATAGCTAAAACAAAGACCACAGTGGTTCTGGCCCCTTGGTGACTCTAAATGCACAACATGAGGAAGGGAGCACTTGGTACCAGATGGAGAGGTTGCAGGAACAGAGCATGACTGTCAGACCACAGAGTGAAACATCGCACCACAAAGACAGATGGTGAGAGGGGTGCCCCCCTCCGTGGCGGCTCACTGCCTTTTGAGTACTCTTACTGCCTGTGTACCCTTCAAATGGGCCTCTTCAGAAGCTTCTACTTCCAAAGCATTTTTATCTAGAAGTCAAATGTAAGTGTTCCAAGCTTGATTCCAAGCTGAGAGCACTTCATAGCTTTTCTATTTTCTCACATTTAGAGACTACCAGGTTTCTGATGCACTAATTAATAAGGGAATCATAGAATGGTATAATTTGTGAAATTGAGCATTGGAGAAAAGATGTCACATAAGGATAGAGTCTTTCCAGTACATTCTTGCTATTAAGACACCCATGCAAGGGCAGAGGGGGTGGGAAACATAGAAAATGAACATATTTATACTTCAAGAAATAGATCAACTCTACATGTCATTACCCTACCAAGAAATTCAGTGGCTCTGCTGGTACCACATTTAAATGCAGACAGGCAGGGCTTCCCTTTAAAGGCTCTGCTCTGGCTCTTCCCCAGCTGTGCTCCTACATCTGAGGAGTCCATTAAGCCAAGAAATGTGTTCACCTTGAGGTGACTGTACCCCTTCAGATCTCACATCAGGTACCCAGGAGCCAGCATTCCCTGCCCAAATGGCCCTGAACCACTTCCAGAGCCTGCGTAGGCTTCTCCCCTAGATCCTGAGATATGCACCCCTGGACCTGTGGAATAGCCAAGAAATGACTGTTTTGGATGGGTGAAAGCGAAGACAGTTTGGACATGCGGGCTAGAGTGTCCATGGAATGGAGGGTACCTGGCACTGTAGGGCTGAAGGGACCATGGGAAGCAAAGGGTAAAGGCTGCTTCATGTGGGGACCAGCTCTCTCTGACCTGCCTCATTCCAGCAAGGAGCTCTGAGAAGTCTCAGAATTCTCAATTCAAACTGGGTCTTCCAAGCTGTTATGAAAGTGTATTTGTCAAGGTGAAAGGATATAATGCTTTTAGTTCACCATTTGTTAGCTTTTTAACTTTTACATATTTAGACATTTGGTATGTGGGTCTCCATGTGTAGCCTTCTCATGGTACCTACAAATTCAAAATTGGTCCCGGCTCCCCATTTAATTTAGAATCCAAGTCAAATCAGCTTGACCTGATTTTTAAGGCCTTTTACTATTTGGTTTTTCTCTAATCTTACCTCCTGCTACTCTTCTGCAGGAATCTTCTATCTGTCAAACCTGTCGACCTACAGCCCAGGCTCAGCCCACATCCTTTACTCTGTGCTCAGGTTCACATTATTTTTCTCCTCTGAAAGGCCTCTGTTTCTGCCTTGCATTTATATGGCCAACCTACTGTTTCATTATGACCCAGATCAAGCCCCACAGCCATGTCTCCTCCTCTGGACTCTTCTAACAGCTTTTGTCTCACCCACTTATTGGCACTCAAAGTGTGCAACTGTGTGTGGCCATTTTTCATATCATGCACAAGGTCTGGCTATAAGATAAGGAGATATAAATACGCAAGTTTTCAAACAAGGACAAGGGACAGGAAAAAAAAAAAAAAAAAGAGAGAGTTGCCATAGAATCAGGAGAATGTAGTTAGGCAGCTACTAAGGGAAGAGATGTCAGCATTGTCAATAATGTGAGAGGTCACGGGAAAGATACCCAAAAAATAGACCATTCTTCCAGGAGGAAAGAGGTCTTTTGTAACCATTGAGAGAATAGCAGATTGTGTGAGCAAAAGCAACATTGTAGTGGGAAAAATAAGAGATGAGAAAGTGGAGACAGCAAACATACTTTTATTTATTTACTTAGGGACAGGGCCTCAATCTGTGGCTCAATGCAGTGGCTCGGTTACAGTACACTGCAGCCTCCACCTCCCAGACTCAAGCGATCCTCCCATCTCAGCCCACACCCTGCCCCCCTCCCCGTCTCGAATAGCTGGAACTACAGGTGTGTGCCACCACACCCGGCTAATTTTTTATTTTTATTTTTGTAGATATGGGAGTCTCATTATGTTCCCAGACTGGTTTTGAACTCCTGGGCTCAAGCAATCCTCCTACCTCGGCCTCCCAAAGTGCTGGGATTACAGGCATGAGCCACAGTGCCCAGCAGCAAATACAATGTTTCTCAAGAAGTGTGTGATTCCTAGGGGAAAGGAGAAGGTAGTTTGGGTGAAAGAGATTGGGTGACTTTGTTCTGTTCAAAGGATGGGTGAGACCACGTTTGTGGGAGAAAGATTTAGGATAGAGGAAGAAATTAATAATAGGGAAAGAAAGAATAGCCGAATAAAATCTGGAAATGGCTGGGATCCAGGGCACAGGTGCAGGGTTTAACCTTGAGGAGAAAGGGCACTTCTTGCTGTAGGTAAGGGAGTGAAGAGGGTAAGATGAATGAAGGTACAGGATAGGCATAATAATGAAGAGACTGGATTTAAGAGTGAAGCCATTGGCTGCCATTATAGAGGAAAGGCCAGGAAAGTCGAATTTTCTGGGTCCAGGTCCAGATTTCATATATTAAGGTATAACAGTCTTAATTCATTCCTTTCACATTATTCAGTGCCCTGCGTGTGCCAAATACTACTGGGCACTGGGGTCTACAAAGGTACGACTTTTCATGTAATTTTGGAATTTGTTATGTTGGTAACTGGAGATTTGCTTTTCACTCTTCTGGAAAGCTGTAAGTAGAAATAAATGCAGTCATCAGACGAGTCCTTTGTCAGACCAGATGTCCTGGGTTGGGGTTTGGAAAACATGGGCATCTTAACAATGGTGCCCTGTTTGAGGTGGAGAGGGAGGAGAGCCCAAATCGGGGAAAGGAATTAAACGGAGGTTTAGACGCGGGTAACCGAAGTGGGTGGGCCTTCCACCTGGAAGATGGAAACCCCCTGCGCACTTCGGGTGGCGCTGTAACCAAGGGTAACCGCACCTCGGTTTACACCGGTATGAAGACCAGCCTCTTGCCCAAACCAGGTGTATCTACGGCGGCCTGGCAGGACCACACACAAACCAAGCACGTCACGTCATTAGAGCTACCTTGCCGCTAACGTCCACTGCCTCGTACTACTTCTGGTCACTACTACCTTTGCTCACAGTTTATTAAGGACGAGCGGAGAAGAGGAGGGGCGGAGAAGGGGCGGGGAGAACCACCTTTCCTTTTTTACAATTGGTCGTAGTAGACTCCGAGTCCTGCCTCCCGTCCTGCCACCGACAGGCTGCCAGGACTGTCACTCGAGGAGCTGCCGCTGCCGCCACCGCCCCCCCGCCCCGCCGTGGCCCCGCCCCTTGCCGTGGCTCGGATCTCGCGGGAAGAGCTGCGGGCACGGCGGTGGCTCGGTCTCCCGGCTGCGCGCGGAGCGGGAGGGCTCTCCTCACACAAGCGCTTCCTTGCTGAGAGGCTGGAGCTGCGGCACCGCAGGCCTGAGCCACCCCTTCTTTGCTGTCTCCCTCTCTTCCTCAGGGCTCCTGGGTCTGCTCGCCCTCCGACGCTGCTCAGGTTAGAGAGTCCGGAGCGCGTCTCCGCTCAGGAACGGTCGGGAGCGGGGACACGGAGCAGCCGGAGCAGGCGGGCTCCTGACGGGGGCGGCTCCGGGGGCTGCGCGGCACTGCCTGGTGGGCGCGAGGCTTGGCGGGGTTTGGGAGTGCGGGGGGCGAGGAGGCGGTGCAGTGGGATCCGGGCGCGGGCGCCCAAGGGCGGTGTAGCGGGTGCCGGAGCTCGCGAGGTTAGGGGGCAATGTATTGGGGTCCTGGGGGCTCTTCCGGCTTGGGGTGGGGGTGGGTGGCGGCACACGGGGTCCTGGGTCTTTGACGTCGAGGGAGATTTATCAGGGTCTTGAGCTTCTTTGAGGTGGTGTAGCGGGGTTCCGGGACAAGGGATCCTTTTATCCGGGTCCCAAGCTCTTTGGGGCAGAGAATGCAGTTTAGCAAGGTTTACACCGGTGTAAACCTGGTCTCTGGAGGCAGGTCGTCGGGGTCTTGGGGGTTCTTTGAGCGGGCGTGGGCGTCCGTTTTGCATTGCTGGGATGAAGAAGCAGTGTGTCCGGGTTCTGGGGAGAGGGGTCTGTTCATCGGTGTCTCTGGGTGAGAGAGCGATGTATCCGTTCCACGGGGGCCGGGGCCGCCTTGGGGGATTGTTGGGGGCTGAGAGTGTACGGCGGCGGCCAGCGTCTGTGCCGGGGTTTCTGCTTTGCCCAGAGGGGGGGCGGTAACCTGGCATGGTCTCCAGTCTTTTGGGGGCGACAGGGCGAGTTAGCTGGCCCCCGGGCGATCTCTCGGGGTGGGCGCGGCTCGGCGGGCGCTGGGTACGCTGAGGGCGGGAGAGGGCTTTAGTGCTACCGCGAGCTTGCCCAGTCTGCGGCTGGGCAACATCCTGAAACGTTTTTGTTCAGGTCTCCTCCTCTCTGGATGAGATTTACTCAATGCTTAGTTGGAGGATTGATCGGTGTTTGTTGCCTAGTTGAAGAAGCAGTGCGTTTGTTCTGCAGTTTTCTTTTTTCTGCCCCGGGATCCCTGTGGGGGCGCGCTGGTCTCGCTGGAGCTCCGGGAGCTAGAGTGGCAGCACCTTAGGTGGGTATTTGGTCTGCAGGTTCTTTAGGAGGCCGGTGTCCGCAGGTTGAGCATGGGTACCGCTCCTGAGCAAGTGAAATCTGTTGAGGGTGGGGAAGACTGTGATTTTGGCTTGCTTTCCTAGGTGGTGGTCTGCTTTGCTGATCCTGCATTTTAGATCTGTTCTGAAGTCTTGCCTGAGTGAGTGTTGGGCAGAGTCAAATAGTGCTGGGAAGCGTGTTCTGTCTGGCTTCTCTCTGTCCTTTGAAAAGCATTTGTAGAGAGGGATAACGTCAAATTCAGCCTCCAGAAAACATTGGAATTTGAAATCCCAAAGCTAGAGCTCTGCAAAAGCTTTTTCTGCCACCTGTAAGGATGGTTAATCGAGCTCTTTTAGAAAATCCTGCTTAACAGTTTCATTGTATTGTAAAAGTGTATTTAGCCTTGGATATTATAGAGGTTTTGGTAACTAGCGTAGGCTTAGGTGGAATTTAAATAAAATGACCTGTATGTATGTGTATTGATTAAAAAACAAAACAAAACAAAAAACAACGTATAGGTCAGAAAGTCTGTGTGTTTGCCTGACATTTCTTTTGGTTAGTTACTCTATCACAGAGGCCTGTAGATGAAATTTAATGGTGCAGGCAGTGAAGTCCGTACTCAGAGCTATTCGGTAGATGTGTAATCTGGGGTTAACAGACAAATTTGAGTATACCAAAGCAAATAATTTTGCCTGCCTTATTCTTTTTCTTCGTGTCAGTTTTTTTTTTCTCTCGTTTTTTGGTTTGTTTGTTTTGAAACAGGGACTCATTCCGCCTTCTAGGCTGGATTGTAGCATCGCTACCATGGCTCACTGCAGCCTGGACCTCCAGAGCTCAAGCAGCCCTCCCAGTTCAGCTTCCCACCCCCACCACCAGTAGAGTAGCTGGAACTACATGCATATGCCACCATGCCTAATTTTATTTATTTATTCAATTAATTAAAGACAAAGTCTTGCGCTGTTGTGCAGTCTGGTCTTGAACTCTTGGCCTTAAGTGATCCTTCAGCCTCCGCCTCCCAAAGTGCTGGGATTTACAGGCGTGAGTCACCATGCCAGGCCTCTTAGATACAATTTTTAAAAATGTGTCATTTCTTCTGATCTTAGAACCAGACAGATTAGGAATAATGTACTTAATTTTGGAATTTTACATCGTTTTGAAAAACAAAGGAATCCCGCACAGCAATATTTAATACTTTGAAGGGGTTAATGTAAGTTTTGTTGGTGTTTCTATTCAGACCAGAATACCTGGTTGACATATACAGCTGTCACAACTGATTGCTAGAGCAGATATTTGGTTGGAATGACAGCCCCCAAACCTGTAAGGAGATCTTATTTTTCCTATTTTTGAGATAAAGACAAAGAACAAATTAAGCAGGTTTCAGAACCTTTTTTTTTTTTTTTACATCAGCTTTCATCATTTCTAAGTAAGAAATAGACTGATAAGTCAACAAATATTTGATTATCTGCTACGTGTCACAGCTCTGGAGGTACACTGATTAAAGCTGTCATGTGACTTTCCCCTTTAAGTCAAGAGAGAGAGGAAGGCAACAAATAAATACAGTTAAAAATTGTGATACTGCTAAGGAAGAAATACACAAGGTACTTAAGATTCAGCTCTCTTTTTTTTAGTAACCCCTGAATGATGATACAATTGATGTCTGTTGTGATAATCAGAAACCAAGCAAAATAGTTAACTGCCTTCTAAATTATTAAAGAAAGATTAAATTACAATCAGTAGAGTTTTAGGTGTTAAATATATGTTGATTCTTTGTAGATGCTTGTGCTGTGTAAGCATACAAAAGTCTATAAGGATACACATCAGACTTAACCATGTTTGGATTCTTCAGGAGGGAGTTGCAGAGGCATAGAAGAGAGCAGTTTAGTTTTATATTACTTGAATCTATTTCAATGAGCAGACATTACTTTTAAGTACAAGTTAGAGAAACCCCAAAATTAAAACATTTCAGTCACTGTGCAAATTGGTGAAATGTACAGTGTTTATAAGGCTTTTGTCAGTGTTGCCACTTGCACCTGTGTATACTAATGAAGGAAAAGAGTATTTCAAGTATCTGAAAATTATAAGGGTGTGTAGGGTGGGGTGGGTAGCACAACAAAATAAGAAAAGACATAGACCTAAGTAAGATGTTAAAACATGTTAAGGTTGTTGGATATTTAATTATGTAAAGATAAATTAATTTTAGGACTTTCTTTTATCAAATTTAATTTTTTCCTGAGTTTGAAAAAGGACGTTTTTAGATTTCCTAGAGGACAATAGGGTGGGGGAATAGGTATTCTTATTGTGGTACAGACTTCAGGAAATTTCTTTTTGTCAAACATATACACATCCGATATATTTTGCTTGTGAAGCATATGAACCATAAAAATAATTTTATGGTTTCATTATTACACTGCTGAAAATGACAGTACCAAAGTGTCTTTTGAATTATCATTCAGAGTCCTAGAATCATAAATATGATATGCTAAAGCAGTTTCTAGAAAGGAAATCGTAAGACATGAATTCCAGTCTTCACTGTGCTACTCATGGTGTGTCCTTGGATAATTCCTTAGTCTTTCAGGGCCCCAGTTTTCGTATATATGTATATGAATTATACTTACATACATTATATATATAATATATACTTTTGCTGTGATCATATATACATATATGACATGTGTATGCTGTCATATACATATGTCATATATGTATATAATATGTATAATATGTAAAATATATGTATACAAAGATATGTGTACACACACTTACACATATAGTTTTTATGTTGCAAGTCTGAAGTATTATATGTACAAAAAGGAAGAGATACCTTAAGAGTAGCTAGTTCTCAGGATACAACTAATTCCATGTAATTTTTACATATTATGCCTAATTTTAGAAGCTTCTTTTTTTAAAGATACATGGCAAGTATTTAATTCTGGAATATAGATTCATGAAGGTGAATGATTTTCTTTGGATAATTTAGCTTTATCTGTTAAAGCATTATTATTTTTAGTTCCAATCCCTGGTTCTGTAGTAGATTATGTATCTAATAATATGTCCTTACTTAACTCTGGATATAGAATGAGGTCTCTAGTGGTTGCCTCCAGACTTGACCCCCTTTAATCCATCCTTACACTACTGCAAAGGTGATTTTTTCTAAAGTGCAAATCTATGCAAATCTATTCATTGCTTCTTTTCTTGTTTCTTTTCTCTTTTCTCTTTCTTAGAAATGTTACTCAGATTTCTTTCTTTATCTTTCAACTTTTCTTTTAAGTTCGGGGGTACATGTGCAGAATGGGCAGGTTTGTGACACAGGTAAACATGTGCCATAGTGATTTACTGCACAGATCATCCCATCACCCAGGTATAAAGCCCAGCATCCATTAGCTATTCTACTCTTCCTGATGCTCTCTCTCCCTGCCCTTCTTCCTTAAAGCCCATACTTTATCAGCCCAAGTCTCTATCATTACAAGGCCTTTCATCATCTGGCTCATCTTACGCATTTTCCCCGCCATAAATCTGAAGCTCCACTTGTACTAATACGAGCAGTTTACTGAATGAGCCATACTGTTTCCTGACTCAGAGGCTTCACATATGTTCTCTCCGCTGTTTAGAATGCCTTTCCTTCTTTTGTCTTGCTGACAAAGTCTACTGATTTTTTTAAGATACAACGTAAGCACTGTGTGCTTTTTTTTTTTTAAGCTTGTTTTTAGCTTTTTTTTTTAATTACCATTTTTTCTTTTCTTTCTTTACTGTCTGCTTTTTAACTCTTCTGGTCCTCCCTCTTCCCAACCCTAGGTGTTATATATTCACTGTATCATGTTCATTCATTCTCTTGTGTTTACTAATGTGTAGTAATTATGTCTCTCTTTCCTCCTGGACTCAAAGGCAGGTTTATATGTCTTATTACTTTTTGACTTCCTGTTGCTTATTTACACATAGTTGGCTATCATTACGTGTTTTACTCTCAATACCAAGATTGATGTGTTCATGATGTCAGAAATGAGTTGAACTCAAATCTCAGTCTTGTCCTGTTTTCGTAAAATTTGGGGGTTTCTAAAGTATCTTCTTCTCTTGCCCTGTGATCACAAGCTGATATGAGAATGGTAGTTCTTAGCTTTGTGTTTAAGAAATAAGACTTGTAGCACTTTAAGAGGTGAGGGTTACTTTGTTAAACTTGCAGAAAAGTCTTGTAGAATTTTGAGGCAACTACTAATCCTTATCTCTAAAATTGCTAGCAGAGATATTAACTAGTTTGGGTGTTTTAAATCTTTGACATCATTATTTGGTAGCTGTTTTACCTTGGCTGCTTTTTACTTGGAAAATGATAGTAGCTGATGTGTGCAGGTTTTTATATAGGCTTTAATAATTGCTTTACATACATCGCCTTTAATTTTCAAAATAAATCCTGATCATTTAATAATTTGCTCAGCGTCATTATCTACTAAGATGCAGACTATGACTACATGTAAGGTCTGACTGTCTCCAGATTCTATGCTTTTTCTAATACTACATTGTTTTCTGAATATGACTGCTTATTCAGTGTTTAAAATTATTAACAGATATTTAATTCATTTTGTAAATTGAAGAAGTAGGTTGTAAGATTTATCCATTCAATTCGTTCAAAAAAGCTAAAGTAGACAATTTGAGATTGATTGGACTTTAGAGACCATTTAATCCAACTCCTTCCTTTAGCATATGAAGAAACACATATGCAAGAGTGGTGGAATGGTGTGCTGAAGATCACACAGATAGTTGGTCTGTAAGATTTTCTTTGTTAAGCTGGTTGTGAACACTGGTGTTATAAAACTATTACTTGAGGCCAGGCGCGGTGGCTCATGCCTCTAATCCCAGCACTTTGGGAGGCCGAGGCGGGCAGATTACCTGAAGTCAGGAGTTCAGAACCAGCCTAGCTAACATGGTGAAACCCTGTCTCTACTAAAAATACAAAAATTAGCTGGGCATGGTGGCACACGCCTATAATCCCAGCTATTCGGGAGGCTGAGGCAGGAGAATTGCTTGGGCCTGGGAGACGGAAGTTGCAGTGAGCCGAGATTGTCCAGCCTGGCCGACAGACCTAGACTGTCTCAAAAAAAAAAAAAAAAAAAAAAAGGCCAGGTGCGATGGCTCACACCTGTAATCCCAGCACCTTGGGAGGCCGAGGCGGGTGGATCACTTGAGGTCAAGAGTTCAAGACCAGCCTGGCCAACCTGGCGAAACCCTGTCTCTACTAAAAATACAAAAATTAACCAGGGGTGGTGGCACGCACTTGTAATCCAGCTACTCAGGAGGCTGAGGCAGGAGAATCGCTTGACCTGGGATCCAGAGGTTGCAGTGAGGTGAGATCACGCCATTGCACTCCAGCCACTCCAGCGTAGGTGACAGTGCGAGACTCCGTCTCAAAAAAAACAAAACAAAACAAAGAACTATTACTTGAAAGAGATACCAGATGCCTGATTTTCACCCCCAAGGGAAAAAAAAGCCTAGAATGACTTTTTATAAAAGTAATGTTGAGGATCTGAGAGTCTTAAGGACAATCAGAGAAAATCCAGACTTTGGATCATGACACATGGAGACACGCCAGTGCCTTTATACACATGGTTCCCTAATCTTGGTTCCTTTTCTTCCTCTTTTTCTTTCTTAAAATTTGTCCACAGTTTACTGATATTATGCCTGCTGAATTGTTATTAGCATCAGTCTTACTAGTTATCATTTAAGTGACAACCATGGGCTAATAGGAATACAGAAATGCATAAAATCTAGTCACTGCCATAAAGAAGCTTGGTCTGTTTGTGAGTGGAAGGCAGTATATATCTAATTGCAAGGTAGTATATAAAGATAACCATGAGTAGTACAGCTTTAGCAGCTCAGAAGATTGGATAAATGTGGGCTGGGCTAGTGGTTACAGAAATTTCTATATAGAAAAGTTTCTACTTAAGTTTCTTCTTTAAGTGAAGAGTTGGAATGGTGTGAAAGGAGAAAAAGACTTGGGAATTTTTTTTTTTTTTTAATTATCTCAACTTTTACTAATCTTACCTTCCTCACTTTCCTTCAGCCACACTCCTCACTGTTTCATAAGGTCTGTAACATGTTCTTTCAGATATCCAAATGTCTCACTTCCTTCAGGTCTTAATTAAAGTATCATCCTTTATCTGAGAACTTGACTGGTCACCTTGTTTAAAATGACAGTATCTCTTCCACACATACTCTTCCTGTCCTTCTTGCCTGCTTTGTTTCTTTTTTGTGCTTTTCACTATCCAAAGTACTCTAGATTTTTATTGTCTTTCTACCTCTACTAAAAAATATATAAGAGCCGGTGACATGGTGGTGCACGCCTGTAGTCCCACCTACCTGGGAGGCTGAGGTTGGAGGATTGCTTGAGCCCAGGAGTTTGAGATCAGCCTGGGCAAAAAAGTAAGACCCTGTCTCAAAAAAAAGAGTTAAATGAAAAATTAAAAAACATAAGACCCTCCAGGATAGGAATTTTTACCCATTTTAGTCAATACTATATCCCCAACATACAGGACAGTGCCTTTTACAAAGTAGGTGCTCAAATTTTTGTTGAATTAATGACAGTGGAACTTTAAAAGCAGGAGCTTAAAAGATCGTTTGATCTAAGCCTCTCATCTCTACTTTTCTTTCTTTCTTGCTGGCAGGCATGGAGGAAGAGGAACTTTCCATTCCATCTATTCCGTTTTTTTTTTTTTTTTTTTTTTTTTTTTTTTTTTTGAGACAGAGTTTCACTTTCGTTGTCCAGGCTGGTGTGCAATGGCGTGATCTGGCTCACCGCAACTGCAGCCTCTCGGGTTCAAGTGATTCTCCTGCCTCAGCCTCTTGAGTAGCTGGGATTGCAGGCATGTGCCACCATGCCCAGCTAATTTTGTATTTTTATTAGAGATGGGATTTCTCCGTGTTGGTCAGGCTAGTTTCAAACTCCTGACCTCAGGTGATCCACTCGCTTCAGCCTCCCAAAGTGCTTGGATTACAGGCGTGAGCCACTGCACCCGGCCTATCCATTCTATTTTTTAAAAAATTTGATAGGACTTGAAGAAAAAAACATATACAATAAAGTACACAAATCATAAGTGTACAGCTTAATGAATTACATATGTAAACTTGTAACCAACAATCAGATCAAGATAGAGAACATTTCCAGGACCTTGGAAGCTTCCTCCTGTTCTCTCTTAGTCAATGCTTAACAAAAGTTACCAGTTTTCTGATCCCCATCACTATAGATTAGTTGTGCTTATTCCTGAAATTCGTATAAGTGGAATCAAATCATTCTTTTATGTCTACTTTCCTCTGTTGAACATCACATCCGTGAGATCCATGTTTTTTGAGTTAGTAGTAGTAATTCTTTTTCATTGCTCTGTATTATTTCATTGCATGAGTATCTATTTGTGTCTTCTGTTGACAGACGTTTGGGCTGTTTCCAGTGTTTAGGTCTTAGAAACAAAGCTACCATAAACAATTTTGTGCATGTGTTTTGGTGACCATAAAAATTCATTTTTTGGTGAAGCGCTTCATTTAAATATATAATAAAACATATCTCCATATATACACACACATATACACACATACTTCTTAAGCTCACATGGTTCCTATCACATGCTAGATGATCACTAAATGATTAAAGATGAATTAACTAATCTTTTACTATAATATTATTTCAAATGTATTAAAATAATTTTTTCTCTCTAATAACATTTATGAAAATCTTAGTACATAATCTTTCTCCATACCTGATCTGTTTGAAGAATAGGAATAAAAACATTCAATCAAAAGATAAGACCTTAAAAAAATTAGACATTGCCATATTGCTTTCTAGAAAGATGCTAATTTATATGCCAATATGGAACATTAGTTTTAAAAAAACTTTTGCAATTTGATAAGCAAAATATCTTACTTTAATTTGTCTTTCTTCGATTATAAGTGAAGTTGAAACATTGTAAGTTGTTTCATAAACAATTAGATGTTAAAATATTTATAATAAAACAATTTTTAAAAGAATGCCTCAGACATTGTCTCGTAAGGTAAAAGATATTTTAACTAGAATTAATGTTCTTTATTGTAGTTTTTCCTTTTAATAGATAACATTTTGCATAGTTATTAGAAAAACATAAAAAAATTCAGAGACAGAAACAGTTGTCCCAGAGGCAGCCATTGTTAACAGTTTTTTATGTATACTTCTGAAGATATTATAGACTATGCGTGTATATGTATATGTGTATGAATATGTGTATATGTGTATAAATGTCTGTATATATAATATATTTGTGTGTGTGCATGCATGTGTGTAATGTGTGTGTATATATGCCAAAACATTAGATTAATTATGGAAACCATTCATTAAAATACTGTCTGGTTTGGATGTGTTATTGTGTACCATTTTGTGTACTAAAAATTAGAAAGTGTCTAGCTATGACTGGTATCTGGCTACTGGCCCAGAAGGAAGAAAAGCAGGGTCTGGCAAAGTATTTGGCAGTAATCTTCTATAAGACAAGTGGCCTTAGCTCTCCTTATTATTGGATCAGTTCTTTGACAATAGCACTTCTGTTTATAGTAATGATTGTGTAGTATTATTCCAAAGTGAAAAGCCAAGTTTTTGAAAATTAAACAGATGATACCTGAAAGAACTCTTTAGAAGTATGAAAGCTATTTGGAGGTATTTAGGAGAACATTTAGGGGAAAGATACTTTATTCTTAAACATTTTAGGATTCATTTGCTTGACAGTTACAGTTTTTGCAGAATTTCTATGACTACTGTTTAACAGTGAAAATTTGAGTTTGAATAATTGCAAATAAAAGTTTTCATTTACTTAAACTTTTATTTACCTAATTTAAAAACCAATCAGCCTCAATATAAACATATTTAAAAAATATTTTAAGACATTTTTCATGATAATATATATTAGTAATTTATCTCATACATAAAAGATATTTCTGAGCTTGACTTGAATGTCACTGTTAAATGGTTTGAGCAACAAGAGTCAGAAATTTTAATTGGATTCTGCAGGATTTTAATGGTTTAGGGAAAAGGTATTTGCTTTTGGGATAGATTCTTTTTTTTGGAGACGGAGTCTTACACTGTCACCCGGGCTGGAGTGCAATGGCATGATCTCAGCTCACTGCAACCTCGGCCTCCCGGGTTCAAGCAGTTCTCTTGCCTCAGCCTCCCGAGTAGCTGGGATTACAGGCACCTGCCACCATGCCCGGCCAATTTTTTGTATTTTTAATAGAGACGGGGTTTCACTATGTTGGCCTGGCTGGTCTCAGACTCCTGACCTTGTGATCCACCCACTTTGGCCTTCCAAAGTGCTGGGATTACAGGCATGAGCCACCGTGCCCGGCCCTGGGATAAATTCTTTTTAAGGCCCTTATTTCAAAAACTAAAATTTGGGGATGACTATTATTTACTGAATACTAACTCATTGATGTAGTCCAGGATAAGTGAGGGGTATTATAAGAGTTCCTGTTTACTGGAATTCATGTATCCTACTAAGGATAGATTATAAAGCTGTAAGGGCCACTGAAAGAATTTACACCTAATTGTGATTAATAATATTTGGGGAATTTGAAGAAAGAATTTGTCAGAGGGAAGAGATCATCTTGATTTTTAAAAAATGTTCAATTTTGAAGTATATCTTTATAGGAGAATTGCAAAGATAGTACAGAGGATTTCCATGTGCCATATAACCTTCACTCAGCTTTCTCTAATGTTCACATCTTATATAATCATGTTATATTGACAAAACTAAGAAATTCATACTGATTTTTTAAAAGGGAATTCAATTAACCTATTTTTTTTGAAGACCTACTATGTATAAGAGAGTATTTTGGCTGCTGAAGTATGTACAATATGGGAAAAGGAGTAAAGGTTACAGATAATAGCAATAGACTGATGAGCTTGGTGTCATTCCTTGAACAAATTCTTAAACAGATTATCGAACACATGTGTTGTTGGTACTTACAAAAGAAGGCACTGATCACTAGGAACCAGCATGGGTTCACAAGAACAAGTAATGACACCTAGCTTCACTTCCTTTCTTATAGGATAAGTGAACTATACCTGTAAGTAGGTATAACAGAAGATACTCTGGCCATAGTATATGTAAAATTATCACTATATTTATTGCATTTTAAATTACGTGCTGGGCACTGGATTAAATGCTTTTACATAGGTTGCCTCATTGAGTTATTGTTTTACAGATGAGGAAGGGGACCCTAAAGGTTATACATATAGCATTTGACATCCTCTTATGATATCTTTTTAGACTAAATAGAAAATGTGGTCTGAAGAGTTACATAGGTAGGTGGATTAGTAATTGCTTAAATGGCCATATCCAGAGCTTGATGATTACTGGGCTCATGTTAAAATTAAACTACAGTACATTCTTAGTGGTGTGCTTCAAGAAGCTATCATGTCCTATGTAAGATTTTTATCAGTTACTCTCAAAATTGTAAGAGAATGCTGGTATATGCACAGAATCAGGATCTTCACTTACTCTTACTGCCTTATTTCTAATAGTTAAAATGACAGACTGTATTAAGAAAATATTTGTTGTGAAGTGTTGTAAGATTTTATATTTGACGTGTAAGTATTTGATAAAGACAGGCCTATAATTGAATTTTTTTTTCAGAAGTCTGCACAAATACAAGATGGGAATCTTGGAGGCCTAACAGCAGTAGGTGTGTGTTTAAGTAGAGGTGTGTGCCTGGGTGTGTCTCCTTATTTGTCTGCAGTTGGTGAGTCAGTGGTTTATTATAACTATCCCAAAAGCTAACACCTGCTTAAGCTACACTATTTTGAAGCATATTGTCCAAAACAGTTGATTTTTATTTTGTACTCTGCATCTAGCTTAGTTCTGTTCTGTTTGCCACATTTTAAGGTAGGCATTGATAAACAATGTAGTGAGAGGAGAGTAATCAGAGTGAAGCAGTCTTGAAACGGATAGTTGCAAAGTAATTGAAACATTGAGGTTGTTTAGCATGGAAGAAAGAAGACGAGGTATATGATAATACTTTTTAGATTGGGTAACTGGATGATATTTAATGTTCTTCCTGACTCAAATCTGGGATTCTGTGAAACATGAAGGGATGGCACATGGAAGAAGGGTTAAGCATATCTTTTGCGTTGCAGTCTGAAGGATGGACCTAGAACAGTGAACGAAAGTTAGAGGAAGGAAAATATTGGTTCATAATGAAGAAGCCTTTTTATTTTTTTAAGAGATGGAGTCTTGCTGTGTTGCCCAGGCTGAAGACAATTTGAACGGAGTAAACACTGAGCCACTAAAGCATAGCTTGAGTAGGGTTTAATCAAGCTATCCTCTAAGGACTTTTCCAATTTTAAAAATTTAAAAAATTTTCTTCATTGGTTGTAATTCCAATTGGCAGAACATTTTCTTGGGCACTTATTCACACTTATTCATAATACTTATAGCTTCATATAGTATCAGATTCTATTAGGGAAAATGATACCTTCCTGATAATCAAAATCTGAAATTAGAATATGAAATAATTTAACTAGATTTTTTATTTTTTATTTTTTTGAGACAGGGTCTCACTCTGTCACCCAGGCTGGCATGCAGTGGTGTGATCTTGGCTCATTGCAACCTCTCCACGCTCAGCTAATTTTTGTTTTTTTTGTAGAGATGGGGCTTTGCCATGTTGCCCAGGCTGGTCTTCAGTTCCTGAGTTCAAAGTGATCCGCCCGCCTTGGCCTCCCAAAGTGATGGGATTATAGGCGTGAGCCACCATACCTGGCCTTAGATGATTTTTAAAAAGTTTGTTCACAATTCCAAAGGAAACAAGATGTTAGTCTTGTTTTAGAAATATCACAGACTAATTGAAGTTGCTTTTAAAGATGATGGCATAAGTATCATTAAATTCAAATGCTTTTGGTTTCTCTTCTGCATATCTAAAAAAAAAGTTGATGTCAAAAACTGAAACCACTCATGCCTATAATCCCAGCACTTTGGGAGGCCAAGGTGGGCAGAGCACCTGAGGTCAGGAGTTTGAGACCAGCCTGGCCTTTATGGTGAAACCCTGTCACTTCTGAAAATACAAAAATTAGCTGGGCATGGTGGTGGGTGCCTGTAATCCCAGCTACTTGGGAGGCTGAAGCAGCAGAATCACTTGAGCCCAGGAGGTGGAGGTTGCAGTGAGCTGAGATCGCACCAGTGCACTCCGGCCTGGGCGACAAGAGTGAAACTATGTCTCAAACAAACAAACAAAACAAACAAACAAACAGCCCAAAGGTTATTAACTTCTAAATGATTCAGTTGTTTAAATCTAAAATGGAACAATAAGCCATTTTATTCACTGTCATCCTTTACACAAATCAAGAGCTTTTTTGGGCCTTCATGACCTTCATATTTTTTTATCCTGAGAATACTGTTTTTCTTTAAGCCCATCTAAAGTCTGATTTTCAGGACGTCCCCCAATCCATTTTTTTAAAAGTCATCTTAGGTTCCTCTATCGAACACTGATATTTTTCTTTCTTTTCTAACAGTCTGGTAATCTATTAGTACTATATCATATACTGTTACTAATTGCTTTATAATATGTAAGGGTTTTTTTTTTTTTTTTTTTTAAATTAACAGGATTATAAGCCCCTTGAAGACTCTTTTACTGGGACTTGAAAACTACTTAATGAAATTAAAAGTTAGAGACTCAGTGGTTGAATTTTAGCTGATGTTGAAACACTTAATAGCATAAGAAAAAGCCTATGCAGAATTTCCATGTTTAGTTTCTACTTTTTTAATAATATGATCATTCGTCTTCATCTGATGTATTATAAAATTTACAAATAATAGTAATATACTCACTTTAAAACTGAAAAATAAAAAGATTTTCCCATCATCCTTACATTCTTAATACCATCATCTCCTAAATTTTGGAGTCTCCCTTTTGTTGTTTTTCAGTGCATTTGCCAGTGTCTTTGTCATTAGCCTTCAGAAGTGTCAAATAATTTTAAAATGTGTATTTCAAAGTGAAACTTCTCATTAGAAATAAAAATCAGGAGATATATTCTAGTAAATGTACTTACTGTACCTCAGTAGTGTACTTTTTACTTTGTTACATTCATATGAACACCAAAAAGTTTAATGAATAAAATAGAATATATTTTAACATGTTTAAGAAGTATGTCTGTGACAACATCTAATTGAGCTGTTGATAAAATTAGTTTATAGTCATCAGCTTCGTTTTCTATGTTCTTCATTCCCCATACAAAATACTTGTCATACCCAGTGGGTGTTCCAGACTTAGCATGTTTTAAAATCAAGGTAGCGTTGTCATATTTTGTTTTGATTGGCTTTTGCTCAGGGGAAGTTTGGGTCCATATCAGAGATCTGTTTGCCTTCTTCACTGAAGCTAATGACTTCCTGTTATATGATAGGCTTTCACTGCTTCTTCATGTGGGGGCATCTCTGCAATGTAAATTGCTATTTTCTAGTTATTATTTTACTTAAATTAAAACAAATAAAGTTTCTGAAGACACTCAGGAAATGTGTGAATTTACCGAGTATAAAGCCTTAGAACCCTTAAGTAGAAAAACATCAAATCACAACTAGGGAGGTGAGTATACTGGCTGGCAAATCTTACATTGTACTTCATCATATAACACTACTCATGTACTCATTTTTAGAAGCTACATGTGCATTACATACTAATGCTGTATCTCTCAAATAATTGAAATAATGAAAAATTGATAATTCAGAGCCACTTTTTATTTGGCATGGGATGTGATTGTATTTGCATTACCACATATTAAAACCTAAAGGGAGTTAAATTTTGTGGTCTAGTAGTTTTCAGTGGAACCTTGTTTTCTTTTTTTGAGACAGGGCTCATTCTGTTGCTCAAGCTAGAGTGCAGTGGTGTGATCTCAGCTCACTGCAGCCTCCACCTCCCGGATTGAAGTGATTCTCCTGCTTCAGCCTCCCAAGTAGCTGGGACTGCAGGTGGGCAATACCATATCTGCTTAATTTTTTTATTTTTAGTAGAGACAGGGTTTTGCCATGTTGGCCAGGCCGGTCTCAAACTCCTGACCTCAGGTGATCTGCCCACCTCAGCCATACAAACTATTGCGATTACAGGAGTGCGTGAGCCACCACCCCGGCCCATTTTTTTTTCCCCCAGACATCTATATGGCACTGCAATATAGAATACAAATAAAAAATAACATTTTTGTATAACTTTAAGTACACATTTACAACATTAACTTAGCATAAAGCGGATTGGCTCTTAAATTGTCTTATCTTCAGGATAGGCTCTTAAATTGTCTTATCTTCACGACATTCTATTGCCACTTTATTCCTAGTATTTAACAGTGCCTTGTACATAGCAGATTCCAAATGTATCTTAGTGAAATAAATGAATGAATGACTTAGGCCATTTTGATGTACTCAAGAATTTGAAATTGAATAACTGATGATGATTGTAGTTTCTCAATCTCTGCATTAAATTTCTATTTTGTTTTTATTGTACACTGTCCACCACAACTGGAAGAGTTGTTGTAGTTGGTTCTTGAGACGAATCAGGACACTCTCAAATTGAACTGTGACTTTGAAAAAAGAAGTGGATAATGTTTCAAAGCTGAATTAGTAACATTTCACATTTGCATTCTTTTTTTTGAGACAGAGTCTCACTCTATCACTGAGGCTGGAGTGCAATGGTGCAATCTCGGCTCACCGCAACCTTCGCCTCCTGGGTTCAAGCGATTCTTGTGCCTCAGCCTCCCGAGTAGCTGGGACTATAGGCATGTGCCACCATGCCCAGCTAATTTTTGTGTTTTAGTAGAGACGGGGTTTCACCACACCTAGCTAATTTTTGTATTTTTAGTAGAGACAGGGTTTTGTCATGTTACTAGGCTGGTCTTGAATTCCTGACCTCAGGTGATCCACCTGCCTTGGTCTCCCAAAGTGCTGAGATTACTGGCGTAAGCCACTGCGCCCAGCCTTCTTTGTGTTCTCTATGATAAACATAAAATAAGTCAAACAGGAGACATCACTATTTCTTGATAATTTCTAAAACAGTAGTACGATATGTTATGAGTCCCTTTGTCTAACAGCTTCACTGAGGTATAATTGGCATATAGTGAATTACACAATTTAGTAAGTTTTGATATATTTGAAATCATTACCACATTCAAGATAGTGACCATACCCATCATCTCCAGAAGTTTCTTCATGCCCCTTTATTATCTTTCCTTCATGCCCCTCCACACTCCACCATCTCAAAGTAACCATTGATCTACTTAATGTAACTACAGATTGATTGTTTTATATTTTCTAGAGTTTTATATAAATGGAATTACACAGTATGTACTTTTCTTTATGGTCTGGCTTCTTTCACTCAATGTAATTATTTTGAGATTCTTCTCTGTTGTTGCATGTATAAATAATTCTTTCATTTTTTTGTAGTAATATTCCATTATATGGATATGCCAGAATTTATCATTCATTTGCTGATGAACATTTGGGTTATTTACAGTTTTATTTACAAATAAAGCTGTTGTATTAGTGTACGAATCTTTATATGGACATATATTTTCATTTCTTTTGGTTAAATACTTAGGATGACTAGGTCACAGGGTAGGTATCAGTTTTACCTTTTTTTGGGAATAACATGTTTATCATAAAGGGCTAATTTTCTTAATACACAAAGAGGTCTTATAACTTGGTAAGAGTAAGACCAAAAATCCAACAAAAATATGGGCAGAGGACAAAACCAGGTAGCTAATATCAAAAGATATACAAATGGCTTTAAGCGTAAGAAAATATTTTTGGGAAGCTGAACAAAAAATATATTGTTTAAAATGTAAACCTCTAGAGTCAGTCTGCTTGGGTTTGTATGTTCTGTAACAATCAATGTAATCAAGTTCCCTAACCTTCTTGTGTTTCAGTTTTCTCATCAGTAAAATGTGGATAATAATAGCAATATTATCTACCTCAAGGGACTGTTACGAGTATTAGATAAGTTAATATATGTGAAGTTCTCAGAACAATATCTGACACACAGTAAGTGCTCTATGAAAGTTTATTTTTATTATTATTCAAATGCAAATTTAAACGAGAACATTTTTTGATTATCCGATTGACAAGGATTAAAAAGCTCAATAATACACAACAGTGGCAAAGACATCTAGAATCACTGTCATATACTATAGGCAGGAACACAAATTGTGCAGTTTCTTTGGAGGACAAGTTGACTGTACATCTTAAAATGATAAATGTTCATACTTTTTCATTCAATTTTAAATACTTTATCTTTGCTTTTCACAGTATTAATTATATTGTCAAAAAACCTAAATGACTCTTAGTAGCGGTCTGGTTAAATAAATGATATAGCCACACAGTGGGATGTCATATAGCCATAAAAAAAGAAAAAAGGAGCACTTCTCCATAAGCTCATCTCTAAGACACATTGGGTTAAAAAAAAAAATAAGTTGCAGAGCAGTGTTTATAGTATGTCGCTTATATTGCTGTAAATAAGTTGTGTACGTGTTGGTGTAAATACACATGCATATGCACATATTAATAAATACATTTTGCTTCAAAATGCTTAGACTTTTCTAGAAGGATACACAAGAAAGGGAATAGTAGTTGCTTCTGAAGAGGGACTAAAAAAAGGGATTAGGAGATTGGAAATCAGATCTCAGTATGACTGTGGTTGGGTTTGGTTGTGTACACTTTTATACTGCTTGAGTATTTCTTGTCAAGAGAATATTACATTAAAAAAATTTGTAGTATGTAATTATAGATTCACGGGAAGTTGAAAGATTCGTGCAGAGAGGTACCATATACCCTTCATCCAATTTCAAACACTGCTGATAATATCTTATATAACCCTAGTGCACTATCAAAACCGTGAAATTGATGTTGGTACAATCCACAGAGTTTATTCAGATTTCACCAGTTTTACAGGTACTCATTGTATGTGTGTAATTGTTTGCATTTTTATCATGTGTAGTTTTGACCACCACAATCAAGATACAGAACTGTTTCATCACAACAGAAATCCCTGTGTAGTCATATCTCTCATCCTAACCACTGACAACCTAACTTCTGGCCTGAAAGAGCATATAGTCTTTTTTTTTTTTTTTTTTTTTTTTTATTATACTTTAAGTTCTAGGGTACATGTGCACACTGTGCGGGTTTGTTACATATGTATACATGTGCCATGTTGGTGTGCTGCACCCATTAACTTGTCATTTACATTAGGTATATCTCCTAATGCTATCCTTCCCCGCTGCCCCCTCCCCACAATAGGACCCGGTGTGTGATGTTCCCCTTCCTGTGTCCAAGTGATCTCATTATTCAGTTCTCACCTATGAGTGAGAACATGCGGTGTTTGGTTTCCTGTTCTTGCGATAGTTTGCTGAGAATGATGGTTTCCAGCTGCATCCGTGTCCCTACAAAGGACATGAACTCATCCTTTTTTATGGCTGCATAGTATTCCATGGTGTAATATGTACCACATTTTCTTAACCCAGTCTATCACTGATGGACATTTGAGTTGATTCCAAGTCTTTGCTATTGTGAATAGTGAATACGTGTGCATATGTCTTTATAGCAGCATGACTTATAATCCTTTGGGTATATACCCTGTAATGGGATGGCTAGGTCAAATGGTATTTCTAGTTCTAGATCCTTGAGGAATCGCCACACTGTTTTCCACAATGGTTTAACTAGTTTACAGTCCCACCAACAGTGTAAAAGTGTTCCTATTTCTCCACATCCTCTCCAGCACCTGTTGTTTCCTGATTTTTTAATGATTGCTATTTTAACTGGTGTGCGATGGTATCTCATTGTGGTTTGGATTTGCATTTCTCTGATGGCGAGTGATGATGAGCATTTTTTCATGTGTCTGTTGGCTGTATGAATGTCTTCTTTTGAAAAGTGTCTGTTCCTATCCTTTGTCCACTTTTTGATGGGGTGGTTTGTTTTTTTCTTGTAAATTTGATTGAGTTCTTTGTAGATTCTGGATATTAGCCCTTTGTCAGATGAGTAGATTGCAAAAATTTTCTCCCATTCTGTAGGTTGCCTGTTCACTCTGATGGTAGTTTTTTTTGCTGTGCAGAAGCTCTTTAGTTTAATTAGATCCCATTTGTCAATTTTGGCTTTTGTTGCCATTGCTTTTGGTGTTTTAGACATGAAGTCCTTGCCCATGCCTATGTCCTGAATGGTATTACCTAGGTTTTCTTCTAGGATTTTTATGGTTTTAGGTCTAACATTTAATTCTCTAATCCATCTTGAATTAATTTTCGTATAAGGAGTAAGGAAAGGATCCAGTTTCAGCTTTCTACTTATGGCTAACCAATTTTCCCAGCCCCATTTATTAAATAGGGAATCCTTTCCCCATTTCTTGTTTTTGTCAGGTTTGTCAAAGATCAGATGGCTGTAGATGTGTGGTATTATTTCTGAGGGCTCTGTTCTGTTCCATTGGTCTATATCTCTGTTTTGGTACCAGTACCATGCTGTTTTGGTTACTGTACCCTTGTAGTATAGTTTGAAGTCAGGTAGCGTGATGCCTCAAGCTTTGTTCTTTTGGCTTAGGATTGTCTTGGTAATGGGGGATCTTTTTTGGTTCCATATGAACTTTAAAGCAGTTTTTTCCAATTCTGTGAAGAAAGTCATTGGTAGCTTAATGAGGATGGCATTGAATCTATCAATTACCTTGGGCAGTATGGCCATTTTCACAATATTGATTCTTCCTGTCCATGAGCATGGTATGTTCTTCCATTTGTTTGTGTTCTCGTTTATTTCACTGAGCAGTGATTTGTAGTTCTCCTTGAAGAGGTCCTTTACATCCCTTGTAAGTTGGATTCCTACGTATTTTTATTCTCTTTGAAGCTATTGTGAATGGGAGTTCATTCATGATTTGGCTCTCTGCCTGTTACTGGTGTATAAGAATGCTTGTGATTTTTGCACATTGATTTTATATCCTGAGACTTTGCTGAAGTTGCTTATTAGCTTAAGGAGATTTGGGGCTGAGACAATGGGGTTTTCTAAATATATAATCATGTCATCTGCAAACAGGGACAATTTGACTTCTTTTCGTAACTGAATACCCTTTATTTCTTTCTTTTGCCTGACTGCCCTAGCCAGAACTTCCAACACTATGTTGAATAGGAGTGGTGAGAGAGGGCATTCCTATCTTGTGCCAGTTTTCAAAGGGAATGCTTCCAGTTTTTGCCCATTCAGTATGATATTGGCTGTGGGTTTGTCATAAATAGCTTTTATTATTTTGAGATACGTTCCATCAATACCGAATTTATTGAGAGTTTTTTAGCATGAAGGGCTGTTGAATTTTGTCAGAGGCCTTTTCTGCATCTATTGAGATAATCGTGTGGTTTTTGTTTATATGCTGGATTACGTTTATTGATTTGCGTATGTTGAACCAACCTTGCATCCCAGGGATGAAGCCCACTTGATCATGGTGGATAAGCTTTTTGATGTGCTGCTGGATTCGGTTTGCCAGTATTTTATTGAGGATTTTTGCATTGATGTTCATCAGGGATATTGATCTAAAATTCTCTTTTTTTGTTGTGTCTCTGTCAGGCTTTGGTATCAGGATGATGTTGGCCTCGTAAAATGAGTTAGGGAGGATTCCCTCTTTTTCCATTGATTGGAATAGTTTCAGAAGGAATGATACCAATTCCTCCTTGTACCTCTGGTAGAATTCAGCTGTGAATCCATCTGGTCCTGGACTTCTTTTGGTTGGTAGGTTATTAATTATTGCCTCAATTTCAGAGCCTACTATTGGTCTATTCAGGGATTCAACTTCTTCCTGGTTTAGTCTTGGGAGAGTGTAAGTGTCCAGGAAATTATCCATTTCTTCTAGGTTTTCTAGTTTATTTGCGTAGAGGTGTGTATAGTATTCTCTGATGGTAGTTTGTATTTCTGTGGGGTCGGTGGTGATATCCCCTTTATCATTTTTTATTGCATCTATTTGATTCTTCTCTCTTTTCTTCTTTGTTAGAATTGCTAGCAGTCTATCAATTTTGTTGATCTTTTCAAAAAACCAGCTCCTGGATTCATTGATTTTTTGGAGGGTTTTTTGTGTCTCTATCTCCTTCAGTTCTGCTCTGATCTTAGTTATTTCTTGCCTTCTGCTAGCTTTTGAATGTGTTTGCTCTTGCTTCTCTAGTTCTTTTAATTGTGATGTTAGGGTGTCAATTTTAGATCTTTCCTGCTTTCTCTTGTGGGCATTTAGTGCTATAAATTTCCCTCTACACACTGCTTTAAATGTGTCCCAGAGAATCTGGTATGTTGTATCTTTATTCTCATTGGTTTCAAAGAACATCTTTATTTCTGCCTTCATTTCGTTAGGTACCCAGTAGTCATTCAGGAGCAGGTTATTCAGTTTCCATGTAGTTGAGCGGTTTTGATTGGGTTTCTTAGTCCTGAGTTCTAGTTTGATTGCACTGTGGTCTGAGAGACAGTTTGTTATAATTTCTGTTCTTTTACATTTGCTGAGGAGTGCTTTACTTCCAACTATGTGGTCAATTTTGGAATAAGTGCAATGTGGTGCTGAGAAGAATGTATATTCTGTTGATTTGGGGTGGAGAGTTCTGTAGATGTCTAATAGGTCCACTTGGTGCAAAGTTGAGTTCAATTCCTGGATATCCTTGTTAACTTTCTGTCTCATTGATCTGTCTAATGTTGACAGTGGGGTGTTAAATTCTCCCATTATTATTGTATGGGAGTCTAAGTCTCTTTGTAAGTCTCTAAGGACTTGCTTTATGAATCTGGGTGCTCCTGTATTGGGTGCATATATATTTAGGATAGTTAGCTCTTCCTGTTGAATTGATCCCTTTGCCTCAAAATAAAGGGATGGAGGAAGATCTACCAAGCAAATGGAAAACAAAAAAAAAGCAGAGGTTGCAATCCTAGTCTCTGATAAAACAGACTTTAAACCATCAAAGATCAAAAGAGACAAAGAAGGCCGTTACGTAATGGTAAAGAGCATATAGTCTTATAGGGGACATAATAGAGATATACCAACAATTCAGTACAAAGAACAAAAACAAGTGGCTGTGTGCAGTGGCTCACTCCTGCAATCCCAGAGCTTCAGGAAGCCAAGGTGGGCAGATCACTTGAGAGGTCAGGAGTTCAAGACCAGCCTGGCTAACATGGCGAAACCCTGTCTCTACTAAAAATACAAAAATTAGCTGGGCGTGGTGGTGCATGCCTGTAGTCCCAGCTACTCAGGAGACTAAGACACAAGAATTGCTTGAGCCCGGGAGGTGGAGGTTGCAGTGAGCCGAGAATGCGCCACTGCACTCCAGCCTGGGCGACAGAGTGAGACTCTGTCTGAAAAACCAAAACCATAATGAGTGCCAAAAGAATGTATTTATTGCTTTGAGAGTTATGAGTGATCCGATATTTAAAAAAGGATCAGAAAAATCTTAATGGAAAGAATTAGTATAGTTATAAGGAGAACTGGCTATAGTTCTGACCCTGCATTAAATGCCACTAACTAACTAGATGTATAAAATAAGAAAGTTGAGAGAAAGATTTTTTAGTGGTCCTTTTTAGTATAGTCTTAATACTGTGGATAATTTGGCATCATCCTTGAAGGAGGGCTGTGATTTTATTCATTTATCAAATGTTTGACTATTTTATGCCAGACACTGCTCTAGGCTCTGTAAATACCTCAGTGAACAAAACAGACAAAAATCCCTACCCTGATAAGACATACGTTTTAGATGAGACACTTAAAAAGCAAGTAAGTTTACAGCATGTTAGAAGGTAAGTAGTAAAGAGGAAAAATAAACCAGAGAAAGGGGAATAAAGTATGGGAGGAGTTACTCTTCTCTAAGGGATGGCCAGGAAAATTCACTGATAAGGTGACTTTTAAATAACATGAAGCTAGTCAGTGTAGGAGATCTGCACACAAATACAAATCATTCTAGGCCCAGGGAATAGCAAATGCCAAGTTCCTGAGGTTGGAGCATACCTGCGGTATCTACATTTGAAGAAGCTTGTCATTGGAGTTGAGTAAAGGACTGGGTAATGGAGGATGAAGTCAGAAAGGTAACGGTGGCAGTGGTGATGGGCTGGTCGTGGTGCCAGGTCAAGCAGGGTCTTATAGACCGTTTTAAGGACTTCAGCTTTTAGACTAAGTGATATGTGATACAGAAAGACATTGGATGAGTTGGAACAGAATAGTGACATGATTGGACTTTTGAAGAATCAGTCTGGCAACTGTTGAGAGTAGGCTGAAGGAGAACAAGGGCAGAAGCAGTGAAACCACCTAGGAGACTGTTGCAGTAATTCAGGTGATAGATGATGACTTGGACCAAAATGGTAGTAGTGGAGGTGGTGAGTAATTGACATGTTGAGGTCAACAGGATTTGGGGGACCAGGAAACAGAGAAAAAAGAGGGAGGCACGGTTAAGGGTGATACAGAGTTTGTGGCCTGAGCACCTAGAAGACTAGTTACCCATTTGCTGTGATGGGTAAAACTATGATGGAAGAGTTTGGAGGAGAGAAGTTGGATCTTGGACAAAGTAAATTTAAGATATATCTTAGGTATTCTAAGTGAGATGACTGCTAACTATCTGAGTGTAGAGTTCAAAGGAAAGGAATGGGCAAGAGATTTAAGTTTGGGAATTATGTATAGATGCTATTTAAAGAAATAAGATCAGATGATTTCACTAAGGGAGTAAGCATTAAATAGGCAAAGGTTCAGGACTGAGATTTGGGGCACTACAACATTTAAAGGTTGGGAAACGAGGAATCAGCAAAGGAAACTTAGAAGGATAAATCACTGAGGCAAGAGAAAAAACAGGAGAGCATGGAATCTTGGAAACCAATGAAGAAAGTGTTTCGAGAGGAGGGAGTAATGAACCTCTGTCGAATGCTGCTCGTAGTTCCAGTAAGAGGAGAACTGGTAATTGAATTGGTCATTCTAGTTTGCAATGTGGAATTCTTTAGTGATTCTGACAAGAGCAGGTTTGATAGAGTGGTGGGGAAATAGACTCATTGGAATGGATTCAAGAGAAAGGGAAGTGAGAAATTGGAGATGGGCAGAAAGAATCATTTTTCTGAGGAATTTTGCTGAAGAGGGAAGGAGAGAAATGGAACAGTAACTTAAGGGAGATGTTCAAAGAGATTTTTTGTTTTTTGTTTTTGTTTTGATGTGTTTGTAGGAGGCTGAGAAAAAAATGGAAAATTTGATGGGATGGGGAAAGAGGTAGTGGTGGTTAATGGAGATCTAGTGCATAAGTAAAAAGGTTGGGTTTTGTGTAGAGCAGAAATAATTCACACTAGTAATGAAAGAGGAATCAGAATATGTGGGCACAGATGTAGTTAGGTAGATGTGGTTGTGAGAGTTTGTAGAAGTTCTTTTCTTATTGCTTCTAGTATTTTATTAGTAAAATAGGACACAAGGTCATCAGGTAAAAGTGAGGATGAGAGGGAAGGTGATGGAAGATTGAGAGCAAAAGGTATGAAATAGTTATGTAAAAGAGTGGCAGAATGAATGAATCAGGAAAATAAGGTATAATTGTCAGTCAGCATTAAGGAAACTCATTTGAGGCTCCTGGCCATGAATTAAAAGAGAAACCAATTTATCAGACATCGTGTATTTTTGTGTGTGTGTGTGTGTGTGTGTGTGTGACAGAGCGAGAGAGCGAGCATATGTCTATCCAGCCACGTGCAGCTGTGTAGGTATCAACATAGAATAGGCAGAAAATTGCGTTGTAACAACTTTAGCCAAGCAAGATTGACACAGTCAGAAGGAAGACAGGTAATTAAGGGTGTATGCAAAGGAAGGGAGTGAGTAAATGATTGAATATGGATTTAATTTGGGTAAGAAGGGGATTGAGGACATGGGAAGGTAAAAGGAAGTGCAGAAGTTATCAGATTAGTGGACTGCAGGTCTGTTGGGTTGGCAGATTGTTGGAGTTAGGGTATTAGATGTAGTGAGCTGGTATCAGAGTGTGATGCTTAAAAATGGTATTTTGAGGTTGGGTGCGGTGGCTTATGCCTGTAATCCTAGCACTTTGGGAGACTGAGGCAGGTGGATCACTTGAGGTCAGGAGTTTGAGACCAGCCTGGCCAACATGGTGAAACCCCATCTCTACCAAAAAATACAAAAGTTAGCCAGGTGTGGTGGTGCGTGCCTTTAGTCCAAGCTACTCAGGAGGCTGAGGTGGGAGGATCACTTGAGTCCAGTGAGCTGTGATTGCACCACTGCACTCCAGCCTGGGCAACAGAGTGAGACCCTGTCTCAGAACAAAACAAAACAAAAAAGTAGTGTTTTGGAAGGGTTGCATTTATTAAAATTGAGAAGTTTTAAGGTTTGACTATATGGGAATGAGTATAAAATAGGGTTGAGGGTAGGATCAGTGGAAGATCTTAGATTTACTGAAGGGCAGAACTTCCTTTCTGATAATAAGAAACTGACAAGCAAGGATTTGGAAAGGATTGTTTGTGTGGATGATGAGAATCTCAAGCATTACGACAATAATGATGGTGTAATGAGCAAGCAGCTAAAATGTTCAAGAAATAAAGTGGAGAGCTTGATAGATAACTGCAATAAAGAACGGTTACAGTCTGATGATGAGATTTCAGTTTGGATGTTTTTAGGGAAGAGTTAGGAGGAATTGTCTGGAATGGGCAACTAGGATTGATAAAGAATAGAAGCTTTTAATCTGAGGAATTGAGCCACCATTATCAGGCCTAGAGAGGCACTGAAATGAAATAATTACCTGTGGAAGCCACTCGCTATGTGGGCTCTAGACTGACACCAAGTAGCCATAAAATGCCATGGGCTAGACACTATAACTCATACCCTATAGTTCAACAATATATAGTCAATCACTAATCAATACTGTTTCTGTAAACCAGTGAGAATTCCTGTCAAACAATTGTGTATCAGTCTGCTCCTTGCCCCCTTTGCCTTTAAAAACCTGCTGGTAACAAAGGCTGAGTGGGGCACTCCCCAAGGCAACTTGGAAATGTGTCCTAGGCTGCACGTCTCAACCTTGGCTCAAATAAATTCTGTATATTAACTTTACTTCAGTTTCTTCGTTTAAGTCAATAGGATCAAGAGAACCTACCTTCACCTCCATGCCCTGTGGTATGAGGAGTTGGGAGGGAAAACACATAACACTTGAGAGAGCTTCAGGGGAAACGCTGCGCTGATAATGGAGAGCCAAGTTGTAGTTAGAGCAAGAATGACTTTAGTAGAACCAGTGAAGAACATCCCAAATGGAGGAAACACCATAAACAGAGGCACAAAAGGTGCACTATTTGGTGTTGGAGAATAGCAAAAACTCTAGTGCAGTTTTTAAGGTTTATCCCAGTTTGATGACTTCGTAGTCACATCCCTTTTAGTATCACATAGAATTTATAGGCATTCTCTATATTTTAACATCCAGGAATTTTTCATAGGAATGAACATCAATCCCAAGATTGAAATCAGTAGGACATGGCTTAATACTGATCCTGAACCATTAATAATGATTTTTGTTACAGCTTCCCAAGCACTTCTTCAATTTAGTTGTAGCTCTGGGCATGCAATGTGGAATAATGACATCTCTCCTCCCTTATGAGCCCTACCTCCCACCAGGTCTTTCAGGAATACCCAAATCAGAGAAAAATACTAATTATAAAAAATAAGCATAGAGTTGTTCCATCTGTTTCCCAAAGTATTTCTAGAATTTTTTCACCTAGTTTATATTACTACATTTAAATTACTCGCTATTAGAATAACAGTGTTCTTAAAATATTTTTAGAAATCCAAGAGGCCCTGTTGGTTCTTAAGCACCTTTTGTTGTCCATCAGCTAGATGTATTATATCACTAACATGTTTCAGTTCAGTGTCTTTCAACTTTAAGTATCAGAAAGCCCAATTCAAACAACCTTACACAATGAAGAGATTTATTAGCTTAACATAACTAGAAGTCCAGAGGAAAGGCAGTCTTTAGAATTAGTCAGTTAGTACCTTAATGAAGACACCAAAGATTTAGATCATTTCCGTTGTTACACTCTGCTGTCCACAGTGCTGGCTTTATTCCAGGGTGGGATTCTCAGATTCTCTTCATGCAGTGGTTACCAGGAAGGAACTATATGTTCTATAAAGAGGAAAAAGTCTGGCTTCCTCCTAACAGAAAGGACAACCTTAACCAGAGGCCACCAGCAAACCTCTTCTCCTATCCCATTGACATGATTCCTCCTCATATCTGAGTCAGTTTCTGGCAGTGAGGATAGATCAACCATTGAGCTAAAGTTAGTTCTCCCAGTTTTTGCCACTCAGAGTTGTGGCGTGGATATTGGAGAACACAGTCACAATGTCTGCTTACAGTGTTTGCCTTGGTTGTGTTCTAATGCTCTGAGGTTCTTTATTCATTCTTATCTGTTATATTTTTATAGTGAGTTAAAATATGCTAGTCATACTTTATTGGTTTAATTGCCATGTTCAGAGCTTTCTGTCATAGAGTACAGCAATTATTAAACATTCCTTTCTAAAAAATGGGAAAATGTTGGAATAATGAAAAGATTGAAGATAGTTGGCAAATTTAAATCTGTACCTCCTTATAACCAATAGTTTTTAACCTCTTTCACCTCCAGTAATTGACTTAGCTATCATTTACATAGAAACTTGAGTAATTTGATTTGTATCTCCTTTCTTTCTGTCAAAAGTTGCCTGAAGCATTGTGGTAAAGTAGAAAGTGGACTGGGTTGTGATTAAGTTTCAAATTAATTCTAGCTTCACTGCTTTCCAGATATGTGTGATTATGGGCAGGTAATTTCATCTCAGACCTTCTGTTTTCTTCTCTGTAAACCTAGAGAGAACTACCTGTCTTCTTATCAAGTTGTTTTTATTGGACTTAGTATAGCGAAAACTCTCAAACCATGTTTTTTTCTACTCCCACACCACCACAAAAATAATCATCAATACAGAAGAAGACTTCTGTGACCAAAGGTGTGGGGGTTTTTCTCTATACACCAAGCAGCGCACACCAGCTGGGTATCCTCCAGTTCAATTCTGACAGTATCTACCTGGAGAACTTAAGAACAGTGCCAACCCATCCTTCAGATATCAGTCACAAGTCCGGCCACCCCATCCTTCAGACGCCAGTTGTAAATCTGGGCCTCTGGAACTTCTGACCGACTGGCTTCAAGTTGGGTTCCTCTTTGGGCTCAATTAATTTGCTGGAGTGGTGCACAGAACTCAGGGAAATGCTTACTTAACCTTTACTGGTTTATTATAAAGGATATATGTAGAGGATACAGACGAAGCGATACATAGGGTGAAGTATGAGGGAAGGGGTGCGGAGCTTTCATGTCCTCCCTGGGCATGCTACCCCTTGGGAACCTCTACATGTTCAGCTCTCCAGAAGCTCTCTGAAGCAGTTTTCTTGGATTTTTAAAGGAGCCTCATGACATCAATATTCCTTCCTCCAGGGTATGAGGCAGGACCCTTTCGGGAGGGTCTTAAGACCTACTGTTAGAAAGGCTGGAAAGATTAGAGTCCTGCTATAGAGCCAGTAAAAGGAGAAGAGGAGAAGGTCAGAGGCCTGCCTCTGAGGCCTCACACCCTCAGCATTATAACAAAAGACAAACAAAGGCTATGGGGGTTAGGAGCCAGGAACCGTGAATGAAAACCAGTGTATATATATCATAATGCTGCAGAGTTAAATAAGCTAATATGAAAGAAATTTGATATAGAGTAGCAAACAATTTTAAATTGCCTGAATTATTATATTCTAATAGTAAAGGGTAGGCAGTTGAAGAGAGGAAACCTGAATAACACAGAAGATTCTGTTGCTAAAAAATAAGTAGTTGATCTTAGTTTCTGAGTATCTAAGGTATATCAGTAGAAGATAAGGATGTGTGCAGCTTTTTTGAAAGTACATGCTTAATGAATAGTTAGCTGCTAGTTAGTGTATCCAATGACTACTTCTCAAGTATTCCCTATAATTTTTTACTTAAATTTTTGCCTCTTTTCTGACTAAAGCTGTTTTTAAAGGTCTCAACTAGGTATTGTAAGCCTTAGGGCTTTATGTAGCTTACAAGGTATGACAGACACATTTATTCCAATTATTGACTGTTTTCTCATATTCACTTTTTTTTTTTCCTTTCTTGGAATATCATTCTTTTGAAGAACCCCAGGGTTTTACAGTGGGTGGAGTTTGGTTGTTATTACCAAAAGAAATAGCACATGTCATTGCTGAGAACCCTCAAGAGCAAGACTTCATATTTGGAGTAGAATGAAATTAAGATGACATTAAAGAATTTGACTTTTAAAAAACTAATATATCCATTCATGTCTTAGGTTAATGTTCATGGTGAATCTGAGTATGTTAATAAACTGCATTAGCTACAGTTTCTGTATCTCATTACTGTTAGTTTGAAACAGGGCATATATGCTTCTTAAATTGTTGTCATTCACCTTTTTATTTTGAGCTAGTCGCTATTATCTGTCATGTTAGACTTGGGGCCATAGCTTTTTCTAAATGAAAAGACTGATCTTACCATATTTTTTTCTTTTATATAAGAGATACTATTAATGCATATAAGCCTTGAAAGGAAAAGGATACTAATGTGTGTGGACTGTGTTACTATGTACAAGCATACCAGACATTTAACATTTGTATCATTTCATTCTCCCTTCAACCTGATGAGAGAGTAGCTTTGTCCCCATTTTATAAAAGGAAACATTGAAACATAGAGATTAAGCAAACAAAATTACTATAATGGAGAAATCCTGCTTTCTCCTTCCCTTTAACCCTCAGATACCTGCTTTCATTTAATTATACAACTCTTTGAAGAAGAAGATGTTATTATCATTTTACAGATGAAGAAAAACATTAACATGAATGTACAATTTAAAGAATAAGAAAATGAAAATATATACTACATTATATAGGGAATATAAACCTATATAAAAGGTTTTTGTTTGGTTTTGTTTACATTGATTGATTCTCAAATGTTAAACCAACCTTGCTTTTTTTTCATATAAACACTACTTGGGGCCGGGCATGGTGGCTCACCTGCACAGTCTCAGCACTTCGGGAGGCCCAGGCGGGTGGATTGCTTGAAATCAGGAGTTCGAGACCAGCTTGGCCAACATGGTGAAACCCCGTCTCTACTAAAAATACGAAAAATTAGCCGGGCATGGTGGCACGCACCTGTAGTCCCAGCTACTCAGGAGGCTGAGGCAGGAGAATCGCTTGATACCAGAAGGCAGACATTGTAGTGATCAGAGATTGCCCCACTGCACTCCAGCCTGGGTGACAGAGTGAGACTCTGTCCCAAAAAACAAAACAAAACAAAATTAGCTGGACCTGGTGGCGCATGACTGTAGTCCTAGCTACTCAGGAGTCTGAGGCAGAGAATCACTTGAACTGTGGAGATGGAGGTTGCCAAGATGGCCACTGCACTCCAGCCTGGGTGACAGAGTGAGACTCCATCTCAAAACAAAAACAAAAAACAAAACAAAAAACCACAACTTGGTCATGAGGTATTGTACTTTTTACATATTGTTGGATTTGATTTATGTCATATTAAGTATTTCTGCGTCTATATTCATAGGACAATTGGTCTGTAGTTTTCTTATAATATCTTAGTTTGGTTTTGATACAGGGTCATGGTGGCCTTGTAGAATGACTTGAGAAGTGTTCTCTCTTCTTCAATTTTCTGGATAAGCCTTTTAGAATTAGTATTATTTCTTCCTTAAATGTTTTTTAGAATTGACCAGTGAAGTCAGTTGGACCTGAAAGTTTTCTTTGTGGGGTGATTTTTAACTGCAGTTTCAATTTCTTTAATATATGTAAGGTTATTCAGGTTACCTGTTTCTTCTTGAGTGAGCTTTATAATTTGTCTTTCATGGAATTTGCCTATTTCATCTAAGTTGTTAAATCTATTGACATCAAGTTGCTCATGACATTCTCGTACCCTTTTAATGTCTGTCTTTAATTTATCTCTCTCACTTGTGAAATTGGTAATTTATTTATTTCTCTCCACGTCCCTTCTCCGTTAGTCTGGCTAGTGATTTATCAATTTTATTGATCTCAGAGAGCCAGTGTTTGCTTTCATTGACTTAATAAAATTTTTTAAATAAACTTTAATTTTTAGAGCATTTTTCGGTTCACAGCAATATTGAGTAGAAAATACGGAGTTCTTATATCCCCCGCCACCAACCTTCCCCACTCCAACATTTCACCCCAGAAGTGGTGTATTTGTTACAATTGAACCTACACTGATGTATCATTATCACCCCAAGTCCACAGTTTCCATTAGGGTTCACTCTTGATGTTGTACACTCTGTGGGTTTTGACTAAACCCCAATATGTGTAATGGCATATATCTACCATTACCATATTATCATACAAAATAGTTCCACTCTCCTAAAAATCCTCTGTGGTCCACCTGTTTATCCCTACCTCCCCGTTAACCCCTGGCAACCACTGATCTTTTCACTCTCTCCATAGTCTTTGCCTTTTCCAAAGTGTCATACAGTTGAAATCATACAGTATGTCACCTTTTCAGATTGGCTTCTTTCATGTAATAATATATACATTTAAGGTTCTTGTATGTCTTTTCATGCATGGCTTGATTGCTCATTTCTCTTTAGCGCTGAATCATATTCCATTGTCTGGATATGCCACGGTTTATTTATCCATTCACCTACTGAAGGACATATTGGTGGCTTCCAAGTTTGGGCAATTATGAATAAAGCTGCTATAAACATAAGGACATACGTTTTCAACTCATTTGGGTCACTACCAAGGAGCATGATTGCTGGATCATATGGTAAGAGTATATTTAGTTTTGTAAGAAACTGCCAAACTGTCTTCCAAAGTGGCTTTACCATTTTGCATTTTACTGATCTCAAAGAACCAGCTTTTGGTTTCATTGACTTTTTTCTGTTTCTTTTCTATTGTATGTGTATGTTTTTGATTTCCTGCTCATCTGTCTTTTCTTTCTTCTCCTTCTGCATACTTCCCTTCAGAAGAGGAGGACACACTTACTACTTAGGATTAGCTTGCTTTTCTCTTTCTAATTTTTTTTAACTTTTATTTTACGTTCAGGGGTTCATGTGCAGGTTTGTTATATAGGTAAACTTGTGTCATGGAGGTTTGTTGTACAGATTATTTTGTCACTCAGGTATTAAGCCTAGCACCCTTTAGTTATTTTCCTGATCCTCTCCCTCCTCCCACTCTCCACCCACCAATAGGCCCCAACTAATTTCCTAAAGTGAAAGCCTAGGTCATTGATTTGAGACCTTCTTTTCTAACATTTAGAAGTATATTGTTTAGTTTCCAGACGTTTGGAGATTTTTTTTAGATGTTTTTCTGATTTTAATTTCTAATATAATTTCATTGTGATCAGAGAATATACTTTGCATGCTTTGGAATCCTTGAAACTTACTGAGAATATTTTATGGCTCAGAATATAGTCTGTATTGGGGTGTTGTTCCATGTGTACTTGAAAAGATGTATATTCTGCTGTAATTTGGTGGTGTATTCTACAAATGTTAATTAGATCAAGTTGGTTGCTAGTGGTGTTCAAGTTTACTATGTCCTTACTAAGTTTTTGTCTACTAGTTCTGGCATTATTGAGAGATTTGTTGAAATCTCTGACAATAATTGTGGATTTGTCTGTTTGTGCTTGTAATTTTATCAGGTTTTGCTTTAGGCAATTTGAAGCTCTAGCTTAGGGTTTGTCTTCTTGATGAATTCAATCCTTTATTCATTATGAAATTATTCTTTTTATTCTTAGTAATAATCTACTGTAAGATATACTTTATCTGATATTAATATAGCTACTCTAGCTCTCCTTTGATTAGTGTTAGCCCAGTATATCTTTACAATCCTTTAACCTTTATGTGTTTTTATATTTAAAATGGGTTTCTTGTAGACAGCATATAGTTGGGTCTTACTTCTTTTTAAACACAATCTGACAGTCTCTATCCCTTTTAATCAGGAGTTCAGACCATTTACTCTTAATATGATGACTGGTATGGTTAGACTTATGTCTACTGTTGTGCTCTTTGTTTTCTATTTGTCCCATCTATTCTTTGCATTTTTCTCTCTTTTCTTGCATTCTTTTGGATTGAGAACTTTTTAGTGTTCTATTTTACTTGCACTATTGTCTTAGGAACTTTGCCTCTTTTCTTTTTTAGTGGTTGTCCTAGGATTACATTCTATATCTTTAACTTACACAGTGTTCCTACACATTATACCTCTTCTATATTTTACTTCTATATTTGTTAAAAACCCCACAGTAGATTGTAATTATGGTTGTTTTAAACCATTTTATTTTAAAGATTTGTAAAAATAACAACTATCTTTTATAGTTATCCACATATTTACTCCACTGTACCTTACTTCTTTGTATAGTTCCATGTTTTTGTTTAGTATCATTTTTCTTCTGCAAAAAATCTTTCTCAACATTTTTTATTTGCAGTTCTACTGGTGACAGATTTTCTCAGTTTTTATGTGTCTGAAAAATTACATCAGCGTTTCAGAAAGATATTTTTACTGTGTACTGAATTGTAGTGTATCACCTCTGGTTTGGTGGTTGGTTAGGAGGACTCGGGACTCAGCATATAGTCAAACTCGTGGTTATGATGTATCACAGCAGAAGGATACAAAGCTAAATTAGCAAATGAGAAAGGTTCATGGGTGAAGTCTGGAGGAAACAAGGCACAAGCTTGCACGAATCTTCTCACAGTAGAATCATGCATGATACATTTAATTTCTCCAACAATGAATTGTGACAACACATGTGAATACAGTTGAACAGGAAGCTCATTAGAGACTCAGTGCCCAAGGCTTTTTTTGGAGCTGGTCAGGTAAGCATCCTCTGCCTAGCATGTAGCAAAATTCCAATTTCCAAGAAGGAAAGCAGATGTTCAGAATATTGTTTGCATAAATACTTCAGGCATAGTAAACCACCCTTATTAGTTAGGGAATGTCAGGAACCCTTTTGAAATTCAAGTTCTTAGACACCAGCCAAGGCCTAACCTTACAAGTAGGCCTTTCTAAGGATAGCACTCCTGAGCCTGCTGTGTTACCTTTTTCCTGCATACTAGGTTGCCTTGTTTTTTCCTTTCTATACTTTGTAGATTTTATTTTATTGTCTTCTGACTCATATAGCTTCAAGGAGAAATCTGTGATGACTTATCTTTGCTCCAATGAAGGTAATGCACCTTTTTACCTCTGACTGCTTTAAATGTTTTTCTTTATCATTATTTTCAGCAATGTATGTGTGAATGTGTGTTTGTGTTTATCCTGCTAGGTATTGCTTGAACTTCTGGGAACTGTGGGTTTGTAGTTTTCAACAAAGTAGAAATTTCTATAGCTATTTTTTCCAATATTGCCTTACTCTTTTTGTTTTCATGCTTTCATTGTGGTTATCTTGATTGCTGACTTTGTTACAGAGGTCATTGCATCTTTATTTTTTGGAGGGGGTGGGTGTGTGTGTGTGTGTGTTTCTCTCTGTCTTCATTTTTGGATAGTTTTATTCCTATGTCTGCAATTTACTAATACTTTCTTTTGTAGTGGCTAATCTGCTACAAATCTTACATAGTAATATTTTTATTTCAAGTATTGTGTTTTTTATATGTAGAAGTTTTATTTGATTCTTTTATGTTTCTTTGTCTCCTCATTGTGTTCAGGTTGTCTCTTATGCTGCTGAGGAAACATTTATTATAGCTATTTTAATGTTCTCATCTCTTAATTTCATCATCTCTTTCATTTCTGGTTCTGTTAATATTGTGACTGTTTTATTGCTTCTTGATAGGTCTAATAGTTTTCTATTGAATGCTCATTATTTTGAATTTTATGTTATTTGCTGGATTTGGTTGCATTATTTTAAAGGATATTGGTCTTTTTTTCTAGTGTGCCACTGTTACTTACAGATAAGTTCGATCCTTTCAAGGCTTATCTTTATGCAGCTTTGGGGAGAATCTAGAGTAACCTTAAGGACTAATTTAACCTCACTTCTAATGCATGGTCCTTCTGGAGTCACTCATGGCTGCCCTGCTATTCAGCAAGATTTCACCATTTTGGGTAATACAAATTTTAACAATTCCTGGCCCTTTGTGAGCACTGACAGTTGTTTATCTTACAACTCCTGGTAATTTTCTATTTCTTAAGGTTGATTTTTTATTTTGCTCAGCCTCTACATGTGTAACTTGTGTTCAGCCAAAGATCCAGTAGGACTGCTGTGCATTTTTTGGGATCTCTTTCTGTGTTGATCTCTTCTCTCAGGCATCTGCCCACTCCCCCTCCCCCTGAATTCTAGCTGTTTTGGCCTCCCTGAACTCTGATATGTGTCTTTTCAATTCAACAATGTTGCTAGGTTCTTATGAGGTTACCTTTCCCTGTGCCATTGTTTGTAAATTACCTCCGGCAGAAGCTGAAGGGCCCTCTTATTATTGCCCTTTTAGGGCAACAGTCTGGTATCATAGACTTGTGCTGCCTTTGTTCAGTGCCAGCAAATAGTTTCTCTATTTTGTCCAATTTCTAGTTGTTAGGGAGAAGAATATTTCCAGACCCTCTTTGTCCTTCATATTCAGAAGTGGAAATCGCCCTATAAACATTGCAGACTTTTCCATTTATACCATAAATGTTTCCCTTTTCTGAAGCAACTTTATCCTTGTAATGTGTGAAAATGTCAGTCCTCTACTTTTTTCTTATTATATTCAGAAGATAATAATGATGCATATGATCAGGATCTCAAACTTCAGATTTTGCTCAGATTTTGCTTCAAATTTTTGTATTCACAAAAATCTCCTATGCCATTGATGAACATCTAGGTATCACTGTGGATCTGGGCTACAAGGAGGGTGAGGCACGTAAGGTACAAAATTTAAGGAGACACTCACTCTCATTTGTCAATCCTGTACTTGTACTACCAGGAGAGTAAGTGTCTCCTTAAATTTTGTACCATAGATGCCTTGTTTATCTCAGTCTAGTGCAGGCTTTGCAGTGGATATTCCAGACTAAGATCGCTTTTGTTACCTAGGGCATTAGTCTCAAACCATGATTAACTAGATCACATATTTCTTTTGGAGTAGGTGTAAGTCTTTTTTACCTTCATAGTTAAATTATTTAAACTTCTCTCTGACCATCTTTTTTTTTTGCAGTTGTAATAAAGTCTGATGTAAAATGTCAGTTCCTTAGTATTGGCTGAGAAATGAGAGAAGAAAAGAAAAGAGTATTCAGGGTAGCAAATACTGTCCCACAAAGCCAAAACCATGTGTACTAAAGCCTTGCCTGTTTTTAGTTTAGTCGGCCTTGGCGCTAGAAAACAGTGGCGCTCCCTACCTAGGCCAGATTCCATTAATTCCATGTGGGCTGTTGCCGACTGGGCATGCAGCTGTATTTGCAGTTTGAGAGTCCCAAGTAAGCCTGACTAGGCTTCAAATATGAATCTAGATTTATACTAAGAGGAATTTTAATATGGGTCAGGGACATGCAGTTGGTCTCTGATGGTGGGAAGAACAAAGTTTTTAATCTTACATAAAATATACTCTCTTTGAGGTCTTTGGTTCGTGACCCACTTTTGGATTGCCTTAGGGTGTTCTTGCAGCTGGAATGATAAAAGGGATCTCTTTTCTCTCTTCTTAGAGTATTAAAGGAGACAGGAAGAAGTACACATGAAGTGATTCATGGAACCATTTGTTTATCTGAACCTGAGCTAAATCTTAGGAGAGAAGGATAAAAATAATTCATTCTTATTATTTTTAGTCCAGATTACCAGGATTTTTCAAATAGGGACGTAGGTATGGGTTGTGGCAGTAATAAACAGTGATTTTACCCAGAATGGCCTCTGTTAAATATCTTCCTTTGGCACTTGAAGTGGTATTTGGTATCAGTTTAATAGTTCAAAGGTTCTAAAACATTGATCTGGTGTGCAGAAAGTAGCCATTAATCTCATGTTACTACTGCTTTACTCAATTTTCTTTATTTTTATTTTCTTGGGCTTCTCTTTTTTAAAAAATAAGAAGAGTAGCATATTTGTACCATCTGCAGAGCACTTTTATAATGGATTGGGTAAAAATCTCTAACCCAGAAGGAAGATGCTTACATAGTCAAGTCTTTGTAGATACATACAATGTACCTTGAATTACTGGGTGAGGTAATATGTTTTGAAAGAAAATACTGAACTTGGTATTGTGGCACTATTCACAATAGCAAAGACTTGGAATCAACCCAGATGTCCATCAGTGACAGACTGGATTAAGAAAATGTGGCACATATACACCATGGAATACTATGCAGCCATAAAAAAGGATGAGTTTATGTCCTTCATAGGGACATGGATGCAGCTGGAAACCATCATTCTCAGCAAACTATCGCAAGAACAGAAAACCAAACACCGCATGTTCTCACTCATAGGTGGGAATTGAACAATGAGATCACTTGGACACAGGAAGGGGATCATCACACACCAGGTCCTATTGTGGGGAGGGGGTAGGGGAGAGGGATAGCGTTAGGAGATATACCTAATGTAAATGACGAGTTAATGGGTGCAGCACACCAACATGGCACATATATACATATGTAACAAACTTGCACGTTGTGCACATGTACCCTAGAACTTAAAGTATAATAATAAAAAATAAAGAAAGAAAGAAAGAAAAAGAGAGGCACATGAAAAAAAAAAAAGAAATTATGTAAGAGAGAACTTTCTCACCCCCAAAATAAATACCCCCCCAAAAAAATTGTGAACTTGGATTCAAAAAAAGCTAATTATAGTCCAGGTTGAACTGCTTGTAGCTCTATGACCTTGAGCAGGCCAGTTAATCTCTTTGAGAGTCACTTTTTTCCATCTGCAAAGTATGTGTATGTATGTGGGAGGTGGGGGAGGATGTGATAAAATCTGCCTGCCTATATATTCATGTCAGTGTGAAGATCATAATAAAGATGTGAAAGCACTTGGGAAATGTGTAAAGAACATATACATACAAATGTAAAAATGATGTAAGTATTTTATCTCAGCGCAATCAAGTCTTGTTTTTATCTTTGGGACACTGTATATAGTTTCAGCTAAATTTTTTTTTAAATCACTGATAGCTTAGAAAAAGAGAAGTAAAAAGTGCGTATATTGGAAAATAGATGGAAAACACATCAAAGGTTAAAAATTACCTATGAAAGAATTGACAAAATCTCCTTAGAGTTTGTGTGTGTGTGTGTGTGTGTGTGTGTGTATGTATTAACAAAATTTGAAATTTTTACTTACCTTCTCTTTCACCTCTAGACTTTGAAAATCTGTATCAGATTTTGTGACATATTGTATGTGGATTTTCTACTTTAGATTATCCATGGAAAACTATTTTTTAAAATCAGTCTTGTTGCTTCTTGTTGTCTAAGACAATTCTGGATGTTTTCTCCTGATTAGTATGTTTTCAGTGGAATGCAAACTAATTTAATATAGCCCTGGTATGTATAATGAGGGTGTTAAATCTGTCAGGACATAAATCACAATGATTGAAATATGAATGTAATATTTCGGTACCTTTGAAACTATTAAATTACTCCCCTATATTACATGAGACCAGTGAGAGAATTCCCTTGGTTGGTTCATTCATTCATTAAACAAATATTAATACCATGCCTACTATTGCCAGGTACTGTTGTATCACATACAATAGTAAACAAAACAGACAAAAATTCCTGCCTCTGTGGAGGTTACATTCTAACTGAGAGGGAAACTGAAACTAACAGATGAAATATATACTTTATCAGCAAAATAAAGGAGAGAAAGGGGATGGGGGGAGTGTTGGAAGGCATGGGGATTGGAGGAGGGCAGGCCTGGGAAGGATTGTGACATTTGATTGAAGACCTAAAAGGAATCTATACAGATATCTCAGGAAAGAACATTCCTGTTCTAAGGTATAGCAAGGGTAACAGATTTGAGGAAAGTGTGTGCCTAGTGTGTTCAAGGAACAAGGAGGAGGCCAGTGTGACTGAAGTGCAGTGAGCATGGAGTATTAGGCTGGTGCAGACATAATTGCGGGTTTTGCGTTGTTGAAATTTGCTGTTTGATATTGGAATACATTCTTAAATAAATGTGGTTGTGTTATACGTCATTTTAATGTGCATTTCTCACTTTGTTTTGCTAATGACTTATTACTTGCTGTTTATTTTATATTTGTTTTAGACTATGGAAATGATGTTAGACAAAAAGCAAATTCAAGTGGTTTTCTTATTCAAGTTCAAAATGGGTCATAAAGCAGCAGAGACAGCTTGCAGTGTCAACAATGCATTTGGCCCAGGAATTGCTAACAAAGGTACAGTGCAGTGGTGGTTCAAGAAGTTTTGCAAAGGAGACAAGAGCCTTGAAGATGAGGAGTGTAGTGGCCGGCCATCGAAAGTTGGCAACGACCAGTTGAGAGCAATCATCGAAGCTGATCCTCTTACAGCAACACTAGAAGTTGCTGAAGAACTCAACATCGACCATCCTGCGGTCATTCGGCATTCAAAGCACATTAGAAGGGTGTAAAAGCTTGATAAGTGGGTGCCTCATGAGCTGACTGAAAATTAAAAAAATCATTTTGAAGTATTGTCTTCTCTTACTTTGTGCAACAACAATGAACCATTTCTCGATCAGATTGTGACATGTGATGATAAGTGGATTTTATACAACAACCGGTGATGGCCAGCTCGGTGGCTGGACCGAGAAGAAGCTCCAGAGTACTTCCCAAAGCCAAACGTGTACCAAAAAAGTTCATGGTCACTGTTTGATGGTCTGCTGCTGATCTGATCCACTACAGCTTTCTGAGTTCCAGCGAAACTATTACATCTGAGAAGTATGCTCAGTAAATAAATGAGATGCATGGAAAACTGCAATGCCTGCAGCCAGCATTGATCAACATAAAGGTCCCAATCCTTCTCCATGACAATGCGTCACACAACCAACGCTTCAAATATTGAATGAATTGGGCTACAAAGTTTTGCCTCATCCACCATATTCACCTTCTCACCAACTGACTACCACTTCTTCAAGCATCTCAGCAACTTTTTGCAGGGAAAATGTTTCCACAACCAGAATGCAGAAAAAGCTTTCCACGAGTTTATTGAATCCCAGAGCACGCATTTTTACACCACAGGAAGAAATAAACTTATTTCTCATTGGCAAAAGTGTGTTGATTGTAATGTTACCTATTTTGATTAATAAAGATGAGTTTGAGCCTAGTTATAATGTAATGATTTAAAATTCACGGTCCAAAACTGCAGTTACTTTTGCGCCAACCTAATAAGATTAAAACCAGTAGAGTTGGGTATTTTGAGAGCCGTGTATTTCAAGGACGGAATTATTGTTTGTGTCAGCTCTGCTCACAGGTAAAATAAGAGGAAGTCAGAGAATCGATTGTTGTGTTTAGCAATGTGGAAGACATTGGTGACCTTAAATAAGGGCAAGTTGGTAGACAGATGGGATGAAAAGCTTGGTTGGTATGGATTCAGGAGAAAATGGGAGATGTGGAGACAGTGAGTATAGACAACACTTTTGAGTTTTATTGTAAAGGAGGAACTATGCACATTTGGTGTGTAGAGTTAAGAGAGTGGGCTTTAAAACATTTTTTGGTTCTATATTTAGTGTGATAGGAATAATCCAGTAGAGACGGAATATTTGACAATGCAGTAGAAGGAAGAGATAATTGCTGCATCAGTTTTCTTGAAGGGTGGGAAATAATTGGGATTACCTTTAGTTTTCCAAAGTGACGATTATATTTACTTTTGTGTATAACTCACATTCTTCCCTTTTAAAGAACATCAGTGCCTGAGCCTTTTTATATACAAATCCTTTCTTATGTCTGTACCTTACCCCTCACATGTATACTTTTTTCTTTTTTTAAAAAAAAAACCCTGCATGTGGCATTCAAACACATGTATACTTTTATCAGAGCCCCTAAAATGCTTTATTACATTTATTTACATGTCTCACCCATTACTGGATTGTTGATACCTTGATCTATCTTATGACTCAACTATTGATTCTTTGACTGCAGTGTTTTTATTCATTGCTACATGCCTATATTAGTTACCTATTGTTGCATAACAAATTATTTTAAAACATACCCACTCAAAACACACATTTATTATATTGCAGTGAGTCAGGAATCCAGGAACAGCCTAGGCGGTGGGTCTCTTACAAGGTTATGAACCAGTGTGTTGACAGGGCCTGAAGTCTCATCAGAAATCTTGATGTGGAAGGATCCATTTTCTGTGTCACTCATAAGACATGTTTCATTTCTTCTCAGGCTGTTGGCCAGAGGTCTCCCTTGGACTCATGCCAAATGGACCCATAGAGCATCTCACAATATGGCAGTTGACTTAGAGCAAACAAGCAAGAGGGCAAGAAAAAGTGCCAGCAACAGAGAGTCCTAGCAAGAAGGACATCACAATTTTTATAACCTAATCACAGAAGTGACATCCATCACTGTTGCCATATTTTCTTTATTTTTTTAAATTGAGACGGAGTCTTACTATATTGCCCAGGCTAGTCTTGAACTCCTGGGCTCAAGTGATCCTCCTGCCTCGGCCTCCCAAAGTCTTGGGATTACAGGCATGAACCACCATGCCTGGCCAATATTTTCTTCTTCATAAGCAAGTTACTAGGTCTAGCCCACACTTAAAGAGGGTTATAAAACATGCGACTATCAGAAGGCGGGGATCACTGCAGGGACGTATTAGAAGTCTGCCACCCTGTCCCCAAACTCTGGAACTACAAAAATGCTTAATTTGTTGGATGAATTAACCTTTTTCCAAGCACCCTCATGACTGGTAGTGTACATTTGTAAGAGGACTGGTCACGGGTAAGAATTCGGTTTGAGACTGTATACAGAATAACTTGATACTCAGGGATTATTTCAACTGTTTCTTGTTTCTTAATGATTTGCTTTTATGAAACAATGTTAATGAAAAGTTCAGGTCATTTTGTATCTTCAGGAGCTAAGCAAAACCAGGAATGCTATTCAAGAAAATCATAATACATGCAGTATATTTTAATAGGAATTCTAGAAATAATCTGATAGCAAGCTGCATTTTGAGATAATTCAAGCTTCCAGTCATTCCTAACTTATACCCTTGTATGACATGGGTGAGTATAAGGATATATAAAAAGCTGTGCAATTGAAATGTAGTTGAATGTGATCTCTACTATAAAATAATCTTTATAAAAGTAAGATTTTAACAGGTAGGAATAAGCATTATCAGATCATGGATTTCAATTTTTTTGCATAGTTTAAATGTTGAGGTGATTTAATCTTTTGAAGAAAACTAAGGAATCTCATCCTACACTTATAAAATGTTAAGATATTAGAAATAACTTGTCCAATCCTATATTTTTATAGATGAGGAAATGGCTACCCAGTGACGTACCCAAGCTTTCTGGTGGCACAGTCAGTGGCAGATCCCAGGCCTCCTGACTCCATTCAGTGCACTGTACCATGCCTTAAACCATACTGGAGCCACTTGGGGAGTTTAAAAACTTTTGTCCTTGTCTTATCCCCAGACCTTCTGATTTAATTGGTGTGGGTTGGAACTTGGTCATTAGAAGTTTTAAACACTCCCCAGGTGATTCAATGTGCATCATAATCTGGGAACCTCTACTCCACAGAGAATTAGTGTGCTTAAGGCATTGGAACTAGAGTGAAATCAGTAGTACAGACTTCTATCCATTATGATTCCTCAATCACTTATTTGGTTGGGTTTTATCAGAGTAGTAAAAATTTTTACATTGAGAAATAATTAAGATATATGCTGAGCAAAAACTTTCTTAATAAAACTGGCCTTTCACTAGTATCTTGTGAGATAGCCCGTGACAAAATTTTTCCTAATCACGAAATAGGAGAACAATTTTTTGACACTAATCAGGCAAGGAGAAAGTTTTCTGCCATCTGTGTTGTGGCATGCTCTGCTGTTGTTTTAACTAGATAAAATTCTAATTACTGTTAAACAGATTGTTTATGAGGTTGTTTTTAATAATTTAGAGCAAGTGTATAAATATAAAGAGGCAAAGAAATGGTTCCAGATTTAAAAACAAAATACATCTTCTTTAAATCAGAATTTGACACACTGGGTTGTATAATAAACACATTTCAGTGTGGGTCCTTGGTACTGCAGTGTTGCAAGGAATATGAAATTTGCAGTTTGGTTATAACTATTCTGTTGTGTCATTTTATACTTTTGGATATAAAGCTGACCAAACATTCTAACTAGAAAATACTAATTCATGATTGATAAGTGGCATTTTGTTTCTACATATTGTTCTTTTAAACAAGGTCTTTCCTTGATAATGACAGATGCAGAGAATATGAAGTAGAAGAGGTAAGAATAGGAGATTATGATCAGATCAAAGCATTTCAGAAAGTTAAATCTTTTATCGAACCAGTATCAGGGTGTTGACAAGAAAAGCTATATATTTGGGTTGCTAGAGTAGAAGCGATAAGGGGCATATTAGTTTTCTATTGCTACCATCATAAATCAATAAACTTGGTAGCTTAAACAGAAATTTTTTTTTTTTTTTTTTTTTTTTTTTTTTGAGACGGAGTCTTGCTCTGTCGCCCAGGCTGAAGTGGCCGGATCTCAGCTCACTGCAAGCTCCGCCTCCCGGGTTTTCGCCATTCTCCTGTCGCAGCCTCCCCAGTAGCTGGGACTACAGGCGCCCGCCACCTTGCCCGGCTAGTTTTTTGTATTTTTTAGTAAAGACGGGGTTTCACCATGTTAGCCAGGATGGTCTGGATCTCCTGACCTCGTGATCCGCCGTCTTGGCCTCCCAAAGTGCTGGGATTACAGGCTTGAGCCACCGCGCCCGGCCAACAGAAAATTTTTTAATCTTACAGTTCTGTGAATCAGTAAGCCAATCCAGGTCTCAATGGGTTAAAATAAAAATTTCAGCATGGCTGTGTTCCTTTCTGGAGGCTGTAGGGCAAGATCAGTTTCCTTTCTTATTCAGGGTTTTGGTAGAATTCACTTCCTTGTGGTTGTAGCGCTGGGATCCTTGTGGTTGTAGCATTTGTCTTGATCAGAGCCCTTTCTAGCACCTACATTCCACCCTCATTCCCTGGCATGTGGCCCTCCGTCATCTTCAAAGCCAGTAACAAAGATCAAGTCCCTCTCAAGCTTCCAATATCTCCTTCTCCTTTGATTTAAACTTTCTGATCCACCTTCTGACTTCCTCTTCCACTTTAAAAGCCTCATGTGATGAGATTGGGCCTACCTGGATAACACAGGGTAATCTCTCCCATCTCAAGTTCCTTATCCTTAATTACAACTGCAAGTCCCTTTTGCCCTGTAAGGTAACTTAGGTTCCAGTGCTTAAGGGCACAGGTATCTTTGGAGGGCCGCCTGTCAGAGAGAGCTAGATCACTGGAGTCAAGGAAGCCAAGTGTCAGTATTGACATAGCTGTTGAAAGTCTTCATTTATACAACAAAAATTGTTTTAGTGCTTGCTATGTCTAGTCATTATAGTAGGCACTGGGGCTATTGTGGTAAACAAGACAGACATAGTATCTGCCATTGCGTGTCTAGCAGTGTACTTATAAAAACAAGCAAAACATATAGCATTGCTTTATAAATAATTCTTCATGTATTCCATATTTATGTAAGCTCTTTGAAAGCCAGTACTAGTGTTCTTTGTTTTGGCCCTTTCCTCATCCCGTCACTACAATAGTGTTTTACATACTAGATGCTTAACAGATATTGCTAACAAAGGCTTACTTTGTTTTTTCTTTGCATTGAGTTAGGAACCTCATTTATCTCTCTTTTTTTCTATTTTCTGCTTCAAAAGCAGTGAGGAATTTTGAGTTCAAAAATCTAGACTTAGAGGACAATTTAAGATTTAATCAGATACCCACTGAGGAATTTTTAAAAAGGCCTTAAGAGTGACCATGCACTCCATTTTGCTTTCTTGCTAAAGACTCTAAAGTGCTAAAGGCAGCTATGTTTTGCTTTTTCCTCCTCCTCCTCCTATTATTATTATTACTATTATTTTTGAGAAAGTGTCTGGCTCTGTCACCCAGGCTGGAGTGCATTGGTATGAGCACAGGCTCACTGTAGCCTTGACCTCCTTGGCTCAAACAGTCTTCCTACTTCAGCCTCCCAACTAGCTGGGACTACAGGCACACTGTACCACATCTGGCTAGTTTTTAAATCTTCTGTAGAGATGGAGTCTCACTATATTGCCCAGGCTGGTCTTGAGCTCCCGGGCTCAAACTATCCTTTCACTTTGGCCTCCTAAAATGATGGGATTACAGGCATGAACCATGCTTCCCAGCCTTGCTTTCACCTCCTAGATTCAACAGTCAGAGAGTACTTCCCAATTAAAAAAAAAAAAAAAATCAGCAGTTGCTTTAAACCAGTATTCACCTATAGTGAAGAACTGCCAACTCAGAAGCAAATGAAAATAAATTTCTCAGTATGGCTTTTGTGAGATAGATAGACTTTTAAAATAATGGAAGAGATTTACTATTGTTCACTGCTCTTAGAGCTTCTATCTTCCTCATATACAGTTCTTCCACTGTGTGCCGAGTGTGGGTCTACTCTTCATGGAAAAACTGCAGTATTCTTACCAATTGTTAAATGCCTTCTAAAGACAGTTATTCGTAGTTTTCTTAGTGATAGTCGTGGTTACAATTCTGTATCATGTAGTTTCCCAGTGTAGCAATAGGGAACTTTACTAATGGTGGATTGGAGTAAGCATAGGTATATGAGATTTATAGACTACACAGGCATTTATTTCAAACTTCGCCATCATAGAACTTTTTATCAGAACTATTAGCAAGTGGCTAAATATACTTGCAACACAGGTTTGGGCTACAGAGTGTAAATGTCACATGAGGCCTTCTTAATTTCAGTACATACCAAGTTCTCCATCCCAAATCCCTTCTTGATTCTTTGACAATTTAACATTATTTATGGATAATTTCTTATTCTGACCTTTTATGTTTCTAAACAAATAGCCTAAATATATTTTATATAAAACTTCATTTCTGAAAGAACTTTTGGAATGAGTGGAAAGTTCATTTGATTTGCTTAAGTATAGAGATGGCTATTGTTATATTTAAGTTTGGATGATATTAATTTGGGTGAAGGAAAGTAGTAGCTACTTTTATAGAGATAGGTGGTTTAATGTACTATAATCTTTAAAATGTTACTAGATAATGTTGATTTCTGTGAACTTAGCATTTCAGTGGCTAGTAAGGTAAAGCATCATGTTGGGTTTAGTTCATATGTAAAAATTCTTATTGGCAACTTTTGAAGAGAGCTGGAAGTTTAACTGTAAATAGTGTAATACTAATTAACTGAAGTTTTCTTGATTATTTGAAAAAGACAGGGGAAAAAACTCCTGTGTCGATGGACATTAAATATAGTAGTGACTTAAACACGTGCAATGCTAGAGAGAGAAGAGGCAGGAAATTTACTGACCTATTGAAACTTTTGACAGGTGCAGTGCATCTTTGGAAGTCAGATTTTGATTAGTATTAATAAAACAGCCTTCGTTTAGTAAGTTGAACATCGAGTGAGAAGATTACATGGAGCAGTAAGCATACAGATCTGCAATAGGTACTCCATTCAGTGGGTTTTAATGGGTGTCAAAACTAAACTGACCTTAGTGAATTATAGCTACTGCACACACATGGTTTCAGTTAGAAAGGATGTGGTACCAGGTAATGTCATCAGTTTTTCCAAATGTATTCCTGGGGAAAATAACCTAAATTCTTGAAGCAGATCATTTAACTTATAATTGGATGTAATATTATGAGAACAAAAGGCCTTAAGGCAAAAACTGTTCCTTATAGAGGCTTTTTGTTTTTCATTTGAAATTAGTGCAATTGCTGATCGGCTTTTTAAAAAAAACTCATGTTCTTTTAAATATAATAATCTGAAGGTGTCGCTGAATTTAGTAGCACAACTGAGAACAACAGTATCCTTAAAAACAAATAATCGAGTTTAGGTTAATTGGAAATAGTTGGCTAAATATGACTTTTAAAAATAATACCTAAAGTACATGTAGGAACCAGATAGATTAAATAACATGATAAAAATGTTCAGAAGAGGTAGTACCTTTATACTTAGTTTTTAAAAATTTAAATTCCTGTACTATGTAGATTTTAATGTTTTGTGACCACATGCATGTATAGTATAGTAATAATTCACTGTAAGCTTGTAGTGTACTGTATTAGTTGAAGTACGATAAAGAAATTCTTGCAGAAGAGTAGAATTACTTCTGAAATACTGTGTTTTCCAGCTTGCATTCCTCATCCTACTTATTCAAATAAAGCGATTATTTTCTCCCCGATCAAAAAGGTAGAAACAAATGATTGTTTTACTTTTTTTTTTTTTTTTTTTTTTTTTTGAGATGGAATCTCACTCTGTCACCCAGGCTGGAGTGCAGTGGTGTGATCTCGGCTCACTGCAACCTCTGTCTCCGGGGCTTAAGTGATTCTTGTGACTCAGCCTCCTGAGTAGCTGGGATTACAGGCGCGTGCCACCACACCCAGCTAGATTTTTTGTATTTTTGGTAGAGACAGGGTTTCACCATGTTGGCCAGGCTGGTTTCAAACTCCTGACCTCAGGTGATCCACCCACCTTGGCCTCCCAAAGTCCTGGGATTACAAGCATGAGCCACCTTGCCTGGTCTGTTTTACTTTTTATTTTCAGAATGCTTATTATGCAGTGGAAGTAGAATTAATCACATTCCTCTCCCTGACCAATAATGTGGAATTCTCTACTGGCTGCAAATCAGTATTTTTTTTAAATCTTTAATGAAAGTTCTTTTATGATACCACTAAGCAGATGTCAGAATTTACTTTTCAGTTAGGTGGGATAGTGGTGATGAGCAGATTAGACTCCTTTGCAGATGATACATTGCTTAAGGGAACTGACATTTAGACCATTGATCCCTCTAGTGATTTACATGTCAGGACTGAGCTATTTGTCACTTGCTCTGTCTTAAAAGTAGGCAGAATAAACAAGAGGATTTTTGCAGACTATAAGATCCAAACTAAATAATCCTGAAAAGGCCTTTATAATTTAAAAGTCTGTTAAGTATCATAAATTTTATTTTTTTAAATGAACATGCAGTAAAACTTTTTCTGTGTATAGTTGATATATTTCAACATGTGTATAGATTTATCTAACCACCATCACAGTCAATATCCAGAATAGTTTCCTTAGCTCAAAAACTACCTGGTGTTATCCCTGTGTAGTTGTATTCCCTCCCTACCCCTCAATACCTGGTAACTCTGCCATTTTACTTTTTGTCTTTCCAAAAATGGTCATGAAGTGGAATAATAGAGCATGAAGCCATTTAAGACTGTTACATATCCATTTACTCAGCATAATGCCTTATAAGATTCATATAAGTTGTTCTGTGTATTGATATTTTATTCCTTTTTATTACTGAGTAGTATTCAGTTGTATAGATGTACCACAGTTTGTTTATAAGTTTATTAATTGGAGGACATTTGAGTTCTTCCAGTTTTTAGCTATTTTAAATAGAGCTTCTGTAAACATTTGTGTATAGGATTTCGTGCGAATGAGTTTTCATTTCTGTTGGGTAAAAATACATAGGTATGGGATTGGTGGGTCATATTGTAGGTGTTCATTGTCAAGAAATTGGCAAACTGTTTTCTAAAATACCAGTTTGTATTTCCCTCAGTAATGTATGAGTGTTCTAGTTGTTCTGCACAGTTGTCAGCACTTGGTATGGTCAGTCTTTTTCATTTTAGCCATTCTAATAGATTTGTAGCGGTACCTGATAATGAATTTCATTTTCACTTTCCTGATAGCTAGTGATGTTGCACATTTTGTCGTATGTTTTGTTATATTCTCTTTGGTGAAGGATCTATTCAGGTCTTTTGACCATTAAAAACAACCTTTTTATTTTGGAAGAAGTGTAGATGTATAGAAGAGTTACAAAGATAATACAAAGAGTTCCTTTATATTCATCACACGGCTTGCCATAATAATAACAATTTACAAAACCAAGTGCATTTTTCAAAATCAAGAAACCAACGTTGGTACCTTGCTACTAACCAAACTCCAGATTCCAAACTGAGATTTTGCCAGTTTTTCCACTGGTCTCCTCTTCTCAAATCTATTCCAGGATTACATGGTACATTTGTCATCTCTCCCTAAATCTCCTGTAGTCTATGACAGTTTCTCTACCTTTCTTTGTTTTTCATAAACTTGATAGTTCTGAGTACTAGTACCAGTCAGATATTTTGCAGTGTCTCTCAATTTGTGTTTGTCTGATGCTTTTCTTGTGATTAGACAGAGGTGATGAGTTTTAGGAAAGAATACACAGAGGGAAATGCCGTTTTCCTCACATCTTATCAAAGTGCATGATGATAGCATTACTTGGCTAAGGCACTGTTTATCAGATTTCCTCACTGTAAAGTTGGTATTTTTGTCTTTTTGTATTATATTCTTTAGAGATGAGTTGCTAATTTCAGCCCACAATCAAAAGGGTGGGATATTGTTTCATCTTATGGATAGCGTATATCTATATGTTATTAAGGTTTCTTCTATAAGTAAGCCTTTGTCCCTTCTCTTCCATTTGTTTATTCAGTCATTTATATCAATATGTATACTTATTTTATACATTGGCTTATAATTCAATACTATGTTATTTTGTTGCTAAAATTGTTCCAGTGTTGGTCCCTGTATTCCTTTGACATGTCCCATCCTTTTCTTTTTTGAATACTTCCTTTATTTATGGTACTACAAGATACTCCAGGCTTATCATATATTTTCTCTGCCCTACCCCTAGAATCAGCCATTTCCACTTAGGAGCTCTGGTTTCTTGTATTGGAGAATTGTACTTAGATCCTTTGTCTCTCTGGGTACTGGATATACTTGTTGATACAGGGGTATCACCATTTCAAGGCCTTCTCAGAGAATAGAGCTAGGAAATAATACATTCGTATATAATTCATGTGTTTATGTACATCTATAATTGTTTCTGTACCTATCTATTTGTATTATATATTATGCTGTATATATAAAATATATTAAGTTCATACTGATGTCTGTGACTAATCCAGTACCACAGGGTTCATTCCAGGCTTCCCCACTTTGCTTCTGTAACTTTCCTTTCTAACAGAAACCTGGCCTTGATCATCCGTTTACTTATTTGTTCCGTCTCATTAAAGCAAGTTCACAATTGTTAACCAGTACCCCTGTGAGAAATAAATTTACCCTACCCCCTTTAGCTGGGTTATTCCATTTGTTTATAATACAGTCAGATTCATTTGTCGTGGACTGTATTCTATTTTAAAATTCCCCCAGCATCTTAGTTGATTTTTTAAAATTTGCGTACATTAAAGTTCAGTCTTTGTGATGTGCAGTTCTGTGGGTTTTGACAAATGCACAATGTCATGTATACACCACCTCAGTGTCATACAGAACGACCACACAGAAATTTCATAAAAAATTTTTCCATGCATCCCCTTTGTAGTCAGCCACTACTCCATACCCCAGCTCCTCTCCTGACAACCAAAATCTCCTATAGTTTTGCATTTTCCATTGTGTCATCTGAATGCAGTCATATAATAACATTGTTTTTGGATCTGACTTCTTTCATTTAGAAAAATACATTTAAGGTTTATTCATATTATTTCATGCATCAAATACTTCGTTCCTTTTCATTTCTGCATAGTATTCTATTGTATAGGAATACCACAGTTTGTTTATCAATTCACCTGGACATTTTAGTTGCTTCCAGGTTTTGGTGGTTATGAATAAAGCTCCATTAAATATTGGTGTGCAGGTTTTTGTCTGAATACAAGTTTTCAGTTCAGTTTAGTAAGTATCTCGGAGTTTGATTGCTGTGTCATATGATACATGTATACTGTATCAGAAGCTGCCAAACTGTCTTTCAAGTGGTTGTGCCATTTTTTATTTCCACCAGCAATGAATGAGAGTTCCTATTGCTCGTATCTTTAGCAGCATTTGGAATTACCAGGTTTGTTTTGTTTTGTTTTTGTTTTTTAAGCTATTCTAATCATGTGCTTTTGCTTATGTTTAAATTACATTGTTTTCTTACTGTTTAGTTTTGAGTGTTCTATATATTTGTTGGACAGAGGTCCTTTGCTCCATAAGTGATTTGCAGGTATTATCTCCCTGTCAGTAGCTTGTTCTTATGTTATCTTGAAGATACCTTTCCAGAGCATAAATGTTTAATTTTGGTGAAGTCCAATTTATAACTTTTAATGTTATGGATTATGTTTTTGGTGTCATATCTAAGAACTCTGCTTAACTTCAGGTAACAAAGATTTTATTCTTCTTTGTCATTTTTTGGGTACAAGTTTTACAGTTTTATATTTTACATTTAAGTTTATTTTGAGTTAATTTTTGTATAACATGAGGGTTTAGGTGAAATTTTATTTTTTTCTTTGCATGTGGATGCACAATTGTTCCAACACCATTTGTTGAAAAGACAATCCTTTCCTCATTGTATGCCTTTGAACCTTTGACAAAAATCAGTTGACCCTGTTTGTGTGGATATATTTGTGAACACTCTATTCTTTTCCATTGATTGATGGATCTCTTCCTTCAGCAATATCACATTGTCTTGGTAAGTAGCTTGAAGCCTTAAAATTAGGTAGTATAATTCCTTCAACTTTATTTCTTTTAAAAATAGTTTTGTTTTCTCTAGTTCTTTTGCCTTTCCATAATAATCTTAGAATCAGCTTGTCTATAACTACAAAAAATCCTGGAATTTTGATTGGAGTTGCATTAAATTTCTAGACCAGTTTGGGGAGAATTGACATCTTTATAAAGTTGAGCTTTCTGATCTATGAACACTGGGTATCTTTCTGCTTACTCAGATTTTCCTGATGCATGCATCAGCATTTTGTTGTTGTTAGCATATAGCTCTTGTACATGTTCTAATGGTTTGTACTCAACTATTCGGTTTTTATGGACCTATTTTGAATTGCATTATTTTTAAATTTGAGGGTTCCAAATTGTTCATTGTTAATGTACAGAAATGTGATTGATGTTGACCTTTTTTCCCCAATCTTTGTCTCTGTTCAGATTGGATCATTTTTATTCATCTGTAGTAAGTTCACTGACTTTTTTTCTGTCATCTTCATTTGGCTATTGAGCTCATTTAGTGAGTTTTTTATTTTGGTTATTGGTATTTATCCACTTCTAAAATTTCCATTTGGTTCTTCTTTTAATCTTCTGGTTTTTTTTTTTTTTTTCTGAGTTTATCCCTTTGTATCAAGAATGTTTGCACTCACTTGTTAAAGCATTCTATAATAATGGCTCTAAATATCTTTAATATCTCAGATAATTTCAACATCTTTGTTTTCTTGATGTTGGTATTTTTCCTGTGCAAGTTGAGTTTTTTTGATTCCTTGTATACCTAGTAATTTTGGATTATATCCTGGATGTTTGACTATTATGTTAGGAGACATTGGATCTTGTTTAAATACTATGCAGAATGTTGATATATTTGTTTTAGTAGGCAGTCAACCCAGTTAGATTCACACTGCAAATTTCTGTGGGTTGTAGTTACAGCATCAGTTTGATTTTGAAAGCTTTTGCCATATTACTTGGTTCTGTCCCACCTGTGTACCACCTATTGCCAGTCTGGAACTTGAGGGGTGGTCTGTTCCATAATTCGCAAAGTCTGTGTATGTTTGTTTGGGTCAGATGCATGCATATGCCACTCGAGGGTGAGTCCAGGAGTTCATAAAACAACTTTGAGGTGTTGCTCTCCCATGTTCCTTGTCTGTGATCTTCCAGTAATTTCTAATTCTGCGTGGCTTCCCTTTTCTAACCACAAAGTGGGTCTTTATTCCTCTTTAATGTTCACTCTCTGCAACTGTGCCCATATTCAGGGCCAAGTGGCAGGAGGACAGAGAGAGAAGCAAAAGGGATTCACCACATCCTCTTGGGACCACAGCTGCTGTGATCAGAGAGGTAGATTACCTCTCTCAGAGTTTTAGTTCATAATAACCTCCATTGCCACGGCTGCCACAGCTGTGATGGGTGGCTGGGCTTGAGAGAGTAAAGAGAGAAAAAAAAAGGGGGAATTGCACACTTTCTTGTGAGTCTTAGGAGACCCCTTTCCCTCTCCTCGAGCCAGAGGTAGAGGGGTTCTCCTGAAGCTTTCCATTTGGGCTGTATTATGTTCAGTCTGGATGAAAGCAGAGGGGGAAATAAATGGTAAACCTGTGGTTGCTTCAGTGGTACATCAAATTCTGGTTGTCTTAATCTGCCTGCTACTGTTACTTTTCAAAGTTCCCTAGTAGTTGTTCCGTGCATTCTGTTCAAGTCTTATAGCTACATTAACTTGCTGGCATGTGATTACCCTATCTTATCTGGAACTGGAAGCTGACTTAAGGTTTTCAATTTTTGTTTCTCTAGGAATTTGACAAGAAACTGAAGTTTTGATTCAGATACATTCTGAATTGAAACCAGAGATGTACTAGAGTTTAGATTCTTTCATTTGATTAAGGTAAGATTGTTTGATAAAATTTAATCATACCCTTACTGTGTATGCATTTTTAGACTTATATTTTAATGTGTATTTTATTAACACATTTAAATTTCCCAGTCTTATCTGAGATTCTGACCTCAGGAAATATTTTCATGGTTTCTTTACCACTTATATAGCTAATGTTCCTTGTAACAACTACTAGATTCAAGGGAAACATGATTATACATTCGCTGGAAGTGTTATATACTGATACCAAATCTGTTTGCCTAGAGCAGGAGTCAGCAAACTATGGCCTACCTATTTTGGTAAATAAAGTTTTATTGGAACACAGCCACACCCACTTAATACATATTGTGTGTGGCCATCTTAGCACTACATTGGCAGCGTTTTTAGTTGGAACAGTGTCTGTATGGCCCAGAAGCCTAAAATCTAGTCCTTTTAGGAAAGTTTGCCAACCCTTGGCTTAGAAAACTGAAGCAGGGTATCTTATTATGCTATGTAATTATAATACATGAAATGGTAGTATGCTATGTAATTATGATACATGAAATGGTAGCTAACTGATTTTAGTTGTCAGTAAGACTTGTTGTATGAAAACTTATTAGAGATTTAAATATGCATATAAGTATATGTGCAGATACAAGAACTCTAATTTCTTGAAGTGAAGGGTCTGTATTACTTCTTAGAGGAGGTGCTACTTTTCTGAAGTAATTGATTTTTAAAATAAGACTTAATGTTGTTAGCAGTTAAATACTAAGTGCTTATTTTTTAAGTAGAAGCCTTCATTTTGCTTAGATTTTCAAAAATAAAAGTTTATATGACAAAGGTCAAGCTTGTTCCCATTCTAAAAACTATTCACACAAATGTATTTAATTATATTTGTCTCTACTACTAAATTTAAACTGAACAAATAATATTTTGAGAGTGGTGATTGTGTATTTTTAATATCTGTTCCAGTAATGCAAGTGGTTTAGCTTATATAAACTTAAATGAAAACATGGGTAATATAAAACTACATTTAGTGGCTAAAGTTGGAGTTACGTTTCTCTCTCATATTTAAATGGAAATGCTTACACTTGTTTGTGATTCCTAAAATTATTAGTGTTTAAATAAACATAAGATAGAAGGAGAAAATAAAATTGGAGCCTAGAAAGTCTATAAAATCTTTGCTACACTCCTCAGGAATTTCTTGGCTGAAGAAAAGAAACATATATTTTAAAACCATGCCATATTAAATTAGAATTTCCAACCAATATCATAAAGGAATTTCTCTGTTCAGGGCACCAAAATTAGAAACAAATTATATTTGCTATTTTCCATGTAATTTTAACAAAATAAAGTAAGCTTCTAAAATCTTCATCTCATAAAGAACTATTATTTGATTTGAAAATAGCCTCTTTTATATCCTGCCTAACCTGAAATATATTTGGTTTCCTAATAGACTTGTGTGAGGTATCTTTGCTTGCATTTTTATAAAGCCAATTTAAAACTTTTAAAATTTACTTTTTAAAGGAAGGAATCTGGAAACTTATCAGAAAGAAAATACTTTGCATCTTTTTGTGCCATCACACATTTTATATTTAAATCAGTGTGGATTTAGAATTTGAGTGCTTATACATTTGAATTATGAAAGGTGATAAAATTAAGCTGCAGAAGGGATGGAAATCTTGATAGCTTTAATATGTTAATGAGGCCACCTTAGCATTGTGTGTGTTTAGCTGTGGAGAGTATCTGATTTGTAAACTAGGACTTATGAATAAAATAATCAATTTCTTATGAATAAGTAAAACTTCCTTTTAAATGATGGATAATATAAGAAGGTAATGCTAACACTTTTTGCATCTATTAAAATCATATCTTAAGACATCTTTTTTTAATTTCCCTGATTTATATTCTAGTTGTGGTACTTAAAAGTAAAACAAGGGGAAATAAATTCATAGGAAAGTTTATACTTTGATTTTCCCTTTCATATAATCTTAGATTACTTAGATTTTTCTAACTCAGCATAAAAGATTTCATTATAAAAATCAAATACTGAGTCATTGCCAATTTGATAGTATCATTGAAATTAAATATGTGTACTTTAAAGACAGGCATAGAATTTTTTCTTTAAATTGAATATACTGCTTATCTCTTAAAGTATATGTGGCTAAATAAGAAAGGGCCTGAATGGACTTGGTTTGGAATTTTCTCTGTTCATGTCTTTGAAGGTATTCAGACTGAAAGAGAATGTCAGCTTTTTAACTTCGTAAAACCTGATCCATATTACCGCATAGCTGTTAGTTACAGTAGCTATTTGCAATGTTGAATTTTTGTGATGAGTATTTTTACTGCTAACGATGTGGACATGGGTATTATTTTCATATAACTGTCACAGCAGTAAAGAAACTAGTTTGGAAGTAAACCTCCAAGATTTATCCTCGTAGGAGACAATGTTAAAAATCTTATTTTAATATACCACTATGGGGTTTTCTTTAAAATGTTAAATAATGTTTTTGAATAATTTGGTTTTTGTAGCCATTTTATCTTCTACCAAATAAGTTTTTTAAAAAATCAATTTTATCCACATAATTTGCTGTCAAGAAAGGTGTACTGCATTTGAAGGAGAGGAATAAAGTGTCTTTTTCTCTTTTTTAAGGCTCTTGAAAAAAAAATTATTTTGAAATAATTTTAGATGTACAAGTAAGTTACAATGATAATATAGTATAGAGAGTTTTTTGTGTTCATTACTCAGCTTACCCTCATGTTAACATCTTACATACCCATGGTATAGTGATCAAAACTAAATAATCAATAATGACTTACTAAAACTACAGACCTTATTAGAATTTCACCAGGTTTTCCACTAATGTTCTTTTTCCAGGATCCCATATTACAGTTAGTTGTGTTATTTCCTTAGTCTCCTCCAATCTGACAGTTCCTTAGTCTTTCCATGTCTCTCATGATTTTCACACTTTGAAAGACTCCTGGTCAGGTATTTTGTAGAATGTCATTCAATTAGAGTTTCCCTGATGTTTCCTCATAACTAGATTGAAGTTACAGATTTTGAGACAGAATACCACAGAGGTGATATGCCTTTTTCAGCACACAATATCAGAGGCTACGTGGTGTCAGAATGTCCTATTACTGGTAATGTTAGCCTTGATCACTTGATTATGGTGGTGTCTACCAGATTTCTCTATTTAAAAGTTAATATTTTTCCCTTAATTAATAAATATTTAGGGGAAAATGCTTTGAGACTTGACAAATATCTTGTTTTTCCTTAAATTTTTGGCCACTAATTTTAGCATTTATAGGTGGATCTTGCCTGCAGCATCTGTGGTGTTTTAGTGGTGATTTTCTATTCTCCGTATTTCCTCTACATTTATCAATTGTAATTCTTCTGTAATACAGAGTAGTCCCTCCTCACATTTATTTGCTTAATCATTTGCTTATATCAGTGTGAACTCATAGATATTTATTTTATTCTCTGGATTAGAATCAAAATTCTGTTGTTATTTATTTTATTGCTCAAATTGTTCCAGCTTCGGCCACTGGGAGCACTTTTCAACGTGTCATTGTCTTTTTCTTTTCTTTTCTTTTTTTTTTAAAGCAATTCCTTACTTTCTGACTTTATGAGATGCTTCAGGCTTATCTTGTATTTTCCCTGCTCTAGCCCTGAAATCACTTACCTCTCCAAGGAACCCAGGTCCAACTTGTTGGATAATAGTATTTAGAAACCAGCATCTGGGTGCTAGGTATGTTCATTGCTACCGAGGTGTTACTGCTTTTATACCTTTCAGGGGTCAGAGTTAGGAAATGTATACTGATATGGTTAGGCTTTGTGTCCCCACCCAAATCTCATCTTGAATTGTAATCCGCATAATCCCCACATGTTAAGGGAGAGACCTGGTGGGAGGTGACTGGGTCATGGGGCAGTGTCCCCATGCATTTCTTATAATAGTGAGTGCTCATGAGATCTGATGGTTTTATAAGTGTCTGACAGTTCGTCCCTTACACACTTGCTCTCTTGCTTGCTGCCATGTAAGACATTCTCTTCTGCCATGATTATAAGTTTCCTGAGGCCTCCCCAGCCATGTGGAACTGTGAGTCAATTAAACTTCTTTTCTTTATAAATTACCCAGTCTTGGGCAGTTCTTTATAATAGTGTGAAAACGGACGAATACATATACTAACTCACATACATACATACATCTATATTCTGTGTTTACTTGCTGTATACACACTTAAAATATTAATTCATACTGATACCTTCAACTCCAGTTTTGTACCACAGGGATTATTCTAGTGTTTCCCCTTTGCTTATTTGTAATTTCTTTCTCCCACAGTGAGAAACCTGACTCTCATTCTCTACACTATATTTATGTGTTTATTAGACATATATAGTAGTTGCCAAATTGCTAACCCATACTCCTGTGAGAAACAAATTTACCAAATAGAATACAGTGTTTGTGTACAGTTATTTTTATCTTGATTCTCACATTATCCAGCCAAAATGCTTTTTTCCAAAGTTAGTTGTCAGGTCTTTTCTTCTGTATATCCCCATCAGTCTACTGTGCCATTTCATTTGTACCACAGTTAGATTCATTTTGTCACAGTTCACATTCCATCTTGGGTTTCCCTGATACCCTGGTTGTTTGCATTTAATTTATATACAGTAAAATTCATTCTTTGTGTTGTACAGTTTTGTGGATTTTGAAAAATGCATAGAGTCACATACCTACCAACAGCAGTTCTGTGACCACCCACCCCCGCCTAATTTTTTTGTGCTGCCACTTTGTAGTCAGCCTCTCTCCCCAGCCCCAAATCCTGGCAACCCTTAATGTGTGTTCTATCCCTTTAGTTATTAGCCTTTTCCAGAATATCATATACATGGAATCATATAATATGTAGCCTCTTAGGTCTGGCTTCTTTTTAGCAAAATACATTTTAAGTTTCATCCATTTTGTTGCATAAATCCTTAGTTTGTACCTTTTTGTTGCTGAGTAGTATTCTATTATAGGTACACAATTTGCTTATTCATTTATCTGTTGAGGGACATCTAGGTTGTTTGCAGTTTCAGTCAATCGTGAATAAAGCTACTATGTTTACATAAAGGGTGTGTGTGTGTGTGTGTGTGTGTGTGTGTGTGTACATAAGTTTTCATTTCACTTGAGTGAATATCTAGGAGCAGGATTATGGACCTTATTTTAAGTGTATAGTTAACTTTATAAGAAACTGTTAAACTGTTTCCAAGTGAATGTACAATTTTGCATTCCTGCCATCAATATATAAGAATTTTTGCTGCTCTGCATCCTTGTCAGCACTTGATATTGTGCAGTATATTTTTGCCTTTTATCTGTTCTAATATGTGTGTGTAGTAGCATCTTGTGTTTTTCTGATGACTTATAATGTTGAGCACCTTTTCATATGTCATCCTTATATGTTTGTGAAAAGGTAGCTGGTCTCTTTTATTTCTCTGTATTTTCTTCTTTTGTGATCAGCCAGGTAGATAGTCTTTCCAATATCTTTTTGATCAAATTAGCTGCCATTATCTCTGACTATTTGGCTATGCTTTATAATAAAATACACATTTTCATAATGAGTTTTGGTTATCTGTACCTATTCCAAGGGAATGTATGTATAGTTTTATATAGCTGAGTATTTGAATAATTTTATTGTTGTCTAAAACTAGATTGCATTATAGGAATCTATCCAAAGGTTACATCTGTGACTGAAAAAACATGTAAGACAAGACAAAGTGTAATAAATGCTGCTAGTGCCGAAGATTGGCATTGGGTTGACAAATGTTACTTTAGAAAAATAAATTTTAGGGTCTTTGGTGAGATCTTTTCATCTTTGGGTATCAAATGAACAAAGAAACCTGATACTCTCTTGGGATATCTGTCAAAAAGAACAAACTTTGGTATGTTCTTACAACTAAGCAGTTAATATTAGGTGAAAGAGATAAGAAATGAATGATTTTAAACTTGGGCTACTTTATATAAACATTTAAACTAGCAACTTAAAATACTTAGGACTTATATTTAGTTCTGTCAGAATGGAATGAAGACATAGCAAGTTTCAGTGGTAGTTTTCTACCCTATTGAAGCCTGATATTTACTATTTCTTTTTGTAAAGACCTATGTTTAACTAAACCATTAGAATATGTGTAGGGATGCCACATTATTTAATTAGGCCTTTCTATTTGTTTGCTGTATAACAAATAGAGAGTTATACAGCAAACTGTATAACTGTTGTATAGTTCTTGCCCTTTTAAGAACTTACTATATTACATAAAATAATATGCCTAGATTTGGAAAACACTATATGCCTTAAAGGATAGCATTACTGTCACATTATGTGGGTAATTATGATTGATTCTGTTGATAATTCTAATTAGCTAAGTGAGTTCCCTATTTCGGTAGGAAATTATTTCCTTTTTCAGTAGGAGAAAGCCAAACGAAACAGTGTTTAATTTACATATTCAGATTCTGAAAATAACTTTAGTATTAGAAGTCATTACAGTTATTACATATGGGAAGATGACCTTTTCTGCTTTAGAGTAAGCATACCTCTTTAAATGTCCTATTTAATAGTGTGATCACATGACTGATATTTCTAATGGCTAAACCCAGTATTGTTATTATGATGATGATGATGACAGTCTTTGATTTAAACCAAAGCCATTATAGAAAGGTCTGCCCTTTCCAATATAAAACTTATAAAACATGTATATATGTAACTTATGTATATATAACTTACATTAATGGCTGCTGTAGTCATTGTATATATCTTACATTGTTGTCCCTTCTCAGGCCCTATTTGTAAATGAGATGTATTTTTTGTTTGTTTTTTATTGATCCTTATTCCTAGAAATGTAAATGAGATGTAAATAAGACAAACTGTTTTCCAAGCCTTGTAAAAGTAGAAAAATTACTATATGTACATATATTACAAATATATATTTTATTTATTTTTTCCCTTCTCCTGAAAAGCAGAAAAAGAAACAAAGAATGTGGGTTTTATCTATAAGGCCTTGATAGCAGCCTACTTCCTTGTTTATAGGAGACTAATAAGGTGAACTTTGTGACTTCAGTTGAGTATGCTTTAGAACCTGAAACATAATAAAGTGGCACCTGCTAGCAGTTTTGCATGTATGACAGTTGACATTATCAATTTCACTTTCATTGTTGAAATCAGCACTTCTGAAATTGGGGTATTGAAGAAGGATGGAATTTAACTTCGTTTGAACAGCTGTTCTTTGGTCGACTCTGACTCAGGCACTTTGTTTCCTTATTATTTTATTTTATCCTCAAATTTAATCCTCACAATTTATTTAATTTTCACAATTAGCCTACAAAGGAGGCGTGATTACACACATTTTTACAAACAAAATTTATTCGAAGGAGCCCAGGCTGGGCTCAGTGGCTCACGCCTGTAATCCCAGCACTTTGGGAGGCCGAGGCGGGCAGATCATGAGGTCAGGAGTTTGAGACCAACCAAACCAACATGGTGAAACCCTGTCTCTACTAAAAATACAAAAATCAGCTGGGCGTGTTGGTGCGCACCTATAATCACAGCTACTCAGGAGGCTGAGGCAGGAGAATCACTTGAACCCAGGAGGCGGAGATTGCAGTGAGCTGAGAATGTGCCATTGCATTCCAGCCTGGGTGACAGAGTGAGACTCTGTCTCAAAAAAAAAAAAAAAGAAAATTCACACTTTTATCAACTATACTATGTCGATTCTTCTAAGATTAGAAAAGTAGGCCGGGCATGGTGGCTCATTCCTGTAATCGCAGCATTTTGGGAAGCCAAGGCGGGTGGATTTCTTGAGCTCAGGAGTTCAAGACCAGCCTGGGCAACATGGCAAAACCCCATCTCTGCCAAAAACAAAAAATTAGCTGGATGTAGTGGTGCACGCCTATAGTCTCAGCTACCTGGGAGGCTGAGTCTGGAGGATTGCTTGAGCCTGGGAGGCAGAGGTTTCAGAGAGCCAAGATGGAGCCACTGCACTTCAGCTTGGCTGCTAGAGTGAGACCCAGTCTCAAAAAAGAAAACAAACAGAAAAAAAAAGTAATGAGAATTATTAGAAAATCTCCCTAAACTTAAGCCTCTGGGAGGGAAACTAATAATTAGACAAGACTCAAATTTCAACCTTATGTAGTATTTTTCTCAGCCTCACGGGGCTTCACTTTTGGAAAACCTGTTTTATGTGTGTTATATAAGAGAACTGTCAGCATAATACCTGTTAATGCTAATCATATGGCTAAATATCCATTCGATATCTTGGAAAAGATTAATAACATTACTGATCATTGTTTTCTTGGAAACAAATTATCTGTGAATCAGAAATAATACACATATCTGCATTGATGTTAGCAGTAAAAATACTCATCTCAAAAATTTAACACTGCAAATGTAACTTTCTGATAGTCCAGTTAAACACTTAAAATGATACTTAGTATAATATTTGCAAAACAAGTTCATATAGCTAAAAATAATGCTTTTAAACTGTTTTGTCAATAAACTCATTTTATGGTAGATCAGTAAATTCTATTTGCATAGTGATTAAACTGTCTTTATCTTAATGGTATTGATAGTAATGTAATGTTATACTGTGAACATTAATAACTTCATGTAGAATTGTCAGTTATAAGGGTTTTTCTTAACATTTGTGTTATATTGTCAGTCTTATTGTACATTTATTATAAATTTATCTGTGGTCCAGTCATTAGTTACTTAGTATTTATTTCTAGCATATTATTGTCAAATCAATAAAATATAGAGCATGTTTCAAGGATAATGAAATTGTATGGATAGTTGTTTCGGTGTATGTAAGCAGTCAAACTGTAGATTTTGTGTTGAAAAGGTGATAAATGTTAGTTGACATTTGGTAAGGAAAAAGTCCAATAATTCTTTTATAACAGTATTTCTTTTATAACATCCCAGGGTAAAGTATGTTGTAATACTAAGTAGTATATATAAAAGTAGTATCTGAGCCTGTGTATTTATTTCAGTGTTATAAGTAGAACAACAAAGTTAGAAAGCTGCAGTGGAAAGCAGAGCCTTCGTAAGTAATCACAAGACTTGGACCTAGTGTTGGTGCAGCCAGAACTAGTTGTGTGACTTTGGACAAGTCATTAAACTCTAGATCTTATTTTGTTGTTGTTGTTGTTTACAAATAAACTAGTTGGACTATGGTTTTTAAGATTATTGCCAGTTCTGTGATTCTTTTTTGTTTTCAATTGTTTAAATTGTGTTAAAATACACATAATATAAAATTTACCATCTTAACTATTTTTAAGTATATAGTTCAGTGGTATTAAATACATTCATAATGTTATGCATCCATTTCCATTACTCTTTCAATCTTGTAAACCTGAAGCTCTGTACTAATTAATCAATAACTCCCCAGTTTCCCCTTCCCCCACTCCCTGGCAACCACCAATCTACTGTCTGTCTGTATGATTTTGAGTAAGTACCTCATACAAATAGAATTATAGTATTAGTGGTTTTGGTGACTAGTTTATTTCACTTAGTATAATGTCCTCAAGGTTCATCTATGTTGTAACATAAATCATAATTTCCTTTCTTTTTAAGGCTGAAAAATATTTTGTTGTATGTATATACCACATTTTACTTATGCATTCCATTGATACACTCTTGGGTTGCTTGCACATTTTGGCTGTTGTTAATAATGCTGCTGTGAACATGGGTGTACCAATATTTCTTCAAGAGCCTGTTTTAAATTGTTTGGGGATATACTGAGAAGTGGAAGTGTTGGATCATATGGTAAACTCTATTTTGAATTTTTTGAGAAGCTGTCATACTGTTTTCCACAGTGGCTGTACCATTTTGTTTTTCTTATTTTTTAAATTTATTTTTCTTTCTTTTATACAAACCTGCACATGTAAGTGGCTGTACCATTTTACATTCTCATCAACACTGCACAAGAGTTCCAATTTCTTTACATCCTTGTCAGCACTTGTTATTTTCTGTTTTCTGATGGTAGCCATTATAATGGGTATGAGGTAGTATCTCATTGTAGTTTTGATTTGTGTTCATTAATGTTTACTGATGTTGAGCATCTTTTTATGTGTTACTTGGCCAGTTATGTGTATATTCTTCAGTGAAATGTCTATTCAAGTTTTTTGCCCATTTTTGAATTGGGTCGTTTGCTTTTTGTTGTTGAGTTTTAGAAGTTATCTGTACATTCTGGATATTAATCCCTTATCAGATATATAATTTGCAAATATTATCTCCTATTCTGTGAGTTGCCTTTTTACTCTGCTGATATTGTCTTTTGATGCACAACATTTTATATTTTTCATGAAGTCCAAATTGTCTTTCTCTTGTTGCTTGTGATTTTGAGTAATATCCAGGAAATCATTACTAAATCCAGTATTGTGAAGCTTTTGCCCTGTTTCCTTCTAAGAATTTTATAGTTTTAGAATTTATGTTTAAGTCTTTCATCTATTTTTACATATGGTAAGGATCCAACTTCACTCTTTTGCATATGGAGATCCAGTTTTCCCAACACCATTTGTTGAAAAGACAAATTATTCCCTTTTGGGTGGTCTTGCCACCCTTGTCAGAATTATTTGATTATATATTTGAGGGTTTATTTTGGGCCCTCTAGTGTATTCCATTGGTCTATATGTCTGTGTCAGTACTATACTGTTTTGATCATTCTAACTTTTGAAATCAGAAAATGTGAATCTTCCAACTTGGTTCTTTTTCAAGATTGTTTTGGCTATTTGAGGTCCCTTGAGATTCCATGTGGATTTTTGGATAGGTTTTTCTATTTCCATGAAAAACATGTCATCAGGATTTTGATAGTGATTGCATTGGATCTGTAGATTACTTTATGTAGTGTTGACATTTTAACAATATTATGTCTTCCAATACATGAACGTGGGATATGTTTTCTCTTCTTTAATTTTTTTCAGTAGTGTTTTGTAATTTTCATTTTACATGTCTTTTACCTCCTTGGTTAATTTCTAAGTATATTATTCTTTTTGATGCTATAATAAATGGAATTACTTTTGTCATTTTATTTTCAGATTATTCCTTGTTACTATATAGAAGTTAATTTTTAAAAAATTAGGCCAGGCACGGTGACTCATGTCCATAATCCCAGCACTTTGGGAAGCTGAGGTGGGTGGATCACCTTAGGTCAGGAGTTCAAGACCAGCCTGGCCATCATGGCGAAACCCCATCTCTACTAAAAATACGAACATTAGCTGAATGTGGTGGTGGGCACCTGTAATCCCAGCTACTTGGAAGGCTGATGCAGGAGATTCGCTTGAACCTGGGAGGCAGATGTTGCAGTGAGCTGAGATCACGCCATTGCATTCCAGCCTGGGTGACAAGAGTGAAACTCCATAAAAAATAAAATTAAATTAAAAGGCTTTATTGAGATATATTTCATATACCATAAAATTTACTGATTTAAAATGTACAGTTCAGTGGTTTCTAGAATATATAGAATTGTGCAGTCATTACCACAGTCTAACTTTAGAACATTTCAACTGTTCAGAAAGAAATGTTGTACACATTAGCACTCATTCCTGCTTCTGTGCATCTCACCCCGTGCTTCACTATAGCTCCAGGCCACTGCAAATCTACTTTCTGTCTCCCTGGATTTTCCTGTTCTAGGCATTTCACATAAAAGCAGTCAGACAATATGCAGTCTCTTATGACTGGATTCTTTCACTTAACATAATATTGACAAGGTTCACTCATATTACAGCATTTTTATATATATTTTTATAGATTCAGGGGGCACATGTGCACTTCTATTACGTGCCTATCTTGTGCAGTAGTGAAGTCTGGGCTTTTACTGAACCTAGTAATAGTGAATGGTGTTCCTAGTAGATAATTTTTCAGGTCTCACTTCCTTACTGCTCTGCCCTGTTTTGGAGTCCCCAGTGTCTATTAGACCCTTCTGTATGTTCATGTATACCCATTGTTTAGCTCCCACTTATACACGAGAACATGTAGCAATTGGTTTTCTTTTTCTGAGTTAATTCACTTAGGCTAATGGCCTCCACCTCTATCCGTGTTATATTGCAGCATTTTTAAGCAGCCGAATAATCTTCTAAAATTCATTTTTAAGGCTGAATAGTATCCCATCGTATGGCTATACCACATTTTATTTATTAATTTATCAGTGACAGGCATTATGTTGCTTCTAGTTTTTGAATAATGCTGCTATGAACCATGTATGTACAAGTTTTGGTAGGAAGACACATTTTCATTTGTTCTGGGTATATATCTAGGAGTGGAATTGCTGGATTATATGGTAGCTATGTGTTCAACTTTTAGAGGAACTACCAGATGTGTTCTAAAGTGGCTGCACTGTTTTACATTCCAACCGGCAAAAATGAGGATTCCAATTTCTTTAAATTCTCATCATCACTTTAAAAAAAACTTTATTTTTTAACTTTTATTTTAGGTTCAAGGGGTACCTGGGCAGATTTGTTACATGGATAAATTGCATGTCACTGAGGCTTGTTGTATGAATGATCCCATAACCCAGGTGGTGAGCACAGTTCTCAATAGGTATGTTCCAAGCCATTTTCCCCTCCACGCTCCCCGCTTAAGCAGTCCCCAGTGTCTGTTTTTCCTATCTTTGTGTACGTGTGTATTCAATGTCTGGCTCCCACTTATAAGTGAGAACATGTGGTATTTGGTTTTCTGTTCCAACACTAGTTCACTTATGATAATGAATTCCAGCTGCATCTATATCGCTGTAAAGGACATGATTTCATTCTTTTTTATGGCTGTATAGTATTCCATGGTATATATATACTACATCTTCTTTATCCAGTTCACCATTGATGGGCATTGTGGTTGATTCCTGTCTTTGCTATTATAAGTACTACTGCATGTGTCTTTTTGGTAGAACAATTTATTTTCCTTTGGGTATATACCTTACTGTGGGATTGCTGGATTGAATGGTTGTTCTACTTTAAGTTATTTGAGAAATCTCCACACTGCTTTCCACAGTGGCTGAACTAATTTATATTCCCACCGGCAGCATATAAGTGTTTCCTTTTCTCCACAACCTCACCAGCATCTGTTGTTTTTTGACTGTTTAGTAATAGCCATTCTGACTACTATGAGATGGTATCTCATTGCAATTTGTATTTGCATTTCTCTAATGATTAATGATGATCATTTTTTCATATATTTGTTGGCTGCGTGTATGGTTTCTTTTGAGAATTTTTGTTCATGTCTTTTGCCCATTTTTTAAATGGGTGATATGGTTTGGCTGTGTTTCAACCCAAAATCTCATCTTGAATTATATTCTGAATTATAATCACCACATATTGGGGCTCAGAAGACAGGAAGATATGGGAAAGTTTGGAACTTCCTAGAGACTTGTTGGATGGTTTTGACCAAAATGCTGATAGTGATATGGCTGAGGTAGTCTCAGATGGCGATAAGGAACTTGTTAGAAATTGGAGTAAAGGTCACTCTTGCTATACAAAGAGACTGGTGGCATTTTGCCCCTGCCCTGGAGATGTGTGGAACTTTGAACTTGAGGGAGATGATTTAGGGTATCTGGTGAAAGAAATTTCTAAGTGGCAAAGTCTTCAAGAGGAAGCAGAGCATAAAAGTTTGGAAAATTTCAACCTGAAGATGCAATAGAAAAGAAAACCCCATTTTCTGGGGAGAAACTGTAGCTGGCTGCAGTTAAGTAACCAGGAGCCAAATGTTAACCACCAAGACAGTGGGGAAAAGGTCTCAGGACATGTCAGAAACCTTCATGGCAGACTCTCCCAGCACAGGCCCAGAGGCCTTGGAGGGAAAAATGGTTGCATGGGCTGGGCTCTTCTGTTCTACGCAGCCTCGGGATGTGGTGTCCTGCATCCCAGCTGCTTCAGCTCCACCCGTGGCTAAAGGGAGCAAACATACAGCCTCAGGCCGTAGCTTTAGAGGGTACAAGCCCCAAGCCTTGGTGTCTTACACATGATGTTGGGCCTGTGGATGTACAGAAGTCAGTAATTGAGGTTTGGGAACCTCTGCCCTAGATTTCACAGGATGTATGGAACCACCTGGATGTCCAGTTATAAGTTTGCTGCAGGGGCAGAGCTCTCATGGAGAACCTCTGGTCAGTCAGTGCAGAAGGGAAATATGGGGTCAGAGCTCCCACACAGAGTCCCCACTGGGCCACTGCCTAGTGGAGCTGTGAGAAGAGGGCCACTGTATTCCCAACCAGAGAATGGTAGGTACACCGACAGCTTGCACTTTGTACCTGGAAAAGCTGCAGGCACTCAATGCCAACCTGTGAAAGCCATCAGGAGGGGGGTTGTATACTGCAAAGCCACAGGGGTGGAGCTACTCAAGGCCATGGGAGCCCACCTTTTGTATCAGTGTGACCTGGATGTGAGACATGGAGTCAAAGGAGATTATTTTGGAACTGTAAGATTTAATGACCGCCTTATTGGATTTTGGACTTGCATGGGGCCTGTAGCCCTTTTGTTTTGGCCAATGTCTCCTGTTTGGAATGGGTGTATTTACCCAGTGCTTGTACCCCCATTATATCTAGGAAGTAACTAATTTTTTATTTTACAGGCTCATAGGCAGAAGGGACTTGCCTTGTCTTAGATGAGACTTTGGACTTGGACTTTTGGGTTAATGCTGGAATGATTAAGACTTTAGGGGACTATTGGAAAGGCATGATTGTGTTTTGAAATGTGAGGACATGACATTTGGGAGGGGCCAGGGGCAGAATGATATGGTTTGGTTGTGTTCCCACCCGAAATCTCATCTTCAATTGTAATCTGAATTATAATCCCCAGGTGTAGTGGGAAGGCCCTTGGGGGAAGTGATTAGATCATGGCTGCGATCCCCCCATGCTGTTCTCATGATAGTGAGTGAGCTCTCATGAGATCTAATGACTTTGTAAGGGGCTTTCCCCTCTTCACTCATTCTTTTCTCTCCTGCCACCTTGTGAAAAAGGACTTGTTTGCTTTCCCTTCTGCCATGACTGTAAATGTCCTGAGGCCTCCCCAGCCCTGCAGAACTGTGAGTTAAACCTGTTTCCTTTATAAATTACCCAGTCTCAAGTATGTCCTTATAGCACTTGAGAATGGAGTAATACAATGGGGTTATTTGGTTTTTGCTTGCTGATTTGTTTAAGTTCGTTATAGATTCTGGGCATTTAGACCTTTATTGGATGCATAACTTGTGAATATTTTCTCCCATTCTGTAGTTTGTAGTTTACTTTGTTGATAATTTCTTTTGCTATGCAGAAGCTCTTTAGTTTAATTAGGTCCCACTGGTCAATTTTTGTTTCTGTTGCAATTGCTTTTGGGGACTTAGTCATAAATTATTTGCTAAGACCAATATCCAGAATGAATGGTACTTCCTCGATTTTCTTCTAGATCTAGATCTAGCCCTTTTGTTTTGGCCAATTTCTCCCATTTGGAATGGGTTTTTTTTTTTTTTTTTTTGCTTAGGATTGCTTTTGGTGATTTATTGTTTTAGGTCATACATCTAAGTCTTTATCTTGAGTTAATGTTTGTATATGGTGAAGGGAAGGGGTCCAGTTTTAACCTTGTGCCTATAGCTGGCCAGTTATCACAGCGCCTCTTATTGACTAGGGAGTCCTTTCCCCCATTGTTTATCAACTTTGTCTGGGTTTATTTCTGGTTCTCTATCCTGTTCCATTGGTTGATGTGTCTGTTTTGGTACCAGTACCATGCTGTTTTGGTTACTATAATCTTGTAGTATAGTTTGAACTCAAGTAGTATAATGCCTCTGGCTTTGTTCTTTTTGCTTAGGATTGCTTTGGTGATTTGAGGTCTTCTATGGTTCTATGTGAATTTTAAAATAGTTATTTGTCTAATTCTGTGAAAAATGACATTGATAATTTGATAGGAATAGCATTAAAACTGTAAATTGCTTTAGGTAGTACAGCTGTTTTGACAATATTCTTTCATCTATGAGCATGGAATGTTATTCCATTTGTTTGTGTCATCTCATTTCTTTATTTGGTATTTTGTAATTCTCAGTCTTTTACTTCCTTGGTAAGCTGTATTCCTAGGTATTTTATTCTTTTTGTGGCTATTGTACATGGTTTTATGCACTTAATTCGACTCTAAGCTTGGACATTATGGGTGTATAGAAATGTACTAATATTTGTGCATTGATTGTGTATCCTGAAACTTTACTGGAGTCGTTTGTCAGTTCTAGGAGCCTTCTGGTAGAGTCTGTAGGGTTTTCTAGGTATAGAATTATATAGTCTGTTAAGAGAGATAGTTTGACTTCCTGTCTCCCTTTTTGGATACCTTTTATTTCTTTCTCTTGCCTGATTGCTCTGGCTAGGACTTCCAGTACTGTATTGAATAGGATTGGTGAGAGTGGGCATCCTTTTTATGTTTCAGTTCTCCAGGGGAATGCTTCCAACTTTTGCCCTTTCAGTATGATGTTGGTTGTGGGTTTGTCATATATGGCTCTTATTTCCTTGAGAGTCACGTTCCTTTAAGTGCCTAATTTGTTGAGGGTTTTCGACATGAAAGGATGTTGAATTTTATTGAAGGCCTTTTCTGTGTCTGTTGAGATGATCATGTCCTTTCTGTTATAAACTCTGTTTATGTGGTGAATCACATTTATTGATTTGCCTATGTTGAACCAACCTTGCATCCCAAGAATAAAGCCTACTTGATTGTGGTGAATTAACTTTTTGATGTGCTGCTGGTTCAGTTTGCTAGTATTTCATTGAGAATTTTTGTGTCTGTATTCATCAGGAATACAGGTCTGAAGTTTTCTTTTTTCCTTGTGTCCCTGTAGGACTTTTATATCAGAATGATAATAGCTTCAGAGAATGAGTTAGAGAGGAGTCCCTTCTCCTCAATTTTTTGGAATAATTTTAGTAGGATTTGTACTACCTCTTCTTTGTCCATCTGGTACAATTCAGCTGTGAATCTGTTTGATCCAGGGCTTCTTTTGATTGGTAGTTTTGTTGTTGTTGTTGTTGTTGTTGTTTTTAATCGCTGATTCAATTTCAGAACCCATTATTGGTCTGCTCAGAATTTTCACTTCTTCCTGGCTCAATCTTAAAAGGCTATGTGTTTCCAGGAACTTATCTATTTATCATGTGTTTTCTAGTTTGTGTGCATAGAGGTGTTCATAATAGTCTCTGAGGGTTTTTGTATTTCTGTGGGGTTAGTTAACGTGTTACCTTTGTCATTTCTGATTGTGTTTATTTGGATTTTCTTTTTTCTTTCTAGCTAGCTGTCTAACAATCTTGTTTAATCTTTTGAAGAACCCACTTTGGTTTCATTGATCTTTTCTATAGATTTTTACATTTCAGCTCTGATTTTGGTTATTTCTTTTCTTCTGCTAGCTTTGGTGTTCACTTACTTTTGTGTTTCCACCTCCTTTAGTTGGGACATTAGGTTGTTAATTTGAGATCTTTGTAATTTCTTGATGTAGGTATTTGTCACTCTAAACCTTCCTCTTAACAGTGCTTTAGCTGGCTGAGTGCGGTGGTTCACGCCTGTAATCTCAGCACTCTGGGAGGCCAAGGCGGGCAGATCACGAGGTCAGGAGTTCAAGGCCATCCTGGCCAACATGGTGAAACCCCGTCTCTACTAAAAATAGAAAAAATAAGCTGGGCATGATGGCAGGTGCCTGTAATCTCAGCTACTCAGGAGGTTGAGGGAGGAGAATCGCTTGAACCCTGGAGGCGGAGGTTGCAGTGAGCTGAGATCGTACCACACTCCAGCCCAGGTGACAGAGCAACACTCCATCTCAAAAACAAAAACAAAACAATGCTTTAGCTGTTTCCCAAATATTCTGGTATGTTGTGTCTTTGTTTTCATTAGTTTCAACTAACTTTGTGATTTCTGCCTTAATTTTGTTCTTTACCCAAAAGTCATTTCAGGTCAGTTTGTTTAACTTCCATGTAATTGTATGGTTTTGATAGATCTTTTTGGTATTGACTTCTTTTGGTATTGTGCTGTGGTCTGAGAGTCTGGTTGGCATGGTTTCGATTTTTTTGAATTTGTTGAGACTTTATGATCCAGCATGTGGTGAATCTTTTAGAGTATGTGCTGTGTGTAGATAAGAAGAATGTACATTCTATTGTTGGATGGAGTGTTTTGTAGATGTCTACTAGGTCCAATTGGTCAAGTATCGTGTTTAAGTCCAGCATATCTTTGTTTGTTTTCTGCCCTGATGATCTGTTCAACGCTGTCAATGGTTTTTTTTTTTTTTTTTTTTTTTTTTAAGTCCCCCAGTCTTATTGTGTGGTTGTCTAAATCTCTTTGTAGATCTCTAGAACTTGTTTTATGAATCTGAGTGCTCCAATGTTTAGTGTATATATATTAAGGATAGTAAGGATAGTTAAGTGTTCCTCTTGTATTGAGCCTTTTATCATTATGTAATACTCTTTCTTTGTCCTTTTTGATCATAGTTTTAAAGTCTGTTTTATATGATATAGGAATAGCAACCCCTTCTCTCTTTTTTTCCACTTGCCTGTTATTTCTGTACCCATTTACTTTGAGCCTGTGAGTGTTGTTACTTGTGAGATGGGTCTCTTGAAGACAGCAGACAGTTGGATCCTGCTTCTTTATCCAACTTGCCACTCTATGCCTTTTAAGTGGAACATTTAGCCCATTTACGCTCAGATTCAATATTGGTATGTGAGGATTTGATCTTATTGTGCTATTGGCTGGTTGTTATGTAGACCTGATTGTATAGTTGCTTTATAGTGTCAGTAGGCTATGTGCTTAAGTGTGTTTTTGTGATGGCAGGTATTGTTCTTTCATTTCCATGGTGTTTGTTTTTTTTTTTTTTTTTTTTTTTTTTTTTTTTTTTTTTTTAGACGGAGTCTCACTCTGTCACCCAGGCTGGAGTACAGTGGCACGATCTCCGCTCACTGCAAGCTCTGCCGCCTCCCAGGTTCACGCCATTCTCCTGCCTTAGCCTCCCGAAGCTGGGACTACAGGCGCCCACCACCACGCCCGGCTAATTTTTTTGTTTGTATTTTTAGTAGAGATGGGGTTTCACCGTGTTCGCCAGGATGGTCTCGATCTCCTGACCTCATAATCTGCCCGCCTCAGCCTCTCAAAGTGCTGGGATTACAGGCGTGAGCCACCGCGCCTGGCTCATTTCCATGTTTAGCACTCCCTTTAGGATCTCTTGTAAAGCAGGTCTAGTGGTAATGAATTTAGCATTTGCTTGTCTGAGAATAATTTAATTTCTTCTTCACTTATGAAACTTAGTTTGGTTGGATATGAAATTCCAATTTCTTCTGTCTTCTAAGGTTTCTGATGAAAGGTGTGCTGTTAGCCTGATGGAGTTCCCTTTGTAAGTGACCAGCCTCTTCTCTCTAGCTCCCTTTAAAGTTGTTTCTTTCATGTGGACCTTGGAGAATCAGATGACTGTGTTTTGAGGATGATTGTCTTGCATAGCAATCTCACAGAGGTTCTCTGAATTTCTTGAATTTGCATGTCAGTGTCTCTAGTGAGACTGAGATTTTCCTGGACTATATCCTCAAGTATGTTTTCCAAATTGCTTGCTCTCTCTCCACTTTCAGGAATGCCAATGAGTCATAGGGTTGGTCTCTTTATATAATGCCATATTTCTTGGAGGTTTTGGTCATTTTAAAAAATATTTTTTATTTCTGTCTGACTGTGTTACTTCAAAGGAGCAGTATTCAAGCTCTGAGATTCTTTCTTCAGCTTGGTCTATTCTGTTTTTAATGCTTCCAGTTTTATTTTGAAATTCCTGTAGTGAATTTTTCATTTCTGGAAGTTCAGTTTAGTTCTTTCTTAAAATGGTTATGTCATCTTTTAACTCTGGGATCATTTTACTGCTTTCCTTGGATTGGGTTTCAACCTTGTTTTATATCTTGATGAGATTCCTTGCCATCTAGATTCTGAATTCTTTGTCTGCCATTTCAGCCATTTCAATCTGGTTAAGAACCATTGTCAGGGAGCAAGTATGATCATTTGGAGGTAAGAATATGCTCTGGCTTTTAGAGTTGCCAGAGTTGTTGTGCTGGTTCTTTCTCATTGGTGAGGGCTGATATTCATTTTTCCTTTGAAGTTGCTGTTCTTTGAATGGGACTTTTTGTTTTTATGATTTTTATTGCCCTGAGGGTTTGACTGTGGCACAAGTTGCATGTGGTTGAATGGCTTTGTTTCTGAATGCTTTCAGAGGGCCAAGGTTCAGCTTTACACTCACGGGCTGTATGCTCTAACTCTGGGTGGCCTGGACCAAGTCCACAGCTTTGTCCACTGGTCCCTTGAGGCTGAGCCAGGCTCACTAGAGGGGCTGAGGTACTCCCAGGCTGCTGACAACAGCATCCCATAAGGTATGGCAGCACGGGTCCATGGGCTTAAGTGCTCCTGTGGGAGCACTGCAGGTGGGAGGCATTCTGGCAGGGGCACCGTGGGTGGGAGGCAGGGGTGGTGGAGGCACCACGGGCAGGAAGTGCTCCAGCAGGGTAGTTGAGGCTGTGCTGTGTGTAGGCACGTCCAGACAGGGACTATGAGAGGGGCTAGTGGACAGCAGGGTGCACAGATCAGGCTTACCCTGGTCCCACAGGAAAGAAAGCCCTGTTCTCTCCTGGTCTGGCAGCTTACACAGGTCAGAGCCACTCCTTCCTAAGGAGCTGTTTAGGGCCTGGAACATATCTTGGCACTTGGCAACCCTGTGTGGGGGTTCCCAGTTTCCTCCCCCTTCAGTCCTGGCATCTGGGTCATCTCTCTAACCTCTTTCAGTTTGATATCTCAGATGATCTGTCTGGATTATGCTGATTTAGTTGAATCTCTGGTCTATCTCAGTGGGAGAAGTTATTTCTAGCTATGTCTAGTCAGCCATCTTGTTTGGGTCCTCTGCAACTGATTTTTGTTCATATCCTGCTCCTTTGCTGAATTCATAGTTGATTTTTTTTTTATAGTGAAAGGTTTAAAATAATTTCACATTCCCTTTTGTGTATTTTCTATAGCTACTTTCTTTGTGGTTACCATGGGATTACAATTAACATCCTAACATCCTAGGTTATAACTCTTGAATTTGAAGTTATAAAAGTTTAACTTCAATAACATCCAAAAATCCTGCTCATCTACAGCTTTATTCCCACACCTGTCAGTTGTTGGTGTCACAAATTACATCCTTATACATTATGTACCCACAATCAAACTCTTAAATGCATTAGTCTCTTAGGTTGTATAGAAAACAAAAAGTGAAGCTACAAACCATTATTACAATGATAGTAGGTTTTGTAATTGCCCATGTAGTTACCTTTATTGGGATACTTATTTCTGGTGTTCTTTCATTTTACCTTATAGATTTCCCTTGATTATTTCTTGCAGGGTAGGTCTAGTGGTAATGAATTCCTTCAGCTTTTGTTTATCTAGGAGTATCTTAATGTCTTCTTCACCTTTGAAGGACACTTTTGCTGGATATAGGATTCTTGGTTGACAGATTTTTTTGTTTGTTTGTTTGTTTTCCTTCTAGCACATTGAATATGTCAACCCACTGCCTCTGGCCTCCAAAGTTTCTGAGGAGAAACATGATGATAACCTTCTTGAGAATCCCTTGTATATGATAAGTCTCTTTCTTACTGATTTTAAGATCCTCACTTTGTCTTTGACTTTTGATAGTTTCATTATACCATATCCCAGTATGGGTCTCTGAGTTCATGCCACTTGGAGTTTGTTGAGCTCCTGGGATGTTTATTATAGTCATGTCCTTCATCAAACTTTGGAAGTTTTTCATCATTATTCATGTACTCTCCTTGCCTATTTCTCTTTTCTCCTCCTGAAACTCCCACAATGTATATACTCATCCAATTGTTGGTGTCCCACAGATCTCTTAGATTCTCTTCATTTTTCTTCAGTCTTTTTTTTTTTCTGTTCCTCAGAGTCATAGTTGCAATTGTCCTATCTTGAAGTTAGCTGATTCTTCAGCCTGCTCAGATATGCCTTTGAATCTATATAGTGAATTTTTCATTTTGTACTTCTCAGCTCCAGAATTTCTTTTTGGTTCCTTTTTAGGTTCTGTATCTCTATTGATATTTATACGTTGTTTCTACATCATTTCCTTGATTCTATCTGCTTCTTCCTTCAGTTATTTGCACATCTTTAAGACAGCATTTTAAGAGCTATGGTAGATTTGCCATCAGGTCTTTTTCAAGGACAATTTCTGTGATTTTTTTTTTTTTTTTTTTTTGCCTTTGAATGTACCATACTTTCCTGTTTCTTTGTATGCCTTGTGATTTTGTTGTTGTTGTTGTTGAAAACTAGACGTTTAAATCTATTAATATGATAAGCCTGGAAATCAGATTTTCTCCTTTCACTAGCGCTTCTAGGGCTTGTTGTTTTAGTATTATTTTTTGTTTATTGTTTTTGGTTTTTGTAGACTAGGTAAGGAAACAAGGATCAGCGTATGTCAGGGATAGAAATATAAACTTAAGGTCTTCCCAGGTATTTTCTTTGCATCTTTTCCTGGGCATGCATGATCATTTTCCAGTTTTGTCCATATTTACAGTTGTTTTTGAATGTCCCAGTCTTTAATGTCTGGCTCCCAAAAGGAGAAAAAGAGAAAAATAAATACAGGAAGAAAAATTGGCTGTGGCCCTTTAAGTTCCCTGGAAGTCATTTCAGAGGAGCAGGGGGAGCTCTTGCAACACTGGGAGGAGGTGCAACAACCATGGCTGGCAGCCTCTTTGACTACACCCATGTGATCTTTGGCAACAATCAGTGATCAGAGTACAGATCTCCATATTTGGAGCATGAGGTCCTTTTTGCCCTCGCAGGCTCCTGCAAGCTGAGTACAAACTGCTCCACGAGCACATGCACAGCTGCCTGCCAGGGAGCTAGGAGTGGAGGATGGCTTGCTGCAACTGTGTTAAGAGCTGAAAGTGACCCAAATTAATGCACTTTATCATTTAGTCCTTCTCTTGGAAGTTGCAAGCCTTCAGTGGACTACAGAGTTCCAAGATAGTTACTGTAGACAGATTCTGCCAGTGCAGTTGTTGTCTAAGTTGGGAGACAGATTCCTGGTGGTTCCTACTTTGTCATCTTTCTTGAATCCTTCTTTGATTTCTTATGGCAGAAATTATGTTAATAGTAAACCCAACATAAATGATAGAGTTTTTTTGGTTCTTGATAAATCAGGTTTTTGTTTTTTGTGTTTAGAATGGCAGCCCAAGGTAACTCTGCTGGTGGTTTTATGGCTTATGATACTACATATGCCCATAGTGATATAATATGTCTAAAAAGGTATGATTCCTGGCATTAGGAATAAAATACTACATTAGCCAAATATTTTAAAGTTTTTTTTTCTTTTTTGCAGGGCAGAGGTGGGGAGGGGTTAGATTATTCATCTACCCCACACTTGGCATAATAGAGTAAGCCCTTAGGTTTGGGAATGTATGCAGTAAGCTAGGCATCCTTGCATCAGCTCTCATAGAAGTCCCTGTCCTCTTAGTCTTCAGTAAACATTAGGATATACTAGGACTTATATTCTGTACCACAGAGTTCAGCATTCAATTAAATATGGTCTTATATCATAGTCTAAATAATTTGTTAATAATTATAAGGTTTTGAGGGGCAGTTATGCCTCTTGTTTGTACACACAGTGCCTAGTAGGTATTCAGTGAACACTTGTTGATTAGGTCCTCATGTATAAGCAAGAATTTTTTTGTGGAATAGCGAAGGTCTTGAAACTTGAGTAGACATTACACTGAAAGTATGCACAACTTCCTGTGAATTATGTGTAAATTTATAGATTTGAACTTTGACTTGCATACTAAAGATTCTTTTACTGTTTTTAGAGTGGTAGTGCTGATATTTCCTAACATTTACTGAGTACTTTCTCTGTGCCTGGCATCGATCTAAACAATTTACATACATTTCATTTAATACTACTTTATGAAGTATTTTTTACATTCATATAGTATATGAGGAAACTAAGATATAAACAAGTTAAACTTTTTCTTAAAGACACAGAGTTAATAAGTGATAGAGCCAGGATTCAAACCCAGAAAAAAGAGCTAAAAGCCTACATCCTTAACTTCTATGTTATACTGCCTCCCAGTGTTACATATGTGACGTTTCCAATTTTTATTGGACTTAAGGGCCTAAATTCATCAAACTTCACTCCTCTAAACACACACGCGTGCGCGCGCGCGCACACACACACACACCTATTTTAATCCTTTGTTATTAGATACAGTTATTAGACCATCTTGGGGTCATGGCGTTTTCTGTCACTTAAACTACTTACCTTTAGGTGAATTGAGTTAGAATTGAGTATTTGACACAAATACTACTTTTGTTCCAGATATGAACATTTCGAAACTCTATTTCATGAGTAATGAACATGATTTTGGCAATATTCCAAACACTGCTGTTGTTGGAAGTGTTAGGCTAGATAGAATTCTGAGTACTTTTTAAGTTAAATAGACACTGACAAAGGAATATTTTTATAAAGAACTGATAAGCCTTCTGGTCTGTATAAACTCTGTCTGCCCTACAAGTGTACAAATGAGGAAGATAGCAAAATCTGAGAAATGTTATAGTCAATCAGTCACTCCTAAAATGTAGCATTTTTACTTTGTCCATAGTGTTTATTGCAAAACAGCATAGAAATAATGGGGTCTTAAGAGTAAAACTCAGTTGCCAAATAGGAAAGCTTATACTAAAATGGATTCCAATTTCTTAGTGAAAATCAAAACTTGATTGCATAGGAAGTTATAGGAATTTCACGTTCATGCACATCCCTAATCCATAAATCAGGACTTTTTAATATAGATTTCATATCTTCAGCTAGAGTAAGCTTGCTTGCTTGCTTTTTTTTTTTAGAAGTAATCTTGCTCTTGTCGCCCAGGCTGGGGTGCAGTGGCATGATCTTGGCTCACTGCAACCTCCGCCTCCCAGGTTCAAGCGATTCTCCTGCCTCAGCCTCCTGAGTAGCTGGGATTATAGGCTCCCACCACCACACTCAGCTAATTTTTGTACTTTTAATAGAGACAGGGTTTCACTGTGTTGGCCAGGCTGGTCTTGAGCTCCTGACCTCAGATGATCCACCCGCCTCGGCCTCCCAAAGTGCTGGAATTACAGGCGTGAGCCACCACGCCCGGCCAAGAGTGAGCTTTCTAATTAGTATTTTATTGAGTCGGATGTCAGTAGGGAAAAAAAGTGTATGTGTATAAAATATATATAATTATTGCCTAACTAAATCAAGGATGATTTATTGTTTAAATGTAATTTGAGTCAGTGTACCATGTGTAAGAGAGAAATTTTTGCTAAGTCACTAAGATTATGGGGAATATTTGTTACAACCCCAGGCCTAGATTATCCTAATTAATACCCTACAGAAAGGGTATCCAGATAATCATTAGAGACCCCTATTGTATAAAGGGATACTTTGGAGAGAGAACATCAGTATTAGTGAAGCCCTATGATAACTCAAGTCACTCGTCTTAAATATGATTTGTTCAGTGTAGAGCTGATACTGGAGTAGATGTGTCAGAGAAAGCTTTTAAGTATGCACAAAAACACAGTATTTGTTAGAATGAACTGTTAGATAACTAAATCACGAGAGTCATCAACTTTCTTTTTTCATATGACAGAAGAAAAATTAGATAACCTTTTTTGAGTGAATGTTCTGAGCCAAACATAAACCTACTTAGGTATGGGTAAGTAGGGTGTGAGACAGATTTTATTATACTTTAGACTTTTGAAGACAAAATAGCTAATTTTACCAAGTTTTTATGAGCAGCCAGAGATTTTGCCTTTGCTACCTAGTGTTTTTTGTCCAGTCATTCTTTTTTTTTGAGACGGAGTCTTGCTCTGTTCCCCAGGCTGGAGTGCAGTGGCGTGATCTTGGCTCACTACAAACTCCGCCTCCTGGGTTCACGCCATTCTCCTGCCTCAGCCTCCCAAGTAGCTGGGACTACAGGCGCCCGCCACCATGCCCAGCTAATTTTTTTATATTTTTCACTGTGTTAGCCAGGATGGTCTCGATCTCCTGATCTCATGATCTGCCCGCCTCGGCCTCCCAAAGTGCTGGGATTACAGGCATGAACCACTGCACCCAGCCTTGTCCAGTCATTCTTAAAAATCACATGTTAAGTGAGTTGATGGAATATTCCCTGAGCACTTGGCAACATCCTCAGCAAATGCCCTCATTTCATTGTTTTGTTGTTGTTTGTTCTCTAGATCTTAAAGGACTTTTTGATATCTTTATATATGCCTATAAGCTTTTTTCCCATTTAGGATACATGTGTGATTCAGATGTGTGTGTGTGTGTGTGTGTGTGTGTGTGTGTATGTATTTTTTTTTTTTTTTTTTTTTTTTCCTGAAATGGAGTATTGCCCTGTCACTCAGACTGGAGTGCAATGGCACCATCTCGACTCACTGCAACCTCCGCCTCCTGGGTTCAATCAGTTGTGCTGCCACAACCTCCCAAGTAGCTGGGATTACAGGCACACAGCACCACGCCTGGCTAATTTTTGTATTTTTAGTAGAGACAGGGTTTCACCATATTGGCCAGTCTGGTCTCAAACTTCTAACCTTGTAATCCACCCACCTTGGCCTCCGAAAGTGCTGGGATTACAGGCCTGAGCCACCACGCCCAGACTCAGATTTTTATATATACTTTTGGATGGAGTAAAGTAGGCTATTGTCTGAGTAATTATAGTTTCCTTTTATTTGCAAGAAAATAACATAATTTTAATTACTTGAGAGAGAACAGCTTTCTGTGTCCAGTATGTTAATGAGTGAAGCCATAGTGTTAGTCTCGTAGGAGAGTATGGTAGAATAGTCATTAATGTCTTTCTAACAGCTAGTGCTAATCTAGGACTAATACTATGTTCTTAGTAATCAGTGATACTTTCAGGCAGTGGCTCCTAAGATGAGATACAAATTGTGTTATATTACAAAATGCATTCCTAGGAACAAAAGTCTTGATTAGTCACTTGGTTTTATGGGATTGATATGACTACATGAGTCGTGTGTGTGTGTGTGTGTGTGTGTGTGTACATTAATATGTCCATATGTTCTTCCTCCTGAGTTATTTGTCATGAAAATAGATATCATTGAGTTATGCCTTTATTTTCCCAGTTGTCTAAAACATTTCAAGTCCTTTAAAAAAATTGATGCATTGCTTTCTAGTTTTTATTGTTGCAGAGCTTGAAACCATTATAATTCCTAAACTAGCTGTGGCTTCTTACAGGGAAAAAATAAGTGTTTAGAATAGCAGAGTAGAATTTGAGGGGGAAATTATATTCACAGAAATTGTTTATATGTATAATAGAAACAATTAGACAATTAAATAGAAAACAAAAGGGGGAAAAAGCTATTCACACATGGCTTCTCCTCTCAAGGAGCTTATTTTTTGACATAAATGCAACAGCAAGCACATATAAGACATTTATCCTTGAGAGTAAGCTTTTGATCAGTCTAAAGTCATAGACTAAATGAGAATATTTCTGTTTGGTTGGAGAATATGCTGTTTCAGGAGGAGCAGCAGACAGTAGGAAAGGAGCCAAGAATACACGATTGAGAAACAGTGTTCTAACGGTGTAACTTATTGACATTTATTATTAAAGACTGTAGAATATTCATATTTGGGCATTTTAGGATAGTTTCTCATTTTCCTGGAAAGGCTGAAAGAGGGAATACGGGCTTAAAATTTCATAGTCATCTTAAGCGGTTCCTTTCAGAAAAGTATGTTCAGGGTGGGCATATTTAACTTTTGGGTGCTCTATAACCTCTAAGGATTTAGATGTAAAGTATGTGAAAAACATGTAAAAGATTCCATAAAGCCCCCAAAAGTCTTGAAGTTTGACCTCCTCGGTCACTTCTTGTGACTAACATGGAGAAAAGAGAAATCAAAATTGTATTGACTTTATGTTTGTTTTTAGTTTATAAATTCTCTTTGTTTTATCTCTACATTCAGGCTGTGTAAATTTATACCAAGAAACTGCTAGAAAAATTACATTTTAAGTCAAGAAATAGACATTAATAACATACTTGAATGCTTTCTCCCCCCAGACAATAGTAATGGGGGAAACATTGTTGTCATGTCTTCAAATTCAGCATATGTTAAACTTTGCTTCCTAGTGGTGGAGTTTCAGCCCTAAGGAAAAAGAACAGTCTCTATCCTTATTACATATGTGCATTGTAGGGTATGATAAGAAGCTCAGTTTATAACTCAGGTACCCTATTAGACTGTTTAGAGACCATAGCTACTTTGTGGTTGGCTTAATAGAGAAGGAAAGATTTGTATAACATCTTAATTTCTTAATCAGCATTTGCCACAATTTGAAACCTAGAGTTTATTATGATGTGTGAGTAATAATTTAAATTCTGTCTTAAGGAAGCAGTTTTTAAAACATGAAGCAGTGTGTAGGCTACACGGTATAGCTTGTCACAGGAAGAAAACACATACATACGTACATTGAAATATATGTGATACACATATACATATGTGGAGATTTTTTTTTTTTTGAGACGGAGTTTTGCACTTGTTGCCCAGGCTGGAGTACAATGGCATGATCTCGGCTCATTGCAACCTCTGCCTCCTGGGTTCAGGCGATTCTCCTGCCTCAGCCTCCCCAGTAGCTGGCATTACAGGCACGCGCCACCACGCCCGGCTAATTAATTTTTGTATTTTTAGTAGAGAGGAGATTTCACCCTGTTGGCCAGACTGGTCTCGAATTCCTGACCTCAGGTAATCCGTCCGCCTCAGCCTCTCAAAGTGCTGGGATTACAGGCATGAGCCATCGCGCCTGGCCAGAAGATTATTTTTTAAAAATTTTTTTGACTTTATTTTTTCCGGGGTCACCGTTCCCACAGCCAAGGTGGGGATGCCGCCCCATAGAAGACGATTTTGATTTGGGAAGAAAGAAAGTATAATTTTCTCCTTGCCAAATATTTGTAATTCAGGTTTTACCTTTGTAAATAATCCCAGTGCCAAGATTTTAGGTTGTTTATATAAATGTCAGTGAAAACTTAGTTTCAGCCCTTAGAAAATATATTGATATATATACATGGAATATATTTATATGCATTAAGAAATAATCTTAGGTAAAATTTCATTTCTGCTTCACTACCTTATTTTTTTAGGTAAATGCAGTTTCTGTGCTGCAAGTTGCATTCACCTCAAATTTAAAAACCAACAGAAAGTATCTATACCCTTTGCTCAACATGAAGTAAGGTCTTAAGCAGGAGGTTAATGAAAGTTCTTGCAGTGCTGAAGTTAATTCAATTTGGTAACCTTATTTGCCTAGAAAATTGTGCGTCTGGGAAATACTAGTTTAAATCTTATTTAATTCACATTTATTGCTGATAAAATTTATGTTCCCTACCAATAATCATTCTGTGGAAAGGCAGATTATATTAGTTTCTTGATTGCTATTCTTATCAACTTTTATGAGATAATAAAAATTACAGAAGCTTAGAGAAATGTGATTTTTTCAGGGGAATATGTACTCTGGTTTTACTGATTATTTATTTGGGAAAATGTTAACATACCTTATAACAGATGTTTAACAAATATTTGTCGATTAAATGAACTGATATAGATAGATGAATATTATTATTATTATTATTTCGAGATGGAGTCTTGCTTTGTCACCCAGGCTGGAGTGCAGTGGCACGATCTCAGCTTACTGCAACCTCTGCCTCCTGGGTTCAAGCGATTCTCCTGCCTCAGCCTCCCAAGTAGCTGGGATTACAGGCTTATGCCACCATGCCTTGCTAATTTTTGTATTTTTAGTAGAGATGGGGTTTCGCCATGTTGGCCAGGCTAGTCTCAAACTCCTGACCTCAAGTGATCTGCCCACCTCAGCTTCCCAAAGTGCTGGGATTACAGGTATGAGCCACTGTGCCTGGCACGAATATTATTCTTTTTTTAATTGGCTTAGATATCAGTTAATCCATAAACATTTTCCTTTGTTTTCCTACTATGAGTGCCTACTGTGTGGTAGGCACTAAATTAAGTGTTCACTTAATCTTAAAACTACTTTATAAAGCAGAAGGTATTATATCAGCTTAACAGATGAGGAAACCGAGGTTTGGAAAGGTCAACTAACTTGTCCCAGATTGTCAAGCTTACCAGGATTCAAATTTAGGCCTATCAGACTCAAAAACTCAGGTTGTCCTGAAAATATACCTTCTCCCTTTGTTTATATTACCAATTTAATTAGTTTCTTCTATATTTTCATATAATTTATTACTCAAAAACAAAACTATAGAAACCCATTATAGATTAATTTTACTAAGGTATAGTTTACATAAAATAAAATGTGCCTCTTTAAAATGTATAGTTGGATGAGTTTTGTCAGATGAATAGTCATTTACCACCACAACAATCAAAATTAGAATATTTCCATCATCCTCAAAAGCCCCTCATCTGTGTCGCATTATAAGTCACTCCCTTCCTGCCACTGCTGATTAACTTTAATCCCTATGATTTTCTTTTTCCAGAATGTCACATAAATTAAATTATATAGTAAGTGCATTTTTGTGTCTGACTTCCTTCACTTAGTGAAATGCTTTTGAGATTCATCTGTGTTGTGGCAGGTATCGGTATCAGTGCATTGCTGTGTTGTGTTTCATTGTATGGATGAACCATAGTTTAAAAGTCACCATTTGGTGCACATTTGGGTTGTTTCCAGCTTGGAATTATTATTAATAAACTGCTGTAACTGTACATGTTCATAACCTGTTTAGTTTTAAAATTTCTGGATTATTACAACATTCTCTGGAGTCATATGGCCTTCTGACTAACGAGTTTATAGATTCCTTAGTTTTAGATATGAGATACGTCATTGAAGGCTGTGAGCCCTTTGTTAGAAATTGGAGATGAATTTGTTGATTGCTTTCAAAATTTGGAGATGACATTTGAGACACGCCTTTTTAAAAAATTAGCATGTAGTAGGAGGAGGAGGAGGAGGAGGAAATAAATGATATGAAAAGTGCAGGGAAATGTAGTATAATGGCAAACACTGGACTAAGATAAATTTGGGTTCTGGGCCTATAATCTGGTTTCATTTTCTAGCTGTATCTCTTAATAGATTTTGGACAATTTGAGACTTGAAAAAATTAGTAACCTCTCTGAAAGAAAAATGGAACTTACATTTCCACATTTTGAGTATATACACTTACCTCATTTAGTCCTCAAGACACCTGTGAGGTACCTGTGAGCTAGATAGTACTAGTGCTAGTGTACTAGTGAAAAACTGTGATTCAGAGAAGTGAAATAACTGGCAGTGGAAGAAAAGCTAGTAAGTGATTGAGTCAGCAGTTGCCTCTATATCAGTTTCCTTATCTGAAAAATGAAGGTAATACCACTTTGTAGTTATGAGACTTAAGTGGGATTACATTAATAAGAACTCAAAACTGCTGCTAGTCTCTTCCTCTACCCCCCTTTTTATAAAGGTCCCCATTTCCTAGTCTCTTGACCTGCCATTCTGTTAACTATTAATTACTAATAGAAATTTATAATGTGGATACTACTGTTATGTATCTTTAAAATTGCAAAAGATTATGCAATGTCTGAAGGCTGGTATATTAAATGTTTCTTTTTATCATAAATATTAGAAAAAACATTACATCAAATTACAAGTAGAATTTGCAGTATTGTTTATTCTACCAGATTATCCTCACACATTTCCATTAGCATATTCTCTCAATCATTTTTTCTGATATCATGCTTTCTAAATTGCTTTGTGAAGTAGCTCAAAACTGCATTCTATATAAAAAATTATCCTAATAATAACTCATTTAAAAACCAATTTGGGGCTGAGCGCGGTGGCTCATGCCTGTAATCCCAGGACTGTGGGAGGCCGAGGCAGGTGGATCACCTGAGGTCAGGAGTTCGAGACCAGCCTGGCCAACATGGTGAAACCCCGTCTCTACTAAAAATACAAAAAAAAATCAGCCAAGCATTGGTGGCACACACCTATAATCCCAGCTACTTGTGAGGCTGAGGCAGGAGAATCGGTTGAACCCAGGAGGTGGAGGTTGCAGTGAGCCGAGATCGTGCCACTGCACTCCAGCCCTGGTGACTGAGCAAGACTCTGTCTCCAAAAAAACTTTAAAAAAACAAAACAAAACAAAACAATTTGGGCACTGATTTCTTCCACATATAACTTCTTCTGCATAGCTAATATGCTATCTTATGATTTTTAAAATTACTATAAGCAGTCTTCTTGATGAACCTTTCTCCTTTAGACATTCCAGTTTGCAGGATGGCACCAAACTTGGTAAAAGATGTTTCATAAAAACTTACTGTCAACAACTATTCTATAGGACCTGTGTTTGAACCATGCAGAGTAAACACATCATTAAGTTTTCTTTTTCTTGGCTTTCCTAATGAGTGGAGAAATCTTACACAGCTGGAGAAGCCTGGGACTCCTTTCTGAACTGATTTATTTACATAGCATATGCTTAGTTTGACACACTGCTTAGAAGCAAGCAGAGAGCTTTTAAAGTTAAGTGCTATACAGTACTTCAAAGAACATTTTAGCTACACTGTAATTGTTCAGCTTTTCTGGATACGAAGCATCTCTTTGCTGTTAAAAACATTCCTATCCCACTTTTTTATGTTATGGCTTTCAATGCTAGAGAAAAGTAAGCTGAATGTATTTAAAAGCCCTTTTTAAAAACATATTTTAGTTTCAGAAGCTAATGTGTAATGCTAGTAGTTTAAGATTGTGTCTGCACAACCAAGAGCAGATCTTTCTGCTCTTACCTAATTGGTGTGAAAGTATATGGTGATTTGGAGTTAGATAATGTGATACTATGGTCTGATATAAAGAACTTACACTTCGAAGCCAGATAAATCTAGGTTTAAATCCCACTATGTGGTCACTAATAATTTTTCTTCAGCAGAGTTAAGAACTACCCAGTTTCTTCAACCGTATGTGGGTGATTAAAAAAAAAAAAAAATCTCCTTCTTAGGGGTTGATTTCAGTAACCGAAAGTATATCTAATGCTTAGCATATATGGTAAAACTACTTATTAAACCTTTCCTTTTTCTGTAACCTTCCCCACCGTCCCAAAAAGGAACAACTTCCTTTCTCATTGAAATGAAGATTTTTTTAGCCTAAATATGTTTTATTCAGGTTTGAGGATAAATGAGAGTAGCAGGGTTGACCTACTTATGGAGTGCTGATGATGATTTTCATTCAGCACAAGCTCTGGATTGTGGGAAGAATAGGTTGCCATACAGGTAACAAAACCCAATAGAATAGTTTGAAAATGAACATACATAACTATAAACATGGTGACCAAATACATGCTTCAGTGTGTCTGAATAAAGCACATTTGAGTTGAATGCCTGAATAGGCATTGATAGAGGGAAATATATATATAAATAAAAAATGCCCTGCATCTTCAAGAAATTCAGTCTAGAGAAAAATACCCACAGATTCATAATTACTTGCAAACCAGACTTGAAGAATTTGTATAATTGAGATATAGTAAAGGGCTACATGGGGAGAGAGTGATTAATTTGTACATTGAGAAACTTTCTGGTGAGATGGTATGACAGAGACTGGGTTTCCTCCCAGGGTCTGTTTTCTCCTTAATAATAGAACCCTGTTTTTTCCATTTGGCATGTGGCTGCCTAGAAGCTTCCCTTGCAGCTAGAGGTGGCCATGTGACTAAGATTTGACTAATGAAATGTTGGAAATGTGTGAAGCTTGAGGAAAGTCTCAGTGTGAATTAGGTCTACTGAGAGATGTGCTGTTTTGCCCTTCTGCCTTTCTTTTTCTTTCTGGGATACAACACAGACATGATGACTGAGGCCTCAGTAGCTTTCTTGGGGCATAAGGTAATGTAGAAAGATAGAAAGCACCTAGGTCCTTGATGAGTATGTAGCTACATGTACGCTCCAGCCTGCCTATTTCTAGGTGTATTTTATATGAGTGAAAACTAAGCCAAGCTGGAACATAAGATGGTTTATTTCTGGTGTCTGTTACTAATAGCAAAACGTATTCCTCACAGGTACAGATAGCAGTGTGGTATAAGCATCTGACTCCCTCTAAACCCATATCTAGTCACCACTGAAATGACTATAAATATATCTAAATAGAGTGTACCAGCACCAAAAAGGAAGTGTTCACATACCTGAAATACTGACATCTCAAGAAAAAGAAATAACTGCAGTAGATTGAAACGTATCAAATATGTTAAAAATATGTGAGTTCATATGTTACTTTTTTTAAAAGCTCATTATTTTTAGAGACTAGGGAGCCAATTCATTATTTTGAAAATTGATAAAGATTTAATCATTAATTCTGCCCTTCCTGTACACACTGTATATCTCAGGGTAACTAAGTAGTTAGCAAGATCAAGATTTTCTTTATAGAAATATTTTAACTATACATTAAGAAAGGCTGATAGAATGTCACCCATTTTGCAACTTTTAATGAAATAATCATCAATGATTGCTAAAAGTAATATTGGGTGAACTGCTGAAGGATAACTTTATAATGGCTTTCCTCTTCTTTTTGGGCTACAACACAGACATGACTGAGGCTTTAGGAGCTTTCTTGGGTCATATAATGACTTTATAATGTATTAGGCTGAAAATAGGGATTAATCTTAGCATCATAAAAAGAGAGACAATTGAATATTATATACTTCCTGATGAAAGTTCACATCTCTATCATGAAGTATCCTTGCTGAAAAATCAAACCCTACTTTGATCAAACCTCTAGATCTCTAGTAACCGATATATAAGAAATGGTGAGGAGACAGACTCTGAAATAAGATTCTGCAACCTTAAAAATACAGGAATGTTGCACTCAATACCAGGGCAAAAGCACATATTCTTGATATAAAAGGTTACTTCTGTAACAAGAAAATTGTAGAAAACATTTTTTTTTTTTTTTGGCTTGTAGGTTTTTTAAATTGTGGAGTCTTTGGAGTGAGACGTAGAAAATAAGTTCATAAGACAGCAGGCTGGGATGAAAGTAGGGGTCAGCTAACAGGGAGGCATACATTAAAAGGGTGTTGGATATTAATAAGTAAGGCCTATAGGATGGAAACTAAAATATGCAGTATCCAAATAAGAAACAATAAAATAGAAACTAAATATGCAGTATATAAATTAAACTGCACCAGAAGCAACAGAGAGTGGATTAGAAAATTTTATTAGTGATACAGACTACAAGTTTGAGAAGCTCTCTCAAAATGCAGAGGAAAAGGGGGAGAAGAAATTAAAAAAGAAAATTTGAAGAAAAAGGTGATTGACATAAAGGATAGAGTACAGAGATCTAATATATACAATTGACATTTTGGAATAGACCAGAAGAAATTGAATGGAAACAATTATTAAACACTCTATGGGATAAAAACTTTTCTGAGAGGAGATGACCTGAGCCTGCAATTCAAACAAGCTTGTTGCCAAACTCCAGGAAAAATTAATGAAAATAGCCTAACAACTAAGTCTATTCTGGTGAAGCTTTGTACTTTCTCTTGTTAAAGTCATCATCATCATCATCAGGTATCCAGGAAGGGAGAAAAACAAGAAAACATACAAGTTGTTCACAAGGGAAGAAAAGGTGGACTAGCTTTAGATTGATTGTTCTTACCATTAAACACTGGCTTGTTCTTACCATTAAACAGTTGAGCAGTGTATACAGAGTTCTGTAGGCAATTTGGACCCTAAACTTCTTTATTCAGCCAAGTTGTTTGATGAAGAAGCAACACATATTTTCAATTCTGCAAGACTTCAAAATATATACCACCCACCTACCCTTCCAACAGAATTATTTCAAAACATACTGTAGCTGAGAGATTCTGCAACATACAGGCAAAAGCCAAAACTTACACATTTTTTCCAAGCATGACTTTAGGGCTTAGCTAACTCTTGAATCACTCCTTTGTAAATTGATTCAAGAGTTAACTAAAGTCATTCTCACTGGAGCACAAACTAATTATTCTGCAAAAATCAATATGCTAATAACCCTAATTTTCAGAGTTGCCTAAGATAGTTCTTAGTTTGAGCAGCATACCTATTTCCACTTGCACATAGTACCTACTTAACGCATATGGTATATTACAGTGGTTCTCAAAGTGTGATCCCCTGACCAGAAGCATAGGTTTCACCTGGAACTTGGTAGAAAAGCAAGTTCTTAGGTCTCTACCTAGATTTAGTAAATCAGAAACTGTGAGGTTTGGGAAAAGCAATCTGTGTTTGAACAAACCTTCTAGGTAATTTTAATGCCCCGTGAAATGTTAGAGCCAGTTGTATTGTTTCTCAGACCAAATTAATCATCAGAATCACTTCTGAAGACTTTGAAACATCTTTTCCCAGTCCAGATGAAACTTAATTATCTGGATTTGGAAATCACTGGTCTGATAAAGCTTAGAACCAAAATATCTAAATTCTTTTCTTCGTGCCACCTTATCAATTTCTGAGCCTTAGTGTTTTCTGTTGTAAAATAGCACTCACTTTCCTGACCATTTCATTGGATTGTTGCAGACATTAAATGAAGAAATGAATGTAAAAGTACTTTGCAGTGTAGATAAGGAAATCCATAGTTATAAGTTCATTATTCTGTGTTTGAAAAGGGCCTCACTTAATGGTGGTTAATATTCTCTTGGAGACCAGTATATACCATCTATGTTGGGCTTCAGTAAAGTGTTCTCCCCCATGCAGCTCTTTCTAGTATCTTTCCCTTTCCTAACTAAACTAACTGCCACACTACTTTTTATTTGATTTTCAAATTCAATTATTTTATTTATTTTACCACCTTTTCAATGTGGATTTTTTTAAATTGCTTTCTGTATGTTTAAGTCTTGTATCTTCAAGGTTCTAAGTTATTTGAGAGCAGAAATCGTTACTAATCGTAATACTAAGTAAAATGCCTCATTCATGGAATTTAGTCAGTTCATTAGCTCATTGTCATTAACTGTTGTAGGAATTGATGAGGATTTTCTTTTTCTATTTCATTAATTTAGTGCTTTGCAAACAGCTTTCCTTCTAGTAGTATGAAAAGGTGGTTGGTCTGGAACCAGTCAACATCTATACTTCTTAAAATTATTTTTTAAAGGTTTATCATATTATTCTTTCTGCCTAGTTTATGGTTGCTGAAATTAAGAAAACTAGAGCTAGGTGTGGTAGCTCATGCCTGTAATCCCAGCACTTTGGGAAGCCAAGGCAGGGGGTGTTGCTTGAGTTCCAAAGTTCAAGACCAGTCTGGGAAACATAGTGAGACTTCATCTCTACTCAAAATAAAAATTAGCCAAGCATGATGGTGTGCACCTGTGGTCCCAGCTACCCAGGAGGCTAAGGCAGGAGGATCACTTGAGCCCGAGAGATTGAAGCTACAGTGCTACAGTGAGCTATGAGTATGGCACTGCACTCCAGCCTGGGTGACAGAGTGAGAGACCCTGTCTCAAAAAAAAGAAAAGAAAAGAAAGGAAGGGAAGGGGAGGGGAGGAAGAAAAGAAAGGAAGAAAAAAGAAAAGAAAAGAGAAAAAAGGAAAGAAAGAAAAAAAGAGAAAGAAAGAAGAAAGGAGAGAGAGAGAGAGAGAAAGGAAGAAAGGAAAGAAAGGAAGGAAAGAAAGAAAAAGAAAGAAAAGAAAAGGAAGGAAGGAAGGAAGGAAGGCCAGCAGGTTGGAATTGCTTTGGTGTCCTGTTAGGGGTAGGACTAAGATTTTCCTACAAAAGTATGTCAGTTAGGAGGCCCAGTAGGCTTAGAATATGGAATTTCCACACCTCAGCTAATAGCCACCAGATGGTCTCAGGTCTCCTTATGAGTGAAGCGCAATAACCACAAATGTGTCTTCCCCCAACTTCTAGTTCTGTTTTGCATTTTTATTTATATATTACCTTTAAAGGCTAATACAATTAACTTTCCTTAGATGGTTCTCCTTTATCTCCATAGTGTTGAAATTTTTTATTTTTGTTTTGCTTTTTCCTTTCACAGCTTCAAAGCTGATTTATTGGCTGAGCTCAGTGGCTCACACCTGTAATCCCAGCACTTTGGGAGGCTGAGAGGATCACTTGAGCCCAGGAGTTCAAGACCAGCCTGGGCAACATAATGAGACCGCCTGCCCCCATCTCAAAAAAAAAAAAACGATTTGTGTTGAGCAACCCAAGCAAATAAATATGACCTTTGGCGTAACTGGTGATTTTCATTCTAAGGGTAATTACAATCTGTATTCAAGATCATAAATGTTCTTGCCGGAAACTAAACTAAGTAGAAAAAAAAGTTAAAGCCTTTTATTCTCCTTGACTTGTTGCTTTTTTTTTTTTTTTTTTTGCTATGGCTAATAAAAAGTCATAGAACAAAATAATTTTTTTAAAAAAAGACAGAGTCTCATGTCACCCACGCTGGTCTCGAACTCTTGGTCTCGAACTCCTGCCACCTTGGTCTCCCAAAGTGCTGGGATGACAGGTGTGAGCCACCATGCCCAGCCCAAAAAATAGCTTTATCTTTAGATTTTTCTTTTTTACACCCTAATTTCTTGTACTAATGTTAGTTACTCTTATATATCCAGCCACCTTGGGGCTTTTAAGACACCAGTATATTTTCAAAGCCTCAAATTAACATGGGGAAAGTTTTGCTTCAGTGAGCTATACCGGAACATCATAATAATTATTAAGAGAAATAAGGCATTATGATGCATTTGTAAGCTATTGCTGGATTTGTGGGGCCTGTTGTCAAGAGCTTAATTATTCTAATCCACCTGGGGACCGGGTAGCTCTCTTAGAATATATATACATAACATTCGTAGTCATGACTCTCATTTCTGTCCCTTTCTAATATTAATATGGCATTTAATTATACTGTTAGATTTAAAGAAAATTCAAAACTTTCAGTAGCTTCACTCAGAAATGCTAATACATTTTTAGAACAACTAGATAACTTTTCCTAAAATTGTATTTACCTGTGTGAACTGTTGATTTATGGTAAAATTAAACTTTAGCCAAAACAAGACCTGTGAATGTCTGAATTCAGTTCGCAATCTAATAACCTGTTATAAGTTAAAATCTTTTGGGGAAGGGGAATATTCAGCTTCTGAAATATAATATTTATATACCTGTTCTAAAAAACCCTGTGACATATCAGAGCACAGGCTTTGGAGTCAGACTGGAAAACTGGAGTTAAAATACCATTCTTAATACTAGATATGTGAACCATCAAATAATCATGTGGCTTCAGGTAAATTCCTGAATTTCACAATTCCTGAACATCACAATGCCTCAGTTTCATCATCTGTAAGTAGGGAATGCACAAAATTTTTTTATCAGATTTAAGTTCTAGTCTTGGCTTTGTTCCTGTCCTTTTCCTTTAGTAAATCTTCTTATAGGTTTTGTAGGTTCTTATGCCTTAGTCTTTTCATCTATGAAATTCAAATAATATAATTTACTATAGGAATACATTGGAGATATTGCAGATTCAGTTCCAGACCACCATAATGTGAATATCACAATAAAGTGACTCAAACACATTTTTTGGTTTCCCAGTACTTATAAAAGTTATGTTTATTCTGTACTGTGTGTTAAGTGTAGAATAGCATTATGTCTAAAAAATATACATACCTGGCTGGGCACAGTGGCTCATGCCTGTAATCCCAGCACTTTGGGAGGCCAAGGTGGGGAGAATCACTTGAGGTCAGGAGTTCAAGACCAGCCTGGCCAGCATGGTGAAACCCTATCTCTACGAAAAATGCAAAAATTAGCCAGGTGTGGTGGCATACCACGCCTGTAATCCCAGCTACTTGGGAGGCTGAGGCAGGAGAATTGCTTGAACCCGGGAGGTAGAGGTTTCAGTGAGTCGAGATCACATCACTGCACTCCAACCTGGGAGACAGAGCAAGATTCCATCTCAAAAAAAAAAAAAGAAAAAAAGAAAAAAAAGTACATATCTTAATTTAAAAATACTTTATTGCTTAAAAATTGTTAGAGATTATCTGAGCCTTTAGCAAGTTATAATCTTTTTACTGGTGGAGGGTCTTGCCTTGATGTTGATGGCTGCTAAATGCTCAGGGTGGTGATTGCTAAAGATTGTCGTAACTGTGGGAATTTCTTAAAATAAGACAACGATGAAGTTTGCCACATGGAATGACTCTTCCTTTCATGAACGATTTATCTGTATCATTCCATGCCATTTGATAGCATTTTATCCACAAGAGAACTTCTTTCAAAATTGGAGTCAATCCTCCCAAACCCTATTGCTTTATTAACTAAGTTTTTGTGATATTCTAAATCCTTTGTTGTCATTTATTTTTCTTTTCTTTTTTGTTTTTTGAGACAGAATCTCACTCTGTCATCTAGGCTGGAGTGCAGGGACACCGTGTTGGCTCACTGCAACCTCCATCTCCTGGGTTCAAGCAATTCTCCTGCCTCAGCCTCCCAAGTAGCTGGGATTACAGGTGCCCACCACCAGGCCCGACTATTGTTTATATTTTTAGTAGAGATGAGGTTTCACCATGTTGGCCACACTGCTCTTGAACTCCTTACCTCAGGTGATCTGCCTGCCTTGGCCTCCCAAAGTGCTGGGATTACAGGCGTGAGCTACCGCGCCCAGCCAGTCATTTCAACAATGTTCATGGCATCTTCACCAGGTATAGATTCCATCTCAAGAAACCACTTTCTTTGCTCATCCATGAGATTGCAACAATTCAGCCCCATCTTCAGACTCTACTTCTAATTCTGGTTCTCTTGTTGTCTTCACCACATCTGTAGTTACTTCCTCTGCTGAAGTTTTCAACCCCTCAAAGTCATCCATGAATGTGGGAATTAACTTACAACCTCTGTTCATGTTGATATTTTGACCTCCTCCCATGAGTCATGAATATTTTTAATGGCATCTAGAATGGTGGATCCTTTCCAGCAGGTTTTCAGTTTATTTTACCTAGATCCATCAGAGAAATCACCATCTATGGCCAGCTATAGCATTACAAAATGTATTTATTAAATACTAAGACCTGAAAGTCGGCTGGGTGCAGTGGCTCACGCCTGTAATCCAGCACTTTGGGAGGCCAAAGTGGGCAGATCACGAGTTCAGGAGTTTGAGACCAGCCTGGCCAACATAGTGAAACCCCGTCTCTACTAAAAATACAAAAATTAGCCGGCCATGGTGGCACACGCCTCTAACCCCAGCTACTCAGAAGGCTGAGGCAGAAGAATCGCTTGAATCCGGGGGGCAGAGGTTGCAGTGAGCCGAGAGCATGCCACTGCACTCCAGCCTGGGAGATAGAGTGACACTCTATCTCAGAAAAAAAAAAAAAAAAAAAGACGTGAAAGTCAAATTGCTTTTTCATTTATGGGCTGCAGAATGGATGTTGTGTTAGCAGGTGTGGATACAGCATTAATCTCCTTGTACATCTCCATCAGAGCTCTTGGGTGACCAGGTGCATCGTCAATGGGCAGTAACATTTTGAATCTTTTCTCTGAGCAGTAGGTCTCAACGGGGGGCTTCAGATACTCAGTAAACCATGCCGTAAACAGATGTGCTGTCATCCAGGCTTTGTTGTTGCATTTATAGAGTGCAGGAAGAGTAGATTTAGCATAATTCTTAAGGGCTCTAATATTTTCAGAATTATAAAGGAGCATTGGCTTCAACTTAAAGTCACCAGTTGCATTAGTCCCTAATGAGAGTCAGCTGGTGCTTTGAAGCCAGGCATTCACTTCTTTCTAGCTATCAAAGTCCTAGATGTCATGTTCCAATAGAAGACTGCTTTGTCTACATTGAAAATCTGTTTAGTGTAACTGCTTTCATCAATGAACTTAGCTAGAGCTTCTGAATAACTTGCTGTAGCTTCTACATCAGCACTTGCTGCTTTACCTTGTACCTGATAAACCAGCCTCTGCTAGCTTCCAACTTTTCTTCTGCAGCTTCGTCACCTCTCTCAGCCTTCGTAAAATTGAAGAGAGTTAGGGAATTGCTGTGGATTATTAGGCTTTGGCTTAAGGGAATATTGTGGCTGGTTTGACCTTAAGACTGCCAAAATTTTCTCCATATCAGCAATAAGGCTGTTTCACTTTCTTTTCATTCATGCGTTCACTAGAGTAGCAATTTTAACTTCCATCAAGAACTTCTCCATTGCTATCACAACTCGGCTGTTAGGCACAAGAGGCCTAGCTTTTAGCCTATTTTGGCTTTAGACATGCCCTCCCTCACTGAGCTAAATCATTTCTAGCTTTTGTTTTAAAGTGAGAGACATGTGGCTCTTCCTTTCACTTGAATACTTACCAGTCATTGTAGAGCTATTAATTGTCCTAATGTCCATATTGTTCTGTCTCAGAAAATAGCAAGGCCCAAGGAGAAGGTGAGAAACAGGGAATTGGGGAACAGCTGGTCATTGGAGCAGTCAGAACGTACGCAACATTTATCAGTAAAGTTTGTCATCTTGCATGAGTAGAGTTAATAGTACCCCAAAACAATTACAATAGCAACATTGAAGATCACTGATCACAGATCACCATAACAGATATAATTATGAGAAAATACTAGAAATACTGTGAGAATTCAGTAACATAAAGCATGTCCATATATATATTGCTTACTCAGTTTCTTTGGGATTTTTTTCTAGAAATACAATCTTATTTGAAGTATTATGAGCACTTGTATCAGAAATCATTTCAATTTTGTTACTAAAAAATAAAATGGACTTGCAAAATTTCCTTCCTGTTTTGCATTATTGTGAGTAGCTACCAGAGAATTCTACTTGTTTATATTACTAGAAGGGTCCTAACAACCAAAGATATTAGGCAGTTCCCCTTTGAGTTACATCTATCACTGGATGTTTAACCATTTGACTGTATAATTTAAATCTTGGTCTATTAAGCAGTAAACAGATGGAACATTACTAACAGCAGTAATTAAATTATAAATCTGTTTTAAAGTTGGCCAATATACAGCATCACAATCCATATTCTGTTATGTCAGTTATGTTCATTTTGATTTGGATTACAATTTCTAAATACCCAAATATTGGAAAGAAAACAAAGTTGTCTGGTTCAAATGTCTGTTTTTTGTTTTTTTTAATCATATAGGCCAAGTTCTTGCTTGCTTGCTTGCTTGCTTGCTTGCTTGCTTCCTTCCTTTCAAGAAAGGAAGGAAAGGAAGAAGCAATGGAGAGGAAAGAATATTTAACAATGTTCATTTATTCAACAAACCTTTAATGAATGTCTACTGTGAGCTAGGCACACTTTTTTTCCCCCTCCGAGACAGAGTCTCATTCTGTCGCCCAGGCTGGAGTGCAATGGCAATCTCAGCTCACTGCAACCTCTGCCTCTCGAGTTGAAGCAATTCTCCTGCCTCAACCTCCCAAGTAGCTGGGAAAACAGGTGAGTGCCACCACGCCCAGCTAATTTTTTTGTATTTTTAGTAGAGTCACCATGTTGACTAGGCTGGTCTCAAACTCCTGACCTTGTCAAGTGATCCTCCCACCTTAGCCTCCCAAAGTGCTAGGATTACAGGCATGAGCCAAGCTAGGCACATTTCTAAATATTAGGGATAAAACAGTGACCAGGAGAAGCAAAACCCCAGCCCTCATGGAACTTACATTCTAGTGGATTGGGGATGAATAATTTAAATGTGTAATACGTCAAATGGTGATAAATGCTATAAAGAAAAATAAAACTGAGTAAGGACCTGGAGAATGATGGGGTAAGAACTGGTATTTTAGATAAGGTGGCCAGGGAAGCCCTTTCTAATACACTGGCATTTAAGCAGTGACCTGAATGAAGTGAGAGAGCCATCCAAATGGATATCTGGGGAAATAGAGTGCTAGGCATGGGGAATGACAAGTGCAAATACCCTGACTTGGGAGCATGCTTAACTGTCAATCTTCAATTCATTCTACCTGGAAACTTTTCTTAACACCTTAAAAGGTTAAGGTGTTTTATAGCATAGTCTACATAACTTTTTTTTACAGTTCTTAAATCTTAGCATTATTATTTTTTATGCCTGCTAATCCGTCCTTTAGAGACACGGATAATGCCTTACCTGCCACATAGTAGCTGCTGAACAAATATTGATCAAACCAGTCAGTGAGTTTGATTATTTGTTGAGCAATTACTATTTTGTCTACTTAGTATCAATAAATTATTTTTTTAAATCAGAGTAAGCATTCTTCTCAGTCAAGGAATTATAGGAAACATAAATAGATACGTAAGTAAGTAAGAGAAATAATAAGCAGGGAAACCTTGGCCTGCATTATTCAGAGGGAAAAAAGCCAATAACAATGTAAGTGAATATTTTTTAAAAACCCATTGAAAGGTTGTTCTTTACTGAAATATAACCTTCATATTTTGAAAGCTCATGATGAGATCCATAGTTCCTGATACTTAGTGAATTACTCTAATAGTTACTTGAAGTAACTAGGAAAATAAATCTGAAAAGTAAAGTATCACAGAAAAGGTCTTTGAATTGCAAATGGCTTTAGAATAGAACAATTTGCTTTCCAGAAAAAACCCTAAAAGTTACATTTTACTTTCCCTAATTTTTAACTATTTCTACAAAGAAGTTTTTCCACAGTTTCTTTATGATGCTTACTGCATGATATTTTCTGTTTTAGATCCTCAGCATTATAAGACCTGATTTTTACTGGATTCTATTTCTAATGAAATAAATCTTTAGGGTCAGCAGTAGGTGAGGTTTCAAGATTTTTTTTATTTATGAGTTTTTCATTTGTTTATTTTACCTAAAACATCAATCTATTTTGTAGATGTGGCAAAAGCTTCAAAATAAGTAGGAGCATTTCACCACTCAAAGTTACCAGCATTTATACCTAGCAGAATGTCAGTGCAATCTACTTCTTGAAATCTGAGTATCTGTGTCAGTTTTCTATAATTTGGCAACATGATAATGAAATTACTGAGTTTCTCTTTAGATGAGCCTATTTTTTAGTTAATGCTATATGTCAACACTCAGAGATTTCCTTCTCTTCATCTTCCTTTCTCCCTTATTATCCCCACCCCCCTGAAAAAAGCCCGTGCCCATTCGAAAGCTAAAGTTTTCTACAAATTTTTTAACTGACTTACATTTTTTTCTTTCAGTATTTTAACAAAATTGACCTTGCCCTTCTTAGTTTTTCATTATTTTTTTGAGAGACAGGATCTCGCTGTGTTGCCCAGGCTGGAATACAGTGGCTGTTCACAGGCGCAATTCCACGACTGATCATCAGATCCATTTCCTGCCTGGGCTGGTTCATCCCTCCTTAGGCAACTTGGTGGTCCTTTACTCCCAGGAGGTCATCAGACTGATGCCAGACTTAATGTGGACACCCGACTTAATATAGCACCCAATAGCCCAGAACTCCTGGGCTCAAGTGATCCTCCTACCCCAGTCCCAAGTAGCTGGGACTGCAAGCACGTGCCATTTTTTATAGTTAAAAAAAAAACAAACAGTAAGGGTGATCATGGAAAATTAGAAAATAAAGACCTATATATGCATTGTTTACTTAAAATAAGATCATACTAAATGTGCTGTTTTGTAACCTGTTCTTTTCAGTTAACAATCTTCATTTCAGTATCTTTCCATTTTATCAAGTCCATTGTTGAATTTCCCAGTGTAGAACCAAGTTTCACTTCTGGTTGTTATGTCCCTAAACCTTTTTTCTTTTCATATCACTAATTGAATTGAGGAGACAGGACCAGCTGTCCTGCAGGATGTCTCACCTTCCAGATGTGTCTGGTTGCTTCCTCCTTTAACTTGTTCCTCTATCCCTTGTATTTCCTGTTAACCAGAGATTAAATTTTATGTCCTGAGAGATCCAAGTGAAACATTTTGGGCTGGAATATGTGGTAAGTGATATATTTCTTATTATGACTTATCAGGAGAAAGCTTCTGGATGGGTCACAATTAAGGAGACCGAAGGTGACCACTGAATTAGGGTATGACTATCTGATCCTTTCACTGTCAAGTTTAATCTTTTTCTTCTTTCAACTAGAAAATAATGTATTTGGTATTACTTTGCACAGTGTGAATCTCTAGGTCCTGGCAAACATATACCTGCATTTAACACTTGCCTGAATCTGTAATTTCATGAGGGATTACATAATGCTAATTTTCTGATTTTTTAAAAAAAAATTTACTTCTTATTGGATAGCCTTTTGTACAATAGAGTATTTTATTTACTAGGGTTATTGATTTGTTCTGAAATATGGTTGCTCCTGCAAAGACAAGTAAATAATTTTTTTCACTCAGTTGCCAATATTTATCAGCTCAGAGAGTTTTTTGCTGGCTTTCTCCGTTTAAATATTATTGCAGATTCATGGATTTTTATTGCGTCATTGTGTTTCAGTCTACTTCAATCATAATTCTTACACATTTGACTAATAGGGAAGAGGACCTTTTAGACTGATTCCTGTGTCTTATTTCCATGACGTTACATATTTATGGAAATGTTTAAACACAAAAGTATATAGGGAGTGGTATACTGAACTTCCAATGTATCTATCACTCTCAGTTTTAGCAATTAGCAATAATTTTCTAATTTTGTTTTATCTTTCTCCTGCTGCTTTTTTGACACCCTTGATTTTTATCTCATTGGTAGTTGAAAGTTTGTTTTCTGGTGCGGCAAGGTGTCCCATCCCTAGACCTGGAATTACTCATTTCTTTAAGAAGCCCTGATTGTCTTTAGTAACAAATGGCATCAGACAATAAAACCTGGACATAAAGATTATTGGAAGTTTTTAAATTTGATTTTTCTTTACTTTCCCATCATGTGCTTCATCATATTGGTAGCTGTGTTAGTCTGTTCTTGTATTGCTATAAAGGAATACCTGAGATTGAGTAATTTATTTAAAAAAAAAAAGAGAGGTTTAATTGGCTCACAATTCTGCAGGCTATACAAACATGGTGCCAGCATCCACTCAGCTTCTGGGGAGGCCTCAGGGAGCTTTTACTCATGGCAGAAGGCAAAGCAGGAGCAAGCAGGCCACATGGCCAGGGAAGGAGCCAAGGGAGTGTGGCAAGGTGCCACATACTTTTAAGCAACCAGATCTCACACAAACTCATTCATCACCAAGGGGATGGCACTAAGCCATTCAAGAGGGATGCACCCCCATGATCCAAACACCTCCCCCTAGATCCCACCTCCAAGACTGGAGATTACATTTCAACATGAGATTTGGGTGGGGACAAATACCCAAACTATATCAGTAGCCTTGTGTTCCATAGGCAGGGTTACAGGCATTTGAGTAGTAGAGGAAGGGCACTTCTCAAAGATAGGATAAAAAGCTTTATATTTCTATATTAATTGGTCAAAATGTAAGGCATAGATGACAGAGTAGTCAGCTGTTGACATATAAGTGTTTTTAATAAAGGATTTAAAAAGCAAAACAAAACGCCATTTAGTGTTATCAGTTTGCCTCCACTACGATATACGGAAATTCTCAATTTATATGACTTCTAAAGTTTTGCTTGTTACACACTTTGGTTTCTCATAGTAATAATGCAGATGATGAAATGAATTATTCTCAGTTAATAGGGTTAAAAATGTATTATTGGTTTCCAGTTCTTAAAATCTGTATTCACCTCCTTTCCCTTCTGATGCCCCACCAAAATAAAATGTCTAAAAATGAGAAATGAAGAAGCCAGTAACAGTAAATTGGAGGACTACCCAAGGATGATAGTTGAACAGATTTCCAGATCTCTAATTGAGTACCAGTAGGCCCAACTATACCTTCTTCTCCCCTCCTCATACCTCTTTCACCCCTGCACTTGAATACAGATAGCTGGCAAGAATCCCAGGCAAACACGAGGCAGATTTTCTTTAGAGAGCATGAGAAAGATGAAGGCTTCTAAAGTGTGTGCTGTGTTTGTGTAGCAAAAGAGAAAACACCATCTTCTTTCTGGCATTTGAAAGGTCTGCTGGCTCCCCACCCACTCACCCTGTGGGAACACTGCCAGTCAGCTTATGTCCAGCCCACACAGAGCTCTCTCTTTTTATCCCCTCCAGGGGAACAATCTAGCCAAAATCAGACTATCTTCAAAATAACACAGGAAATCTATGTTGGCTAATGAGTCATTCTCTCTTAAATGTGAATGAGTAACCGAAGATCACCAGGCATGGTGGGAAAAACTAATGGCATGAAAGACTAAATAACCAGGAAAATGGCCAGTGGAAAAAGTAAAACTAGTAAGAAAGAACTTTATTTTTAAAAAAGAAGAATAAATCATCTAATATATTCAGAGATCTAAGGAGATACTATATCCATTAAACAAGAATAGGAGGACACAAGTTTTTACATTGAAAGGGCACACCAAGCGCTGAAATAGAGAATCAAATATGGTACTGTGAGAATTCCAGGATAAACAAAGATCCACAAAGAAATCACATGCATAGTAACAAGAGACTAAATCAAACTGCTTATGAATAACTCTTAATGATTTAAGGCAGTAAAGTATTGCCTACAACATGTAGAGAGAAAGTAATATGCAACCATGGATTCTACAACTTGCCACACTATTAATCAAGGGTGAGAGCAGAATACATTTGTTTTCAGACACTGAAGGGTGCAAAGTTTGCCTTCCATTGGAAGTAAAAGAAATGAATGAATTACATATTCACCATCAACTTCTTGAGAAACGGAAATTTAGCATTTGATTTGTTTTTAATACATCATTGCTGCTAAAAGGGTTGAGGGGAAAATGAGAAGGGGGGATTCAAAACAATAAAATTAGTTGTTGATTCACACCATACAATAAATGACAGAGCTACTGTGGCAAACGGCAGTAAACTACTCCCTTTACTCTCAGCAGGCTGAAATGTATCATACATTATACTATAACTATCCATAATTTCCCATATTTCCCATTCATCCCAGTAAAAAGTAACCCAGGACTACTTGCATTGCAATCACAACAGGCTCATATACCATATGGCCAGAAGAAGCAACAGCGTCACATTTTCCTTCCATCAGGACTGGAATGACATGATCTGTCTTAAATTTAAGAGCATCATTCTGACTGCTGTGTTGAGAACAGACTTAAGGGTGGAGCAGTAGGGTAAGGGTAGAAGGAGAGACCAGTTTGAATATCACTGCTGTGTTTCAGGTGAAAGATGGCAGTGGTTCTGACATGGTAGTAACAATGTAGTTGGTGAAAAGACATCAGATTCTGGGTATAATTCGAAGGTAGAGCCAAGAGAATTTCCTGACTTATGGTATATTGAGTGAATAAGAAAGGGTCAAGATTTTTAGTCTGAGCAGTAGGAAGGGAGGAACAGATTGAGGAAAAGATTGGAAGTTAAGTTTTGGATGTTATTTCAGAAATTTATTTGACCTCCAAATAAAGATATATGTATTTGCATATATGTATCTGCAGCTCTGAAGAAGGGCATGGCCTGGTGAGATAATTTGGGGATAGTCAGCCTTGTATTTAAAGGCATGAGGTTGGGTGAGATCAAAGTGAATAGAGATAAAGAAGGCAAAAGACTGAGACCCTAAGGTACTCTAACATTTAACAATTAGGGAGATGAAAAGGAAGACTCAAAGAAGAGAAGAACAACCAGTGGGATTTTAGGAGAACCAAAAGAGAATGGTACCCTAGAAACCATGGGAAGAAAATGTTTCAAGAAGGAAAGAGCCATTGACTATTTTATGCTGTTAGGAGGTCAGGTAGGATGAGCACTAAAAATTCGTTGTTGGATTTAGCAACATGGATGTTGGTGTTTACCTTGAAAAGGTCTACTATGTTTTTTCAGACAGCTACTAAAGTGTTAGGACATAAATACTTGTATATAAGTAGTTATTTGGCCCTAACTATTTAATAAATGAAACTACATGTTGAGCATCCCAAGTTCAGAAATCCAAAATACAAAATGGTTCAAAATCAAAAACTTTTTGAGCATCAATGTGATGTTCTAAAGAAATACTCAGTGAAGCGTTTCAGATTTTAGATCTGGGGTGCTGAACTGTTAAGTGTAATACAGATATTCCCAAATCTGAGAAAAATCCAAAATCCAAAACCCTCTGGTCCCAAGCATTTTGGGTACAGTACAGGATACTCAAACTGATTTAGGTATTTCTTTTGGCCTAGGGGGCATTGTGAAAAATTACTGAGATATCAAGGGAGCCACAAACTAAGAAAGTTTGAACATCTCTGCTTTAGAAGCTTATGCTATTCTAAGGATTTAGAAGCATAGCTATTCTAAGGATTTCACCAAAAGGAGGAAACACCTCTTACCTTTTTTTTGTGCTGAAAAGTTTCAGTTTGCAATTTTAAATCTGATCCAAAATGGTCCTAATACAGTTGTTTCAACATTTAAAAAAAAAAAAAAGCAAAGACAACTTTATCCTTTGAAATGCTGGTAGTACATCTTTGCATGATTTTTTTTCTTCTTGCCTCCATAGGTATGGTCTGAATATGCGTTGCTTGGCAGCTCGGGTCAACTATAAGACTTTGATTATTATCTGCGCACTCTTCACTTTGGTCACAGTACTTTTGTGGAATAAGTGTTCCAGTGACAAAGCAATCCAGTTTCCACGGCGTTTGAGTAGTGGCTTCAGAGTGGATGGATTAGAAAAAAGAGCAGCAGCATCTGAGAGTAACAACTATATGAACCACGTGGCCAAACAACAGTCTGAGGAAGCATTCCCTCAGGAACAGCAGAAAGCTCCCCCTGTTGTTGGGGGCTTCAATAGCAATGTGGGAAGTAAGGTGTTAGGGCTCAAATATGAAGAAATTGACTGTCTCATAAATGATGAACACACAATTAAAGGGAGACGAGAGGGGAACGAAGTCTTTCTTCCATTCACTTGGGTTGAGAAATATTTTGATGTTTATGGAAAGGTGGTTCAGTATGATGGCTATGATCGGTTTGAATTCTCTCATAGCTATTCCAAAGTCTATGCACAGAGAGCCCCCTATCACCCCGATGGTGTGTTTATGTCTTTTGAAGGCTACAATGTGGAAGTCCGAGACAGAGTCAAGTGCATAAGTGGGGTTGAAGGTTGGTATCTGTCTGCTTCACTTGCATTTTTCAAGCATGACTGTGTTGAAGAATAAGAAAATGTTGTTAATTATACATCAAGTACGTAGCTTACTATCAAAAGACCTTTCATCACTCTAATTTAGCAGGGAGGAACAGGTTAAGTCTGAACCTAGGGCAGCTTTCTAGATACTATGACTTAAGGGCTGCCGTAAGACCATACCTGGGCAAATAGAATTATTTTATTAACCTAACTCTGAATCTAAAATTCTCACCAGTAAGGTAAAGGCACTGCTTCTCCAGAATTTTGCATTAAAATATATAGCTAGAATCCTATGAGAGATGGGAAAAGGAAACCATCCGGTGGACCCATCAATATACCAGTGCAGTCTGGTTACCTAATTAATCAAGTGTCATCTCTGGAAGGAGGTTTCAAATCTTCAGAACAAGACAATATGTAGATGCTTTTTCTCTGGACTTACACTGAACTCCTAGTCTATTACATACTGTTTTTCATTGTCTTTAAAACCTGGGGCAGTAAGAGTTCCTTGTGGATACAATTAATATGCTTTGGAATTTGCTTTTCAAACCAGAAACCCAAATTGAATTTGACTTTAAAGTATATCACTTTAAAGTATATCACAACAGAGGAAAGGGCTTAATATGTTTTGAGATTTCTTGGTTTGGGATTTACTTTCCTCATTTTGTTATAAAGTGATTTTAAGATCTTAATATTTTAAAATCTGTATTGAAATAAGCTTTTAACTAAACTTAATATATATTTTTTTGCTCTGAAAAGAAGTTTGTGCTCACTTGGTGACCATGTGGATGTTTTCGGACTCCTACAGACCAAAGGATTATAGCCCACCCATGTCTGTGAAGTTAATGGTGTGTTTATTCATCAAGTTGGAAATTGGAATTTACATATCTGATGCAGGAGTTTTTTCCTTTGTTTTTACTACTTATATAATTTTTTATAATATCTTTTTCTCTTCTTTTGAGACAGCATCTCACTCTGTCACCCAGGCCTGGAGTGTAGTGACACTGTCATGGCTCACTGCAGTCTCGATCTCCCAGGCTCCACCATGCCCAGCTAATTCTTTTTAATTTATTTTTTGTAAAGACAGTGTCTCACTGTGTTGTCCAGGCTTATCTCAAATTCCTGGACTCAAGCAGTCCTCCCGCCTTAGGCTCCCAAAGTGCTGGAATTACAGACATGAGGCACCGTGCCTGGCCAATATCCTTACCAAATGTTTAGAAGAGAGAAGCGACCAGATTCACCTACATTTTTACCACCTCAATATAATTATTATTATTTTTGTATTTTCTCTGGAGGGCTTTGTACTTAGACATGTATTTTAGCATAATCATAATGACATTTACTATACAGTGATTCAGGACAGTAATAGAGATTTCAAAGATATTCAGAGTCAAACCTTTTTTTCCGGCAATTTTTTAAACGCATAAAATTAATAGATGCCTAAATTCTAAAATAAAAAAGTAAAAAGTACCCATGACCACCATTAATATTTTGACTTTTTCCCCCAATCTTTTTGTTGTTGTAGAAATATATCTTTTATTTTATTTTATTTTGTTTTTAACTTTTAAGTTCAGGGGCACATGTGCAGCTTTGTTATATAGGTAACCCCATGTCATGGAGATTTGTTTTACAGATTATTTTGTCACCTAGGTATTAAGCCTAGAACCCATCAGTTATTTTTCTGATCCTCACCCACCACCTACCCTCCACCCTCCAGTAGGCCCCAGTGTGTGTTGTTCCCCTCTATGTGTCCATGTGCTTTCATCATTTAGCTCCCACTTAGAAGTGAGAACCACACAGTATTTAGTTTTCTGTTCCTGCATTGGTTTGCTAAGGATAATGGCCCCTAGCTCCGTCCATATTTCTACAAAGAACGTGATTTCTTTCTTTTTATGGCTGCATACTAGAAATGCATCTTTTAAAAAAATTCAGATCATACTGTATGGTCAGTTTTTATTCTGGTATTTTCTACTTAACATGACTATTTCCTCTCACTGAATATTTATTGAACATTTTAATAACTAGTATTTGTAGTCAAGACATGCCATGATATATGTAATGTATGAGACCCTGCTCTTTAGTTGTACACTTAGGTCATTCCCAGGTTTTTTATGGTTCTTTTTTTTTTGAGATGGAGTCTCGGTCTGTTGCCCAGGCTGGAATGCAGTGGCGCGATCTCGGCTCACTGCAAGCTCCGCCTCCTGGGTTCACGCCGTTCTCCTGCCTCAGCCTCCCAAGTAGCTGGGACTACAGGCGCCTGCTACCATGCTGAGCTAATTTTTTGTATTTTTAGTAGAGACAGGATTTCACCGTGTTAGCCAGGATGGTCTTGATCTCCTGACCTCGTGATCCGCCTGCCTCGGCCTCCCAAAGTGCTGGGATTACAGGCATGAGCCACCACGCCCGGCCCTTATGTTTTTTAATTAATGTTTTATTTTTAATTTTTGTGGGTACATAGTAGGTGTATGTATTTATGGGGTATATTAGATATTTTTATATAGGCATGCAATGTATAATAATAATCACATCAAGGTTAATGGCATATCCATCACCTCAAACATTTATCCTTTATTTGTGTTACAAACAATCCAGTAATATTCTTTTAGTTATTTGTAAATGTATAATAAATTAAGATCGAGTGAATGAAATCTGGTATTTGGTAGCACAAAGGGTAAACTACATTTCCATTTCTTTGCTATTATAAATGTTGCAGATTTTCATTGTTAATTTTTATTTGCTATTTTAATTTTATTCTCATTGTAGTGTATTCCTATTCTGAGAATATAATTAACTGCAATGTCAAATAACCTGCCAAACCTTTGTACTCTTTTGCCAGCCGTTTTCCAGAAAGGTGGAACTTGCTCCTACTTCCAGTAGCAGAGTATGAGGGTGTCATTTTCACCCAACTCTTGCCATCATGGAACATTGTTTTTCTGTCTGTTGGTTACAAAGGGATATTATAATTTTCTCTCTTTAACAACTAGTGAGGTCAGATATCTTTTTCTTATACTTTTTGCCATATTTTCATGTTCTTTACCCCTTTTTCTCATGTGGTAAGTGGAGTTTTTAAAAAATGTATTTGTGTGAACTTATGTAGTAAGGGTAGCAATACTCATATATATGTTAAAGATATTTCTTCAATTTGGTTGTCTTTTCATTTTACATATGATTTGTTGGTTTTAGAAGTTTTTAGTTCCATTTATTGAACTTATGGGTTTTTTTTGGATCTTTGTGCCTCTTCGTTTTATGCTTAGAAAGGCACTTGCCATACCACATTATGATCAGCTTTTCACTTTTAATTTCTCTGACAGTTTTATGGTTTCACTTTTTTACATTTAACTTCTTTAGTTCTGCTAAATTGATTTATATTTTGGCAAATGGTACAAAGTCACAGCCTAATTTTAAACGTTTTTCCCCAATATGTATTGAATCATCTCTTTTCCCACTGATTTTGATGGAATATTCGTCATTACACTAAATTTAGGAGTACTAGAATGAGTTTCTGGGCTGCTGTTTGGTTTCATTGATCAGTCTCAGTTCTTGTGCTAGTTGCACATTATTGTAGTCACCAGTCATCTTTAATGAGGTTGTATAAACTACCTTTTATTTTAATTACAGAGAGGATCCCCCTCTTGGAGGAAAGATACAAATGTTAAAAAGCTTATCTGTAGCCTACCTAATTCCATAAACATTGTTTTGAATATACAACAAAACACTTAAAATTCTGTAGATTCCCAGTCTCTGCTGTGCTCATCAGACTCTTATTAATTTTAGAACTACAGATAGTAGTTTATCTCTCAATACATACGTGATTCAGCAATACAATATTATATAAATGTAGGATTTGTAGCTCCTATGTAAGAAATTACTAAGATATGGCCAGGCGCAGTGGCTCAAGCCTGTAATCCCAGCACTTTGGTAGGCCGAAGCAGGCGGATCACGAGGTCAGGAGATCGAGACCATCCTGGCTAACACAGTGAAACCCCGTCTGCACTAAAAAATACAAAAAACTAGCCGGGCGAGGTGGTGGGCGCCTGTAGTCGCAGCTACTCGGGAGGCTGAGGCAGGAGAGTGGCGTAAACCTGGGAGGCGGAGCTTGCAGTGAGCTGAGATCTGGCCACTGCACTCCAGCCTGGGCGACAGAGCGAGACTCCGTCTCAAAAAAAAAAAAAAGAAAAAAAAAGAAATTACTAAGATAAACACTAATACCAAACATTTAAAAGTTGTGCTTAGAACTTTACAAAAGGTAATCCATTAATGAATTATTTCAAGAATCTGTGGTGAAATATACAAACGAAATTCGTGTTTTAAAAAACACTTCTTAAGAATTACATTTTAATAGGAAAGATATGAAAAAGAATTTCAAGCTGTTTATATTTTAAATTGCCAAGTCACAGCTGGCTTTTTTTTTTTTTTTTTTTTTTTTTTTTTTTTTTGAGACAGAGTCTTGCTCCATCATCCAGGCTGGAGTGCAGTGGTGCCACTTTGGCTCACTGCAACCCCTGAGTCCTGGGTTCAAGCGATTCTCCTGTCTCAGCCTCCCAAGTAGCTGGGATTACAGGCACCCGCCACCACTCCCAGCTAACTTTTTGTATTTTAGTAGAGATGGGGTTTCACCGTGTTGCCCAAGCTGGTCTCAAACTCCTGAGCTCAGGCAATCCACCCATCTCAGCCTCCCAAAGTGCTAGGATTACAGGCGTGAGCTACCGTGCCCAGCCACAACTGGCTTTTTAAGCAAATACATTAACCATCAGATGACATACCTAATTAGTAGACCACACTTTGACATTGGAGGGAAAGATGAGTATGTAGTAACTTGATAAGTATAAATGTTTAAGAAAATTTCAGGATTAATATTGAAAATAGAACTGTGGTGACATTAACTATATGCATCTAAATTGTGCAGAATTCGAATGTATGAAACAGGATTATGAAACGTGACATCTATAGCCATGAGCAAGAGTAACACACATAAAAAACCAGTCCTTAAAAGGTAATTTGTAGCATTGCACTATTTGTTAACAAATAATGAATGAGAGTGAAAAAATACTTAATTTTTGTTTTTCACATCTGGTTAATTTGGTACTAGATCTGGTCAGTATGAGAGCAGTATTATGAGGAAGCCCACAACTTCCTGATAATCCTGTAAGATTCCCCAGAAGTAAATCAGTGAGGAGTGGTATTAGGAATAGGCTTGTAAATGTCTTGATATGATTATTCATTTTGTTTCTCTATTTTATAGGTGTGCCATTATCTACACAATGGGGACCTCAAGGCTATTTCTATCCAATCCAGATTGCACAGTATGGGTTAAGTCATTACAGCAAGAATCTAACTGAGAAACCTCCTCACATAGAGGTATATGAAACAGCAGAAGACAGAGACAAAAACAACAAGCCTAATGACTGGACTGTGCCAAAGGGCTGCTTTATGGCTAATGTGGCTGATAAGTCTAGATTCACCAATGTCAAACAGTTTATTGCACCAGGTAAGTTATGTGTTATATGTGCCTGCTAATTTTATGTTGGTTTATGGGACCCTGATATTCCCTTAAAATTTTAATATGGTTTAAAAAACACATAAGCAGACCCTTTATGTTACATATATAAAGCAACAAATGGTGTCACCCCAGTGAAATCTCTAAAAAAGATAGAGCTAAAAAGTCAAGGTTATAAAAAGGAATATTTACTATGTAAAGAGCCAAGCCATAGATTGAATGGTAAGGTCCGGGTTACTGCACAATGTATACCTGCCTCCAGGGGTCTATATCCAATAGGAAAGAAGTTCCTCCATTTAGTATTTCAGTACAGTATAGTTTAATTTTTAAACTTTTGCAGTAAATAGGATGGTTTTAAGGAGATAGCCATCCTTTCCTTTGCCTACCCTTTGCCAATAGCTTTTAATTTTTTCAGGATAATATAGCATTACCAAAGAGGCCTGTTTCCCATATTGGAATTTGTTAATGTAGTAGATTATCTCAAACTTCATGTAAAGCCATTTTCATTAATAAAATAATTTACAAAATCAAATTAACTTTATGCAGCATTTCCCCTTTTACTAAGACAGTCTCATTAATTAGAATCTAATGCATTTTCCTGCACTAATCAATATCAATGAGAATTAATGAGTCCATTACTTAAGAAGACAATGAAATAATTTTAGTTAGCACCTCAGGCTAATTCTCTATGGGGGAATGTTGTCAAGTACAGAACTTATTCCACCCTCCCACCAATCTTGTTGTTGGTAAATGAAAAGAGAGGAAAGGTTATAAGACCTCTTCTGTATTCTCTTCTTCTTCTTCATTGATGACTGTGTAATTTATAGACACTGAAAGCCACAATACAAACCTAATCATTCTAGATAGCCTTAAGTAATGAATTTATGAGTACTGAATGCAGTGCAAATAATAGATGACCTTTAATTTTTGTTCTGTGACTAGAACTCCTTTTTTCCCATGGCACTCTGTGATATTCTGGTACACAAAGCATCTTTGCTTATTGTAAACAGCAGGTTTGGCTGAATGAGAAAGTACAACTGAATGTTTAAGAATATTTAGGTTGTGATACCTAAGAGGTTATTGCAACAGGAAATGATTAGACTATGCAAAAGAACTTTTGGGTGCACTCAAGAAACTTATTTTTGCACCAGTTAATAATGGTTGTCTGGATTAGGGTGGAATCAGCAGCCCTCACTTTGATCTCCTTGAGTGTTTAGAAGGTTTTCTAGGACAGTCTTTTGAACTCTGTCCTGTTTAGAGCAACAGATTTCATTGTGCACTTTTGGGTGCTCTGAGTAATACAAAAGATAGGTTCCCACATCTTAAGTGAGGGATCTTCACCTTAGCCCCTCATTCTGTAGCCAGTAGCTGGAGATAAAACTACTTCCTAAGATGATTTTAAGCATATAAAGGAGAGAACTCTGTCTCTAACAGCCAGTCTGTGAGTGGGACACAGCTATTCTAAGTTGGAACTCCCTGTTGGTGGAAGCGTGCTAGCTGGGAATGGAATTCTGTGTGTGCATGTACAGGTTGAGTATCCCTTATCTGAAATGCTTGGGACTAGAAGTGTTTCAGATTTTGGAATATTTACATATACATAAATATCCTGGGGATGGGACTGAAGTCTAAACACAAAATTCTTTTATATTTCATATGCTATACACATAGCCTGAGGGTAACTTCTTATAATATTTTTAATAATATATGCCACCCATCATGAGGGAAGATGTGGAATTTTCCACTTGTGGCATCATGTTAGCATTCAAAAAGTTTTGGATTTTGGAGCATTTCAGATTTCGGAGTTTTGAACTAAGGATGCTGCACCTCCAGTTGCATACTATAAGAGTATGAGAGAAGGCCGGGCGCGGTGGCTCACGCCTGTAATCCCAGCACTTTGGGAGGCCGAGGCGGGCGGATCACAAGGTCAGGAGATCGAGACCACGGTGAAACCCCGTCTCTACTAAAAATACAAAAAATTAGCCGGGCGCGGTTGTGGGTGCCTGTAGTCCCAGCTACTCGGGAGGCTGAGGCAGGAGAATGGCGTGAACCCGGGAGGCGGAGCTTGCAGTGAGCCGAGATCGCGCCACTGCACTCCAGCCTGGGCTGGGCCACAGAGCGAGACTCCGTCTCAAAAAAAAAAAAAAAAAAAAAAAAAAAAGGGTATGAGAGAAGGTGAGTTGGAGATACGTGGGAGTTACTGCTCAGAACAGAGTGGAGGAAGGGAATCAAAGAGGTGAGACTATTTTATTGAAGCATAGGTATGAGAAAGGAGAGTTTTTAGAGGATATAGACCTCATGGGAGATAAATTCAGAGAATCACCATTAAGAGGAAATTGGAACTTGTACATAAAAGCATTTTGCATAAAAGCAAATATAAAAGAATTTGGCCGGGCGCGGTGGCTCAAGCCTGTAATCCTAGCACTTTGGGAGGCCGAGACGGGTGGATCACGAGGTCAGGAGATCGAGACCATCCTGGCTAACACAGTGAAACCCCGTCTCTACTAAAAAATACAAAAAAAAGCCGGGCGAGGTGGCGGGCGCCTGTAGTCCCAGCTACTCGGGAGGCTGAGGCAGGAGAATGGCATAAACCCGGGAGGCGGAGCTTGCAGTGAGCTGAGATCCGGCCACTGCACTCCAGCCTGGGCGACAGAGCGAGACTCCGTCTCCCAAAAAAAAAAAAAAAAAAAAATATATATATATATATAAAAAAAGAATTTTGTGTTTAGACTTCAGTCCCATCCCCAGGATATTTATGTATATGTAAATATTCCAAAATCTGAAACACTTCTAGTCCCATAAAAGCATAGGCCCAAGTGAGGTGAGATCCTGGAGGACCACAAGCTGAATGCTGTTGGCCTTTTTTTTTTCTCTTTCTTGGCCTTGAATTTTTTTTCTGAAAGGGGATAAAATCAAATATGGGTAAAGAGTCATATAATAGGTTCTGCAGCATATTTTTGTTGTTTATTTGCTTATTTGTTGAGTAATGTTTTCCTTTTTCTAATTTTAAAATTGAATGAATTGAAACTTTAGGCCTGTCCTACTCTATCAAATTAAATTAGCTTTCCCTTTCCTCAAGCACACTTTTCATTTGATTTCCATGACCTCACTTTCTCCTATCTCTGTAGCCATTCTTGCTCAGGCTTCTTGGGAGCTTCTCTTCTTCTGCCTGATTCTTCTTTCTCTCGGTGTTTCTCAAGATTTTGAGTAGGGCCTCTGCTCATGCTACATAGTAAATCTGTTGATTAAATGAATGGATTGATAACAGTTTTTGTTGGATATGAAACAGTGATTTAAAGGCTCTTCTTTTTTTCCCCAGCTTTATTGAGGTATAACTGGCAAACGTATACAATGTGATGCCTTGATATACACAGATATTGTGAAATGATTACCATAATTAAATTAGTTAACACATCCATCACCTCATAGTTACCTTTCTTTGTATGGTGGTGGTGGTGGTGAGAACATTTAAGAGATATTTTAGCACATTTCAGGCATACAGTACAGTAAACTGTAGTCACCATGCTGTACATTAGACCCCTAGAACTTATTCGTCTCATATCTGAAGTTTGTACCCTTTGATCAACATCTCCCCATTTTTCCCACCCCCCAGCCCAACAACCACCATTCTACTTTCCTGTGAGTTCATTTGTTTGGGGGTCCACATATAAGTGAGATCATACAGTATCTTTCTCTGACTTGTCACACGTAGCATAATGCCTTCAGGGTTCATCTATGTGGTCACAAATGGCAGGATTTCCTTCTTTGTTATGGCTAATATTCTATTCTATATGTATGTGTGTGTATGCACACACACACATATGCACCATGTTTTCTTTGTTTATCCATACTAGACACTTAGGTTGCTCCCATGCCTTGGCTATTGTGAATAATGCTGCAAAGAACACAGGAGTACAGATATCTCTCTTTTTGAGATAATTGATTTCATTTCCTTGGAGTATATACCAGGAAGTGGGATTGATGGATCATTGGTAGTTCTATTTTTGATTTTTTGAGGAACCTCCATTCTGTTTCCTAATGACTATGCCAATTTACTTTCCCACCCAAAGTGCACAAGGGTTCCCCTTTCTCCACATCGTCACCAGTACTTCTTATCTCTTCCCTTTTTGATGATAGTCATCCCAACAGGTGTAAGGTGATGATATATCATTGTGGTTTTTGCTTTGCATTTATTTCCTTGGTGATTAATGATGTTGAGCACCTTTTTATATACCTTTTGGCCACTCATATATCTTCTTTGAAAAAGTGCCTATTCAGATCATTTGCTTATTTTTTAATCAGATTTTTTTTTTTTTGCTATTTATATAAGTTCCTGATAGATTTTGGATATTAGCCTTTTATAAGATATATGCTTGTACCTATTCTCTCCTGTTCTATAGGTTGCTTTTCATTTTGTTGATTGTTTCCCTTGCTGTGCAAAAGCTTTTCAGTTTGATGTCGTCCCACTTGTTTGCTTGTGCCCCTTTTGCTTGTACATTTGATGTCAAATCTAAACAATCATTGCTAAGACCAATGTCAAAAGTATTCTTAAATGTTGATCATCCTTTATTGCCTAAAGTGCATGTATATGTGTCACATATACCAAAAATAAACAGTTACGGTAACTCCTGGGAATAACTGGTCAGGAGAGGATGGGTCATGGGCTTCAAACAATAAAAAAACAAAACTTTCTATTAGATTTGAAGGAGGAATCTTCAGATAGCCTAGTACTTCCAGTAGAGCTCAGAACCTTACCTGGTACATTGCCAAACTGGTGGCCACCATCCCATTTGCTCCCATTCAGATCCTCCTGAATGATGCCAGGAGGTTATTTAACCTCCTCTGTGTATCTATAAAATGGGAATTAAACGATTTGTAAGATTGTTGTGAAGATTATAATTGTTGGTTGGTTAATTTGAGGATTGTGACTTCTGTCACTTCTCCTGGATGACTCAGTAACCCCCTCTGCTGGTGTTACAGTCTTCGGGAAATTAATACATTGGCTTTTTAAAAGATTACATCCCTTGACATTGTTCATTACTGAGTTCTTTGGACTGGTTTGTCATATGAAGACATAAGGTGACTGATTAAACCATGTCATTTCATTACATTTGTGTAAATAAAATTGAAATTCTGGGAGGAAATGGGTACTTTTTCAGCTTCTGAAATTCTGGGAGGAAATGGGTACTCTTTTCAGCTTCTGAAATTCTGGGAGGAAATGGGTACTCTTCCAGCTTCCTCACACTTGGACTTCTAAAGATGGGTCATTGTTATCCACTTTGGCCAGAATAGATGTCATAGTTAATAATCCCATCTGATGAGAATGAAAAAATAAGTAGCACTCAAGATAGTCTGCTCCACTGAATATAATTTAATCTTGAGTGGTTCATAAGTCAATTCAGAATCCTACAATGTTTCAGGGACGTTGTCCTGAACTTCAGATCCCATTTTACTATAGATGCAGAAAAATGCTAGTTAAGAGAGAGAGTACATGTTGACATTTTGCCAGATAAAATGGATTTTTTACTGTATTAGAAGTTTACTTCTGACATCATTTTTTCTGTTAAGTTACTCAGAGCATTGTTTGATGCATAAGTCTATGAGGATGTTCTCGTTCTTGATACAACTTTCAGAATTGTCTGTTCCATCCAATGAAGTAATTAAGAGCCTTGGGCCAAATATAACCATACTGCTAGAGTCCAGTGTTACAAGAGTTAAATGATCAATTCAACATACTGATGCCCTCCAAGTATACACTATCATCAGTTCACATTTATTTTTCCCTTTTTCTTTTTTTTTTAAGAGACAGAGTCTTGTTCTGTCACCCAGAATGAGAGTGGTGTGATCATAGCTCACTTCAGCCTCAAACTCCTGGGCTCAAGCAATCCTCCCACCTTAGCCTCCCAAGTACCTAGGACTACAGACACATGCCACTGCACTTGGCTATTTTATTGTATTTTTTGTAGAGTTAGGGTCTTGCTTTCTTGGCCAGACTGGTCTCAAGCTCCTCACTTCAAGCAGTCCTTCTGCCTTGGCCTCCCAAACTGCTGAGTGTGACCAGTTGTGCCCAGCCCAGTTTACATTTCTGATCTTTGCTCCTGGTGACACACTAAAGATTTTTTCAAGGATTTTGCAAAGCAGAGATCTGCTTCTATGGCTGTGTCTAAGAGAAGCTTTCTATTGAATATTCTTATAAGAATACCATCTCCAATATCATTTGTCTTTTTCACAGTCTGAACCTGAGTCCAGGAAACCTGGATTCTAGTCACTGCTCTACCACTAATTAGCTTTTGGCATTGGGCAAACCATTTAACCTTGCAAAGTCTACATATCTTCACCTCTAAAATGGAGATGTAATATAATTCCTGCCCTACCAGCTTCAGAAGATTAGGTATCAAATGAGATAATACATGTGAATGCATTTTGGACATTTAAGCTGTGGAAAACTCAAGATATTAAGATTTTCCTTAATATTTTTAAATTTGTACTACATATATTTTTGTTGTTCTTATTCTTGCTGCTGCTGCTGCTGCTATTTTAATATGCTCAGTTTCTTGGTAGATCTAGATCAGCAGTATTCAAAAAGTCATCTTTCTGGGAATTAACCATCATTAATAACTATAAATATTCAAGAGAAATTTGCTCTTTAATAATTTGTCAGATAAAACAGCTTTAACTATTTTTTTAGCCTCTGAAGCCAGTGGCTTTGGAATAATAACCATCATTTATTACTATATTCTACTCCATTGTCTTTTTAAAAATCCTCACAATTACCCTGCAAAGTAATATTATCTCTATTTAACATGTGAAGAAACTGAGGCTCAAAGAAACTGCATCTTGCCAGACTTCTCAAAGCTAGTGGTTGAACAAAAATTCAAATCTGAGGTTTTTAAACTCCAAAGTCTGTGCTTTACCCTGCCCACTCCACCATTCTCTCACTTTTTGTTGTATACGTGAGCCCATTGCTTAATTTCCAGAAATTTTGTTAGCACTTCTAGCAAGTATGTGAAAGCAAATCTATCATTTTCGAAATCAAATTAATAATGTGTTGTGGAGCGAGACCAGGCAACCCGGGTTCAAGTCTTGTACCTTGGGCAAGTTACTTCCTTGTGTCTCAGCTCCTCATCCATAAAGTAGGAACAGTAATAGCACCTACCCTTGTAATTGTTCAGGGGATTAAATGAGTAAATAGATGTAAAGCCCTTAGAACATAGTAAGTACATATTAAATGCTAAATAATTTAAAATTCATGTATAATAACCATTTCTTCTAGCTTCTTTCTTGCAATATTATGTGCTGAGCCAGCTTTTGGCTTTTTCTTTTTTTCCTGTTTGCAGAATAGGTATACTAGAATAGTCATTGATTTTACTGATCAGCTAGTATTAGATTTAGAAAAGGCAGTTTTGATCTACAGTACCTTAGCCATTTACTCTTAATCCTCTACTATAAACTAGACAGGGCAAAAGGTAAGAGCTTTGATCTGATGCTCACAAGCTATCATGAACTCACCAATTCTTTCATTTGTTTTTGGTTAATTTAGTAAAAAATAAAATTACAAATGATCTGATACTGAAAATATTTAAGGGTTAATTTTGTGTGGTCAGGGTTTTCAAGGATGAATTGCAATTTGATTTCAAATACAAAAGTGCTTTTCTTCTAACCAGTCTGTTGGTATATTCTCCCCTGCAGAAACCAGTGAAGGTGTATCCTTGCAACTGGGAAACATGAAAGATTTTATTATTTCATTCGACCTCAAGTTCTTGACAAATGGAAGCGTGTCCGTGGTTCTAGAGACCACAGAAAAGAATCAGCTCTTCACTATACATTATGTCTCAAATGCTCAGCTAATTGCTTTTAAAGAAAGAGATATATACTATGGCATTGGGCCCAGAACTTCATGGAGCACAGTTACCAGGGACCTGGTCACTGACCTCAGGAAAGGAGTGGGTCTTTCAAACACAAAAGCTGTCAAGCCAACCAAAATAATGCCCAAGAAGGTGGTTAGGTTGATTGCAAAAGGTAAGGGATTCCTCGACAACATTACCATCTCTACCACAGCCCACATGGCTGCATTTTTTGCTGCTAGTGATTGGCTAGTAAGGAACCAGGATGAGAAAGGTGGCTGGCCAATTATGGTGACCCGTAAGTTAGGGGAAGGGTTCAAGTCTTTAGAGCCAGGATGGTATTCTGCCATGGCGCAAGGGCAAGCCATTTCTACATTAGTCAGGGCCTATCTGTTAACAAAAGACCATATATTCCTCAATTCAGCTTTAAGGGCAACAGCCCCTTATAAGTTTCTGTCTGAGCAGCATGGAGTTAAAGCTGTGTTTATGAATAAACATGACTGGTATGAAGAATATCCAACCACACCTAGCTCTTTTGTTTTAAATGGCTTTATGTATTCTTTAATTGGGCTGTATGACTTAAAAGAAACTGCAGGGGAAAAACTCGGAAAAGAAGCAAGGTCCTTGTATGAGCGTGGCATGGAATCTCTTAAAGCCATGCTGCCCTTGTATGACACTGGCTCAGGAACCATCTATGACCTCCGTCACTTCATGCTTGGCATCGCTCCTAACCTGGCTCGCTGGGACTATCATACCACCCACATCAATCAGTTGCAGCTACTCAGTACCATTGATGAGTCCCCGATCTTCAAAGAATTTGTCAAGAGGTGGAAAAGCTACCTTAAAGGCAGCAGGGCAAAGCACAACTAGAGCTCACAACCAAAATTATACTTCAGCCTCTGCTGTACACAGAAACTACAGGCTCTGTCTCAGGAGAGCATAGGCACATTTTAAAAGGTTATGTACTAGGTTTTTGTGGATTCTATCAAAGTGATAAGTGATCCTTAAAACCAGCCTTCTAAAATAATTGCATTCCATGGGTTGGGTATTTAGACATGTAGGTGGCATTTAGAACACAATGTTTAATCAATGGGCTGAACAAAGATGTTTCACTTTGCCTTGCCCATCACCCTATACAGTTTCGCAGATAGTCTAGTCACTCTTTGTGAGAAAGATAATGGTAAGTAGTTGCTACTGGCCAACTGTCTAGCACTTACCTGAAAACTTAGTATGGAGCTCTTTTAAAATGTGATTATTTATATTTATGTTGAAAGCAGACTTTAAAAAAATAATGTGCTGTAATACAGTAAATATGTACTTGTAGCCTGGATAGCAGACTGTGTTCAACTTTTTAAAAAGATGTTTCATTTCTATAGATTAATTTCTTGGGAGCAAATGAGTATTTGTTGCATTTGTTCAATTTGTTGTATATGGTGAATATTTAATTATGGTTTTCTTGAAATGTGTAAATTAAAAACACAACCAGTGTTCAGGCTTCACAGTTATATAATGTAAGCACAACTAAAATGAAACCTGTTGACTGCACAAGAAATTACAAAAATGTTTCTGTTTTGAAACTTGATCTACAATCAGTAAAAGTTTGATAATCAGTGTATCCCTCCCCAACCCCCATTGGGACAGTTTCTTTTTGTCACTATCTAGAATTTTGTATTTTATTTCAGACTATACCTTGGAGTTTTGTATATTTTGAGAGAGATATTTTTGGGACATTATTTCGGAAACTTATTACAAATCTAAATTTGGAAAGGAGCTAGTAGCTTTAAGGCCACCACCATATTTTATTTTTTTAGGATTTTTCCCCCTTTAAATAAAAATATTAGATCAAATACTACATACAAGAATCATAGCAAAGTTTTTTTTTTTCCTACCAAGATCATTCTTGATCATCAGCTTCCCAAACTAGTGAGTCTGTGCATCATTGGTTTTTTTTTTATTTAATTTTAAGTTATTCTAGCTATTAGATAGAAGAGATGTTACTGCATTTATGTGTAATCAGATCTTTATTTAGGTATATATATTCTCCTATACCGCACATAAATAGATTTCAGAGCCCCCATACAATGGGCAGTGTCTGCTATAGGGCTTCAGGCATTAAATAAAACCGAGGGATGTTGATTTTGCTGTGACAGTACACTAAATCAATAGTATATCTTATACAGTTTGAAAATATGATACCCTACACTTTCAGGGGACCGAGTCTGACAAACACAATGCATTTATCTGTGACCTGTATCAAGTGCACATTTAGGAGCCAGGTAGGTTACCTGCTTACACACTATATTTTAATTGAATTCAAACTACCAAGCACTACTTAGAAACTGGAAAACATATATATATATATATATGTTAGCATCAAAGAGGGCAGAAGCAAAGAAGATACAGATCTACACTGAAGACATTAAACTGACCATAGAAAAGTAAGCTTGAACTCCCAATTGATGTGACCACACTCTTCTTAATTTTGCTCACAATAAAAACACTTTTGAGTTATTAGGCTTACCCCTAGCTTTTGATCTTTGCATTTCATATATGTTAGATGTCTCAGCAAGAATATCTGGTCTCCCCTAATTTTTATTCCCAGTGCCGATGTGCAAAATAAACTTTCTCCAATCTGGGAACCTTTCTTACTTCCCCATATTTGTTATTATTAAGAATGGTTCATACGTCTGCTTTGTTTGCATACTGGTCTTCAGATTATGAGACTCGATGATAACAGTATGGTACTGCTTCTGTGACAAATACCGTGCCTTAACAATGTGGCTGTCCTTTTCCACTGAAGAAGGAAAGACTTTTTGATCTAGAAATAGCGTTGTGATTTCCTTGCTGTTGGTTTTACACTGCCTTCCACATTGCAACAGCAACTCGATTTGTCTTGTGATGCCAGAATTTGCTAAGAGGAGGAGTTGAGCCTATAGCAGCATTGTCAGTACAGACCAGTGGTTCTCAAACTTTAAAATGCCTCAGCATCACTTGGGAGCTTATTGAAATGCAGATCCCAGAGTCAGTAAATCTGCCTGTGAAGTCTGATAGTCTGCATTTGTAATGAGCATTCAGGTGATTCTGACGCAGGGGAGCTGGGGGCATACAGGGAGGAACACTGCCCTACACTATCCATTGCATTTTTGCCTCTAAAGAGCTATAGAATTTTCTAGGGTTTTAAATTATGTAAAATGTTTACTTATTCTGAGCTTAGAATGGGGAGGGTATTTTTAAATTTTATTATTTTGTTTCTTTAAATTTTTCTTTGCTTTAAGATTATAGGTATTAGGTTTGTTTTTGTTTTGTTCTGTTTTGTTTTTGTTTTTCCACTTATCTTGAGTTCACTTTGATGTTACATCTATTGCTACTTCATTTGTAAAACCAGCCAAAAGTTTCTGGATGAAGGTCAAGTTTGACCTTTTAGGAGTTACTGTACATAAAAGCTTCATCCAAGAACCATCCAGTGCACAGAAGCAAATGCAAAAATGACACAAGCACAACTCTCCAGACGTGGCTCCTTTTCCTTTCTCAGTGCAGACTCTCACTGAAAGCTGCTATTTTCATCCTCCTTGTGGTTGCTTTTCTTGTTTCTCTTCCACTGTACATGTGGGTTATATACCATGTGTTAAATATGCAATAATGTGTTTACAGGATGCCCTTCTGAAGGGTAGTCCTTTGTAAAGCTGTACAGACTTTGCAGTTTAAGCACAATGTGCACATGTTAGTTTTATATACAGCAAAACTTGATTTTTTGCAGATGGAAAGGTATTTTGTTTCTATACAAAGTAAATGGATTGTTTGTGCTTAATGTAAAGCCGCTTTATAAAATTGTAAAATAAAGTTTTTATCTTAAAAAGAATATACCTGGATATTTCTCTTGCTTCTCAAATTATTCTAAGGTTACTTGAGCCCAGCAAGCAGATTTCTGACCATTTCCTGTTCAACCCGTGACCAGAAGTCAAGACAACAAATGTAGTTCATCAAAGGCATACCAAGCCCTGTCAGACAATGTGTGGGAACAAATAGTATACATGGGCTTTAATCCTAAGGAGCCTTAGCCTACAAGGGGGAACACAGTGTATACTAAACACTTTAAGAAAAATAAAATGCTAAATTGTGTGCTCAGGGAAGGTGTTAGGGAAGAGACAGAGCCTAAACTGGTGTTCCAGGGGTGGAGTCCAGGTGGAAGACGAGGAGAGAGTAACCTGAGCAAAAACAGGTGCCCATGCCAGGTGAGAGGATGGCCTTTCCCACGCTCATTCAGACTGGGTAACCATTTTTTATTTAGATTTATGTGAGAGTTTGTCCCTCACATATTTTCTTTACTTGCTTCTTCAGAGCGATTAGCATTATTTAATGTTTACCTCCTTCTCAGAGAATAATGATTTAACCTCCCAAACAGAGAAAACCAGAGACCAGAGTCTGGCTTCATGTTATGTTTCATTGCACAGTATTTTTTGGATTATGAACATTCTGCACCATTTATATAATGGAATTACAATTGATCACCAATCAACTTTTTCCAGCTGATGGGTGCACAGATTTTGACAGGCTACTAATCAACATTCTTGGCAGCTTTTCCTTCTCCACCGTCTTCAGTTGAGAAATGGCCATAAGGTTGCAAGCAGTGTTGGGCTGAATGAGCTCTCCAGCTGCTCTTGCTTTGATTTTGCTGCTTGTAGCCAAACTGTTAATATTTTGGCTGTTCTGCCTTAGCACACTGAGCATCTCATGTTCATCTCCCCATTGCCCTTGAGAGGGGGTGGGCCCTCCATACTCCAGAGAACTTACTTGGTAGTCTGATGAGTGCTCCTTCCCTTCATAGCCACAGGCTCTGGCGGCCACTGTGTGCCTTGTGACCCTGCCTCCTCTGGCATGACTTAGATGAGGGGCTCATCCCCCTCACTCTAGCTGGCTGGCCAATCAGTCTTTTCGCCAGGAATTCAAAATGGGATGGATTAAAAAACTAAAGCAGATACACAGTGAAAAGCAGAGTTGAAAAAACAGAATCTTGACAATGCTCCAGGCCCTGGATCCAATGCCCTTCTGAGGCCAGCTGTATGCCTCTCAGGTTCCGCGAGATACTACTGTATCCTTAAGATAAATTCTTACGTTTGCTGAAGTTGGCTGGATTTAGTTTCTGTTACTTGCAACAGATGAGCCCTAATTAATAACATGTCTCCATTATAGAGGAAAATACAGTGTAAATTCTGCATTTTCCTCCAATCTGGACCCTATTGTATTAGCTTGCTAGAGCTGCTGTAATGAATACCACAGACTGGGTGGCTTACACCAGAAATGTATTCTTCTCACAATTCTGGAGGCTTGAAGTCCAAGATTAAGATGTTGGTAGGGCCGGGCGCGGTGGCTCACGCCTGTAATCCCAGCACTTTGGGAGGCCGAGGCAGGCGGATCACGAGGTCAGGAGATCGAGACCATTCTGGCTAACACGGTGAAACCCCGTCTCTACTAAAAATACAAAAAACTAGCCGGGCGTGGTGGCAGCGCCTGTAGTCCCAGCTACTCGGGAGGCTGAGGCAGGAGAATGGCGTGAACCCGGGAGGCGGAGCTTGCAGTGAGCTGAGATCGCGCCACTGCACTCCAGCCTGGGCGACAGAGCGAGACTCCGTCTCAAAAAAAAAAAAAAAAAAAAAAAAAGATGTTGGTAGGTTTGGTTTCTTCCAACACCTCTTACATGTCTTTCAGATGGTGCCTTATTGCTGTGTCTCAAGGTTGTCTCTCCAACTGTGTTCTCTGTGTCTGGGGCCCACTCATGACCTCATTTTACCTTAATTACTTCTTTAAAGGCCTGTCTGTAAATACAGTCACATTCTGAGGTGCCGGGGAGTTAGGACTTAACGTGTGAGTGGTGAGGGGGACACAAGTCAGTCAGTAACAGCCACTCAAAGTGTTGCCATTTAATTTGATGATGATCATTGAAGGACAAAACCCAAATCTCAAGGGGACATTAGTTGGGCAGAAATCTAGACTTGGGACTCAGAATACAGAGCTCCCTGGCTCAGCCATTAGAGCATCAAGAATTTACTCAGGCCAGGTGTGGTGGCTCACACTTGTAATCCCAGCACTTTGGGAGGCTGAAGTGGGCGGATCACCTGAGGTCAGGAGTTCAAGACCAGCCTGGGCAACATGGTGAAACCCCATCTCTACTAAAAATACAAAACAATCAGGTGTGTGGTGGTGCATGCCTATAATCCCAGCTACTCAGGAGGGTGAGCCAGGAGAATCGCTTGAACCCTGGAGGGAGAGGTTGCAATGAGCTGAGATCATGCCACTGCACTCCAGCCTGGGTGACAGAGTGAGACTCCGTCTCGATAAAAAAAGAATTTACTCTTTGACCCCATAGACTTCAGTTGCCTCATGGAACAATCCAGTAAATAGAGAACTCTACTCTCAAAGTTTGTAATAAACTAACAAAAGGTAACTACTAAATATAAGCAGTGGTAAAAACAACATAAACTTCTAGATTTTTCTTCTTCTTACCTGTATGCTATTTTCATTATCTCATTCCAAATGCAGAATTCTGGGGTACTGGGGTAGGGGTGGGGAAGTATGCATGCAGAGTATATAAAAGTGCAAGTAGTGGTGAGATTTTGTTTAATGATAATTTTTTAATCCCAAGTCTGCATTATTGTAACTTACAAATAGTCAACAATATAGGGATAAAATATTGATTTTCATTATACCAGCTCATTAAGGATGTCAAACTGAAAATGGATGTGAATGTAAATGTTGTATTGGTGATGAATTTGAATGTTTGCTGCTCAATTTCTGGTGAAAAGAGATACATTTACCATCTGGTAAGAATGATTGATAACTTGCATGCGTATGCTGCATTTCCTGAATGTTAAGTAGCAGCAACACTGTGTAATTTTGCTAATCCTTTTCTAGGAGGATTTCACAAAATGACAGTACTGCAAAGCAAGCCATCAAAGAGCAGTAGTAAAGAGAACAGCAAAAGGGGCAGAAAAAAAGTCCTGTGAAGGACCAGAAATAGAGCAGTGGACTGGTATTAAATACTCAGTTTAGATAAGATATTCTTAAGCAACACAAAGCTCATTGCATCTTAAGCTTAACGTCAGAAGAGCTGGTGTCTCCCTGGGATTTTGCCCTGTTCTGTCAGCACCTAGTGAAATCACTGAGATAAGAATGGCTGCTCCATTTCAGTTCAGAAAATCTGGTAAAGAGAGTTCATCTCTTTGGGGACTAGAGCAGGAAGTAAATCTCTGAAGTGGGGTGAGGAAGAGGTCTTGTTTTTAAGCAAACACATAGCAAAGATGCATGATCTTAATTTAATGCCTGTTATTCTGTCATCTTTCCTTTTTAACACCAGCGAAGTTAAATCTCTGCAATTCAATTGAATACAGTGGGAGGCCCCAAACAGATTCCCAAATCCTATCCTATATGGCAAGATAGTCTTAGGGAAAGTGTCTGTCTATCTTCTCAGCTACTGCAGGCAACAGAGAGAGGCACTCTCTCCATCTGGAAATATCCATCAGAAGAAATTACCCGCGCAGCTTCTTGTGAGCTTGTAGTAGGTTTTAGTGTCTGGGTACAGGAAACCATGATCCTGGGTTAGTGATTCTTGCTAACGAGTATTTAGGAATAGGAAGAGGAAACAGGCACTATTACAGGTGCTCCTCAAACTAACTCTCATTAATTGCTCACCATGACTCTGGAAGACCAACTCCTGGTAGGTGAGAAAAGGAAACACTGCTGCCTAGTGTTCCATTATTGGAACGCTAAGCATGTGGGAGTTATTTATATCCTACTGCTCAAGGTCATCGCCAAGGTCCGGTTTTTCATTCATGCAAAAATTCAAAAAATTGTAACCTCTGGCATAAATGGGTTAAGGAGCTTGCTGAAGCTCATGCAGTTATTTTCACTACGTATTTATTGAACACCTTCCTACTAATTGTGCTACCTGCCAAAAGCAAAGATGAGACCTGTTCCTATCACGAGTCATAACTAGTCAACATAAAGAACCGAGTCCACAGCTGACTGGCCTGGAGTGCTCTTCTCTGGGGTTAAGCTTTGGATGGCCTTTCCTTTCCAAAATCACAGGCAGAGCAGTGGGGCCAACACGAAGAGCCAGAGTGTCCGATCTCCTGCAGTGGGTCGGGTTCTTGCTAGAAGACTCCACGGGTGTTCTTTCTAATCCTTTTGACAGCCTTGGGAGGAAGTATGTGAACTTCACAGATGGAAAAACAAACTCAGAGAAGTTAACAACTTGCCAGAAACCATTTAGTTATTTGACAAACAAGGTCTCAAGCCCAGGTGTGTCTGACTCCAAATTCCAAGTTCTGACCCATCGTCCCCAAGCAATAACTACAATCCACTATCTCCTGACTCCACCTTCTACACAGTGGGCTCAACCAGGGAGGCAGATCTCAGCCCCAGAGCTCTCCCACATTCTCCAGATAAGAAAATTAGTCCATTTCATCTGTGGACTCTATATCAGAACTGCTGAAATTGGTATTTGCTCCACTAAATGATTAGAAAAGTCCAGAAGCAGATACAGGAAGCTTTTTCCAGCAATTGAGTCTCTTAGCATGTGCCCCCATTTCTTCAACTTCCATTGACGTTATTTTTTGAATAACCCAACATAAAAACCCCTCTAGCCTCTCTCCAGCCTTCTCCTGCTATTTGCTGTCTTCCCTCGTGGACTTTCAAAAAGCTGCCTCTATTACAAATTAAAATGTACACAGCGTGTGTTTAATATGTGCAAATACACACACACACACGAGTGAATACACAGATGCACAGCAAACAGTTCTCATGCCCTGTGCTGGCTGCAAGGGCCGCAGTGATGAGTGAGATGAAGTCTCTGCCCTCTCTGAGTCCATGAAGTGACAGCTTTGGGAGGTACACAATTTTATTTGCTGTGAAAAATGCAACCGTTTAAAATTTTACAAATTCCAAATTAGAGTTTGAATTAATGAGATTCCAAAGAACCTTCCTATGTTATACTTTTTAGGCTCGTTTCATGAAAATAATGAAATATTTTATCCTCAGAATGGCCCTAAGAGACTGGCCGAGTGGACACCTCCTCTCAGTGGGGGAGCAGCGGCGTGGGTGTGTGATGACTGTCTGGGGTCAACGTCCTGGTGACGGAGCTGGAGTAAAACCCTGGTCTGTAGACTTGCAGTTGGATTCTCTTCATCTTAGTGCCTTCACATCTATGGGAATCTGGAAAAGAGCTTCCTGGTGTGCACTCAGGCAGGGCCATGTCTTGTCTCCTTTGGCCCTAGGCTTGGCATGAAAGGAGAGGGGAAATGGGGCCGTTCTCTTGTGTTTCTGTTTCGCCTCGACTGTCAGCACTTCTCTGTCTCATTCCATCTGAGCTCTCACCAACAGGAACCCACCCAAAGGCCTGTCTACATGTTGCCTGGTTGTCTTATCTAAAGCTTATTTTAATTTTTAAAAATATGGTTTTTGTGGGGTGTGATGGCTTATGCCTGTAATCCCAGCACTTTGGGAGGCCAAGGCGGGCGGATCACTTGAGGTCAGGAGTTCGAGACCAGCCTGGCCAACATGGCAAAACCCTGTCTCTATTAAAAATACAAAAATTAGCCAGGTGTGGTGGAGCAGCCTGTAATCCCAGCTACTCAGGAGGCTGAGGCAGGAGAATTGCTTGAACTTGGGAGGCGGGGCCCCTGCACTCCAGTCTGGGAGACAGAGTGAGACTCTGTCTCCAAAAAATAAAAATAAAAAAATAAAATAAAATAAAAAAAAAAATATATATATATATAAAATCAGATCTGACAATAGAACCAGCACACAGATGCTTCCCGATTAGCTGGGACTACATGCATGTGCTATCGTGCCTGGCTATTTTTTGTATTTTTAGTAGAGACAGGGTTTCACCCTGTTGGACAGGCTGGTCTCGAACTCCTGACCTCAAGTGATCCACCCACCCAGCCTCCCAAAGTGCTAAGATTACAGGCATAAGCCACCATCCCTGGCCAAAAATATTCCATCTTCAGGTGCCAATTACTCCATAAACTTTAAGATAGTTATATTTTATTCCTGGGAAATACCCTGCGTGCCTCCCCCGGATTCATGTTCGAGTAGCCGTGAGGAAAGCCTCGTCGTGTCGGGGGTCGACTGCCCCCTGCTGGCCAGCTGTGGAGTGTGCAGCCAGTGACTTTCCGTCTTCACATCTTGATGACTCCGTGGCTGTGTGGACACAGGATTGTAGGGGTAGGAGTGGAAGCAGGAAGTCTCCTAAGCAGATGGATGCCGGAGCTGTGGTGAGAGGGAAGGGGGGCTGAGGAGGGTTGGAGAGAGATGGGTTGACTAGGACACATGGCAGAGCCGGTGCAATGGCTGTAGGGAGTGAGGAGTAATGGGGAATCAAGGATGTCCAGCTGTGGATGGCAGAAGGGCCACTGTCTGAAGTGGGAAGTCTGGACATTCCCAAAGGAGTCTTTAAAGACTGGGTCTTCTCCTGAGCCTGAGAGCAGTGCTTCTTCCAAGGACACTGCTTCCATTTTAAGGTATGTGGAGGAAACAGGATTTGGGGTGTGTGTGTGCGCGTGTGTGTGTGTGACATTTCAGATGCCACTTTGTTTGCCAATGGGATTTCTGCCTCTGCCTCCCTGCCTGCAAGCCTGTGTCCACATAGCCAGCAGAGTCACTGTTTTGGGAAAAAAAAAAATCAGCTGTTCAAAACTCTCCAACGGCTTCCCATTGCCTGAAAATGGAATTGAAATTCCTCAGCAGGCCTGCAAGGCCCTCAGTGGGCTGTCCCCTGCCTCTACCCTCCCTCGGTCTCAGCCTCCCCCATCCCCCACTGGACTCCCTAGGAGGGCTTCATAGAGTGCCACGCTCCTCCTGCCTGGAACCCTGGCTCTCGAGTTTTCATGGGGCTGGCTGCTTCTCCTCACTCAGTCATCAGGTCCAATGTCAATTCCTTGGTGAGGCCATCTCTGCCCAGCCAGCCAAGGTGGACACTCAGGTGCTCCTTATCATAATACCTTGCTCTAAGGACCTGTCCTCATGTGGGTTAACCTGCACACTGCCTCTCTTGCCCCACTGGAATGTGACCTTCTTGAAGACAGGGGCTTGACTCCTTGGTCTCCATCTCATACCCAGCACCTTAGCACAGGCCCTGGCACACCAACAGATACGGGTTGGTTAACTGGATGGATAGGTGGATGGATGGATGAAGGATCCCACAGAATGGAGAGGGGGCTGGGGGCTAGAGTTCGCCTCACAACACTTTGACCATGTTCTTTGCAGTCTCCAGCATCAGCGTGACCCGGGAGCTTGTTGGAATGAAGAATCTCCAGCTCCATCCCAAACCTGCTGAATCAGAATATGCATTTAACACATTACCAGGACCCCAGGTAACTGCTGTGCACAGTGAAGTTTAAGAAGTTCTTCTAGAACACTGATTCTCAAATTTGCCTGCACACTGGAATCACCTGGGGAGTTCTAAAAGTCACCGATGCAGGCGGGGGACGTTGATAATGAGGGAGGCTGTGCACGTGTTGGGGGCAGAGGATATGTGGGAGATCTCTGTCCCTTCCTCAATTTTGCTATGAACCTACAACTACTCTAGAAATTAAAGCCTTTAAAAAAGTTTTAAGGCCGGGCGCGGTGGCTCAAGCCTGTAATCCCAGCACTTTGGGAGGCCGAGACGGGCGGATCACGAGGTCAGGAGATCGAGACCATCCTGGCTAACACAGTGAAACCCCGTCTCTACTAAAAAATACAAAAAACTAGCCGGGTGAGGTGACGGGCGCCTGTAGTCCCAGCTACTCGGGAGGCTGAGGCAGGAGAATGGCGTGAACCCAGGAGGCGGAGCTTGCACTGAGCTGAGATCCGGCCACTGCGCTCCAGCCTGGGCAAGAGAGCCAGACTCCGCCTCAAAAAAAAAAAAAAAAAAAAAAAAACCAAAAACAAAACAAAAAAGTTTTAAAAACACTGATGTCTGGGCCACTCCTGCCAGGGATTCTGATCTAATCAGTTCTTGGACTGATGAAAGTCTACCAGCTGATTCCACTGACTACCCAGTTGACACTAATGTTTGGCCAAGGTTGAGAACTAGCCGGTGTCTAGCATTCTTTTTTGTTGGGAAGCAGAGAGCGAAGCTCAAAGAGTGGTCAGGAGAGAGGCTGGGAGAGTGCAAAGAGAAGAAAGGAAAATGTGTGATGCCTCCCGTCGCTGGGGCTTGGCTGTCTGCAGAGTACTTGCTCACCTTCATTAATTATAGTAGGTGCCTTTCTCCTGGTTCCTAAGGTGCTCTAGGCCCTTCAGGAAGCTCTCAGGGTCAAGGTGAGGCCCAGACCCATGTGCGTGTGCCCATAGTACGCACGCACACACACACAGAGTGCAGCCTGACTACCATCTCGGGGAGTCCAGAGCTTAGCCCAGGCCTGGTGGGCCCAGCAGATGCTCAGGCAGAAGCTGCAGAGAGGTAGGAGTGGTAGAAAACCAAGAGAAGCCAGGAAAATCACACTCCATTGCTGTGTTTTCAATGCAAAGGAGTCTGTCCATGGTGGAACCACACAGAAGAAACACCTCAGTGTTGTGTCTCAAAGAACAATTCCAGCTCCCACTTGAGGAAAAGCTTTTGGGTCCAAGAACAGGCCTCCTGCCTCTTCCACCACCCCACCTTGCAGGCCCCTCCCCAAAGGTCTTCCCTACCTTTCCCTCAACCCCTAGCAAGCTATGCCTGAAATCAGAGACTTGGGCTGAACCATGATTGCGGTTAAAATGCAGACTAATTTGTAAGTTGTTTTCATCATCTACACCTCAATGTAACTGGAGTAACCAGATCCTCTTTTGAGAATGGTTTGCTGGGAGGCAGCACAGCCAGCGGGCCCTGGCCAGGGGAGAGAGGCCTTGTGGGGCTCACACCAGCCTCCCGCATTCTCCCAGCCTGACTCCCACCTCCACGACGCAATTCTTGTCTCCCCTTCTGACTCCTTGTCCTCCAGAGCTGCCTCTTAATGGGGGGAAGAAGTCACTAATCTAAGGCTTCCTCTCTGGTTTGCAAAGTTACTCACTTTGCATAGCTGCCTTCAATCAACGTGCCCAGCCCTCTGGTGACAGTCACAGTGCCTACTGTAACTGCCAACAGATCTTGTAGTGTATTCATTTTTTTTAAATCACCAACTGATTTAAAACAGACCGAGAGGCAAAGGTTCCAGAAGTCAGCCCTGGGTCTCTTCTCGGCTGATTGCACAGAGTTCCTCCAGTGCCCTGCAGAGACCTCTGTCCACCCAACCAGGCCTCTTTCAGGAGGCTAAGGGGTGACCCTTCGCAGAACTCTACAAAAGCCAGGGACTCTCTCACCAGAATAATGCTCAGAGAATTTAAGTACATTTAAGGTCCTTGTCCACAATTTTTGGGCCTCCAGATAACTCTGAATTTCATATGAAGATCTGAAAAGGGTCCACAAACCCCAAGTGAAAAATCACTACATTTTTTATATTTAAAAATTCAAACTACAAACTCACAATACTTCAGAAACCAGCCAGGTGAACATTTGTAAGTGAGTAATTGAGTCCATGGATGATAAGGAATGGTGGGTACCATTTAAAGTCATTTCATAAATTAAATTACCAGATAGACCAAGTAATATATATCTTCAGACCAGATTTAGCCCATGGGTAACCCATGTATTGTACAGAATTTTCTAGGTATTTATGCCTGCCTCCACCCTCCATTTGATAATAAGATCTACCTAGTATCTAAGCCCAATCATTTCTGCAGGAATATGAGCTTATTTCTCCTCAGTTTTACTTGGCAGAAGTTCTCTCAATTCTCCTCCTCCATACTACTGTCAGTTCTTCCAGAGGTCTGCCCAGCTCCAAGGCCCAAGTTAAACAGCCCCTTCTTCCATGAAGCATCCCTGATAGCCCCACACCTACAGCCAGACCCGCATCCCTCGCCCTTCCTTTCCTAGCCACAGGTGTGTCGGCACTACAGTATGCTCCCTGAGTCCTCTCTGACTTGATTGTCGACACCCATTCCCCAAACTGTTGCTCTTACCGGGGAGCTATTTTGCTTCCCAGGGAACATTTGGCCATGTCTGGAGACATTTCTTTTAGTCACAGATTGGAGGGAGGTAATGCCCCTGGCATCTAGTGGGAGAGGCCAGGGATGCCGCTAAACATCCTACAATGCACAGGACAACCCCCCACAACCAAGAGTTACTCAGTCCAGATGTCAATGCTGAAGCTCAGAAACCATCCTCAGTGAGCCCTGGATAAATCCCTTGAGGGCAGGGCTGTGTCTGGGTTAATGTGGTCCTGCCAGAGCCTAGGATACAGGGTCTGGCACGCAACAGGCACTCAGACTGGCATGTTGATGGGTTTTAATGGTAGCGGGCTAGGTCAAAAGAGAAAGACCCAGTCTCAGCCCCAAATAGCTCATAGCTAGATCAGAGAGGAAAACACATGTCCAGCTGGCTCTCCTCTGCAGTGGTTGATGCAACCAAGGCTGGACAGCCATGAAATGAGTTTGCTCTGGGAGGGGCTTCACCACTTTCAGGAGGGGGCATTAGGACGGGGTGTTTGTTTCAGCTGAGCTCTTTATTGCAATACAGAAATGAACTCAGGGCTCCTTAAGAGGTGAAAGATCCATGCGAAGAGACACCTGAATGAACACCCTGGCCTGGGAAGAGCAGAGCATCTGTCCATGGGAAGGCTGGGCTGGGACGGTTGCACGGGCGCTGCCCACTAAGGACATGCAGAGACAGCCCCACCTCTTCTCTCCACCCCACCCACCCCAGGTTCACCCAGACGTTTCTGCTTCCCCTTGACCTGGGACCCCACCAGGGCCAATTTATCTGTTAGCCACAGTGCCTAGGGCCCACAATACTTCTTAGGGGCCCTTAAAAATGTTTAATTTTCATTTCTTTTGAAATCAGAAGAATAAAGGAACATAACAATGAATCTAAAATAAGGAATCCAGCCTGAATTGTATTCATCTATATACCAATGCAGTCTTATTGTCTAATTTTTTCTATATTTTTATGGAGAGGGGCCCAAAGGTACCACCCATTACCCCCTCCACGCCCTCTCCACTCCTCCCGGGTGACACTCCCACCCCCTCCACGCCCTCTCCACTCCTCCCGGGTGACGCTCCCACCCCCTCCGCGCCCTCTCTACTCCTCCCGGGTGACGCTCCCACCCCCTCCAAGCCCTCTCCACTCCTCCCGGGTGACGCTCCCACCCCCTCCAAGCCCTCTCCACTCCTCCCGGGTGACGCTCCCACCCCCCCTCCAAGCCCTCTCCACTCCTCCCGGGTGACGCTCCCACCCCCTCCACGCCCTCTTCACTCCTCCCGGGTGACGCTCCCACCCCCTCCGCGCCCTCTCTACTCCTCCCGGGTGACGCTCCCACCCACTCCACGCCCTCTCTACTCCTTCCGGGTGACGCTCCCACCACAGACCAGCACTCCTGGGTTCTTCATGAAAATCTCATGGAGGATCCACTGGAGACATTTTCTTTCTTTCTTTTCTTCAGTCATACTACCAAATATCTATGGAGATTTTGTGGTGGTGGTTGTGGTTGAGACGGAGTCTCACTTTTTCGCCCAGGCTGGAGTGCAGTGGCATGATCTCGGCTCACTGCAACCTCCACCTTCCAGATTCAAGCGATTCCCCTGCTTCCTGAGCAGCTCAGATTACAGGTGTGTGCCACCACGCCAGGCTAATTTTTGTATTTTTAGTAGAGACGGGGTTTCACCATGTTGGCCGGGCTGGTCTCGAACTCCTGACCTCAAGTGATCTGCCTGCCTCCGCCTCCCAAAGTGCTGGGATTACACGTCTGAGCCACCATACCCAGCCTACGGAGATATTTTTAATACAAATATGTAACTCAGAAGTTCTCTGACTTTGATGAATTTTGCTTGGGAAAGGGTTTTCCAGAATGGACTCCAGTAAGTCAATTTAATTCCTTGATCAATTGTATAAAAAGCTCAGTTAAACTGTTTCCAATTTTTCCACTTTTTCATTTCCAACGGACTGAAATTATTTTCATTGGGACCAATTCTTTTTCACTTAAATTTTATATCAGGACTGTGGTTCATAGATCGATTTTTGTCAGTATCAAATTTCACCAATGATAGCTGCTGCCATAGTAAGTTCCTTTTTGTGGACTTCATTTCTACCACCTCCATTTTCCAGGGTCAAATTTTGTTCTAAATTTTGTCAAGAACATTTGATTATTTCATGAGTTCTACCAGATAACAACCTACCTAATTTAGTATCTGAGATTTTTTATGCGTTGGACAAAAGACTTTAGAGTTTGTAACTGCTTCTTGGCTTAAACCGTGAGAAAATTGTGACTATATTTATGAGACAGAGAGGGTGCTGCAGGAGAGAGGAGAGGCAGAGTAGAAAGGCAATGAGTTTAGCAGCACTGTTAGGCTGAATGCACACTGCAGGTCACGATATCCTGGGGAGGAGAAGAGAAACAAGTGGTAGAATCAAGACGCTGTTTTCTGTTCCAGCTCGTTTTGTGAACAATGTCACATCACAGGTCACTTGGCTGTCCTTGGATCAACTGTGAGTAAGGAGGAGTCCTGCAGTATGAAAAATGACTACCTAGAATTGCCACCAAAATCAAGCAGGAGTGCCTTAGAAAGCAGGTAAGGCACAGGAGCCCCGGTCTTGGGGCACAAGAAGAATGGTCTCCATCTGTCAGTCCTCTTCATGGGAGGAGCCCTTGCCTGTGCATTTTTGTTTTTTCTTTCTTTTTTTTGAGACAGAGTGTCGCTCTGTTCCTCAGGCTGGAGGGCAGTAATTCTCCTGCCTCAGGAACATGAGCTCAAGTGATTCTCCTGAGCTCAGCCTCCGGAGTGACTGGGATTACAGGCATGCACCACCACACCCGGCTAATTTTTGTATTTTTAGTAGAGATGGGGTTTCACCATGTTGGCCAGGCTGGTCTCGAACTCCTGACCTCAAGTGATCCACCCACCTCGGCCTCCTAAAGTGCCGGGATTACAGACGAGAGCCACTGTGCCCGGCCGCCTGTGCACTCTTTCATAAGATTTCTAAGCAGTGCTGGGAGGCAGGCAGGATCGCTTTCGACTTATGATGATGGAAGAAAATTAAGCTAAAGTGGGTCATCTTGTTTCAAACCCAGTGATTGTCCCATCATGCCTTGAAGCCTCTCAAAAGAAGAAGTGTGAAAGTCAGTACAACACTTTGCCGTTGGCAGAGGTCTTTGGGCTGGGTCCTGATGCCTCTGGGTCCTGGAACAAGAGAACAAATGGAGGCCACCCACCATGTGTCTAAATTTTAATTATTTAAAAGGTATTAATTAGGGGCTGAGCACAGTGGCCCATGCCTGTAATCCCAGCACTTTAAGAGGCCAAGGTGCGAGGATCGCTTGAGCCCAAAAGTTCAAGACCAGCCTGGGCAACATACAAGACCCTGTCTCTACAAAAAATGTAAAAATGTGCTGGATGTGGTGGCGTGCCTATAGTTTCAGCTACTTGGGAGGCTGAGATAGGAGGATGGCTTGAGCCCGGGAGGTTGAGGCTGCAATGAGCCAAGACTGCACCACTGTGCTCCAGCCTGGGCCACAGAGTGAAATTCTGTCTAAAAAGAAAAAAAAAAAAATTATTAATCAGGCTCACAAGCCATTAAAAGAAAAATATTTTTTTCTTCTACCCTGACAAATATACCTTCACAATGGCATGTTTGAAAAAAATAGTTGCTTCTCATGTGACTGAACACTAGTTTTTATAGGACCAAGTTCGTCATATCAGTGATGACTGAGTGCGGTCATTGCTTTGTGTGTCTCAGTGTTCTGTTGATGGGCTAATAATGTTTGAGTAAATAATAAAATAAAAACCATCTGAGTCATACATTATTCATTTACTTCATAAAATTTGTTTCCCTTTATTTCAACAAAATTACTAATTCTATTGTTACAATAAAAATGTTTATGAAAATTATGCTGTATTGGCAGAAGTGCCAAATGAACTACTCTTCCTTCAGTCATTGTCCTCAGTTTTTTATTCAATTCAGTTTTCTGAGACAACAGCAACTGGAATTATCAATACACTGTATTCCTTGAAGCACTTTGATTTGGAATGAACTATAAATTTTACATGTCATGTTCAAACAGTGTAATGGGTAATCCATGTATGTTCAGAATATATGATAACTTATATGTGATCATATAGAAGTTATATGTCCTATGATATATATATAACTTATTATCATAGAAAACATTATGCAACAGTATCGAAACAATATTCTAATTTTTTATACAAATTTGTATCACTTGATAGTTTTTGGCATCTCACAGTGAGACCCTGTCTAAAAAAGATTTTTTTAAAGTGCTCCTAAGCGCACTGTTCAATTCGCTGTTTGTTTTTTCAAAGCAAGACTTTCTTAAGGAAGCAGTATGCTGATTTACTTTCCTTAATTAGCATTAAGAATTCACATATGGCGATCTAATGTTCTCGTGAAAAAAAAAACTTTTAAAAGAAGAAGAATCCATGTAGCATTTCTTAAGTTCTTCTTCCACACTTTTCAATGCTGGGATACTATCAAGAAAACCAAAAATAGCAGTATTTGGCTCACTTGTTCATCGCTCTCTTCATCTGAGTCTCTGCCTTGATCTGTAATGGCCAGAAAATAGTCTCTATAAACAAGACTATATGGATGTGAATATTCTCTTGTATAATCATACAAACATTTTTTTTTCTAATTTCCTTGTATCTTATTGGAATATCACTTCTATTGCATATTTTTATATAGATTCTTTCCATTTATTTTTAAAAACAATTTCCTCTAAGCATTTAAAAATATTTTCTATCCTTTAAAAATGACACAACCAACTTGTTTAGTTAGATCTGTTTTTTTTTAAATAAGCTTTTGCTAACATTATTACTGTCAAGCCACAGTTCACACTAAATGATTAGGGATAGCAAAAATTTTTCATTTCTAAAATAATTTTATTTTCTGTTAAAGACCATGATTTGCTCTATATTTGAGGACTTTCTGCTGTTTCACTGGACTGTTCTAATTACCTTGTATTTTGTCCAAATTATATCCGATTGCTTTAAGATCATTTTGCTGCCATTCCCATCAAGTGTCTGCAAGTGGCTGTAGGGTCACATATTTGATATGTGTTTCATCAAGATGTCCTATCTTGGGACAGATCCAGAAAATATCATGTGTAATCACTGAATTGTCCATTGCAACAACACAGTGGAAGCCACATCTCCTAGTATGAATTGAAACCATACACTGGATATGGCACATAGAATGCTTCTGCGTTTTTGGCTAAAATTCTGGCTCATACACTTTTTTCTTTACAATCCTGTTAGTGGCTATTACCATAGGTTTACCCTTGACAATTAAAAAAAACAAAAACAAAAACAAAGTCAGGTCTGGGCACGTTGGCTCATGCCTGTAATCCTAGCACTTTGGGAGGCCAAGGTGAGCAGATCACTTGAGGTCAGGAGTTCGAAACCAGCCTGGCCAACATGGTGAAACCCCTTCTCTACTAAAAATAAAAAAAAACATAGCCAGGCGTGGTGGTGGGAGCCTGTAATCCCAACTACTGGGGAGGCTGAGGCAGGAGAATTGCTTGAACCCAGGAGGTGGAGGTTGCCGTGAGCTGAGATTGTGCCACTGCACTCTAGCTTGGGTGACCGAGCGAGACTCTTTCTCAAAAATAAAATAAAATAAGCCGGGCGCGGTGGCTCAAGCCTGTAATCCCAGCACTTTGGGAGGCCGAGACGGGCGGATCACGAGGTCAGGAGATCGAGACCATCCTGGCTAACACCGTGAAACCCCATCTCTACTAAAAATACAAAAAACTAGCCGGGCGAGGTGGCGGGCGCCTGTAGTCCCAGCTACTCAGGAGGCTGAGGCAGGAGAATGGCCTAAACCCGGGAGGCGGAGCTTGCAGTGAGCTGAGATCCGGCCACTGCACTCCAGCCCGGGCTACAGAGCAAGACTCCGTCTCAAAAAATAAAATAAAATAAAATAAAATAAAATAAAATAAAATAAATGCCTATAATTGAAAGCTATTTATTCAGTATGTCACTTAAAACCTTTATGTTTTGTAAAAGGTGCAAAACTAATAAAATGCTCCTGATAGAATCTGATTGATCTGAGTAATATTAACTTTAAAAAAATTATGTACAGGTTGGGAATGGTGGCTCATGCCTGTAATCCCAGCACTTTGGGACACCGAGGCAGGAGGCTTGAGCTCAAGGGTTCAAGAACAGCCTGGACAACACAGTGAGACCTCATCTCTATAAAAAATAAAAAACTTAGCCAGTCATTGTGGTGCACGTCTGTAGCCCCAGCTACTCAGGAGGCTGAGGTGGGAGGACGATTTGAGCCCAGGAGATCAAGGATGCAGTGAGCCGTGATTGCACTACTGCACTCCAGCCTGGGCAACAGAGTAAGACCCTGTCTCAAAAAAAAAAAAAGAAGAAATTTTGTATGCAATTTCTTCTCTCACTTTCTACTCACATTAATAATCTCATTATGAATTCTACATCCAAAATAAATATTTGTCTGATTTTAAAAAAAATTCATCTTACACATTTGGCTATTTTAGCATCAAAATTTAAAATCATTTCTACTATACTTAGGCTTTATTATTTTATTTTCTGTATATATTATGCCATTAGTGCCTCCTCCACCCAAAGTAAAACTCATTTGGCTGAATATAGGGCACATACCTTTATTCTTTTAAGCACATTCTATCAATGTCCCCATCCTTACTTATTTGTGTTTATTGAAAGCCACCCATGGTTGGCTGTTTATTCGGCCCTTTTTCTGTTTGTAGTAATTGTATGTGTGTGTTTTGGGGTTACAGGTGAAATATGCTCACTTTTGTTTTTAAAATTTTAAGCAGACTCCCTCTTTCAAGATTTTCTATTTCTCTTTGCTCTTTTATTTTTGAGTTCCACTTCAACAAATGACCCAAGGGATTAAAAATAAAATTAATTATACTAAGAGTAAAATATTTGGATATATTGCATCATAGAAATGTAAATTAAATCAATTTTTAAAATTAACTATTGAAAATTAACTAGTGAAAAATAAAATTATTAAAAACATTTAAACTAAAATACTTAAAAATATCAAAGACAAAAGGTGAAATACAAATAAGTAATGAATATCCAAACTTCAAATAAAATTATGTAAGTGAACCTGGAATTCTCAATTTGACTTTTTGAAATTATAATTAAATCTTATTAAATATTTTATAAAAATAAAAGCGCTTGTGATTTGAGCATTCAGTGTCCATGTAGTTGGCAATGTAAGGGATGGGATAACCTCTCCTGATTCCTGGACACATACATCATGGTTGCTGAAAACAACTGCTAACATTGGTAAGTGCTTTTTACATGCTCTAACAGCCCTATGAAGCAGCAAGGATTCTTCCCTTTTTTAGGGTGGGAAAATAAATAAACTAAGGGCTTGTCGAGGAGTCGTCAGCCAGTGCGCGGGCAGAACCAGGATTCCAACCAAGTTTTTCTGACTTACACACTGCGTCCCTGGGAAGCCCTGGAAAGGGCCCACAGAGCAGGACCTCTGATTCTTTGGGCGGACCACAAACCAGGGTTTTCTCTATCTTCTCACTGATGCCACAGCAGCTCCTTCTGGGGCCTTGAGGCCCGGGGTCCTGCAGACCCTACCTGTAGGCTCTTAGGGGCTCAGGATGGGAACCAGAGCTGGCCGCGGGCAGTTCCTGCTAAGAGCTGGGCCAAGTCTGCGGCAGCTCCTGGACCGGCACGCGGGCGCCACCTACAGGGCAGTGGGGGCCCTCCCCGGCACCCTGCTCCTCTCGGAGACCAGCAGCTGAAGGTGCCAGGCTGCATCCAGCCTTGCGGGAAAGGAAGGAGGTCTGCGCTGGACAAGGACAATCAGGAAAGACCCTCGCTGCTCTTCCCACCAGCTAATCGGTTCTCTCTTTTCATGTCTGCCCCCGGCAGAGGGAAAGTTCTTTCCAGTGTCTAACCGCAATCCTCCAGACTGCAAGGGAAGCCCTTTTCACCGCAGAAAAGCAGAGAATAGGGAAATCCAAGCGGTTTTTTGTAGCCATTAGGTAGGTGTCCAGAGATACAGCTCCCTAGAAGTGCACCAAGGAGTTCCTGTCCCATTCAAGTCAACCAGTCCCTCTACCTACAGCTACAGTTCACCCCCATTTCCTTCCCTTTGGAAAACTCTGTATTTAAGGGTGTGTGTGTGTGTGTGTTTGTGTGTGTGTGCGCGCGCGCGCGCGAGAGCGCACACCTCCAAATTACACCCCAGAGCCCTCACAGCAACCCAGTGCGGTCAGGATTGTTAGAACTATTTCTCACATGAGGAAACTGAGGACCAGGGAGAGGATGCAAAGTTTCCAAAAAGCCAGGGGCAGGCTGGAAACGGACAGCGATCTCCGGATCCCAAGCCTGGTGCACTTCCTGCCAAACACTGTCTCCATTTTTGGGGAAGGAGGGTGGTGCCAATGTATTCCTGTGTCTATCCCGTGTATACAGGGGTATCTGCGAGAGTGGGCCTCAGCCCAGGGTGCACACTCACGTGCTTTGTACCAGTGCGTGAATGACTGGGATAATGACAATTGGAGACTGTGATGGTATGATTATATGTATTGGTGTTCATCCACAGTTCCTGGCTCATAGCTCCCTTAGCTCTTGTTACAGTCTTTTGTTCTGATATGGGGGTGTTCTAGGCCTCGGAAGCAGGCCTTAGAAAACAGAATCTCTCTCTGACCTCCTCTTGCCTTCCTTTCACCTGCTCATTTCTCTCCTGAAGGCAGGACTCTTCCCCAGCCTCTCTGTCTTGGAAGTGGCCAGAAGGAAATTCTGTGACCTACCTTGTGTGATTGCGGGTCCTAAGACCCCCATTTCAGAAGAGGTCCTGCCGCATACCTGGGAGGAAGGAATGCTGCCTACAGAGGCCGAGAAGAATCTGAAGAGCAGCCTTGCTGGGTTTCCCACCCAGTCCGTTAGGAGGAGATCATACCTTTTCTTGTCTAAGCGCATTTCTACTCGGTTGTCAATCATGCCTAACCAATGAAGTCTCCATAAAATGCCCAGGAGGGGCCGGGTGCGGTGACTCACGCCTGTAATCCCAGCACTTTGGGAGGCTGAGGCAGGCAGATCAGATCACGAGGTCAGGAGATCGAGACCATCCTGGCTAACACAGTGAAACCCCGTCTCTACTAAAAATACGAAAAATTAGCCAAGCGTGGTGGCGGGCGCCTGTAGTCCCAGCTACTCGGGAGGCTGAGGCAGGAGAATGGCGTGAACCCGGGAGGCGGAGCTTGCAGTGAGCTGAGATCAGGCCACTGCACTCCAGCCTGGGGACAAAGCGAGCGAGACTCCGTCTCAAAAAAAAAAAAAAAAAAAAAAAAAAAAAAAAAAAAAAAAAAGGGCCCGGGAGGACGGGGTCTAGGAGCTTCTGGCTAGCTGAACACGTGGGGTTTACAGAGAATGCTGCATCTGAGGAGGACTTGGAAATTCTGTTCACCTTCCCCATACCTCACCCTATGTGTCTCTTCATCTGTATCTTTTATAATATTCTTTATAATAAATCAGTAAACATAAGCAGTGTTCCCCTGAGTTCTGTGGAGCCGCTCTAGCAAATTAATCAAACCCAAGGGAAGGGTAGTGGGGCCCCTGATTTATAGCTGCTTGGTCAGAAGCACAAGTAAAACAACCAGGGGCTTGCGACTGGCAGTGGAAGGCGGGGGGCAGTCTTGTGAGACTGAGCCCTCGACCTCTGGGATCTGACGCGGTAGAGAGTGTCAGAACTGAATCGGAGGACACCCAGCTGGTGTCCACTGCAGAACTGATTGCTTGTTTGCTAGTGAGAGAAATCCCCGCATATTTGGGCACAGAAGTCTTCTGTGTTGATTGTTGGGGTGTGAGAGCAGATAAAAAACCTTTTCAATTTGTGGCTTTTTTCCACTCACATATGTATATTCAAAACAAAAAAGAAAGGATCTCACATACCCACACCTTACACAAAAATGAACTCAAAATGGATTATAGTCCTAAGTGTAAAGCATAAACCTATGAAACTTCTAGAAAATATAGGAGAAAATATGTGTGACCTTCAGAGACTAAAGGAATAATCTATAAAGAAAAAATGATAAATGAGATTTTATCAATATTAAAAATGTTTGCTCTGAAAAAAAGTGAAAAGGAAAACACAAACCACAGACTGGCAGAAAGTATTTACAAATCATATATTTGACAAAGGATGTAAAAAGACTCATCAGTGAGAAAATAAGTACATTTTGCCAATTAAAAACAGGCAAAAGACTGAATAGATACTTCACCCACACACACATACCAAGATGCTGAACATCATTAGTCTAAGGGTAATATAAATTAAAACCACAACAAAATGATCTAAATACTCAAAAATAAGTGATTAGTTAAATAAATTAGGGTGTATTTGTGTAAAATGTTATTATCCATCCTTTAAGAATTATGTTTTACACTTTAAAATAACATGAAAAATAGATATGGAACAATGCATTAAGTAAAGAGGATTTAAAGATATACACAATATTACTCCAAACTTTAAGGAAAATTGTGTGTATGTTACATACACGTGTTCAACAAACACTGAAATACATTAAATATAAACAGGCCTCATTTCTGGGTGTGGCAATTATAGAAATTTCATTTTTATTCTTTCTATTTCTCAGACTTTTCCTAAATATTTTCCAGCCCACACATATTATTTTTATAAATTATTTAAGATGAGAGAAAAACATAGACGTATATCTGAGCCCACCCTCCAGGCATCATTCAGCCCTTTTTGTAGGAGATGCTCCTATGGAGACTCCCCAGGAGTCTCTAACAGAGGAGTCAGGCAATAGACACATCCACAAATCAATGAGCCCATTCACTTCAGAACCTGCATTTTAGCAAGATTCCCCAGACAGGTGAAGGCACATTAAAGTTTGAGGCCCACGGCCCTACATCAGTGGTTCCCAAAATGTAGTTCCCAATTGTAGCAATCACAAATCACCACAAAAGTAGTGGCTTCAATCTACACAAGTGTATTAACTTATAGTTCTGGAGATCAGAAATCTGAAAGCAGTTCCACTGGGCTAAAACCAAGGTGCTGGCTAGGCTGTGTTCCTCTTGGAGGCTCTAGGGGTTGGTTCGTTTCCCTGCCTTCTCCAACTTTCAGAGGCTGCTGGCATCCCTTGGCTCACGGCCGTATTGCTCTGACCTCCACTTCCGTCGCCACACTTCTTTCTCTGACTCTGATCCTCCTGCGTCCTTCTTAAAAGGACCCTGTGATTACACTGGGCCTGCCCTGATAATCCATGATGACCTTCCCATCTCAAGATTCTTAACTTAATCACATCTGCAACATCCTTTTTGCCATGCAGGGTAACATACAGGATCTGTGGATCAGGACGTGAACATCTTTGGAAGCTGTTATCTACCCCACACCGTGTCTCTAGCACTTAGCACATGCCCTGTACAGAGCAGATGCTAGGCAAGGATCTGGAGAAATAATGAATGAGTGAATTAATAAACAAAGAAATCAGGAGTCAAATGAAGCCTCCCCTTCTCTCCCCTTGAGCCCTGGTCCACCTGTGAGCATCTGACCTGGATCAAATGCTCCAGGTCAAAGGCCTTGAGGCCCCACAGTGCTCCCTAATGCATGAGTCCTTCAATTCAAGGTGGGGCTCAGGGTTGAGGCTTTGCCCTCAGGACCCAGCTCCACAGGCAGCACCAACAGGCAGTGGGGCAACCAGGCCAGCGCTGTGGAGGTCAGCAGTGAAGGGGCTTCTGGGGTCCTGGCTGGTAGGTATGGTGTCTAGGCGCACCAAGACAACATGGGCTTTTGGTTGAAGTCCTGACTCAGCCACTTGCCAAGCGTGTGAGCTGGAACAAGCTACTTAACCACTATGAGCCTCCTTGGTTACTTCCTCCTGCGTATGGGATGGTAACAGCAGCCTCGCCAGGTCGTCCTGAGAATTAGAGGACATGAAGTGCCTGACCCTGGAGTGGTGAATGAGGGTGTAGATGCTGCTGCTGGAAGTAGGCTGCATGGGGAGCTGGCATTCAGACCTGGGCTTGGGGAGTGGGCTGGGTGCTGGCTTTGATTCTGGCTCGCCTGAGATCAGTCTCCCGCCCTGAGGCCCACTGGCCCCCAGCCATGACAAGCCTGGGCGTGAATTACCCTCTAGGTTTCACACAGTTCTTTCTGTGTGATATGCTGACTCTCTTTAGTCATTCAGTGCAGGAGAACTGATCTCAGAGAAGGCAGGAGTCATTGGGGGGCCTCCCTGCAGTGCCTAAACTGGGACAGAAAATGCTCAGGACGTAGATGAGGAAACCTGGTCTCTGGCACTCACCAGCTTCCCTGATCCTTTAAACCTCAGTTTCCATGTCTATAAGCATCTGTCCCTCCTCCCATTCCACCCCTGGTGGCAAGGACCTGCCGGGGAGGTGAAGGAGTATGCGACCTGGCAGGACGGAGGAAGCAGAACCTGGGACCAATAGAAACAGGCTCTGGCTGGAGACTTCTGATCGGAGGTTTTGATAGTGAGCCTGAGAAAGGTTGTTTATCATTAGTTAGACCTGGGAATATTATGATAAAGACGTTAATGTTCTGTAATTAAGGCTACCAGCTTGGGGCTAAATTAAATATTTACATAGCCCTCGATTATCTTCTCCCTCTCTTTTGCAATTCCCTCCCCATGCTAAAATATTTAGCAGGGATTTCAGGAGTGTTCTCAAATCCAGCTATGGTTCAGAAAGTTACTTAATAGCCAGGAAGTTTGCGAACACTGCTTTTAGTAGATTCCCAGTGGCTGCTGCTCTCGTTGGAGCCCGGGAAATCCACACGGCTCATCAGATGGGGGTGTTAGATAGAAGCTTTTAAGCTTGGATTTTTACAACAGAACCAAAATAAACTGTGTAGGGTAGGCATGAGACAAGCTGGACCCAAAGGGATTCTCTAATACAAGTGTCAGAAACTGCCTCCAAAATAGCTGCACAAAAATGTTTAAAGAGGGAGAAACCCCAGCTGGGCAGGTGGCAACGAATGCAAAGTCAGCCTTTAATTCACGAAGTGACAAGCAAGTCACTTACCCTTTTACGATCTTACTGTTCCTAGAATAGCTAATAGATGTCTGTGGTCCCTTCTGGTTTAATTTATGAAATGGACTAGAAGTACTCTATATTTCCCAAAAGAACAGTGGACAAAATGCCTGCTCCTCACATCATCTGAATATTCACCATTTTTGCCTCAAGGACACGATCCTGTAAGAGCCTCCGGACTGGCTGGTTGAAGTGAATAGGAGTCCTGTTTGGAATATTAGCTATAGGATATATGTGGTGGTGAATTCAGAGCATATATGTTCCAGGAAGAATTGTATCTATATTTAATTTTTGAAAATCTAAATGTACTCTCTGATTACTAAGAGAAGCGGTACTAAGAACCGTGTGAAACCTAGACGGTAGTTCACGCCCAGGCTTGTCATGGCTGGGGGCCAGTGGGCCTCAGGGCGGGAGACAGCAACTGAGAACAAAAACTTTGGACCAGTCCTGATTTGAGATCCAGCTGTGTGATCTTGTAGACACCACAGCCTCAACTTTCCAATCTATAAAATGGGATGTGATAGACATGGAGTTTGGTGAGTACCACATGAGATACTGATCCTACAAAGCTCTTGGCACCTAGCTTGTAGTAAGAGCTTGGTAAACACTGGCGGTTATTCTCACTTTAAATCCTCTTATCAAAGTGAAGCCTTCCTCTCCCATGGAATGTTTTGTGTAAATCTGACTTCCACACCCTGAGCAGACTGCGTATGTCATAGGGTCCTTCAGCCTGCCCTGAGCTGCCCCGCAGCCAGCAAGGCCAGCCCAGGCCCCAGGAGAGCAGCCAGGGAGAACTTCCTACTCTTGTGAGTTGGAAGGGAACAGAGAACACAGGGAGGCTTCCTCCAGCCTTTCCTGAGAACACAACTTCAAAACGTCCACACCCAGACGTTAAGAAAGCCCCAGGCCCAGCGCCAGCCCCCTCCCCCCTGGGGTCAGCACCCTGTCTCAGCCCTAGAAGAGTCCACAGCCCTCCAGCCTGCTGCAGAGGAGGCTCAGGATAGCCACTCGTCACTTATCCCCTCCCCCATCTCAGGGGGAAGACCCAGAAACAGAGGGGAAAAGGCCTTTGCCCTTGGCTGAGACTACCTGGGTTCAGCTCTCAGCCCTGCCTTATACAAGTTGTGGCCCCTCGGCCCCCTTCTTACTCTTTCAAAGTATCCCCATCTGACCCTACAGATTTTTTTTTTTCTTTTCTTTTTTTTTTTTGAGACAGAGTTTCACTCTGTCACCCAGGCTGGAGTGCAATGGCATGATCTGGGCTCACTGCGACCTCCGCCTCCCTGGTTCAAACGATTCTCCTATCTCAGCCTCCGAGTAGCTGGGATTGCAGGCGCATGCCACCACATCCAGCTAATTTTGGTATTTTTAGTAGAGACAGGGTTTCACCATGTTGGCCAGGCTGTTTCAAACTCCTGACCTCAGGTGATCCACCCACCTTGGCCTCCCAAAGTGCTGGGATTACAGGCATGAGCCCCTGCACCAGCCCAGATATTCTTAATATGGAGTAAAATAACGCCCAGAGAAAGTGAGGCTCGGAGCCTGAGTTTCCTGTAAGCTCTCCGTGACTGTCTGCCCCTTCCTGCCTTGCACAAAGGAGACTGCACTGAGCTAGGAAGGCTGGTGGTCCTGTGGGTGGCTGTGTGGGAAAAGGGTCGGCTACAAGTGGTGAGCTCAGGGCCTTCCGCCGCTTGTAACAAAATAGCTGTCACCGGCCGGGCATGGTGGCTCACATCTGTAATCCCAGCCCTTTGGGAGGCCAAGGCGGGAGGATCACTTGCGGGCAGGAGTTCAAGACCAGCCTGGCCAACATGGTGAAACCCTGTCTCTACTGAAAATACAAAAAAAAATCAACCAGGCCTCGAGGTGAGCACCTGTAGTCTCAGCCACTTGGGAGGCTGAGGCACGAGAATCGCTTGAACCCAGGAGTCAGAGGTTGCAGTGAGCCAGGAGATCATGCCACTGCATTCCGGCCTGGGTAACAGAGCGAGACTCTGACTCAAAAATAAATAAATACATAAAATAAAATAGCTGTCACCCTGGCTGCGACGTAGCCTTCTTTCAAATGCAAACACTGCAGAAAGACAGCCATGTGAGGACCCGTGCTCATTTACACCTGTGCTGGAATAGGTGCATTCCAGAGGCTTCCCTGGTGCTCATTTACACCTGTGCTGGAATAGGTGCATTCCAGAGGCTTCCCTGGATATACAACCAATTATTATCATTGTTATTTATTCATATAAAATATTTATTGCGCAAACAATATTATAACACCACCACAAAAAAAAGAAAAGAAAAGAAAAGAAATTACTCACAATCCCCCAAACCTAGTAAATGGGCATTTGGTTTTCTTTTTATTTTTGCAATTCCCCTCCATCTCTCATTCATACACACACAATTTTCTCATAGCTGGGCTCCGGCCCAGTGCAATTTGCACCGAACACCATATCATCAGCATTTCTCCACGTTGCCACAGTTTTCCCAATTAGCTTTTAACATGAGCCTGCTGTTGCTCACCAGCGCTCTGGAGTCGCGCATTTAGGTTGCTGCTTTGTTCAAAGGGCTTTTTCATCTTCTGAGGATTCTTTCCACGGACTGCCTTCTCAGGTGTGTGACTGCTGGATGAAAGTGATGAGTATTTTTGTGACTCTTGAAAGAGACTGCCTAGTAGAGGTTTTGCGTGGGGCTTGCAGACTGCTGGTACCTCAGGGTTGAGAGGGAGCTGGGATCAGGGAAGGAGTCTCTGTGCTTGCCGGGGCGGTGGAAGTTTTGCTTGGAACAATCCTTAAAGGACTTTAGCCCTAAAGGAGAGGCAGTGGCTTCAGGCTGAGAGCAGATCCCAGAAGCTGGCCAGAAGGTGCTGCCTCCTTCCTGTTCCTCCCTGAGTGGTGACAGCCTCAGCATCTGCAGCATCCACTCATTAAGAGAAAGGGCGTGGACAACAAGGAGAAACCTAGGGAAGCAGCAAGCACTGTGTAACTGATGGCCCATGATTCAGACAGTAAGTGCAATTGCGATTGCTGCTGGGAAGAATTTGCTGGAGTGGCAGTAGAAGGCTCTATGTGTCCACACATACACATTTATATGTCTTTGCTGTGTGCTGGGCCCGACCCAGAGCACTGTAGGAGCGAGGTGGTAAGGAAGCAGCCGTGGCCTCACCTCTCAAGGTGCCCCAAGAATCAAGCAGGCCGAGGTAGTTGGGACTACCTGGGGGTCTCCCCGCTGGCTGCACATCAGAATCCCCCGGGAGCCTTAAAACAGACGTGGGCCTCACCTCTAGATATTCAAATTAAATAGTGTCGGATGCTAACTTGTTGCCAGGATTGAGAACCAATGGGCCAGATGTTATGTTTTCTTATTAGGGCAATTAGGGATGCAGGAACAGAGACTCTCTTAAGCTAACAGGATAAAACAGAAATTATCCTGGGTGACCAGGATGCATGCGGGGGAGGGTGGGCTAACTCCCCTTCATAGAGGCCTCTATAATCACCCTCCTCCAAGCCACCCCAATTAAACCCTCCACCTAAATGAAACAGCCTGCTTCTATGCCATTGTTGCTTCAAGCCCAGCTCCCCAGGTCCCCCTTTGCAAGCAGGGGGCTGCCCAAGAGCCACCGCGGGCCCTCGGCTGCTGTAAAGATATTGCCTGGGCCTGGGAAGCTGGCACCCAGACAGAGGCAACCTGGATGCTACAAGCCTGATGGTCCCCTCACTGCATCTATGCTTCTCTGCAAGCAGCTTTCCTCCCTGGGTCAGATGGCCCTGAAGGCCTTGCTGAGTGTTCTGGTCCTTGATGGCTACTGGCCCTCAGGAGCCCACCTGGCACAGGGCACACCTGGGGCTTCCTTCAAGTACCGGACATGACAGGCCCTTGTGATCAGTCTCCCTGGCCAAGGCAAGTCACCCTCCTCCTGTCTCAGCATCTTCACCCTGACACACACTCTCCAAGGGCCAGCTTCCCATGCTCCACCTCCCTCAATCCTGCTCTCAAGACAGGGTCACACCTGGGGATCCATGCCAGTCGCAGTGTCCCCTGCCCCAAGAGGTTCTGCCTGAAAGTCTGTGCTTTCCACATGGAATTCAAAGCTTTGTGGCTCCTGGCAAAGGGGTTCTCAGGACCTGGGCATCAGAAGAAGGGCTGGGGGCACAGGTGGGGTGAGCAGGGAGAACAGGCATTTTCTCTGAGCCTATTCACCAGAAAGGGTGTCTTTCCATAGGGACCCCATGATGGGAAGATGTTAGAGGAAGGGGCATCAAGGGTCCTTTTGAAAGGCATAACCAGGCTGGGCATGGTGGCTCATGCCTGTAATCCCAGCACATGGGAGGCTGAGGCGGGTGGATCACATGAGGTCAGAAGTTTGAGACCAGCCTGACCAACATGGTGATATCTCATCTCTACTAAAAATACAAAAATCAGCCAGGCGTGGTGGTACCTGAGTCCCAGTTACTCAGGAGGCTGAGGCAGGAGAACTGCTTGAACCTGGGAGGCGGAGGTTGCAGTGAACCAAGATAGTGCCATTGCACTCCAGGCTGGGTGACAGGAAAAAAAAAAAAAAGCCATGGCCAGACTGTGAGGTGGTAGGAAAGGGAGTTAGAGGGAGGTAAGTCCCCCAACTCAATGCCCCCAGCAAGGACCCTATATGGCTTTAGCCTCCTTTCTCCTCCATAACATGACCAGATAGAAGATGCTATAGGAGACTCTGTCTGACACGGTGAGAAGTTGAGGGAAGGACAAAAGGAGGAAACTGACCTTGCTGGACCCCTTTGTGCTGCCACTGGGGGAAAGACACAGATGTGGATTGAACAGTGTCCCCAAAATGTATGTCCACATCCTAACTTCCTCTACCCATGACTGTGATCTTATTTGGAAAAAGGGTCTTTGCAGATGCACTTAAGCTAAGGATCTTGAGATGAGCTCATCCTGACTCCAGTGACTGCTGTCCTACAGAGACGAGGGGACACAGACACTCAGAGACGGCATGTGAAGACAGGCAAGATTGTGTGATGCTGCCACAAGCCCAGGGATGCTGGGAACCAGGAGCTGGAAGAGACAAGGAAGGATTCTCCGTCTCAGGGTTATTGTGATGACCACAGGATGCATTTGGAAGTGGCTTTGTAAACTGCAGGGTGATAAGCAAATTCAGTATTTGGAGTTGTGTTTTATTTTCCAAAGGCCTCAGTAAACGTTTGTGGAACTGACCGGTGTTGGTTTGGGCACTGTGTCTCTTCACAGATGTGGGCAGAGGGACCATAAACGCAGGGGGCAGGGATGGGCAGCAGTCAGAGGGAGCCATGGAAGCTTCAGAGGGAGCACAACTCTGCTAATGCCCCGACTTGGGACTTCTAGCCTCCAGGACCGTGGGAGAGTAAACAGGTGTTGTTTTAAGGTGCTGTGCATGATAATTTGTCACAGCAGCACTGGGAAACCACTGGCAACATGGACCCCTTATCTGGATGCAGTGGCAGAAAAGAAAGCTCTGCATAAAGTTCCCATAAAGCATGTCCTCGCCCTTAGTGCCCATTTCCTCCTCTGTCAAATGAGGCAAATACTTCCAGCCCTGATGAGATAATGGCCTTATCAGCAGGGCAACTCTGATGGTGTGGGTGAGGCTGTTCTAGGTTTCGCGCGGCCGGGCAGGTGCCAGCACTTCTCCCAGCCTCCGTTTTCTCATCTGCCAAGTGGGACAGTAAGCCCTGCCCTGGTGACTCCATTGCCGAGGAGATGGGAGGAGGGAGCGGACTTATGGATTGGGGTAGGGTTGGGTGCCAGGGGGCTGAGAACACATGTGAGGGACCTGAGTCTTACCATATTAGCTGAGGGCGATGGTTTCCGTAGTACCGTTTCGGCTATCCAACAAGGCCTTGTAAACAAATACGACATCTGGGCCCACCTGGGAGGAGCTGGTGAGCGCCTGAGGAGTAGACGGCCAGTGGGGATGGGTGAAGAACACATAGAAAAGTGATGTCTGATATGGCGCCCCTTGAACACACAGGCAAAGGGAGAGATGGGGCATTTTGAGTCACATGGATTGGGGTAGGACTGTTTCCCCCGCAAAAGGCTTTTTGAGTTATGTTGTAAAGATGTCAGAGGGAGACACGTTTAAGACTGGAGCTCTCCTTCCTTCACACCCTCACCAGGACTCCCTCTGGCTGCCCCCAATCCCTGCCCCCTCTGTTTTTGGTCCCTCCGCCCATTGCCATGAGGAGACAGTGCTCAATCCAATGTCAGTCAGTTCCACGAACGTTTACTGAGGCCTTTGGAAAATAAAACACAACTCCAAATATTAAATTTACTCAGCACTCTGCAGTTTACAGAGCACTTCCAAATGCATTCTGTGGTCACCACAATAACCCTGAAAGGAAAAAAAGATGATTATCTCCCACTCCACGGAAAAAGAAACTGAGGGCCAGAGAAGAGAGACAACTTGCTCAAGGCCATTTGATTAGGTTGCCTGACTCCTGGAGCTGCTCTTCCCTGTCTCCTTGCTGCCTTGCTGTCATGTCACCTGCTGTCTCACTGGGTCATTTGGGCGTGTGCCTCTCCCACGCCTGTATCTTCCCAACTGGTGTCAGCTCGAAACCCTCAGTGGTCTGCAGTGCTCCGCCTGGCTTTCCAGGTCTGGGCAGCTCCCTCCTTCCAGATCCTGCCTGTGATTCCAGCTCCTTTCCCTTGCTGTACAAGGTTCCCACCTCTGCACTTTGCCTCCCTCCTTCTTCTTGCCCACGGGTACGTATCCCAGTCCTTCCCAGACTTCAGGTCTCCCTCGGCTGCACAGGAGGCCCAAATCCAGCATAGATTCCTGAAGTCCTGGGTCCAAGTTCCAGCTCTGCTACTAACTTCCTGTGACTGTGTGACCTTGGGCAGGTCACTTTCTCTCTCTGGGCCTCCGTTTCATCACTATGAAATAGGAGTGTTGGCCGGGCGCGGTGGCTCAAGCCTGTAATCCCAGCACTTTGGGAGGCCGAGTCGGGCGGATCACGAGGTCAGGAGATCGAGACCATCCTGGCTAACACGGTGAAACCCCGTCTCTACTAAAAAAAATACAAAAAATGTAGCCGGGCGAGGTGGCGGGCGCCTGTAGTCCCAGCTACTCGGGAGGCTGAGGCAGGAGAATGGCGTAAACCTGGGAGGCGGAGCTTGCAGTGAGCTGAGATCCGGCCACTGCACTCCAGCCTGGGCTACGGAGCGAGACTCCGTCTCCAAAAAAAAAAAAAAAAAAAAAAAAAAGGAATAGGAGTGTTGAACACAATGCTCTCTAAACGCATCTCCATGTGGTCTAAGTACCCCCTTCCCCGCCCCCTCCCTACCCTTCCCCCTCCTCTGATCATCCTGTGTGCTTACCATCCACAATTCCCTTTCCTGGCTCCACATTGTTCTCCAAAGGGTTCAGGTTCAATCATTCAGTCAGACTTTAAGCTCCCTAAGAGCAGAGGAGAGTGTTTTTGGCCAAGACGTGCAGATCGATTCGCTGGTAATCCACTGACCACCTCCATTTAGGTTGGGAGCCTCTGTGCCTTCCCTCTTTAGTTTCTTCAAGGTGCACACACAGATGCCTACAGGAGTCCAGGTGGGGCACCAGGCATCTCTGCTCACCTTGGCTGCTCTGCTGGTGGTGGGGTGCCTGCCTGTGCTGTGCATGCTGCAGCTTCGGCAGGGTGGGCAGTCAGGCCAGTGCCAGTCTTTGCCCCCAGAGAACTCTTCACACCCTATTCTTACCCCAAACCCATCACTGGCCCAGGCATCAAAAGGTGGCATCAAAAGTACATATCCCTGTGCTATTCCCCTTCAAAAAGCTTCATTTCTAATATCTCATTGAGTCCCCCGACTAGCCTTGGAAAGGCAAAACAGGTATTATTAATCTCCATTTTGTAGATGCTGAGGGACTTGTCCAAGGCTGCTCTGAATTCAGCACAGAGCTGGGACTGGGCTGCACTCTCCTGGTGTCCAGTCATTCTTGTCAAACTCTGGTCTGCGGAAAATACATGCCTGCCTCTGTGTAGGCCCCAGTCTCTTTCCCTTTAAGAACTCAGGTCTGAGAGGACAAGCGCATGCGCGCACGCATACACACCCTTACAAGATGCACAACCACCAAAAAGCCTAATAAAGCAGGGTGCCCAAGACCACGGTTCAGGATCCATAAAAACGGCCGGAGATAATTGACTGCAACCTATTCACTGCAAACGGGGCAACTTAGGCCCACAAAGGGCCAGAGACTTGACGCAAGTCACAGAGTAGACTAGAGCCCAGGTCTCCGGACTCCCAGTCCTGTGCTCTCTCCACTGTCTGCGCCCTCGGCAAACAAGGCAAGGCAGGGAGGAGCAGGAGCTCAGAGAGCCTGGGGCTGAAGGGTGGGAGGAAGGAGCCTAGTGGGGGACCAGTCTGCAGAGGTGGATGTTCCAGCCTTTCTCTAGCAGGGCCCGGGTGGGGGTACCAGGCAGCTGCAACCTGTTCCTTCAGCACCTGGGAGGACACAGAGTCTGGTTCCACGAAGCCAAATGTTTCTTCTTTGTCCTCTGTGTCCATTCATCTCTTATCGCTGTGTCCACTGAGTGGCAGAGGTCCAGGCCCAGCACCTTCCAGTCTAGGAGCCTGTGACCTGGTACAGGATCCTTGGAGAAAGAGTGAGGGCTGGCAAAGGGTCCACCCCCCTGAGCACTCCAAGAGACAGTGGTGGAACGCATTTCAAGGATTCAGAGCGGCCAGGAGCCTCTCCCACCGGCCAAGGGGACACTGCCGTGGGGCTGCGGATAGCCAGTTGTTTATTCCTCCTTCCCTGTGCTCCACCCCATGCACTTTTCCGAGGGGCAAGCTCCGCAATTCTCCCATCAGGGAGGCTCTCCAGGGTCCCTGTCGGCCTTCGGCTCCTGGGGTGGAGGTGGGCCTGGGGTACATGAGCCCTAGGAGAATGGGGTGTGAGAGACTCCCCTGGGCTCCTGGCTTGGGTTGCACCTCAAACTGTCGAGTGCGGTGGCGAGTCTTTGGAGGTCACAGAGCCCAGGGTCGGTGACACGTGATGAGGCGCAGGCCTGGCTCAGGGAGTGGTGCCCACGGCCCTCGGCTCCTCCCCCGGGGCCGCCCCGCCCCGTGCGGGAGGGGACGGGCGGGGACCGGCATGGGTAGGCGCGGCGACCCGCAGGGCCAGGTGCAGGGCCCGAGAGTCCGGGGTCGCCGCAGCCCGCGAGAAGTGACCGGTCTCCGGCCTGCTTGTGCTGTCCCCGCGCCCTGTCCACTGGACTCCCGAGACCCTCGGAACCCAGGTAACCGGGGGCGGGACTCCCCGCCGCGCGCCGCCTCCTCACCTCCTGGTCCACGCGCACCCGCCCTCCGCGGCCGCCCCAGCCGCCCTGCGCCCGTGGAGCCCGGGTGGCCACTCCAAGGGCGGGTCTGGGAAAGTTTGTGCCGGGGCGGCGCTGATCCGGCGGCCGCGCGGCGCGGCCACTTTCACCGCACGCGGGGCCGGTGTGAAGGTGGGGCTGCCGCCGCCGTGCAGAAGGCTCTCTGCTGCAATCGAGGCCGGTGAGGGGGACTGTTGCCTTCTAGCACCTTTTCTCTCAGTCTCCAGGGCGTTTGCGCCGCTTACCCTTCCTCCACCGCCCCCCTCCTGCCACCCCCACTTCAATAAAACCCTTGGATTGAGGCTGCACAGTTGGCGAGTTTCTTTACACCTGTGCTTCCCGCCTCCTGAGCCCAGATGCGAGCCTGGGCTTAGCAGGACCGTGTCGGTGAGGGGCGGCCCTCTGCCTGCGGGGGCCCCTGTTGAAGTGGGTGCCCAGCTACAGGGAGTTCCCCGTGCTCTGTCATTGGCCTACCCCCTGGCCACAGCCCCCAGCTGGACATCTCTTGGCTCCCCTGGCACTTCCCAAGTCCCAGTCGGATAAGCCCAGGAGAGGGGGTGGACCCCAGCACCAGTGGAGCAAGAATTCAGGAGCCCGGTAACTCTCATCCGTGAACAGAACCGGCTTCCTCCCGCTTAGGTTGGGAGGAGGGCTCAGCTTAGTGGGAGTTGGGGGTGACAACTGCCCCTTCCCACGCAGAGCCATAGAAAAGAGATGGGGAGAGGTCAGGGGATCTGAGAAGAACTAGCAGCCAACAGGGACATATCCCTGATTTCATTGAACCTAACAAACCAATGTCAAGTAGATATTAGCACAGGGGCAGATGAGAAGACAAGGAGGCCCAACGAGACTCAGCCATTTGCTGGAGAAACTGGTGGACTTTTCTCCACCACTGAGTGGCGGATTTCCCACCACATCCTTCCAGAGCGGGATGGTTGCTTCTGCATTCTTGCAGTGCCCTTGACTCAGCAGAGGTTGGTTTCTTTCCCCCTACTCCCCACCCCGCTAGGTTCTTCCTGTGAAAGAGGTTCGGGGAGAGGGCACCTCCGAGCAGGCACAAACTCCAGTCAGGAAAGTCCTCCAAGAGCCAGCCAGAGCCTTGCTAAGCTCCCAGAACTCCAGGAGGGCAGGGACCTGCTTTGTTCCCTGCTGTAGCCATAGTACCTGGGCACACAGGAAGGTACTCTGTGAGAATGGAATGATTAGTCTGCAACAGCAAAGCTTCTTTTCCAACTGCCTTACCTCTGCCCTTGGCAAGCAGAAAGGGCACTCTGAAAAGTTGGATCAGAAAGGTGTCCAGCCCCACCACTGAGATCCCTTGGCACCCTTACCCACGTGGGGCAATATTTTTCCTTTACACCAAGAGAATATCCTTAATCTTATGTGCTTTTCTTTGGTTTTGGTTTTTTTTTTTTTTTTTTTTTTTTTTTTTTTTTGAGACTGAGTCTCTCTCTATCACCCAGGTTGGAGTGCAAGGGTGAGATCTTGGCTCACTGCCACCTCCGCCTCCCAGGTTCAAGCAATTCTCTACCACGCCTGGCTAATTTTTGTATTTTTAGTAGAGGCAGGGTTTCACCATGTTGGCCAGGTTGGTCTCGAACTCCTGACCTCAGATGATCCACCCAAGTTGGCCTCCCAAAGTGTTGGGATTACAGGTGTAAGCCACCTCGTCCCGCCCCCATGTGCTTTTCCAGACAGACAGGGGCCTTTTGCTTTACCCTGGTCCTGCCAAGGAGAGGCCAGGGCTGGTGGGTTCCATGCCCAGCTTGGCCCTACCCTAGATTGGAGGCAGAGCAACTTTGTCCCTTTATGTAGAATTCTTACGCATCCCTCCAGGGGTAAGAATTGGAATGGAATTATTTGGAAACATTAATCTTCATTGTCTCCTCTCTCTCCTCACCACTCCATGGGGCAGCTACTATTGGGGGAAGAGAAGGTGCTTTTCTGGGTCTCAATTTCCTCATCTGTAAAATGAGAACAACAGGCTTTGCGTGGTTTTAGGACATAGTAAGTGGTTCCAAAGGACTCTGTGGGCTGCAAAGCAAACTGTAAGTGCGGATTGCTATTTTCTCATGTGTGTTAGCCCGGCCTCCCCGGTTGGCGGTAAGTCCTTTCTCAGCATCTTGGTATCCCTTACTCATCCTGAATACACAGAAGGTTTGCAAGACATATTTTCAAAAATAATCCCTACAGGAAGAGAAAAATTGTGAATTCATAAGAAATGGGGGGAGTTTTTTTTTTTGTGTGTGTGTGTGTGTGTTTTTTTAGCCCAGTGTTAGGAGCCAAGAATGGTGGCAGGAAACTGGGCAGGGCCATGCATGAGTACAGGGACAGCTCTCAGGGGTGGTGAGGATGCTAGGTTTGTGCACAGGCTTGAGCCTCAGTCAGTTTCTCAGCGACTTCCTCCAGGAAACGGAACTGACCAACTCTGGGTTGGTCAGATATATATATTCAAGACAGGGTCTGTCGCCCAGGCTGGAATGCGGTAGCATGATCTCTGCTCACTGCAACCTCCACCTCCTGGGCTCGAGCTATCCTCCTCACCTCAGCCTCCTTAGTAGCTGGGACTATAAGCATGTACCCTCATGCCCAGCTAATTTTTGTATTTTTTGTAGAGGTGGGGTCTCACTATGTTGCCCAGGTTGTTCTCGAACTCCTGAGTGCAAGGGATCTGTCTGCCTCTACCTCCCAAAGTGCTGGGATTACAGGTGTGATCCACCATGCCCAGCCAGAACTTTCAAATTCCTCTCCCTCCCTCCCCATGTAAGGGGAGGGGAGACCCTACCATGCAGAGGAGGATCAGTAGGAGGGAAGGAAGGGTCTGAGAGCCCCTGTAGTTGGAGGTGGCCAGTGTCTTGTTCATCGAAGGCCACGGTGGAGTGAGGGATGTAGAAGAGTCCCTGGCAGTGCCCTGAGGATGCCGCCCACCTTGCTTTGAAGAAATCCTCCCCTCAGTCAGGACTTTTGGGGCCCTGCCAGGAACCCTGTGTGACTCCTGGACTCCTCAGCAGATCCAGGTGCTTGCCTTTGAGGACAGGCCAGCATACCCGGAGTTGGTCAGTTCTGTTTCCTGGAGGAAGCCACTGAGAGACTGACTGGGGCTTTAGCCTACCATCCCCACCACCCCTGAGCGCTCTCCCTGTACTCACGCATGGCCCTGCCCAGTTTCCTGCCACCATTCTTGACTCCTAACAAGGATCCAGCAGAGTAAGAGCTTTAGACTCAGAGTCTCTAAGCTAGACTAAGCCTTAGCAGCCATGTCCCCCCGCTCCTTCTCTGCTTCATTTTCCATGGCTCATATTCCCTTCTGACAGCCTATAGATTTCACTCCTTAATCTTGTTTGCCATCTGTCTTCCCTGTTAGAATATCAGCTCTGTGAGGGCAAGGCCTTTTGTCTCTCTCGTTCCATGGTCTCTCCCCAGAGATCAGAGTGTAGTAAGTGCTCAGTTAACATGTGCTGAGTAGATGAACACATCCAATGCACCATTTCTCAGTGCACACAGATGGGGAGACTGAGACCCAGAGGTGAGGAGTGACTCTTGGAGCCAGAGCTGGAGCTTTTCCTAATTAGACTCAAGTTAATTCAAAGTTGGGTCTCTGTCCCCTACTTTGAATTACCTTGGTTGCTAGGGGTGCTTAAGAGGCCCCTGGCAAGAAGCTTCAGGCCAGCTGCCTCCAGAGTTACCCAAAGGGGCAGCTCCCAGATTGAAAGGACAGCTGCCACATGAGGCGATTGGAGAGTTCCGGGAAGGAGTCATCCCCATCAGACCTCCATCCTCAAAGGAAACCTCCCAGGGCTGCTCTCCCAAGGCAGCCAGTTCCTCTGCTAGTGAGTTCTCTCTTGGTGAAAATAGTGCCCTCTGCAGGCAGCCTTTTAAAATTCCCCAGAGCAATTAAATAAATAAATAAATAAATAAATAAATAAATAAATAAATAAAATAAAGAAGCACATCCAATAAATAAATAAATTCTCCAGTGCACGGGAGAACTAAGGAAGTCCAAAGCCAGGCTCCTGGCAGCTGTGGGAGAAGGGGTGGCATTCCCATGGACTTGGGCTAGGGATAACCGACCAGTCTGAGAAGTGCAGCCAGAGGCCCAGGGAAGCCTTGGGATTCTGAGGCCTCACTTGGGAATCTGGCAAGACAGCCTAGAGGCCACAGCGCTCAGCGCACCCCACAGAGGAGCAGATCTTGTGCGGGCCTCTACATTCCCTCCATGGGGAGCTTTGGCTTTTCCCCCCAAGCCCAGCTAGTAACCCCAAACATCTTTTTCTGTCGTCATTGTGGTCTGCCAAATTCAGGGTTGGAATGCACCTGAACCTTGGAACTGGGGGAAGGACACCAGAAATTAGGCCTTGAAGGATATGTAGGAGTTTTCCAACTTGTTGGAAAAATTAGGGAGGAAGGGGACAGGCAGGTGAGGGAGCTGTGATAATGCTTTACCTGAAGAAACGAATCTGTAATGGGGTCCACTTCTGTAACTGAGGCCATTGTAGGCCCTCCCCTATCCCACCATCCTTGTCCGCACCACCCTCTATGGGTTTCCTGCTCCTGAAGAGGGTGAGGCCCTGACCTAAGACAGAGCTTCATGCACTGCTGCCCTGGCCTTCTCTTTATTACCACTGTTACTACAAGTTTACTGACTTTCAGCCACAGTGGATGGAAAAGTACGCCTGTTGCAACATGACGTGAGTCAGTTGTTCATAAATAATGGGATTGCACCGTCAGCTCTGATGCCCTGGTGTCTGGCCCACGGTTGGAGACATGGTGTTGGCTCTTTGGAGAAAAGGGTAAGGGTGACTCTAGACGTCAGTTTGAAATTACGCAGGATGGCAGTGAGGATCCAGCAGGTGCGGGAGATACAATCATTTTTGGCATCTAGGAAAAAAGATAGTGCCCCCAAAGCAGTGATCCAAGGTTTAATTCTTACCCATGCCCTGTTCTCCAATCCTGGTTTTGCCTTACACAGTCATCCTCTCTTCTGACCTTGACCTCAGCCAGGACCACCCCCAGCATGCTATGGACTTAAAGGGTGAGTTTTGCCCAAGCCTCAGATAGGGTCATTCTGCCTGGACACACCACAGTCCCTTAAGACAGTCCTCCTCTGATTATTTGGGAACCCTGTGACCAAGATGGTCAGGCTCATCTTGGTGGGATTCATTTGGAGCCTGCCAGAGACACAGAGCCCAACTATGATAGCTTCTAGACCCCAGAGTCCCAAATTCAGCCACTCCACTAGCTTGCCACTTGTCTTGGAGTTGGTCACTGTAATCCTGGGAGCTGAAGGCTAGTGTTGGCTGGTAGAGAGCCCTGGACTCTAATTCTGACATTATCTAATGCATAGTGTGACTTTGATCCTGTCACTTCCTCTGCCTCAATTTCCTCTTCTGTACAGCTTGGATTCATCATGGTGTCTCACCCTCAGCACTGTTGACTTTTGGGACTGGATAATTCTTTGTGGGGTGGGGGGTGCAGAGGCGGGATGTGCTGTGCATTGTGGGAGGTTAGCAGTAGTCCTGGCTTCTACCCATCAGACACTGCACCATCACCTCCCCTTCCTTTCCTGGCAACCAAAACTGTCTCCAGACATTGCCCCATCTCTGGTTGAGACCCCTGGGTTCAATGATCTATGAAGTTTCATGAATGTGGACTGTGTGTGAGTGAAGAGTCAACAGGTGGGGCGTGCAAGGACTTATGGGTGGAGGGGCCCCCTGGGCCTCATGCTGAGTGCCAAGGCCAATTCTCTTCGCCTTCCAGACCTTGGGTTACATAAGTCGGGGTGGGGAGGTGAGGCTCAGCATGAGGGGGAGAGAGGCCTGTGGTCCGGGCCCGCACACTAAGGTCAGTGACCCTCCAGTGCAGGGCAGCGTGGTGACTAATCATCTATCCATGCCCTAGGACTCAGCATTCCCCCCACTTTCCCCTCTCACGCTGCCTGGGAGGGCCACAGGAAGTGAATCAGCCCACCCACCAAGCAGAGGAGGGAGAGAGGGTGGAGTGTGGTGTTGTTAGATGCAAGGGCACGCCTGCGCCGGCCTACGCTGGGTTTTATTTTGTTTATTCCTCCCAAGTTAGCTGTTTATTAACTTTGTCCGTGGAAACTCCCTTCTGACCTTGTTGCTCAATGGAAGGGCAGACAATCTTTGGCAGGGGGAAGGGTTTGTTGATGAATATTAGAAGTAAATCACCGTTCTGAGAATAACAGGCTGTGAGGTTTGGGATAGTACTAACCCAGAACTATTGGTTTGGGGGATTCATTCCTTCACTGAAGAAACTCTGCTCTGGACTGTGGGCTAGACGTGGGGCAGGAGAAGGGAATGAGACATAGTGCCTGCCTGCAGAACCCCTCAGTCTCGGAGGGCAGACATGGCTGTCGGGCTGTGTCTACCGGGTACTGGGAATGTTCATGGAATGCATGGAGCGGGGTGTGGGCAGCTCCACCCGGCTGTGTTTCGGGGAATTGGGGGTGGGTGGCTGGGGCAGCACGCGTGTTTGGGGAGGTGGCGGGAATGTCCAGGCAGCTTCCCGAGAGGAAGAGGTGGATTTTTTGTTGCATTATTTTGTTATTACCTTTTGTTATTGTGGTAAAACATACAAAACATAAAATTTACCATTTAACCCTTTTTATTTTTTTTTGATATGGTCTCGATCTGTCGCCCAGGCTGGAGTGCAATGGCACCATCTCAGCCCACCACCACCTCTGCCTCCTGGGTTCAAGCAATTCTCCTGCCTCAACCTCCTGAGTAGCTGGGATTACAGGCGCCCACCACCACGCCCAGTTAATTTTTGTATTTTTAGTAGACAGGGTTTCCCCATGTTGGCCAGGATGGTCTCGATCTATGGACCTCGTGATCCACCCACCTCGGCCTCCCAAAGTACCGGGATTACAGGTGTGAGCCACTGCACCCCGCCCATTTAACCATTTTTTAAGTCTGCAATTCATTGTCATTAAGTATGTTCACATTGTTGTGCAACTGTCACCACCATCCATCTCCACCCCTTTTTATCATCTCCCAATTGGAAGTCGGTACCCAATAAACAATAATTTCCCATTTCCCCTCCCCCAGCCCCTGGCAACCACCATTCTCCTTTCTGTCTTTTTATGAACTTGAGTACTCTAGATAACTCCTATAAGTGGAATCATGCTGCACTGGTCTTTTTGTGACTGGCTAATTTCACTTAGCATAGTGTCTTCAAGTTTCATCCATGTTGTGGCATGTGACAGAATTTCCTTCCTTTTTAAGGCTGCATAATATTCCATTATGAATACTCCACATTTCTTTTTTTTTTTTTTTTTTGAGAGATAGTCTCGCTCTGTCACCCAGGCTGGAGTGCAATGGCATGATCCCTGCTCGTTGCACCCTCCACCTCCCGGTATATACAACATTTTGTTTATCATTTGTTACTGACACTTCAGTTGCTTCACCTTTTGTCTGCTGTGAATAATGTTGCTATGAACATGGAAATGCAAATATATGTTTGCGTCCCTGCTCTCACTTCCTTTGGATGCATGCCCAGAAGTGGAGTTTCTGGGTCATATGGTGGTTCTATGTGTAAGTTTTGAAGGAACCATCATAGTATTAAGGAAGAAGTGTTTGATCTAGGTTTAAGGATGAGCGTGGGATCTCTGGGCACCTCAGAGGGAAGGGGAGGGGAGAGGAAGAAAGGAAAAAGCCCAGGCTGCATGAAGAAAGTGGCGCTGAGGTGTTCGTGCCTGGGGCTGGAGATGCGGCCATGAGGGTGGGAGGGGCTGGGGAGAGTATAGAAGGTCTTGCCCCCTTCATCCCCTGCCAGGCTGGGGAACTTGGGCTCTGCCCTGCGGACAGCGAGAAGTGTCGAAGGAGTTTTCATCGGGAAGTGAGACAGGCCAATGGTCATCTTAGAAGGACATAGTTGGGAGGGATGTCCCGGGTGGACTGAGAGGGAAAGAGGCTTCAGACAAGAAGACCAAATGGGAGAAAGCTGGGGGACCCTGTGGCTGTCGGTGGGGAGGTAGAGGGAGCAAGTCTGAAGGGTGCTGTGCTGCACAAGGGTGCCCAGGATTCTGGTTTGTTGGCTGGGTTGATGGTGGTGCAGGCACCTGAGTAAGCTCACTGGAGGAGCAGCCGGCTTGACGAGATGAGGAGCGGATAAACTTGGGCCTGGTGGCTTTAAGGGGCCCACAGAACCACCTGGAGATGAACGTAGAGACGAGGCATTGACAAGTGTGAAAAAGCACTGCAGAGTTAGTTGCTGAGTACAAGGTGAGAAGCCAGTCAAGGGCCAGGGCAAGGACTGCCGTCAGATGACCTGGAAGGCCCTGCGGAGTTGAAAGCCAGGACACAGGGTGGCCTCCGCTCAGTGTGGCTCAATCCCTGCCCTGGCCATGTCATATCAATCCACACATTCTCAGTGCCAAGCTCGAGGCTGCATACTTGGTTTGGGCACTGTGGGTAGAGACCCAGAGATCAACATGACCCAGTGACTTTAATTCATTTATTCATCCCATAAAGCTCAGAGAATGGAATCTGGCCAATACCTTTGCACAGCTAAAGACTGAACGTCTGCAGGAGAAATGGAGTGTGTTATGGAAATGTATCATGGGGACATGACAGGCTAGAGCAGGATTTCTCACCTTGGCCCTGCTGACATATTGGACCAGACAATTCTTTGTCGTATGGGACTGTCCTGTGCACTGCAGGGTGTTTAGCAGCATCCCTGGCTTCTATGCAACAGATGCCAGTAGCCATACACACCCCCTCCCTGCTTGTGACAACCACAAATATCTCCAAACTTGCCAAACGTCTGCTGGGGAGCAAGACCACCCCCCAGTGAGATCCATTGGTCTAGGGGTCAAAAATGGTTTCTTTGGGGGTAGTTATGTTAATCTGGGTTCCAGAATATAGATAAGAATTAATTAGAGTACAGCAGGGGTAGAAAGTGGAGGAGAGTATTCAAGGCACAGGTTCCAGCAAGTACAAAGGCCCTGAGGTGAGAAAGAGCATGTAGGCAGCAGTGAGGAACCTGGTGTAGCTTCCTCACTGAATGAATGCGAAACGCTTTCATTAGGCAAGCAGTGGTGAAGGTGGGAGAGAAGGGTCAAATTCTAGGGATCTTCAAGAGGGAGCACTCTAGGTTCTGATGACCAAAAGGGTTTGGACATGAGATTACTAGGGAAATCCCCCAGGTGCAGAGAAGGAAACCAACTAGAAGCTGGTGAATTGCATTTGGAGCATGTTGGGTTGGAGATACCTGGGAGACAGCAGGTGGGGTCCTGAGCTCAGAAGAGAAGTCTGGTTGGAGATACACAGTTGGAAGCTAAATGCATACAGGTGATGAGAGAAGCCATGGGGTGGATGGGACAGCCCTGGGAGTGCCTGCAGACTGAGAAGTGGAGCATGGAGAGGACGGCCTGGCAGGAAGCAGCAGGAGCTCCAACATTTAGAGATGGAGTACAAGTTCCGAGAGAGATAGTGGAGGACCGTATGGAGAATGGTGCTGTGGAGGCTCGTGGAAGAGTGCTCCAGGCGCAGGGCCTCGCCCACTGTGAAGCCTGTGGTGCACGGGCAAGTGGATGAGGACTGAGAAGCGGCTGGGGATTTTGGAGTGCTACGAGGAGGAACCAGACTGAGATGATTGAGGAATGGGCAGCAGGTGGGAAGAGAGGCAGCTGGCAGACAGTTTTCCAAAGATGTGTCAGTAGACATGAGGAGAGAGTGAAAAAGCCAGAAAGGGAAGTGGGTTTAGGATCTCACTGGGAAGAGTTTTCATCCCCCATTCTCCCTGGATCTCCCCATTCCCTCCCACCTTGGAGGCAATGTTACCAGTTCCATGCACGTGTTAGGAAAGACATATATAGATTCCTTCCTCTGGATGGTGGCACATGCATGCACTCTGCCCCTGAGTCTTAATTTTTCCACTTAGCTACCTACGTGAGGTTTTTCTGTATCAGTACATAGAAAGCCGCTTCTTGGCCAGGTGCAATAGCTCACACTTGTAATCCCAGCACTTTGGGAGGCCGAGGCGGCGGATCACCTGAGGTCAGGAGTTTGAGACCAGCCTGGCCAACAAGGTGAAATTCCGTCTCTACAAAAATACAGAAATTAGCCAGACATGATGGTAGGGACCTGTAATCCCAGCTACTGGGAGGCTGAGGTGGGAGAATCACTGGAACTCCCCAGGAGGTGGAGGTTACAGTGAGCTGAGATCACTCCACTGCGCTCCAGCCTGGGTGACAGAGTGAGACTCCATCTAAAAAAATAAAAACAAAAAACAAACAAACAAAAAAGAAAGCTGCTTCTTTCTTGCTTATGGATGTCACATAACTTATTTAACTAATCTGTTTTTTGGACATGGAGGCGGTTTTGAGCCTTTTGCCACCATAAATGATTTCCCACAGGATCTCCTTGTACTTCAGTCATTTGGCAAATGTAGGTGGCTATAGGTAGGATAAAGTTCTAGAAGTGGAATTGGTGATTCAAGGGTATGTGTGTTTATATTTGGAATGATATTGGCAATGTGCTGTCCATAGAGTTTGTAAGAATGTACCCGCCTACCAGCAGTGAATGAGGATACTTACTCATTTACCACACCCTCCAACAGAGAGTGTTACCAAACACACCAATATTTGCCAATCTGGAAGACAAAAGTGATTTCTTGATGTAGTTTAACCTGCATTTTGAATAAAGTTAAATATATTATTACAGATGTAAAAGTCATTTGAGTTTCCTTTTCTGTGAACTGTCTATAAGTTTTATCAATTTTATTTGAAGTTGTTGATCTTTTTCTTATTAGAAGAATCAGAGGGAATCTTGATGTATTGGGGAAACTAGTCTTTTGTCTGAAATAGACATTACACGTTTTTCCCTTCCTCATTTGGTCAATAATTTATTATTATTATTTATTATTGCTGTTACTGCTGTTTTTTAAGAATTATGAATGTTGATGGAAGAGATTCACCAGAGAGGGGATCTCTGATATGGAGGTCCCTGAGGAAGCATTGAGGTGAGTTCCAGAATGGACCAGGGCTTGTCCTTAGGCAGGAAGGGAGATACCTCACCGTCATGAGAGTGAGAAGGGAGGGAAGAGGGAGCTGTGTGCCAGGAATTGGATGGCTACACGTTGAAAGAATGAAGGAGATCGTGAGTTCCTCTACGGAAGGGGCCGCGTTCACGAGATAGGAAAAGTCAGAGGGGTGAGAGAGTTCACTGAGGCAGCAAGAGAGTGACTGGACTGCTGAAGCCTGGAACCTGAGTTAGATGAAGGGAGTGAATGGATGGTGTTCTGACGTTGTTTGCTTAGATTTTGTATTTGTTTGTGTGGCGTTTGTTAGTCACAGGGCCTAACAACCAGCCCAAGTTGTTCCCGTCTCCCCTGCAACTTAAAACCCATGCTCTCAGTCACTTTCTTATCGAACTCTGATGCACCCTGCCAATCTTTCCCTGCCCTTGGTCGCCCAGGCCTAGGTACCAAAAGACTTGGGACAGCTTCTATGCCCCAGTGCCCACGGGGGTTATTTAAACTAGCCATTCCTAACCTGCTCAACCTGCCCTGCTGTGCTTTTCCCATTGAAACCCAAAAAGGATCTGACCGAGGCCTCCCGCTCACTGACCAAAGCCTGGTGATTCCCCTGCAGCCATACACTGGGTTTGGTGTGCCCCCTCCTCTTGGGAAATGCAGGTAATACATTCTTTCAGCAGCATTGCCTCTCTCTGTTATCACTCAGTTGCCTCCATCAATTAAAATCCTGCAGGTACAATTGAGACCACAGAGGACCCTCAAACAGGAATAGAATGTAAGGGTCAGTAAACTGCAGGCCCAGTGAGGCTCCAGAGCCATCAGAGCATGAGTGGTTAAATAAGCAAGCTCTCTGGGAAGACTTCCTGGAGGAGGTGGGCTGGGGAGATGGGTTCTGAAGAATGGAGGTGAGGAGATGCCTTGTAATAGGACTGGGGGTGGTGGTGCAGGGGAGTGTGTGGGTGTGTTTGGGAGTCTGGGAGGACAGCAATCAGAACTGAAGGAGGCTGGAGGAAAATCTACAATGAGGAGGTTAATCTGATGGTGTATAGAGGAGGCAGGGGCGATAGGGTCCAAGAGGTAGGGTGGAGCCTGCAGATGCTTTTTGAAAACAGAATTTTTCTTTCCAAGAATGATTTGATTTTGTGGTAACTCCTTCTGGGGGCTCACGGTGGGGCTTGAAGATGCCTATGATGAAGGACCTAGATGTGCATTCCAACCTTGCATTAGGTCCAACTTGACTCTCACTATACAGTAAACCCCCTACCCCGCTACTTTTTGGTTATCACATTAACAAAACCCCATTTCTGGCTGAGCTCAACCGTCTGGCTTTGCCCTTCAACCCTGGCAAAAGTCATCCTCTTCTCTCTCTTCTGCTCGTTATAGCAGCAGGGGAACTTCCCTCCTATCTGAAGTGAGCCTCAGCCCTCTTGGTGCCTTCTTCCTCCCCATGAAACCCCCCTTCCCCTGTCCAGTCCCCCACTCCCCCAGGATCAGCTGCGACTGCTTCTGACTTTCCAGGGCCATTTGACTTGAGAAAAAACAAAAAACAAAAAACTGGAAGACTGAAAAGTCTTTAAAGCACGAACACTCAAGCAATCCTGGTTGGATGATGGGGGCTGGCATTGCTGTACTGAAGCCTGAGGCCCTGTTCCACACTGCCTCAAATCACAGAGACTCTTTTTTGGGGGTGGGGATTTGCCTGTTCTAATAACGGTGGCCTAGGTCACAGTCCTATGTGCTATAAATCAGTAAAGCCATGGGAAGTTCATGAACGCATGCACTTATTTGGCGATTGCTCATGCTACCTTGGGATTTCTCTTGTATTGTTGCTTACACAGTTATTTACCTTTTTAAGAGTGGAATTTGTGGGGAAATCATCTCATATTCAGCAAGTGCTTGCCTAGTTCTCATGAATCCTGAAATGGGCCAGGTGGCACGGATCTTAAACCTTCGTTGTACGTGTTTTACGTCCCCGGTAAAGACCCTGTCACGACTCCCTGATATGCCCTATAGTCCCCATTGCCAATGCAGAGAAAAGGGAATTCAGCCAGGCATGGTGTCTCACTCCTGTAATCCAAACACTTTCAGGGGCCAAGGAGGGAGGATCCTTTGAGCCGAAGCATTTGAGACCAGCCTGGGCAACATAGTGAGACCCCCATTTTTACAAAATTTTAAAAATCAGCTAGGTATGGTGGTGTGTGCCTGTAGTTTCAGCTACTCAAGGGGGCCGAGGTGGAAGGATCACTTGGGCCCAGGGAGCAAAAGCTGCAGTGAGCTGTGATTGCGCCACTGCACTCCAGCCTGGGCAACAGAGTGAGACTGTCTCAAAAACAGCAACAACCACCACCAAATAAATAAATAATAAAGGGAACCTAGATGGGCTGTGGTTGGCAGAGAAGATTTCTTGAAAAAAGGAAGAGCTTGAGCAGACAGTACGTCTAGAAAAGGTAGGAAAGGGGAAGGAAGAGAAAAGGAAGTCCACCAAGGAGGCCCCATTTCTGGCACTCTACAGAGCCAGGTATCCCCGAGGGGAGGTTGAGTGTCAGCCCTTCAGGGTGGCCAGTGGATGGCGACTGGTCACCCTGGGGTGGGGAGAGAGGGGGTGACAGGGGAGCCGCCTAAGAAGGAAAGGGACAGGAGGCAATGGAGTTCCTGCCAACAGTGAGGGTGGGGGTCTGTGAATGTGGCCCCCTCTCTGCCAGCTGGGGAGTCCTGGAGGGCTGCAAGCTGGATGGACCGGGTGGGGCGTGGGTGGACTCAGGGACCTTGCCTTTCTGTGAGGGACTGAAGTTCCTCCACAGCCGCCTCCCCAGGCGCCCCATGGCAGGGAACAACCGCTCTCCCAGATCAGGGCTCACTAAACCTCCTGCCTGGAATCCTGGCTTACTGAAAGGCAGTGACAGGGAGCAGGCATGCCCAGAGGAGGGCTTCCATTTCTGAAATAGGGGATGTCAATAGTTCATTTCTTGGATGCTTTTGGTACACATCCTCTCTAGAACCTGACTAATCATTTTTTACAAATTGTAAGTGGGAAAAAAAAAAAAAGGAAATTGTGTGCAGGAGGATGAAAACTGGCTTAAGCACAGGCTTCACCAAGCAGGAAGGGAAAGTGACTGGCCCAGTCGCCCTTCTCCCTCCTCTCCCTCCTACTCTGGTTTTGTTTAATCTTCACCTTTGTCCTAGAGGCAGTTCCAGACACCCGGTTGCTGGAACGTTACTTCTGGGTGTAGCTTAACAAGACCATGGCCTCTGGACTTACCCTGTGATCAGCTCGCTGTGTGGTCCTGCGCAGCCACCCAACATCTCTGGGCCCTGGATTCCTACCTGGCCTCTCTTCTGGATGCCTTTTTGCCTGTAGGTATCTGGACTATTCCCTCCCACGGATGATAAAGTTTTTGCTTCACACCTTCAGGATTACCTTAAGGTCCTGAAAAGAACAGAAGAGGAGTCTGAGGAGGTGAATTCCAGCCATGCTCTTGCAGGCTGGCCGGGCAGTATGCTGGGGAGGAGAGGGAGCGCCGTGTCTGGCTGGGCCTCCGCCAGGCCTGGTGTGCTGGGAACACCCCACATTGTCCCAAGGCCTCAGATTTGACTTTCAAAGGGAAAACAGCTCTCCTGATAAGGTGGGTCTTGTTCTATGAAAGATGGCTTTGTTCCAGTGTCCTGCAGGTATGTGAAGAACAGAGGCTGCACCAGGTCCCTAGGGGGTTAGATGACTCCTGCGGGGGGGGGAGCCGAAGGGTTTCAGGTGCCCGGGCTGTGCCAGGTTGTGCCTTCAGTATCGCCGTCTGGGCGCCTGCTGGTGCCAGGCACTCTATTAAACGTGATCTTAGGGACCACTCTGGAGGAGCAGAGCAGGAGTGGTCATCTCCATTTTCTCAGCCTAGGATGAGGAAACCGAAGGGTGTGCAGCTTGTGCAGAATCCTTGGGCTTCCCAGGGGACAGCTCAAGTCAGACTTGAACCACGTCTTAGGACTCCTTGCCCAGAGCTCCTTTCCCCACAGACTGTTTACGATGGGCCTTCACATGACTGGGACTGCATTCTCTGCCCTTTCGCTCCACCCCTTCTGCTCTCATGTGTCCCCTACAGCATCAATGGTTGCCAATTATTGAGGAAATGAATGCACTTTGTTCAGGGAGGAAGATCTGGGTCTTTGTGTGAATAAGAAAAGAAAAGTTTGCTCTAATAATTCCAGTGAATCCCCACAACACCTCCCCTCTCCCCAAAGCATCAGAATGGCTTCAGGTTTTCCAGCATCCTTGAAGACCCAAGGAAATGGGTCTCGAATGGTGAAATCTCCAGTCTCAGGGCATAGGGGCTGGCCCCTGACTCACACTGCAGAGGTGACCGCTTTTCTACCTTCTTACCCAGCCTTACCTTCTTACCACAGCCAGCCCTGTGTGACATTCCTGTGCCAGGAAATACAAGGACCTATCTCCAAGTGTGTTTCACCTTGACCGGCACTTTCCACCTCACATACCCAGGGACGCGTGTTTGGGAGAGCTGTCTAAACTACGGAAGTGATTTCCGTAGAGAAATCCGAAAGAGAAAAGGCCCTGCTTTTTCTCCCTGTGCAAACTGAATCATTTCCCATGACAAGCAATGGCAGTTGGAGCTCTGGGGGGAGGGACTACCTGGGTTTAGGGACAGTTGTAGTAAGAGTCCTCCCCTCCCGCCCCTCCGCTGTCATGCACTTGCCAGTTCCATGCCGCTTCCTTTCCCTTGGGCTCTGGGAGGAACTTGGGTCAGGAGCTTAAGGCCAGCCTGGAACCTCAGAGGTGGTCCTGGGCTGTGAAGGCTCGGGCAAGGCGGAGGGCTTACTATTTACACCTTCTGAGCTCGGGCTGCACGCTATTGGGGGCTGATTTAGATGAACTGTTATTCTCATTATTTATAGGGTTTTTTTTTTTGTTGATGTTTCATTTTTTTGAGACAGAGTCTCCCTCTGCTGCCAGGCTGGAGTGTAATGGTATGACCTTGGCTTACTGCAACCTCCGCCTCCTGGGTTCAAGTGATTCTCAAGCCTCAGTCTCCAGAATAGCTGGAATTACAGGTGTGCTCCACCACGTCCGGCTAGTTTTTGTATTTTCAGTAGAGACGGGGTTTCGCCATGTTGGCCGGGCTGATCTGGAACTCCTGACCACAGGTGATCCGCCTGCCTCAGCCTCCCCAGGTTCTGGGATTACAGGCGTGAGCCACTGTGCCCGGCCATAAGGTTTTAAATAATGCATTTTGCCTCAACCCTTTGAAAAAAAGCCTGTGCTGAATAACGCTAGAATAATTACTGTGTGTCACATTTCAGCCACTGGGGCTCTTAATCCACCACTGCGTTCAAATATTGTGAAATGTGTTACTTATGACATTGGGTTAGCAGGACAAATAATGTCCTAGCAAGAAGGAAGGAGAATACATTTTCCATTCTATCTCGTAGCCTGGGACAGGCCAGAGAAGGCATGTCCCTGGTCATAAGTTAGAATGACAGTTGCTCTTTTTGAGAGTCCCAGTTGTGCCTCAAGGACTTACACATGGGGCTTACGCTTACTGATGCTTGAAACACCCCACAGAGGTAGTTGCTTTGGGGATTACAAAAGTGTCCATCTTAAAAAAAAAAAAAAAAAAAGTGTCCACCTAAAGAGATGCTGTGAAAATTAAGTGGGGTGTAAAATGCCCATAAGGGATTTATTTATTTATTTATTTTGAGATGGAGTCTTGCTCTGTCGCCCAGGCTGGAGTGCAGTGGTAGGATTTTGGCTCACTGCAATGCCCGCCTCCTGGGTTCAACCAATTCTCCTGCCTCAGTCTCCCGAGTAGCTGGGATTATAGGCGCATGCCACCCGGCCCAGGGTAATTTTTGTATTTTTGGTAAAGACGGGGTTTCACCATGTTGGCCAGGCTGGTCTGGAACTCTTGACCTCAGGTGATCCACCCACCTTAGCCCCCACAGTGCTGGGATGACAGGCATGAGCCACTGCGCCCAGCCCATAAGGGGTTTAGAATAGATTGAGTGCTCAGTAGTGGTGTTTCAAATCAAACACCATCATCTCCATTTCACAAGGGAGGAAAGTCAGACCCACAGGGGCTTCGGGACTCAAAGCCAAGGTGAGCTGACTCTGGAGCCCAAATGCCACACACACCAGGGGGAGTGGCTGTACATTATGCAGGCGGGGGCATCTGCCCAGGCTCCCCCACCCCATCTAAACTCCCCATTGGCTGTGGGGCCACTTGCAAGTCACGCCCTTTCCCATCTAGGTCCTGAGTCCTTCTCTGACCTCTAGTGCCCTGCAGTCTCTGCTGAGGGTCTGGGCCCATGCCGGTCCACCCCCCTACCCAGGTCCATGCAGGCTTCTTCCCTCTGCCAGTTCACATCTCCCTGGCTTCTTGGCTGCCCTGACCATTTTCCCCTCACCTATGAGGTATGCTCTTTGGGTAATGATTACGTGAAATGGCTCACCTACAGCTTTATAGGTTAACAATGCCCCCCACTCCCAGCAGGTAAAGCTCAGTTAATGATTGCTGGAAAAGCTTCCCACAAATGCAAATCATCTAGGGAGGTGCAGCGGCTCCCTGGATGGTCCCTCACTGGCCTGGCATTGAAATGTACCCATGGTGCTGTCTTGGCCTTCTCCACGTGCCCACCCTCCTTTCCCCTTCTCCCCATGCTGTGCTCCCGCCTCTTGCCTCTCTGAGCTCAGCACCAGCAGGCCTCCCTCCTTGCCGTCTGCCAGCCTGCCTCCCTCCTTGCGCCTCTGCTGTCCCTGGAGACATCGTTCCCTCTTCTGCCAAAGCAAGTCCTCAGCCTCTTTGGTATCCACCTAAAGCACCGCCTCCACCAGGAGCCTGCCCTGACTGCACCAGCATCCTTGCTCAGGGTTTCTTCTCTGAACTTCTCCGAGCTACCAGGCAGATCTTTTCTGAGTGCTGTCCCATACGTCAGGCAATGTTTAGTTGCGAGGACTCAGCAGTGAGCAAGGCAGGAGCCCAAGGAGGGGCATTGGTGTGCTCTGGGAGTACCCAGTCAGCCTGAGCCACAGCAGGGGCTCAGAGAAGAGGGGTGCGCTGGAGGCTGATGAAGTGGGGCTCAGGCTGAGACAGAGGGTGTCGTGGAATTGTCTAGGCAGGCGAGGAATGCATCTTGAAGCAGAGGGGTCAGCTTGTTCGAAGCACAAGGCAGGATTTGGTGTCAGATAATGACTCAACTGCAACCATGTCGTGTTTGAGACACCTTTTTAACACCCAGGTGAAGGCAGGTGATCCCTCAGAGATGTCTGTCTCCCTCTCTCCTGTGACCTGCTCATGGTCCACTGGGTATGTCTGTCTCCTCAGAAAGATGGGGTTCTCTTTGAGGGCAGCCAACATTTCTGACACTCTGCCCAGCTCGGGCCCCAGCACTGAGCACGCACTCACTGCCGAGATGTGGGACTGAATTTAAACTCACCTCCATCATCCATTCTGCCTCCTTCTTCTTGGGGCACCTGCTTTTCACCTTGTCCTGCTAGTACAGTAGTCCCCCTTATCTGCAAGGGGGATGGTTCAAGACCCCAGTGGATGCCTGAAACCAGAGATAGTACTAAACCTGGTATGTACTATGTTTTTATATATATATACCTATGGGGTGTGTGTGTGTGTGTGTGTGTGTGTGTGTATGTATATATATATATACCTATGGTAAAGAGTAAGTTATAAATTAGTAAAGATTAACAACCATAATAATAAAATGGAACAATTATTATAATATATTATAATAAAAGTTATATGATGCCAGGTATGGTGGCTCACGCCTGTAATCCCAGCACTTTGGGAGGCTAAGGTGGGTGGATCACCACCTGAGGTCAGGAGTTTGAGACCAGCCTGGCCAACATGGCGAAACCCTGTCTCTACTAAAAATACAAAACTTAGCTAGGCGTGGTGGGGGGCGCCTGTAATCCCAACTACCTGGGAGGCTGAGGCATGATAAACGCTTGAACCTGGGAGGCCAAGGTTGCAGTGAGCCAAGATCGCGCCACTGCACTCCAGCCTGGGCAACAGAGCAAGACTCTTTTCCAAAAAAAAAAAAAAAAATTATATGAATCCAGTCTCTCTCTCTCACTCTCGCAAAATATCCTATTACACTGTACACACCTATTTTTGGACCACCGTTGACTGCAGGTGACTGAAACCCCAAAAATTGAAGCCATGGATAAGGGGGCATTGCCCGTACATTGCCCGATCTACGGGATAGCACTCAGGACCTCTATGGGTCCCCAGCTCCGTGTACTTCTGCTTGCTTTTGGTTGTGTCTCGTCTCCCAAATGGATTCTAGGCCACGTGACACGAATGAGCATGGCTCAGGGCGGTCATTCCCTCCCCGGGCTGAGCGTGGGACTCACCACTGGAGCTTGATAACAGGGTGATCCCCAAGCAGCAACCCCAAGGGACCCTGATTCAGAAGGTTTGAGATAGGCCTACCTTGGTGGCTCTGGGTGCTGACAAGCCCCTAGGTTATTTGGATACACAGCTGGGCTTGGGACTTGCTGCCAGAGAGGTTTCCAGGCTCCTGTCTCTACCCTAGCTTTAACCAGTCCTCGCCTCTTCCCAGGATTAGAACCTTAGACTCGATCTGGACATTTTTGGAGTGGGGAGCTCAGTGCCCATGGAGCAACCATCCTCATGCAGGTGGGAGCAGTGCCTTGCCTCTGTGGATTGAGCTGAAGCCTGTCTCCTAGAAGCTCTTGTCTGGGGGTCTTGGTTCTGCTCTCAGGGGCTGCATGGCCTCCTCCACGTTCCCAGTCTGCTGCCCCTGGACATGTGAAGGCACTCACCCTCGCCCCAAGTCTTCTCTGGGTCTCCGTCCTTTCCTTCCTCTGCGGTCTGGTCTGGCTTCCACAGGCTGGCAGCTTTATCTCAGACTTCAAGTTTCCAATCAGATTAGAAGCTTGAGAGCAGGGTGGAGATAGGATCTCCCCTTCCCTAGCAGCCAGAGACTTCTCTGCTGGGGTGAGGGGAACTCAACAGTCAGGGCCTGGAGTCACACCTTCCATCAGCCTGGCAGGGGCTTCGCCCTTTCCCAGCCTTGGGGGAGGACCCCACCTGCTGCACTGACACTGGAGGCCAACTAGCTGGGTAGCATAGAGCCAGAAAGAGCCCAGGCTGGCGTTCGGCACCCTGGTGCTAGCTCTACAGGGCTCAGCAGCAGACTGGCTCCAGGTGGGCTCTGCTCCTCTTACCTGGGACTAGCTTTGCAGTCACTGACGTGGGTTCCACTTCCCCTCTCTTGACCCTTGGTGAGCTGGATTTAAATGAGCTGGGGTTGGGCCTGGGCATTAGTATTTTTTAACTTTCTGGGTGATTCTGATGTCCATCCAGAGAGGTGCCTAGCATCCCCTTCCAGCTCTGACAATGCATGGAAATAGTTATTACATGCTGGGGTACGAGCACCAGGGCTGATAATATGCGTATCATATAATGCTGAAATCAGTATTTTTATTTGACAAAAAGGTATTTAAAAAATGTAAAACAGGAAACCCAAATATTTAATAATTTTAAATATAAAAATGCTTTAGAATACCAATAAAGGTTGACTTAGAAAAATACACATTCTCATTCTGGTCTATGTAGGCAGATAAAATAAACAAAAAATGAAATATTCAAAACATTAAAACCTATCCACCTCAAAAACTCAAAATTCAGTCATGGAAAGTTCAAGAAGGGATACTATTTGATCCCTTTAAAGCAGAAATTCAAAATCAAAGGATGTTGGCAATATCATTATGTCACAAGTATGTTTTTTTCTCTGTAAAATTTTCTAGAAAAAGCTTTTCCTGACTCTACCCTAGTTGGGGAATAGTGAGAAGATATATTTGTGTGATATCTTCGAATATTTTCCGCTGACAAGGTCTTTTGGCTTTTTTTCAGAGACTGCCGTCTTTTATTTATAAGGAGCCACAATTTTTGTTTCTAAAGCATTTCCGATTTGCCTTTAAGTTCTTTGGTTTTATCTTGTTCAGATGGAGACTCTGATGCACACTTCCTGTATCAGTTTCAAAGCTGTCATGTTGATATCCCACATGTTAGGAAAGTCTGTGAATAGAGTGATAATTATTCTTGCAACAGAGTTTTGCTTTGTCTATAGGCATGCAATGCCTGAGAAGGACTCAAAAGCCATATTTCACATTTCAGGGTTTTTTCTGACATTGTTATTCTCTCCTTTTCAAAGCATATACAAAGATTGAGAGATTAGTATGATTAGTTTCCATGCCTGGCTCCAGCAATTACCAACTCATGGCCAACGTTTTTCATCTATACTCTTACCCAGTCCTCTGGATCCCTACCAGATTCTGTTACAGCCAGTCTGAGACATCATATCATTTTATCTGCAATTACTTCAGTATACATCTCCAAAGGAAAATGGCCCAATAAAACACATAACCACAGTGTTATTACTGTACCTTAAGAATTGAGAATTCCTCATTATCATAAAAAAGTAAATGTTCACATTTTCCCAGTTGTCTCCTACATTTTGTTTTACAATTAGTTTGTTTGAGATTTCTGACGTTTAAACTTTTGAAATAAATATCTTTGGACCGAACAGATATACAATTTTGGCACCGAAGTGCAGTTTTCGTGAACACAGCATGGCAACCACTGGGTAGAAGATGCCAGACAACCGGGCCAGATCCTGCCTCTAGGGCTCAGAGTGCAGTGGACAGCAGAAGTCATTCAGTGGCTCAGCAAACATTCATTCACTGAACAGGAACACTGAACAGTGTTCCTGGGCTGGGCACCATGGGCACAGCAATGACCAAGACAAGCTCAGTCTGTCTTGACCCGATGGAAACCAGAACACTGGCATCTAATTGAAGTTTGCAAATGAAATGATAGATACCCTTGTACTGGAACCCAGAAGAGAGTGGAAGCTAATTTTGCCCTAGAAAACATTATAGAGCAAGTGACATTTGCGTTTAGCCGTAAGAAAAGGAAGAATTTTGTCAAGAAGACAGGATTACATGCCTGTAATCCCAGCACTTTTGGAGGTCAAGGTGGGAGAGTCACTTGAGCCCAGGAGTTCAAGACCAGCCTGGGAAACATAGCAAGACCCCATTTCTACAAAAATAAAATAAAATAAAGTAAAATAAAAAATAAAACTAGCCAGGGCCAGGTGTGGTGGCTCATGTCTGTAATCCCAGCGCTTTGGGAGGCCGAGACAGGCAGATCACCTGAGATCAGGAGTTCGAGACCAGCCTGACCAACCATGGCTAACATGGTGAAACCCCATCTCTACTAAAAATACAAAAATCAGCTGGGCACGGTGGTGGGCACCTGTAACCCCAGTTACTCGGGAGGCTAAGGAGAATTGCTTGAACCCAGGAGGCAGAGGTTGCAGTGAGCCGAGATCGTACCACTGCACTCCAGCCTAGGTGACAGAGTGAGACTCCGTCTCAATAAAACAAAAAATAAAAAACAACAAAAACCTAGCCAGGCATTGTGGCATGTGCCTGCGGTCCAAGCTACTCAGGAGAGAGGCTATGGTGAGAGGATCATCTCAGCCTAGGAGGTGGAGGCTGTAGTGAGCTGTGTTTGCACCACTGCACTCCAGGCCAGGTGACAGAGTGAGACCTGGAAGAAGAAGAAGGAGAAGGAGAAGGAGAAGGAAGAAGGAGGGGAAGGGGAAGAGAAAGGGGAAGGGGAAGGGGAAGGGGAAGGGGAAGAATTTCATCAAGAAGCGATGGAGGAAGAGATGTCTCATCCAGTGCAAGTAGCAAGCACAAAGAGCACATGGGGGTGGGAAGTTCCTGGTGCACTAAGGACTGAAATGAGAGGTGGGCGGGTATATGGCAAGGCCGGTGGGAGGTGGGACTCAGGGACTGTGGAGGGCTTGAGGATATGCTAAGGAGTGGGGTTTCCAGGGCCTACTGCTGGGGACTGCACTATTTTCTTGTTTGAACATAAAGTGTGGACCATGGGGCAGGAGAACAGAACCCTGCAGGAACAATGAGAAGGATTTGGATTTCCAAGCCCTTCCCGGAGCCCTCTGTCCATTAGGCTAAGAGTCTACCTGGATCTCCATGAGTCTCCAGGGATAACACAGAGGCTGGCACACAGTGAGTGCTCAATATAGGCCTACTAACAGATGGCCTCTGCCATTGCTCCCAGTGAGAGTGCTCCCACCGGCCTCCACCTTCACACAGGGTGGTGAGGGAGGGACCCTCGTCTTTATGCCTTTGGCTCAGGGAAATGGGGTGGCTTTTCCAAATGCATGAGCTGTTAGGCTTTCGGACTTGGTCCCCAGCTTCCCTGAATGGCCAGTGGTGCTTCTGGGCCAGCAGGCAGGATGGGAGCACATAGAGTAAGGCTCACCTGTGACCTTCTCAGGTGGGTGTACAAGCAAATGCCAGCATTTGCAAACCATGGGCTGGCTGACACAATTAATCCCTTTAAGACTGGCCAAGAGTTAGAGGAGTCATTCATTTATTTTCTTCTAATAGCAATGGCTTAAAAGAAAGAAAGAGAAAGAAAAAGAAAAAAGAATTCACATGCTCATTGTCAGCAAATAAGTTCCTGTTGTTACAGAAACGGAGAAAGAGTAAAGCAAATCCCTAGATTTTCTGATCTACCACTACCATCTAGAGAGAGCCACAGTGAACAGCCTTCGAAATCTTCTTCTGTTCATAAATACGAAGCAGTTAAATGTAACACCATTTTATATAGACAGTATTACGGGATTTAGGCTGTTCTATAACCTGCTTTTTTTCCTTTAACAACTTGTCATGACACCGTTTCCTGTCAGTTACCACAGATCTGTGCCATTTTTAATAGCCCCACGGTACAGTTTTGCATGGATGTGCTGTAAGTTACCCAGCCAGTTCTCTGTTGCCAGAAATGTGGATTGTTTTCCGTTTTTCTCTGCAATGTGCTAGGGAATATCATTCAGCTTTTTCAGATGTGTAATAATCGCCTAGCAGTAAATATTTAGAATAGCTGGGACAGCTAGGGCTGAAAAAAAAAAAGAAGAAGAAGAAGAAAAAAGGCTCAGTACACTCAGAGTCCTAAGCCAAGCTGGGAGGTCACCATGGCAACCCCCTGCCATCCTCACACAGGGATCGCCCCTTTGCCATGGCTCCAGCCAGAGAGGTGGGTCAGAGCTGGAGGAGAAACAGTCTGTTTTCAGCAGTTTTATAAACCAAGGGCAGAAGGCACAGGAGAGAGCATTAATGCAGACCTGAGACAGCTTACAATGCAATGGTGATAATAGCCCTTTATTGAGTCCTTGTCATCTGGTAGATACCATGGTTTTTCATCCTCACCGGAGCCGTTGAAACTTTTATGATGCTCATTTAAGTGATTAGAAACTCAGAGACTAAGGAATCTGTCCAAGGGCACACAGTAAATGATGGAGCCAGGGTTTGAAATTGGTCTGCATTCACTCCTCAGCATTCTCCTGGCCACCACAATTGGGGTGGCCAGCCTCTGTCTCATCACCATCCCTGAGGCTCAGGTCCTCTTTTCCCAGTCCCCCTAGAGCATTCATTCCCACCTCATTCATATGCAGCTCACACCAATTCTTCATCTGGCCTCTGTTTTCTGGGCTCCACTCTGGCCTCCTGCTACTCCATACCCTGTATACTTCCGCGCTGAACTACAGACAGGACCTCGAATGGCACACCTTCTTCCTACCTCCATGGCCCTCTCCTGCTGTACCCTCAACTCTACCCCATAACTGTGGCACTCCTGTTGACTCTTCAAGACTGATCCCAAGCTTTCTTTCCTTTTTTTTTTTTTTTTTTTCCCCTGAGGTAGAGTCTTGCTCTGTCGCCCAGGCTGGAGTACAGTGGGGCGATCTTGGCTCATTGCAATCTCTGCCTCCCAGGCTCAAGTGATTCTCCTGCTTCAGCCTCCCAAGTAGCTGGGACTACAGGTGCCCACCACCATGCCCGGCTAATTTTTGTATTTTTAGTAGAGATGGGGTTTCGCCATGTTGGCCAGGCTGGCCTCGAACTCCTGACCTCAGGTGATCCACCCGCCTCAGCCTCCCAAAGTGCTGGGATTACAGGCGTGAGCCACCGCACCCGGCCCCGAGTTTCATTACTTCAAGAAGTCTCCCCTGACTCCCTAACATAACGCTCTCCTCTGTGTTCCCCTAGAGGCATAACCACTATTTTTTAAGCACTGTCTATCTCCAGGCAGCTGCATTGCCCTTATAAGTCAGGGGGCCACAGCACGCTGGAATGTTTGTTTCTCTGGAAGAGGGAATGAGCAGCCACCTGGCAATGCAGCCAGATGCATAGTGAGTCTGCAGTAGCCACTGCTTTACTATTAGATATGCCGTGTGGCAATTGTTAGTGCAGATCTACACTAGAATGTGAGCTCTTATGGGTTAGAACAGTTGTGTCTGTTTCTTCATCCCCATATCTTTCCTACTATAGCTTTGGATATAGTAGGTATTCAGGAAATATGTGCTGAAAGAATGAATGAATGAATGAATGAATGAATGAATGATCAAGCATATTCCTGCCCGCTCTCCATTTCCGCTACCAGCCCCAGGGCAGGTACGAACTCGGACTCCATTAACCCAGGCAGCCTACCAAGTTCCCTGCCTGTCACCTGGCTGGTTCCTGACCACTCCCCAAACACCTGACCCCTCCTGTCTCCTTAAGCCTTGTCTACCTCTCCTCCCACCACAGTTTCTACTCACAGCCATCTGCCCGGGAAACTAAGGTTCTGGGTGAACCCTTATCATCGCCTCTACCACATCATCCCATGAACCTACTCTTTCTTATCCCTTCGGCTCCCCTATCTGTATTCCTCTCCTTGGTGGGACCTCAAGTATTCCCTGGGCTTTGAAAGTCACTTTTCTCTCCCTCTGAAATTTATCTGCAGCCTCAACTTCTCCTCCAAGATGCAGTCACGTATTTTTTTAACTGCAAATACGTGCAAATCAAATTCAACTTGTCTGAAAACTGTCCTGGTTTTCCTCACTTTCTTCATCATTTCCCATTTGATATCATCATTTTCCAGCACCTGGGGAAATGGTGCTCCAGAGACCCCAGCCAAATTTGTCTGTCTGCTTCTCTGTGATCAGACACCTGACTTTTATCACCAGGGCCCCAAACTCCCCAAAGCTCCCAGCCAAGCCTGGCAGGAGTAGTGAGGCCTCAGCAAACCTAAGGATGACTACCCATGTGAAGGAGCTGTGTCTCCTGGGCTGCAGCCTGTTCTTTCCATGTGCAAATTCAGTCCAGGGCTGTAGATCTTCAGATTTATCAAAAGGAACTGGGAGCGAGGTTTTTATGTTGACAGCTCTTGGTCTTTTAATATTGGCTTCTTTTTTTTTTTTTTGAGAGGCAGTCTCACTCTGTTGCACAGTCTGGAGTGCAATGGCATAATCTTGGCTCACTGCAACCTCCGCCTCCCAGGTTCAAGCAATTCTCCCTGCCTCAGCCTCCTGAATAGCTGGGATTACAGGTGCCTGCCACCACATCCGGCTAATTTTTGTATTTTTAGTAGAGACAGGGTTTTCCTTGTTGGCCAGGCTGGTCTCAAATTCCTGACCTCAGGTGATCTGCCTGCCTCGGCCTCCCAAAGTGCTGGGATTACAGGCGTGAGCTACCGCGCCTGGCCTTTTGTTTTCTTAATAGACTTTATGTGTTAGAGCAGATGTAGGTTTATAGAAGAACTGTGCATAAAGTAGTTTCCATTCCCTCCCTCCCACTCCCCTGTTATTAACATCTTGCATTAGTGTAGTATGTTTGTTAAAACTGATGAACCAACATGGATGCATTGTTATTAACTATTGTCCCTCCTTTACATTAGGGCTTACGCTTTATGTTGTGCATTCTATGGACTTTAACAAATGCTTAATGTCATGTTTCCACCATTGCAGTATCACGCTGGGTTTTTTTTTTTTAGACAAGGTGCCGCTCTGTTGCCTGGGCTTGAGTGCAGTGGCAGTAACATGGCTCACTCGACCATGTTATTCGACCTCAGGCTCAAGTGATTCTCCTGCCTCAGCCTCCCTAGTAGCTGGGGCTACAGGCATGCACCACCACACTTGGCTAATTTCTTTATTATTATTATTATTATTATTATTATTATTGTTGTTGTTGTTGCAGAGATGGAGTCTCACTATGTTGCCCAGGCTGGTCTTGAACTCCTGGACTCAAGTGATCTTCCCGCCTCAGCCTCCTAAAGTGCTTACGGGTGTGAGCCACTGTGCCCAACCCATGCGGATTATTTTTTAAACACTTTAGGCGTCAGAAGTCTCTGCTTTCTACACTCTTTCATCCTAGTGTGCCCCTCCTTCTCATCGTATCTACCCCACAGTATTCAGCTCTTTCCCCCTCTCTCCACTCCTTAGAGTTTCCTGTCCTTACACACAGTCAGCTTTTCATTTGTGTCATCTTTCTACCAAACTCTAAGCTCCTGGAGGCACTTGGAGGTTTAATTTAGAAGTCTCAGTCTCCCCAGTGCCTAGGGTGCTTTTAAGATTCACTAACATTCACCTGCAGGCATATTGAGCAAATGCCTGCAGATGCGTTGGCTCTGAGGCTTCCAGGAAGATGCTTTAGGGCCCGTTGACAACAGAGAAAGTGGGAGCATGTGGCAAGGGATGAAGACTTGGGCACATCTCCAGTGGCAGTGGCTGTAGGGAGGAGAGAGGAGGTGTTCCAGCAAGAATAGTTTTAGAGAGAGGAGAGGTGAGGACAAACGGCTTTGAGTGGGAGGACGCTTGAATCCTTGGGAGCTGCCCCGTAGAATGCCCAAGTTGGGATCACAGCCTCCCAGGGCTCCCCCTCTCCTGGGAGAAACACTGAGGTCAGAGAGGGGAGGGGAGTTTATCCAAAGCCCCAGAGCAAGTTTGCGGCAAGCAAGCTCAGAACCCAGAGCTCTCTCTGCCTCTTGCAGCCTTCCTGGATGGAGACAGTCCTCCATCACCCCCACCTTCTTGATGAATGGCCTGTAAGAAGGGGGTGCCCAGTGTGGGGCCAAGGTTTTCTCCCCAAGCAGAGCAGAGAGAAAGCCCAGGATATGGCCGGCAAGCCGTGTGGGGCAGGACAGGGAGGAGGTGAAAGGGATGGGGTGGGGCCACGTACTCCACCTTCCCCTTCCCCTGCCTCTCCCCAGCAGCAGCCTCCTTCGGGAAAGAGTTTGAGAAGGAAAACAAAGGCAAAACCCCTCCTCCTTAGTGGGGCTGTCCTCCCAGTCTCCCCAGGCAGCCTGGGTTCTCTCCCACCCACAACTCACCCAGCGCTGCCCTAAGTAGCCAGAAGAGGAAACATACATTCCGGTCGGCTAAAGGGACCCCAAGGGGTGAGTGGCTGTTCCCGTGACATGCCCCCCACAGTCACACCTCTGTGCCTTTGCTCAAGCTCTCCCTTCTGCCAGCGTGCCCTCTCCCTTCCTGAGCTGACAGATTCTTCATGCTCTCCTATGCTCCATTCACACGCCATCTCCTCTGTAAAGTGACCCTAAGCCTGCTTCCCCCACACGTGAAGGTTTCCTTGCCCGGATGCCTCCATAGCACTTTTGTCTCCACCATCCACACGGCGTCTAGCACATGGGCTCACAAGTTTGTGTGTCTCCCCTGTTCTGCAGGGAGCTCCCCCAAGGCCCAGGCTGTGTTTATTCCTCTGTGTCCCCAGCTGTCAGCAGAGCACCTGCCACAGAGCTGATGCACCACATGGAGGAGTGGATGAGTGGACGGACAGATGGATGAATAGCCAGTCTCTGAGTAGAACAGTCAACATGTTCCATTGAGTCTCTTATTTTTTTTTAGACGGAGTCTCGCTCTGTTGCCCAGGCTGGAGTACAGTGGTATGCTCTCTGGCTCACTGCAACCTTCACCTTCTGGAGTCAAGTGATTCTCCTGCCACAGCCTCCCAAATAGTTGGGATTACAGGCTCCTGCCACCACACCCAGCTAATTTTTTTGTATTTTTAGTAGAGACAGGATATCACCATGTTGGCCAGGCTGGTCTCAAATTCCTGACCTCTGGTGATCCGCCAGCCTCAGCCTCCTAAAGTGCTGGGATTACAGGTGTGAGTTACCTCACCTGGCCTAATTTTTGTATTTTTAGTAAAGACAGGGTTTCACCATGTGGGCCAGGCTCGAACTCCTGGCCTCAGGTGATCTGCACCTTGGCCTCCCAAAATGCTGGGATTATAGGTGTGAGCCACTGTGCCCAGCCAAGCCTCTTCTTCTATAATGAAAATAGATCTAGGTCCTGTCTTTCAGGAATCTAAATTGTGGCTACCAAAACGATAACACTTAAAATAATCAGAGAATGATATAAATCAAGCTAATATTAATAATGATCTTTGATTGAACTGTTTGCTGCCAGCCACGCTCTATGCAAAGAACCTTATGTACATTATTTCATTTCATCTTTATGCAGTTTATAAGCTAAGGACAGAGAGGCTGAGAAAGCTAAGAGCAAGGCTGAGAAAGTTAAGCAACATGTTCAAGGCACCAGTCAGTGAGTAGAGAAGCCAGGTCTGAAACCCAGACCAGTGTGACCCTGAAGTCTGGTCTCAGCCACTTCCCTACAGCTAGAGGGTTCAGGGAGGAGGAGAGCAGCAGGAGAGGAGTCTCTGGAGCCTGTGTCCCTCCTGGAGGAGGCCGACTGTGGGCTGGGCCTGAAAGGCTGCCAGGGAACTGGCCAGCTAGAGGGTATGGGAGGCTTGGGGGTAGGCCTACAGCCTGGCCAGCCTGGAAAGACTCCCAGGGAGTTGCACGGGATGGGAGTCGGGGTGGCCCTTATCCCAGCCTCACCTGAGTGGCCCACAGTGACATGGATGGCAACCCTTCCTTAGGGCCCTGCCGGGTTCCTGTTGCCTCTCCCTCTGTCACCCCTCCCTCTGGGTCTGCAGAGGAGAACCAGGCCCATTGCTTCCGGTGTGGCCTGGTTGCCTTGGGTGCGGACTTTACCCAAGTTGGAGGGCAAGGCCAGTGCAGCCTGTAGAGCCACTTCTCCCTGGATCACACCTGCTGAGGGAATGCCTCTCCCAGCCACCAGACCAGTTTCCAGTTTCCAGGGTGGGGCAGCCAGGCAGAAACAGGTTTCTGTGAAGTGACACTCCCTTCATTCACCGACTGGTAGCATGACTCTGTCCCACCACTTGGAGCCATGCCAACAAATCCTGCCCTGGATTGGGGATTCCGTCTGGACGCCAGGTTACCCTGGGAATGTGGCTTTGCCCTTGTTCACCAGGCACTGCAGGGGCTGATGGTTCTGAACCTTTCCTGGCTCACAGATGTCACTGAAACTTTGTTGAAAGCCAGGGCCCCTGTCCCCAGTGACAGACACACACACACACACACACACATTTACACTCACCCACACATAATTTAACCAATAATTTGATAAATTCCCTGAGGCCCATCCATGGATTTTCATGGACCTCAAGTTAAAAACCCCCATCCTTGAAGATAGAGAGTAGATTGGTGGTTACCAGAGGCTGGGAAGGAGGTGGGGGATGAAGGGCAGAAAAAAAATATAAATATATTTCCAATCACTGAACTAGATGGTAAATTATATATGTATATTATACCTAAATTTCTTTTTTCTTTTTTTGGAGAGAGAGCCTTGCTCTGTCACCTCACTCTGTCTGATTGTCACTAGTGCAGTAGTGTAATCTCGGCTCACTGCAACTTCTGCCTCCCAGGTTCAAGCAATTCTTGTGCCTCAGCCTCCCAAGTGGCTGGGACTGCAGGTGTACACCACCACACCTGGCTAATTTTTTGTATTTTAGTAGAGACAGGGTTTCTTCATCTTGTCCAGGCTGGTCTTGAACTCCTGAGCAGGCAATCTGCCTGCCTCAGCCTCCCAAGGTGCTAGGATTACAGAAATGAGCCACTGCGAACAGCCTCAATTTTTGTTTTTTAAATCATCCTAAAAGTTTTTGCAGCTGATGGCTCACTCTCCTGAATGTGTTCTTTGTAGTAATAGTAGCCACAATAGTAGCCGTAGTGGTAAATACCACTGGCATTGATTCAGTGTTTTGTAGTTCATAAAGTTTGTTCACATCTATTATTATTTCATTTTAGCTCCCCCATAGCCCTGGCCAGGTAAGTATTAATATGTTTATTTCACAGATGACAAAAATGAAAGTCATTTGGAACAAGCCCAGCCAATTCATACCTAGGAGACGGTAGAGAGGAGACCTGACCTTGGTGACCCCAAATCCCAACTCTATGTGCCTCTCCCCATCTTCATAGAACATTCTCCAAGTTTAGGCAGTCCAGGATACTTGTTACCATACACCAGGGAACGTTAGTGAAACCACCTTTGCAAAATTATGACTGAGACAGTGAAAGACATCTAACTTAACTAACTCCGTCTTGCTTCTAACCCCAAACTGTCTTTGTTCATTCCTGGGCATAGCCTGAACTTACTTTGGGAGTGTATAGTTTAAACAAAAATGGTAACAGCCCTTTCCCAAAGCAGACCTCCTTCTTGCCTGGGGACTAGATTAACATTAGCCACAGGATTAGAAATTATGGTTTAGGAGTCATGCAGTTGGAGGCCACAAGATTCTGACCCTCCCTAGACTGCTCCTAAGATCAGCACTCGGGATATTTTGCGGACCCTGCATTCGATGGATCAGCTGGCACCACCCAGATCAATGAACTGGCCCCTCTGATCTTGTGGCCCCCACCCAGAAACTGACTCAGTGCAAGAAGCCAGCTCCGACTCCCTATGACTTCATCCCTGACCAGCACTCCTGGCTCATTGGTTACCCAGCCCCCCACCACCAACCAAGTTATCCTTAAAAATTCTGTTCCAGGAATGCTCAGGAAGACTCATTTGAGTATAATGAAACTCCAGTCTCCCACACAGCAGGCTCTTTCTCTATTGCAATTCCCCTGTCTAGGCAGGGGAATCGGCTCTGTCTAGGCAGAGGGCAATGTGAACCCCTTGGTCACTTACAAAGTTGGTGGCTCATCTGGGATTGCCCTTGTGGCTACCTGCCCATGGTTCAGTGGCCCCACTCCAGTGATGGATCGAGAAGCCAGCCCAAGCAGCTGCCTAGTTCTCTTGGACTGGGGCTGACTCTGGTACTCTCTGTACTGGTGGGGTGCTGCTGACCCAGTGTGCATGGATCTAATTGCAATGGAGAAATAGTCCTGGGGCAATGTCCCTTAACTGTAGCCCTATCACAGGGTGTCTATATAGCCCCATGATGGGGTATCTGTCTGTAGCCCCATTGTGGGGTGTCTGGATTGGTGAGTATCCTAGATGCTGTCAACACCTCCTTTCTTCTCGCCACTGGTTCTGTAACCCTATGGTGTGGTGTCTGTAGCTCCACCATGGGGTGTCTTGTGTCTGTAGCCCCATTGCAGCATGTCTGTTTAGCTCCTGTGGGGTCTCAGTTGCCTCTTTCTAGCTAGTAGGAAGAGTCTTGGTTTGAGAGACTTATCCTCAATCAGGAAGATTTTGAGGAGGTTTCTCAGATGGATAATAGGAGGATAGTTTGGAAGGGATACTCTTGGAGTTCTTGGTTAGGGATCTGATTTGGAAGGCCTTCGGTCCATCTCGTCTTTATGTGTGTTTGTATATGTGGAAGGGATCTCAGGAGGGGTTGCTAATGGAAGTCCAGCAGGTCTAACTCAGAGAACGCTCCTTATTTGTCTGGTTACATTTGGTGAGCCCTAAAGAAAGCTCAATAGGCCTGTCTCTTGGGGTGACTATCTGGTCTTTGCCTTGCCCAGAGGTCTTATTGTGAATTACCATTTGGAGGTCACCCCTCCCCACCTGGAGTGAATCAGAAATAGGGAGCAATGGGAAAAAGATTGAGCTTTCCCTGGCTGATATTGGGTGCTGAATGAGGTGACTGATGTCTGTTTTGTTATGTGGATTTTGCTGGGATGGAAAATCTTAATTTGGTTCCACATGCAGCCCATTGGGCAGCATCTTGCAAATTAAGAATCTTGCCTATGGTTCCATAAAACAGCAAAGTGGCTTTTTTTTTCTCTTGTAAAGTGGCTTGAACCCCACAGCTATAGCACAAGAGAGCAGGGTCATCAGAAGCCACTCCGTTCTTCTGGAAGCTGCAGAGAAAGGCAACCCAGAAACCTGATATGCCAGTAAAAAGGGTAAGAAATTCTTACCGGCCAAGTTTCTGGTCTCTCTTTCTCTTTCTCTGTCTGGGTAAAACAGTAAACTATTGGTCTCTTCTGCAAGGGTTTGATGAATAGAAAAAAGGATTTGTGAGATTAGTCTTAGGCGGTAGCCAATCTGCTGTACTTTGTGCAAAGAATTTGTCTTTCTGTGTTCTGTAATGGAGAGAGGGGTATCACAGGATAGAATGTGGGTTTAAGACCCCTATAAGCTCACTTTTCAAGCCAGCTTGGCAGGCTGCTCAGTTACAAACCTTGCTACGGGTCCCTGAAACCAACACTGGATGAAATTTCTCTGTCTTGCTTTGTGCCCTTAAGAGCTTAACTTTGTGACCATGTGGGGATACTTTCTCTTGGTTTCTGCCATCCAGAGGACAGGAATTTTGGGGTTCATGTCATAGTCCTAAAAAATGTTTCTTGAGCAGTTAAAAGCCTGTGCAAGCTTGAAATTGGTTTTTCTAATCTCCTTCTGGGGAGAGCGATAGAAACTGCTCAATGCTGTAACTCAGTAGTTGAGGCTTTGCCTTTTGACAATGGCGGCCTGGGTTTTAGTCTTGGCTTCTGGAATGATTCCTTTCTGGGTTTTATTTATGAAACTTTGCCATTTATCGAGGTTCCCCCCCGCCGCCCCACCCCAGCCAACCCATGGATAGCTTCTGATTCCCTGTCTTGAATTTTCCTTTCTCTAAACTACCCTGGGGGAGATTCTAAATCTTGTTCAAAAACAAAAAAACAAAAAAGAAACTGCTTACCATCTCCTTGAGACACGTATGTGTCTATGGTTAAGTTATAACCTTAGCTAAAACTTATTAATTTAGTGTGGGAAGTTAACTGTGGTAGAATTTAAAAGCCAAAAATATTGGTCGCTCAGTGTGGCTAAAGTTGGGTAATAAAAATTTTTAAAGGATTTTTTTTTTTTTGAGATGGAGTCTCACTCTGTCGCCCAGGCTGGAATGCAGTGGCCTGATCTCGGTTCACTGCAAGCTCCGCCTCCCGGGTTCACGCCATTCTCCTGCCTCAGCCTCCAGAGTAGCTGGGACTACAGGCGCCCGCCACCACTCCTGGCTAATTTTTTGTATTTTTAGTAGAGACGGGGTTTCACCGTGTTAGTCAGGATGGTCTCAATCTCCTGACCTCGTGATCCGCCCGCCTTGGCCTCCCAAAGTGCTGGGATTATAGGCGTGAGCCACCGCGCCTGGCCCTTAAAAGGATATTTTTTAAAAAATGCTATGGTTAAACGTCAGCTTAATTAAAAGTGGATAAACAAGCAATAGGTAAATTTAAAAGGCCTTTATGTTTTTCTCTTTTTGGATCTTGTTTTTTTCCTGGAAATAGTTTTTTTCTTCTCAGTCAACTGAATTACTTTTTTCCATTTTTTTGTCTTGCCACTCCTAATGCACACATGAGAGGCCCTAAGATAACTTCTGGTAGCCTGAGACTCCTTGGGAAAAACAGAGGAGGCGCCACAGACCCCGTTTTGGAAAAAGCTCTGTTTTTCTCATGGAACCCCAGGAATTAAAAGCGGATAGATCCCTCTCAAAATCAAAGGCTCTGTTCTGTTTTGCATTGTGTTATCTGACAGTTTTGAGTTTTGGGGGTATCAGAAATTACTTCTCATTATGAGAGAGTTTTGGTGTGTAGTAACTAGGTAGGAAATACACTTTAGGGGATGGCTAACAGTAGTTATGGAGGGATACTTGATTCTGCACACTTGGATCAGAGACGCTTGCTCTTGACCACCTGGAAGATAAGGAGACATCCCTGCCCCCGACTGGGAGATGAGACTCCCCTGAGAGATGGGCCGATTACAAAATGGGCTGATTGGCTTTGGCTGCCTTGAATGGAATGCAGGGTAGAAGCACTGCGCGGTCTTCTCCCACAGTATTTCCCTCCTCTTGGGGATCCAGGATCCAGTATAAAATGGCACCATTAATTCTGGGGATCTGTCTTTGCCTTCAGCTGCTTACTTGCTGCCTATTTGACCCTAGAAACGCATGCTTTCACGGCCCTGTTCCTCCAAGGGCTCCACCCTGAAGCCAGTCATCCAATTAAGAAACTGGCAAATAAGGCCAAGCATGGTGGCTCACGCCTGTAATCCCAGCACTTTGGGAGGCTGAGGCGGGCGAATCACAAGGTCAGGAGATCGAGACCATCCTGGCTAATATGGGAAACCCTGTCTCTACTAAAAACACAAAAAACTAGCCAGGATCGGTGGCGGGTGCCTGTAGTCCCAGCTACTCTGGAGGCTGAGGCAGGAGAATGACGTGAACCTGGGAGGTGGAGCTTGCAGTGAGCCGAGATCACACCACTGCACTGCAGCCTGGGTGAGAGAGCAGGACTCTGTCTCCAGAAAAAAAAAAAAAAAAAAAAAAAAAGAAAGAAACCGGCAAGCGAAAAATCATACAAATGCTGAATCTTCTGTCTATCTGTATTCATATGTGGTGTGTGTGTGTGTGATGTTTGTATAAAAGAGCTCTGATTAAATGGCTTAGATATATAAGCATTTAAATCAAACATTTTATTAGAGAAATAGAAACTATAATACCTTTTTGTTCACATGACTCTAGTAGTCTTTTGGAAATAAAGACAGTTGTTTTTGTTTTTGTTTTTTCTTTGAGACGGAGTCTCGCTCTCTCACCAGGCTGGAGGGCAGTGGCACAGTCTCGGCTCACTGCAACCTCTGCCTCCCAGGTTCAAGTGATTCTCCTGCCTCAGCCTCCCAAGTTGCTGGGACTACAGGCGCCCACCATCATGCCTGGCTAATTTTTTTGTGTTTTCAGTACAGATGGGGTTTCACCGCGTCAGCCAGGATGGTCTTGATCTCCTGACCTCATGATCCACCCACCTCGGACTTCCAAAGTGCTGGGATTACAGGTGTGAGCCACCGTGCCCGATCCCGGAAATAAAGACAGTTTTAAAGATTATTGGTAAAATAAAAAGTCTTGAAAATGTAGACATTTGGTCTAAATTAAGGTTAGATATCAGATTTGCTAAATGCTTTATGGTCAAACTGTTTCTTTGACTTTTGAAAATTATTCAGTTTCCCGTGCTCGCTTCGGCAGCACATATACTAAAATTGGAAAATTATTCAGTTTCCCTACTTTGGAGCATTAGATGATAGATAAGGCCTGGGGACATATGGAGAACCAGGCCCGCCAGCTATGCTAAGAGTCAGACCTTATCTTCATTTCTGGCTGATGTCCTAGACTCCACCCCAGTACATAATTAAAATCAGTTACTTATCAGATTTTTCACTAAAAATAAAAGTTGCTAAGATTTAACATTGTAACATGTAGCTGAGACCACTGGAGAAACAGTTTTATATACTAGGTGTGTGGGGAATGTGTTTTTGGTAAAAGATGATAAGAAGGCATGGAAATATGGCTTTTGTGAAAGGGAATGTAGTTTTGTCCACTTCAGAGGGTTTTAAAGATTGTCTTAACCTAAAAGAGTAACGGAACAAAACTGAAGGTTTAAGCAAAGGGAAAAGTGTTTGTAAAGGTTTGATCTTGTAAAAAAATTCTGTGGGTATAAACAAGTTGGCTAAGATTTAAAAGAAATTGGCTGGGTGTGGTGGCACTTTGGGAGGCCGAGGACGGGGGATCCCTTGAGGTCAGGAATTCAAGACCAGCCTGGCCAACATAGTGAAACCCCATCTCTACTGAAAAAAAACAAAAATTAGCTGGGCGTGGTGGGAGGCGCCTGTAATCCCAGCTACTCGGGAGGTTGAGGCAGGAGAATCGCTTGAACCCGGGAGGTGGAGGTTGCAGTGAGCCGAGATTGCACCACTGTACTCAAGTCTGAGCAACAGAGTGAGACCATGTTGCAAAAATAAATAAATAAATAAATAAAATAAAAAAGATTTAAAATAGATTTTAGCTTTTTTTTTTGAAACGGAGTTTTGCTCTTGTTGCCCAGGCTGGAGTGCAATGGCACAATCTTGGCTCACTGCAACCTCTGCCTCCTGGGTTCAAATGATTCTCCTGCCTCAGCCACCCGAGTAGCCTGGATTACAGGCATGTACCACCACACCCAGCTAATTTTGTATTTTTAGTAGAGGTGGGGTTTCTCCATGTTGGTCAGGCTGGTCTCGAACTCCTCACCTCAGGTGATCCACCTGCCTTGGCCTCCCAAAGTGCTGGGATTACGGGTGTGAGCCACCATATCCAGCCTTTTTTTTTTTTTTTGAGACGGAGTCTCACTCTGTCGCCCAAGCTGGAGTGCAGTGGCGCGATCTGGGCTCACTGAAAGCTCCGCCTCCTGGGTTCACACCATTCTCCTGCCTCAGCCTCCCAAGTAGCTGGGATTACAGCTTTAAAAACTGTGCTATTGGAAAAAAGGAAACTTCTAGGACTCTCATGGAGAGCTTGTGTGTTAAACATTGCTAATCCTTTTGTTTTCAGAGTCAAGGTTACTTATTTCTTTAGAGTTATTTGCAACTTTTAACAAGTGAGTAAAATATACTCCTGTGGAAAATTTTGGAGCATATTTGTTTCTCTCTACCTGATTGCTCTAGAATTTGGAAACCATTTGTGTGTATTCTCAATTTATGGCAGTATAGTTAATTGCATAAGTGCAATAAGAATCTGTTTTCTTTTGTAACAGGACACCATTGGAGAAACTGGTCGTTTTACCAAGGATTTGACTGGAATGGCATGCTTCCTTTAAAGAATTAAAGTTGACTTATAGAGCCAATTAAAGCCGTTTGGGGAATCTGGCCTCATACCTTGTCCACAGAGTTCCTGTACAAGGTTCCTGAGCTGTGGTAAGTACAAAATGTCACTTTCTAACAGGCCCAGGAACCCCAAGTTATCTTGGGACCTCAGGAGGAGAGGACTTTGCTCAACTCATAGGTATTTGAGGGTAAAAACCCATGGCTGGGCTCAGCTTTTAAAAAATTTTATCTGAGATTCTTCATGGAGCAGAGTTCTATTAAAGCCAATTTAAAAAGCCTAAGTGAAAAATAATTATTCTTGCCGCACTTTATGCAAATAATCAGGCCAAGTAGAGTAAGACTAAAATTTATTTTGTAAACTGTAAATCAGTTCTATCATGATTTACTTTTAATAAAAATGGTGACTGAAATCCCAGCACTTTGGGAGGCCCAGGTGGGTGGATTGCTTGAGGTCACGAGTTCAAGACCAGCTGGCCAACATGGTGAAACCCTGTCTCTATTTAAAAAATACAAAAATTAGCCAGGCGTGGTGGTGTGCACCTGTGGTCCCAGTTACTTGGGAAGCTGAGGCCTGAGAATTGCTTGAACCCGGGAGGCAGAGGCTGCAGTGAGCTGAGATTGCGCCACTGCACTCCAGCGTGGGTGACAGAGCAAGATTCTGTCTCAAAACAAACAAACAAACAAAGCAGAAACAACAACAACAACAAAAAGATTGTTGTGGGAGGACTAAGGCTACCAGGTACCCAGACAGATGCATGTCTGGACAAGAAGCCCCTCCTAATGTAACTGCCCAAGGGGTTCACCTTGTCCACTGCCTAGTGACAAAATTATGCTCCAAAAGAAAACTATAGTGTACTGTTGTTAGCTGTTCTTGAGGGGTTTTTTTGCTGCAGGTTAGACTAAATTCTAAATTCCTTGTGGGTTAGAAGTCCCCAAGCTAATGCTTTCAAATCTTTGCTTTTAAAATCCGGGATCGTACTCATCGTAGAACTGGTGATTTACCTTATAGGAGGCTGTTCACTTAAACACTGTAGTAAAACTATAGATGAAAACACTAATGTTTTTCACACACAAGCCTTGGAAGCCCAGCCAGGCCTGCATGAGTACACTCAGACAGTTACAAAACGTTTCCATTCTTCTCACCTTGGGGTTCACTCCCATTCCCACAATGTCCCTCGTCAGCAGGAAGAAGCCAGAGCGATTGACAGTGTTTTCCCATCTTCACAGCCTACACCTTAAGATGAAAGTGTTACAAAATCCAAAGGGAGCGATTGAGACCGCCTTTGCAAAATTATGACTGAGACAATGAAAGAGATCTAACTTAATCGACTCCATCTTGCCTCTAACCTCCAGGCTGTCTTTTTCATTTCTGGGCATAGGCTGAACTAACTCTGGGAGAAACTTAGTTTGTAGTTTATAGTTTAAACAAAAATGGTAACAGCCCTTTCCCAAAGCAGACCTCCTTCTTGCCTGGGGACTAGATTAACATTAGCCAAAGGATTAGAAATTACGATTTAGGAATCTTGCAGCTGAAGGCCACAAGATTCTGACCCTCCCTAGACTGCTCCTAAGATCAGTGCTTGAGATACTTTGCAGACCCTGCACTTGATGGATCAGCTGGCACTACCCAGATCAATGAACTGGCCCCTCTGATCTTGTGTCCCCCACCCGGGAACTGACTCAGTGCAAGAAGACAGCTTCAACTCCCTATGATTTCATCCCTGACCAGTCACCACTCCTGGCTCACTGGCTCACCCCACCCACCAAGTTATCCTTAAAAACTTTGCTCCCCGAATGCTCAGGGAGACTGATTTGAGTAATAATAAAACTCTGGTCTCCTGCACAGCCGGCTCTGTGTGAATTACTCTTTCTCTATTACAGTTCCCCTGTTTTGATGAATTGGCTCTGTCTAGAGAGCTGGCAAAGTGAACCCCTTGGGCAGTTACACTAGGAGGGGCTTCTTGTCCAGTCATGCATCCGTCTGGGTTCGTGGTGGCCTTAGTCCCCCCACAACAATCTTTTTGTTGTTGTTGTCGTTTCTGGTTTTTTTTTTTTTTTTTTTTTTGAGACAGAGTCTTGTTCTGTCACCCAGGCTGGAGTACAGTGACGCAATCTCAGCTCACTGAAGCCTCTGCCTCCCGGATTCAAGCAATTCTCATGCCTCAGCTTCCCAAGTAACTGGGACCACAGGTGCACACCACCACGCCTGGCAATTTTTGTATTTTTTATTAGAGACAAAGTTTCACTATGTTGTCCAGGCTGATCTTTAACTCCTGACCTCAAGTGATCAGCCACCTGAAGCCTCCCAAAGTGCTGGGATTACAGGCATGAGCTATTGAGCCCGGCCTCTCCACAATTTATCTTTAGAATGTACCACAGCATGTGTGACTCTAGGTAGAAAAAAAATCCATGGCTCTCCATAATCAATACAGGTGACCTGTGACATTAACATCTTTTTTTTTTTTTTTTTAAAGACAGAGTTTCGCTCTTGTTGCCCAGGCTGGAGTGCAATGGCACAATCTTGGCTCACCGCAACCTCTGCCTCCCGGGTTCAAGCGATTCTTCTGCCTCAGCCTCCCGAGTAGCTGGGATTACAGGCATGTGCCACCATTCCCGGCTAACTTTGTATTTTTGGTAGAGACAGGGTTTCTCCATGTTGGTCAGGCTGGTCTCAAACTCCCGACCTCAGGTGATCCACCTGCCTTGGCCTCCCAAAGTGCTGGGATTACAAACAGGAGCCACTGTGCCTGGCTTCACATTAACACCTTTTTTTCAAGCTTTTTTGATTATGGCTTTTAGTAAGCAATACCTTTTGTCATAATCTAGTACACACATACAGTCATACATAACATAGTAAGCAATATCTATAAACATATATAACAAATATCACAAAACAGTACTTACCTTTACTCTGCAATACACTGGTATTTTCTGTCTATTCTTTTCCATACGATTCTACCTTTAAATGTTAATCATGACTCACTAAATAGATTTCATTATCCATTGAGAGGTTGTGACCTGCAGTTTGGAAAGCACTGCGTGAGCAGACATAATCATGGTTTTAATGAATGGCAAACTACTTGGGAGTTGTTTATGATCTTGCTGAGGTGGGCATTTGACTCATGCTACAGGGAGGCTGAAGTTCAGGCATGTGTCATTCAGCTGATGAGTGACCTCAGCTTTCCCCCAGCTCCCTGCCCTGTGAGTTGGTCCTTTTCTCCCCATGGTGGATTCACGCATTGGCATGGCAGGATGGACTTCTGGTCCTTCCAACTCTAGGACCCCTGCACATATTCCCACTGTTCGTTAGAGACCTTCCTTATTTTTGACTTTGCCAGGCCCTCACTGAGTGACCTCAAACAAGTCATTTCCTATCTGAGGTTCTCAGATATAAAATAGGAAGAAGGGTGGATTGAACTAGCCTGTGCTTCTCACAATAGCGGGGGAGGCAGTTTGCAGCAACAGGATGTGTATAATATGTATTTTTTTCTGGAAGATTTGGAGAAAATAAATATTTGTGTTAAAACAACTTTAAATTACGGAGCAGACTACAAAGAGCACATGCTTTTTTATGATACTTTTTTATTGTGGTAAAATATACATAACATAAAATGTATCATGCTAAGCCCTTAAAAATGTGTAATTCATTGGTATTGAGTACATTCACATTGTTGTGCAACTATGACCACCATCCATCTCCACAACTTTTTCATCTTCCCAAATAGAAACTATGTGTCCCTTAAACACTCATTCCCCATCCCCGCTACCCGCCTCCCTGGCCCCCATGCCAGACTGTCTTTACATAAATGTCTCTATAAATTTGTCTATTCCAGGCATGTCACCTTAGTGGAATCATACAATATTTGTCCCTTTGTGTCTGGCTTATGTGACTTAATGTTTTCAAGCCTCACCCACGTTGCAACACGTATTAGAATTCTAGTCCTTTTTTTTTTTCTTTTTTTAAGAAATAGGGTCTTGCTCTGTTGTCCAGGCTGGAGTGCAGTGGTGTGATCACAGCTCACTGTGGCCTCGTTCTCCTGAGCTCAAGCAGTCCTCCCACCTCAGCCTCCAGAGTAGCTGAGATTACAGGCATGAACTACCACATTGGGCCTTTTATTCTTTCCTAAGGCTGAGTAATATCCTGTAGTATAGATATACCACATTTTGTTCATCCATTCATCTGCTGATGAGCATTTGGGCTTCCACCTTTTGGTTGCTGTGAATAATGCTGCTGTGAAAATTGGTTTAGAAACACCTGCTTCAGGCCGTGCACGGTGGCTCACACCTGTAATCCCAGTACTTTGGGAGGCCAAGGTGGGCGGATCACTTGAGCCCAGGAGTTTGAGACCAGCCTGGACAATACAGGGAGGCCTCATCTCTACAAAAAATACAAAAATTAGATGGTGTGGTGGCATGCGTCTGTGGTCCCAGGTACTTAGGCTGAGGTGGGAGGATCACTTAATCCCAGGAGGTCAAGGCTGCAGTGAGGCACTTTCAGGCTGGGCAACAGAGTGAGACCCTGTCTCAAAAAAAGAAAAAAAAAATATGTTTCAGCCCCTTCACTTCTTTTGGGTATATACGTAGAAGTGAAATTGCTGGATTATATGGTAACTCTGTTTAACTTTCTGAGAAACTGTCATACTGTTTTCCATAGCTATTGCACCACTTCACAGTCCCACCAGAAATGCATTAGTTTCAATTTCTCCACACCCTTGCCAATACTTACCTTCTGTGTTTTTTGTTTGTTTTGTTTTTTGATAGCAGTCACCCTAATGGCTGTGAAGCGGTATCCCATTATGGTTTTGAATTGTGCTTCCCTAATGACTAGTGGTGCTGAGAATCTTTTCACCTGCCTGTTGGTTGTTTGTTCTTTTATTATTGTTATTATTATTATTTCTTTTATATTGGTTGTTTGCACATTTGGGGAAAAATATCTATTCAAGCCATTTGCCCATTTTTGAATTGGCTTGTTTGGAATTTTTTGGTCAAGTTCTGGGAATTCTTTATATATTCTGGATATTAGTCTCTTGTAGATATCTGATTTGCAAATCTCTCATTCTGTGGGCTGTCTTTTCACTCTCTTGATAGTGTCCCTTGATGCATACAGGTTTTTTATTTTGATCACATGTTTTAAGGTAAAATGGTCTGAAAGCAGCTGGGGCCCCTGCTCCTAGGCTCTGCCTCCCTCCATCCTCCCCCAGGGTGCTATTCAGTCCTTGGAGGTGGTGAGGACTGCCAGGGCCTTCTGGCACAGTGATGGGATCAAGACTCGGCCGTGGTCACCTCCTGGGCTCTGTGCTGTTTTCTGTCCACATGAAGGAGATTAGACAGGAGCCCCAGGGGAAGGAGAGGATCAGAAGTGTGGCTCAGCCACCCAGAGCCCGCCTGGACGCAGGACCTCCCCTTCACCTCTCACTCTCTGTTCTTCTCCAGCCATGCTCGGACCCTGCACCTTGCAGCGCTGGCTAAAGCAGCCAACTCCTCCTACCACACGCAGGAGGCATTCGGACCACTCTGAGGATAAGTAGAAAGGTGATGCTGGCTTCTCTCTCCCGACATCTCCTCGCTGCTTCTCACAGAACCCGAAACCCCTCTATTAGCCTTGCCTCTTTGGGTCAAATGTATGACCACTTGTCTGAAAGGCCTTCAACAAAATCCAGACATCCAGTGGTGATTTAGACTGGATGGCTTCTCAGAAGCTTCCTGGTCTCGTGTTTCCATTCTAAAGCGAGCACGGAGAAATTTCCTACCAGTGTTCTTTGCCTTTGCTATGCGTTACCCGACTATGAGTTGAGTGTTTTGTTTTCCAATATGTTTTTCAGGAACAAGGAGGTGGCATTACAGCTGGGTCTATCCAGAGTTTTTCATATTCAGGGTCACTGCATTCCATTATTAGAATAGGCTGTCTGGGGGAACATGGGTAACCCTGGAATTTCCCAGTGAATACTTATTTGGAATCCTTTCAGAAGGCACTTGACACAATCAGGGAAAGAAATAGAGGCAAAAAAATGTAACATAGATTGAGATTTATTCCCAGGAATATGGTCTTCCAGTTGCAAATCCTGGTTTTGTGGTAAAAGAGTCTTTAAAGCTTCCTTTAAAGAGCTGAGTAGTGAGTTTGGAGAAAGTAATCATTGCAGATGAACTTAGGCCAACTGCTCATTTACAATGACTATTTCATCAATCAATTTCAACATATACTTTTTTGCGACATTTTAACAGCTCTGAAATCAAGATTCATTTCCTATCAGTGGTGCCTCATGATAAAATTGGCAGCATTTGTGTGTGTGTGTGTGTGTGTGTGTGTGTGTGTGTGTTAGTGGTAGGCAAAAATAGTGGCATGACTTCCAGCTGACAGTGTCTGAAGTTGATTGAAATACAGTCCTAGGCTCATTCTATCTGCAGGCACCTGAGAACTAGAAGGACCCCCACAATCTCAGCACCAGGTAGCACAACACAATGCAACATTCAGGGTGAGTTCCATCATGCATATCTTTTTTTTTTCTTTTTTTTTAGCAAGCAGACAGAGAAACAGTATAATGACCTAGCAAACCCCAGCAAGCTACTCTTCCTCCTGTGGCTGGGACCACAGGCACATGCCACCATGCCCAGCTTATTTTTGCATTTTTGGTAGAGACGGGGTTTCACCACGTTGCCCAGGCTGGTTTCGAACTCCTGGACTCAAGCAATTCACCTGCCTCGGCCTCCCAAAGTGCTGAGATTACAGGCGTGGACCACCATGCCCGGCTACAGCAAACTACTCTTTTAGGAACTCTTAGGCACACCTTGCTTGAAAGTTCGTGCATGACTGATGTGACAGCTGTCTTGTGGCATGCTTCAGCTGAACTTCTAGTTGTATTCAAACCATTGACTCTTCCCTAAAAGGCTTATCTGGACTCATTTCGAGGAGTGGCCTCTTTGGGGTATACCATAGCTGTCACGCAAGAGAGAGGGAAGCTTCTCACTCATTCACATATCTCTAATTCCACTCATTTCTCCAAAGAAACAGCATTCACTCTGCTAATTAGTAAAGCCTCTGGTGTTGATTAAAAATAACCTCAACTGAATCCAAGCTGTACCCTCCGGAATGTGTGTGTGAGTTTATGATTCGTCTTTCAAATGCTAACTAACCACCCCCACCAGGGGTATGGATTAAAACTAACATTTTCATATCATGTTATCTATGTGAAGTATTTGAAAGCAAATTGCAAACAGCATAATAATAGCGAATGAGGACTTGTGACTTGGGACACATTTGTCAGCAATTAGCATTAAACACAGCTTTAACAAGTATAGATTTCAAACAACTTTGTTGGCGGTGAGAGTATTTTTCAAGTAAACTGTGTGAGGTGACTCAAAAGAGTGGCCGTAGTTGTGAAGATGCTCTTGCTGATTTTGAATACACTTATTTCTATGAAATATGAGTGGAGGCTGGGCACCGTGGCTCATGCCTGTAATCCCTGCATTTTGGAAGGTCAAGACAGGTGGATCACTTGAGCTCAGGAGGTAGAGACCAGTCTGGCCAACATGGTGAAATCTTGTTTCTACCAAAAAATTCAAAAATTAGCTGGGCATGGTGGTGTGCTATAGTCCTAGCTACTTGGGAGGCTGAGGTGGGAGAAACTCTTGAACCCGAGAGATGGAGGTTGCAGTGAGCTGAGATCACACCACTGTACTCCAGCATGGGTGACAGAGTGAGACCCTGTCTCAAAAGAAAAGAAAAAGAAAAAAGAAAAGAGACAGAAGAAAGGAAAGAAGGAAGGAAGGAAGGAAGGAAGGAAGGAAGGAAGGAAGGAAGGAAGGAAGGAAGGGAAATATCAGTGGAAAAGCTATTTTAAAATTGATATATTGAATATGTAATATTCAATATTCATATAAATATATGAATATATTTAGGGGTTCTGAATATGTATGCCTAACTAATTAATAAATTAATGCTGTGAAGAGACTTTTTTAGTTTATTTGTATTACTAGAAGTTAGTAAGTTTTTGGACCCTCTCACTGGGAAAATAGTCCATAGGCTTATAATTTGGCCACCTTTTATGTAAACATATTTGATGGTTATGAGGTTTGCCAACTGTGTCCTTCAAGGCCTAAGATCCACAGAGTGTAGGCTGAAGTTCACTGTTGGGGGATCTTTATGGATGGGCCCCTAGCCTAAGAGGAATGAGACAGCCAAGTGCAAATTTCACCTCTTAGTAATTTTGCTTGGTCTTGAATGGAAAGGTTTTAGCTTGAAACCTCCTGAGGGTGATTTTGCCGTTGATTTGCCTGTTTTGTTTTCTTTTTTAAGGCTATTTCAGGGGAGCTCAGCATGTCCTGGAGAGTGTATTAAACACACACCCTCTTTTTGTTTTGATTTTTTTGAAGCTATTTAAAACTTATTTTAAAGCTTCGGAACTCTCTTTTAAATGAAATCTTACATTCAGGATTTGTATCCTAGGTAAAAAAAGAAATCTTGCATAGCCGGGGGTGCCTGTAGTCCCAGGTACTTGGGAAGCTGAAGTGGGAAGATGCTTGACGCCAGGAGTTTGAGGCTGCAGCGTGCTGTGATCACACCTGTGAATTGCCACTGCACTCTAGCTTGGGCAACAGAGTGAGACCCAGGGCTGGGTTCCCTAAGGGAGGGGGACACTACTGAAATTTTATACTATTATTCTTTCTCCCAGCCTTTGCCAAAGGGACCTGTGGCCCAGGGTAACGGTGCATTAAGAAAAGGAGGTAATCAGAACGTTCATGGACGGCTATACACCAGCTCTGTGCTGACATTGATTCCAGGAGGCCCAAAATGTTACTGTGGCCCTGTAATCAGAGGCGAGGCTCATAGAGGTGAGATGATCAGCAGAGTTGTAGCTCGGGTCTGACTCACAGTGAGTCCAAGGGAATAGACAAACTTAGAGGCTGGCAAGAATCCCCACATGACTTCCCTAACCTGTGAGGGGAGGGCTATTGTGGTGGAAATGGCCGAATGAAAGCCATTAGAGCTGTCTTTACCTGGAAACATAATAAATCAAAAACAATATCGCATCCCTGGAGGGATTGCAGAGATTAGTGCTACTATCAAGGACTTGAAGACACAGGGGCAGAGATTCCCACCACATCCTCATTCAGCCTGTGCAAAAGACAGATGGATCCTGAATAATCCAGAAGACAGTGGATTATCACAAGCGTAACCAAGTGGTGACTCTAATTGCAGCTGCTGTACCAGGTATAGTTTCATTGCTTGAGCAAAATAACACATCTCCTGGTACCTGGTATGCTGCCATTCATCTGGCAAATGCCTTTTTCTCCAACCTGTCTCTAAAACCCACCGGAAGCAACTTGCTCTCAGCTGGCAAGGCCAACAATACACCTTCACCGTCCGACATCAGGGGTATGTAAACTCTCCGGCCCTTTGTCTTGATTTAGTTTGCAGGGCACTTGATCGCCTTATCTTTCCACAAGGTATCATGCTGGCCCAGTACATTGATGGTGTTGTGCTGACTGGACCCAGTGAAGTAGCAGCCACTCTGGGTTTATTTGTAAAACATTTGCTTACATAGAGGGTGAGAAATCTGACAAAATTGAGGGGCCTTCTACCTCAGTGCAATTTCTAGGGATCCAGTGGTGTGGGTCGGGTATCTTGAGATATCCCTTCTAAGACGAGGGATAAGTTGTTGCATTTGGCCCCTCCTACAACCAAGAAAGAAACACGTGAACACCTTGGGCTTGTTTGGATTTTAGGGACGCGTGTTCCTCATTTGGGTATGTTACTCTAGTCCATCTACCAGGTGACCTGAAAAGCTGCTCACTGTGAGTGGAGCCCAGAACAGGAGAAGGCTCTGCAACAGGTCCAGGCTGCTATGCAAGCTGCTCTGCCACTTGGGTCATAGGACCCAGCAGATCGATTGGTGCTTGATGTGTCAGTGGCAGATAAGGGTGCTCTCTGGAGCCTTTGACAGGCCCCTGTAGATGAATTGCAGCAGAGGCCCTTAGAGGGCCTTTTGGAGCAAGGTCTTGCCATCATCCACAGATAAATGCCCTCCTTTTGGGAGGCAGCTCTTGGCCTTAGTAGGACTGGGTCTTAGTAGAAACTGAATGCTTGACCGTGGACCACCAATTTACCACATGACCTCAGCTGCCTATCATGAACTGAGTGTTATGTGACCCACCAAGCCATAAAGTTGGGCATGCACAGCAGCATTCCATCATCAAATGGAAGTGGTTTATACATGACCAGGTCTGAAGAGATCCAGAAGGCACAAGTAAGTTATATGAAGTGACACAAATGCCCATGGTTTCTACTCCTCCTACTCTGCCTTCTCTCTTCCAGCCTGCACCTATGACCTCATGGGAAGTGCTGTACAATCAGTTGACGGAGGAGGAGAAACAGGGCCTGCTGTCCAGATGGATCTGCGGGAGATACAGGCCACCTGAAAATGGACAGCTGCAGCACTATGGCCCTTCTATGAGGCATCCTTGAAGGACAGTAGTGAAGGGAACTCTTCTCAGTTGGCAGAACTTCGAGCAGGGCACATGGTCATGCATTTTGCTTGGAAGGAGAAATGGCCGGATGTATACAGTATACTGATTCATGGGCTGTAGCCAATGGTTTGGCTGGATGGTCAGGAATATGGAAGAAACATGACTGGAAAATCGGTGACAAGGAAATTTGGGGAAGAGGTATGTGGATGGACCTCTCTGATTGGACAAAGGAGGTGAAGATATTTGTGTCTCATGTTAATAGTCACCAAAGAGTGACCTCATCAGAGGAGGACTTTAATAATCAAGTGGATAGAATGACCTGTTCTATAGATGCCAGTCAGCCTCTTTCGCCACCCATCCCTGTCATCATCCCAGAGTCTCATGAACAAAGTGGCCATGGTGGCAGGGATGGGGGTTATGCACTGGCTCAGCAACATTGACTTCCACTCACTGAGGCCAACCTGGCTACAACCACTGCTGAGTGCCCAATCTGCCAGCAGGAGAGACCACCACTGGGTCCCTGATGTGGCACCATTCCCTGGGGTGATCAGTCAGCTACCTGGTGGCAAGTTGCTTACACTGGACTCCCTCCATTGTGGAAGAGGCAGTGTTTTTTCCTTACTGGAATACATATTCCAGTAAGGGAATGGGTTGGTTTAGGCCAACCCACCAGGGGAGATATGGATTTGTCTCCCCTGAATGTGATACTTCTGTCGAAACTACCATCCATGGACTCATAGAATGCCTTATCCATTGCCATGGTATTCCACACAATATTGCTTTTGACCAAGAAACTCATTTTACAGCCAAAGAAGTATGACAGTGGGCCCATGCTCATGGAATTCACTGTTTTTACCATGTTCCTGTTATTCCGAAGCCGCTGGCTTGATAGAACAGTAGAATGGCCTTTTGAAGTCATAATTACAGAGCCAGCTAGGTGGCAATATCTTGCAGGGCCGGGGCAAGGTTGTCCAGAAGGCTGTACATGCTCAGAATCAGCGTTCAATATATGGTACTATTTCTCTCACAGCCAGGACTCACAGGTGCAGGAATCAAACTGTAGAAATGGAGGGGGGTGGGGGGCACCACTTGCCATTATCCCTAGTGACTCACAAACAAAACTTTTACTTCCTGTTTCCAAGAAGACTTGATGCTCTGCTGGTCTAAAGGTCTTAGTTCCAGAGGGAAGAATGCTTCCACCAGGAGACACAACAATGATTCCACTGAGCTGGAAGTTAAGACTGCCATCCAGCCACTTTGGGCTTCTCGTGCCTCTGAATCAGCAGGCTAGGAAGGGAGTGATGCTTTGGGCTGGGATGATTGATGTGGATGACCAAGAAGAAATTGCCCTTCTACCCGACAATGGGAGTGAGGAAGAGTATGTCTGCAATACAGGAAAGCTCTTTGGGCCTCTCAGTATTGTCCTGCTCTGTGATTAAGGTCAATGGGAAACTATAACAACTCAATCTAGGCAGTACTAACAAATGGCCCAGACCCTTCAGCAATTAAGGTTTAGGCCAACCCACTAGGTAAAGAACCATGACTAACTAAGGTGCTTACTGAAGGCAAAGAGAATGCAGAAGGGGTAGTAGAAGATGATAGTTATCAATACCAGCTACAAACATGATCAGTTACAGAACCAAGGACTGTAATTTTCATGAGTAGTTCCTCCCTGTTTTGTTAAGAATATGTTTCCAGGTGTATGTACATATATTAATAAATAGCTTTGTTTTTGTGCTTCTCTTATTTCTTCATCATGTAATATAAGATTCATTGACCTTGTATCAGTAGTTAAGTATTTTTAATGTTATATCATAGTATTTAAGTCATGAGATATCAAGAGAAGAGTAAATATCACCCAAGAGCTTTACCTCCTCTTCTGTGGAAGGGATTAGTGCGTTTTGGGTTGTATGCAGGATAATTGTATCATGTTATGCAGAACTATTTTCTTGTTATTGTCTTTATTTGGAGATTAAATATGATTTAGGAGATGCAGATTGGTGCCAAGTTGACAGGGGGTAGACTTATGATGGTTAATTTTGGGTGTCCACTTGACTGGATTAGGGAATACCTAGAGAAATGCTAAGAGTGATTTCTGGGTGTGTCTGTGAGGATGTTTCCAGAGGAGATTGGGTTGTGAGTCCATGGACCAAATGGGGAAGATGCACCCTCGGTGTGGGCAGACACCATCCAATTAACAAGGGCCCAGATAGAACAAAAAGAGGAAATTCAAATTCTCTCTCTCTTTCTCCTGGAGCTGGGGCGCCCTTCTTCTTCCCTTGGGCATCAGAACTCCAGGCTCTCTGGCCCTTGGACTCTAGGACTTGCACCTCCACCCCACAGAGTTCTCAGGGCCTTCTGCCTCAGCCCGAGGGTTAAACCATCAGCTTTCCTCATTCTGAGTCTGTAGGACTTGGACTGAGTCACACTGCTGGCATCCCAGTGTCTCCAGCTTGTTAGACAGCCTGTTGTGGGAATTCTTGGCTGCTATTATCACATGAGCCAATTCCCCTATCACCTCTCTCTCTCTCTCTCTCTCTCTCTCTCTCTCTCTCTCTGCTATCTATCTATCTACCTACCTATCTACTTGGTTCTGCCTCTCAGGAGAACTCTAATACAGGTGTATATTTGTCTTATTTCTTCTTTCTTTCTCTTTTCTTTTCTTTTCTTTTATTTCCTTCCTTCCTTCCTTCCTTCCTTCCTTCCTTCCTTCCTTCCTTCCTTCCTTCCTTCCTTCCTTCCTTCCTTCCTTCTCTTTTTCTTTTTCTTTTTTTTTCTTGAGACAGTCTCACTCTATTGCCCAGGCTGGAGTATAGTGGTGAGATCTCGGCTCACTGCAACCTCTGTCTCCCGGGTTCAAGAGATTCCCCTGCCTCAGCCTCCCAAGTAGCGGGGATTACAGACATTCGCCACCACACCCAGCTAATTTTTGTATTTTTAGCAGAGACAGGGTTTCACCATGTTGGTCAGGCTAGTCTCGAACTCCTGACCTCAGGTGATCCACCTGCCTCAGCCTCCCAAAGTGCTGGGATTACAGGTGTGAGGCACTGTGCCCGGCCTGTCCTATTTCTTTATTTCTTTTTTATATATTTCTTGGAGACAAGGATAGTCTTATTCATCTTTTTTCCCCTGTGCAATGAAGGAATAGAATGATACAAAGCATGCCTACTTCCCTCTATTCTGCGTATCCCAAACTTAAACCATTTTTATATCAGTTAAATTCTCAGCTTTTCCTTAAATCTGCGGCAGCCCACAGAGAATAATCAGCTATTCACTTATCCCTTACCCTTTCTTGCCACATGATTAAAATGCAGTAAGCAGTGAATGAATGAAGAAATGAATGAATCCTACACTACTTTGTATTTCCCCTTAGTTTTGCATGGCTAATGTGGTCATCCTACCTAGATAGTGTGACAGTAGGGACTGTGTCTTTCTTGTTCTTCCCATGATATTGAGTCAAAGCCAGGGAGAACTAAGGGACCTAGGTAGGCAGGTCTGTGGAGACCCAGCCTTGATTTCTATTGTTGTCTAAGGCTTCTCTGGTGTGTTTGAGTTTCCCTATTACTGGACTTTTGCCTCTTGTCCTGCCATTAGGTGGATTAGTGGTACTTCTGTGAGTGTGCAAGGCTCGGTGATTTAGCCATGAAAAACTAAGTGTACCACGGCTTACTTACATCAGTGTTGTATTTTTTGCAAAGTATTAACTTCCATTTTTTAACCTGGGCAAAATGTAGGTGAGTTTTAAAAAGTTATTTTCTTTATATTCTATAATTTTGAAATCGCATGTCACTATTTTATTGGTATAAAATATACATAACATTTAGCATTTTAACCATTTTGAAGTGTGTAGCTCAGTGGCATTAAGTACATTGGTAGTGTTGTGCAACCATCGCCATCATCCGTCTTCAGAACATTTTTATCATCCCAAACAGAAACTCTGTGTCCTTTAAACACCAACTCCCCGTTCTCTCCCCCCAGCCCATGGTAACCAACATCCAGCTTCCTGTTTCTAGGAATTTGACTACTCGGGGTGCCTCGTGGAATTGTACAATATTTGTCCTTTTGTAAGTGGCTCACTTCACTTAGCTTAAGGTTTTCAAAGGTATGTCCTGGCTGTAGCATGCATCAAAATTTCCTTCCTTTTTAAGGATGAATAATATTCCATTGTATGTATAGTTCACTGATATAGTTTGAATATTTGTCCCTGCATAAATCTCATGTTGAAATGTAACCCCCAGTGTTGAAGGTGGGGCCTGGAGGGAGGTGTTTGTATCATGGGGGCAGATCCCTCGTGGTTTGGTGCTATCTTTGAGATAGTGACTTCTGTCAAGATCTGGTTGTTTAAAAGTGTGTGGCATCTCCCCACCCACTATCACTTTCTTTCTTTCTCTCTCACTCCTGCTTTTGCCATATGACTTGCCAGCTGCTCCTTCACCTTCCGCTGTGATTGTAAGCTTCCTGCAGCCTCCCTAGAAGCTGAGCAGATGCCAGCACCATGTTTCCTGTCCAGCCTGCAGAACGTGAGCCAATCAAACCTCTTTTCTTTATAAATTACCCAGTCTCAGGTTTTGTTTGTTTGTTTTCTTGTTTTTGAGACAGAATCTTACTCTGTCATCCAGGCTAGAGTGCAGTGGTGTGATCTTGGCTCACTGCAACCTCCACCTTCCAGGTTCAAGCAATTCTCCTGACTCAGCCTCCTGAGTAGCTGGAACTACAGGTGTGCACCACCATGCCTGGCTAATTTTTGTATTTTAGTAGAAATGGGGTTTCACCATGTTGCCCAGGTTGGTCTCAAACTCCTGACCTCAGTTGATCCACCCACCTCAGCCTCCCAAAGTGCTGGAATTACAGGCATGAGCCACCGCGCCTGGCCTCAGGTATTTCTTTATAGCAATGCAAGAATGGACTGATACCACCACGTTTTATTCGTTCATCCTTTAACGGACACTTGGGTTGCTCCCACCCTTTGAGTATTGTGAATAATACTTCTATTACTGTTTTTAAGAAAGAATCCTATTTACAACAGTGAAATAAACAGATTGTATTTTGCTGCATAGTTCCAGAAAATACTTGGAACATAAATATAAGAAGAAGCAAAAGCAAACAAACCACAAAAATCAAAACGACTTCAAGTTCAAACTGTGAGCATCATTGCTTCATTAAATAAGCATTTGCTGAGGCCCAGGGTGGGCCAGGCATACACCCCGAGTTTCCAGCCAGCTGTGGGAGGCTTCTTCCTGAGGGGGCAGACAAGGCCTAGAGAGTTAGCTGTGACTATAGGTATGATGTGGTTGATGTTAGCTGTGACTATAGGTATGATGTGGTTGAAGTTAGCTGTGACTATAGGTACGATGTGGTTGGTGCCGCAGGTACATACAAGCAAGGTCTCTGTGTGTTCAGAGGTGGGGAAAGAACCCCTCTGGTTGACAGGGACTATGAGGAGGGCTCTCAGGAGGTGGTAGACTTCGGCCCAGTGATGATAGAGGTAGAGGAGGAAATTTACCATGGTCAATTTCCAACTCTGCTCTTCTTTGCTAAATCCAAGGTGTATTTTTCTGTTTCTTGGACCTGTTCCAAGGGTTCTGGGTCTCTGTGGTGCACATTACTCACAGCTGTTAAGTGGTCTTCATCCTGCATTTAAGCAATCTTGTTACTTACTCTTGAGTTGGTCTGTCTCCAACAAGTGCCTTGGATTTATTTGCTTGGCTTGGTTCTTTTGTGTGTCTCAGGGCAACCGAACTCTGGTCAGCTTTCTGGAAGAGTTGAGTTGCTTCTCCTTCTGTGATCTGGGGCAGCTCCTGGTCCTCTTCCACCCACTGGCTAGACACAGACTTAAGATCCAGGTCAGGAGATCGAGACCATCCTGGCTGACACGGTGAAACCCCGTCTCTACTTTAAAAATACAAAAAACTAGCCGGGCGAGGTGGCGGCGCCTGTAGTCCCAGCTACTCGGGAGGCTGAGGCAGGAGAATGGCGTGAACCCGGGAGGCGGAGCTTGCAGTGAGCTGAGATCCGGCCACTGCACTCCAGCCTGGGCGGCAGAGCGAGACTCCGTCTCAAAAAAAAAAAAAAAAAAAAAAAAAAAGATCCCACTGTCCATCCAGGCGCAGCCTCTGGTGGAGTGGAGCAGTGAGCAGCCCAGCTCTCTCACTGCGTTGCTGCCTTGGGAAAGTTATTCCACCCCTCCCACCTTCATGTGTAACATGAGAAGACTGGGTGACCTCTAAGACCCTTTTCAGCTCTGTGGCTTTTTCTTTTTTTTTTTTTGGAGACAGAGTCTTGCTGTATTGCTCTGGCTGGAGTGCAGTGGCATGATCATGGCTCACAGTAGCCTGGACCTCCTGGGCTTAAGTGATCTCACTTTAGCCCGCCCTTGAATAGCTCAGACTACAACACTATGCCCAGCTAATTTTAATTTTTTCTTTGTAGAAACAAGGTCTCACTATATCGCCCAGGCTGGTCTTGAACTCTGGGGCTCAACTGATCCTCCCATCTCAGTCTCCCAAATTTCTGGGATTACAGGCATGAGCCACCACATCTGGCCTTAGCTCTGCAATTTTATGATCACTGTCTTAGTCCATTTGGCATGCTATCACAAAATACCCAAGACTGGGTAATTTATAAACAACAGAAATTTATTGCTAATAGTTCTGGAGGCTGGGAAGTTCAAGGTCACGGTGCCAGCAGATTCCCCATCTGGTGAGGGCCCATTCCTCATAGATGTCTCCTTCTATGTCTCCTCACATGGTGGAAGGGGCGAACAAGCTCCCTCAGACCTCTTTTCTATGAGCACTAATCCCACTCATAAGGGCAGAGCCTTCATGACCTAGTCACTTCCCAAAAGCCCTGCTCCTTGTCACCACAATGGAGATTAGGTTTTGACACATGAATTTTGGGGAGACACAAACATTCAGACCATAGTAATTGCCCATATTATTATTTAATTACTTCCCTCCAGCACTCTTGGAGTGGATGACTCAGCAGTCTGATCGTTTCGCTGTTTTTAAGGAAGCTTGATCTTGTGCCATCATGTGTAGCAAGTATATGTTCGATAGTTGAACAAGCGGACTGTCCTGACCCAGCTGGAGTTAGGCTGAAACTGACTGGATTTCTTCATGCTGTCCTCTTTCAGGGAAGCAGCACAGCACCAGCTAGGCAGAGACGCCCCAGGCCATGTCAGAGCTTTGATTGAGGCCTGGTAACAGGGAGGCGCTGTCACCCACTGGCCTTGCCAACCCAGCTCCAAGATGCTGAGCCTGAAGCTCCCCAGGCTGTTTAGCACAGACCAGATACCACAGGTATGTGCTCTATTTATTATGATGGTTCATTTCCAGGGTGTGACCAGGGCTTGGCCTCTGCAACGGGGGACTGTTGTCTTCACCTAGTCTGTTCTGTACAGGCCCATTCTCTTCAAGGATCCCCTCCCACACTTCCTTGGAGGATATTACAGCCTCCTACTTCCCCCACCTACCTTGAAATGGAAGTATTCCCAAAGTTGTTTAAGTTATAACCCTTCCTTATAACATCTGTGTTTTATCCAGAAGCAAAGTCATTACTGAGATTCAACCTGAAGAGATAAAGCCAGCAGCAGCTGGCTGGATAGGAGGTTTATGTTTTTAGGACCCTTCTATGGGTGCTTGAAAGCAGACTATGGGCAAAGGCACACCAGGGCATGGCTTTGCTCATCCCCGTTACTTGCAGGATGCCCAGGCCAGGGCTTCACTGGGGTGATGGGGAGGGTTGTTGAATGGGCTTAGCACTGTCTTGTAGTGGACTCATGGGCCTGGGAGCTCACAGGCATGTATCCTGAAACATGTGAGACTCACTGATGATCTGCTTTAATAAGCCATAGGTGAGCCTGGTTGTGTGCTACAGAGAACTGGTGCACTTCCTCCTTCCCTTGCAAAGGACACATCGTTGTGTTGCACCTCCTTGTTGATGTCAAATTTCCTTCCTTTTTGACTAAGAAGAGTGGGTGTCATTTCATGGTGGGAAGTTTCATTGGGAAGATGTGACAGAGTGGAGGAGAGTTCTACTTGGCTGATGGCCAAGCACTTATGACTTGCCCTAGAAAAATAATTTCAAAATAAATTCAACATCACCAATGGAAGGTTGAGGGGGAAACTGCCAAACCCTATCCCTAAAAGCCTGTGAAGCCAGGTGATTCCAGGAAGATGGCATGGGGGAAAACCATAAGGGATGCAGAGTTGTTTGGTGGGGTGAGCTGAGGAATGTGGCAAGTAATAGGCAAGCTACATGTGTGGCTGGCTCCCATGATACTGGGCAGAGCGCCTGCCTCTGTTCTCACATGGCCATCACCTTCTCTTCTTGGTGCGCTTCGCTGGTTGGTTCTACCCACAGAACATTAGCAGCTGTGATTAGTCGGAACACAGTGTGATTCTTGAATGTATTTACTCATGAAATGTGTATTGACTGCCTATCATGTGCAAGGGATTCAGCGAATAACTACATACAAATCCTGTCCTTGCGTGGCTCATATGCTGGTCAGGAAGATTTTTAAATGTGCATGAGAAATTCTTTCCTAAAGTGGGTTAGGGTCTCTCTTAAGACAGGGTGATTGTTTCAGAGAAGGGATTGGTCACTTCCATCACGGGGGAGTGTATTAGTTCATTCTCACATTGCTATAAAGAACTGCCTGAGACTGGGTAATTTATAAAGAAAAGAGGTCTAATTGACTCACAGTTCTTCATGGCTGGGGAGGCCTCAGGTAACTTACAATCATGGGGGAAGGGGCACGTCTTACATGGCAGCAGGTGAAAGAGAGCACGATGTGAAGGAGGAACTGTCAGACACTTATAAAACCATCAGATCTTGAGAGAACTCAGTCACAGTCTGGGGGACAACACCCCCATGATCCAGTCACCTTCCACCAGGTTCCTCCCTCAACACATGGGGATTATAGGGATTACAATTTGAGATGAGATTTGAATGGGGACACAGAGCCAAATTATATCAAGCAGGAAGGGATCAGGGAAGTCTTCATGAAGGGGGTGATCTGTAAGACAGATTTTGAGGGATGGACAGGATTGTGGAGCTGGGGAGAGCATTCCAGGTGGAAGGAGCAGTGTGAGTAAAGGCCTGGAGATGGGAGATCATGGGACAGGTGGTGATGGCGGGAGGACTGGGGAGCCTCTTTCAGGTAGAGGTTATGGCAGTCTGCTTATATACCTTTCTGGACATTTTGGTCAGGGTTGGGTTCAGAGTATGTCCACAGGAAAGAAGTGAAGGGGGCAGAGTGGTATCAATAGGTCCTTTGGGTAACCTGCTGGGAATCTGAATGTATGGAGATTCTGAATGTCAGGACTGGACAACCAAGGCAGAGGCTAAGGGAGAAAGATGAATATGTCCTCTCTGTCCAGTTTTTCATAAGTTAGAGGATGATAATATCTTTTAGTGAAATGGCACTAGCTAGAGGCAGAAAACCAGCATCACACCTTGCATCCACCATTTGCTTCAAAATCTTCCTTGGGCTCCAGCATCCACTATTGGGTTTTTGGGCATCATACCCAGGGTTCATGAAGCCATAGAGAAAATACAGTGGCTCTGCCTGCCTGGAGGGTAGTTTTGCCTGAGGATTTGGTGCAAAGACATTTATTAGTATTAAAACAGATGCACGCATATTAAAAATGGAATGCACTATTTACATGACTATTTAAAATAGGATATTTCATACAATTGTTAAAGTTTACCTTTGGTGGGCTCTGTGGGTTCCAATACTTGGCTTTTAGAGTGGCCTCAAGCAAGATAATCTCTCTACCTCAGCTTTTGCTTCTGTAAAATGGGAATGAAAATAGTATCTGCCTCCTGGGGTTTTGAGAATTAAATGACATGACCCAAGTGAAGTGCCTGGCACGTGGTGAACAATTAATAATGTTGGTTGTCATTATTATCACTCTCTCCTAGGCTCTCTAGGGCACTTTGAGGGGTACAGCATGCTGGCAGGAGACTTCAGAGGCCCTGTCCAGAGACTAGAACCCCAGCTCCCCAGCCTGCTGTTCACCATCTTCACCAGCTTGATCCCTCCCCACCTCTTCCACCACGTCCCATCCACAGACCCTCTTCTTTTTATTCTCCCCAGCAGATGCAACCTTCACTTGTCTTGATTTCTGTTTGAAGAAGGCTTTCCTCTCCCCAACCTTTGCTCCCCCTTTCTGGCTTCCTTCTTTGCGGAGTGGCACGTGCTTACTCCCTTCCCTGAGCTCTTTCAGCTGTTGGTTGTACTTCTGCAAGCTGCTCTGTACACCTGCCTCTCCTGTTGTATATCAGCCAGCTATGTGACCTGGGCCACTTCACTACCCTGTCTGGGCCTCAGCTATCTATAGGGAATGGTGTGGTCACCTCTCTGCATCATCAGAGTTGTAATCTTGGCCCATTCTTGGTGCATTCCTGGCTGATAGATTCTTCGTGGAAAAGGGCAGTTTCTCTCTTCCCTCAGAAGGCAGAACTTGTGTGTATGCCTAAATAAATAATATTTAGTCTCCCTTGTGTCCAAAACTAAGCCTGGGTACATTAGAGGGTTATTAAAGAAAAAAGACAAGTTCATATGCAACATGGCATGACACTTTGCCAGGAAACAAGAACATCGAGTGTCAAATTACTAATCTGTTTTTTTGTTTGTTTGTTTGTTTGTTTGTTTTGGAGACAGAGTCTCGCTCTGTCACCCAGGCTGGAGTGCAGTGGCACAACCATGACTCACTGCAACCTCTGCCTCCCAGGTTCAAGCAATTCTCCTGCCTCAACCTCCCAAGTAGCTGGGACTACAGGTGCATGCCACCACACCCGGCTAATTTTTGTATTTTCAATAACAACAGGGTTTCACCGTGTTGGCCAGGCTGGGTCTCGAACTTCTGACCTCAAGTGATCCGCCCGCCTCGGCTTCCCAAAGTTCTGGGATTACAAGCGTGAGCCACTGCGCCCAACCAAACTGCTAAGCTTTAATTAACTACAGCCTTGACTCACAGGCTACAGGTAAACACATCCCATAGTCCCAGATGCCTTAGTTTAGGGGCATGGACAGGAGGATTCCCCGAGGCACTGGTCTACACAGAGAGGAAAAGCAACGCTGTTTCCAGACTTGCACTGCAGCTCTGCCACCCAGTCATAACCTCAGTCTCAGTGTTCTCATCTGTAAAATGGAGGTGACTCCTGTTAAGTCAGTCTCACAGGGCAATTGTGAAGATCCAAGAAAAATGAGATAGAACAGTGGGATTATTATGAACGAAGGAAGCATAGCCAGATCAGTGGCTGGCATTGGTGTTTGGTAGGTGGGCTCAGGCACTGGGAACAAGGAGCCATCTCAATGCGTAAATGGTTTCTCCAGCCCAGGGCTGTTCAGAGAGGGTGCTTAGATCACCAATATCAGAATCACCTGGTAGCTTACTAAAATATGATAGGAGCCGGGCTTGGTGGGTCACACCTGTAATCCTAGCACTTTGGGATGCTGAGGTGGGTGATTTTAAGGCAATCACCATTCTGTCTCAAAAAAAAAAAAAAAAAAAATATATATATATATATATATATATAAATAGGAGTTGTGATAGCAGGCATCTTTGTATTGTTCTTGGTTTTAATGAAAAGAAATGCTTTTAACATTTCACCATGGCCAGGCGCGGTGGCTCAAGCCTGTAATCCCAGCACTTTTCCTGGCTAACACGTAAATTGTTAAAAATACTTGGTTTTAATGAAAAGAAATGCTTTTAACATTTCACCATTTAGTATATTTGCTGTGTGTGTATGTGTGTATATGTAATAAGTAATCTTTTCATCTTTATCAGATTAAGGGTATTTTTTTGGAGATGGAGTCTCACTCTGTCACCCAGGCTGGAGTGCAGTAGTGAGATCTCAGCTGACTGCAACCTCTGCCTCCCAGGTTCAAGCAATTCTCTATCTCAGCCTCCCAAGTAGCTGGGATCACAGGTGCCCGCTACCATACCAAGCTAGTTTTTGTATTTTTAGTAGAGACGGGGTTTCACTATCTTGGCCAGGCTGGTCTTGAGCCCCTGACCTCGTGATCCACCTGCCTCGGCCTCCCAAAGTGCTGGGATTACAGGTGTGAGCCACTGGGTCCAGCCTTCCCTTACGAATTTTATTTTATTATATTATATTTTATTTATTTTGAGACAGAGTCTCGCTCTGTCACCCAGGCTGGAGTGCAGTGGCGCAATCTCGGCTCACTGCAACCTCCGCCTCCCAGGTTAAAGCGATTCTCATGCCTCAGCCTCCCAAGTAGCTGGGACTACAGGCAAGTGCCACCGTGCCCGGCTAATTTTTGTATTTTTTAGTAGAGATGGGGTTTCATCATGTTGGCCAGGCTGGTCTCAAACTCCTGACCTCAGGTGATCCACCTACCTCAGCCTCCCACAGTGCTGGGATTACAGGCATGAGCCACTGTGACTGGCCTCCTTTATGAATTTTACAGAACTCTTTTTTCCAATCAGTATCTTTTGAGATGATCATATATGATTTATTTAAGTTGTTAAAGTGGTGATTACATTGATTGATTTGCTAATGTTAAACCAATTTTTTGTCTTGTTTTAAATACAGTTTGGTTATGATGCAATATCTCTTTAATCTATTGCTAGAGTCAGTTAGCTAATATTTTGTTCAGGATCTTTAAGTCGATTTAATGAGTTGGCCTATAATGTTTTCTTCTTATGCTGTGCTTGCCTGGACTTGGGATTCAGAATATGCCAACCACAAGTGAGTTGGAGATTGCTGCCTATTTATTCTATGGGGAAAAATATCTAATATTAGAATTATACATTCCTGAGTGGTTGGTAGAATTTATCTGGGAAATTACCTGGGCAGAGCCACCATATTGCCCAACTCTAAGGCGGCACCATTTCCCTTTTAGTCTATGTGAATGGCAACCTCTGGAGTTGTACAGGGAACAACTTGGCCCTACAGCTGAATTTTCTTGATGGAAAGATTTTTTTTATAACAGCCTTGTTGAGATACAATTCACATATTATAAAATCCACCCTGTAAAAGCGTACAATTCAGTGGGTTTTCGTATGTTGAACACAGATTATGTTGCACAAAACCATCACCATGATCACCAGTTTTTAGAACATTTTCTTCACCCCAGAAAGAACTGCACTCGTTAGCAGCTATTTTATATCCCCTCAGTTCCTGGCAACCACCTAACCTACTTTCTGTCTGTATAGATTCGCCTGTTGTGGATATCTCACACAAACGGAATGGTGCAATATGTGGCCTTTTCTGACTGGCTTCTTTCACTTAGCAGGATGTTTTCAGGGTTCATCTACGCTGTAGCATCTATCAGTACTTTGTTTTAATGGCCAAATCATAGTCTATTGAATGGATAGACCATAGTTTGTTTATCCATTCATTAGTTGATGAACAGGATGAGTTGTTTCTATTTTTTGGCTATTATAAATAAATATGCCACTGTGAACATTCACGTACAAGTCATTTAGGTGGACAAGTTGTCAGTCTCTTTGGTGAACAACCCAGGAGTGGAGTTGCTGGATCATATGGTAACTCTATGCTTCCAAGTATATGGAGTTTTTATACTATTGATTTAACTTAATTGATCTTGGTCTGAGAATGCCCCCTGTGTTATTCCAATCCTTGACGTTTGTTCAGACTAGCTTGATGGCCTAGCATATGAATAATTTTCATAAATCTTCTAAGTGTGCCTATAAATAAAGTATAGTCTCCAGTTGTTGGAGGAAGTATTCCATATTTGTCCATAAGATCAATTATCTTTATATTTTCACTAATTTTGTTCTACTTGATCTATGCATAATTGAGACGTGTTAAAAAAATCTGCCATTATAGTGGCAAATTTGTAAATTACTTCTTGTAAGTTAATTTTTGCTTTATGTATTTTGAGCCTGTGTTTTTTAGGTATATCCAAGTTTATAACTGTCCTATTTTCTATCTTCCTGGTGATGCAAAGGTATGATTTTGTAGTGATTATCTTTATATCTAGTAATGCTTTTTGCCTTGGAATGCATCTGATATTAATATAACCACTCAAGCTTTTGTTATCATTTGTTTGGCTTATCTCCTTCCTTTGACTTTCAATCCTTCCCCATGATTATATTTTAACTGTGTCTTGTGTAAACAGCACATGGTGAGATTTTATTAGTTTGACAATATTTGTCTTTTAGCTGACAGTTTAGTCTACTCACATTTATAATGATTACTGATATCCACATTTATTTTCATTGTCTTAAATGCTTTTGTCTTGTTTTCTCTATTTGTTCCTTGTTTCCCTTGCTTTCTTTTTTTTTTTTTTTTTTTTTTTTGATCCACATTTATTTTCATTGTCTTAAATGCTTTTGTCTTGTTTTCTCTATTTGTTCCTTGTTTCCCTTGCTTTCTTGGATTGAGTTTTACATTCATCTTTTTTTTTCTTTTCATATGCTATTTTTCCCTTCCACCTGTTTTATAATTAATGTGTTAGAACTATGCTCTATGTGGATTAGTTTAGTGGTCACTTCAGCTATTTTAACATGAATAGCTGTACTAGACAGGGTCAGGCTATGCTGAGTTAAAAATTACCCCATATAGCTCAGTGACTTAACATAGCAAAGGTTATTTCGCATCACACTACGTAGCTAAGTGGTCAGTGAGGGACTGAGACACCCAGGCAGACGGAAGATCCACCGTCTCCCAGCTGCAGCCTCCGAGGTCATCCCAGAAGGCGAAGTGAGGGTCTACAGCCATACCACCCTGAACACGCCTATCTCGCCTGATCTCAGAAACTAGGCAGGGCTGGGCCAGATTCGAGCTTGGATGGGAGGAGAAGAGAAAGTTAGTTTCCCTAGAAACAGACTTTGAGAAAAAGATTCGGGCACAGGAAGTTTATGGGGGAGTATTCTCAGGAACACCTGCAAGGATGTGAAGTAGGCAGGATGTGCAGAAGGAGAAGCTGCGTTAGAAGCCTCCACCAGTCACTCAGGAGCTCCGGAGGTTAGTTGGCCTTTCAGAGTTGTCCCAAATGGGAAAAGGAGGCCAGGACCTTGATCCCTCATCAGTGGATATACACAGCCCCCGGGGAGGAGTATAACTAGTGCCCGTTGGCCAAAAGCAATTCCCGTGGCATCATGAGTGGCTCAGTACTGAAGAGTCCCTCCGAAAGGTCCTTCAGAAGTGTGTAGTAATATCTGCAAGCAGGTTTTCTGTTTTGTTTTTTTTTTTTTTAGACCAAGTCTTGCTCTGCAGCCAAGGCTGCAGTGCAGTGGCACTCTCTTGGCTCACCGCAACTTCTGCCTCCAAGGTTCAAGCAATTCTCCTGCCTCAGCCTCCCATATAGCTGGGATTACAGGCATGCACCACCACACCTGGCTAATTTTTGTATTTTTAGCAGAGATGGAGTTTCACCATGTTGGCCAGGCTGGTCTCGAACTCCTGACTACAGGTGATCTGCCCACCTCAGCCTCCCAAAGTGATGGGATTGCAGGCATGAGCTACTGCGCCTCTGCTTTTAACTCTTCTGGCCTCGAAGTAACATTAACCAGAAATAGTCACATGGCCCCAACCTAACATTGAGAAAGTTTGAGGAATGTGGGAAAGCACATGTAATATTTGGTGAACACCAACTGTCTACTTAACCTCTTGGATCTGAAGACTGATGACTCAATAATTCCAGAAATGTATCAGTTATTTCTTCAAATAGCACATCAAAACCATTTATATTTTCTCCTTCTGGAGAAATGTTCTCTGTGTCTCTTATTAGATTTTTCATATTTTCTATCTATTACTCTCTCTGGACTGCATTCTGGCTACTTTCTTTGGATCTTTCAGTTGACTAATTTTCTCTTCAGACAGGTTTAGTGTATTGTTTATTCCTTTGATGTATTTTACATTTCAATTATTATTTTTTAATTTCTAAAAGTTATATTAGGCTCTTTTTTTTGAGACAGGGTCTTGCTCTGTCACCGAGGCTGGAGTGTTGTGGTGCAATCATGGCTCACTATAGCCTTAAACTCTTGGGCTCAAATGATGCTCCTGCCTCAGCCTCCCCAGTAGCTGGGACTACAGCTCTGCTCCACCATACCCAGCTAATTTTTTTTTTTTTTAATTTTGTAGAGATGAGGGTGTCTCACTATGTGGCCTAGGTTGGTCTCAAACTCCTGGGCTCAAGCAATCCACCCACCACGGTCCCCAAAGTGTTAGCATTACAGGGTTGAGCCACTAAGCCCAGCCTGTTTTTTCAAATTGGCTTGTTTCCTGTTTATCTTTATTTCTTTAAATATATTAAACACAGTTATTTTATATTTTAATATTTGAACTTTGATCTCTGTCTCTGCCATCTACTGTTTCTGCTGTTTCTCACTCATGGTGTTTTATTTCCCTATGTGTGCATGCCTGTGTTAAAGTAGAAATCCGGCTGGGTGTGGTGGCTCACACCTGTAATCCCAGCACTTTAGGAGGCCAAGGCAGGTGGATCACCTGAGGTCAGGAGTTCAAAACCAGCCTGACCAACATGGCGAAACCCTGTCTCTACTAAAAGTACAAGAATTAGCAGGGCGTGGTGGCACGTGCCTGTAATCCCAGCTACTCGAGAGACTGAGGCAGGAGAATAGCTTGAGCTTGAACTCAGAAGGCAGAGGTTGCAGTAAGCCAAGATCATGCCATTGCACTCCAGCCTGGGTGACAGAGCAAGATTCTGTCTCAAGTAAAAAAAAAAAAAAAAAAAGGTAGAAATCCTTCAGAGAGGATTTGTGTTTGCTTTTGTAACTTACCTGAGGGAACTACAAAATGTTAACCTCTTTCTATTTGTAATCACTTTAATTTTTTCACTTGAGATTTCCTGGACCACAAAAGTAGTAGGGGCTTGGACCACAAACCTATATGAAGACTATTTGATGGTTATGAATTTTGGGAGAGATTTTTTTTCAGAGAAACAACTTTCCTTATTGTCCTCTTCTGCCTGGTTGAATTTATTTCACACTCACTTATCTTTAGACTCCTAGCTTTATTGGCAAAGTCTCCTATTAGATTCCCTGCCTTTGCTGGGCCTTGGGTTTCATCCCTTGTTTACAAAATCTGGCAGCAGAGACTCTGATGGTGAATGCAGCTTACCTCACAGGGTTCCTGGTTTCCCTCTGTTTGGGGGCTTTGTGACTTCTTTACTTTTGTGTCATTTTGCTGATATACTGGCTTATGATGCATACTCCAGACAGCATATTAATTGCATTAATCAGAAGGATCCTTCATAACATCTAATCGACCATCATTTGGCCAGAACCGGAGTCCCCCAGTCATTCTTCCAGGTCCTTCCTTCACCCCCAGTGATTACTTCCTTCTGAAAACTTTCATGACCCTTAGCGTTTCTATAAAACATGTTTGTAGCAATCCTTAGTTCCACCAGCTGGGTGCTGTGAAGCACACAGGGGTTTTGCAATTTAAGACTAGGGTTTGTGTCTTGGTTCTGGTATTTATTATGACCTTGGAAACTTCGTCTCACTGAGCTTCTGTTTTCTTATTTGTAAAATGGGTTGACAGTCCCTACCTTGCCATGCTCTCATGATGATCAAATGAAACCAGACCTGCCCTTAATATATGCTAAGTCTGAATAAGAAGGACAAATGCAGGCCATAGGCTATATGTCTAAATACTTAAAAGTTATAAATGAAGCCAACAGTTATGTAAAATGGTTCTATTCTACCTTAACAAATGCCCCTTTATTTTATTATTTATTTATTTATTTATTTATTTATTTATTTATTTATTTTGAGACAGTTTCGCTCTTGTTGCCCAGGCTGGAGTAGAATGGCATGATCTCAGCTCACTGCAACCTCTGCCCCCTGGATTCAAGCAATTCTCCTGCCTCAGCCTCCCGAGTAGCTGGGATTACAGGCACCCACCACCATGCTCAGCTAATTTTTCGTGTTTTTAGTGGAGACAGAGTTTCACCATGTTAGCCAGGATGGTCTCAATCTCCCAACCTCAGGTGATCCACCCACCTCGGCCTCCCAAAGTGCTGGGATTACAGGTGTGAACCACTGTGCCTGAGCTGACAAATGCCCCTTTATAAGGACAGAAAAAGTGAAACTTTGATTTTTATATAGCTAAAGTCAGCAAAATATGAAAAACAACTGAGTTTAATTATTGTTGTACATGTCTAAATGTTACGTTGATGAATTACTTATGTTTGAAAGAGTAATAAAACAAAAACATGCATAATTTATAAATTATTATGTGTTTATTCCATATAATTCATTTTACTTCTTCATTTCAGTAAAATTGAGTTATAGTGTTGTAATCAACATTATCATATAATTTGTGTTCTGTTGACAATGATGTTATAATTAAACCACTATTCCTGAGTCATTGTAGTTCTTAGTTTTGTTTCTTAAATTAATTTCATTTGGGATAATCTTCTGCTGAGATTCCATTCAGTTTTATTGAGGTAGAACAGCTGGAATTACCAAAAAAAAAAAAAAAAAAAAAAAAAATTGTTACAGCCACATTTTGAGTCAGAAATGAATTATAAATTTTTTCTTTTTTTAAATTGAAGCCAGTTTGAGCAAGAAAATTATAAATTTTTCATATAAAGTTCAAACATTGTAATGAGGCTGCATCATATGATAATTATATTAAGCAGAAAAATTATTAAATATTTTAATTCCATATAGATTACCATCTCATCTTGCTATCTTTACTCTCTCAAAGTAATGTCTAGATTAATATTCATCTATTTTATTAAGAAAAATATAAAGAGATAGTATAAGGAAAACTGAAAACAGTAGGCCTTTATTCAGTCAAAATTATACCTTAGTCTACAATGTCCAGAGAAATAATCCCTACAGAAATTAATTTCAGGATGATCTGTATGTGAATCTTCTCTTTCATAGTCCAGAGACATTTTTGTTTCCTTTTTTGGATTTTATCTTATTGGAATGTCACCTTTATTATGTATTTTACGTGTGACTCCTTTGGTTTAGAAAAGTCCTATACATATTTAAAATAATAAATATGTATTTTTAATCCCTTTAAAAATGAAATAGCCAGGCCTAGATTTTTTTGTAGGCTTTTGCTAACACTATCTCGTAACAAATATCAGTTGAGAGCTCAAATTCAAAATTAATGTTATTTCCCACTAAAAATAGCATATTCTGTTACACTGATTTCTTCCCATCATCCTATATCTTACCTAAATTAAATCTAAGTGTTTAACAGCACAGATTTGTTATTCCCATTGTGTGAATGAGAGTAGTTAAGGTCAAATTTGGTATGTGTTTCAGCAAGATGTCCCATTTGGGAGAAGATTCAGAGAATGTCATGTATAATCTTTAAACTATTCCATAGAAAATCTAATTGAGAGCCTAATCAATTTTAGTAAGCAATTCAAACCATATGCTACCATACCCAGCACTAAGAATACTTTTAAAGCCGCCTTACATATTTGGCCAGAAGAAATTTACCATTGTCTTCTGTAAATAGTGTGCTGTACGTACAAAAAGCATTCTTGGCCAGGCACAGTGACTCACACCTGTAATCCCAGCTCTTTGGGAAACCAATGCAGGTGGATCACTTGATGTCGGGAGTTTGAGACCAGCCTGGCCAACATGGTGAAACCCTGTCTCTACTAAAAATACAAAATTCTCTGGGCATGGTAGCACATGCCTGTAATCCCAGCTACTCGGGAGGCTGAGGCAGGAGAATCACTTGAATTCAGGAGACAGAGGTTGCAGTGAGCCAAGATCATGCCACTGTACTCCAGCCTGGGCGACAGAGTAAGACTGTCTCAAAAACAAAACAAAAAGCATTCTTTTGCTTGACTGAATATTGGACACATTATTTTTTGAAAACCATCACACCACTGTTGTAAGTTGGCATTTTGCTGTAATTATTTCATACCAAAAATGGCTGGTTATTAATTCAGCCTATTTAAAGTTCTAGTAATTGCATGTGTGTTGTGTATAAGCGATGTTTTATGTTCTTTTAATTGAGAGCACAATCAATTCTCCTAGTAAGCAATTCAAACCATGTGCCACCATACTCAGCACTAAGAATACTTCTGGATTTTTGGTCAAATTCTGACCTTGCATTAGTTTTCTGTTGCTGCTGTAACAAATTACCACAAACTTAGTGGCTCAAAAAACAAACAAACAAATATATGATCTTACAGTCCTGTAGGTTACAAGTCTGACATGGGGCTCACTGGGTAAAATCTAGATTTTGGTGGATGTTGTTGGGGAGAATCTGTTTCCTTACCTTTCTAGCTCCTAGAGGCTGACTGCTCTCCTTGGCTCCTGGCCCCTTCCTCCATCTTCACATCAGCAATGTTGCATCTCTCTGACCTTATTCTGTAGTCACTTTTTCCTCTGAGTCTCTTTTTCTACCTCCATCTTCCATTTTTAAGGACCTTTTGATTATACTGGGCCCACTCGGTAACCAGAGAATCTCCCTAATTTAAGGTCAGTGTATTAGCAACTTCAATTTCACCTGGGACATTACTGCCCCTTTGCTGTGTAACCTAACATATTCACTGGTTCTGGCAATTACGATGTGAACATCTTTGGGGAGCCATTATTCTGCCTACTGCAGAGTTAGCAACCATGTTATACTATTATCACAAGCTTGCCCATGGCAGCTTTGGAAATCAATGCCTAAAACTGAAAATCGTTTTTCTACTTCTTAAATCAAAGACTGCATTTTTACAACAAATGTAAAACCAATGGAATTGCTCTGTTATTTCAACTTTCTTACTTTCTTCTGCTGTAGATCAATACTGTCTATAATGCTAGTCATTCAATAGGACTTTTCTTCCCTAGTACACACTACCTGAGTCCTATTTACTTTTCTTTTTTTGAGACAGAGTCTCATTTTGTTGACTAGACTGGAGTGCAATGGCATGATCTCAGCTCACTGCAACCTCTGCCTCCCAGGTTCAAGCGATTCTACTGCTTCAGCCCCCAGAGTAACTGGGACTACAGGCATGCGCTACCATGTACAACTAATTTTTGTAGTTTCAGTAGAGATGGGATTTCACCATGTTGGCCAGGCTGGTCTCGAACTCCTGACCTCAAGTGATCTGCCCACCTCAGTCTCCCAAAGTGCTGAGATTACAGGTGTGAGCCACCATGCCCAGTGCTATTTACTTTTTAAAAACATTTTGTGTATCATTTTTTAACTTTATTGTCCATTAAATTATTAATATCCTTTGGTTCCTCCATCTCTGATATTGATCATTTATTTCATTACTTTTTATCCATCTTACATGTTCAGCCAGAAGAGACTTACCATTGTATTCTGTAAATGTTGTACTGCATGTACAAAAAGCATTCTTATGCCTGACTGAATATTGGATATGTTGTTTTTTTAAAAAACATCACAGCAGTGTTGTAAATTGGCATTTTCCTGTAATTGTTTCATACCAACAATGGTTGGCTATTAATTCAGCCTATTTAAAGTTCTAGTAATTGCATGTGTGTGGTGTGCAATTGTTGTTTTATGCTCTTTTAATTGAGAGCCTAAGTATTTCTGTCCTGCAGGAACTAAGCATGGTCCTGCAAGTGACGTGGCATACTGTCCAACCTAGAGCCTGGTGCACCGCAGGTACCCAGCAAATGATATATATAACCAGCAGGTTATAACTGCTGCAGCAAGGCCGGACATGGCGGCTCACGCCTGTAATCCCAACACTTTGGGAGGCCAAGGCGGGTGCATCACCTGAGGTCAGGGATTCGAGATCAGACTGACCAACATGTTGAAACCCTGTCTCCACTAAAAATACAAAAATTTAGCTGAGCATGGTGGCAGGCACCTGTAATCCCAGCTACTCGGGAGGCTGAAGCACGAGAATCACTTGAACTCAGGAGGCAGAGCTTGCAGGGAGCCGAGATCGTGCCACTGCACTCCAGCCTGGGCAACAGAGTGAGACTCTGTCTCAATAATAATAATAATAATAATAATTGCTGCATCAATGCATGGCCTCCCCCTTTTCCCTCTCATTCTTCCCCTGCCCTCTGCCAGCAAACACCTCATCAGACTCCCCACTGGCCTCTAACTATTCCTTGTCCTGGCCTTCCCTATCATCATGTCCCTCTTACGTAGAGGGAACTTCCTCTTCTGTAGGGAACTGGATTCTGGGCAGGAAGGTGACAGCACGATGCTAGGGTGGGAGTCTGGCTTTGAAGCCAGAGGCAGTTGTAGCATCAGCAGGCCCTGGGAGCTGATTAGAACTGCAGACTCTTGCCCCAGCCACTACACTGCAGTAAGGTGCCCAGGTGCTCTGCACACACTAGAAGAAAGTTTGAGAGGCGCTGGCTTGCACATCCTCACTGCTTGTATTAGTTTGCTAGGGCTGCCACAACAAAATACCACAGACTGAGTGGTCTAAACAACAGAAAGTTATTTTCTCACAGTTCCGGAGACTGAAAGGTATCCAAGATCAAGGTTTGGACAGGGGCGAAGCCTCTCTCCTTGGCTTACAGATGGCCACTCTCTTGCTGCCTCTGTACAAGGTCACCACTCTGTGGGCACTCATCCCTGGTGTCTCTCTGTGAATTCAAATGTCCTCTTCTTGTGAGGGACACCAGGCAGATTGGATTAGGACCCACTCTAATGGCTTCTTGAAAGACCTTATCTCTGAATGCAGTTGCATCTGAGGTCCTGGGGGTTAGGACTTTAACTTAACAGATGAATTTTGGGAGGGACACAGTTCCCTCCCAGATTTAGTTCATAATGGCACTTTAAAGAAGAAGAATCTAAGGCTCAGAGAAGTATGTCACAGTCCAAAATCACAGTACAGGCCGGGAGATAGGGGTTTTATCTCTTGACAGAGCCCTCCCCAGGGGAAGCAATGAAGGACAGTGCACAAGAGGGCAGGGAATGGAGCCTGCTGTCTGCATTTAGGTTTCAGCTTTGCTTCTGTTACTTTTGAGAACTTAAATAAGTGCCCTAACCTCTCCAGGCCTCAGTTTCTTTTTCTGTGAAATGGGGACAATAATAGGTTCTTCCTCACAAGCTGGTTGTGAGGATTCAGTGAGCAGGAATCACAGAATTCATGTGAATAGCGCCCGAAGCCCCCTGATCCCACTCTGCCTCTTCCCTTTCCCCGCTATCAAAATCTGCCCTTATTTACAGCTGGCCAAAAATGCCCAGCTATTTTCTCCAGGTGGTTTGCAGTTTAATAGCTAGAAAAACCAAAAGCTTTTAACTGTCACGGTGGAATTGTAGGCATCGGCTAGCAGGTGCATGCAAGTCTTGGCCATGCAAGAAGACTTTCCTCGATGCTGAGCCTGGGGCAGGAACTGAAAGGGAAAACTTGCTGATGTGCCCTTCCGCTCCCAGTTCCTGGAGGTTCTCAGTTCTAAATAATATGCTGCATATACTTTGATTTCATTTCACTCTAAATTGCTCAGCCTGCAACTAGGGGTGCAAGGTGGAGTCCTACAAATCAATTCTGCTGTGCAAATAAGCAAGCACTTGCTTACTTGGGGGCGCTTAGAAATGAGGCCAAGCTACGAAGTGTTGAGGAAATGATTGCAGTTTTCCTTTGGGGTCAAACTGGGTTTGGAATACAAAATTGTTGTCAAATATTTAGTTTGTCCTTTCAATGTATGTACCCTGCATTCCATGAAGGTCTGCTCTAGGCAAAGCACTTTGCTAAGGCTGGAGTGGGAAGACGGAGAGAATGTTTCTCCTTTCCTGTGCTCACAGGAGCTCAGGGCAGGAGTACAACTAAGAACTAGCAATGGGGTTTGATAGACAGAGGTTCAAGTTGGGGAGGGCAGGGACAGGTCAGTCTTCTTAGTCTAAGCTGGAACATCACTGTCCTGGGACAGAGGGACTCCTTTTACTACACTTTATCCATCCATTTATTTTTTTGGAAAGGCTGCTTTGAATCCTGCCCCTATTGCATGGCCAGTATTGGGCTTCCCATCCTTTTCTGGGGTCAGCGTAGCAGGTCAGATGGAGGCAGGTGTTTTTAATCTGGGCCCAGCCCTGGCTTTGGTGGCAAAATATCCTCCCCAGGTCTGGGGCCAGATTCCTAAATGAGGTCAAGTTGTCCAGTGTATGGATTTCCCTTCTGTTCCCCGCTGGCTTTTGACGACATCAGTCCCCCCGGTATTGCCTGCTGGAATGCCGGGATCCACAGAGAGAAGGGAAGTAGTCACAGACTGTGAGTGACCTTTTCCTCCAGCTTCTGTTTAGCCACTGCCACTGTGGCTGTCACAGGGTCTGTGCTCTCCTGCAGCCCTGCCCCACCTCCTCCCTGCAGGCCACTGTCCCCACATTCCCAGTGCTCTGAAATGTTTCTGCTCTCACTGGCCCCTTGTCACAAAGTCTCTTGGTTTATAGGACCTGCTAGTCTAATTCATATGAAGGAATAAATAGTGATTAATGGAGTCTGCATTGTAACCAGTGGCCAGTGCTTTAATAAATAATTATAAAACAACGACTTTAAAAGAAGAGAGAAAGAAGCTTGAAAGGTAGAAGGACAGACCCAGTGTGGAGCTCCTGGGAGCTGTTATTTCTGCTAGAAGGCTTTCTGAGTCCCGCCAAGCACATGCCGTCCTCCTCCACAGGGATCAAAGGCTGAAGGCCATTGGCCTATTTGCCTCCTTATCATCAGCCTTGGTGGGGTGGAAATCTGCAACTCAAGATTCCTGCTGCCCATTATAGGAATCTGTCCACCATAAACCGGGGCGTCAGCAGAATTGAATGGTGAATCAAAAACTGGAACAAATCGCTTTAATTACCTAAGACCCAAACCGAATTCATAGTATTTCTTCATTGGACCATGAGCCAACTTCATTATATCCCCTCCCTCTAGTTGACCAGTTTAACCCAGAACTGAACTAAGAGTTCTCTAAAACTTGGAGCTACTGCTGGAAGGGAATGTTCCGACCATTCAGCTAGCCAAGCCCTCTCATTTTACACAGAGGCCCTGAGAGCTGTGACCCAGGGCCTCAGCTTCACTTTTCTCAAGGCCACATGGCGCCTTGGGGGCCCAGATTTGACTCATTACTCTGGCAGCCCCTCACCTTCTGCACTGTTCCATGTGACTACTTGACTTGGAACCCCAAGAAATAGCACAAGGCTGGGCACAATGGCTCACACCTCTAATCCCAGCACTTTAGGAGGCCAAGATGGGAGAATCACTTGAGCCCAGGAATTCAAGATGAGTCTGGGCATCATAGTGAGACCTTGTCTTTGCAAAAAATAAAAAATTAGGCTGGGCATGGTAGCTCACACCTGTAATCCCAGCAGCACTTTGGGAGGTCGAGGTGGGTGGATCACTTAAGGTCAGGAGTTCGAGACCAATCTGGGCAACATGATGAAACCCTGTCTCTACTAGTAATACAAAAAATTAGCCAGGCATTGTGGCATGCGCTTGTAATCCCAGCTACTTGAGGAGCTGAGGCAGGAGAATTGCTTGAACCTGGGAAGCAGAGGTTTCAGTGAGCCGAGATCACACCACTGCACTCCAGCCTGGGCAACAAAGTGAGACTCCGTCACAAAAAAAATTAAAAAAATAAAAAAATTAGCTGACCATGGTGGCACTCCTGTAGTTCCAGCTACTCAGGTGGCTAAGGTGGGAGGATCATTTGAAGCCCAGGAGTTTGAGGCTGCAGTAAGCCATGATTGCACCACTGCACTCCAGCCTGGGCTTCAGATCAAGACCCTGTCTCAAAAAAAAAAAAAAAAAAAAAAAAAAAAAAAGAGATAGCACAAACTCTGGTATTATATATTGTACATTTTTTTAACAGAGAACCTCTCTTACACTAAGATGTTGGCACCCCAAATGAGAAATGGGTGGCTAGATTGAAGTTCCTCTAGCCTTCCCCTCACAGCCCTAGAAATTCAAAGGAGAGGCTTTGCAACTTATTGTGACCTGATTTAGGTTATGATTACTAACATTATCATTGTTATTATTTGCTTCAATTACCCTACTCATTTATAATTTAGGTTTCAAAGGGTATGGCAACACTTATCTAAATCAGTGGTCCTTACCTGGGGGCAACTTTAGCCCCCAGGGGACATCTGGCAATATCTGGAGACATTTCTGTTTGTCACAACTTGGGGGGTAGGGTGCCGACAGTGTGTGCTAGTGGCGTTTAGCAGATAGAGGCCATGGATGCTGTGAAAGGATGCACAGGTTGGCCCCCACAACAAACAATGATCTGGCCCAAAGTGTCAATAGTGTCAAAATTGAGAACCCTTGGTCTAAATCAACAGAGAAGGGGAAAACAGGTCTCCTTCCATCCTACTACCTCAACAAATTAAACACCACTTTTCTATGTTCCTCCCAGCCTCTGCCCCACGGTGTAAACTTCAATTTCCCAAGCTCTTCTAACCGTGGCAGGAATACAGTTTAAATTCCACATTTCTTCACTTCTTATTGCATCCTGGGCTGTTGTCCCTCTGGCCTCATTATCTTCTCACCACTTTTAGTGGATATAATACAATACTCCAGGCAGGTTGATACCCCATATTTCACCTGATCAGTCCAGGTTTCTCAGTGGGGGTGTTTTTTGGGGGGGGGACTTGCCAAATGGGCTGCATGGGGGTGGCAGTGGTTTGAGTAGCCGTGCTGTGGGCAGCCACCTCCTCTTCCTGCAGCCCAGGCATCAGCATCACGGTCCTCATCATCAAAAGCCCTTTATGAAGCACCTTGGTGAATATATCCTGGCACCGGGGACATCTTCTGCAGAGTTCTTCCCACCAGCCCCTGACATGCAGGGCTTGCCGGCTCAGACAGACAGCATCTATGTCAGCTCACCAAAACGGCGTCCAAAAACCGGGCTGTAGGCCCCAGGCAGAGGGGTAGGAAAACGGATTCTTAGGCAAGATTCATGCCAAGAGTAAGTACGCCAGGGAATGCAAAGACAGGCTGGATTCCCAAAGGGAGGCTGGCCCTTGAATTCCCTCCTCCAGCTGGCTGGAGGCTTCTTGGAGGATGTGGGATTTTAGAAGCCACTGTGAGGGAAGGAGAGAGTGAGGGGAACAGCTTAACAGGTCAAGGACTTGGGGTCAAGCGTTTCAGGCACACAGTGCACGGCCTGGAAGATGTCCCTCCAGAGACCTTCGTGCTGCCCTCTGGTCTCACCTCAGTGTCCTTTTCCTTTTGCCTCTGCAGGTGTTCCATGAGCAAGGCATCCTCTTCGGCTACCGCCATCCACAGAGTTCTGCCACTGCCTGTATCCTCAGCCTTTTCCAAATGACCAATGAGACTCTCAACATTTGGACTCACTTGCTGCCCTTCTGGTACCTTCTGGCCCCCTTGACCGGCCTGTCTCCTTCAGGAGCCCTGGAGACCAGGGAGTCTTAACACAGCTAGTGTTGAGATGGCTGAGATTCTGTGCTGGGGTTTGGGGATCCCCCATGGGTACGCGCGGGTGAAGGGGGTGTGTGACAGAGGGAAGAGACATTGGGTGTGCCGCTGGGATGACCTTTAAGGCATGGACTGGGGTAGGATTTGAGGGAAAATCCCAAAATTGCCTCAGTCCTTCCCGGCTCCCTGCTCTCATGCCTGATATGATAGCATTTACCTTCACCTCCTTCAGTCTTGGAGACTTTCCAGGTTTTTCAGGAGCCTTGGTTAAAATGTCACTAGTTTGAGGAAGTCAACCTCTCTGAGCCTCACATTTTCCTACCTGCAAAGTAGGAGTGATGGTCCGCACCTCCCCAAGGGTTGCTGTGAGAGTTTCGGGAGAAAACATTGGTAGAAGCATCTGGCACAGAGCTGTGGGTGTTCCGTAATCATTCTGGGAACCATGGCAACTGGGAGGCACTTCATCTGGCAGCCTGTAGGTGGAGCCAGCTAAGAGCAAAGCTCTGGGAAGCCTGCGCGCAGAAATGGGAGTTGCCAGGGAAGCGAAGAGGGGCCTTGCTGAGAAAGGTGGGGGATGAAGGCCAATGTCACACACTGCGCACCTTTGCTTAATGAATGGAGGATGGAGACAGGGTCAAAGCACCAAATCACAGTGGATCTGAGCTGGAAGAACTCAGAGGCCATTCAAGCCACTGTCCCACTCAGACCACCATTGGTCGACATAGACACAGCCGAGAGAAGGGGTGGCTTCCTTATGTCATGCAGGGGCGCTGTGTCACAGGCTGGTCACTGGACTCCCTCTAGTCACGGTGAGAAGAGATTAGGAGTGTGCCATGCGTGCAGATGGGCCCAGGCTCCCCGCACAGGGGCAGCCAGCCCGACTAAAAATCAGAAGACAGACCCAGGGCCAAAATGCAGGGGCAGGCTGTTTGGTTCCAGCAGCCAGCTCAGTGGAGAGAGGAGAGAGCTCAGTCTGGTGTGGACTAGGGTGATCTGTAAAGGGGCGTGGCAACCCTGGGCCTGCGGACTGGGCAGGGGTGGCAGCACAGCCCTGCTCCAGGGGCCATCTGTCATTTTTAAAAGTATACGTGCTTATAAATTATAACCCTTCAGAAGGGAATAGAGTCAGGCTCTGCCACTGGCCCCAGTTCTCCTCCCTGGAGTGGCCAGGGGGACCTGCTTCCTGTGTGTCCTTCTGCAGCTTTTCTGGGGACTCAGGAGCATCTGTGCTGTGAGTGTCCCCAGCATCTGCCTCTTTCCCCGCTGCCCTCCCCTTACTTCCCTCCCTTGGAGAGCTCACTCGGTCAGCATCTGCAATCTACATGTCTCCTGGACTTTGGAACATCTGCCTGGTGTTCCATTTTCTGGATGAATCATGGTTGATTTAGCCTGTTTTGAGATTTGAGCTGCTAAAAGGCTACCGGCCTGTCCATCCCTGCTTGTGGGTCTTGTGCTGCATGCTTGGATCCCTGTAGGGTGATTTTTTGCTATTTTACTGCTGAGCCAAGCTGGTTGAGCCGCACCCCCTCACCCCCAGCACTACCTATGCACCTCTACACTGTGCCAGGCTCTCAGAGATGATCCTGACTGAGCAACAGAGAGTAGCAGGAAGAACTTGGGAAGGTCTGGATCAAGATGCCCTAGGGAAATGGGACCACCAAAACATTGAAATGACTGAAGGATACGTTTTGAGAAACAGCAAATAGCTTAAGCTTTACTTCTGCTGGGACAAAAATGAAGAGACCACAAGTGTAGCTGGAAGGATTTAGCAACGCTCCTTCAGCTCCTATATATGAAAAACTTTGTAGAGTCTCCTTCCTTGGAGGAGTTAGTGGGAAAGGGAGCCAGCTCTCTAGGCGTGGGTTGTGGAAGTGAGGTGTTCTGCAGGCGGGACCTCATGTGTGGATTGCAGGTCAGGCAGATCTGGTGAAGAATTGTGAAGTGTCTCTGCATAGAGATCTAGGCTCTGCTGAGAGTCAGCTGTGGGACTAGCTGTTCAGAAAAGTGATTATACTCTTAGTGGAGGAACAGTATGGAGGAGGAGGGAGAAAATAGTCCTCTTGTCCTCTGGGCTTGCAAGGTTCCACCTGGGGCATTGTTTCTATTTGAGGAGCCTTCCTACAAGAGGGACACAGATAAACTACATGGAGCAAGGACAAACCACAAGGATGGTGGTAACGCCAAATTTAGATCCTGCAAGGAATGGCTGAAGGAACTGGGGTTGTTTAATGTGAAGTTCAAGGAGGTGGGAGGGGGTTAGAAAGACTGCCTTAAAATATTTGATAGGCAGCCGGGCGCAGTGGCTCACGCCTGTAATCCCAGCACTTTGGGAGGCCGAGGTGGGCAGATCACGAGGTCAGGAGATCAAGACCATCCTGGCCAACATGGTGAAACCCCGTCTCTACTAAAAATACAAAAATTAGCCAGACGTGGTGGCGGGCCCCTGTAGTCCCAGCTACTCGAGAGGCTGAGGCAGGAGAATCACATGAACCCAGGAGACAGAGGTTGCAGTGAGCCAAGATCGTGCTACTGCACTCCAGCCTAGAGACAGAGCGAGACTCCATCTCAAAAAAACAAAACAAAACAAAAAAACAAAAAAACACATGCGTGCACACACACACACACACACACACACACACACGTTTTCTGTGATCCTGGTGGAGGGAACTAGGCCAACCAAATGGAGATAGATACAAGGAGGATAGATTTGAGCCAATGAAGGAGAACTTTCCAGCCCTCAGAGCTGCCTTGGGAGGTAATGAGCCCCCCATCCCTGGAAGCATGCAAGCTGAGGCTGGAGAATCGCTAGGGGATTGGACTAGATATACATAAAGCTTCTCTTCTTACTTCACCTGCCCATTCCTAACATACTGCCTCCCAATTAAAAAAGGACCCCCCCCACCTCCCTAACACACCGTATTTCCCCAAAGTGAGAACACAAAGGAATTGGTCATCGCGAGGGAATGGAGACAGTAGATAGGTGAGGATCTAAGAGGAGCTTCCATCATGGAGGGTGAGTGGGCCCTCTGTGTTCATGATGGAGGGTGAGTGGATCCTCTGTGTTCATGATGGAGGGTGAGTGGGCCTCCGTGTTCATGGTGGAGGGGGACTGGATCCTCTGTGTTCATGGTGGAGGGTGAGTGGGCCTCCGTGTTCATGGTGGAGGGTGAGTGATCCTCTGTGTTCATGGTGGAGGGGGACTGGATCCTCTGTGTTCATGGTGGAGGGGGACTGGATCCTCTGTGTTCATGGTGGAGGGGGACTGGATCCTCTGTGTTCATGGTGGAGGGGGACTGGATCCTCTGTGTTCATGGTGGAGGGTGAGTGGATCCTCTGTGTTCATGGTGGAGGGGGACTGGATCCTCTGTGTTCATGGTGGAGGGCGAGTGGACTCTCTGTGTTCACCACGGTGGGTGAGTGGATCCTCTGTGTTCATGGTGGAGGGCGAGTGGACTCTCTGTGTTCACCACGGTGGGTGAGTGGATCCTCTGTGTTCATGGTGGAGGGTGAGTGATCCTCTTTGTTCATGGTGGAGGGTGAGTGGACCCTCTTTGTTCATGGTGGAGGGTGAGTGGACCCTCTTTGTTCATGGTGGAGGGTGAGTGGGCCCTCTGTGTTTATCGTGGATGGTGAGTGGGCACTCTGTTTTCATGGTGGAGGGTGAGTGGGCCCTCTGTGTTCATGGTGGAGGATGAGTGGGCCCTCTGTTTTCATGGTGTAGGGTGAGTGGGCCCTCTGTGTTTATCGTGGATGGTGAGTGGGCCCTCTGTTTTCATGGTGGATGGTGAGTGGGCCCTCTGTGTTCATGGTAGAGGGCGCATGGGCCCTCTGTGTTTATGATGGAGGGTGAGTGGGCCCTCTGTGTTCATCGTGGAGGGTGAGTGGGCCCTCTGTGTTCATCGTGGAGGGTGAGTGGGCCCTCTGTGTTCATCGTGGAGGGTGAGTGGGCCCTCTGTTTATCGTGGAGGGTGAGTGGGCCCTCTGTGTTCATCGTGGAGGGTGAGTGGGCCCTCTGTTTATCGTGGAGGGTGAGTGGGCCCTCTGTGCTCATCGTGGAGGGTGAGTGGGCCCTCTGTGTTCATCACGGAGGGTGAGTGGGCCCTCTGTTTATCGTGGAGGGTGAGTGGGCCCTCTGTTTATCGTGGAGGGTGAGTGGATCCTCTGTGTTCATGGTGGAGGGTGAGTGGGTTCTCTGTGTTCACTGTGGAGGGTGAGTGGATCCTCTGTGTTCATGATGGAGGGCGAGTGGACTCTCTGTGTTCACCACGGTGGGTGAGTGGATCCTCTGTGTTCATGGTGGAGGGCGAGTGGACTCTCTGTGTTCACCACGGTGGGTGAGTGGATCCTCTGTGTTCATGGTGGAGGGTGAGTGGATCCTCTTTGTTCATGGTGGAGGGTGAGTGGACCCTCTTTGTTCATGGTGGAGGGTGAGTGGGCCCTCTGTGTTTATCGTGGATGGTGAGTGGGCACTCTGTTTTCATGGTGGAGGGTGAGTGGGCCCTCTGTGTTTATGATGGAGGGTGAGTGGGCCCTCTGTGTTCATCGTGGAGGGTGAGTGGATCCTCTGTGTTCATCGTGGAGGGTGAGTGGGCCCTCTGTGTTCATCGTGGAGGGTGAGTGGGCCCTCTGTGTTCATCGTGGAGGGTGAGTGGGCCCTCTGTGTTTATGGTGGAGGGCGCATGGGCCCTCTGTGTTCATGATGGAGGGTGAGTGGGCCCTCTGTGTTCATCGTGGAGGGTGAGTGGGCCCTCTGTGTTCATCGTGGAGGGTGAGTGGGCCCTCTGTTTATCGTGGAGGGTGAGTGGGCCCTCTGTTTATCGTGGAGGGTGAGTGGGCCCTCTGTTTATCGTGGAGGGTGAGTGGGCCCTCTGTGTTCATCGTGGAGGTGAATGGGCCCTCTGTGTTCCAGGTTCTTTGCATGGAGGTTTGTGACTGCACTGTATGTGACAGACATCAAGAATGACAACTACTCCTGGCCCATGCTTGTGTACATGTGCACCAGCTGCGTGTACCCGCTTGCGTCCAGCTGTGCACACACCTTCAGCTCTATGTCCAAGAATGCCCGGCACATTTGCTACTTCCTGGACTATGGCGCCGTCAACCTCTTCAGCCTGGGTATGTGAGGCCTTGTTCTTGCTTTCCTTCCCCTGCAAGTGGGCTGTTTGCCCCTTCTCCTGGGAGCTAAGGTCACTGGAAGGCTTCGATGAGTTTGCAGAAGAGTCCAGGGAATGCCAGTGCCCCTGTCCAGGTTCCCAGTGGGTTTTTTATAAGAAACTGTCCATAAGCACACTGCTAAATATTTAGCCACAACAGCCCTGATCTGTGGTGTTTGCCAGTTTCTATGGTGTAAATCTTCCCATCATGGCCAGCTTCAACCTACCAACATGACATCACAGAACACAAGGGTGGGAAGAGATATGCGTAGCACACCATTATAGAAATTCCACCATGCAGATACAGTAGATGTAGTCATTGAGTACTCAGTACTTTTGTTAATAGGATTTATTTAATTGCAAGTTTATGTGATTTAATTTTTAATGATGGCTGTGTTCAGCACTCAGCTCTCTCACAGGCCAGAATGAACTGACTCTAGTACATCAGTGCTGGTCTCTGTCATGCCAGGCAAGAGGAGGAGGGTGAGCTCATGAGCCTCATATGTCCAGAGGCTTAGAGCAATCAGAGAGATGCTCAGAGTGTGCAGGAATAGAGCAGCAGCCTAAGCTGGTGAAAATGGGTACTGACTGTCCCCTCTTCCTTGTCTTTTTCTTTGACTATGATGCGCCCTCCTCCAGCCTTTTCTCCTCTCCTCCCCTTGTGGGCATGCATCTGTCCCTAAGGATATGAGTTCTGGATTCTTCCTCCAGGTCCCATTCTAGGTGAGAAAACCAATTATTGTCTTCCTTGCCCAAAAGGTTGTCCATGAGGAGCCTACCTTCATCCTCTTTCTTCATATACACACACTCACACTCACACACACACTCACATACTGACACACATCCAATGCACTCACACATACACATACACACACTCACCACATATACACAATACACTTACATGCACACACTCCACACACACACACCACATGCCACACATACTCACACATTGACACACACACAATACACTCACATACACACACTCACACCACATACACACAATACACTCACAGGCACACACACAGTCTCAGACACTACGCACACACCACACATACTGACACACACACAATACACTCACATACACACACAACACATACACACAATACACTCACATGCACACACACATACTCTCAGACCCTCCACACACACTCACATCCACATACACACCACACATACTGACATATACACACAATACACTCACATACACACTCACACCACATACACACTCACATGCACATATATGCACACATACTCTCAGACACTACACACACATCCACACACTCACACTCTCACATACATCACACACACGCACCACACACATGCACATCACACACACCACATACATACACACACACCACACAGACACACATGCTCACTCACACACTCACACACATACACACACATTTTCCCGCTTCACTGCCCACTCCTCAGTGCTCTGCTGTCCAGTCCCCAGCATTCACCAGACCTTGCCCCTTTCCGTGTGAGCCAGGCTTACCCTCAGGGTTTGATGGGTTTGCAGAAGAGAGCAGGGAATGTGCGTGCCCCTGTCCAGGGTCCCAGCCTCCTGACTGCCGAGATTGACACAGGGATACTTCAGGCCTCCTCAGTGCCCCTCTCTTTCTCTGGTCCCTGTCACATCTCTCCCTCCCTCCTGGGTCCCCTCCCACCCTCCGGATTCCCTCTTACCCTCCATGTCCCCCCTCCCCTGGGCTGGCTCCCCTCCTCTGCTTTCCAGCACACATGGGCGGGGAGGCTCAGAAGTAGTCCTTTGACCTCTCCTCTTGCATGATCTGGCTCCCCGGGGATCTCCTCCAAGCCTAGTGCATCTCTTCCCACCTCCGGAGAAGCCCTGTCTCCAGTGTAGACCTCTTACCTGAGGTCCACACCACCTCAGAGCCATGAGACAAGAACTGTACCTGCTCCTGCCCCTGCCCCTACACCTGCTACCGTTCTGTATGTCCAGCCTGACTATGGTCGCGCCCCTACTCCTTCTCCCCAGTCAGAAGCCTCGCTAATCCTCGGGGTCCCCTTCCTCTCACTCCCCGCCCACGCCCATCCTCTGGCCAATTGGTTATTAAGGCCAGGTGACTTCTCTCCTACCTGCTGTAAGTGGCACTGCCCCTTCGTCTTGACTCAGGCCCTGGCCTCTCACTTGCACAGTTATCACAGCCTTCTCCACCTCCCCCGGCCCCTGGAGGCTTCCACAACACCTTCTACCACAGGTGTTCCCAGGCTCCCAGGGGTTCCTCCCTCAGGCCATCCTGTGCGCTTTCACTAGGTTTTGGTCATCAAAATCCTTCATTGACTCCCTTAGTGCCTGAAAGAGGAAGTTCCCCTTCCTTAGCCTGCACCCAAAGCTGAAAGCCTCCCTGCCCTCAGGCTCCTGTCAGAATCCCAGATGACCTGCCAGGCTTTGTTCCAAGATCAGCTCCTGTGCCTTGTGCTCCACCCATCCTGAGCGCCTGCCCCACACTCCCTTAGGCTCTGATCTTTTGCTTCTGGCTGCGGTTCTGGGCAGGGACAGAGGCTCCCTGGCTCTTGTATGGCCCACAGCTTGCCCCAGGTGGCATCTGCTGAGCGAATGTGTCCCAGTCCAGAAGGGAACCCCCTCCCAGTATGGGGCCAGACGAAGGCCTTGCCTGTCCCTCTGGAGGCAGCTTCCCACTGAAATCTCGCGCGCTGCCTACTGGAGCTGGGAACATGGGACCAGGAGGCTTTGCTGTTCACCCTCTTTGCCTGTGTGGCCAGCTTCGCTAGATCCACCTGTCAATGGGATAAAAGACAGAGATCAACCTGTATGGCCCAAGGCCTTGTTCAGCCCTGAGCTAGGACTCCATGGTTCCTGATGTCTTTGGAATGGCAGGTGTCCTAGGCATGGCCATCAGGCCCTGGGCTGCCTCCCTTGGGGGAGACCTCAGGAGGTGAGGGTGCAGGTCCAGGCCCATCTCCCCAGCTGAAGCACACCTGGCCCCTTTGAAAAGGACAGTGATCTCCCCTGCTCTTCCAAATAAATGCTTCAGCAAACAGGTCTCTAGAAGGTCCTTAAGCAACCCTTCTCTCACAAACTCCAAAACCTAAAACACAATGCAACACCCAGCCTCTCAGCTGGCCTGTCCCCCAGCTGCTGATATGACATCCTCATCTCAGTAAGGGCCCTCCCTCCAACACTGATCTTTCTACCAGGAGCACCCATGTCCCTGGGCAAGTGAGATGTGCACACCCTGAGTGGAGCTCGGCTCACTGGGTCTGTCATCGTGGACCACAGCATGTGGCTAAAAGCGGGGACTGTCACTAACCTGCCTGGGTTTGAAGCCCATCTTTGCTAACTCCCTAGCTGCAGGACCCTGGACGAGTGATTAAATTCCCATCTGTGCAATGAGGATAAGTACAGAGTTATGAAGGAGGATGGTTGAAGTGTTATGTGATGTCACATATGTAAAGCCCTTGAAGCAAAGCTAGGCTCACAGTAAACTCTCAGGATGGGATTTGGGTGGGCAGAGAAGAGAGAGGAGGACATCCTGGAAGGGGGAATGGCCCCAGCAAGGGCACAGAGCCAGGACTATGGGAATGATGGGGGCCAAGTCAGATGCTGGGGACGGTCTTTGCAAGGGGCCTACATGGTGGCAAGGCCTGGCTCCTCTCCCAAGGCTGGTGTTTCTTCCCCAGGCTCAGCCATTGCCTATTCTGCATACACGTTCCCAGACACGCTGGTGTGCACCACCTTCCACAACTACTACGTGGCCATGGCTGTACTGAACACCGTCCTCAGCACAGGCCTCTCCTGCTACTCCAGGTACTGGGTCGCTCTGACCTCAGATGGGAGGGGAGGGAGGGTCTTTCGTGCAGCTCCCTGCACTCTTTGAGGGAGCCGGGGAAGAAGTGGGCTCAGTGGAAAAGATGCTTGGGAACCTAGGACTCTGTTTCAGGTGGACTTCCTATTGCTGGCAAAACCAGCTTCCTGGGCATGCAAGCTCCAGGCCTCCATGCTCAGAGATCCTCATACTTGCTGCTAATACTCTGCTGCTTTTTTTTTTTTTTTTTTTTTTTGAGACAGAGTCTTACTCTGTCACCCAGGCTGAAATGTGATGACACAATCTCGGCCCACTGCAACCTCCGCCTCCTGAGTTCAAGTGATTCTCCTGCCTCAGCCTCCCATGTAGCTGAGATTACAGGCACCCGCCACCATGCCCAGCTAATTTTTGTATTTTTAGTAGAGACAGGGTTTCCCCATGTTGGTCAGGCTGGTCTGGAACTCCTGACCTCAGGTGGTCCACCCACCTTGGCCCTCCAAAGTGTTGGGATTACAGGCGTGAGCCACCATGCCTGACCTGTTTTTTTGTTTTTTTGTGTTTTTTTTGAGACAGGGTCTCTGTCTGCGGCCCAGGCTGGAATGCAGTGGTGGGATCTCAGCTCACTGCAGCCTCGCCCTCCTGGGATCGTCTGCTGCATTCTTAATAATTTGTAATAATTTTTGAACAAGGAGGTCCTGCCCTTTGATTTGGTACCAGGCTTTACAAATGATGCAGCTGTTTCAATTGCTGGACAAGTCGCTTTTCCACCTCAAACTTCAGTTTGCTCATCTATAAAATGAGGCTGTTACAAATACCCCTAAGGCAAATGGAAGAATTACAGGTAAAGTACCCAGGACACTTAGCACAAGCCTGGCACAGAGGAGGTGCCCCACAAATGTGCGGTCACTAATGGTGACTGGGTGTGCCTGCCTCTGGGCATATGTGATGGATGATGGTGTTATTCAAACGCCCTATGCATCCCTCATCACTGTGAGTCAGGCCCAACTCACTGGCTCTAATTCCCACTGTTTTTTTTTCTTTCTTTCTTTCTTTCAAGAAAACTCACTGGGGTGTGAGTGTAGAGAATGTTGTTATGTTGTTATGGGGATAACTACACCTGTTTATTCAGCTCTTTGTAGAAGAGAACTGCCCGAAGTTCCTTTTCCCTAAAATACTCAGGGAATCTCCCAAATGGTTGTGTTGGGGTGACAGCCCTGGCTGAATAGTGCCAAGGCCAGTACTTTTGGGCCGGAGGCCTTTGGTGCTGGTCAGGAAAGGTAGGCTGGCAGGTACATCTGAGTTCTCTGTCCTCCGCAACGGCAACTCCAGCGAGCCAGTGGAATCTCCCGGCCTCCACTCGCCCCCCTCTCCCCAGGAAAAAACAGGGAGGTGAAATATGCCCCATCTGGTAACTTTTCCAGAAAGATTTTGTCTCCAACTTCCTTTGGGTGACACTTGGGATGTGTGGGGCTGGCAAGTTTCACAAGGGAGAGCAGGCAAGTTTCACAAACAGGACAAACCAGTTTTTTTGTTTTTGTTTTTTATTTTTAAATGGAAGGATAGATTCTGAAACAGCATCGGGAATACCTGTTCCAACTCGCTTTCCATTCGCCTGTGCTGAGGCGGGTTGGAAATATGGAGCTGCCTTGCATGGGAGTGAAAGTCTCTTTCTAGGAGTCCCTGCCATGGATGAAGGGAGGTGTAGCACACATAGAAAAGTAATAACGCTGCGGAAACAAGTCCAGCAGAGATGAAGCAAGCCCCGGAGGCCTGGGTGCATAGACTTGTGGACCGGCCATGGTCCAGGAACCTGGACACTCTTGGACCTGGTCCTTGGACCAGTCACTACTCCTGTCTGTTGGCTCTCCTAGGGCTGTGTGACTCTGATGTTTGAAATTTAGGATTAGACAGGGAGAGCACCATAGGTTGAGAGGGCAAAGGAGGAAGAGAAGGCGTCGTGAGTGTGGAAGAAAGTCTCCAGAGTGAGGCTGGGCGTAGTGGCTCACACCTGTAATCCCAGCATTTTGGGAGCCCCAGGTGGGTGGATCACCTGAAGTCAGGTTTCAAGACCAGTCTGGCCAACATGGTGAAAACCTGTCTCTACTAAAAATACAAAGGTTAGCTGGGTGTGGTCATGGGCGCCTGTAATTCTAGCTACTCAAGGGGCTGAGGCGGGAGAATCGCTTGAACCCAGGAGGCAGAAGTTGCAGTGAGCTGAGATCATGCCACTGCACTCCAGCCTGGGCAATGGAGCAAAGAAAAAAAAGAAACTGTCTCCAGAATGGATGATCCAAGATGGTGGATCATCCCCCAGGAGCTCATAATTCAGATTCTTAGAACACTTGCTGGTTTTAATTTTTGTTTTGTTTTGTTTTTAAGGAGAGACAGGGTTTCGCCATGCTGGCCAGGCTGGTCTCGAGCTCCTGACCTCAGGTGATGCACTCTCCTCGGCCTCCCAAAGTGCTAGGATTACAGGTGTGAGCCACCCTGCTCAGCCTAGATTGCTTTCTTCTAGCCAGGAGTCTTCCCTGATGGTTCAGATATAACAGATGGGGTCTTTTGGATGTGGCATGCCTGGTGTCTTTGGAGGAACTTACCCGACAGGGCAGCTTTGCCAGACATCTCCTGGGTGCCTGAGTTTGGGGGCTTCTCCCTTTGCCAATGAAGTGGATTATTTATTAATAGCATCTGTGGCTATTCCATCCATCCACGCATCTACACGCCCACCCACCCATCCAACATTCCTTAAATACCTGCCATACTCCAGGTACCACGTTAGGAGCTGGGGGTGCCAGAAGGATGCCCTTGCCTTCAGAGAGCACCCAGTGCTGTAGGAGAGAGACTGCAGATGCCCCTAGAGGCCCATGAGGCCATCATTTCCTTCAGAGTGTAGCGGGAGGGAGTGTAAACAAATAATGATAAGGCGGAATGACACCTGCTGAGATACACAGGGTTCTGAGAAGTGGCATTAGGACTGGATATTGAAGGAGGTCGAACACTTTAGCTGAAGAGGAGGACAGAGCAACCAGCCAGGACAAGGATGAAGACTACAGAGAGGGTGGGCCAGGGTCGGGAAGCAGCAAGGTGCATCAGAGTTGCCAGAGTCTGCAGGAGTGGATAGAGGAGAGCAGCTGCAGAGGGACTTGGATGGTGGGCTGGGGGCTTGTGGGTCCTATGAGGACTGGTCCTTTGCTCATGAAGGATGAGAGTCTCCTAGGGGGAAAAAAAATCCTATGCACTCAGCTTCTGTGCCCTGAGGGGTTTCCAGGCATGTTAACAGTCACAGAAGTGGGAGCTGAGGGGAGAGGGAGGTGGTGGGCTATGTTGGAAGCAAAAAGGAGGAAGGGGGCACGTGCCACACTTTTGCACCCAAAGGTAGAGTGGGCATTCCAGCTGTGGCCCTTCCAGTGCCCTTTGTACCTCGTCCTCGCTCCACATTCCCCTGTCTGTGGTTTTGCTGCTCTTACAAGCTGTCCTCCACTCTGTTCACTCCCTATCTCTGCCTTTAGTGTCTGGAGAGTGAGAAAGCTGACTCGTGCAGAAGTGATGCTGGCCCTGAGTAACTTCAGGAGAAGTGGGTAGAGAGGAGGGTCTGGGCATCTGGAGGCCTGAATTTCAACCCTGCTCCCCCAGACTTGCTGTGTGGCCTCAGGGCAGTCACTGTCCCCTCTGGGCCTCAGGGTCTGCATCTTCAGTGAGGGCATCTGAAACAACATCCTCTGGGTCTTCTCTGGTTTGGGCATCCTGCAATGCCAATGCCTTAGTGTCTTCTCCAAGCTTCCTCTCCCAGCTGTCTTCCTCCCCCAGGCTCCACCCCTGCCTCTCCCTCCTGCTCTATCCAACTGTAGTTGGGCAGAGCAGGAGAGAACCACCTCCCCCTCCCAGGAGCACAGGGGGAGACCAGGAACCTCAGTATTAGCTTGATAGTTATCTGATGCTTGCCTGAAAATCAGGGTTGAAATGGCATTCGTTCCATTATAAGGCAGACCATTAAGGCCAATCTCAACATAGCTTTGTCATACCCTGAGTGGTTTTTGGTTCTTACTATCATGGACTTTGGTTCAACTGAATATGTTCCAGAAAACTGCCTTCTCATTCTGTAGCATTTGAGAGGGGAAATGAGAGAATGCATGCCTTCTTCATGGTTCTTGGAGCAAGGCGGGGGTGGCCGAGGCCCTGGCCTGCTCATGCCTGCACAGGAAAGGGCTGCCACTCCCTTCACGAATGTCAGTTACACAGCGAGTGCTGTATATCACAAATCATTGTCCATCTCCATCCAATGCGTCCAACTATTGATTGCTTTTTTTTTTTTTTTTTCCGAAGAGCTGCTGAGTGAAAAACCTGCTGGTCAGAGCTGTGAGGGCGAGAGATTAATTTTCACTCATGAGCTCTGCTGTAAGGACAGCTTGGCAGTTGCTGAGGCAGCTCAGAGGAGTAGAGCTGACCTGGAAGGGGTTTGAGGTCAGCGAAGGAGGTAGAAGGCTCAGCAGACATGGTTCTCAGAGGATTGGCCAGGTACGGACATGGGGAAATGTCCACATTCCTGCAGTTCTCCAAGATAAGACAACTCCTACACAAGAAAACAACCATAACCACCGCCCTTATGTACACACACACGTGCACTCGTGCGTGCGTCTCTGCAATAAAATGATTTTTCCGAAGGCCCGCTATTTTCAAGCCCTAGTTTCCGGAATTCCAGTTGCCAGTCCTTTCAGCTGTGTTGTCAGGGTTTAGAACAGACTGTTGAATCAACCCTCTCTTAACGAAGGCTTCTCCCGCAACTCAGTGTGCCTTGCCAACCTCGTTCTGAGCAGAGACCTGACTTCCTGTATAGCAGCCCCTTAGCCCTCTGCTGCGGGACTGCCCTAAGCCCGAGCAGGCTGGGCTGTGGGGCCGCGCGTGGGGCGCCTCTGAGGATGCTGTGGCTGCGGCTCTGCTCTGGCTGTGGCGACATCGCGTGGCCTGATGCGGAACTGCAACTTGGTAGCGGGCGGCCCCTTCTCCCAAGCTACTGGCCCTTCTGCCTTTTTCTCTCTGTTGCTGTCTCTCCTCTATTCTGCTTTTTCTCCTCTTTTCCCTCTAGACTCGGCTTTGCAGCTGGAGAGGCTGGTCCGTTTGCCCCTGGGGAAACACTTTGTCAGGCCGAGCGAAATGTTGTCTCAAGTCACAGAAAATCCATGCTTTGGGGGATGGCCTTCGCCAGCCAGAGCCAGATTTCTTCGAGTGTAAGTGGCCACAGGGGCCCTTTAAGAGCCAGCCTCTCAACCCAGAGAGGGCAGGCCGTGGCAGGGCACAGGGCAGGAGGGGGCGGCCTGCCGCGGCCGGGCAGGGTCTGCTGGAGGACTAAGAAGGCCGGTGAGGCAGGTACCTGGCTCTCGGGATGGCAGGAGTGTATGCCCTCTGCTCCAGGGGCAGAGTGGGCAGGGAAGGGTGAAGGCTGGGCGGAGTCTGAGGCTACCCAGCCTACTGCTTGAGGCAGAGGGGGTGACACTTGGGAACCAGAAAGCCCAGGGTTTATATCCTAGCTCTGCTTCTTATTGACTCATCTGACTTCAGGCAAATCACCCAGAACCTGTTTGTTCCCTCCTGTTCCTATTTTCTGGACCAACATAGATACAAGGTGGGGCGGGGGAGAGAATGGAGCTCCACGATGCATGTTTTTTAAAAGCTGCTATTTAGTCTGTGTGACTGTACCATGCACAGTTCTAAACACCTCACGAGCATCGTTTCATCGAATCCATACAACAAGGCTGTGACGAGGCACAGTCATTGTCCCTGTGTCACCCGTGAGGATCAGGAGGTACACAAAGGTTAGTGACCAGCCGAGGTCACGTGGTTGTGAAGGGCAGAGTCAGGATTTGAACCCAGTGTGTCCCGATCAAGCTCTCCACATGAAATCACAGTGCTGCTGCCTCACCTCTCCTAGAGTTTGGTTCTTTTTTGGGGGGACGATGCATCCTAGTCCCTTCTCATTGAGCTTCTCACCTGGTACGTGCCAGGTGCCATGTATGACTTACAGGCAGGGTCAGCAAAGAAGAAACACCAAAGTGGGCTGGAGTGAAGTTGGAGTTTGTCTTGGGAGGCCATGGGGCTTCTTGGGGCACACAGTGGTGTCCCTTTCCCCTGAAACAGGAATCTCTGGGTGGGCCGTTTGTGCTCGGATGCCCTGAGGACTGAGTGGAGCACACTAGCCTGGACAATGTCCACATCCTTAGACCTGATTCTGTGCTGGGTCCCCGGGATCCAGGCCTGACCAGACCTGGCGCCTGCCTGAGGAGCGTTCCCTAACTGCCCGATGTGGAAGTCCCTGCATACTCCATGCTGAGGGATACAGGCAGCAGCCAGGTTTATGGTCAGGTAGCTTTACTGGCTCATACGAGATGTGAACAGCCTGGCCACGGGAAATGCGTCTGGGCTCAGAGGAAACAGCAGATGGCATTTGAAGGAGAAAGAACAGGCTTGTGGACTGGGCCCGAGGTTCTTGGGAGCAGAGTGAGAGCCACAGCAGGACCCAGACCCCATCGCTCCAGTGTGATGAGGGGCAGAACTGTCAGCAAAGGCTGAAAGGGCCCAAATGCACACATTGCCTTTACAGACTGCATCAGAACGGCCATCCCAAGAGCCTCAGCATGTGGCTCTGCATCCCCTGTGCTGGGTTCCTTACCCTGCAGCCCTGTGGGCCCTGAGGGAGGACACAGCCCTCCACAGTACACCTCAGCATTGATGTGGGGACTGTACCTGTCCCTACTACCTGGCCTTGGTGGCCCAGCCAGGGCCCATGAGCACTTCCTTACCCAGGCCTCAGTTCAGGGCTGTGGTTTTGTGCAGAGATCCTCCTTGCCCATCCCCATGTCCTCCCAGTGTGCAGCCTGCCCTCTGTGCGGCCCAGTTCCCCATACCCTGAGCTGCTGCCCCAGGCTGGGCCCAAGTCAGCTGAGGTCCTGTCATGTTCTGTCTGGGGGGACCTGCCTCTCAACAATCAACATCACTTGTTTTAATGTTGCTGTCAGCTGTCTTGGATTGGAGGTGGCAACGAAGGAGAGAAGGAAAGACTTCATGTTTATTTAGTTTTCCCAAGCCAAGTATCCCTGTGTGTGGTATAAATATTCCAGAAAGCTCTCCAAGGATCAAATGCCTACTTCAACCCAGGCCTCCTGTGTGATAATACCTGGGCTCCAACTAGATGGGTGCATCTCAGCCTTTGCAGAGTGTGCCCCCCAAAAGTCTGTGGCAGTGGATCCCCTGAAGCTCCCTACTCATTCCCTGTCCCGGTAGCAACTAGAGTTTTAAAAGGCTCTTTGGCAGTTATGTAACTTGGCCCTCAAAGGGTTTCTGCCCAGCGCCTCCTTTCTGGCTTAGTCTGGACACCACTGCTTCCCATGGTCTGGAGATGGTGTCTCTGGAGATCTTTTTGCATCTGAAGTTTTGTCACTTCCATTGGGGTGGGAGGAATGGATGAGGCTGGTGGAGAAGCTGCTGGCCACAGGAGCTTGTACAAAAATGCTTGTCCTCTGTCGATGACCAGGCCCTCGGTGTGCATGCATGTGCGTGTGCAATTTACTGAGACTCTTTTCATTCCATTTCCTCCCCACTTTCCTTCCCTCATTTAGGTTTCTTGAAATCCAGAAGCCCAGACTCTGTAAGGTGATTCGTGTGCTCGCCTTTGCTTATCCATACATGTGGGACTCCCTGCCCATCTTCTACAGGGTAAGGACTGGCTGTATCTCCTCTCTGCCTGTTGGCAACACCAGGAAGTCAGTTGTTTTACTGAGCTTCTGGGGGTCACAGCACTGCAATGGGAACTGTAGAACAAAACAGGAGTCAAGACCTAGGTGAAGGGGGCCAGCGCCTCCACACCTGTGGGTATTTCTCGTCAGGTGGGACGAGAGATTGAGAAAAGAAATAAGAAAAATTTTTCTTAGTACAGATCAAAATGGAATTTCTTATGTCTTCCTTTTTCTACATAGACACAGTAACAGTCTGATCTATCTTTCTTTCGCCTGCACCCAGGTGCTGCCTTGGTGGCACTTGAGGAGTGGTTAGGAGATGGCATAAGCACAGAGGCCCTGACTGACAATATGACTGTGGGCTCAGGAATGTCATAGAGCCAGGCAGAGCAGGCAGCCTGGGGCTGAGTGGAGTGAGCAGGAGAGTGAGCTCTGCAGGCAGGTCTCCAATACTTGCTGTCAGTCCCTGGGCCAGTTCTCTATGCCTCAATATCCCTCATCTGTAAGCTGGGCTTGATAACACCTCATGGGCTGTGGGGAGGATTACACGGAGAACATGTAAAGTGCTGACTGTTAGCAAGAGTTCGGGAATGCATTGTTCCATCATCAAGCAGTATACTGTTAATATTGAATGAAAAGGCATGAACGAGGGTCTTAAACAAGCAATGGGAATGAGATGGAGAGCATAAAGGAAGAGGTTATAGTAGGGACAGCAAGTAGGACAAGAAGGGGAAAGTCCATGCACTTTCAAACCATATGGGCTTGAGTTCAAATTCTAGTCCCACTGCTCACTGGCTGTGTGACCTCAGGCAGGGCACACAATTCTCTGAGCCTCAAATTAGTTTCCTCATCTGTACATGAGGGTACCAGCCCTCCTTTGTAGGGGGTAATGAGGATTAATCAAAACAATGGATCTGATAGGCTCTGCAGTGCTTATCCAGTACCTGGTGAGTGAAGTTTCCTCCCAGAGGTGGTGTCCTGTGGGCTTGAAGAATAAAGCCCAGATGGCAGGGCTGAGGGACAAGGGGAGGGGCTGAGCTCCACCCAGCAGCTGGGGCATTGAGCACGTTCTCTGTGCTCTGCCTCTGTGGGTCTGGAGGAGCACCAAAGATGGGGCTGTAGCCCATTCCCCTCACTCCTTCCTCGAGGTCGCAGACCACACACAGGAAACCAAGAGCAGACAGAGCAATTCTGTCCCATGTGCCTCCAAATCAGGCAGTGTGAGTCCTGTGTTGTGACAAGTGTTGCGTGCTTCTGGCACGTGGCTGAGTCAGAGGAGGGCAGAGGGAAGGGGAGGTCCAGTTCTAAGTGCCGATGTTGATGCTGGAATCAGCCTGCCTGGATTCAGATCCTGACTTCACTTCTCACTAAGTGATATGCAAGTCACTCTCTGGCCCACTCTCCTCATCTGCAAAATGGGGAAAATGGAGTCTGCCTTATGATAATTGTGGCTCAGGTGAAATGATGCACGTAAGAGGCCTGGCTTGCTGCCCTCGGTAAGTGGCGGCTGCTATGACTGTTTATAACAATAATACAAAAACTACACTTAGCTCTGAAACAGTATAGTGGCCATGATTGATACTTTTGGATGACTCAGAAGGCCTTCCAGGTATTTCTAGGCCTTAAAGCCTTAATTAGGAGCACCAGTTCAGTGGATGTGCTGATAAAAAGTGAGTTCCAGCGTGAATCCCCTATACAGTTGACCCTCAAACACGGGTTTGAACTTATACATGGGTTTTCTTCCACCTCCGCCACTCAGGAGACAGCAAGACCAACCCCTTTTCTTCTTCCTCCTCCTCAGGATTTTCTCAATAACACTTGCTTTTCTCTAGCTTACTTTACTGTAAGAATACAGTATATAATACATATACAAAATATGTGTTAATTGGCAGTTTGTTACAGGTAAGGTTTCCAGTCAACAGGAGGCTATTAGTAATTAAGTTTGGGGGAGTCAAAGTTGTACATGGACTTTTGACTGCAGGAGGTCAGTGCCCCTAGCCTGTATGTTAAGAGTCAATTGTACTTACATTTTACCCCCAGAAAGAGTACCAATTATCTAGTAGGATTTTTGTCTTTCTTTTCCTTTCCCATTCCTTCCTTCTTTCCTTTTTCTCCCCGCTTCAGTAAGTAAATAACCCAAAAGACTCTCATGAGCATTTGGGGGACTGAAATACAATAGTCTCGAGTCTCAATCGACCACACTCAGGATAGGAGTTCCGCTCACATGGTGCCTGAGTTTCCTCTCCCAGGCCACAACCTGAGGAGGTGAGGGCCTTGGCCTCTGGAGTTTGTGTGTGTGCTGACGTGTGTGGGTGTCAGAGCCCCCAAAGTCCCAGCTGCAGGTGCTGAGAAGGAAGAGGGCCTGCCTCAGGCCTGTCCTCTCAAGACCTGATGTTTCTTTAAACACCTGCAGCTATTCCTGTTCCCAGGGGAGAGTGCACAAAATGAAGCCACCTCCTACCACCAGAAGCACATGATCATGACCCTCCTGGCCTCTTTCTTGTACTCTGCACACCTGCCGGAGCGCCTAGCCCCAGGACGCTTTGACTACATCGGTGAGTGGGCAACAGCCCTGCTGCTCTGCTTATTGCCCACCTGGCTGGGCAGGGTCCTGTCCCTGACTCTAGCGCATGGAGCTGCAAAGGGCAGGGAGGGGCAGGGAGAGCGGCCAAGGTGAGTACCACTGCAAGTTGACAGAGGCCAGGGTGTCTGCAGCAGGTGCACTGTTAGGTAGTATGGGCAGGATGAAGGGCAGGTAGGCCCAGGAGCCTAAAGCATTCTGATGGGGTATGCAGCCAGTGTGTCCTATTGTCATCCAGAACATGGATCTCATTATTAAATGAACATTGGGGCTGGGTGTGGTGGCTCACACATGTAATCCCAGCACTTTGGGAGGCCAAGGTGGGCAGATTACTTGAGCCTGTGCTCAAGACAATCCTGAGCGACACAGCGAAACCCTGTTTCTACAAAAAACACAAAAATTAGCCGGGTGTGGTGGCGTGCGCCTGTGGTCCCAGCTACTCAGGAGGCGTTGGCTTGAGCCTGGAAGGTTGAGGCTGCAGTGAGCCATGATGGTGCACTGCACTCTAGTCTGGGTGAGAGAGATCCTATCTGAAGAAAAAAAAAAAAGTACATTGGGGGCAGCCGAGGACAGGAAGAGGAAAGACAGGATGAAGATGGCTCTGAGGGTACCAGATAACAGGGGGCTGTGCAGGAAAGGGAAAAGGGGAAAGCATCCTTCTTTGTCTTGAGCATGGTGGGCAGGAGGGGGCCAGGAGTTCATGGTAGAACAGTGGTTTCTCAAGGGGTGGTCATCAGCCAGCAGCATCAGCATCATCTGAGAACATGCAGATTCTCAGGCCCTACCACGGACCTCCTGAACCAGAAACTCCAAGAGTGAAACCCAATACTCACACAGAGGCCGAGTCATCCTCCAGATGAACCTGAGCTCACTGAAGCTCCAGAGGATGTGGTGGAGAGAAGGTGTCGGAGTCACGGGGGTTTCCACCTGCTGGCAGAGTTCTTTCCCCGCTCTGTCTAGGGAAGGAGGGACGGGGCCCTGCAGAATGTGCGTCCTCTGCTCTGGCTCTGGGACTGGCTAGGAGGAGGCATCCTTGCATCACTTCTGGTGAGGATGACAAGACTTTGGGGTGAGAGTTCCTTAGATGAGTACCTGGGAATCAAAGGACCAGTCATTGTCCCCACCAGGGTGGGAAGCTTGCTTCTCTCCAAGCCCATTTTGTTCCTGATTTTCCATCTCCTCCCACTAAGAGATGTGGCCAGATGCAGTTTGTTTGATCTGATTAAAGTTTTTATCTCTTTTCCCACTTTTGTTGTGTCAGAAGGGGTTGTAACTAGCAAAATGCTTAGAGAACAGATTTCCAAAAAGGAGGAAAAGGAGAGGCCAGGGAATCGGAGTGACCAGCATCCTGACTGCCATGTCCACCTCCCCAGCCCCCTTGATGAAGTAGAGGTGTCTGTGTAGCAAGTTTTGGGGTTGCAGGAAAAATAGCCCTGGGCCTTCTTTTGCTACCACTCAGGTTTCTTAATAACATTTTATTTATTCAACTCTGTCCCATCTTCTTGGGCCTAGGGATACAGAACTGAAAAACACCCCTCTGGGGGACATTTCCTAGACAATAGTTCATGACAGATCATTAACAAGATTTGGGACATTCTCAGTCCTTAACTAACAGAGTCTGCTGGAGGTGGGAATCCCTCTCTGGCCATGAGCCCCAGGTTTCCTGGGAAGTGCTGGCCTGGCACGGTTTGGCCCAGAGGAAGCTCCTCCCTATTCCTGTTAGGCAGGATTGTTGAAATCACTCTTCCTGCTGCAGCCACATTTCAGATACATCCAATGCTGATGGCTCTTTCTGTCTTTTATCTCATGCCCCAGTGGAGACAGGTTTGAGCCTCAGCTGGAGAAGGTGGCTAGTTACCGCTCTGCTTTGCCCTGTGTCCTGAGAGCACAGCTCTCTGCTGGAGATGAAATCACTTTGCTGCATCACATACACATTTGGAAATCATACACAGCCCATTAGTATAGCTTGAGTAAGGCAGGCATGGCAGCTCCAGGCACACCTTCTTCCTGGAGACAGATACTGGGGGCCTCACAGCTCCCTGCTGTAGGAAACTTGTCAGACATCCACTTGAGAATCCTCAACCCTTCTACATTCTTATTCCTAACTCTGCTCCTGCTCAATAGTAGAGGTGGCCAGGCTGGATCAAGTCCTAGGACACATTTATTGCGTATTTCTTCTGAGATAGGTCCTGAGGGTGCAACACTAAATTTTCAATTTTTCTAGAGATAGGATCTCACTGTGTTGCCCAGGCTGGTCTCAAAACTCCTGGGTTCAAGCAATCCTCCTGCCTTGGCCTCCCAAAGTTTTGGGATTATAGGTGTGAGCCACCATGCCCAGCCTTTTTATTTTATTTTTTTTAAACCAAAAGAGAATCCTTATTTAACTTTTATGTTGTATTAGTTTGCTAGGGCTGCCATAACAAAGTATCACAGACTGTTGTGGCCTAAACAACTGAAATTTATTTTCTCACAATTCTGGAGGCTGGAAATCTGAGATCAAAGTGTTGGCAGAGTTGGTTTCTCCAGAGGCCTCCTCTTTGGCTTGTTGATGGCCGTTCTTTCCATCTGTCTTTACATGATCTTTTTCTCTGTATACATGCATGTCTGTGTCCTAACCTTTTTTTTTTTTTTTTTTTTTTTTGAGAGAGAGGTCTCTGTCTGTCACCCAGGCTAGCGTGCAGTGGTGCAATCTCGGCTCCCTGCAAGCTCTGCCTCCCGGGTTCATACCATTCTCCTGCCTCAGCCTCCTGAGTAGCTGGGATTACAGGTGCCCGCCACCACGCCCTGCTAATTTTTGTATTTTTAGTAGAGATGGGGTTTCATTATGTTAGCCAGAATGGTCTTGATCTCCTGACCTCGTGATCTGCCCGCCTCAGCCTCCCAGAGTGCTGGGATTACAGGCATGAGCCACCGTGCCTGGCCTAACCTCCTTTTCTTATAAGGACACCAGTCACAGTGGATTAGGCCCATCATAGAGACTTCATTTTTACCTAATTATTTCTCAAAAGATCCTATCTGCAAATATGGTCTCATTCTGGGGGTTAAGACTTCAGCACATGTATTTTTCAGGGACATCATTCAGCCCATGGCACATGTGATCTCCTCCTTACTCCTGGGGTCTGAGGGTTGTCCCCCAAAGCTGCCCCTGACCCTAGGCATTGGACTTGTTTCCTCGCCAACCACCAACCACCTAGCATGTCCCTGTCCCTGTCACTCCCACTACCCTCTACTCTGCTCCCAGGCTCTGTGATGAGCACCATGTAAGATGGGTCCAGCATGGCATTGGCGAGGAAGAATCCTAGTCATATCTGTGACTAACTGGCAGTAGGGAGAGGTCCACTTGGTTAGTGGCCAACAGAAAATTCAGCCAGCTTCTCCCTGAGCATTGAATGAAACTCTGAGCTGATCATCTCTGGCTCTCCAGAGATGACCTTTGGTGCCTAATTTTTTCATCTGAAAAATGAGACTGGTGGATAGTTGTTTTAAAAAAGAATTTGGATTTGGTTTTCTCTGATAGACCTTTTATTTTTCCCATATTGCTTCTTAAAAATAAATTTATTAAGGTGTATATCACATATTCAATAATTCCCCAATGTCAAGTATACAATTTAATGATATTTTCAGTAAATTCACCATACATCAGTTTTAGAACATTTTCATCCCCTCCATCAGACCCATGCACTGTTAATCCCTATTCTCACCCCCTGTTGAAGCAGCCACTAATCTACTCTCTGTCTTTATGGATTTGCATATTCTGGAGATTTCATATAATATGTGGTCTCCTGTCTGGTTTCTTTCACTTAGCATCATTTTTAGCATACATGCCATAGCATGTATCAGTATTCATTCCTTTTCTTTTTTTTTTTTTTTTTTTTTTTTTTTTTTGAGACGGAGTCTCGCTCTGTCGCCCAGGCTGGAGTGCAGTGGCCGGATCTCAGCTCACTGCAAGCTCCGCCTCCCGGGTTCACGCCATTCTCCTGCCTCAGCCTCCCGAGTAGCTGGGACTACAGGCGCCCGCCACCTCGCCCGGCTAGTTTTTTGTATTTTTTTAGTAGAGACGGGGTTTCACTGGGTTAGCCAGGATGGTCTCGATCTCCTGACCTCGTGATCCGCCCGTCTCGGCCTCTCAAAGTGCTGGGATTACAGGCTTGAGCCACCGCGCCCAGCCAGTACTCATTCCTTTTCATTGCTGATCTTGACGGCCTTTTGTGTTTGCCATAGGTCACAGTCACCAGCTGTTTCACGTGTGTGTGATCCTGGCCACGCATATGCAGATGGAAGCCATACTTCTGGACAAGACTCTGAGGAAGGAATGGCTCCTAGCCACCTCCAAGCCCTTCTCTTTCTCTCAGATAGCCGGAGCCATACTTCTGTGCATCATCTTCAGCCTCAGCAACATAATTTATTTCTCAGCTGCTCTGTATCGGATTCCCAAGCCAGAATTACACAAAAAAGAAACATGACTCAGACCATAAGCTTTTCATGCCAAATGTCAACATAAAGCTGCAACACCAAGCTGGAGGCGGTTACAACTTACCATGGCCTAAAATATTCATAATGGTTGGTGTCTTTTGAATGAATTCATGTCAAAAAGGTATTCAGCTGGTGAAATTTCTCCAAATGTACACTGGTTCTGTGTGTGTGATTTTAAAAGGAGAACATGGTTCAAGCAAGTCCTTGTTAAGGCAAACTACTGATATTTCATTAATTTTAAATTTACTTAAAATGGGGTTTTTTATTCTATTTAAACAATTGGATTAAGCATATTACCCTGGAGCTTTGTAATATTTTTAAAAAAATGAATCTTGCTTCATTTGATGAATTTCATGTCACAAAGCTTCTCTCAAGAGCTCTCGTAGTGGCCTGTTGACTTCTTCAGGAGAATGAGTCAAGGTCAGTCACTGGGAGGACCTGTGAAAGGAAGTTGGTCACTGAGCGCCTTGGGGACTGGGAAAACATTCCAGAATGAAGAGAGCTGTTTGGGGAGAGATCTTCTTCCCTTCTCCACCTAGTGAAGGGAGAACAAAAGGGGAGTCCTCTCTTCCCACAAATCCATTCTGCCTTCAAAGTGCAAGTTCTCATGTCACTATGGATTTGGAATTCGTCAGTTTTTTTCTTAAAAATCCACAGCAGGGTGTCATGTGTTCTGTTATGCTGTTTTCTGGTTGCCAGTTTGATCTGCAAAGTATTATTCGGTGCAGGTAAAATGTGTTAAACTCTAAGAATTGGCTGAGTTAATCCCAATTGGTTGTGCTCATCTGCCACCTTTTAAACCAAAGGAAATTACTATATTTGGGGATGTCATACATTTGATATTGCTTCAAGATTTCAAATATGCTGCAAAATTCAGTATCCATATGCATAAGATGTTAATGACCTTGCCAGTGGCATGGTCACATATAATGTTCTCAAGCTTTACTGTGAATCAGAAACATCTAGTAAGCTTGTGACAAATGCAGACTCCTGGGGAAAACCAGGGGGTTCTGCTTCACTAGGTTAAATGTAGGTTTTGTAGAGGAGATCTGCACTGGAGCAAGTCTCCCAGATGGTTCTAATACAGGAGGGCCAGAGGCCAAACTTGAAGAACTGCTGGTGTTACACATTCCAGAAGGCATTGGACCTATCACCTTCGCTTCACCTGATCTCAAGTTTTAGCAACTCACCAACTAAGGCGTACCCCCCCATTTTATGTTCCAGAGTTTTCTGCTCTGAATAGTTCTAAAACACTGAGCATTTTCTCATTTGTTGTATTACTGATTAAAGTTCAGTATTTCATGGTGTTTTCAGGGAACACAGAAATGCGGATGCAAAACACTTTTGACAGAGGCCCATCAAACCCTGATCTGCACTTGTTAATGACTTAGGGGGCCTTCCTCACAATGCAAGATCCTCTTTGCTGACTCAGGAATACCCCACATCTTAGACTACTGCCTCTACCATTAACTAGCCCAGACATTTGAATGCCCTTGTAAATAGCTCACTGTCTAATCCTCTAAGGACAAGTAACAATTTATATTGGATGAGAGTGGTCAAGAAATATGATTTCATTAGTTTTATTATCTGTTTACTTCCTCTGGGGAAGGCAGATGATAAAACTGTATGGGCTGGTAAATTTTTGGTACATTAATTGCAAGCTGCATGACAAAATTTGTTTTTTTGGCAACAATCTGACATTATTAGTGGAATTCCATACCAACAGGGCCGTGGGCTTCCATTTCATCTTACTGTAACTTCAATTTTATGGCAACAAAAGGTACAAAGTTTAAATACCCCTTTCTAGTAATGCCAAAGACATACATTGTTTTAAATTCTCTACTTTATAGATAACAAAATAATGTTTAGCTCAGTAAGAAATGAAGTAATGAGTGATCAATTTGAAGGATTTTTAGATTATTTAATCTTTGCTTATGTTGCTTTTTCACATGATTAATGATGAAAATGAAATGTTAAATCAACAAAATAACATCCAGTGTTTCATAACATTTTTAGTAAGTTTGGTAAACTTTAGTCCCATTATATACTTTTGGGGACAGTGTTATAAATCAGAATTTTACAACAGTTTGCAGCACACTGATTTGAAAGTTTCCACTGCAAAATGAGAAAGGGTTCAAAAATATTAATTATTATTAAGTATTAAGTGATAAGCATTAGATGTCTAATGTGAGTATAATTTCATCCAAGCCATTTCAGAAAGTCTAAAAGGTTGGCAGGGGTCAGCTGAAGACCTCACTGGAATGGGTCTCAATTTTTAAAAAGTATCTCACTACACTTAAGAGATGTGACACATTCCCATTGGTAACAATTGCTCACCATGGCATTGTCTCAAAAAAGGCTATGGTGGTGAGGGTGGCACATTCCTAATGGAATGTACCTCTCCTCGCTCCCCTTGCTTAAGAAGCGCTACTCTAAAATTTACCAGACCTTACAACTGTGATAAAACTTGAATATGTAGGAATAAGGCCATTCAGTTAACTTTACCTCCCTTTACCCATTGAAGGGGTTCCATTGCTTAGTTTTTAGAAAATAATTCTCATCTTTTTTCTAAAGAAATGAATTTTTGGCTGGTCTGAAGGTAGTGAGTTAGCTCAATTGATTGGTCACAGTCAGTTATAGGTCAACCTCCTTGTTCTACTCTTCCCCTCTTCTCACTACTGCACTTCACTAGTCTTAAAATAAAGAACGAACGAATGAATGAATTAATCTGTAGCTGGATGCAGCGGCTCATGCCTGTAATCCCAGCACTTTGGGAGGCTGAAGTTGGAGGACTGCTAGAGCCTAGGGGTTTGGGACCAGCCTGGACAATAGAGCCAGACACTGTCTCTATTAAAAAATTTTAAAACTAGCTGGTTGTGGTGGTGCATACTTGTGGTCCCAGCTACTGTGGAGGGTGATGTCGGAGGATTGCTTGAACCCAGGAGTTGGATGCTGCAGTGATCTATGATTGCACCATTGCACTCCAGACTGGGCAACAGGGTGAGACCCTGCCTCAAAAAAACAAAAAAAGAATTTGCAATTGTTGGTAGGATGTTGTGGGAAATTTAGAGGCCTTCTGAGTATAAAGTGGTTTAAATATTTGGTCTGCTGAAGTCTTTCTGGAAGTGTTGTACAACACTTCAGAACATATTATTTGAATGTCAGCCTCTGATTTTCTAGTCAACAATCCATTAAGGCAAAGACCTGTTTTCAAACTCAGATGTTCTCCAACTTACACTAATGTCTTGTTTCTTGAACTATGTGAGAGAAAAAAATAAACAGAATTTATTTATTATCATAAAGTCATCCTGTTTGCCACTTAATTTGGTTATGTTTTATCTACCACACTGCAAGCGTGTTCATTCACCATGAGAAACAGATCCCTGTACACATGTATATCAGTAAATCATCAATGAATAGTTAGTGCTTAGGATGTATAGAATGGCCACTGTCCTAGGAATTGGGGATACGCAAATGAAAAAAACCTATAATGTCCCTCCCCGAAGAGGCTAGTGTTCTGGTTGGGCAGGCAGACAAGATATATAGATGAATCCAGATAATAAGTGCTGTAAAGAAATTAAGCCTAGTAGGGCATGTGAATTGATGGTCACTCTGATAAGCTGACATTTGAAGAAGACTTGATGGGCATAAAGGAGCCAGTCTTGTCAGCTTGTCGGGGGAAGGCACTGCAGGTTGAGCTAAGTAGAGGGGTCCCAAGGCTGGCAGGTACTTGTTCTACTGGAAGGATGTTAACTCCAGAAAATATCTGGATGACTTGACTTTTGAAGAATTCTGAGATTTGCCTGATTTTTTTTCCCTTGAGAAATTGCCTATAGGGCTTTCCTATGTCTCTTGGTACTTGCATGGAATGTGTCAACTCGTAAGAAATGAACTTCAGACAGTTGCCACGCTCATTCTCTTAATGCTAAGCAACAGATTTCTGAAACAGGCTGAACTTTTTTTGCCTCCTCCAGAACACAGAAGGAAAGGCCTTCTAAATAGTCACAGTTACCTGGGGTTTTTCCCCCATTCTGTGTATGTTATTTATTTGAAATATAGTTCAAGTCATTTGTTTCTTTTTGTCTAAATATTACAGTCCCCCAACCCCCCAACACACACACACACACACACACACACACACACACGTTGATTTTATTAATTTGTGTTTTGTGTATGTAAACATTAACATCTAACCATCCATGTTACAAATGGCCTGGTGAGAGAGATTCATGGCCTGGGAACCTGAGACAATGTTTCCAAGGCCACTGAGTGACCAGCATGCCCTGGGAGGGAACAGTGTGCGCAGCATGTCCAAGCTCCTGAGGCAGTGCTGTCTCCATTTTACTGCCTCCCCTCAAACACTCTGGGCTTCAGCAGTTTCTGGTCATTGGTGTTTACTGGGTTCCCACAGCTGGACTTGCTTATCTGGGTGTTTGGATTAACACATGGTTTCAAATTTGTGTAGTGTCAGCCCCTCTTCAATGATTTGGATAAGACTCTCCTGGTCCAATTTAATAGTTTCTAATAAAGTTAAACTTACCATAAGACCCACAATCCCACCTAAGACAAATACAAACACACCTACATAAAGACTTTTACACAAATAATTATACCAGTTTCATAATCTCCAGAAAGTAGAAACAGTCTAAATGTCCAACTGGTGAATGAATAAATTGTCCTGCATTCACACAGTGGAAAAGACTCAGCAACAAAAAGGGAACAAATTACTGGTACATGCAACATGTTGTTGAATATCAAAGCATTATGCTGAGTGAAAGAAAAGACATGCTGGAAAAGGCAAAAGTATAGGGAAGAAAATCAGAAAAGTGGCTGCCAAGGCCTAGGAGTAGGGGCAGCACAGGGAATTTTCCACTGTGATGGAAATACACATTTGATGTGGTTACAGCATACTATATATTTGTCAAATACATAGAACAACACAACTAAAAAGGGTCTGTTTTACTGTATGTAAATTATACCTAAAATACTTGACTTTAGAAAGAAAAAAGCCCCTCAGTTCTCCTCTCCCCACCCTCCTACCCTCACTCCTGCTCTGGATCTCTAATTCTATGGTAAAATGCAAATCTTTTAATGGCTACAGGGAGCCCTCTGCTATTTTTGAATAGAGAAATGATGTAATTATTTGGTAGTTTTAAGGAAATTAATAAGCCAGAGAGCTTTAATACAGAAGTGAGGAAGAAGAAACTGACCTGAAGAGAAGCTGGAGGTGGTGCGGTGTAACTGGGTCCTCAACTGGAGTGTTCTTTGAAGGGATGATTCATTCATCCCCTTCAAGCCATGTATGGGGCACCTGCACTGCGAGGCACTGGGCATGCAACAATGCCATCTAGTGAGGCTGTGGGGATAAGCCAGTAGAGGAGACAGGAATGAACAGTGACTGCCAATTGGAATGTGAGTGCTGAAACAAGTCAACAAGTGCAGTGAGTGGGAAAGGGCAGTTTTGGGGGCATGGGGGCTGTACCACAGGACCCAGTATCCACAGCAGGGTAGCTGGCAGATCTGCAGAGAACTGAAGGCAAGGCATTGTCAGAGGAAAGGAGGGAGAAGAGCGTGTTAGCACAGAGAATGGCATGTGAGCCCAGCGTGTTCAGGGCACTGCAATTCAACATGACTGGAAGGGACGGGGCAGTGATGGGTGATGGGCCCCAGAGGAAGCGCCTCAGGGCCCTGTGGTGGGTCTCCAACAATGGGGAAGCACTGCAGAGTTTCATACAGGTATGTGACATAATCAGATCCGTGATTTAGAGGTGAGCAAAATGGAAACTGGATTGGAAGGTGGCAGCAGAGAGGCCTGTTAGGACACTGCTGTCTTCATTAGACAAGAGATGATGGTGGCCAAGGAGATGGAGAAAAGTGGAGCGGTTTGGAGGTCTGGCTACTTAGTATGTAGAACTGTTAAGATTTAGTGATTGAATATTGAGACAGAAGAAGACAGAAAAGCCAAAAATGGTGCCTTAGACTCTGGCTTGGCAGATGCCATCCACTGAGAGGGAGCAAGTTTGGGAGAAGAGATTAGAATGTGTTAGGATGTGAGATGAGATTAGAATGTGAGATGCTTGTGGGATATCAAAGTGGAGAATCCAGAAGACAGTTGGATATATGGCTCTGGAGCTCAGAAGAGCAAACATGAATGGTATGTGAAGCCATATGAGTGCTTGAGAGTGCCTAGGGAGAAGGTACACCTAGTGACCAGCTCTAAACCCTGAACCACAACATTTAAGGGAGAAAAAAAGAACTCACACAGGAGACTGAGAAAGAAGGGCTAGACAGCTAGGAGAAAAAATAAAGGCATGATAAGAAAGGAATGGGCAACAATTTTTAGTGTTGTTAAGAAGTCAAGACAGACAATGGTCAATTAGATTTAGCATCGAGGAAGTGGTAATTTTGGTAACAAAAGGTCCAATGGAGAGTCTGAGGTAGAAGCTAAACTGAAGAGCAACTAGGAGATAAGTAGTCAGCAACCAAGCCCAATTCCGAAATGATAAACATTCCAAACTCTAGGCCAGGCGCGGTGGCTCAGGCCTGTAATCCCAGCACTTTGGGAGGCCGAGGCAGGTGGATCACTTCAGGTCACGAGTTCGAGACCAGCCTGGCCAGCATGGTGAAACCCCATCTCTACTAAAAACACAAAAAAATTAGCCGGGCATGGTGGCACACGCCTGTAGTCCCAGCTACTCGGGAGGCCGAGGCAGGAGAATCGCTTGAACCCCAGAGGCGGAAGTTGCAGTGAGCTGAGATCTCACCACTGCACTCCAGGCTGGGTGACAGAGACTCCGTCTCAAAAAACAAAACAAAACAAACAAACAAAATAACACTCCAGGCTGGGTGACAGAGACTCCGTCTCAAAAAACAAAACAAAACAAACAAAATAAACTCTAGCTTGACAACAAAATCCTAATGATTCAAAGACTTCCACATAAGAAGCAAAGCAATAAAAGCACTAGGAAACAAAAAATGGGAAATAAAATAGAAAACTCAGAATGGATGTATTTTTCTAGTATGACACAAAACAGAAGCCATAAAAGACGGACAAATCTGTCTACCTGAAATTTTTTCTAAGCTGTCACAAAACATATACAAATAAAAATAACCTAAATGTGAACAATAAAAATATTTAAACTCGTATTTTGGATGAGGACCAATTTTTTTTTAATATAAGAACTTTCACAACTCATTAAGAAAAACTAACAACCGATAGAACAAAGAGGCAAAGAATATGAACACAGTTCATAGAGAAGGAATCAAAAGGGCTCTTAAATATATGAACAGACAACATCATTTATCTGAAAATAAATGAAAAATTTAACTACATGTTTTTTCTCACCAGTTGATAACAGATACCAATAGATTGATATCTACTAAAAAGTTTGATAACACTTTGAGAATTGTGGAGAAATAGGCACTCTCATACAGGCTGGTGGGAGTGTACATTTGGACAGCTTATGGAGAACAATTTGCAATATCTGTGAAATGTTACACATGTGTATACTTTGACTCAGCAATTCTGTTTCTAGAAATGTGTCCTACATATTTACCTGCATTGTATAAATTTCCAAGTTTATTCACTATAGCTGTATCTGTAATAGCAAAAATTGGAACCATCCTAATGTGCAATGTAGGGGTGGAAAAGGTGTGATACTTTTCTTTACCCATCTTAAGGGTCACAGCTGACATTACCATAACAAAAGACAGGTTAACAAGATAAATGGATAACTAATTTATTGAATCACAGTTTTATGTGGTGTAAGTGCCTTCAGAAATGAAGACCCAAAGACCCAGGGAAAGCTGTCCATTTTTATGCTTACATGAGATGAAGAAAGGACAGCTGTGTAGAAATGTGATTGGACAAAAGGAGTATGATCTAATGGTAACAGACTGAAGGAGGAACCCAGCAAGTCCTGTCTGTTCAGATTCTTGTTGGCCTCTCTGTGTAGCTTTCCTTCTTGAATGTAGGGCAAGACCCTTTTGGAACCAGGGTCTTATGACAAGGTACATCAAAGAATTTCTTTATGGCCAGCTCTTACACAAAAAGGTGGGGGAAGTCTAGATTAATTTTTCTAGGTTTTTCTAGAATAATGTTTCTGGCTTGCTTGGGTGAAGAGGGGTTCTAGTTTCCATGACCCGCCTTGGGGAACAGAAATTCTGATTTCTATTATTTGCTTTAGGAGACACGGAGGGGTGGGAGACAAGAAGGCAGGAGAAAGTCAGAGAGAGACTTTGCTTTTAAGGCTTCTCTGAGGCACTTTCAATCTTCTTTAGTTCAAAGCACTCAGTGTGCCAAAGAGCCATACTTTGGGGTGTTGCTTCCTGAGCACCAACGATATGGGCCAAGGATATTAAATTGTGACTATCCTTACCAGTGCTGTGGTCCTTTAGGAAGTTGATAAGGGGCTAGAATTCCATGAGAGCCCAGGTGTAGATGTGTATTTGATAGTCATCAGCTTAGGGTCAAAGACTGAAGTGATACAGAATCAGTTCATCTAAGGCAAGAGAGTAGGTTCTAAAGGGCAACCCTTCAAGGGTAAGGACCAAATTTTATTCATCTCTGTAAGGCCAGGATCAAACACAATCAAGATTTGATAAAATAGGCCGGGCGCGGTGGCTCACGCCTGTAATCCCAGCACTTTGGGAGGCCAAGGTAGGCGGATCACCTGAAGTCAGGAGTTCCAGACCCTCATCTCTATTAAAAATACAAAAATTAGCTGGGCGTGGTGGTGCGCGCCTGTAATCCCAGCTACTTGGGAGGCTGAGGCAGGAGAAATGCTTGAACCTGGGAGGCGAAGGTTGCTGAGGTGAGCTGAAGACTGCAGTCCAGCCTGGGCGACAGGGCAACTCCATCTCAAAAAATAAAAAAGGAAAAAAAAAGATTTGATAAAATAATGTACATATAGGACAGAGCTGGAGGGAAACCCAGGAAAGTTGAATCAGAGAGAGAAAAGAAGCCAAGATAATGTGGTGACTTGGAAGGCAGAGAGAGGGAGCCTGAGACTTGGAGCAGGGCACAGCACAGGAATACAACACTTTTCACCAGAACGACATTCCGACCTCTGAATCAACCCTGGAAAGGCCCCTCCATTGAACTTCTTGTGATGGAGGAAAAGAAACCCTCAATTTCCTCATCGCAAGGAGCAAGAGTTTAAATACCATACCTCAAGATCTCCCTCCAGCCCTGACACACAACTCCGCAGCCCTTTCAGCGTCGGTCGCCTAGGAGACAAACGCCACTTCCGGTAGCGCAGTCACTTCCGCGGAGGTCCTGCCGCTCCCTGCGGACGGGCGCTGATTGGCCCGTTTGAAATGCGCCAGGCGGGAGCTCACCTGGGCTCTTAGCGTCGCAGCCGGCTTCTCCGAGCACCGCACTTTAGCCGCGGAGTCCCAGTTCCTGCTGCCGGTCCTAACGTCCGGCAGTCTTCGCCAGCCAGCCGTTCCGCGCGCGCGTTTGGGCAGCGTGGAGCCTGTTGCCATGAAGTCAGCGTGAGTACCAGGCCACCGAGCAGGGAGGGAGGGAGGGCGGACGGGGGCCGGGGCCGCGGGGCTTGGGCAGGCGTCTCCACGCAGGCCGCGGCCGGATGCGGGCAGCGCGGACGGCGTCCCGCTCGGTGCTGCTGCGGCCGCGACCCCAAAGTGGGAACCTTCACGTGTGGCCGCTCCGCGGGAGCCTGGGCGCGGAGCCCCCTGCCGCGTCGCCCCCAGCCGCCCCGACTGGGCCTCCAGAGGCCAGGAAGCGTCGGCTTGAAGCCGGGGGTGTTTTATGCGGCACCCGGTTCCCGATAGCGGGGCTATCCTCCTCGGGTCCCCGGTACAGCCTTCCCCTTCTCAAGTTCCCCTTCTCCCTCGCTGGCTGCCGCCGCCGCCTCCAGAGCGCAGTTGGCCGACTGAGTGCGGATCGGGGGTGGTCTCGCGTGTGGAGCCGAGCGAGTGTGCTGGGCAATGGTTAGGTGGGCTCCGTTTCTGGAGAGCCCTGGCACCGGTGATCGCCGCGAGCTTTTTTTTAGCCCAGCACCCTGTCCTTGAGGCCAAGCCCATCCGCTTAACACAGGCCAGTTACTTCTGTTGTATTTTGTGGCCTCAGAGAACCCCCGCCCACATTCCAAAGCCAATATTTTCGGCGCAGCATCGTTCCTGGGTAAAGAAGTATTTGTCGTGCAAAGGAGAGGATTGGCTTTATTACCATTTAGGGAGTTGTTTGCAAAAGGCCGCTTGTTTATTAAGAGGCCGAAGTCAAAATCTTTAGATGAAAAAAATTTATATATAAGAAGTATACGTTGAGTTTAAGTTAAGCCCACCACAATGTGTTTGCACTGAACAACACGAATCTGCTTGTGTTTCATCTGAGAATATGTTTTGAAAAATATTTTTAAATTACAGTCAAAGCCAATAGTCTCACTTAATTTTAATATGTTAAATGTATATCTAGCCTATAGGTAAATGTGAAGGGAAAAAGATGAGATGCTAGAGAAACGGTGAAATCAATCAAAATAACTTTTTGATTGCCCCTACTTAAGAAACCAAGAAATTGGCAGTTTGGGACCAGATTTTTTTGGAGACAAAGAGTAATCGTTTTGAGCATTCAATGACTGGTTGTTCCTTGAAAGTACAGGCATAAATCTTGTCGAAAGAATGGATTCCTTCGTGTGCATTTTTATAGTGTATTGAAGTTAATCGGTTGTCAGTCTGTAAAGTGTGGGCAGTTATTTGTAGATTTTTCAAATTTGTAGTGCCTCTGTTAAATTGTTGCTCAAGAAAATATGCAAGCTATTTTAAGTATAGAACTAGTCAGAGAATAAGTAGGTACATTTGGTACCAAAAATGTGTTCTAAAGCAAATTTTAATTACTTTTGGATTACGCATGCCATAAACACTCTGCTACTATGATTATTCATGTTATTTGGGATGCAGTGTTTTGGAACTGCTAAGGGATAATTTACAGATAACCTAGAAAGATTGTGTAAGTTTTAGGTGAGGCTTTTGTATTAGTGTTGAACTGAAAAAAAAGTTACTGTTATTTTTTGAATCTATGACCAGGAGAGCTAAGACACCCCGGAAGCCTATCGTGAAAAAAGGGTCCCAAACGAACCTTAAAGACCCAGTTGGGGTAAGGTCTCCCTGTGAATTTATGTGTGTGTGTTTAAGAAACTTATCTCTTCAATCCTTTCTGTCTTATGTGTGTGCTTGGAAGGGAAGGAAGAAGACGTGGAAATATAATCAAAGAACAATTAGTTAAATGGATGTACTAAATTCTGTAAAACTAGTTCTAGCTGTGAAATTTTCTCTGTAAGATTAATTAGTCCAGTAAAATGAAGTCTTTGGTTGTCAACTGCATACCTTCTGTAATTATAATTTGGCAAGTTAGATAATTAAAAATCTCCAACTGGGTTCATATTCATCCCAGAGAATATGAAGTGAGTTCATATGAACCCAGTTCATGCCGTACAGTAACTGACGGCATGAAGGAGAGTTCCAAACTTCTTGGGACCGAGTTTAATTCAGTCTAATATCTACTCCTGATTCAAGTACTTCACTAGTTTCTGGCTTGGGAACTTGCTTTTAAAAGCAAATGTTAAATTATGAAAGAAAAATGAAGCAGGCAAAAGGAATAAGAATTTTGAAACAAAACAGCAAATGGCAAACAAAAAGTGTTCTTTGCTCTGAGGTATTTGAAATCTACCCCTCGCTGCCACTGGAGTGGGTCGCTGGCTCTGACTTAGGGGAACCAGGTGCTTTGCACACACCTGAATGAGTTTTCCTCAAGCCCCCTCCCCTGCTTTCAAAAATGTCTCTGTAGGCCGGGTGTGGTGGCTCACGCCTGTAATCCCAGCACTTTGGGAGGCTGAGGCGGGTGGATCACCTGAGGTCAGGAGTTCGAGACCAGCCTGGCCAGCATGGTGAAACCCCATCTCTACTAAAAACACAAAAAAATTAGCCGGGCATGGTGGCACACGCCTATAGCCAGCTACTCGGGAGGCCAAGGCAGGAGAATCACTTGAACCCAAGAGGTTGCATCGAGCCAAGATCACACCATTGCACTGCAGCCTGGGTGATGAAACTCTGTCTCTAAATAAATAAATAAATAAATAAATAAATAAAAATGTCTTTGTATATTAAATGTCGGGTTAAGCTGACAAGTTTTTAAATTGACATCGATTTCCAAGAAATTCTAACAGTTTTAAAAATCTCACTGTGTGACATGTTGACTTTTAGAGATATTAGTATAACTATTATTTGTGTACAATATAGTAGTAAATACACTGCAATTTGATTTTTATTATCAAAATTTATTTTAATTTTGTGTGTATTTAAAGTCTTCTCGTATCTAATATATGTTTGTATTTGTCAATCTCAAGTAGCAGATTTTAATTTTCATAGCTCTTGGAGATACAGAGCTCTAAAATTGAGAGACCACAAATGTTTGTTGAATGAATGAAGGAATGAATGAGAAGCTTAAGTGAAAAGTCAGGCAAAAGATCAAACTTTGTTCTTTAAGCACCTTCTTATTTCTTCAGGTATACTGTAGGGTGCGCCCACTGGGCTTTCCTGATCAAGAGTGTTGCATAGAAGTGATCAATAACACAACTGTTCAGCTTCATACTCCTGAGGGCTATAGACTCAACCGAAATGGAGACTATAAGGAGGTAATTCTGATTTGAACCAAGTTGTTTTTTCTCAATATGTTGTTTCCTGAATGACTTACAGTTTTAAATGTAACAAAGTTCATTTGTGAGCCCACATTTTCGAAAGACTTATTTACTTCATTATAACCACTGTATCTAAAGTGTTTTTGACTTCTGCGATGCACAGACATATCTTTGATATGCTGGAGTTAGAGGATTGCTTTTAGCAGATAATTTCTTACCCTGAGTATTATTGGTTTTTAGAGCATGTGTTAGGGATGATTTAATGTGGAATGATACATGATTGTACTAGGCAGTTTTATATATACAACTTCATGTGTGGAAATTAAAGTAACATTTAATAATAGGCATTGTATGCTTGCATCAATCTCCTAGGCAGTGTTTTTATTTTTAGTAAAATTTTGAACCAACTCAAAAATACCATTTAGCAAATGTGCTAAGCTAATAGCTGGAGGCGGGAAGGAGATTTTAAAAAAATGAGCATGATATACTCCTTGCCTTTAGAAAGTCTATAACTTAAGACATATGGTAAACAAATGATTCTCATATAAATAAGACAGAAAGTTAGGTGTGCTAAAGATGAGGGGACCGTGGGAATGCAGTAGGATTAATTCAGGCAGGCTTCCATTTCTACTTCTAGCTATCACTCACTCTTTTGTGCCTACTATTCCTGTGAAATTGCTCTTCAGAAGAATACCAGTGGCCTCTTTGCTGCTAAATTTGATGTATACCTCTTCATCCTCATTATAACCTGTTTGTCAGCAGCACTCCCCTGTTTCCCGCTCCAGCTCTCCCTGTATCTCCAGCCGAAACCTTTTCTCTGGCTCTAAACATTCAGCCACTTACTTGATATCTCTGCTTGGATGTCACATGTGCATCTCAAATTTTACATGCCCAAAAAAGAGTTCTTGATTTTTCTTATTCCCTTTATAAATACTTCCTCCCTTGTTTTCTTCTCAAAGAATGGCACTGTCATCTGTCCAGTTGCTCAAGCCAGAAACCTGGTACCTACTGTTTACTTGCCCCTCCTCATAACTAGTTCATTAATAGCTCCTATCAGTTATATTCCAACATGTGTCTTGAAACTGTCCTTTCATTTCCATCTCCACTGCCACCACCCTAGTCTGAGCCCCATTATTAACCACTGAGACCAGTGCTACTGTAATGAAGGAGTAGCTTTTTTATTTTTAACGCATCACAGCTGGGACTTTTGTACACTGTGCCCGTGTGAGTTAGACAACAGGGAACTAGTTCATAATCTCTTCATAGAGATGAGCCTATTGAATACGGGCTGAAATACTGATAATTGGGCAGTGTCAAATGCCTGTAAAACTTTCTAAACATTTGGCTGGGCGCAGTGACTCATGTCTGTAATTCCAGCACTTTGGGAGGCCAAGGCTTGTGAATCACCTGAGGTCAGGACTTCAAGACCAGCCTAACCAATATGATGAAACCCTGTCTCTACTAAAAATACAAAGAAATTAGCCGGGCGTGGTGGGGCGTGCCTGTAATCCCAGCTACTCGGGAGGCTGAGACAGAAGAATCACTTGAACCCGGGAGGCGGAGGTTGCAGTGAGCCGAGATCGCACCATTACACTCCAGCCTGGGCAACAAGAGTGAAACTCCATCTCAAAAAACAAACAAAGAAAAAACAACTTTCTAAACATTTAAGTAGTCTTGTAACAGTTCTCAGACAGGCATTGGTTTGCTGAGTGTGCTTTGGGTATCATTGACAAGACTGCCAAAGCCCAACTGCCTCCACTTGAAATCTTCTCTAATCCATTTCTACAGAGCAGACAGTGTTCTTTTAAAACATAAAATCTCATCATTTTCCTATTCAAAACCTTTCAAGGAATAAAATCTTTAAACAGACAAAATCCTGCTTCATCCGCCTCCCATCTGTCTCTCCACCCTCCACCCTCATCCATCTTTTAGTATTTATCCAATCCTTTGAGTTCCTTGGATAAGGCAGAATCCTGGCTGTTAGCTGTTGCCTTAACCCGGACTTTTTCTGGACCTTAGCATGGGTCATGCTTGGGTTTCAGCTTAAATGTCACCTCAGGTCGTATAGACTGCGCAATCAGAAACAGCACCCCACAGCCCCTCTCCCCTGATCTGTACTCTGTGTACCTCCTTTATATTACTTAACCACAATCTATTTATTTACCCGTTTATTGTCTTTCCTCTACTATAATGTAAACTTCCAAGGAATATGTACCTTATATGTTCTGTTCATCAGACAGTAAATATGGCTTCAGCAAGAATGCATGGTCTGGGGGGGTTTTATGGAGGAGCAGGTCTTTGAGGATATAATATGGTTAAACACTGATTTACTGAGTTTTACTTCTTTAAGTAAATTTCAAGTATGTATAAATAAAGGTATCAAGTAGGTATAAAAAGGTTTGATGGGGATTAAAAATAATCACTGCTTTCTGACAGAAGGCAACATTATATAATGAAAAGAGCATTGCGGCCTGGCTTGATGGCTTACACGTGTAATCCCAGTGCTTTGGGAGGCCAAGGCAGGCGGATCACCTGAGATCAGGAGTTCGAGACCAGCTTGGCCAATGTGGCGAAACCCCATCACTACTAAAAATACAAAAGTTACCCAGTGTGGTGGCAGGCGCCTGTAATCCCAGCTGCTCGGGAGGCTGAGGCAGGAGTATGGCTTGAACCTAGGAGGCAGAGGTTGCAGTGAGCCGAGATCCCGCCACTACGCTTCCAACCTCGGTGACAGAGCAAGACTCTGTCTCAAAAAAAAAAAAAAAAAAGAAAGAAAACAAAAACATTGCACTGACGATGGCTTTGATACTAATTAACTCCATGAGCTCAGAGAAGTTTCACCTTTGGGCCTCAGTTTTCTTTACCTTGAAGGGAGGGAGTCATTCATGAGGACTGTGAGGTCATCTATCTTCTCAGTATTGTCCTATGTGTATCCTTTCAGTTCCAAGATTGTTTGTTCTTTTTGAACTCTAAAGCTGTTTTTACAGGATATTTTATTAATCGTATTTAGAGAGCCTTGATAATTGAAGTGTTCTTGCTTTCTTAAAGGTCACAATTTATTTAAAATGTATTTCATGTAAGAACTCAGAGATGAGATAATATTCTGATTTTAAAGTATAGTACATCAAAATGTGGTATTATGCTACTATGCCATTTTATTTTATTTGTCTGTTTTCTTTTTCTTTTTTGAGACAGGGTCTCATTCTGTTACCTAGGCTGGCGTACAATGGTGTGACCACAGCACACTGTTTTTTGCGGGTTTGTTGTTGTTGTTGTTGTTGTTTTTACTTTTAAAATTTTTTATTAGATGAGCTTACCCAGGCTGATCTCTTAACTCCTGGCCTCAAGTGATCTTCCTGCCTCAGCCTTCCAAAGTGCTGGGGTTATAGGTTTGAGCCACTGTGCGCATGCTATGCTATTTTAAATGACACCTTTATAAAGAAAAACCAGGAAACAGTAAAGTCATGTGTGACATAATGCTTGTAGATTTCCACAAATCTGTGACCGTGACTCATTATAATACCTTTTGATCTTTGTCACTTAATTAAAACAAAATCAGCCTTACATTAGAAGTATTAGTGGACTTAAGATTTTCCTACATTTTTGGCTGGCTGCGGTGGCTCACGCCTATAATCCCAGCACTTTGGAAGGCTGAGGCAGGTGGATCACCTAAGATCAGGAGTTTGACACCAGCCTGACTAACATGGTGAAACGCGTCTCTACTAAAAATATAAAAATTAGCCAGGTGTGGTGGTGCGTGCCTGTAATTCCAGCTACTCGGGAGGCTGAGGCAGGGGAATCGCTTGAACCCAGGAGGTGGAGGTTGCAGCGAGCCGAGATCGTGCCATTGCACTCCAGCCTGGGCAACAAGAGCGAAACTCCATCTCAAAAAAAAAAAAAAAAAAAAGGTTTTCTACATTGTCTTTAGTAGTTGTGACTGAAAACATTTACCAGTTTATAATTGGTTTAATATAGGTATGTCATGACTTTTTAGTAACTAAAAAACTAAGGGTTCCAACTGTAAAGACCATTTATATTTTTTCTTTGCATGCTTAGATCTTAAATGTCATAAACACCTTGAGTTTAAGTAGATGTATTTTTAGCCTAGATAATAGTGGAATTCCATTTAGTGCATTTTTTTCTCTCTCCACAGACTCAGTATTCATTTAAACAAGTATTTGGCACTCACATCACCCAGAAGGAACTCTTTGATGTTGTGGCTAATCCCTTGGTCGATGACCTCATTCATGGCAAAAATGGTATGATATGACTCTTGGAGTTTTGTTGGATTTTCCTTTTTCTCCTCTTCTGATAAAACTTTTTTGATATTTATATATTTGATTTATGTTTGGCGTTGAATCCATTTTTAATTTTTTAGGGTGGTGCTAAACTTGCCTTTTTTGATTCCTCTGGCTAATTGTTAGTGTTTTCTAATGCAGTGAAGAAATACTGTAAGTGGGGAACTTCTAAGATACAACTCATTGTGACTTGTTACACTATAGGTCTTCTTTTTACATATGGCGTGACGGGAAGTGGAAAAACTCACACAATGACTGGTTCTCCGGGGGAAGGAGGGTTGCTTCCTCGTTGTTTGGACATGATCTTTAACAGTATAGGGTCATTTCAAGCTAAACGATATGTAAGTATGATTCTTTTGTGTTGTGACTATCTTGCTGGACTAAGACACCTATGGATATAGAAGTAGTAAAGAAGAACCAAAGCACTGGATTCATTTTGAAACCTTAACTGTTCCTTAGTTTTTAAGCATGTTTCTTACTATTTAAGTTAAATTCTACAAAACGTGGTATGATTTTTTTGCCCCCACTTCAGGTTTTCAAATCTAATGATAGGAATAGTATGGATATACAGTGTGAGGTTGATGCCTTATTAGAACGTCAGAAAAGAGAAGCTATGCCCAATCCAAAGACCCCTTCTAGCAAGTAAGTAATTATATTTGTCTGCAGCACTGGCCTTAGGGGCACAGGATTCTTTCCTGTGGTTTGCCCAGACATGAGGAATGGTGAACATTAAATAGAGAAGTTGACTTTTGTGAGTTTAAAGTTAAGGAATGTTCTAAGTTCTTTGCTCAGATGTTTTCTCTTTGGCTCTGAGCACATTTTGTTTCAATCACTGTTATAAGAAGATGCCACTGTGGGTTGGGAGAGGTTATAAAAGCCTTTGTTGTGTGTTTGGGAGGACGTGGGGATACTGCTGGCAAACTGTGAGTATGAATAAAGTTGCTTTGTGTATTTCTGCTTGTAATTGCAGGTATTTATTGTATCTGTTAGTTTCCCCTTGGGATCATTTACTTTTTTTTTTTTCTTTGAGATGGAGTCTCACTCTGTTGCCCAGGGTGGAGTGCAGTGGCATGATCTTGGCTCACTGCAACCTCTGCCTTCCAGGTTCAAGCGATCCTTCTGCCTCAGCTCCCCTAGTAGCTGGGATTACAGGCACGTGCCACCATGCCTGGCTAATTTTTGTATTTTTCGTAGAGATGGGGTTTCACCAGGTTGGCGAGGCTGGTTTCGAACTCCTGATCTCAGGTTATCTGCCTGCCTCGGCCTCCCAAAGTGCTGGGATTACAGCCGTGAGCCACTGTGCCCGGCTGGGATCATTTACTTTTAAAATGGACTTACAATGTATACAATTGAACTTTTTTTTTTTAGACGACAAGTAGATCCAGAGTTTGCAGATATGATAACTGTACAAGAATTCTGCAAAGCAGAAGAGGTTGATGAAGATAGTGTCTATGGTGTATTTGTCTCTTATATTGAAATATATAATAATTACATATATGATCTATTGGAAGAGGTGCCGTTTGATCCCATAAAACCCAAGTAAGTAGTGAAGAGAGACCCTTCTTACCTGTTAATGTTGGGGAAGTTACTTTGCCTCAAGGAGCTTTAGTTTCTTCAGTTATGAATGAGAATAATGCTTGCATTTGTTTTCAGAATGAAATGATATATCACATGTATATCACATGGTTTGGTGTTTGAGTATGTTTATCATTAACTAGATATGTACCTGTGTTAGGGAACTAGTGGGTTAAAGCATCTAAGGAGAAGAGGGACCCAAATATTCATCTTAGAGATTACTTTTGAAAACTCTGGGCCCTGGGCTGTTTTGAAAAGGATCTTAATTATATAAGGAAGTGTCCCTATTGATGTGTTCTGGGACTACCTTTCAAGAACCTGACACAGTAAAGGGAGTTTTGTAGCCTCTTTAACCACCTGTGTCTTGGTGATTTCTATAGACTGGAGCCTAAAGCTGTTATCTGTACAAGTAATAATTACATACCTTCTATCATTCGTTAATATGGACTGATATCTGCACTGTAATTCCACCAGAGTTGAAATACTACCTCCTAGATTTCCTTGGGTCTTGCCTTTCTGAGACGTAAGACTGGTTACCACTTGGCATCACAAATGATAAATCTGCATTTGTGCCAGAGTTGACCCCGGAATCTTATGTTTCATATTAGTATCTTGTTCCTGAGTTGATGGCTTTGTTTTTAAGCCAAAGGCTTGTCTTCAATGCTGTCTTTATTAGGGCCTCTCAGAACATAAATAATACAAGGACTTGTGTCTTATATTTAACTGTGTGTATATCTAATGGAACAGTATTGGAGAAACAGCTGGATTTAGAAAATCATTAGACTGAGAATACATACCAGTATATATCCGCTTTTAACTACATGAAAAATTTGTGGACTCTGGTTGAGGCCATACTTGATACAGGTATTTCTGTGGTTCTTAGTGAGTCACATTTTGATACAGTTATCTTCACCACAGTCCTTGAATTTTCATCACATTGATTGGGAAAACAATTACAATATGGCTAAGTAAGCTAAATGTAAAATTATTAATCCTAGGAGTTTATGCCAAGGAAGACTCTTTTGCTCTATTTAACCTTTCCTCAAGTGAGAACTTTATTTACCCTTGGAATGTTGGTAATAGTAAAAATACTTGGGATAGGTTGTGGAGCAATACATGTGAGAGTTAAGACCTTGTGAGACAGTTACTTTTTACTTTTTTTTGAGACAGGGTTTTGCTCTGCCGTATCAGCTCACTGCAGCCAACCTCCTGGGTTCAGGTGATCCTCCCACTTTAGCCTCCTAAGTAGCTGGAACTACAAGCACAAGCCACCATGCCTGGCTAATTTTCTAATTTCTTGTAGAGATAGGAGTGATAGAGGTCTCACTATGTTGCCTAGGGTGGTCTCAAACTCCTGGCCTCAAGCAGTCCTCCCACCTTGGCCTCCCAAAGTGCTGGGATTACAAGTGTGAGCCACCATGCCCGGCCTGACAATTACTTTTGATATCAAACTAATTACTTTCCCATTTGTTTTAAAGTGTCAATTGTCTTGACTCTAATCTTGAGTATATCCATTTTCATGTATGCCCACGTGCCAAGTTTTTGTTTGTTCTAAATGAGATTATTTTCAAAGGATCATATCTTGGCTTTATTTAGTTATACAAAAGAAGATTGACAAAAATACCTTGTGTGCTTTGTAACCTTTTTGGGTAACTCCTTGAATGAACATACAAGGGTGCTTGTTTGGCAGTGAATTCAGATTTAATTTGTTAGGTTGGTGTTAGACCTGCTTTTTTAAGCTAGTTAACTTTTAGTAGTTTTTAATACAATGAAAAACTGTTACAAGTGGAGGGTTTTTAAGATATGACTCATTGTGAATGTCACGTAGTCTGGACTGAACATGTTGGTGTGAGATGGCTGCTGTAGAAACAGTAACTTCTACCTTATTCCTTTGGTAGGTGGAACAGTTGCAGCACACCCATGAGGAACACAGATTTTGTGTATGTGATGGTGTTGGCTCTTTTCTTAAGGAGAAGGGTGCAGTTATACTATGGTTGGCATTCCATGGCATGTTTGCATGTAGATTATTTTCCATTGTCACTGGGCTGGCTGCTTTCTCTAAGCCCTCCTTGCTTCCTGACAGATCTGCTATTGACTATCAGTGATGGTGGCTGGTAAATGTCTCTACCCTCACCATTCACAAAACTAAGAGCAAACAGGTAGCCACCTTCATCTTGTCATACAGACTAAAACTTCATAAGCCACTTTGGAAGGATTGCCACTCCTGGTATATACCAAACTCTTTCTGAATTTGTTTTCTGCTGTTGCAGAGGAGGTCAGAACCGGTCCTATCTGCTAGTCTTTTAAAATTAGGAAAATACTAGATTTTGGTGCTTAACCTGTGCATGTGATGTTGCTGTAATACTACTTTGGTCTCTAAATTGTTTAGTAAGTATTATTTCATGTGCTTTCTTAGAGTAAATTAGAGCAAAGCTTTTAAAACAAAATTGGTTTCTGTTATCTTGTTATGTAACTAATCTTGACTATTTAGCTTTACAATCTTATCTAAGTTTAATATTTCTCTGGAGTATTATACATTATATACTTATTATAAAATATATATAATTTTCATTAGAAGAGTAACGTCATGTCACTTGGCATTTTAGTCCTAGTCTTAAATGAAGGTACTGGCATCTCATAATTTAGGAAACTAATCTTTTTTTCTTTCCCATAGACCTCCACAATCTAAATTACTTCGTGAAGATAAGAACCATAACATGTATGTTGCAGGATGTACAGAAGTTGAAGTGAAATCTACTGAGGAGGCTTTTGAAGTTTTCTGGAGAGGTTAGAAACATCTAGAAATAGAAAAATACAGAATGATAAATATTACCTAGAGTTGCTACTAAATTTAATGGCAATCTTTTTTGACTTAGCATGTGTAATGAAATGACTGAGTTCAGGTTTGACTAATGATTTCTCTGTTGTCATAGGCCAGAAAAAGAGACGTATTGCTAATACCCATTTGAATCGTGAGTCCAGCCGTTCCCATAGCGTGTTCAACATTAAATTAGTTCAGGCTCCCTTGGATGCAGATGGAGACAATGTATTACAGGTAAAGTTGTAGTATGTGGAGTTTTTCTGGTTCTAACTCTATCCTTAATTTTTGGAATTAGAGTAATCCCACCAACATGGTGAGAGCCAGTCTTTAGTAAAATTGGAAAAATCAGCCAGGCATGGTGATGCACTCCTGTAATCCCAGCTACTTGTGTGGCTGAGGCAGGAGGATCACTTGAACCTGGGAGGCAGAGGTGCAGTGACCTGAGATCGTGCCACTGCACCCCAGCCTGGGCAACACAGTGAGACCCTCTCTCTCGAAAAAAAAAGTTAAATTAGGGAGGTTTTATTGCAATGAAGATTGCTCTAGAATAAATACACAGTTGGTTCTCTGGATCTGTGAGTTCTACATCTATAGATTCAACCAACTGCGGATTGAAAATATTCAAAAATAAAATGCTGCATTTGTGCTGACCATGTACAGACTTTTTTTGGTCATTATTCCTTAAACAATACAGTATAACAAAGTGTTACATAGTGTTTATATTGTATTATATATTAAGTACTCTAAGTATGATTTAAAGTATACAGGAGGGCTGGGTGCATGCGTGGCTCATGCCTGTAATCCCAGCACTTTGGGAGGCCGGAAGTTTGAGACAAGCCTGGGCAACAAAACAAGACTCTGTCTTTGCAAAAAAATAAAGTAAGTCTAAAAAAAATTTAAAAAATAGAATTTTAAAAAGTGTATAGGAGGATGTACATAGGTTATATGCAAATACTACGCCATTTTGTACACGGGGCTTGAGCATCCATGGAATTGGGTATCTGAAATTTAGTATCCATAGGAGAGCCTACAGCTAATCCCTTGAGGATACCGAGGGATGACTCTGTATGTAGGTGATGACATTAAAAACTTTTTTTCCCCGTTATTATAGTTTTGGGAAGTTGGATATTGAATCTTAGAGCCTGAATTTTGCTGTGAAAAAAGTTTGCAGATCTTTAAAAATCTCTTTGATAGAAGTGATAAAATAAGACTGTGATTGTTTTCTTTCTGGTGACTTATTCTGTAAGTGGAAATTCAGTTAATGGTTTTAAAATGTCATTAATTCATTTTTCAGGGTAGGTATAGTTTAGGAAGTGGCCAGTGTTACATGTTGTTCATCTCTTGGCTGATAGGCCAGTAGGGTCCCCCATATGCAGATCACTATTTACTGCCGGGCCTGCCACACTACAAGGCTTGTGTCAATTAGTAACAGCATATGAGTCTGAGTATACATAATCTAATAACTGTAATGCATGAAAGTGTAATTTATTTAAACTGTATCATGAAATTGTGGCATTCTGAAGGTTTATAAGTGACAGGAATGGTATTGAAGACCTCCAGGATTTGAATGCTGATTTCTATTTATTTACTGACTAGCTATAATAAAACCTCCTTATAAGGTTGTGAGAATTAAAGGAGGTAATGCGTGTAAAGTTCTTAGTCCAGTGTTTAGCTTATAGTCAACACTCAATAATTGTTAGCTAGAAAATAGTTATAAGGGCCAGGTGCGGTGGCTCACGCCTGTAATCCCAGCACTTTGGGAGGCCGAGACAGGCAGATCACGAGGTCAGGAGATTGAGACCATCCTAGCCACCATGGTGAAACCCCATCCCTACTAAAAATACAAAAATTAGCTGAGCATGGTGGCACGTGCCTGTAGTCCCAGCTACTCGGGAGGCTGAGGCAGGAGAATTGTTTGAACCAGGGAGGTGGATGTTGTAGTGAGCCAAGATCACGCCACTACACTCCAGCCTGGGTGACAGAGCAAGACTCTGTCTTAAAAAAAAGAAAAAGAAAAATGATTATAAGTCAGCCTTCCATATATACCTGATTTCCATTGAATCACATCTAATATTATAGCATCAGTTAGGTGCCACTTGGCTTTCACTTCTTTTTATAAGAATTATCTGCTGGGCATGGTGGCTCACCCCCGTAATCCCAAGCACTTTGGGAGGCTGAGGCAGGCAGATCAACTGAGGTTAGGTGTTCGAGACCAGCTTGGTCCACATGGTGAAACCCTGTCTCTACTAAAAATATGAAAAAAATGAGCTGGGCATGGTGGCGCATGCCTGTAATCCCAGTTACTCGGAAGGCTGAGGCAAGAGAACCGCTTGAACCCAGGAGGGGGAGGTTGCAGTGAGTGTAGATGGCACCACTGCAATCCAGCCTGGAGACACAGCGAGACTCTGTCTCCCCTGCCCCCCCAAAAAAAATTATTTATAGCATTATGAAATTAGGTTATTATAAGATTATTAAACATCTGATTATAGAAGAATTTAAGATAATCCTGTTCCAGACTCTTATTCAGCAAATATCTGTGGAGTTCCTACTGAGTGGTAGGCACTGTGCAGCATGCTGGTGATAAGGTAGTAAAAGACAGAGTCCCTGCTCTCAGGGACCTTACTGTTTGATGCAGAAGGAAGACCAGCCAGTTGACAAGTAATCATTAATGTCATGAGTATATTTATCAAACTCTTTTAGCAAACTCTTCGCTAAAATATGAACCCTTTGCCTATCCTGTGCATTTTGTTCTGTGCAAATGTTCATTAAGACTTAGCTTGTTGATATGAATCTATTTAAAGAACATTGTAAACCAGTTATAACCCATTTTAAGTTATTGGCTTTGTGATTGGCTTTGTGATCTTTTTAGGAAAAAGAACAAATCACTATAAGTCAGTTGTCCTTGGTAGATCTTGCTGGAAGTGAAAGAACTAACCGGACCAGAGCAGAAGGAAACAGATTACGTGAAGCTGGTGAGTAAAGCATAGTATTTATTTATTGCTCTAACTTTCAGAAACTTGCAACGCCAGTTTATTATCTGCTTATCAATGGGTGGGGGTTTTTTTTTTTTTTTTTTTTTTTGAGACAGAGTCCCACTCTGTCACCCAGACTGGAGTGCAGTGGCTCAATCTCAGCTCACTGCAAGCTCCACCTCCTGGGTTCATGCCATCCTCCTGCCTCAGCCTCCTGAGTAGCTGGAACTACAGGCGCCCGTCACCATGCCCGGCTAATTTTTTGTATATTTAGTAGAGACGGGGTTTCACCATGTTAGCCAGGATGGTCTCGATCTCTTGACCTCGTGATCCGCCCGCCTCGGCCTCCCAAAGTGCTGGGATTACAGGCATGAGCCACTGTGCCCAGCCCGAGATGGAGTCTTGCTCTGTCGCCCAAGCTGGAGTGTAGTGGCGCGATCTCGGCTCACTGCAAGCTCCACCTCCCAGGTTCACTCCATTCTCCTGCCTAAGCCTCTCGAGTGGCTGAGACTACAGGTGCCCGCCACCACGCCTGATTTTTTGTATGATTAGTAGAGACGGGGTTTCACCGTGTTAGCTAGGATGGTCTTGATATCCTGACCTCATGATCCACCTGCCTCGGCCTCCCAGAGTGCTGGGATTACAGGCCTGAGCCACCGCACCTGGCCAGTGGGTGGTTCTTTGTTTTTTGTTTTGCTTTTAAATTTTTATTTTATTGAGACGGTCTTACTCTGTTACCCAGGAGGTAATGCAGTGATGTGATCATGGCTCATTGCAGCCTCAAACTCCTGGGCTCAATTGATTCTCCCATTTCAGCCTTCTGAGTAGCTGGGACTACAGGTGTGCACCACCATGCCTGTCTAATTTTTAACAATTTTTTTGTAGAGATGGGTTCTCCTTATGTTGCCCAGGGTGGTCTCAAATTCCTGGGCGCGCTCTCACCTTGGCCACCCCAAAGTCTTGGGATTACAGGAATGAACCACTGTAACCGGCCTCAATGGATGGTTTAAGCATAATTGTCCTCCATTAGATAATTTAGAGGCTAAGTTTATAGTTACACTGGTTTGGTATCAATCTATTACAATACCCTGATTTCTTTAAGAATGAGGAAAGTTGTATTCAATTAGTCTGGGTGCGGTGGCTCACACCTGTAATCCTGGCAATTTGGGAGGCCAAGGCATGTGGATCACTTGAGCCCAGGAGTTCAAGACCAGCTTTGGCAACCTGATGAAACCCCATCTCTACAAAAAATACAAAAAATTAGCTGGGTGTGGTGCCTCTGTAGTTCCAAGCTACTTGGAGGCTGAGGTGGGAGAACTGCTTGAGCCCTGATCTCACCACTATACTCCAGCCTGGACAACAGAGAAGCTGTCTCAAAAAAAAAAAAGTCTATTTTTAGTATTGTAGGTCAGTATTGGGTCCTTGAAATGTTATTTCAGTATTTATTAGTGGTAAAAATTGGCTTCTAGAGATGGGAAAATTCTGAACATAAGCCAGTTGAAGGCTTTAAATAGATATCTCGCCAATCTATATATGTGTTTTTTAAAATCTATGCATGTTATGTCTCGTTACCTTTTTGTAGTTTTTTAAAAAATTAATAGAGTTGTACGTACTTTTTGGGTATATGTGATATTTTGATGTATACAGTGTGATCAAATCAGTGTAACTGGGTTTTCTGTCACCTTGCATGTTGTGTTTTATGTTAATAACCATGTATTGAGTACCTACTGTGTGCCAGGAATTAAACACAGATACAAAGGACACAGTCCTGCTGGGGAGAGCCCATCCTAGTAGAAGAGATCAGTAGATAAACTAGATTTTTTGAGTAGAGTATGATGGGAGTGCAGGGTAGGGCTGCCTAAACCAATCTGGGAGTGGGAAGGTGACAAATTGAGTAGGAGTGAGCTGTATGAAGAAGGATAGGATTAAAGGCAACATTCCTGTCCCAGGAGGCAGTTGCTTAGTCCTGAGATAATATGGCAGAGTCAAAGTAGCTGAAGTAGAGGATGTAGGTTGGTGAACTGTGAGAACTGAGGCAGGAAAGCAAGGCAAGGTCATGAAGACCCTTGTCTTTCATACCAAGAAGTTTGAATTTTATCTTGAAGGAATAATGTTAGCTGCCAACTATTAAGGGTCTAGTGTGTATTGTAGTATCTAGATACAATAGATAGGTAGGATTGTATCATACCCATTTTACAGATGAGAAAATGGGTTTGGGAAGGTTAAATTTCTCAAGGCTGGAGCCAGGTTGGTTGGACTTTCACAGCTTGTGTCTTTATACTGTGTCATACAGCCTCCCCTTAAAGAAGGATTAGTCTTTTAGAAAGATCATTTTGTCAGTGTAGAGAAATAATTTACCAGGGGTGAGCCTGAATATATGAAAGAGCAGTTAGGAGCCTTTTGCAGCAATTTAGGCAAGCAATTGTGTGACCTGGAGGCAAAGCTCAGACAACACTGAGAGCTACTTAGGAAGTAGGTCCACCTGGATGTGGAGAATAAGGAGGTGTTTGATTGAGGAGAAGCGGTTTTAGGAGCAGGTGTAGGCAGTTAATGAGTTGTGTTTGAAATGTTCAATTTATGCAAGTGAAAGTGCCTTGTAATTGGATGCAGAGGTACATGGATTTGGAAGGAGAGAGATTTGACTTGAGGTTTGTAGGTTTAGGCTTTGCCAATAGAAAAATGATTGAAGCAATTGGGTGAGATAAAATAATTCATAGCAAATGGAGAGGAACAAACTGAGAGCAGAAGCTTGAGGAACAACAGGCCCTTGATTATTAGCTTGGGAAGGACAGAGAAGGGTGATAACTAAAAGGGATTTGAGGGATTATGCAACGATGAAAAATACACACACACACATTATATATGTATATTAGAAGACAGTAAAGACTTGAGTTTATTCATATGCTGAAGAGATGTCCAGCGGTGAGAAATGGGGCCTTTAGAGCTGCCCCTACCCTGGGCCAAAGGACCCTTACAATTTGTCTGAATCACTTGAATTTAATGAGAGTGGACTGTGTGTGTGCTGTCTGTCATTGTCTACCCAGTGCCGCTTACCTACTAGGTGTTAATAAACATGAAAGTGATGATTACTGGTGGAGCAAGAGCCAAGAAGTGGCAGGAAAATCTGAATCTAGATCCAAGAGGAAGGATTAACTTTGATGGGACAAGAGTTGGCTTGGGAAGAAAGTTAAAACTTGAAGTTTTGGATGCTTTGGGGAAAAGCTAGAAAGGACTGTTAGTGTAAGTATGGGTAAGGTGCAGGTATGACAAGAGTTAGGGAGTGAGAGCAGAAAAGGATATTGTAGTTGGGGCATATGGCAGAGGCTCCAGGTTCTTAGAGGTGGTACACTTCTGAGGGATAGGGTTTGGCCTGTCAGCTGTAATGGAATAGAGATAAAGATTTACCGGAGTTGGGACATTGGGACCCTGTGACTACAGCATATGAGAATGATTGTTGTTCTCATGGATACCGAAATAAACCAGGGGCTGGCATGTAGGAGGAACATTTCAAGGCAATAGGGAGGAACTAGGAAAATGTTGCTGGCCTCTCCCTCTGTTTACCATACTTGTAGAATGTCAGCCTTTAGAAACCAAATAGCTTTTTTTATTCCAAAAGTCTACAGGGCTGCAGCAGGAGATAAACGGTTAGGTTGCAGGGCTGTATGCCATGGATGTAAGGTGAAGCCTGTGGACCTTTCCTGGTATAGTATTTCTGAAGGTATAGCACAGAGAGAATTACAGAGAAAACCAATTGCATTGAAATGTATTTTAAAAGTATTCTTAAGTTTGTCATACAGAAATTTGTGTGCTTCTTTATTAATACCTTAAAGACACAGCAGCAGGTCTGATTAAATAAATGCAGTGTAATGATGAACATAAATATCTTGATGAGCAACAAACTGTAATGTGCTATAAAAATATCTGTAGTTTGTATTGATACCAATTACAGGTACTACTAATGCTGTGATTTTTGGCCTGCATTCATGATTGAAGGAACTAGTGAATTCCAGTTAAGAGTTTGGTAAAAATAAATAATGTAATTTATTTTCCATCTAAGTATGCAGACACCCCATAATGTTCCCCCGGACAACGTCGACCTCAAGTTAAGAACCCCTGACCATTAGGGAAAGCTATCAATGGATTATTTTGTGAGAGATTTGAAGTTGCAGGGAAATCTGTTAATAAGAACATGAGTTCCTGAGAGCACAGTGGAAGAAGAAAGAACATTAGGAGTTTGGGTCAAGGAACATAAATCATGAATCATGGAATATTACAGAGGTACAGATGAGTTCTCTACTTTGGGAGTTGTATCAACGATCCTCTGTATCCTTGGGAGGCCAAGGGTAAAAGCATAATCGAGTTAGCTGACCTCAATCAAAGTTCCATAATCAACTCATTCTCATGGGGTCTAATCAGATGAGAGCTGCATTCGTGAATGCTTGATTAGACTGTTAGACTTGCCTTGGCTCAGAAATCCAAATAAGAGCGGTCAGAAGTAACAAGTATGCCACCTAAGAAATCCTTGCTGAGATGTAGAGGGGACAGAGTTAGCTGATTCCGAAGACATTTGACTGTTAGAAACAGCAGGAGAGCCCCTGTAGATGCAGGGAGAGCTTCAGACTCTTGCATGCTTCCTATGAAAATCTAATACCTGATTATCTGAGCTGGAATGATTTCATCCCAAAACCACACCCCCCAAGCCTCAACCCATCTGTGTGAAAATTGTCTTCTGTGAAACTGGTCCCTGGTGCCAGAAAGGTTGGGGACCTGCTGCTTTAGAGAATATATTTTATTTATTTATTTATTTATTTTATTATTTTTATTTTTTAGCCACATAAAAGGCAGCACACAGTAATTTCAAAATCATCTCCTGAACTCAGAATCGATGGGTCAGGGTAGACACCCTAAGTACATAGGTGAAATCTTCATTAATTGTTCACTTCTTAAGTACAAATTTAAATTAATAGATTGTGTACAGCAGTGTTTTTCCACATTTCCCTGATAAGAATCATTTGGAGTGCTCTGTAAACACAGCTTCACTGGAGATTAATCCCATCAAATTGATTTAGTGGCTCTGGAATAGGCCAGTAATTTGGAAATTTTTATTTTTACAAATGCTTCCTGATGATGACCAAGTCCAAGGAAATTTGGGAAACACTGATCTGGAACATAACTTTCGGTTTTCTCTAAAGTTTTTAAGTCTTGAACTACTGATCATCTTAGAGATAACCCACTGAAAAGTCTTCTCCAATCCAGTTTTATGAAAGAAAACTCTTTAGAACATTTGGTTTGATAAAATTTTTTTCAAAGCACCAGAAGTATTTTACTTTGGCTTTTTAAATTTCTGGCCCATCCGTTCTAGTTCACGTTTTCTTGAAGAATCCATCTTCTTTGAGTTGAGCTGTAGCAATCTGATCATTTTTTAAAAACAGTTGGTTTCTTATTAAAGATTTGTGACATTTACTAGCTGTTGCTTGCTTTTGTCTTGCTCCCATCTCCCTGAAACTTCTTAAGAAATGACTCAATATTCTGGCCTTTCCACCTTAAATCTCATACTGACCATGCCGTGTATGCCAGCCTGGATCTTATCATTTTCTTTAACTGGTCCAACTCCCTTTGGTGTCCCAGTCAAGATAATATTTCCTTCCAAGGTCATGATCTTAGAAACATGGTTGATGATGTAGGGGGATGGAAAAAATCATGGAGGATGTCTCACCCTCCTGTCTTGAGTTCGCCGTTGACTTTGAGTCACAGCCTCAGGTTGGGAGGATCAGGGATCTTCTCCTTGGGCACAAACGTGCTGACTGGGCAGGAGGCCGTAAAGCTCTTAGCCAGAGCCCAGAGCAGCCCCTTCTTCTCACACTCGTCCTGCACGTCCCTGGCAGTCATGTCCAGGCACAGGGCATAGCTGCTAATGTAGTCCATAGCTGTGCGGCCATGCTTGCCCATCATCACACCCAACTCCAGCTTGTGTTGCAAGTTGGCGACTGTACGCGGGCATGTGGATGGGCGAGCCCTCAGGTGTATAGGCCATGGACAGTTTCAGGAACAGCATGGGCTCATTCAACACCGCGCTGTCATCTCCCTGGCGTGGTCCCCGTAGTTCCTCCCCACGCAGATGATATTCTTCCCCACCCCAAGAATCGGGACAGTGGCCTGGGGGTCGCCATGATTCCTGCCAATTGCCTAGAGAATATATTTTAATATGAGGATATTAAACATCTATATCAAAGATATTCCTTCAGAGAATTTAGGATTTGGAAGAAACCTTATAGTCATTAACTGTAATGTTGCATTTTGTGGAAAATCCTGTTGATAGAATCCCTGAAGGATGGCTGTTTAACCTTCCCAGAAATACTGCTATAGAAAGAGAGCCTGGACCGTGCATAGACATCTCTTTATATTGAGCCATAAAAATTTGTTATTTATAATTTCTATCTAATAGTTGTTTGAAGTTGAGATTTTATAGGCAAACAGAACACACTCTAGCTACTATATTGTTGTTCTAAAATAGCGTCTATATATATTTTTCTGTCAGGTAATATTAATCAGTCACTAATGACGCTAAGAACATGTATGGATGTCCTGAGAGAGAACCAAATGTATGGAACTAACAAGGTAAGCAGCAGCCTTCTCTGATCTTTTGTATAGTTTCATTTGTGTGCATTTTTTTGCTCTGATCTTTTGTGTAGTTTCATTTGTGTGCATTTTTTTGTGTAACACATTTGGATTTGAATGTCTTTGTAGATGGTTCCGTATCGGGATTCAAAGTTAACCCATCTGTTCAAGAACTACTTTGATGGGGAAGGAAAAGTGCGGATGATCGTGTGTGTGAATCCCAAGGCTGAAGATTATGAAGAAAACTTGGTAATTTTAATGTAGTTGTCCTATAAAGTCTTGAGTTTTTCTCGGGAAAAGTTATTTGGATGAGACGAATGATATTTTGAATGTTTTATAAATTGATAGAGAACCATTGATTGTAGAAGTAAACTAGGCTTGGTGTGGTGGCTCATGCTTCTAATCTCAACACACTGGGAGGCTGAGGTGGGGTGATCAGTTGGGCCTAGCCGGGAGGTTGAAGCTGCAGTGAGTCATGTTCATGCCACTGCACTCCAGCCTGGTGACAGTGAGACTGTGTCTCACATAAATGAAAATAAGCAATCTTTGTTTCATGTAGTCATTTCTGGGACTTGGATATCCTTATTTTTTTTTAAACTCCATTTGTTTTGTGTTTTAGCAAGTCATGAGATTTGCAGAAGTGACTCAAGAAGTTGAAGTAGCAAGACCCGTAGACAAGGCAATATGTGGTTTAACGCCTGGAAGGCGATACAGAAACCAGCCTCGAGGTCCAATTGGAAATGGTATGATTTGGTGTCATATCATTTGTCCACTCATCGGTCTGTCTCTTTCTCTCTTTTTTCAAAAACATTATTTCATATAAGAGAAATGTTTACATACCTTCTGAAGAACCAAGCACATAGTAATTTGAACAAAATTTAAATGAGCTTATTTTGCATACTATGATTCTCATTTTTAGGGAAGTAAACATATATCAGCTCAAGAAATTGCAATGGTTAGTTGGACTGGGGCTGTATTCAGTGTTAAACTTGTTTAAATAAGCTCTTTCTCTCCTATGTAACTTTTTGTAATTTTCTGTAATTCAATACAGAACCATTGGTTACTGACGTGGTTTTGCAGAGTTTTCCACCTTTGCCATCATGTGAAATTTTGGATATCAACGATGAGCAGACACTTCCAAGGCTGATTGAAGCCTTAGAGAAACGACATCACCTACGACAAATGATGATTGATGAGTTTAACAAACAATGTAAGGGCAAAACTATTTACAATAATTTTATTTAATTAATTTTTTGTTTCGTTTTTTTGAGACACAGTTTCACTCTGTCTGCCAGGCTGGAGTGCAGTGGCACAATCTCAGTTCACTGCAACTTCCGCCTCCCGGGTTCAAGCGATTCTCCTGCCTCAGCCTCCCGAGTAGACTACAGGCACATGCCACCATGCCTGGCTAATTTTTGTACTATTAGTAGAGACGGGGTTTCGCCATATTGGCCAGGCTGGTCTCAAACTCCTTACCTCAAGTGATCTGCCCGCCTCGGCCTCCCAAAGTGCTGGGATTACTGGCATGAGCCACCACTCCTGGCCAGTTTGCAATAATTGTAACTTCTGAAATTGAATGTATTTTCAATGAATCTGAGTTTATATGGTAGATTGCATCTTTAAGGAAGTTAAAGAAAATTGTGTCTTGGTACCTTTGAAGGACTCAAGGCATTGTTTGATTAGAATGACAAGGGATTTTTCCACAGCTCTTTTTTGTATTCTAAGGAAGTCAAAAAGAAAAAAGTGAGCGTGTGTTCTTTCTTTTGTTTTTTACCAACAGTGGTGGAGACACAAATATTTTTTAGTTTCCCCTGTCTACATAGTAGGGATTGTAATTGTTTCTACCTTAGGATGTGTTGTAAAGATAAATAAGATAAAGTATGAAGATCCTGTAGAACAGTAAACTCTGGTACATAGTGAACGTATCTCAGTGAATGAATGTATCTACTTTTTTTTTTTTTTTTTTGAGACTGAGTCTTGCTCTGTTGCCCAGGTTAGAGTGCAATGGTGCAATCTTGGCTCGCTGCAACCTCCGTCTCCCAGGTTCAAGCAATTCTGCCTCAGCCTTCTGAGCAGCTGGGATTACAGGTGCGCGCCACTGCACCCAACTAATTTTTGTATTTTTAGTAGAGACGAGGTTTCACCATGTTGGTCAGGCTGATCTCAAACTCCTGACCTCGTGGTCCACCCACCTCAGCCTCCCAAAGTGCTGGGATTACAGACATGAGCCACCACGCCTGGCTCTACTATTTTTATTATCATTATTCATTTGAATCTTTACCAAAAAGTTGTGAGATAAAGTGGTATTTAAATTTCCATCCTGAAATGAAATTTGCTCAGAAATATTAATTAACTTGCCTAAGTCATAACTAGTAAGTGATGTACCAGGGATTTCAGCTCAGGTTTAATTAATCCCAAATACAGTGTTATTTCTATTTTGCATTTGTTGTTGTGAAGCAAAGTACCTGTAAGGATTGGGAAGAGAATGCTATAGTGACAATGAAAGACTTGAATATTTTTTTTAGCATTTAACAGAAAGCTTCTGTGACTATCTTGTCAATTTGAGAATTAAGCTCCTGATTTCCCTCTAAACTTGTTTTCTCATTATAGACTGATTCTCACAGAGATTTGCTGAATAACTACATTTTATCTAGTGTCTGCTAACAAGTTGATATCATTGTTTGTTTTAGAACTGGTGTAAAACTTGGCCTGTATGTTTTTGTTTCAGCTAATGCTTTTAAAGCTTTGTTACAAGAATTTGACAATGCTGTTTTAAGTAAAGAAAACCACATGCAAGGGAAACTAAATGAAAAGGAAAAGATGATCTCAGGACAGAAATTGGAAATAGAACGACTGGAAAAGAAAAACAAAACTTTAGAATATAAGGTTTGTTTTGACATTATTATGATAGATGTATGTGCTGGTGTTTTAGCACTGGTCTCTGAGGGAGCTATTGTGCTCCAACGGCCTGTAAATGCTGCTCATTAAGAGTTCTTGGTCGGGTGCGGTAGCTGTAATCCCAACACTTTGGGAGGCTGAGGTGGCCAGATCATCTGAGGTCAGGAGTTCAAGAACGAGACTGGCCAACATGGCGAAACCTCGTCTCTACTAAAAAAGTACAAAAATTAGCTGGCTGTGGTGACGAGCGCCTGTAATCCCAGCTATTCAGAAGGTTGAGGCAGGAGAATCGCTTGAACCCAGGAGGTGGAGGTTGTAGTGAGCCAAGCTTGAGCCATTGCACTCCAGCCTGGGCGACAAGAGCCAAGACTCCGTCTCAAGAAAAAAAAAGGTTTCTCAGGCTGAGTGCGGGGGCTCATGCCTATAGTCTCAGCACATTGAGAGGCCAAGGCAGGCAGATCACTTGAGCCTAGGAGTTCCAGACCAGACTGGGCAACATGGCGAAATCCCATATCTACAAAAAAATTAGCCAGGCATGGTGGTGCACACCTGTAGTCCCAGCTACTCAGAAGATTGAGATGGGAGAATAGCTTGAGTCTGGGAGGTTGAGGCTGCAGTGAGCTGGGATTGCATGACTGCACTCCAGCCTAGATGACAGAGCAAGAGCCTGTCTCAAAAAAAAAAAAAAGTTCTCATTTGGTTATTTACTAATCCTCATCCCATGCTAAGGAGGAAATGTGAGTGAAATGAAGAATCATATGTTCTTTAATTTTATGAGAGTTTTAACAGTTGAAAAGGATATTCTCTGACCCAAACAAGGGAGCTTTCTAGAGCTTAGCTTTGGTTGTAGCTTGCTTCTTGATTTATTAGAAATATTTCCTTAGTGTGCTGTTTTTAATGAGATAAATGATTAAATGAAATGGTATAAAAGTGCCAGCATAGTACCTTGGACATAACAGATACTCAGTAAAGCTTAATTTAATCTGTATTTGGTTTACAAATCAGATTGTAAAAGTATAAACTCAGGATTAATCTCTTACTATGGGGTAGAAGGGAATACCATTTTGTTGAGAAGCATTGCAGCACTATGTAATATATGTTTGTTCTCTCATTTACAGAGGGTCATTTAGAGGTTTGGTGGGGGTACACATTCATAAGAGAAGTTAGTCTCAACCAATATAGTTTTTTTTTTAATTCTGAAAATAGCCTAAAAACTAAATTTTAGGCATTCATTTTAGAAGAAAGTAATTTTCACATGAAATTAATTATAAATGTCTCCGAGTGAGGAGCTTGTTTAACGTGTTTTCATTTCTGAGAATGGGGGTGGGAATTCAGATGAAATGTTAGAGAAAAAAGTGCTTTCTCCATGATTTTTCTTTCCACAAATATGCTTGTATAAGCAAATTAAGGAAGATTATTTTATAGTGACATGAAATGTTTATATGCCAAATACTGAACATAGTGGTCTACCTTCCTAGATTGAGATTTTAGAGAAAACAACTACTATCTATGAAGAAGATAAACGCAATTTGCAACAGGAACTTGAAACTCAGAACCAGAAACTTCAGCGACAGTTTTCTGACAAACGCAGATTAGAAGCCAGGTTGCAAGGCATGGTGACAGAAACGACAATGAAGTGGGAGAAAGAATGTGTGAGTGTCATTTGGGTAGTGCTTGCCTCAGAGTCGGATGATTTATTTTACGTTGTAGTTAGGTTCAATATTTTGAATTATTGTATTTGTGGTAGGGTTTTGGTGATGGTCGTTAACTCAGGAAGAATTGGAGAACTGTCATTTTTAGGAAATAAAGTGATTGGCTAATCTGGTATACTCGTTTGCTGTGATTGAATGATAATATACATTGCCATTGATAATCTGTAGGAGCGTAGAGTGGCAGCCAAACAGCTGGAGATGCAGAATAAACTCTGGGTTAAAGATGAAAAACTGAAACAACTGAAGGCTATTGTTACTGAACCTAAAACTGAGAAGCCAGAGAGACCCTCTCGGGAGCGAGATAGAGAAAAAGTTACTCAAAGATCTGTTTCTCCATCACCTGTGCCTGTAAGTTATTTGTAATTGTGTAGTAACTTTGTACTACAGATATTTTGTTCAGATTAGATGACTATTTCTATGAGAATTTTTACATTTTATAATACTTACATTTCTGAAATTTCTCTTTAAAAATATTTTAAAATTTAGAATAAACACAAATTTAGCACAAAAAATTAGTACAAATAATTATTTGTAATGTTAAGTCTTCATGTGCTAACATTATAGAAAAGTAATGAATTGTTTCTCTCAGTTTTTCAGTCTTGCTCATTAATTTTTCTCCAATTTTTCTAGCTTTCTAGTAACTATATTGCTCAGATTTCCAACGGCCAGCAACTCATGAGCCAGCCACAGCTACATAGGCGCTCTAACTCTTGCAGCAGCATTTCTGTAGCTTCCTGTATTTCGGAATGGGAGCAGAAAATTCCTACGTACAACACACCTCTCAAAGTCACATCTATTGCAAGGCGTAGGCAGCAGGAGCCAGGACAAAGCAAAACTTGTATCGTGTCAGACAGAAGGCGAGGGATGTACTGGACTGAAGGCAGGGAGGTGGTTCCTACATTCAGAAATGAGATAGAAATAGAAGAGGATCATTGCTGCAGGGTTAGTGCCAGTATTATTTTAACGCATTGTAGCAATAGATTTTATCTTCTTTGTTTTTTGTAACTTGTGTCTGAAAGTTCATTGGAAAAATGGTTGGGCTATAGTATAAAAAAGGTCTGATTTCTCAGTTAATTTGAAAGATTGACTCACTGAAATTGAGGCCTGGCTCTTCATCTGAAAAAGCCTAAACACATCTGGCAGCAGAAGTGTGTTCAGTGAATACAGGTCAATTTGGTGCATGCCAGAGTAGTGTGAGCTTTTCAGTTGCATAAGCTAATAAGCTTTGCACAAAATTGGTGACTGTGTTTTAAAGCATACTTTCCATATTTTTCTTTTGGTTCCCCTTCCCCAAATTAGATTTTTTGTACCTCCTTTCGAGCCCTAGTTTTAAAAATTGTTTTCCCAAATTTTTATTTTGAAAAATTTCAGACCCAAAGCAAAGTAGAAAGAATAGTATGGTAATGTCTTTCCCTCCTTGCCTAAGTTTACCAGGTGTTACTTGATGTAGATACATAAACTTTATTTCCCTAAGCCTTGTAAAAGGAAATCACAGACTTAGAGACACTTAATCTCTAAGAATAAGGACATTGTACTACCTAGCCACAATCTTTATCACATCCAAGAAAATCAACATTAATTAAATAATTATCCTCTATTGGGACATTATGCATTTGTCCCAAAATTGGCTTTTCTTTTTTAAGACAGGGTCTCACTCTGTCACCCAGGATGGAGTGCAGTGGCATGATTATGGCTCACTGCAGCCTCAGTCTTCCTGAGCTGAAGTCATCCTCTCACCTCAGCCTCCCGAGTAGCTGAGACTACAGGCATGCCACCACACTGATTTTTTATTTTCAGTAGAGACAAGGTCTCACCATGTTGCCCAGGCTGGTGTTGAACTCTTGAACTCCAGCAATCCTCCTGCCTTGGCCTCCAAAGGTGCTGAGATTACAGGCAAGCCACTGCACCCAGCCAGCTTTTTTGTCAATCCATGATATGAAAGTGTATGCATTGCATATCATGATTATGTCTTTTATCTCTTTTAATATAAAATAGTCTCACCCTGTCCCCCTACTTTTTTTATTTTTATGACATTGACTATTTTCACTGAAGAGTCTAGGCCAGTTATTTTAAAACTACTGATTTCCATGCCCAATAAATTGCTTTTAATCGAGGCATTTATCTCAATTAACAAGGACTTTGTCTCACATTCAAGGGTATTTAAATAAATTCACTTTCATATTTGTCTTCTTAAAGATTAAAGTAAAGTTTCTTTTGAATCTGAATAAATGGGCCAAGTTAATGTTTGTGGATTTTATATTTAGTAAAATCTTAACAAAGCTCTTTTAGAATTTTTCTTCTAAATCTTACAGTAAACATTTACTTTAGATTTTCTTATATAAGTCAGGGTATAGATGAATGTTCATTTAGGTGGCCCAAATTCCTGATTATTAAGGGATGGTGATGAATCCTGTGATTTACCAGGGAAACCGATGATTCTAAGGTCTGTTACGTTCTTTACTTTGCAGATTTTTCCTTAAATGTTTTTAGACAGCAAATTAGGTAAATGGTCATTCTGACCAACTCTAGTAAGTCATTTCATGACAGTTTATAGGCTGAAAACTATTCAAGCCTTGCTTATGCCTTGCAAACAGTAATGAGATATCTAATTTGGCTATGAGATATTTAAGGGAATTTACTAGAGATTCTTACGTGAAATCAAACTATTTAGAAGTGCAGCAGAAAAGTTACTATAAGGTTAGTATCTGTGCATCTAAGTTTGTTGGTCAAAAATTATGTCAAGTGGACTAAATTTATACTTGAGTGAGGAAAAAAATTTAAATATTTATTTCATAAATGCTAGTAGATCGTATGGATTATCATCTTTCCGAAGCTTGTTTCATCATATGTTTACTGTTAAATGTTTGAAGAAAACCCTCGCTTTTGCTAAATGGTAGATGATAAGGACCAGACTTTCGTGTTCAACATTAAATAAATCATTGTCAGAATGAAATGTTTCCTGTTTGTCTTGAGGCTCAGCATCTTTAATGGCAAACTGTATTGCCCGTGTCTTGGAGCTGTCACTAGTGCTGCATTTGTACGACTATATAGGGAAAATGATTCAGTTCCTCAGATGTGCATTTTGAAATTGAGGTCTTCATACTTGACTAGCTTTGACGGATTTGGCCTGTGATAGACTTTTTCCATTTGCTTTCAGTTTTGTTTTTGGGGGTTTTTTTGTTGTTGTTTGTTTGTTTGTTTGTTTGAGATGAGGTCTTCATCTGTTGCCCAGGTTGGAGTGCAGTGGCATCATCTAGGCTCACGGCAGCCTTGACCTTCCAGGCTCAAGCAATCGTTCTACCTCAGCCTCCTGAGCAGCTGGGACCACAGACATGTGCTATCACACCTGGCTAATTTTTAAAATTTTTGTGGAAATTTACACAAAATTTAAATTTTTTGTAGAAATTTGTAGAAATCACCCGAGACCAAAAGACACCCGAGAAATTCTTACGTTGCCTAGGCTGGTCTCGGGTGATCCTTCTCCTACCTCAGCCTCACAAATGTTAGAATTACAGGTGTGTGCCACTGCACCCAGCCCCGTTTTCAGTTTTACAAACAGGAGATGTTCATAAAACACCAGAGATAATTCATTGCTTCAAACTATAACTATGGCATATATGTGAAATATTATTTTCTTAGGCTGAATGTGCTTAACTTAACTTTGCCAGATTTACATGACATTTGACCGGAAGCAACTTGTTTGTTTTTGAGGCAGGGTCTCATTCTGTTGCCCAGGCTGGAGTGCAGTGGTGCGATCTTGGCTCACTGCAATTTCCACCTCCTGGGCTCAAGTGATCCACCCACCTCAGCCTCCTGAGTAGCTGGGACTACAGGCACGTGTCACGAAGCCCAGCTAATTTTTTTGTGTATTTTTTTGTAGAGTCTGGGTTTCACCATGTTGCCTAGGCTGGACTTGAACTTCTGAGTTCAATTGATTCCTCCACCTCGGCCTTCCAAAGTGCTGAGATTACAGGCATGTGCCACCATGCCTGGCCTGGCAACTAGTTTTTTATTGTATGATAAGAGACTGATTTGACGCTGTATTATTTATTTGTTTCTTGGAACCTGTATGAAGTGTTTGGGGGAAAAATTAGTTGGTATATTGTAGCCATTATTGTATTTGAACTTTTCATGAAGTTCTGTTTTGAGGTTTTAAAATCTTAACTGAAAGCACTCAGAAGTATTTCACATTTCTTTAATCATTTTATTCATATGGTTCTTATTATACCTTATGTTCTTTGGATTGTTTTCTGTTTTGTTTAGAAACCTAGAAAATGTATAGGGCTTTCATTGATCTTATTGAAGATTTTAACAGAGTTGTGGACGTAATAGATTACCTCTCAATAGCAGGGATAAATAATGGTTTTTGATCAAAAATATGAAATGAGTTGTTTGTCCTGAATGACCCCCAAGCAGGAAAGACTTGCAGCATTACCAGAATTTTTTCTTTTATCCTTTGTTGAAAGGGAAACTCCCAGGTAGAATGTGTAACATACAAGTTGGCATTAAAGATGTTTGTTGGTTTTGTGTTTAAATGCAAAGATGTTTAAATTACTTGAATAAAATATTTAGCTTTGGAAAGGTTTGCTATGATACTGTCATCAACTAATGTAGCCGAACCTGCTGCACTTCTAATAATACCCTTTAATTAATTATGGGTTATGCTTGTTTCTCAGTTCCTCTTTCAACCTGATCAGAACGCACCACCAATTCGTCTCCGACACAGACGATCACGCTCTGCAGGAGACAGATGGGTAGATCATAAGCCCGCCTCTAACATGCAAACTGAAACAGTCATGCAGCCACATGTCCCTCATGCCATCACAGTATCTGTTGCAAATGAAAAGGCACTAGCTAAGTGTGAGAAGTACATGCTGACCCACCAGGAACTAGCCTCCGATGGGGAGATTGAAACTAAACTAATTAAGGTAAACTAATTTTCACGGGAGAAAAAAATATATTAAAAAATTCAACAAAAGTCCATTTGTCCTGCTACTCCTTTAGTGGCACACAGGCAGTGTCAACTGGAACATCAATGAGTATTTGATATAACCTTTTTGTTAGCAGAAAATTAGTCACTGCTTAGGTTTTAAGTCTGCCAAAGTGGGACTAAGTATGCTTTAAATAGGTGTAGATTCTTCAGTTTCTTAGAATTCTAGATCCATGATGTACTTTAATTTTTAATGACTATATTTAGTTTTAACCACGACTTAAAAAGTAAATCTAAGCAAAGAACTCCCATTGCTCTCTGTCAGTTCAAGATAAAAAAACAAAATCAAAATAAAACAAAATCTATGTTACAATTTGACCCATCAAAATTACTCAGTATTGAGCTGCCTAAAGCTGTTTTCCAGAAAGAAGAGACTTGCTTGCCTATAGAAGAATTCTCCTTTGATCATACAGTCAGTGAATAATCAGGAAAGTAAAAGATAATACCAAAAAAAAAAAGCTTTTTATTTCAAGTTCAATTTAGAGTTTTTGTTCTTATAATTAGCTACAAATGAGACTATACTGTCATTTGAATATGGGCAACAGGGGGCACTCAGAGAAGAAAGTGCCATGTCTTAGAGCATGTAGAAATTTCCAGCAAATTTCTTGATCCTTAGTGCAGTTTAGTTTTTAAATTACAGGTAGAGCAAAAGAAATATTTTTTTCTGCAATTATGAATGTTACTGATTACATTGTATTGGACTTCTTTTGTTTGTGAGAGATACGTACTCAAATTTCTAAATTATTTTGATAGTATAGACTCAGCAAGTACCAAGTACCATCTGATTTTGTGGATGGGAATTTCTATAAAATAGAATCATGAGAACAATTTGAAATATATATGTGTGTTTTTCATTTGGGTGTATCAATGTGTAACAGTGACCTTTTCTTTTGGCTTTAGGGTGATATTTATAAAACAAGGGGTGGTGGACAATCTGTTCAGTTTACTGATATTGAGACTTTAAAGCAAGAATCACCGAATGGGTAAGTAACCATCAAAAATCTCTGTATAAAAGTTGGTCATTTTCTTAGCTGCTTATTTCTGAGGAACAGAACAGCCTGTGAAATGTATCATTAATTCTCCAAAGGGATGTAGATATTATTTCCCTACCTCTAATATTTTTCCTCTTTTTAGATGCAAAAATAATTGTTGCATCATGTTTCCCCTTTTTCAGTAGTCGAAAACGAAGATCTTCCACAGTAGCACCTGCCCAACCAGATGGTGCAGAGTCTGAATGGACCGATGTAGAAACAAGGGTAGGGGAAAAATTAAATATTTCTCTGCTTACTAAAATTAGGTTTGTCACGTTTTAAACCCCACAGCTCTAGATTTTTATGCTCTTTGAAAACGCTGAGGTATAATCTCACATTGCCAGTGCACCATGTAGGCCTATTCCTAGAATAACAAGAATCCACTTCATCAGGAACCCCCTTGCAACTGTTACTCCTGAGGAGAAGCTCTTGGAAAGAACATGGGAAGGTAGGGGTCAGGAGGCTAACCTATGGCCTTAGCCACCACTTCTCTTCACGAACTTATCTAAAATGAGATGAGTTACCTAGATGACCTCTAAAGACCCTTCTGACTCACAACATTTGTGGCCTGTGCCAGAAATAAATTACAAGTGACTGATGTTTTAACATAAGAGTCTTTGCTGAACTAGAAAGCAATATTGCATTTCACTTAGGTGTAGAGCCCGCTAAATAACTGTATTTTATAGACTATTGAGAGGAGCTGATCTTTTTCCTCTTGTCATTTTCCTCTCAGTGTTCCGTGGCTGTGGAGATGAAAGCAGGATCCCAACTGGGACCTGGATATCAGCATCACGCACAACCCAAGTGAGCACTGCCTGTAACTGGGGTCTTGCTGTGTGCTTTTTTCCTCCTTTGGTCTTTACGTTATTCTACCATCTATCCACTTGTTGTTCAGAACAAATATATGGTTTTGGTTTTCCCCTTGGACTATCTGGGCCCCCACGGGCAGACTGCAGTAGGCAGCTGGAATACTGAGAGCCTCAGAAGGCTGGATAAGAGCAATCAGAGCTGCAAGGCAGGCGGTGGTGGAAGATTGGTGGCTCTTGTTCATATTCTGCCAATGCTCATAAAGCTTTCTGAGGCCGAACTGAGAGTACCTCTAAGGAGGGAAGGCTAAAGGCTTAAGTTGGGGACTAGACAGCTTTGTGTAAATCATTGTTTTCTGACTTGCTTCTTGGTCTTGGTGTAGCAATAAGTGTTCACTAAAATAAATAACACTGAATGGAAGAATTTATAGTAGGGAAGGAATTGTACCTTTTCCTCTTCTGTTAAACTCATACTCAGGAGTCTGACCCAGTCTTTTTCCACATTTTAATGAAATCCCTTCTTTACAAATACATGCATTCATATATAAAATGTTATAAACATATATACATATATACGTAGATATAACATTTTAAACATTTACATTCCTTAACGAGCAATTTAGAAGATTGTTGCAGCAGGATAAAGATGGGAAATCCTGTTTTCTAAATTTAATACTAAGATAAGCATATTTTATAAAAGTTGTTTGCTTTCTCAGAGGGACTTCTCAAAGACCTTCTAAAGATTGATCTGCTATGAATGCGTTACTAATTGCAAAGTTCAACTCTAAGTGCTGGTTGTTGTGTTTTAGGCGCAAAAAGCCATGAACTGACAGTCCCAGTATTGAAAGAACATTTTCATTTGTGTGGATGATTTCTCGAAAGCCATATGCCAGAAGCAGTCTTCCAGGTCATCTTGTAGAACTCCAACTTTGTTGAAAATCACGGACCTCAGCTACATCATACACTGACCTAGAGCAAAGCTTTCCCTATGGTTCCAAAGACAACTAGTATTCAACAAACCTTGTATAGTATATGTTTTGCCATATTTAATATTAATAGCAGAGGAAGACTCCTTTTTTCATTGCTGTATGAATTTTTTATAATGCTTTGTTAAAATATATTTCATGTATACTTATAAACTAATTCACACAAGTGTTTGTCTTAGATGATTAAGGAAGAATATATCTAGATCATGCCTGATTTTTTTATTGTGACTTTTCCAGCCCTGGTCTGAATTTCTTAAGGTTTTATAAACAAATGCTGCTATTTATTAGCTGCAAGAATGCACTTTAGAACTATTTGACAATTCAAACTTTCAAAATAAAGATGTAAATGACTGGCCAATAATAACCATTTTAGGAAGGTGTTTTGAATTTTGTATGTATATATTCACTTTCTGACATTTAGATATGCCAAAAGGATTAAAATCAAAAGCACTAAGAATTACGTAGCTGTGTGATGGCCGTTCATTCAGCACGTCCTCCCAGCATCTGGCACAGTGGCCTGCATTCACCTGGCACTCGTTGTTTGTGGGACAAATTGAAAGATAGCACTAAAAAATACAAGATAATATGTTAAATGGACAATGCCTTTTTTATGTGACAACCATAATTATCTACATATTAAGTATGACTTCTAGACATTTAAACAAAAAACATTGGGGACAACATAAATTAGAAAAAATACTGTCGAAACTATGGTGAAATATCCCATTGCATGGGTGAACACACATTTTACTTGAATTTAATTTGGATTTGAGGCTGATTTTTTTTTTTTTTTTTTTTTGAGGTGGAGTTTCGCTCTTGTTGCCCAGGCTGGAGTGCAATGGCACGATCTTGGCTCACCGCAACCTCTGTCTCCCGGGTCCAGGCAATTCTTCTGCCTTTTGTATTAGTAGATTATTCTGCTAATTCTGTATTTTTAGTAGAGACAGGGTTTCTTCATGTTGGTCAGACTGGTCTCGAACTCCCAATGTCAGCCTCCTGCCTCGGCCTCCCAAAGTGCTGGGATTACAGATGTGAGTCAACGTGCCCGACCACTTTTTTTTTTTTTTTTTAACTAAAATATAGTTTAATATTTTGTTATTCATAATAAAAGTGTGGTATTAGTCCTTGCCAAAAGCTGATTCAAAAGTTAAGGGAGAAGATAAAATGCACTAGTCACTCACAGTATAGTAGTAAACAATGTCATATATGTGTTTGTGTGTGTGTTGAGTTTTTTTTGGAGGGGAGGGGATGGATTTTTGCTTTTACTGCCCAGGCTGGAGTGCAATGGCGTGATTTCAGCCACCACAACCTCCGCGTACCAGGTTCAAGCAATTCTCCTGCCTCAGCCTCCCCAGTAGCTGGGATTACAGGCATCTGCCACCAGGCCCAGTTAATTTTGTATTTTTAGTAGAGACAGGGTTTCTCCATGTTGGTCAGGCTGGTCTCAAACTCCCAACCTCAGGTGATCAGCCCTTCTCAGCTTCCCAAACTGCTGGGATTACAGGCGTGAGCCAACACACCTGGCCTATATGTGTGTTTTTAGAATGCTTCAGAACACTAAACGTTAAATTGCTATTGTAGTAGATACAGAATTTATTTTTTGATTTTCTTGTTTTTTAATTTTTTTTCAGAAACAGGGTCTTGCTCTGTTGCACAGGCTGAAATGCAGGAGTGCAATCATGACTCACTATAACCTCAAACTCCTGGACTCAAGTGATCCTTCTGCCTCAGCCCCCCAAGTAGTTGGGACCACAGGTGCTCAGCACCATGCCCAGCTAATTAAAAAGTTTTTTATTTTTGTAGAGATGGGGTCTTGCTATGTTGTCCAGGCTGGCTTTTTTCTTTCTTTTTTGAGATGGGATCTCATTCTGTCACCCAGAAGGGAGTGCAATGACATGATCACAGCTCACTGTAGTCTCAGCCTCCCAGGCTCAAGCAATCCTCTCAGCTTCTTGAGTAGCTGCAACTACAGGCAAATGCCGGCACATCTGGCTAATTTTTTATTTTTGTAGAGATGGGGCCTTGCTCTGTGGCCTTGTCTAGTCTCAAACTCCTGACCTCATGCAGTCCTCCCAACCTGGCCTCCCAAAGTGCTAGGATTACAGGCATGAGCCACTGTACCCAGCCTGCTTTTTAAATTATTATTTAACAGAGAGAGCCTGGGCATGGTGGCTCACACCTGTAATCCCAGCACTACAGGATGGCTTGAGCTCAGTTCGAGACCAGCCTGAGCAACATGCTGAAATCCCATCCCTACAATTTAAAAATTAGCCATGCATGGCGGCACATACCTGTAGTTCGACCTACAGGGGAGGCTGAGGTGGGAGGATTGCCTGAGCCTGGGAGGCAGAGGTTGCAGTGAGCTGTGATGGTGCCACTGTGCTCCAGCCTGGGCAATGGAATGAGACCCTAGCTCAAAAAAAAAAAAAAAAAAAACAAAAAGTAATAGGGACTGGGTCTCACTATGTTGCCCCAGGCTGGTCTTGAACTCCTGGGCTCAAGCAATCCTCCCGCCTTGGCCTCCCCAAAGTACTTGAATTGCAGGCATGAGCCACCATGCCCTGTCCCAACCCACTTAAAAAAAAAAAAAAAAAAATTTAGCCAGACGCATTGGTTCACGCCTGTAATCCCAGCACTTTGGGAAGCCAAGATGGGCGAATCACCTGAGGTTAGGAGTTTGAGACCAGCCTGGCCAACATGGTGAAACCCCATTTCTATTAAAAATACAAAAAATTAGCCAGGCGTGGTGGCACGCGACTGTAATCCAAGCTACTCTGGAGGCTGTGGCAGGAGAATAGCTTGAACCTGGGAGGCAGAGGTTGCAGTGAGCCGAGATCGCGCCATTGCACTCCAGCCTGGGGAACGAGCAAAACTCCGTCTCAGGAAAAAAAAAATTTTAAATGGCTTATTGCATAGTATTTTCAAAATATTAATGGGAAATTTTTACTATGATAGGAGAATATGGGGCAGTGGAATTTGTCTGAAGTAACTGTTGAATGCACTAAGTCCTTCAACAACACAAAAGGAAATGCATGAGTACTGACATTTTGCTTAGCTACTTCTCTTTAATAGCTGTGGTTAGTGCTTACTGTTTGATACCCTGTAAAAGTGCGTATACGTGGAGAAAACGCTTATTTCCTCAGTGACCACAAAGTGCCACTTGCCAACCAGATCAGGTTTTTTTTGTTTTTGAGACGGAGTTTTGCTCTTGTTGCCCAAGCTGGAGTGCAATGGCACGATCTCGGCTCACTGCAACCTCCGCCTCTCGGGTTCAAGCGATTCTCCTGCCTCAGCCTCCCTAGCAGCTGGGATTACAGGCACCCGCCACCACGCCCAGCTATTTTTTTGTATTTTAAGTAGAGACGAGGTTTCACTATGTTGGCCAGGCTGGTCTCGAACTCCTGACCTCAGGCGATCCACCCGCCTCAGCCTCCCAAACTGCTGGAATTGCAGGCATGAGCCATCGCGCCCGGCAGATCAGTTTTTTGTTTTTTTTTTTTTTGAGACGGAGTCTGGCTCTGTCGCCCAGGCTGGAGTGCAGTGGCGCGATCTCGGCTCACTGCAAGCTCCGCCTCCCGGGTTCACGCCATTCTCCTGCCTCAGCCTCCCGAGTAGCTGGGACTACAGGCGCCCACAACCGCGCCCGGCTAATTTTTTTGTATTTTTACTAGAGACGGGGTTTCACCGTGGTCTCGATCTCCTGACCTTGTGATCCGCCCGCCTCGGCCTCCCAAAGTGCTGGGATTACAGGCGTGAGCCACCGCGCCCGGCCTAGTTTTTTAAGTACACTGCTGGAGGTACACAGTATTTTGGACTGACTCATTGTAGCTTTGGAAATGTTTGGATTTTTAAATAGCTTTAAGCTTTCTTGACCAAAATTCCACTATAATGGCTTCTTAGATTTGGATGAAAACTCAGTAGCTTTATTTTTAAAAAGTTTGATAGCTTTATAAAAACTTTTTTTTAAAAAATTCGGGATATGAAACTATTTGTTTGTAGTTAAGATTGACCCAAATAGGACTCTAGATTGGTGGATTCCAACAGAAATGTTTCATCAGAGATGATCATTAAATAATGGGATGGACTAAATGAAGGTTCCCGAAAAAAAAAAATCTTGAACTAACTTTCCAGTAAACTAAGCAAATTCCACGAGCAATGTAAAGGTGACCATTTTTGAAGGTAGGAATTTAAATTGGGTTCAGATAACAAATAACAGGTTGTATACAATTTACCCATAATCCCCCTTCCCCGAAGCACTAGGCGGTGAAGTTAGGCTTCTGGATTCCAACTCCACGCTCCACCGCGCGGAACTATGCAACCTTGGGTTAGTTACCAGGTCTAAGGCTTCTAGATTCCAAATCCACGCTCCACCGCGCGGTAACTACACTATCTTGGGCTAGTTACCGGCTCTAAGACTTAATTTTGCCATCTGCAAGATGGAGATAACATCCAACTCCTGCTGTGTGAGGATTACGTGAATCCTTGTAGAATGTGGCTCAGTGACTGGGATATAGTAAGCGCTCCACGGCTACTGCTATCATAATGCCGTTAGTTTGCTCGTCCTCCTACATCTACCTACATCTATCTATCTCACCCAAGGCCCAGCGCTAAGCAGCGACCTCCAAGGTGGGACGCAGCCTTTACCCTCAGGGTCAGCGCCGGCCGCGACCTAACTGGGAGATTACGAACAATGTCACCACGGCCACAGCGCAGCTCCCGCCAAGTCAAGCAGCTCGTGGAACCAACGGCGGCGAAGTCCGAATACCTACGCAACCCTATCCTAAAAGTGTTTTTAACCGTCTCAAGTCCTATAATTTAACAAAATAAAATGAGACCGTAACTGTTGACGCTGAGAAACTTTCTCAACAGGAAGAACGAATCAGGCGCAGCGCGCAGGCGTCTTCAATCGGTCCTGGGTCCGCCTCTTCCGCCCGGTGCGGGCGCCGATTGGTCCGCGTGGTCACATAAGAGACTGCGCATAGGCGCAAGAACCCCTTTCCTCAGCTGTCGCGAAGGTGCTCGGTCCTTCCGAGAAAGCTAAGGCCGCGTTGGAGTGAGGGCCTCACTTCATCCGGCGACTAGCACCGCGTCCGGCAGCGCCAGCCCCACACTTGCCCGCGCTATGGCCTCCGTCTCCGAGCTCGCCTGCATCTACTCGGCCCTCATTCTGCATGATGATGAGGTGACCGTCACGGTGAGTGCGGGCGCGGGTCGGCGGCCGGGCTGCCTGTGGGCGGCGACTCCCGCCTCTCCATGCGGTTCCCGGCTCCAGGCCGTTGGGCCCAGCACTTCCGGCCGGGGCCAGGCCGCGAAGACAGGCGGCATGGGGCGGGCGCTCCTGGGGGCTGGGGCCTCTCTCGCAGAGCGGGACCTGGGCCCCCGGGACCACGTGCGGGCCCGGGGGGCGTGGAGTGCGTTTGAGGCTGGGCTCTCCGGCTCCAAGATCCTTCGTGTAGAAAAGCTTTGCCGCAGCGCTTGGGCACCCTGACCCGCGCCTCGTCTCTCTCAGGGACACTTACTTGGAACTCTTTTGGTATAATTGCCTTGAATTCCCCGGGTCGTGGAGGAGAGCGCCCCAGCTCGGCTCCACCTTCCAGGTCCTAGCTTAAAAATAGCCGCGTGACTCAGGCAAGTCCCAGCCCGTGAAACAGCAGTGATGGGCTCGCCTCATTGCAGGGCGCCTGGCACACATCTCTTTTGCTTGTGATAGAATATTTGAGCTGGTTAAACATGTCCTGTACACTTTTTATTGAGTGACTTGCCTTTGACTTGCAGCGTTTTGGAGATACTACATACGCTACGTTTTGATGGATTGACGTTTTTATTTGTTGTAGGAGGATAAGATCAATGCCCTCATTAAAGCAGCCGGTGTAAATGTTGAACCTTTTTGGCCTGGCTTGTTTGCAAAGGTAAGGTGATGGTGGCAAAGTGATGTGGTAAAGCCTGCTGATTTACGAGGGCAGGTGTACATGCTGAAGTACCTCCAGCAGTGCCATAAGGCCCCACATGCCGCTGGATCTCCTAGGTGTATTTGGTTGCATTTATATCTCTAGGAGCTAAGAAGATTTCAGTTTCTCAAGTCTTATGTTTCCTTATCAGACTCTGGTTTCCCCTTTTGCTCTGAAACCATGGTCAAAAAAAAAAAAAAAAAAATCTGAATCAGGTCATTTATTCCCAAAAAGGATCACCCGGGAGATAGGTACTACCCATGTTAAAGTTGCAAGCAAATTCTTGCATTAAACCTGTGGTTTAATGGACATTTGGGTTTAGCGGACTTCATTGACACAGTAGGTACTATGTGTTGGGATATAAAAGACTGATAAAGACGAGATTCCTGGTCATGGAGCTTGCACTAGCTATTTTCCATTGTACAGGTTACTTAATCTCTGGCAAGTTAAGCTGATAGCATCTAACTCCGGGGTTGTGTCCTCTAAAGAGTTTTGAAAGATTGTAAACATTGTATCTATGTCATCTTTAAGTCCTATGTTTAGTAGACTGAAAATTTGAGTTCACTGTTCAGAGACATGGAATTGTGCAAAGAATATTCATTTGAGTGTTTCAGGAAGTTTGGATTATTTTTTTGCCAACATGTTATTTGTAAAAGGAGGGGAAATCAGCTACCTCAGGAGGTTCTTAACATATAGGAAAGTAATTATCATATTCAAAGCTGAACAGTAGTGTGTTGCCCTGTCTAACCTAAGTTTTGGCTGTTAGCAAAGAAAAGCCAGTGTCTAGGGTATTGATTCCAGGGCCTTCCACTAATAACAAAATCCCAGGATGTTCCATCTCTTATATAAATGTATTTGCATATAACCTATGCACATCCTCCTGTATACTTTGGAAGTCTACATGTTTGGTATGCATGCTTTTCCACTGTTGAAACCATGGTTGTGGAACCCACTGTATATAGTGTTAGGGGTTGATCACTATAACCTGGAAGGGGGGATACTTCTCGTTTTTGGTGCGTGAGCGCTGTGTAACAAGGACAGAACCGGGCATTTACCTATGCATGCACATGTATTGCAGGCCCTGGCCAATGTCAACATTGGGAGCCTCATCTGCAATGTAGGGGCTGGTGGACCTGCTCCAGCAGCTGGTGCTGCACCAGCAGGAGGTCCTGCCCCCTCCACTGCTGCTGCTCCAGGTAGGAAACATGGAGTTTCTAGTATTGGGAGGAGTGTAGAGATTTAAAAAATATATATAGTATTATAGGTAAAATTGCCGTTAATTTTCCACAAGCAGATGATGTATGGAAATCCTAACACCTGACTGTTTTTTTTCTAGCTGAGGAGAAGAAAGTGGAAGCAAAGAAAGAAGAATCCGAGGAGTCTGATGATGACATGGGCTTTGGTCTTTTTGACTAAATCTCTTTTATAACGTGTTCAATAAAAAGCTGAACTTTACTGCTGTTGGTCTTGCCCATAGCTTGGGAATGCGCTCTGCAAAAATGGTGTCAGTTTTGTAATGTTGGCTTTCAACCTATTCTGCCATGACAGGCTGGATTTTCCCTGCCACCGTTGCCAGATGTGAGATCATAGACAATCCTGATGCTAACAAGAAGGCACCTCATGGTACAGTGTTAAAAACTGCACTGGGGTGGCAGGAGGAAAGATCAGAGCAGATGCTTTGTCCAGGTTACCTGTATAAACTTGAGGATTATAAGGTGTGTCCCCTCCACTGGGGGCAGAGGGTAATACAGACCAGCATTAGAAAGCCTCCTGGGTAATTACCCTATACAACCCTGCCTAATAATGAACTTTGACCTATGCTGAATTGACTGCTACATCCCAAGGTTGTAAAGAAACTAAGACCTAGCTGTGTAATGTCTCACCAAATGCTTGGGTAACACTGAAGGAATGCAGAAAGTTTACTTCATAGTTTATTAAGGTCCCCAGTTACACAAAGTGGATAAAACAAGATTCAAACCTGGGTTCCAAAAGCTAAGAGCTTTTTTTGTTTGCCAATTAATAATACCATGAGGCCGGGCGCGGTGGCTCAAGCCTGTAATCCCAGCACTTTGGGAGGCCGAGACGGGCGGATCACGAGGTCAGGAGATCGAGACCATCCTGGCTAACACAGTGAAACCCCGCGTCTCTACTAAAAAATACAAAAAACTAGCCGGGCGAGGTGGTGGGCGCCTGTAGTCCCAGCTACTCGGGAGGCTGAGGCAGGAGAATGGCGTAAACCCGGGAGGCGGAGCTTGCAGTGAGCCGAGATCCTGCCACTGCACTCCAGCCTGGGTGACAGAGCGAGACTCCGTCTCAACAAAAACAAACAAACAAAAAATACCATGAATGGAAATTTTGACTTTTCAGGCTTGGATTATATAACAAACCATGGGTATTGTGTATTCAGAGCAGCTAATGACATGCCAGGCACATGAATGAGTCTTATCCTTATCTGCATTAGCATTTAATAGATGAAGACATGCAGTGATGAAAAGCATGACTTCTACCCGGGACTGTCATGTGAATGTGAAAAAGACCATTTGTATAAGTTACTGCAACTACTTGGGGAAAATGGCAGTTCTACTTCAAGAGAAACTACATGTGGACATGAGGATACATGCCTGGGAATGTTCAAAGCAACACTTTGAGCAAAGACATTAAGTATATGCATCTGATAAGAGTAATAAATATAAAAGATGGGATGGTGAACAATTTAGGATCTTGAGTAAGGTGCAGTTAACAATGGGTAGGAGTATGTAGGTGTCAGTATTAAAGAGTTTTAAGTTTTTTGAGAGGGGTTCTAGGCTGGAATGCATTGGTGCAGTCATGGCTTACTGCAGCTTCAAACTCCCAGGCTCAAATCAATCATCCCACTTCAGCCACCCCCAAGTGGCTGGGACTACAGGCATGCCACCATGCCTGGCTAATTTTTTGTAGACAAACCTCAACCTCCTGGTGTCAAGCGATCTGCACGCCTTGACCTCCCAAAGTGCTGGGATTGCCATCATGCCTGGCTAGTTTTGTGTTTTTAATATATGGCTTGAGCATCCCTTACCCAAGAAACAAAACATCAACATGACACTCAAAGGAAATGTTCATTGGAACGTTTTGGATTTTCGGGTTAGGAATGCCCAACCTGTATATTAAAACCATAGGCCAGGCATGGTGGTTCATGCCTGTGATTCCTGCACTTTGGGAGGCTGACGCAGGAGGATCACTTAAATCCATGCCCGCCTCTACAAGAAATTTTTTAAAAAATCAGTGCAGCGTGGTGGTATTCGCCTGTGGCTTCAGTGAGCCATGTTTGTACCATTATACTCGAGACTGGGTGACAGGGCGGGACCCTGTCTAAAATATCTAAGATCATAAAGTATATATAAAAACCTTAGGTATATACAAATATTCCAAAGTCTGAAAAAAAAATTAGAAATCTGAAACACAAATGGTCCCAAGCATTTCGGATAAGGGATGCTCAGCCTGTACTAAAGGGCAGTTGTGAACTAGTGAGGATGGTGTCATGAGACAAAGATAAGTGATAGCCTATATCCACATGTTAAGTGCCTGCTTTTCCTTCACCCATTAACAGCTAACATTAGCTAGGACTGCTTGTCTGTGTGGCATCTCATTCTTCACAACAGTCCCATGACAGGATGACCCCATGTTGGGGATGGGGAAGTGGAAGCTCTCAGGTTACAAACTAGTAAGTGGGTGGGTGAACTAGATTAAAACCCCACTCTGAGTCCCTGTTCTCTTAACATCATGGCCCATGCTTCTGGTCGTGTCTCCTACCTGCATCAGCTTCCTCATCTGTAATGACTGTAGGGTTCTGAAGAGGTAACAGTAGGAATTCTTTGTGCTGAGTGAACAAGTGTCAGAGGAAGGAATACTAACACTTCACCAAGCTGAAGAATGGGTTAAAGAGAATACTAACAAGATATGGGAAAAGGACAGCATCTAGAAGAGCAGACATTAAGTGGTAAGCTAGGGATATTGTAAGTATCAAACTCAGCTGTCCAAACAATCCAATCAACTAAAATGTTCACTAGCAAGACTCCAATGTTAACAGTCTGTAAGTGCATGGCCCAGGCTTCTCCCCCCACTCAGACTGCATTCTCTCCCTCTCCCTTGGAGGAAGAGAAGAACTATCATCAATGGCAAATGACAGTTGCAGCAAAGCAACACCAAGAGCCAACCTCACGCTCAGCAGAGAATGCTGTCCTGCCACCTCCTCATGGTTTCCAGTGCTGTACACATTGAGAGAAACTTCTCTAGTAAGGAACTACAGAATTGATGCCTGAAATTATACTCTTGGTCTAGCTTTTTTTTTCTTTTTTTTTTTTTCTCAATTTATTTGAGACAGGGTCTCACTGTTGACCAGGCTGGAGTGCAGTGGCATGGTCATAGCTCACTGCAGCCTTTCTTGGGCTAAGTGATCCTCCCGCCTCAGCCTCCTGAGTGGCTGGGACTGTAGGCATGAGCCACCCTGCCTGGCATGGCCCAGCTTTTTAAGAAATCTTAATATAGCTAAAAATCTTTCTAAAGAACAATTTGAAAATCAAATTAGAAGACCCACATACATACATAGAACTACTAACTTAATTCATCCGATACTGAATGAAGTCCTCTTTGTTCCATCTGCTTTCTGGTTCTCCCGAGCCTCCTTTTTTCTTTTTCTTTTCAGAAATGGGAATATCTACTTCATATTGGGGAATGAAAGAGGTAAGTGAACATTCAATACTTGTTACTTCCCTTTTGCATACAGTACAAGGAACACGGTTGCCATCCCTAGTTCCCCAAATCTCCAGGTTTAATAGGTCCAAGCCTCATGCTCCTCAAACCGCCTACCCCCCATTCTGTTTGTTTGTTTTTTGTTTTGTTTTGTTTTGTTTGCGACAGAGTCTCACTCTGTTTCCCAGGCCTGAGTGCAGTGGCACGATCTCGGCTCACTGCAGCCTCCGCCTCCAAGCGATATTCCTGCCTCAGCTTCCTGAGTAGCTGGGATTATAGGCACGCACCACCACACCTGACTAATTTTTGTATTTTCAGTAGAGACAGGGTTTCACCATATCGGTCAGGCTGGTCTCGAACTCCTGACCTCATGATCCGCCCGCCTCAGCCTCCCAAAGTGCTAGGATTACAAGGGTGAGCCGCTGCACCCGGCCCCCCATTCTTATCAATCAGGCAGGTTTGGTTTCTCATATTTCATACTTCTGATTGTTCACCAAGCATACATGTTACTTTGCTTACATTTCCATTGCTCTCAGCATTGTGTTCACATCTCCTGTAGCCACTGGTCCATGTATCCAGGTCCATGGCTGGCCAGCTCACACCCCTTGAGAAGTCTATCAGCAGGAGCCCAGATTAGGCATGAAGGGCTCTCATGTTCTGGAGAACTGTAGGAACAGACATGCTCACAGACAAACCATCTAAACAACTTCGAAAACCTGTATTGTCACGGAATGTGTTGCACAATAGAATAAGTAAAAATATCCAAAAGCTCCTGCCAATTGTTTTACTCTCTAATCCTTTTTTTTTTTTTTTTTTTTTTTTTTTGCTTCTTCTCGACTGAAAATAAGGAGAGAACCACATGTGAAATTTTAAAACCACCTTTTGGAAGAGAAAAACACTCTTAATTAAAATGAAAGAATTAGGTGCAGTGGCTCAAGCCTGTAATCCCAGCACTTTAGGAGGCCCAGGCAGGCAGATCACTTGAGCCCAGGAGTTCCAGACCAGCCTGGGCAACAAAGTGAGACCTCCATCTCGACAAAAAAGAAAAAAAGAAAAAATTATAATGTCCAGATTATTGATCTGACCAGAACAGTCCAGGTTCCATGATGCATGCAGTGGTGTCTGTGATCTGACTTTTGAGAGACATCTGGCTGTGTTTCAGAAGAACTAAAAATACAAGTGCTGTAAAACTTTAAAGCAGCCATGTTTATCTCAAGCTGAATTATTCAGGCTTGTTTACAAAGATGAGAGAGAAGTGGCCTGTAAAATGACAGAGAAAAACATGAAGGGCTGGTCGCTGTATCTTACAAAAGTATGCGTGTGGAGGGGACTCCGTGACGTGGCAGAAGAAATGCTGGGTTGACACAGCTGAAGTGCCAGGCCTAACTTTACCCTGTCATAGCTGTGTGAACTTATGAAGGTACTCAACCTCTCTGAGCAAGTTCATTGTTTTGTTTAAAATTGTTTTGAGACAGAGTCTTGCTCTGTCACCCAGGCTGGAGTGCAGTGGCACAATTTCAGCTCACTGCAACCTCCCAGGCTCAAGCAATCCTCCCACCTCAGCCTCCCAGGTAGTTTGGATTACAGGTGCATGCCGCCATGCCCGGCTAACTTTTTTGTATTTTTTGTAGAGACAAGGTTTCGCCAGGTTGCCCAGGCCGATCTTGAACTCCTGGACTCAAGTTATGTGCCCGCCTCAGCCTCCCAAAGGTTTTGTTGGGCCAATGTGAGCCACCATGCCCGGCCAGTTTGTTTATATTAAGAGGGCTAATTGAGTTCTCCTGACAGGGTAAAGCCCTGAATGGGAGAACGCATAAAAGTTATCTCTAAAGTGCTACTCAACCAGATCAACAATTACCTGGCTCACATTGTTCCCTAAGAATTTTACTGTACATGCTCATTGAAATTATGGGGGGGAGAAAGGATTTGGCATGTTTTATTTGAATTTATAGAAATATAGTAAACATTTTGCTGCATAATTATTTTAAATTCTTTCATTTTACTTTATTTTTTGACACAGGGTTTTGCTTTTTGCCCAGGCTGGAGTGCAGTGGTGAGATCAGTGCAGTAGTGAGATCACACCTCACTGCAGCCTCAAGCTCCTGGATTCAAGCCATCTTCCCACCTTGGCCTCCGAAGTAGCTGGAACTATAGTTTTAGTTCTTCTGAAACAGAGCCAGATGTCTCTCAAAGTCAGATGACAGACACCACTGCTTGCATCATGGAACCTGGACTGTTCCGGTCAGATCAATAATCTGGACATTTCCATCAGAAAACAGGGTCAGAGGTCTTCACATACGTTTATAGGATTGCTCAAATACTTAGGGGCTTTCAAAGAATTCTCCAAGGCCTTCTCAATTTAACTTGCTGAAGCTTCCACACCTCTGACTTGTATGCTTTTAAGAGTGCTTATAATGTCCAATTCAAGAAATGTGTGTGTTTCACGCTCCAGACCTTTGCAGTTGCTATGACCATGCCACTGCACTGCAGCCTGGGCAACAGTGAGACCACTTTGGGAGGCCAAGGTGGAAAGGTCACTTGGGGTCAGGAGTTCGAGACCAGCCTGGCCAACATGGTGAAACCCCATCTCTATTAAAAAATACAAAAATTAACCGGGCGTGGTGGCGCATGCCTGTAATCCCAGCTACTCGGGAGGCTGAGGCAGGAGAACTGCTTGAACCCGAGAGGCAGAGGTTGCAGTGAGCCGAGATCGCACCGCTGCACTCCAGCCTGGTGACAGAGCTAGACTCCATCTCAAAAAAAAAAAAAAAAAAAAATGTACACGTATAATTACATCCACGTGATTGTTGACTGCCTCCTAATCCACACCATATGTTCTGGGGATCAGGGCTGTCCGTTTTGCTCACCTGTATCCCCAGTACTTAATGCTGGGCTCCTTGTTGGCCTTCAACATATATTTATCAGAGTTCAAGTCTCCTTTTACACGTTAAGAAGTTAGGACTGGCCGGGCGCAGTGGCTCACGCCTGTAATCCCAGCACTTTGGGAGGCTGAGGTGGGCAGATCACCTGAGGTCGTGAGTTCGAGACCAGCCTGACCAACATGGTGAAATCCCATCTCTACTAAAAATACAAAAATTAGCGGGGCGTAGTGACGCATGCCTGTCGTCCCAGCTACTCGGGAGGCTGAGGCAGGAGAATCGCTTGAGCCAGTAAGGCAGAGGCTGTGGTGAGCTGAGATCGCACCCCTGCACTCCAGCCTGGGCAACAAAACTGAAACTCCGTTTCAAAAAACAAAAACAAAAAAGAAGAAGTTAGGACCCAGATGGGGGGAGGAACTTATTAAGCAGCAATGATAAACGGAACCAGAACTGGAACCCATAACGCCAGACTAGCAAATGTTCTTTCCATTGTAGCAGCCCTACAGGGGCAAACACGCGCCCGCCATCCACCAGGAGCCTCATTCATTCATTTACTTTCACAGCACGCACCTTCCAGGCTCCCCAGCACGGGTACAGGTTTGAGGCGGGAACCAGATGAGGACGAAGGCAGAGATGCTGTTGGTGGTACCAGGTCTGGCTTTGCACTCCGGCTCTGCGAACGTAATGCGCAGTCTTGCAAGCCTAGCCCCTGGGCATCAGGGCCGATTGCCCTGGGTATGCCTGGAGAGATGAACAGGGAACTCATCAGATGCCACAGCAGAAGCAAAGGCGTGGTACCTGGAGGCCCACTTCGTTCAGACTCACACGGAGTCCCGCACTCAGGGTGACCTGTCACCTTCTCTGTCACGTCCAGCATCACCTAGGATGAAGCAGAAGATGCAGGAAGCTTAGAGGCCGAGGCTAGGAGGCCAGATGAAGTGTCGTCGCCTGCCCCGGTCTCGGCCCCAGGGAGCCTGGCACCTCTCCAGCGCTGGCGCGTGAAGGTCGCAGGCCCACAGTCGAGCTTTTTTTTTTTTTTTTTTTTGATACGGAGTTTCGTTCTTGTTGCCGAGGCTGGAGTGCAATGGGGCGATCTTGGCTCACCTCACCGCAACCTCTGCCTCCCAGGGACAAGAGAGTCTCCTGTCTCAGCCTCCCGAGTAGCTCGGATTATAGGCGTGCGCCACCACGCCCGGCTAATTTAGTAGAGACGGGGTTTCACCATGTTGGTGAGGCTGGTCGCGAACTTTGATCCACCCACCTTGGCCTCCCAAAATGCTGGGATTACAGGCGTGCGCCACAGCGCCCGGCCCACAGTCGAGCTTTCAGAGCCCGCTGCGCGCCCATCAACGCGGCGCTGGGAGGAAAAGGCGGGCCGAGAGGCGGGGCTGGAGACCGAGTGTGGCCGAGGGAAGCCGAACTTTCCAGTTTCACTGAGGCTTGTTAGCCGCTGGGGGCGCCTTCGGGCCCGCCTTCGGGCCTGCGCATGCTCTTGACCCTCAGTCCCCTGGAGGAATGTCTTTAGTGAGGAGCTGATTAGTGGATGAAGGCGGCTGATCTGTTTCGAAGCCCCTGTGTCGGGAAAGGCCAACGCTTTCATTAGCCAGCAGAAATGGGATGGGGCGCGTTTGTAGTTGGGAATCCTGAGCCCGGGCTGTTGCTTGGAGGACTCGGGAGCAGCAGTAGATTTCGGCGTTACCAGGAGAGGTCTCACCAGGTCCCTGTTCCTTCACTTCCCAGAAGTGGGTCCTGGCCGTTCCCGGCGCCTTCATTTCCAGAAGGCGATTTTACCCAGAGAAAGGAGAGGGAAGATTTGCTCTACCTTTGGCTCCTTACCAAATAGCTAAATCACGTGGGAAGCTGGTAAACAAAAACACAAAAATGAATGAAACAACTTGCCGGGCCCCTCCAAGGCCCACTGAACCAGCACCTCGGGGCAGCCACCAGGAATCTGTATTTTCATAAGCTCTTCTGATGAACCGGGGGATAAGTCAGTCAGGGCTGGAAACTCCCGGATCAGAGCAAACCCAGCTCCTCACTCAGCGCCTGAGGAAAAGATGCGTAGTCAATATTGTTTGAAAGAATGTGTTGTGTAAATGAATATATGAATGAAGAGCTGTCTTCAAACGTGGAAGGAAAAGTTAACCGTTTGATAAAAGGCGATATTGATAAACCTGGGAAAATGGGCTGTTGGTTGATTTGGGTGTAAATTCCTACAACGTTTTTCTTTTTCTTCTTCTTTCTTTACTCCTCCTCCTCTCCCTCCTCCTCCCCCATCCCTCCTTTCCCCTCCTCCTCCTCTTTCTCTTCTCTTCTCTTTTTTTTTTTTTTTGAGACAGGGTCTGACTGTCGCCTAGGATGGAGTGCAGTGGTGTGTGATCTCTGCTCACTGCAACGTTGAACTCTGGGGCTCAAGCGATCCTCCCGAGTAGCCGGGATTACAGGCACATGCCACCATGCCCCGCTACTTTTTTTTTTTTTTTTTTTGGGGGGGTCTTTTCTAGAGATAGGGTTTCACCATGTTGCTCAGGGTGGTCTTGAACTCCTAGGCTCAAGTGATCCTCCACCTTTGGCCTCCCAAAGTGCTGGGATTACAGGCGAGAGCCACCACACCCAGCCCCTTAATGTTTCATTCCACTATTTTATTAAAGACTGAAAAACCAGTTAATAATGTGGGGATTTTGAATTTCTTAAATTTAAAAACCACAGTTAACAATGTGGAGATTTTGAATTTTTTAAATTTAAAAACCACAGTTAATAATGTGGGGATTTTGAATTTTTTTGATTTACTTTTTTTTTTTTTTTTTTTTTTTTGAGACAGCGTCTTGCTTTGTCACCCAGGTCGGAGTGCAGTGGTGCAATCAAGGCTCCCTGCAGCCTCGACCTCCTGGGCTCAAGCAACCTTCCTGCCCCAGTCTCCAAGTACCTGAATTACAGGTGGTGAGCCACTGTGCCATCACTACAAGTTCCAATTTTTTAAAAAAAATTTTTAATGTTTTCTTCAGCCTGTTTGAGTTTGAATTACTACAATTTTTTTTTTCTTTTGAGATGGAGTTTCGCTCTGTCGCCCAGGCTAGAGTGCGATCTCTGCTCACTGCAAGCTCTGCCTCCCGGGTTCACGCCATTCTCCTGCCTCAGCCTCTCGAGTAGCTGGGACTACAGGCACCTGCCACCATGCCCAGCTAATTGATTGTATTTTTAGTAGAGACAGGGTTTCACCGTGTTAGCCAGGATGGTCTCGATCTCCTGACCTCGTGATCTGCCCACCTCGGCCTCCCAATGTGCTAGGATTACAGGCGTGAGCCGCTGCGCCTGGCCAAAACTACTACAATTTTTTGAGGGTAATTTGGTCCTCTCTCTCAAAAGTGCACTTACCCTCTATCCAGGAATTTCATTTGCAGGAACCTATGCTATGTACAATTGCATTGAAGTATTGCTTGTATTAGAAAAAAAGTGTATGATAGGTAGATTGAATAAATGTTGATGTTTTCATGTAGCTATGTATAGGAATGCTGCTATGGAAAGACATCCAGGACACCTTGTTAAGGAAAAAGGTAAGTTGCCCCACCAGTATGCATAACATGACCCTATTTGAGTTTAAAAAAAATTATGTGCATATGTTTATAGTATTAAAAAACCCTGGGAGGATTCAAAAGTAATTACAACGATTAATTCTGAGGACAGGGATTGGATGAGGTGGAAGAAATATTTTTACTTTCCAGTTTATCCTTTCTATATTGCTTGAATTTTTAAAGACCATGAACATGCATTACTTTTCTAAATTAAAAACGCTAGTTTTGATTTTTTAAAAATTGGAGAGGGTTTCATGTGGAAGAGAGACTCAACTTTCAAGTAGCTCTAGAAGGAAGAACTCTGACCAATTTTGAGACAGTTTTAGGTCAAAATAAGAAAAATAAGGAAAAGCTTTCTGGGTGTTAAGCTGAGGCTGGGATATGGAAGACAGTGTTGCTTCAGGAGGAAGCGAACTAGATGCTTCCTCCAGCTATGAGATCATGTAAGTCTTCTGGGACACAGGGTTAAATGCTCTTATATCAGACTACCTGGGTTGACTCAAATCCTATTGCCACTAAATAGGGCTGTGTGACTTTGGGTGAGTTATTTAACCTCTCTGTGCCTCAGTTCCATCATATACATAGTGGGGATCATGTTGACACCTACCTCATAGAGTTCTTGTAGAATTAAATGAGATGGCACATATAAAACACTTAGCATAGTTCCTGTTCAAAAACTGTTGAGCGTTTCTTTGCTATCTCATATGAATTGGTGGCTAAAAAGTTAAAAAGTGGCTGGGTACAGTGGCTCACTCCTTTGGAAGGCTGAGGAAGGTGGATCATTTGAGGCCAGGAGTCAGAGACTAGCCTGGCCAACATGGCAAAAACCCATCTCTACTAAAAATACAAAAATGAACCGGGTGTGGTGGCGTGTGCCTGTAATCCCAGCTACTCAGGAGGCTGAGGCATGAGAATCGTTTGTACCCTGGAGCTGGAGGTTGCAATGAACTGAGATCGCGCCACTGCACTCTATCCTGGGTGACAGAGAGAGACTCTGTCTCAAAAAAAGCAGTTTCTACAATTAGAAAGGCTGTTTTATTTTTACACCCTTTATTTATGGGGAAAGTCAAATATTGGATTTTCAGAATTAATGGAATTTTTGGGTTGGTACAATTTCATGTACGCTGGATTGCTTTGCTGGGAAAAGGAATGTGTGTTTTTCAGATGCTGGCTCAGTGTTGCCCCATAGTGGCCAACCCTGGGAAGGGCTACTGGGGTTGACCCCTTCACGCTAGAGTGCTTCTAGGCTGGGGTGTGAGTTCCACAGTCAGGACTGTGTGGCTGCTTGGCTGAGGGATGAGTGAGTCAGTCCACACCTTAGTAAGGAAAGCATGTTTGTGTGCCCTTCCATGACCCAGCCAAGAGGAAACCAAGAGCACTTTAATATGGTCTTCCCTCCCTTGTAATTTACTTAGCACGCTTGACTTCGCCTCTTAAAATGCTCATTTCTTGTTTAAAAACAAAGAAGGATGTCACTGAATCACTGTGCAATCTGGTGCACCCTTGGTTTTCCTCAAAGGTTGTTGGAAGAAAAGGCCACATGAAAACCATTTCTGCTTTTGCCAGAAAACTTGAGCAGGCTGTTATGTTGTTATGGTCTCCTAAATAAGGTCTCATGTGAAAAATTCTTGTAAAATTTAGGGGCAGGAGAAAGTTTGTGTCCTCTTGGGCATTAGTCCGCATCCTCCTGTATGATAATGAGAGCTCCGTGACTTCACACTCTCTCTTCTCTGCTTCAGCTGCTGAGAAATTCAGTACCAGACCAGATGCCCAATCTCAGTAATTAAATTAACCCAAATGGATAAGGTATTTACCTCCTCTTCCTTTTCTTGGCACCGATTTTTAAAATAAAAATTTTGGCAGCTCTTTTATTGACTTTACTGCATAGTTGTACTTTGATCTATATTCTTAAATTCTTTTGAGAAAGAGGAAAGGAATTCTCAAATTAAATGAAAAATTGAATATTGGAAGGTTTTATTCTGGTGGCACGTTAAATGAGATAATATTAAGTTAGTGGTTGTACTTGGGTTTTGAGACTCACAAACTTATAGGTCCAAGATTTCAGGTCATAATTTTTCTTTACTTGGAAAAATGAGAACCTTATGCATATCAAGCTGTCAAAGAAGTTGTAGGGTGTGGTGAAAAGATAGAAAGCAGTTCAGGCTTGTTTTTCGTTTGTTTGTTTGTTTGTTTTGGAGACAGAGTCTCTCTGTCACCCAGGCTGGAGTGCAGTGGAGTGATCTCTTCTCACTACAACCTCCACCTCCTGAGTTCAAGCGATTTTCCTGCCTCAGCCTCCCAAGTAGCTGGGACTACAGGCGCACACCACCACACCTGGCTAATTTTCGTACTTTTAGTAGAGATGGGGTTTCACCACAAGGCTTGTTTTTTATCCACTATCACCAAGGATAATATTGAATCAGTGTGAACATTTAGAGACTGAAAAAGCTAGAAACCCTATTTGGACCCAAAATATTTTCCCACTGCTATCATTTCAGACATGCCACCATTAGGGCTTCATTTCTCTGTAGTCTTCTTTAAATACCAAAACTGCCCTGGGAAGGTTAAGACGTCAGTTTCTTCATACTTCAGAGCAAATGGGATTGATTCCCAGGTCCTCCTTTCTGTGGACTGGGTTTTTGCCTCCTCACCAAGAGAAAGGGATTCCCGGGCGAGCAGAGGCTGCTGGGTAAGAGAGACTTAGTTCTGTTTCAACAAGCTGTGTGGCCTTCGACAAGCCCCCTGGCCTCTCTGGACCTTGGTGTCCTCATGTTGCCATGAAGGGCTCTTGAGGATGCTCCAGCTCCCACATGGCCAATCCTGACTCCCCTCCCAGGGCCCCTGATGGACCCTGCGGCCGGTGCCAGTGGAGTCACCTTCCAGCCTGGCGGGGCGCTTCAGCTCCTTGCTCTGTTGACTCTCAAGTAAAGCCTTTCTTGTGTTTACTCAGCAAAGATTCTTTTAAGACAGGCTAAGCACACGGTTTACTCTGCTAACAAGCCTTGGCATTTATTGTGAGGACCTGTGTTGACTTATTCTCGAATCTCCATTGACATTCACTGAGAAACGTTAACGCAAACACAAGGAGACATCCTGGGAGCTCTGAGGCCCGACGTTGTGCTGGGGAAGGCGCTCCAGAAAGGGCCATCCTTTCTGTTTTGGTTAGAATCACCTTGAGAGTTAAAAATAACAATAATATAGGCACCATAAGAGATTCTAATGATCTCCTTTTAGTTTTTTGTTTCAGTATCTGAACACTTTTGCTAAAGGTCTCTGGAAAGCTCCCTGTGTTAATTCTGGATGAGACTATGTCTGTGCCGGTCACTTCCTGAGCCTCCTTCCATGTGCATAGGCCTGCTGCATGCTGGAGACCCACGGCACAGCCGCCAAGTGCCCCTGTGTAGCTCTGTGATCTTGGGACAGTCACTTCCTCCCTCTGGTTGTCAGTCTTCTCATCCCCAAGGTGAGGGGACGCTGTCTCCACACTCATCTCCCCAGCCAGACCGGGGCCTCAGGCCTGAGCCCAGGGCCTAAGAGCCCTAAGAAATGTTTGCTGAATAAATGAATGAATAAGCCGCATTAGCCACTCTCTCCGGGCTTGCTCTGACATCTTGCGCCTGAATCTTCCCCCATTGCAGGCTCTGCTTTGAGTCATAGTCTGACAAGATCTGCTAATGGGGTCACTGCAGACAACCACAGAGCCTCAGCATCTGACTCATACGCTGTGGCTGCCAAGTGGTTTCACCTGCCTCTGCCTCTCTCCTCCCTGCCTCTCATCCAAGCTGATGCTTGTAAAGGAAACAGCTTTCAGGTGAGGGGCCTGTGTATTTGGTTTGTCTTTGTTGCCTGGAAACTGTTGACATCCTGAGACATTCTGTTGCCTTCACTGGGTAATGAAAAATTGATTACTTTCCTCTCTGTCAACAAACTATAGCCCGTTCCCCTTGGCTGGGAATGGGTGAGAAGCGTGTGCGTCTTGCTCTGTGGCTGTTTGCTTGCTTTCAAGAAGTTGGGTTTGCTTGACTTAGAAGTGGGGATAGGGCCCAGAGCAGAGGGACAGGATGAGTGGCTGTGGGGGAGGCTGTCAGGGAGAGGACTCTCCTCACTTCCCTTGAGTGCTCCCTCACTTCCCTTGAGTGCTCCCTCACTTCCCTTGAGTGCTCCCTCACTTCCAGCAAATGCCTTCGCCCAACTGACCCATGGCACCTCTCCCCTCTGCAGTGTCCTCTCTGCTCAGCCTGCCCAGAAGCCTTCTTGAGTCTCTCCAGCCCTGGGGACAGCCTGAGATACACAGCTAATACCATTTCCTCTGTGTTCTGCTCTGTGTGGTGTTTCCTCTGGACTGTGCACTGGGCTGGCATCCCCTGCCTGAGGGGATGGGCAATAGATCTACCCAGAGGAGCTCAGCATGCTAGATTTAGAAGGGACCTCAGAGAGCATCCAGCCCTGTTGGTTTTACATTTGTGGAAGAGGAAGTTCAGAGCACAGGTGACGTGGCTGTGGCCACATAGCTAAGGTGATAACAGAGTATGGCTTCTTGACTCTCAGTCTGGTGGGATGAAGGTTGTCAGTTTGGTACTCACTGTCCTTGGTGGAATATAAAAGTCATGGGATGGCCCTCACTCCAGGAACATATCAAACACTCAGCAAAAGGGGACAGAGACTGGGCAAGAGTGGACAGAGGCCTGGGGTCTTTCCGTGGGGAGCGTGGTGACTTGGCCACTCAGCAGGGATGGAGGTGGTGGAGCTCACGTGAGAGAAGCTTTCAAAAGGTAGTGTTGAGAGAACAGTGAAGAACAGGCTTTGCGAGGGCGGCCTGATGTGTAGGCTTGGCGAAGTCCTCTCCTTTCCCGACTCCACCTTTGGTGCCTTCATGCCTTGCTACCCAGAGCGGGGACAGTGTGTGGGCCCCACAGCCATAGGAGAGCAGAACTGCCCAGGGTAGGAGGTCACAGCCTCAGGCCGCCTGGTCACCCTCCTGCAGCCTTCTTGGCCCCAGGTGAGATCTGTAGATCACCCCATAGGCTCAGCTTTGCCCCCAGCCTCAGGGGAGCCCATGCTTGCAACAGGAGAGGTAAGGGCTCTCTGAGATTCCCTGAGCTATCACTCCCAGCTGGCCCTACTTTAGACCTGCCTTGCTCCAGGAAAGGATCTTACACTTCGCTCCAGGGCCCCAGGCCTGCCTGGACATCTCTGAGTCAGCTTCAGGGGATCATAACTTTAAGCCTCTGGTTCTTCACTGATTCTTGTACTCAGGCATTTCTTGAGTTCCTTAGTCCTTGGGTTTCAGGCTGGCTTAGGAGCAGCCAGTTGGAGGGCTCTGGACGTGTTTTGCTTGCTTTGCATCAATGGTGGACTGGGGCTGGGGCTGGGGCTGGGAACTGGGCTTTATCACTGATGTCATTTAGAATTGCCAGTGCATGGTCAGGATAAGAAGCAGACTAGCTCCTCCTCCTCCTCCTCCTCCTCTTCCTCCTCCTCTTCCTCCTTTTTCTGAGACAGAGTCTTGCTCTGTCGCCCAGGCTGGAGTGTAGTGGCGTGATCTCGGCTCACCGCAACCTCTGCCTCCTAGATTCAAGCAATTCTCCTGCCTCAGCCTCCTGAGTAGCTGGGATTATAGGTGCCCACCACCACGCCAGGCTAATTTTTGTATTTTTAGTAGAGATGGGGTTTTACCATATTGACCAGGCTGGTCTTGAACTCCTGACCTCGGGTGATCCACCTGCCTTGGCCTTCCAAAGTGCTGGGATTATAGGCGTAAGCCACCATGCCCAGCCCAGACTGGCTTCTACTTAGTTTTATCACTATTGTCACATTCTCTACAGACTCTTTGCCTGACCCTGAGGGATGGACCTTTCTGCCCCTCACCCCCACCCCAGGTATACCACTGGTAGGTATAAAGGTTTTTACATACTTATTTCTTTTTAAAATAAACCTTATTTTTTAGAACAGTTGTAGGTTTACAGCAAAATTGAGCAGAAGGTACAGAGATTTCCCATATATCACCTACCCCTACAACATGCACAGCTTCTCCCACCATCAAAAACCTGCAGGGAATGGTCCATTTGTTACAGTCCATGAACCTACATTGATACATCATCATCTCCCAAAGTCCATAGTTTACATGAGAGTTTGCCCTTGGTGCTGTGTATTCTGTGCATTTGGAAAATGTGGAATGACATACATCCATCATTGAGGCATCACAGAGCAGTCTCACTCCCCTAAAAGTCCCCTGCGCTCCACCTGTTCATCCCTCCCTCCCCCCAACCCTGGCAACCACTGATCTTTTTACCGTCTCCATAGTTTTGCCGTTTCCAGAATGTCATCTAGTTGGAATCGTGCAGTCTGTAGCCTTTTCAGATTGGCTTCTCTCACTTAGTAATGCGCATTTAAGGTTCCTCCATGTCTTTTCATGGCTTGGTAGCTCATTTCTTTTTAGCACTGAATAATACTCCACTCTCTGATTGTGACACGGTTTATCCATTCATTTACTGAAGAACATCTTGGTTGCTTCTAAGTTTTGGCAATTATGAATAAAGCTGCTACAAACACCTGTGTGCAGGTTTTGTGTGGATATATGTTTTTTTTTTTCAACTCCTTTGGGTGAATACCAAGGAGCATGGTGAGTTTAAAATTGTAAATTTTAAAAATTTAAAAATTTTAAATTTAGAATTAAAAAAATTGGGAAGCAGGTGAGGCACGGTAACTGATGCCTATAATTTCAGCACTTTGGGAGGCTAAGGTGGGAGGCATGCTTGAGCCCAGGAGTTTGAGACCAGCCTGGACCACAAAGTGAGACCCCCATCTCCACAGAAAAATTAAAAAGTTAGCCGGTTGTGGCAGTACACACCTGAAGTCCCAGCAGAGACAGGGGCGGGAGGATCTCCTGAGCCCAGGAGGTTGAGGCTGCAGTGAGCCATGGTTATTCCACTGCACTCCAGTCCGGGCAACAGAGCAAGACTGTCTCGAAAAAAATAAATCTGGAAACGTTTTCCAAGTTGTGGGTTTCTGGTTTCTTGTTAAACATTGGAGGATCTGGATGGTATCTGTCTGATGGTGCAGTCAGGCACCGCTGCTGCTGTTCTTTTGGGTTGGGCATGTGCCGCCTCTTCAACTCCTCACAGCCCCCACCTCCTGTAGTCTTTACCCTGCCACGTCCGCAGTCATGCCTGGCCATTTGAGTTTGCAATCCCTGGAGGAGACAGTGTAACACTTCTCAGGTGGGGGACCTTGGGGATGGTCCCACCGCATCACTACCTGTCCCTGGTGGTCCTGGATTTGGTAGATGTGGTTTAGGTGCCCTGAAGGTCCCTGTAGCAACATGTGATTTTCCTGTGGCCTGGTTTTGACGTGAGCGTGCCACAAGGTTGGTAGAATGGAGTGAATTGCTGACAAGCTAGTGAGTGGGCCTAGCCTGCCACCTGCCACCCAGCTCTCAGTACCCCGGTCGGGCTTGGTTCCGTTCCCAGAATCCAGTCTTGATGATTTGCCTGACAGTCTGCTCCTTCCCAGGTGCAGGGGTTTGTTTTATTTCTGCTTCCCTTCTATGGACTGGACTCATTCGTCTACTAACTCATTCACTCATTGAATTATTCAACATGTATCCACGAATTATCTATTGGGCAAACACTGCTTTAGATGTCAGAGATGCAGAGATTAATTAGATCAAGTCCTAATTCCTAAAAGTCTCTTATCTGGTGGAATAAAGACCCTTCAAGGGTTATACTGTATTTAGGAGGTCTGTGTAAGGAGCGGCAGCTGTCAGGAGGCAAGGGCAGGGCAAAGGGGTGGGCTTGTGTGGGAAGGTGTTAGGGAGGCTTCCTGGAGGAGGAGACGTTTTGGCTGCAAAGAAAGCTGCTCTTAAACAACACGGAGTAGCTAGATAAACATCCATGGAACTGCAGGGATGTGGTGTGGTTGGAACTGAGTGTAAGGAGAGTGGCAGTGGGAGAGAGGACTGGGTGAGGGCCAAGCTCAGAGTAGCCCTGCCCGATAGAAATAGGACGAGCCGCCTCGGTGATTATAAACTTCCTAGGGCCACATTCAAAAACGCAAAAGGACACAAGCTAAATGACTTTTATTTTATTATTATTTTTTTTTGAGGCAGAGTCTCACTCTTGTCACCCAGGCTGGAGAGCAGTGGCACAATCTCGGCTCACTGCAACCTTCGCCTCCTGGGTTCAAGCGATTCTTCTGCCTCAGCCTCCTGAGTAGCTGGGATTACAGGTGCCCTCCACCATGCCAAGCTAATTTCTTTTTGTATTTTTAATAGAGATAGGGCTTCACCACGTTGGTCAGGCTGATCTCAAACTCCTGACCTCAAGTGATCCACCCACCTCGGCCTCCCAAAGTGCTGGGATTACAGGCACCTGGCTCAATTTTTTTTAACATGGAGTCTCACTCCATTGCCCCCGCTGGAGTGCAGTGGCCCTACCTCAGCTCACTGCAGCCTCCACCTCCTGGGTTCAAGCGATTCTCCTGCCTCAGCCTCCTGAGTAGCTGGGATTACAGGCACATGCCACCGACCACGCCCGGCTAATTTTTGTATTTTTTTTAGTAGAGACAGGGTTTCACCATGTTGGTCAGGCTGGTCTCAAACTCTTGACCTTGTGATCCACCCACCTTGGCCTCCCAAAGTGCTGGGATTACAGGCATGAGCCACCGCACCCGGCCTTGAGCCACTGTGCCTAGCCTACCTGGCTCAATTTTAATAATGTATTTTATTTAACTCAATATATCCAAAATATTGTCATTTCAACATGCGGCACTAGCCACATTTCAAGTGCTCAATGGCTACATGGACTAGTGGCTACAGTAGTGATGGGACATTCTTCTAGAACATTCTTTTTATTTTTATTTTTGAGAAGGTCTAATTCTTTTACCCAGGCTGGAGTACAATGGCATGATCTTGGCTCACTGCAGCCTCTGCCTCTGCCTCTTGGGTTCAAGTGATTCTTGTACCTCAGCCTTCCAAGTAGCTGGGATTACAGGCTCACGCCCCCACGCCTGGCTAATTTTTGTATTTTTAGTAGAGATGGGGTTTCACCATGTTGACCAGACTGGTCTTGAACTCCTGATGTCAAGTGATCCGCCCACCTCAGTCTCCCAAAGTGCTGAGATTACAGGCATGAGCCACTATGCCCGGCCTCTTTAGAATGTTCTTTATCCTCAAGCCTCAAGGAGGGAGTGACACAGTAGGGTTTTGTTGAAGAAATACCCTCCAGCTCCTGGAAAAGTGGGAAGGTACCTGAGGGAGGGAGGCGGGGAGGCCCGTGGAGGCAGTGCAGGAAGCACCGACCTAGGCAGGAGATGGAGAAGAAAGCTCAGGTATGAAGCAGGACTGTTTTTTAATGACTGTCTCCCAAGGAAGTTGTGATTCAGCCTCCTGAGAAGATGTGACATCAGCAGGAATCCCAACTCCTCATGAGAGCCCCAGAATTGTCTTGAGCCCTAAGATAAGGATATAAATTTAGGGAAGTCATCACAGATAATTTTGCCCTCAAACTCAGGGTCCTTGACTGGGCACGGTGGCGCACACCTCTAGTCCCAGCAATTCGGAAGATCAAGGCGGGAGGATCCCTTGAGCCCAGGAGGTCAAGACTGCAGTGAGCTGTGATTGCACCACTGCACTCTAGCCTGGGTGACAGAGCAAGACCCTGTCTATAAATAAAACAAAACAAAAGCCACCCAGGGTGCCACCATCCGCAGCACCATGTCAGGTTCAGATCCCATCTCTCCCTCCCAGTCTGCATTTCCAGAGGCCATCTTGACTCCTTGACTCAGACAGCATCCACCTTTCTGCTCTCTACCTGTCCCTCACAGATGGAGAGGGCTGAGCTCAGGGGCTGACTTTGAGCCACTGTCCCTGGGGCTCTGTCTTTGTCCTGAGCTACCCCTCAGCTCCAGCTGCAGATCTAGAGCTGCACCCTGAGTCAGCAGTGGGACCTGAGTCTCAGAACGGCAGAGGAGTCCTGGCTGTCTGCTGAGGCAGCACACGAGGAAATGGATTCCTCGTGCTGGCCGTGTGGCCTCTGGCCTGTCATTTGTCCTCGTTGGACCCATGCTTCTCACAGCATAGTCTGTGGGCCGCATTGGCTCCCAAAATATTGTTACTTGTCTATATGGAGACAGGTACAGTAAGTCCCTGCTGAGAATGTAAAAGTAAGCATAGAGAAACTTTTGGCAGGGTGCAGTGACTCAAGCCTGTAATCCCAGCACTTTGGTAGGCCAAGAGGAGAGGATCGCTTGAAGCCAGGAGTATGAGACCAGCCTGGGCAACATGGCGGAATCCTATCTCTACAAAAAATAGCCAGGCGTGGTGGTACAGGCTACTCAGGAGGCTTAGGTGGGAGGACCCCCTGGGTGGGGAAATGGGGAGACATTGGTCAAAGGGTAAAAGTTTCAGTTAGACAGAAGGAATACCTTTTTTGAGGTCTATTGCACAGCATGGTGACTGTCCTTAGTAATAATGTATTGTATATTTCAAAATTGTTAACAGTGTAAATTTCAAATGTTCTTACCACAAAAATTATTTGGTAAGCGAGATGATGGATTTGTTAAAATTAGCTTGACTTTATCTTTCCACATTGTATACATATATCAAACATCACATCAGATCCCAAAAATGTATGCAATTAATAATAAAAAATTATAAACAGGAACAAAAGACCAGTGGCAACCTGGTCCTTCTTCAGAGAGGGCTTGGGAAGTTCTGCCTCGACCCCCTTTCCAATGGGGTGAAAAGGGAGGTGAGCCTTGCAGTTCTTCTTTCGGGCAGGAGGGGGCGGCAGATACACGGGTAATCCATCTTTCCCTTCGGGACCGGTTCCTTCTTTCTCCAATCTTCCTCCATTTGGCACCTTCCGGATGCTGGGGACACAGGGAGAAAGAGAGGCTTTCTCCTTCTTCTTGTTTTGCCTCAGTCCAGGGCAACGCCACCAGGGAGAGTGTCCAGGAGGGCCATCTACATGGAGATGACACAAAACATGACCCCTGCCAGGGACTCTCCTCCCAGGAGGTGTAGCTACTTGACTTGAGTGTTTAGCAGAGGCCTGAGTCAGGCTTTCTGGGTTCGAATCCTGGCTCCTTCTCTAGTTGCTGTGAGACGTAGGAAAGTCAGTCACTCCAAAGCCCAGCTTCCTCAAGTGTAAAGGGGGCGTGTTAATGGTAGCTGCCCTACAGGGTTATTGGGGGATTAAAGGATAATTCTGTTTTTTTTTTTTTTTTTTTTTTTTTTTTGAGATGGAGTTTCACTCTTGCCCAGGCTGGAGTGCAATGATGTGTTCTTGGCTCACTGCAACCTCCGCCTCTCAGGTTCAAGTGATTCTCCCGCCTCAGCCTCCCAAGTAGCTGGGATTACAGGCGCGTGCCACTATGCCTGCTAATTTTTTTGTATTTTTAGAAGAAATGAGGTTTCACCATGTTGGTCAGGCTGGTCTCAAAGTCCTGACCTCAGGTGATCTGCCCGCCTCGGCCTCCCAAAGTGCTGGGATTACAGGTGTAAGCCACTGCACCCAGCAGGAGATAATTCTTAGAGAGCCAGTACTGTGCCTGGCCTGTACAGACGCCTGCCCAAGCAATGTGTGCATTATTGTGACAGTCTCATCCTGCTTGCTTTCTCTCAGCTCCTGTGAGGTTGAGAAATGTCACTCTTCTCTGATAGGCGCTTTTCCTGAGGGCAGCCTGTTCCACCAGTCACTCTGATTGTTGGACCCTTTGACATAGTGAGATTTGGCTCAGTCCTAACCTCCTCCAGGAAGTCTGCCGAGATGAACCCAAGTCCTAAGAGCCTCCTCGCTGTAGCCTCATTTTTTCAATGATTAATTTGTCTAATTTCTTCCTTCTGCATGTCTCCCCAGTCCTGCACAGACTCTGCACATTTCATAGTGTACAAGGCATTGTCCTAGCCATCTTGCTGCTGGAAGACACTGTGAGGGTTGCAAGCCTGGCACCAGGAGCCAGGCTGTCTGGGTTGGAATCCTGTCTCCACATCTGGCCAGCTATGTGGCTTTGGGCAAGTTGCTTGACTCCTCTGGGCACCCAGCCCTCCGTTTCCCTATTCCATCTTACATATTACTGTGATATGAGTGAAGTAGTGCAGGTGAAGGCCAGGTACCTGCACTGAGCAAGTGCCCAATAATCCCAGCACTTAGGGAGGCCGAGGTGGGTGGATCACTTGAGGTCAGGTGTTTGAGACCAGCCTGCTCAACATGGTGAAACCCCATCTGTACTAAAAATACAAAAATTAGCTGGGCGTGGTGGCGGGCGCCTGTAATCCCAGCTACTTGGGAGGCTGAAGCACGAGAATTGCTTGAACCGGGGAGGTGGAGATTGCAGTGAGTTGAGATCGCACCACTGCACTCCAGCCTGGATGGCAGAGTGAGACTCTGTCTCAAATAATAATAATAATAATAAATTTAAATAAATAAATAAATAGATAAAAATCAGGCCAGGTGTGGTGGCTCATACCTGTAATCCGAGCACTTTGGGAGGCCAAGGCACGTGGATTACTTGAGGTCAGGAGTTCAAGACCAGCCTACCCAATATGGTGAAACCCTGTCTCTACTAAAAATACAAAGAAAATTAGCCAGGCATGATGGCACGTGCCTGTAGTCCCAGCTACTTGGGAGGCTGAGGCAGGAGAATCACTTGAACTTGGGAGGCAGAGGTTTCAGCGAGCCAAGATTGTGCCACTGCAATCCAGCCTGGGCAACAGAGCGAGACTCCATCTAAAAAAAAAAAAAAAAAAAAAAAAAAAAATCAGCAGATGAGAACACTGAAGCTCAGGAAGGAGAAGAGCTTGATTATTAAGTACCTACCAAATGCAGGGCGCTAGATAGATACACTCTCTCATTTTTTCCTCCCAGAAGAAAGGTAGATACTTTTGTCTCCATTTTGCTCCTGAGAGACTCAGTTGCACAAGTCTGCAGGACCAGGGAGAACAGGAGTTGTTCCTGATATGAAGCATCTGACAGTATCTGATACAAAGTCTAGAGTTCCTCTTTGCCTGTTTTGTGATGGAAGGGTAAAAAGATGTGGGTTTTTTGGGGTCCCCTAGGCATAGACCTAGAAGGCCAGAAACAAACATTTATTTTCCTCTCTGTTTTGCCTGAAAACCCAGGAGGGCTTTCAAGAGGATAAAGGTGTTAGTGGGAAAGTGGGGGTCTCATTCGAGGACCCCCTAGGGTCTCTTGTAACAGGCATTCCTGCAGCATTAAAGGCTCTTGCAGAAGAGCGTGGGAGTGAGCAGCAGGGGGCGCTACGACCTCGGCGGAGAGAGGCGGCATCCCTGGGGAAACAGACCCCGGGCTTTGAGTGCTTAGGGGCAAAGCTCAGCCTGAGATAGGCAGGCAGCAGCACCCCAGCCCGCTCACCCACTCAGGAAACTTGAACCTGAGAGCTGAGCGCTAGAGAGGCCTCCCGAAATCAGGATCAGTATGGTCATTGCAAGCACTGGCTTTGGAGTTTGTGGATTTGTAATTGAAAATCCGCTCAGCACTTTCTAGTTATGTGACCTGGGCAAGTACTTAACCTCTTGGAGCCTCAGTGGCCTCATTGAACAAAAATGAACACCTGTTTCATGGGGCTCTCAGGAGGATCAAGGCAATGATGCGTGTAAATTTCTTAGCATAGTGTCTGGCATCTATGAGCACTCAGTGAAGGACAGCCAGTGTTTCTATTAAGGGTCATGTGATTTGCAGGGTAGTCCCAAAGAGGCAAGGCCCCTGCCCTGCAGTGTCTAGAGCCCTTGTGCTGCTGTGGACACCTGCTTTGTCTTCAGTGGGGCTCACTTTCTGGGATACTGGACTGTCTGAGCCTCTTTCTGCCAAGCAAACTGCCCACGCCCTCACAGCCCTGCTTGTCTCCAGATGCCTAAGACTCCCATTTGGGCCAACAGGTTTGCTGGAGGTCAGTGGGGAGGAGGAGGGCAGTGTGGTCCCTGCTCTGCTATGAACTTGCTAAGGCCTGTGTTGCCTGGAATAAGTCCCTTGCCCTCTCTGGGCCTCGATTTCTTCGTTTCGATCTAGAGGAGCTGCAAGAGATAAGTGTTGGGATCCCTCTCAGCCCAGCCTCAGCATCCTATGAGTACGTCCCCATCCAGGAAACATACGTGTATTTTAATGGAGCCCTTTGCTAGCTAAATGTGAAAGTGTGGTTTGAGGTAAAGAACAGATAGACTTCTAGCTAAGGCCCATGGACGAGAGAGCTTGTGGACAACTTTTCTCAGTAAAGAAGTGGCATGGGCCTTCCACACTGTCCAACATGCCCTTCCTGTGTCTCTCCTGAATGTCATTGTCCCCAGGATCAGGGTCCCTATCCTCTCTCCACACCACCCAGCACAGTCTGCTGTAAGAAAGAAAAGAATAATTTTCCCTAAGGCACGAATGACTGGTAGGGCTGGAGCTACCCATTCTGAGGAGATTTGAACTTGGGCAGGAATAGAGTGTTTTATCCAGATAATTAGACTCTATTTATGGAATCCCAGCAAGAGACTTTGAAACTGGAAGGATGTCGCCTCCATTCAAGTCACAGCAGCCTCATTCCCTGGCTTTGCTTGGGCAGGTGCAGTGGCCAGCACAACTGATTCAAAAGAAAGCCTGTGGCACACAGAACGAAGAAGAATGAAGACACTGGATGTCATCAAAATCACAAACTTTTGTGCTTCAAAGGACACTGTCAAGAAAGTGAAAGATTTTCCCACATAATAGAAGAGAATATTTGCAAGTTATGTATCTGACAATAAACTTGTATCCAGAATATATAAATAACTCTTACAACTCAACAACAAAAAGACAAATGCCCAATTTAAAAATGGGCAATGGACTTGAAAAGACATTTCTCCAAAGGAGATATACAAATAACCGACAAGCACATGAAAAGAGCTTGGTGTCATTAGTCATTAGGGAAATGCGAATTGAAACCACAATGAGATACCACTTCATACTCACTAGGATGGCAATTATTAGAAAGATGGATAACAATAGGTGTTGACGAGGATGTGGGGAAATTGGAGCCCTCAGTGGGTGGGACTGCAGCCACTTTGGAAAAACAGTTTGGCAGTTACTCAAAGAGTAACACAGAGTTACCATATGACCCAGCAATTCACTCCTAGGTGTATACTTAAGAGAATCAAAAACAGATCTACACAAAACCTCCTATGTGAATATTCATAGCAGCATTACTCATAATAGCTAACAAGAGGAAATACTGTCCATCAAATGATGAATTGATAAATTAGTATATATCCATACAATGATTTGAATAAATGAGTTTGGCCACTAAAAAGAAATGATGCACTTATACAGGCTACGACGTAGATGAATCTTGGAAATATTATGCTAAGCGAAAAACTCAGAGACACAAAAGGCCACATACTGTATGATTCCATTAATGTGATGTCCAGAATAGACAAATCCATAGAGACGGAAGTGGATAAGTGGTTGCTGGGGCTTGAAGGAGAGGGGGATGGGGCATGACAACTAATAGGTATAGGGTTTCTTTTGAGGGCAATGAAGATGTTCTAGAATTAGATAGTGGTGATGGTTGTACAGCTTTGTGAATGTACTAAAAACCACTGAATTGTACACTTTAAAGAGCAAATTTTTATGATATTAGAACGCTATTGCAATTTTTTTTTAAAAGAAAGCTCATGGAAGCTGGATGTGGTGGCTCTCGCCTGTAATGGGAGGCTGAGGTGGGAGGATTGCTTGAGTTCAGGAATTCAAGACCAGCCTGGGCAACATAGCAAGGCCTCGTCTCTGCTAAAAATTAAAAAAAAATAGCTGGGTGTGATGGTGTGTGCCAGCTACTCAGGAGACTGAGGTGAGAGGAGTGCTTGAGCCTAGGGGGTTGAGGCTGCAGTGAGTCATGCCACTGCATATAATTGTGCTCGTAATTCTAGCAATTTGGGAGGACAAGGTGGGCAGATCACTTTGGGCCAGGAGTTTGGGACATTAACAAGCAGTTGCTCTGTAAACAGGAACCTGGACTCTCTTAGTGCCAGCAACAGCCAAGAGGCACCGCCCATTTCATTGTCACTCCAGCCTGGGTGACAGAGTGAGACCTCGTCTCAAACTGCACCCACGTCTCACAAAAAAAAACAAACTAACAAAGCTCATGGAAAGAATGGGGAAGTTCTTGAAACCTTCAACAAACAATAAATGCCCCATCCCCACACCCAACCCACAGCTACCCTAGTGTATATGGTGACTGTTCTTTAGGGCACATTTTCCATGCAGATGGAAATGCCCTGGGCGGCCCTTTAAAAATGTATGTGTAGGGTATTTCTGGTGGGCACGATGTTAAGAGACAACTGCTGGCATAATTGAGTGACCTGTGAGAAACCAAGGGTATGAGACACTGCAATGCGTGGGCCATCTCACAATGAGGGACTGTCTTGCATTCCACATGACTTTTGAATGTCCCTTAGGACACTGATGTAGATTAGATGATTATCTAATCTAAAAACTCAACTTTGCTTTACATAATAAACATCAGACATATGTGCAAGGCTTTAACACACACCAAATTTTCCAAGAATATCGCTGCCCTGTCAGTTGGGAAGACTGCACGGCATCTCCTGTTGAATGTCCGTAATCTATCCCCCAAAATAAGTTGTTCTGTGTGAAAATGCTTCTGGGAACATATTTCCTTTCATCTCTTTTTGTTTATTGTCTTTCCATTATTCTTAAAGGGAAAAAAGTTATATTGTTATTGGTCAACCCAGTCCTTTAACCAATTTCCTAACATCTAACTAAAATACAGTAAAATGCTTATATTTGTAACAGACAGTCATACTAGGTTGTAAGATGCTTAAAGCTTTGCTTCTTGGTCACCACGTAATTGATATAGACATGAACAAGCAGGTACTCTGTAAACAGGAACCTGGACTCTCTTAGTGCCAGCAACAGCCAAGAGGCACTACCCACTTCATTGTCACTCTCATGTTATTTATTTATTTATTTATTTGAGGTGGAGTCTCGCTCTGTCAGCCAGGCTGGAATGCAGTGGCTCAATCTCAGCTCTCTGCAACCTCTGCCTCCCGGGTTCAAGTGATTCTCATGCCTTAGCCTCCTGAGTAGCTGGGATTACAGGTGTGTGCCAACACACCCAGCTAATTTTTGTATTTTTAGTAAAGACAGAATTTCGCCATGTTGGCCAGGCTGGTCCCAAACTCCTGGCCCAAAGCGATCTGCCCGCCTTGATCTCCCAAAGTGCTAGAATTACAAGCACAAGCCACCGCGCCTAGACACCACTTTCATGTTTTTCAAAACGTAACTTAATTCAGACAGTCTACTAATTGTATTTAGAATGTACCTTAATTATCTTCCTGTACATTATTTCTTTTAAAAAAGTTATATTGAATTTTGGAGACATATACACATATTTTTCCCCAATGTAAATACCAACCAGAAAGCGCTGGAGTGACGATACATATGTTCTGTTAAGGAGTGGTTGTGCAGGGAGAGTGTTAACCGGGGTGGAGTTCTGCAGGTAGACCTGAACTTTGTTTCTCTGAGCACAGGAGGGAGTATGATTCTCTAGTCCTGTTGCAGCTTGAAGGACTTTGGAGAATGTCTCATTCTTTTTCAGTTCACAGGGAAAAGACAAAGAGGCCTGGAGATTTCTCCAGGGTCATACAGTGCCCATGGTAGAGCTGAGCTGGGAACCCAGGCTCCTAGCATCCAGATGGGCAGCAGCTCTGGGCTTTACACCAGGATCTCAGGCTCGCAAATTGGAGCGGCCTGTGGAAATACAGGCCACCAGACAGGTTTGGTGGATCAGTCACTTTGCCTCGAGCAAAGCAACCTCCAAACATCAAGTAACTAATCTATCGTGTTGTCCCTGCTAGTGGAAGGTTAGTGCACTCTTGGTAAACACACCTACTGGCTATTTACAGAACTCAGTCTGGGGACCAGACTGGGCCTTTCAACACAGTCAAGTCAGGATGTGGGAGCCAAGCAGAGAGGCTGGGAGGTGGGGCCCAATGGTTTGCAAAGCCTATCTGTGCACCTGCTGCTGGGGATGGGGAGGTCAGGGCAGTCCTGGCTTCCAAGAAAGCCAAGCCTACAGTCCCAAGGTGCTTCTTCCCAGATGGCACTGCAGATTCATCCTGATGAGGGTGTCCTAGCCTGGTTTCCCCCAAGCAGCGGCCAAATCAGAGGCTTTTGTGGGATGAGTTCTTTGAGTACATTCCCAGGAAGCTGGGAAGGGGGTAACTGGTCCAAGGAGGCATGCTGGGCTTGCTTCTGCTCAATGTGGTGGGGCCTTATAAGAAGCCTCCTGAAAATGAGTCCCAGAACTGCCTGCCTGGGAAAGAAGGGGTGCCATTTATTCATTCCCCCCTGTGATCCGGGTAGCCCATGAAGTGTTTATGCTGTGTTGCATTTGGGTGAGCACCAGGTGGGTTCGGGGCCACTCAGTCAGGAAAGCCTGGGGCAGATGAAAGAGGACAGGGAGGAGTCAGAGGTGAGACTGGGACAGTTTGCACCTTCATAAAACAAGCAAAGCCGCATTGGAGCTGGTAGCTTCAGGGCTGACTGGGACAAGAAAGAAGGCCAAGGAGGTCTGCAGTGGTGTCAAGAGGGCATTGGTACAAGCGGCTGGGGAGATGAAACTAGGAGCAGATTAGCAGTTGGTGGGAGTCCAAATTCCAGAACACGTGCAATGTGTCTCTTGCCCTGTGTGTGGTACAAAGGGAGAGGTGTAATAGATCACAATCAAAAGACAGAAGATTTCAATCTCCCCAGAAAGTTCTCTGTGCCCTGTTTTAGCTGCCCTCCACCTGCTTTCAGTTCTGGTAGCAATAGTGTTATATGGTCCCTCTCCCCACTCTTTTTTCTCTCCCTCTGCCTCCGTCTCCTTCCATCATTCTCTCTGTTCCTTCTGTGTGCCCCTTTCTACTCTCCTAAGCTTTCTGGGAGCCTGGCTCACCTGCTGAACTACACACTGGATGCTCTTTGAGAGTAGGAGACGCACCATGTTCGCTTTTCCATCTTCTCCCATCCCCTGTGAACATGTATCTCAGATGACAGCCAGTGGCCCCAGCCCCTGAAAATCGGAAAGAGCGTGACTGAAGTCCTCATTTCGTGCCCAAGGGAACCCAAGGCCCTGTAAGATGCAAATTCCTGCGAACTGTCCCCATCCACTCTGGCTTCAGACTGCTGCCTCAGTGGGGTCTGATTTTCCTTTCACTGTGAGTTTCAGTTGTTTCTTTATCTCTTCCCCACAGTTGACCCAGTTGTAGGGCCTGGAACTTTCTCCGTAATATTCCCATTCTAAAGACACCCAGGTAGTAGAAAAGTGACAGAAGATTCTTGGGTCACCAGGAGGTGTCTCATTGTGCTCCGAACAGCGATAACATCAAAAACCTTTCACCTTTTACGTTTTACTTAGAAAAAGTTCTGCCAGCCTTCATGTCAACTGGTTATTCCTTCCCCACCCTTTTGAGAGATGAACTTCCCCCAACCCCTCTGGGTCCAGGCCATCGCGCTCTGGAGCAAACCAACCAGGTTCTTTCCATTCTGGACCAGCTCTGCGGGACCAAGGCCACCTGTGTTCTCAGTCAACGCAGGGGTCTGGTCTGTAACAGAGTTCATCGTCAGCAGGAGGTACTGGAGCTACGGCTCCCATGGGACCCCAGAACCTCCTCCATGGTTCCCTCAGGATTCTGGAATCTCCATCCTGTTAGGTTTGGCCAGAGGCCTCCCTACCTCAGGGGCCTTCTCTCTCCAGTGGGAACTGGCATAGCTTCATCCTGGGATTAGAGTCAGATCTCAAACAAACCGCCTTTCTCAGGGAGACAAGCACCCCAGAATCCACTAATCTCCTTCTCCAGCGGCATCGTGTTGCTCTTTGCGATCTTAATCTCTCCTGGCAGGCCACGCTGGAAAAAGTGCCAGGGGAAACAGGATCTTTCTGGGCAAAACCAGGGCTACCTCCCAGTCCACTCCCTCACACCGCTGGGCGTGCCCTGCCCAGGAAAGAAGCGCTTCCTTACAATGGCGCCTAGCCACAGCCCCACATTTACAAGCTCACAAGTTCTTGGAGCTCCCTCTAGCTCTCTTTCTTTTCAGCTCTGCCAGCCCAGTGCTGGGCTCTGGGCCCTTGGGGTTCAGTGAATGGTCTCCCGGTTCATGTCCCCTCTGCGTGGTGGAGGATGTGTGGAGAAGAGGGAAGGGAAAGAATTGGGCTTCCAGAGCAGAGGACCTGGGCTTGCCTGCTTTGCCCAAGCAGGGTAGGTCACCGTGTAACTGGCTATGTGACCTTGGACCTCAGTGTGTGCATCTGTAACCGGGTATAATATGCCACAATCAAAAGATAGAACAGTTCAGTCTTCTCTTTGATTGAAGTTCTCTCGTCTCCCTTTGTACCTGCCCTCCACCTGATTTTGGTTGGGATAGCTGGAGTATTGGATGATGGAACCATACAGATAGGTTATTTTATGTCTGGCTCTGGCTTGGCGTGATGTCTATGAGACTCATGTATGTTGTTGGGTAGATCAGTTGTTTGTGCCTTTGTCATGCTGAGGAGTAATCCATTGTACGGATAGACCAGAATTTGTTCATCCATTCACCTGTTGTTGGACACCTGAGCGATTTTTGGCTTTTCCCCAGTTTTTGGCTATTATGAATAAAGCTCCTAGAAACTGCCGTGCACAGATTTTTGTGTGAACATAAGTTTTCATTTCTCTAGGGTAAAACCAGGGAGAGCAATGACTGAGTCATAGGTTGAATATGTGTTTCATTTTATATGAAATTGCTGAACTGTTTTCCGAAGTGGCTATACCACTTTGCATTTCCACTAGCAGTATATGAGCGTTCCAGTTGCTCCACATCCTCATCAGCACTTGGTACCGTCTGTCCTGATTTCTTCCTCCTCCTGTCTCTATCCGCAGCCATTCCCTGTGACCCCAGGCCCGCCAGGGCTTCTTATCCTTGAAGCTCTCCTGCTGTCTCCCACGCCTGCTTCTCAGGCCTGGCTGAGGCCTTAGCATGGGTGGGGACTCTGAGGAGATGCAAAAACTTTCAGGTCACTTTTATTTGAGATCTGACCTGAGATATAAGTTTAAATGTAGCCTTTTAACTCTACAAAGCAAATAGCTTGGGACGTTTTCAGAATCTCTTGGCTCCCTGTCTCAGGGCCAAGAATCTTACTTTGCTCATTTTAATGGTTCCTTTCTAATTATTCAGGTCCATGCTCAAATGTCACCTTTTCAGAGAGGCCTTTCCTGACCTCTGGGAGTAGAGGCAGGCTTTGTGGAGCCTGATGCTTATGTAAGTTTTGAGAGTGGTCTTTAGGAAAAAGAATACACAATTGTGAATAAAAATTTGGTCACGAAGCATTAATCATGGGAACAAGAAGGGACCCAAATGAGCAAGGGGCCCTAAAGCTTAGCTTTATTACGTCGGGGTAAATTCACTTCTGCTGACCTCACTACACGAGTTCCCGCTCCCCCACCCCTCTCGTTTAGCCCTGTTCCTTGGTGTCTTCATTTTCACGGCATGTGCAGCTGCCGATGTCATATTCTATTTGCTCTCTGTCTGGAGAGCATACTCTATGAGGGTGAGGGATCATTGGTTCACTGCTACACCCCTGGCCCCCAGAATAGTACCTGGTGCATGGTGAGTACTAGATAATTATTGATTAAACACATGAATAAATGCCTTTTGAGTGCTACTGGTTTTCTATTTGTGGAAGTGAGATTGAGTTTTTAAAGTGAGTCAAGTTATAGAAAAATATTAAGCTCATGGTGCATGGTGGTGATGCACAGAAATGGCCGAGGTCACAGTGAAGGAAGTATGGGGGCTGTGGATGACAGCCTAGAAAGCCGGCATTTGGTGAGTGCATGCTATGGGCTGTATATTTTCTATCCATGGTCTTCTTGAAGACTCTCGCAGCAACCTGTGAGGTGAACATCTCTATCCCCATTTTGCAGGAAACAGAGGCTCAGGGAAGTGAAGTCACTCAACCGAGTGTCACACCACGGGTAAGTTTGCACCCAGGTTCTCCCTTTCTCTTGCCCTGTCATGACCCTTGAAGCTCCTGAATCCATGGTCCCTAAGGGGATGGTAGAGGTCTAAGAGGGTCAAGTACTCAGAGCTGAACGCTGGGGAAGTTGGGGTTACAGGCATGGAGAAGAGTCATTGCATCACATTTTCTGATGGGCACCAGAGAGGGAAAAGGAAGGCTCTGTGCTCCTTCACCCACCTCCCCAACAACATCCCTGCTCAGGTCAACTTGACCTAGGCCAGCTTGGAATGAAATCATGTTCATTGTTAAACAAAGGCACAAGGGCCTGGCTTCTGAAGAAGGTGAGCTTTGAGCAGCTTCCAGGACTTGATTTGATTTAGAGAATAGGGAGAGTACCTGGGAGCCCAGAAATCCTTCCTGCATGAGATGCCAGAAATTCCAGCAGTTATAACACCCCTGAGAACCTGGGTGAGCAATTTAACTTGTTTGTGTTAATGTTTTCTCTTGTAGACATGGGCACAAAACCACCCACCTCTCAGGCTGACATGAGGATTAATTAAGGTCATGCACATAAAAGTACTAAATATGTGTGAATTCTCTCTCCTCCCCCACTTTTATTAAAAGTCCTTGAACTATAGGTTTTTGGCTAAAGTCAGCCTGGTAGCCCTTTGCTGCCTTTGCTCGGAACACTCACCTTTGCCTCAAGTTCTGCGTCAGGTGTCATTTTCATCCCAGCATCTTCATTTTAGTCACAACAGCCTTTTATTTAGCACCTACTGTGTGCCAGGCACTGGACACTCGTCCTCCCTTCTTCACCCCAGCTCTGCAAACTAAACTTTATGACTCCCATTTTGTTGCTGAAGAGAATGAGGCTCCACAGGTAGTAAGCAGTGCAGCTGGGGTGAGGAGCAAAGCTCTTGCTCTATTTTCTAAGCCACTTGCCTCCTCTCCTGTGTTCCTCTCCACTGCCTACTCCAAGCCCAGAGTGCTACATGACTTGACTTTTACATAATGGAATATTTATTTACTGAACTCTTACTCTGTGTGGGGCAGGGTCCTTCCCAGCACAGGACTGAGGGAGAGGACAGCCTCACTGTTGCCTTCAGGTTGCTCAGAGAGTAGCAGGGAGACAGATGAGTAGTAAGGAGTTCTGGAGGAATGGGGCAAGTTCGGATTAGCAGGAGGGATGCAGTGCTATGGGGCACCTGTTTCTGTCTGGGAGGCAGGGAGTCTAGAATGTGAGCCATCCAAATGGGATTTATCAATACCCTCTCAGTGCTTTATGTGCATTTGTGTGTGCATGCAAGTGTAAAGTGACGGTGATAAAGATTAATGAGACATCGTTGCTACCTCAACTTATGGTTATGGTTGTGCAGTGCCCCCAGCCATCTCCCTCCATCCCGAATGTCAATTTTCACATCTTTAAAATGGAAGTTTTGACACAAGCATAGGTCTACAGACTGGAACTTGTTGATGGCAATTTGGCATTTTTTAAAATCCATAGGCAAAAAATGTTTATAATGGAAGTGCTTACTTCTGACACATTAATTTGAGAAACAGACTTAAAAATATACATATGGTTTCAAGTTTTTACTATGGAATTTTAAATATATAGATAAAATAGAATAAGATCATGAAGCCCTATGTACCCAGAACCTGGCTTCATTAGTTATCCACATTATGCCATTCTTGAAGAAGTGGAATCTTGATTAATTAAATAAATAGATATTTTGCAAAACATTGAATGTAATTCGTGTAATGCCTATTTTTGTTTTTCTCTGATTAAAGAACTAGAAAAGATTTAAAACTATTTATGATGTTTGTTGTAGAAGCTAATATAGACACGCATCTGTTATCTGTCTACAGTAACTTTAAAGGTGCATGGTGGAGAATTCAGATTCTTTGGCTAGAGGGAATCTGGCTAGGGAAACACCCCACTAGTCTGTCTCTTGAAGACCTAACATTCTGTGGTTCTCTTATCTGTAGAGAGAAAAAGCCCATTTATAACTTTTCTAGTCTGGTTTTAAATGTAGTGGCAAAGATTCAGGAATGTGTTTGCTTGGAACTCGTAACCCTTGGAGATTCACTTAGAAAACAAGGACTCGTTGTCTCCTATTCTGACTCCCAGGACACATTTTAATGAAATGCCCTCAAACCCAAATTGGCTTCAGCCTAACTCACAGCAACCGCAGTACGCTGGGGAAAAAGCAGAAACCAGGGGGGGCAGAAAAATGTGGCTTTGAGCCTCAGCTCTGTACCCATTAGCTGTGTGGTCTTGAGAAAGTTGCTTTCCCTTTCTGAGCCTCCATTGCCTCATCTGTAAATGGCTTTTCACCTGGGCCTTCTCTGTGGATTCTTCCAGCTCTGGGTGCCTGTGGTCTGTGGCCAAGTGCAAGAAAGGAGTGTTAAACACCATGCAAGACACGGTAGATATGTATACTTGTTCATTTATTCTTCAGGAGATGATATGCTAGAGGGCTTCGATGTACTTTAGAAAGGTCAACAGTTTTCTCTGAGTTTATTAGATGCTCTGCACTTAACAAGTGTGAGCCAGATGTCAACTGGGGGCACTTAAGGTCTACCAGAATGACTTGAGCCCCCATTCCAAAGCCCCCCTCACTCCTGCAAAGATTGCTATGAGTCCCTGAGGGACCCTAGGTTCTCGAGGTGCAAATCCAGTAACCCTCTTTCTCTCTTCACACGGCCCAGAAGTGAAATCAGTCCATTGCTGCTCCACCCCCAAGAGACCCACCTACATGAAGATCTGGGAGCATGACAGACTTCCCTTTGGGAGCCAGCCACAATGAGCATCACCCCACACGTAATTTAGAATCATGCAGCAGCCTTCCTTGTTTTAAAACGTTGACTCAGCTCTTTGCCCTCTGCACCGCCTAACCTTTCCCTACCTTTCTGGTTTCCTTCTTTCCTCCTTTTGTTTTTGGATGCCCTCTTCTTCTCTCCCTTGAATGTCCAAATACATTTCATTCTATTTTGCAGAGCAGTTCAGCATTGCTCCAACCTGCAAGTGCACACACTCAAACCTGTCAAGGTGCTCACCAGGCAAAAAGCTTTCCACTTAATAGGATCAGCCTTCCAGAGAAAGGACTTGTCATACAGATTAAAAAAAAAAGAGTTACCCAAGAAAATAGCCCTAAAACCATTTGGGTAAGGTTCAGGGGTGATGGTACTACTTCTGGTTTATGTCCAAAAGATCTGGCCTTATGCTATGAGAACATCCTGCAGCATTCAACATGACTGTTTCCTCCCTGGCAGCTACCCGCACTTGCCCTCCTGGTTCTCCCCTTTCCTCTGCAATGGCACCTTCTCTGCCTCCTCATCTTTGGACCTCTGGGCTGCCTGTGTGGGAGTGAAGGAGAACTCAGGAGTTTGGCTTTGAGCATCCGTGCAATTGGCTTCTCCTGGGGGCCAGAGCTGGGCATGCTTCACTCTTCCTGATGCTCTCACACAATGTATCTTTAGGCTTAATTGGTGAGTCTTTAGAGCTGGTGCCAGAAACTGAACTTGATAAGGGATGCAGAGAATGGAAGTCAAGAAGCAGTCATAGAAAGTGATGCAGTTTGACAAGGCTGGGAAGGGGCAGTTGCACCTGGGAGAGAGAAGCAGCCTCCTACCCATGTCCAAAACTCTCCAATGTGTGCTAGTCTACATGAAGAGCTGGAAAGAATGGTCTGTGCTGTTGCACAGGGGTGGACTTTGGCTCCGAGTGGGAAGTGACTTGCCTTGGTTCCCACACCGAAGAAAACCTGGTCTTGTGCCTCGAGATGTGGCTGGAGGATTGCCGGAGAAAACAAAAGAATAGGAGAGTGGGGAGTGGGGTGTGGATGTGTGTAAATTTCTTCACAGAGATTTGTGAGCTGAGCCTTGAAAGATGAATGTGGACACTTGCCAGACTGATCCACTTTGATAGGTGAATAAGTCTGGGTGGGACGGGGCTGCGGAGAGAAAAACTCACTCCAGGCCAAGAGAGCAAGTCACACAATCAAGGCCTGGAGGCTGAACAGCTGGCATGTCTGGTGAACCACAGACAGTCCTGTGAGGCTGGATTGGAAGGGTTGTTGGGTGAAAGATGAGGCTTTTTAAGCTCTGCTGAGACATTTGGGCTCTGTCTTGTAGGTCCCAGAGAGTCATGGGAGAGTTCTAAGTAGGCAAGTGACATTGTCAGACGCATGTCTTGGAAAGATGCCTTTGGCTGCTGGGTGACTTCCAGGGGCCGATGTGGAGCAGGGAGCCCAGTTATGCCTCTGTTGCATCATCTAAGCAAAAATTATGGCAGGGCCTTGGCATAGAGGGAATGCAAAGGAGCAAATAGACATCAGGGAGGTAGAATTTGTGAAGTGTAGTGGATAAATGTGAGAAGTAATATTATACATCTGGTTCATTTTAACTGCTGCATTATATTCTATTGGGTGCATGAATCACATTTTAGATTTTCATTCTCCTAGTGATAGTTATTTCCACTTCCTCACTATTACAAACAGGACTTGGATGAACACCTTTGTACTGTGCACATGTGAGAAACTGTCTTTAGGGTGGTTATTTATAATTGGTTTTTCTGAGCTGAGAGGTTTGCACATCTTTAAATCTAGAGGATATTCTCAAATTCCTCCTTAAAGTGGTTGTACCAATACACCCTCCCATCAAGTAGAGGCACTCCCTTTCCCTGTTTCTTTTAAGTTTGTTATCAGACTTGCAAGATTTTGCCAATCCGATTGGTGTGAAATGGAATCTTTCTGTTGTTTCAATTTGTTTCCCTGACTATTGGTGACATTAAGCTTATATTAATATATGTCACTATTTTCTTCTGTAAATTGCCTGTTCATATGTTTTGCACAATTCTCTGTTGGATTGTTTGTCTTTTTCTTACTGATTTGTTGAAGTTCTTTATATATTCAAAATACTAATCCTTTGTTGGTAAAATACCTTTTTTCAATCGGTGACTTTTCTATTTCATTTATAAAAGATTTTGTTAGGCAGAAATTTTAAATTTTAATATATTCTAAAATTTCAAAAATTTCCTTTATAGTTTGTAGTTATTGTATTTTGATGAAATTTTTTATGCTGAAATATTCTTCTGTATTTCTAATATTTATTTCTTCTCTAAAAATTTAAAAGCTTTGATTTTTCACATTTTTATCTTTAATCTCCTTGAATTGTGTGTGTGTGTGTGTGCCATGTGATGAAAAGGCCTAATTTTACCTTTTTCTTAAGTGGTTAGCCAGTTTTTCCAGTACTATTTATAGAATAATTCCTTTCTTCATTCATTATTTACAGAAAAATTCATTATACTGATTTGTAATTCCATGTCTGTTATATATTGCCTATGTTTATGGGTTTATTTCTGGGCTTTATGTTTCATTCCATAGTATATTTGTCTATTCTTAGAGCAATATCACGTTGTTTTAATTACAATAACTTTATAATAATTTATTTTATCTGGCAAGATAAGTCTCTCAATTTTGGTTCTTTTGTTTCAAAGTTGCCTTGGCTATTCTTAGCCCTCTTTACTTCCATATTAATTTTAAGATCATTTAATCAAGTCCTGTGAAAAACATTCTTTGGGATTTAAGTGGGAATGACATTAAATTTGCAGCCATAATTTGGCAGAAATTGCTGTTTTTAAGATATGGAGTCTTTCCATCTGTAGACATGGTATACCACTCTATTATTTAAGTCTTCTTCAATACCCTTAAATATAGTTTTATATTTTTCTTGCTATAAAGGTCTTGAGAGCTTTATTAGCTTTAATTCTAGAAAACATGATTTCTCATTTTAAAGAAAATATGTCTAATGTTTTACCACTGAGTACAATATTTTCTACATATTTTCAAAGATGTCCTTAATCAGGTTAAGGAAGGTTCCACTTCCCCAAATTCTCTATGAGGTTTTTCTCTCTCTCTTTTTTTTTTTTTGGCTTTTGTTTTTAACATGAAACTTTGAATTAAATATATATTTAAATTTTATCAAAATGTTTCTAAAGTATAGTTTTTAAATTTGTTAATTGATAAATTATGTTAATCATTTTTCTAAAGTTAAACTCTCCTTGCGTTTCTGAGGTGGTACTTGGATAGATAGATAGATAATAGGTAGAGAGACAGCTAAATATGTGATAGATAGGTAGATAGCTAGATATGTGATAGATAGGTAGATAGCTAGATAAATGATAGATAAATAGAATCATGAATAGATTACCATATTCAATCTGCAGGCCTCTGTCTCAGGGAGAGGGGAGTCGTAAGGGAAAGGGCACAGTTTTAAAAGACAGCTCTCTAAACTCAATGGATGTCTAGCGCTGGCTTTCTCTGCTTGGCATTTCATGGATTTCTTTGAGCCCTGCCCACCCCGTGGGGAACTTCCAGCTGCAATGCCTCTGGCATGGTGATGTCATGACTCCAGCTAGCCATCTGGCCTTCTCTGCCAGACCCTCTCTGTTTGCTCCCATTCCTCAGAGGGCAGACTCCTTATCCTCTTCCGTCTTGCCCTTTGATAAGCTCATATGTCGTTTTCCACTATCAGTATGACAGCACTTTCTCCCTCCTGTCCACTCTACTGTGAGGCAGGTTCCATCACTGTGATTTGCCTTTAGATTTTTCAGGCATGCCATAGAGACTCCCCAATTCTGAGGACTCATCAAGTTCCCTAAGTGGGCCTCTTCAAGCCCCTCTCACTTGGTTTGAGCACCTGCCTACACTCCCATCTTCAAAGGTATCTTTCCTTCTTCCAGTTCTCTCCAATTTGTGTCCTTTCAGCAGCTGGGCCTGGGGATGGTCAATGCTGGCAGAACTGGTTTCCAAAGCCTTAGCCTGTCCTGTGGAGGCAAGGCAGTTTGGCATCTTGTTTAGGAATGGGAAACGTTTGGTAGCTTGTTCTTGGTCTCCAGAGTTTCAGCTAAAGCTGAGATGGAGGTAGTCCCATTTTAATATCCTGCTACACATTTTTCTAGACCATTACTTATTTTGTCTGTTTTCAAATTTATTGGCATACGGTTGTCCATAGTATTCTCTTGGGAGTTAAAAAAATATCTACCGTATCTCCAGTTATATTGTCTTTATCATTCTGAATAGATGTGCCTTTTTTTTTTTTGAGACAGAGTCTTACTCTGTTGCCCAGGCTGGAGTGTAGTGGCACGATCTTGGCTCACCACAACCTCCGCCTCCCGGGTTCAAGTGATTCTCCTGCCTCAGCCTCCCAAGTAGCTGGGATTACAGGCATATGCCACAATGCCTGGTTAATATTTATATTTTTAGTAGAGACGGAGCTTCACTATGTTGGCCAGGATGGTCTTGAACTCCTCACCCCATGATCCGCCTGCCTTTGCCTCCCAAAGTGCTGGGATTACAGGCATGAGCCACCACACCCAGCCATATGGGCCTTTTCTATTTCTTTTTGATCAAACTTGCCAGGGCTTTGATTGTTAGTGTTTTCAGAGAACATTAAAAATTCTCTTTGGTTTCTTTGTATTCTAATTAATTAAATTTTCTTTCTTCTTTTTTTACTCTCTGTCGAATAAATCATACATACAAAAAAGTGCATGAAAAGTGTCTGTGTGCATTACAAATAATGATAAAATGAACAAGCATGTATCCATGGCTGAGTTTAAGAAGTTGAGAGCCAGAATGTTGGAAGCCTCAAATGCGTCTCCCTTCTCACCCCAGTGCAGCCACTGTCTTGTCTGTTGTGTTAGCCATACCTTTACTTTTTAGAAACATGTTTCACTTGTGTATGTATTGCTAAACAATAGTCCAGTTTAGCATTTTTTAAAAAGAATCCCAGATGACCAAAGTGCAATTAATCAAAATCCTTACTTCATGGCATAATCTGATAGTTGACCTATAAACTTCTTTCTCCTCCCTTCCCTTCTTTCTTCTATCCATTTTTGTTCCCTTTCATATTCCTTCTTTTAATGTGATAAATACCTGCGAATCTGGCATCTAACAAAAGCCAGTCCCTTCATAACAGCACATATTAAACTATAAGATGACTTTCTCAATCTGTGTAACTGTCATCCTGAATTCTGTGATATATTTTCTCAAAAAGCCTTTTTTTTTTTTTTTTTTGAGGCAGAGTTGTTCTGTCACCCAGGCTGGAGTGCAGTGGTGCGATCTCAGCTCACTGCAACCTCCGCTTCCCAAGTTCAGGTGATTCTCCTGTCTCAGCCTCCCGAGTAGCTGGGATTAGAGACACGCACCACCACACCCAGGTAATTTTTGTATTTTTAGTAGAGACGGGGTTTCACCATATTAGTCAGGCTGGTCTCAAACTCCTGACCTCAGGTCATCCACCTGCCTCGGCCTCCCAAAATGCTGGGAGTACAAGTGTGAGCCACTGGATCCAGCCACAAAAAGCATTGTTTTAATTTTAGTTTTTTAAACTTTATTAAGAAGATATGCTCTATGTCATCTTTGGAAATTTCTTTTTTCTTAATATTATCAAATATATATCCATATTCTCAAGTTTACTATAATTAACTTTTTATTGTAGTAAATATGCATAACATAAAATTTGCCATTTTGACCATTTTTAAGTGTACAATTATGTGGCATTAAGTACATTCACGTTCTTGTGCTACCATCACCAACACGCATTTCAGAACTTTTTTCATCTTCTCAAACAGAAACTCCAATCAATGTGTTTTGACTGTCGTACATGGTGAGAACACACCACAGTTTATTTATTCTCCTGCTGATGAACGATAATTGGTGTTTCCAGGGTTTCGCTATTGTGAACTGTGCTGCTGTGATTATTCTGGTAATGTCTACTGCTGAACATGTGTTCATTGTTGAGTTTTAGATATCTGAATGTTCAGCTTTAGGAGATAAAGTCACACAGTTTTACAAAGTGATTGTACCAACTGACACTCCCACCTGCGATGTGAAAGAGACGCCATGAATCCACATCCTCACCGACACTTGGCTGTGACTGCTTGAAATGCTGCCAAATGCAGGTAGGATGGCGTCTCTTAGTGGCCTTGACTTGCATTGCTCTGATTCCTGGGGAGGTTAAACATCTTTTCATATGTTTATTGGCTTTGTGTGTTTTTTTCTTCTGCAACTTACTTTTTAATGTCTTTGTCCATTTTTTCTTCTCTTGCATTGTTTGTGCTTTTCCTAACAAGTTGTGAGTTCTTTCTATGTTGCTCATTCTAATCTTTTGGCATTTGTATGTATCACAAATAGATTTCTCCAGTCTGTAACTTGTATTTTTTATTTTTCAAAGTGTATTTTGATAAAGAAAAGTTCTTAACTTTAACATAATTCTCAATATTTTTAAATAATATATTTTGATGTCTTGTTTAAGAAATATTTTTTCTCATCAATGGTGAAAATATAGTCCCCCTTCCCCTTCCCCCTCCCCTTCCCCTTCCCTCTCCCCTTCCCCTCCCCCTTCCCTTCCCTTTCCTTTCCTTCCTTCTTTTTTTTTTTTTTTTTTTTTTTTGAGACACAGTCTTGCTCTGTTGCCCAGGCAAACTCCTGGGCTTAAACAATTCTCCTGCCTCAGCCTCCCAAGCATCTGGGACTACAAGTGTGTACCACCATACCTGGCTATTTTTTATTTTTTTTATTTTTAGTAAAGATTGGGTCTCATTATGGTACGTGGGCTGATCTTGATCTCCTGGCCTCAAGTAACCCTCTGGCCTTGGCCTCCAAAAGTGCTAGGATTACAGGCGTGATTTCCAGTGTCAATGATGCTGTCTTCTGTTGCACCCTGGGATTCCACATGCAAAGTCTCCTAATTTCTTCCCCTTATTGGCAAGGGTCTACTATGGCATATTCCCTCCAGTGGGACATGGGAGAGCCAGCACTTGCTTCTCCCCTATCCCATTCCCCAGGGGAAAGGGGCCCTAGTCTCACTGGAGCAGGGGCTACAGAAGGGTCCTTAGCAGGCATCCTGGTGAGGAGACAAGACAGAATCAGCCCCCTGGGCTGCACCCCAGCACTGTGCAGCTCTGGGGCACCTTCCACACAGACTGTAGCACCAAATGGCACCACAGGAGTCGTGCGACACAGCAGCCCTCTTATTGACCTTTAGTTTGGGTGTCTCGTCCTATTTCAAGCCCTTACTCAGCTTGAAATAATATGCAATTGGAATATGCCTGTTTCTTAAAGTAGAATAAATGAGAGAGTGTGAATAACCAGAAACCATCCCATTTCTACTTCCTGCCTGTGCCTTGTGCCATTGCCTGGTGGGTTTCAAAAGAAGTAAAGCCATGAGCACCTTTGTTCAAACCAAACTCTAGCTGGAATAGAAATCAATCTTGGCCCCTGGAGTCCTCTCCAGAGAATGCTTACAGCTCCAACAAGCATAGTTGGAGGGCCACTGCAGCAACCCTGCTGGCCCCATGCAGTCTCCCTACCTCCTCACGGCCTCACTAGGAGGACCCCAAGCCCTCTTGTCCTTTCCCCTGCAGATGGTTAACCAAGAAATGGGCCTTGGCCAAGGCCTTTTCACCTATATGTAACAGGATTCTGCTCAAACTGGCTTCAGCAAAAAAGGCGAGTTTATTGGAAAAACAGAGGGGTGGGTTACAGCACACAAGGACTTCACAAGGCCCACAGCCAAGTGAACCCAGGCAGCCTCTATCTGTGACTCTGTCTCTATGTCTCTCTTTCTGTCTGTCTGTCTCTGTCTCCCTCTGACTCAGACTTTCTCTCTCTCACATTTGGGCCATCTGACCCCATCAGCATGAAGCCCCAGGTACAGCTTGAATAAATGATGCTGGCTGCTGGGGGCAGATCCCATCTCAGAGATGTGCCTGTACGTTTTTTCTGCCTTCTGGAGTCCACATTCTAGACCAGAGACAACTGACATGTTTGTACTGCAAATCTGAGGCTCAGGCCATCAAGGAGGGCTGCTTACTCCTGTGGGTAATGCGCAATTCTCCGTGTGCTGCCTGCTAACCCCACTCCTGCTTTTCCTGTGTGAAAGAGGGGGGAGCACATGGGATTAAGATGACATAATTACAGGTCTAACCTTGAATCCATTCGGATTTCTTCAATTCAACAAGCCACTCCCAGACTTTGACATCTTATCGTCAGTAGTGAATTATTTGCTCCGTACTTCACAATTGATCACTACACACCACACCTCGCCTGCGAATTCTCTTTCCCTGTGTCTGAAGGTTCAGTGAGACTGAAGGATGGGAGGTTGGGTCCCAGCTCTGGCCTATGCATATTGAAACATTGTATATTTTAAATCACACATGGAGGAGCCGTGTGTGTGTGTGTGTGTGTGCATGTGTGTGTGTGTGTGCGTGTGGACGTGTGTGTGCATGTGTGTGCATGTGCGTGCGTGCGTGTGGACGTGTGTGTGCATGTGTGTGCATGTGTGTGTGCATGCATGTGGACGTGTGTGTGTGCGTGTGTGTGTGTGCGTGTGTGTGCATGTGTGTGTGCACGCGCATGTGGACGTGTGTGTGTGCATGTGTGTGCATGTGTGTGCGTGCGTGTGGACGTGTGTGCGCGCGTGTGTGTGCGTGCGTGTGTGCGCGTGTGGACGTGTGTGTGTGCGTGCGTGTGTGTGCGTGTGGACGTGTGTGTGCGCATGTGTGTGCATGTGTGTGTGTGCGTGTGGACGTGTGTGTGTTTGCACTGCCAGACTGCCTGGAAGAGTTTTGGTGGATCAGTCCCTTGACCTCTGACGACTTTTCTGGGTGCAGATGGAGGGCAGGTGCCGGGACATCGGAGCAGAGGGAACCAATTATAGTTTTTTTTTCCCTCCTTCTCCTTCAAGGAAACTCACTTTTAATTTCCTTTGTGATTATCCTGCTTATTGCCAAACATAAGCTGCTGGCCGGCTCCCCTTTGATTCCTTCTTTCAGTAAGTCCCCTGATATGTGCTTTCTGCCCTTCTCCACCTCCTTTCATTTTTTATGGTTTTATATTTAGTCCCAGACAATTGAAAAATATGCAATGCGTGCAACCATGCAGGTCTCATTGCTTGTTTGGGGTTGATTTTGGGCACTGGGTCAGCATCCTGCTGTTGAGGCAACTGGACCCCTTGGGATATGAGAGAGTGAGGCCTGAGAGTTAACAGGCGCAATGCTCACGTCAAGGTCTGGGGACAGAGCAGACCCTGTGTTTAAAAGTTTGTATCAAAGTATCCTAAGAAGTCCTCTGATCCTTCCATCCCACCTTATGCATCCTGTTGCAGTGTCTGAGACCGATGTTCATTCATTCAACAAGTACTTCCTGAGCCCTGCAATGTGTCAAACCTGTAGCTGGTGCTGAGTAAATGCCATGGCCCCTGTTCTCAAGTAGCCTTCCTCCTTTTTAATTGCAAAGCCTAAAGAGAGGGTTATCTGCACCCTCATTATTACCTGATTAGTTTTCCAGATTTCTGGTTGCTGCTCAGTAGAGCAAAGCCTGGGACTGGGAGCGGGTGGAGTAGGCAGGGGCATAGCAAGTTCTAAGGACCCGGTCAGGGATGAGAGGTCTGGAGTGCATGCATGAAGAAGGGCTGGGAAATCAGGAGGCAGCATGAGAGTGCAAGGCCCCCGGCAGGGTGTGGGGTCCCTGGAGTTAGAGAAAATTGAGGCAGAAAAGGCCTTGGAGATAATTGAGTTGATCTCTTTCATTTTCACCATGAAGACAGCTGGGCTGAGGGCCAGCCTTGCTGGTGAGAGGTGAGAAGCCCTTTCTTGCCCCTGCACTCTGGGTGTTACTTGCTAAAGTCCTTTCCTGTCTCATGTAGCTGGCATCTTCCTTTGTTCACAGACCTCAATTACGTTTAGCCCAGCATCGGGGAGAGCAGTGAGCAGAAAGGTCAGTCACATGGCGCCCCATCTATGCTGACTTGATGGCCCTGCCGCTCCAACCGAAAGCTCCCTGGGCTCCTGGGCTCAGAATGGGCTGAGGCATGGAATTCCACCTGGGCTCCAGGTGCCTGGGTCACTGTGCTCTGATCGCTTAGCTGACTCAACCTCTAGGACAAAGGCGGCTCCTGTTGCCGTGGGGAGCAGCTTGTTCTTGGGGGGGCTTGACCCAGAACCCTTCAGAGTGGAGCCTGGTCTGGAGTGAGAGCTCAGTGCCCCACTGAGCTCACTGGAGCACAATGGGCTATTTTTAGGGCCTGCCTCTCCTGATGCAGTCAAACACGCTGGCTGACCGTTTGCATCTGACGCTGTCGGCTGGGGGCCTAAGCAGCTTGTCGAGCCCAAAACCCACTGCCCTAGTTCTGCCTGTCATCTTCCTTTTGTTCTGCCTGCTTTGTCATCGGTGCTGGCACTTTCTCCGGGAGCTGGAGAGATGAGGTCTCAGCAAATATCATCTAGGTAGCAGCTTCCTATAGCAGTGCATTCATTTCCTGGGGCTGTTGTAACTAAGTAGCACTAGCTGGGATGGGTTAAAACAACAGAAATGTATTCTCTCACAGTTCTGAAGGCTGGAAGCCAGAGATGGAGGTGTGGGCAGGGCCATGCTGCCTTGGAAGGATCTAGGGAAGAATCGGTTGCAGTCCTTCTCTTAGCTTCTGGGGTTTGCTGGTCGTCTTCGCTGCTCCTTGGCTTGCAGCCACAGCACTTCCATCTCGGCCTCTGCCCTCACGTGGCCATCTTCTGCTAGGGGTCTGTGTCTTTTGAGTCTCCTCTTATAAGGACACCAGTCATATTGGATTAAGGGCCCACCCTGCTCCAGCATGACCTTATCTTAACTTAATTCATGACATGTACAAAGGCCCTACTTCCAAATAAGGTCACATTCTGGGGTACTGGGGATTAGGTGTTCAACATATCTTTCTGGGGGACACAATTTGACCCATACCAAGCAGATTCCCACTGAGTGGATGGTGAGGGCGTGGGTGGATGTTCCACCCCAGGGTGTATGAACCCACCTGTTCCCACATTCCCATGGCCAAAAACCACCAAGGGACAGGGGCATCCAGGGTTTGTGGGGCCTCAGGCACATGCAGCTTGGGGACTTTCTTTAAGAAAAAGAATACAGGCTGGGTGCGGTGGCTTATACCTGTAACCCCAGCACTTTGGGAGGCCGAGGCAGGTGGATCACCTGAGGTCGGGAGTTCGAGACCAGCCTGACCAACATGGAGAAACCCTGTCTCTACTAAAAATACAAAATTAGCTGGGCATGGTGGTACATGCCTGTAATCCCAGCTACTCGGGAGGCTGAGGCAGGAGAATCACTTGAACTCGGGAGGCGGAGGTTGTGGTGAGCTGAGATCACACCATTGCACTCTAGCCTGGGCAACAAGAGTGAAAGTCCATCTCAAAAAAAAAAAAAAAAAAAATTACAGCTACTGGAAATCTGGATCAGCACAGTGGCTGAACCTAATGTCCCTTCCAAAGGTGGAAACGTGTGGGTAAAAATAAATGACAAATGAAGAAATGGAGGAATAATAGCTGAGGGTAAATAAGTGAATAAATGCAAATGGGGGTGGTGGCTCACGCCTGTAATCCCAGCACTTTGGGAGGCTGAGGCAGGTGGATCTCTTGAGGCCAGGAGTTCTAGACCAGCCTGGCCAACATGATGAAACCCTGTCTCTACTAAAAATACAAAAATTAGCTGGGCATGGTGGTGCGCACCTGTAACCCCAGCTACTTGGGTGGCTGAGGCAGGAGAATCACTTGAACTCTGGGAGGTGGAGGTTGCAGTGAGCTGAGATCATGCCACTGCACTGAAGCCTGGGCAACATGAGTGAGGCTCTGTCTAAAAATCAATCAATCAATCAATCAATCAATCAATAAATAGTCTCAGAGCAAGAGATGCCACTGTCTCAATGATCTCGGATGCCTGAAAGGGTGAAGCTATCTATAGGTTTGCTGAGATCACTCCTGCTTTTGGAACTCAGATGGGATTGAACGGAAGCCTGTATACCTGAGTGCCTTCAGCCTAGGAGACATTCATACAACATGACGGACTAGGCCTAATTACTAACGATCATGTATATTCTTTTGATGTAAAGGGTCCACGTTCAAAAACCAGGAGGTGACCTGTGGTGTTATGATGTATACGTATATGGGTTTTTGTCCACGGTTCCTGGCTTGCCACTCCCAAAGCACTCGTTACAGGCTTAACATTGGGTGCATTAGGCCTCAGGAGCAGGACTCAGGAAGCAGAATCCCTTCGACCTTCTCCTGCCCTCCCTTCAGCAACCCCAAGGCAGGACTCTAATCTTCCCCTGTCTCTCCTATTACAGGTTATAAGACTCTCCCTTCAGAGGGTCCTGCCCTATGCCCTGTGGGAAGGAATGTAGATGTCATGAAGCTTCCATAAAAAAACCAAGAGACCTGGGTTTGGAGACAGCTGGTTTCCAGACAGCTGAACAGGTGGAGGTTCCTGAAGGCGGTGCCCCAGGGAGGGCATGGCAGCTCTGTGTCCCCATAGATTGCCCTATGCATCTCTTTTTTATCTTTTGAGACAGAGTCTGACTCTGTTGCCCAGGCTGGAGTGCAATGGCGCCATCTTGGCTCACTGCAACCTCCGCCTCCCAGGTTCAAGCGATTCTCCTGCCTCAGCCTCCTGAGTAGCTGGGATTACAGGCGAGCGCCACCACGCCCAGCTAATTTCTATATTTTTAGTAGAGATGGGGTTTCACCATGTTGACCAGGCTGGTCTTGAACTCCTGACCTCATAGTCTGCCCACCTTGGCCTCCCAAAGTGCTGGAATTACAGGTGTGAGCCACCGCGTCCAGGCTATGTGCCTCTTCATCCTGTTTCCTTTGTAATATCCTTTGTAATAAACTGGCAAATGTAAAAAAAAAAAAAGGAAAAGAACAAAAGAAAAAATATATAGTTATGAACACAGACTTAGGCATGAAGTGAACGTGCTGGAGCTGCTGCTGCCCCGCTGTGGGTCCCTCTACCAGGAAAGGTGACTGGGGTTGTGGGGGGATTTGGAGGGGACCCTTAGGGGCCGTGGCTATTGACTACCTGGTGTGGGAGTGTTTTAAGATTGGAATGCTGGAAGTGGCTGTACTGACACATGCATAGTGGCCACACCTCCATGCTGGGTGCTATGACGAAAGCGCCCTGCACTCAACCAAGGCACTGCCTGTAAGGGCAGCTCCGCCGTGCTTCCCATGCTGGCTTGTCCTCAGCTGAAGGTAGGCCGGCGGGGCTGTGTGGGCCAGGTGTGGGGACTTTGGCCACCATGGCAGCTGATGGAGATGGAGGCCACCTGGGATGGGCCTATGGGTTTTTTAATACTAGGAGGAGGTAGGTCTGCAGCAGAATCTCTGAGGAAAAAAATTTTTTTTCCAGGAAATTAACAGAACAGAACAGTATTGCAAACATGATGGAGGCAGGAAGCCCTTTGTAAGTCAGAAAGAACCAGGACTTGGATGTATTAGAAGGGAATCCAGGGGGGCTGCTGTTTCCCAGCCTGCCTAGCAGCTAGTAGGGGGCACGTGAGAGGAGAGAGGTGAAGAGAATGGAAGTCCAGCCTAGACTCATTCAATGTTAGAGTTGGAAGAGTCCCACCTCCACGTGGACAAACTGAGGCCCAGAAAGGCAAAGTGGCTTGCTTCACATCATGTAGCTTCCTATTTTATAGGCATATTTGGGTTTTATATGTGAGTTCTTCTTTATAAAGTGGTTATGTGGAAGGATTTTTTTTTCTTTTTTCTTTTCTTTTTTTCGAGACAGGATCTCACTCTGTTACTCAGGCTGGAGTGCAGTGGTGTGATCACAGCTCACTGCAGCCTCGACCTCCAGGGCTCAAGCAATTCTCCTACATCAGCCCCTGGAAGGGATTAAAGTAATTAAAAATGGGTACCCCTTGGGGTGATGTAGAAAGGGTGTTGGGCTTGCAATTCTCTCACATTCCACTGGCAAGAACGTGGTCACGTGGTCACACTCAAGTACAAAGGAGTCTGGGAAATGTGGTCCACAGCTAGGTAGTTGTGTGCCAACTACAATATTATTACTCTAGAGGAAGGGAAAAGGATTTTGGTGGACAGCTGACATTCTCTGCCACAAGCTAGAAAATGTGCACACACACACAAAATCTTTAGGGTTGTGGTTGCCTTTAAGCTCTTCAAGGTTTGATTCAATTCAATATCAGATTAATAGTGACATACTCCAGGAAACTCAAAAAATGCAATAAGGGCAAGAAAGAGGGAAGAATGACTCTTGTGTTTATCAGGCACCTACTATGCTCAGCTCCGTGCCATTGATTGAGCAAATATCTAGGAAAAGGCTTCACCCTTCAAGTTCAGTTAGTCCAAAACCCACTTGGCAAATAAACAGCCCCTAAATCGTGTGTTTAAGACCAGGAATGCTACAGAAATTCTAGAGAGAAAGGCATCAAGATGGACTGGCGTGGTCAGGGAAGGAAGGTGCTCTTGAGTTGGATCCTGGGACTTAACGAGATGGCACAGATCAGAGGCAAGTTGTTCCAGTGTGGAGTGGAGGTGGAGGAGAGGAATAACATCTATCGGGCACTTGCTGTATGCCACTAACAAGAGGTTTCAATTAATCTTCACAGCAACCCCAGTATCTCCCTTTTATAGATGAAGGATTGAAGTCATGGTGGGCTAAGCTCTTGTCTCCACAGCTTGATTGAGGAGCTGAGATTCGAACCCCAGTCTAACCCCAGGATCCTAGTCCTCACCCCTCCCTTTCCCCACTTCCCCAAATCATTTAGATCCAAATCTCCTGACTGTTTCTTAAATTAACGTTCTGTTGGCGTCTTGGGCTCATTGTAGATGCTTCCTAGAGGACACAGCCGGATGACAGGACAAGGCTATGTGTGCTTGTGTGGGTGTCTGTGAAAGAGGAAGACAACTTTAAAATTAGTATTTCATTACAAATGTCTCAGCATTGGTTAACTAATTTTTCCCAGGACCGTTATTGATCAAGCAAATAAATTCAACAGCCATTTGGGGGAAAAAAACAGAGGAAGACAATTTCTAGCTATTTAGCTTTGGATAAGCTATTTATCTTTCCTGGGCCTTAATTTCAGCCTCTGAACGATCTGTTTCATTGTCCCTGCACAGAGTGTTTGGTGAGGTTTGGATGAGGTCACAGATGACTGCATGCCTTGTTCATCACAGGGTACTGTGCACACTGCCAAAGTGCTGGCGGGCCCCAAAGGCCAGTGAGCCGTTGAATATCATTGGAAGGAAAATGGAAAGAACATAGAAAACATCACCCCCCACTGTGTAAAACTGGGTGTCCCTCAGGAATGCCTGGTGCAGTTGGTGTCATTATCTCCTGAGAAGCACAGGGCCCAGATGGCAGGTCATGGAGGGCAGCTGGATGCATGCTTGGAACCTGGTGCTGCAGAGTGAGGGCCTCCCCAGTGCCCAGGGCATGAACTCCTGTGATGTGGCAAGCTCCTTGAAGCATGCTCCTGGCCCTCCACTAGCTCCTGAAGTGCTTTGCCTGACCTTCCAGCCTTGAAGCTTGTGTGGTGGTAAATGTTACAACTAAATGGAAGATCTGCTTTCTATGGCAAGAGATAAGCTGTTGGATTTGTACTGTGCTTAATGGTTCTATATTATTCAGTCTCTTTGGTGATAAAGGACACAGGGCCTTGAAACATTCTCCAGAAAACGGGAGCTTATGGTGAGAACTGGCAAAGCCAAAAGCCCAGAGAATGAAGCTGATTTTATTATTATTAGTATTGTTATTATTTTTTTTGAAGACGGAGTTTCACTCTTGTTGCCCAGGCTGGAGTGCAGTGCCACGATCTCGGCTCACTGCAACCTCTGCCTCTCAGATTCAAGCGATTCTCCTGCCTCAGCCTCCCAAGTAACTGAGATTACAGGCATCTGCCACCATACCTGGCTAATTTTTGTATTTTTAGTAGAGACGGGGTTTCACCATGTTGGCCAAGCTGGTCTTGAATTCCTGACCTCAGGTGATCCGCCCGCCTTGGCCTCCCAAAGTGCTGGGATTGCAGGCGTGAGCCACTGAGCCCGGCCAGAAGCTTCATTTATACCCATAATCTCTTTGTTCCTTGAAATACCCCTGCAAGTGGGCGTTATCATTCCCATTTCACAGTGAAAGAAACTAAGGCATGGCGACGTGAAGCAATTTTCGCAAGGCCAGTTACGTGGTCTAGCACATAGTGGCACCAAATATGTGCTTTTTGAATAATATTATATCTGATTTTTTTTTGTTTGATAGTGATTTTACCACGAGGATTTAACCGTGAGAATTTTACCATGAATCACAGAGGAATCCTATCCCAGCCACCATAGTTCAACTGAATGGGCAGAGTGTGGAGGCTGTTGGTCCTAGCCTGAACTTGAGATGGTCAATGTTAGTCGCAGATCTTGCTTTTCCCTACACAACCTCTGGTTGCTAAGCCCCATGTGACCTAGAAGCCGTCCTGGAGTGCCAGACGGATGTCCCTGATTGCCGCGGTGATCTTGGTCTCTGGCTGAGACATGTCAGTTTCAGCCTCCATCAGAAGCCTGAGCACCATTGCAGTCCTCCTATTTATACTTAAAACTTGGAGACCCAGCCAGGGTACATCTCCTTTCCACCACCTTTGAAAGAACTCTGTCCTCAGACTCCTGGTTTTTCACCCTTGCCTGACCCGCTCTTGCTCCGAGGCATCTTGTTAGATTTAATTGGTCAGCAGGCAATATTGATCGCCATGGAGACCTCTGAAATGAAGTTAGGAATCTGTACTCATTTATGTTGGCTGATAAAAGGCCAACATAAATTGCGTGTTTCTCTTTTGTTTCTTGATGTAATAAAATATATATTAAAAAGAGAAAGCATCCTGGCCAGTGAGATGAAAGCTTTGTCAGAGTGCCCAGGGCAGATATGTTACAGGCTAGCCCCAGCCCCAGCTCCAGCCCCCAGCCTTGTTCTCTCTCTTTCTTTCTTTCTTTTTTTTTTTTTTGAGATGGGGGCTCGCTCTGTCACCCAGGCTGGAGTGAAGTGCTTAGTTCACTGCAACCTCTGCCTCCTGGGCCCAAGCTGTCCTCCTACCTCAGCCTCCTGATTAGGTGCACATCACCACGCCAGGGTAATATTTGTATTTTTAGTAGAGACAGAGTTTCTCTATGTTCGCCAGCCTAGTCTTGAACTCAACCTCAGGTGATCTACCTGTCTTGGCCTGCCAAAGTGCTGAGATTACAGGTGTGAGCCACCGTGCCTGGCTTCTCCTCATCTTTTCTGGTCTTTAGCACAAGTGTTCAAGTCTACCAATCATTCAGCAAGGGTTTGTTAAATGCTTAGTGGCTAAAGCCTGGGAAACTAAGCCTCCTGAAATGGGTCCTGGCCTCAAGGAGCTGACATCTGGGCCCTTGAGGAAACAAGGTGCAGAACACTTGACAAATTGACAACCAGGTTAAGTGCTAAGTGGGGTAGAGGGGTTTTGGTGGTGAGGGAGCAGCCTGGCTGTGACAGATGAAAAAAGGCTTAGGCCAGGGTCTTGAGTACATGAGAGGGGGCTCATGGAATGAGCTTGCATTTTGATCTATTCAATTTTAGTTTTGAATTCCAACTCTATTTCTTGTTAGCTGTGAGACCATGAATAAATCACTCAACCTGAACCTCTCTGAGCGTTTTGTTTTGTTTTTAATTTGAGACAGGGTCATTCTTTGTCTTCCCAACCTGGAGTACGGTGGTGCAATCTTGGCTCACTGCAACCTCCACCTTCTGGGTTCAAGCAATTCTCATGCCTCAGCCTCCCAAGTAGCTGGGATTACAGGCATGCACCACCATGCCTGGCTGATTTTTGTATTTTTAGTAGAGATGGGGTTTCACCATGTTGGACAGGCTCCTGACCTCAAGTGATCCACCCGCCTCGCCCTCCCTCTCAAAGGGCTGGGATTACAGGCATGAGCCACCACGCCTAGCTTCTGAGTGTTAGTTTTCTCATCTATTTCTATTTCATCTATAATCATGTCTACCTCTTGGGGTTGTAATGTGAATTTAAATGAAATCATGAATGTGACATCATTTGGTACACACAAGCTTACTAAACTTAATAAACAGTTTCTTTCCCATCCTTCCCTGTGTCAGTTATGATCAGGCTTTGCTGTGAGTAACAACCCCCAAAATATCAGTGGCTTAAGCAAGATAGACAGAAATGTATTTCTGTCTCACGTGAAAGACGGCAGGTATGTGGTGCAGGACTGGTGCTCTGTGGTGTTAGGAACTCCAGCTCCCTCTAGTTTTTTGTGCTGTGTTCATGGTCTCCATTCCCAAGATTGTGTTATAACCCAAGGAGGCAGCCCCAGCATCTCTGCATTGCAACTGGTAGAAAGGAGAAAGTTACACTTTTTCCTGTTAAGGATACATTCTGGAAGTTGCGCATGCTACTTCTATCATAGGGTCTCATCTAGCCCATTACTTCTTCACAGCAACCCCATTTTCTTCCTTTTAAAGTGAAGGATTGAAGTTAGGACAGGCTAAGCTCTTGTCCCCACAGCTTGATTGAGGAGCTGAGATTTGAACCCTAGTCTAATCCCAGGATCCTAGTCCTCACACCTACCTCTCCCCACCTCCCCTCAAGCCATTTAGATCCAAATCTTCTGACTTTCTTAAATCAGCTTTCATTAGCATCCAAAATATCTTGGGCTCATTGCAGATGTTTCTTAGAGGACACAGTAGGGTGATGGAACAAGGCTATGTGTGCACACGTGGGTATCTATGAAACAGGAAGACAAGCAAGGGAGGCCGGAAAATACAACCTCTAATCCAGATGGCCCAGCTAAAATGTGGGGTGTGGTTACTTTAGAAACAGGGGGAATTGGATATTTCCTTACCACCTTCTCTTTCCTTGACAAAGGCATTTTGGAGGCAGTAGAACATGAACTGGGGATTGAAGGATAATAGGATTCAGTTACCACTACTACCGTTACTAATGGTGGCTGAATTATTTATATGGATCTGCATAAAAAATTACCCCAAAATATGGTGGTTTAAGACAGCAATGAACACTTATTATCTCATACAGTTTCTGTGGGTTGGGAATTCAGAGCTCAGGCATGGCTGAACTGTGTGATCTGGCTCAGGGTGTCTCATGAGGTCGTAGAGAGGATGTCAGCCAGGGCTGCTGTCTCACAAGGTTCAGCTCAAACTGAGGCATCCTCTTTCAAGATGGATTGTTCACACAACTCGCAAGTTGGCACCAGTCATTGGCAGAAGGCCTCAGTTCCTTCCCACATAGGTCTCTCCACAGGCTCCTGTGGCAATGTCCCTTATGACCTGGTGTCAAAGGTCACACACCATCACTTCCTACACACTCCATTTGTTAGAAGTGAGGCACTAAGTCTGTCCCACATTTGAGGAAAGAGGAATTAGGCTCTATCTTTTGAAAGGAGCAGTGTCAAAAAAACCACCACAGTGGCTAACAGTTTTTGAACATTTACAATAATGGCTGATATTATGCTAAACATTTTATATGCATTGTCTTAATGATGTCTCACAACAACCCATGAAGTGGGTACTGTTCTTATTTCCTTTATTGCAACTGAAGAAACCAAAGCCCTAAGGCATAAAGCACCTTGCCCAAACCCACTCTTTTGTTAAACAGCCGAGCTGAGATTTGAACACAGGGAGGCTGACTCAGGAACTTAACCACTAGGCCATTGTTGAGCAGGTGGGGAGACTTTGGGGAGGGTCAGAGCTGAGACAGAATGACAGGGCAGATGGAGGCACAGTGAGAAAGAGCTGACACTCTGTGCCTCCTAAACAGTGTATGGACTGGGCTGGACTTAATGTGTCTGTCTTCAAAAGTGAGCATGATAAAGAATAAGTAAGAAAAAAAGGTTATTTTCCCAGGCTGAGGTCAGGTTACTGCTTTTCCCTCCTGCTTTTGGCTTTGATTTTGGGCTCTAGAATGTCAGGAAAGCATTTTCCAGAGAGCTATCCTCTACTCTTGTTTTCCCTCCTAGGAACATGGAAATCAACCTAAAAATCAAGTCTTTTTGGGGGGAAGGAATCTTGTTTCAACTTATCCCCATTTTATGGATAGGGAAAGGAGACCAAGAAAGTGAAAGTGGTAACTGCAGTAACTTAGAGGCAGAGCTAAGACTAGAGCCCAAATCCCCTACCCCTCAGCCCTGGAGAATGATGAGCTAGTGAGAAGGAGAGAAGAAGAGCAAACAGTGGGAGAGAGACCTGGACTCAACAGTCATCAATAAGTGAAGTCACAGGAATCAAAACAATGTAACGTTGGTGTATGGATCAACAAACCAATCCATCAAACAGACCAGAAAGTCCAGAAACAGACTCATACTTATCTAGTTAATTGATTTGTAAAAGTACCAAGATAACCAGTGATAGCCTTTTCAGCAAAAGATGCTGGGACAATTGGATATCCATAGGGGAAAAAAATAAACCTTGACCCCCTACCTCACACCACACACAAAAATGAAGATGGATCATTTGAAGATGGATCAAAAATGAAGATGGAATGTAAAAGCTAAAACGATAATGCTTCTAGAAGGGAACATGGGCAAAAATATTTTCACAACTTTGGGATGGGTAAAGACTACTTAGACAGGACAAAAATGCACTAACTATAAAATAAAAAAAATATGGACACGTTGGACTCCATCAAAATCAAAGATTCTGCTCTCCAAATGACATTCCTGAGAAAATGAAGAGGCAAGCTACAGGTGGGGAAGGAATATTTATTTACATATATCTGACAAATAATCCATATTTAGAGTCTATAAAGAACAACAAGGACTCAATAATAAGGCCAACAATCTTATTAAAAAATGTGCAAAGGTCCTAACAGATACTTCACAAAGGAAGATACATAAAGCATATGAAAAAGTGTGCAACATCATTGATCATCAGAGAAATACAAATTAACACCCACTGGAATAGTTAAATTTAATGTGCCCAACAACATCAAGTGTTGCAGAGGATGTGAGCAACTTTGTTGGCATGAGAGTAAAATGGTAAGACCATTTTTGGAAACACTTGAGCATTTTCTTAGAAATATACACCAACCTCATTGTGATGGTTAATACTTGTGGCAATTTGGCTGGGATCAGGGATGCCCAGAAGCTGATGAAACTATTTCTGGGTGCATCTGTGAGGGTGTTTCTGGAAGATATTAGCATTTGAGTCAGTGTACTGGGTAAAGAAGATCACCCTCTTCATTGTGGGTGGGCACCGTGTAGTTGGCTGAGGGCCTGGATGAAACAAAAAGATGGGAGAAGGGTGAATTCTCTCTTTCTCCTTGAGTAGGGGCATCTATTTTCTCCTGTCCTCAAGTATTGAAGCTCCTAGTTCTAAGCCTTTGAAATCTGGGACTTATACCAGAGGGCACCCCTCCCTGCCCACTCCCCCTTCCCAGGAATTCAGCCTTGGACTGGGAGTTACACCATTTGCTTTCCTGGTTCTCCAGCTTGCAGAGGCATATCATGGCACATCTCAGCCTCCATAACTGCATGAGCCAGCTCCTCTTGTACATCCATATATAATCCTGGAGAACCCTTACAAATACACACATGACTCAGCAATTTTACAGCTAGGTATTATTTACCCAAGACAAAAGAAACATATGCTTACAAAAAGACTTGTACAGACATATTCATGATAGCTAAAACTGAGAACAATTACCATTAACCAGAGGATGCATTAGCAAATTGTGATACATCCTTGCAATGGAATATTACTCAGAAACAAAAAGGAATAAACCGATGTATACTGATATATGTAACATGTATGAATCTCATAGAAGTTTTGATGAATGAAAAAACTAGACACAAACATATTGAATGCTTTCATTTTATGCAGTACTAGAAAATACATAATTAACCTATAGTGATAGAAATCAGACAGTGGTTGCTGAGAGCATCAGTGGGGGTAGGGTGTGACTTGCAAAGGCACAAGAAGAAACTTTCAGGGGTATTAGAATATTCCATGTCTTCACTGGGGTGGTGGTTACATGAGTGTGTACATATGTCAAAATTCAGCAAACTGTACATGTAAAATCTATGCATTTTATTGCATGTAAATTATACCTCAGTAAAAACATGTCTATAAAGAATTCATTATCAAATGCAACATTCCTCCTACATAGGCTGATGTATTGTTGTTGTCTTGATTTCAACACAAATCTAACTCATTGACTTAGAACAGGCTGTTAAGGGAGACAGGAGAGATGCTGATGGGGTCATGAATTTGATCCTAGTGAGTGGAGGCAATTTACATTGCTCTGTCTTGAAGAGCCTTGCATTTAGGTCCAGCCCTAGTATTGGGTGGTCACTCATGTGCTATGATTTTATTGTGACCAGAAGTCAACCCATTCCAAATTCCTTTGCACACTGGAGTCTGAAGTCAGGTGGGTGAAGCCCTGCCTTTTCACGGTCTTCTCTTCATGAAAGGAGTGGCAAGATGCTGAAACCCCACTTGGAGGTGTGAGTGAATGTATCAGAAGCTGTCCACCCAGGGCTGGCTACATAATTTGCAGGGCCCACTGCACAATAAACATGCAGGACTCTTGCATGTTTCACAATGAAATCATGAATTGCACGATGGTGTCAGCAGAATATTAAAACAAGCATGAGCCAAGGATATTGGGTACACTGGGCAAGGGTGGAGATACTCCACCAGTTTCAAAGCTGTTTTGAGTTGACCTCTGATGTGACCAGAAGGTGGACATAGGCATATGGCACAGGGAGAATCTTCCTTCTATGGACCTCATTCATGTGCATCCGGCTTCTTTGCACACACTGTGCCCTGTGCTCAGCCCTGGAAATAAGAGAAGCCATGGGTCCTGCTTTCTAGGAACTCATGGTCTCATAGGAGAGGGTCACACAGGAATATGACAAGCTTCAATATGTGGTAGAGAGCCCTCAGTGCCACCAGAGATGCACGGATGGTGTCATATCCAGATTGGGAGTAGCGGAGGCAGTCAGGGAAAGGCTCCTAGAAGAGGTGGTATTTGATTGGTCATTCGAAGGCTGATCCAACTGGCTATGAGGAGTGAGGGCAAGGCATTCCTGAGGGGGAGAGAGAGAGAGCAGAGTTGGAGTGATGGGAGAGCCCCGAGTGGGTGTGGGATGTGGAGGAAATGTTGCTGTAGCTAGGGTGCAGGCAGTGTGTCTGGGAATCCTGTGGAAGCAAAGAGAGCCAGCCTCCCCTCTACCTGGACCACAGTGATGAGGCTGCAGAAAGAGGCTGTGCTTTGTTGTTTGGCCACTCCCACCTGGGATGGGGCGGGGGGGGTGGGGGGGGTGAGGAGACTGATGTGAGAGTGTGGGGACATTTAGGTATTATTCTTGGAGGCTGTGGGGCTACTGAATGGTGGAGAGTGGCCAGTACTGGAGGCACCAGCAATGGTATTCTGGCTGGACAGTATCTGGACATGCATGACTTTTATCTCCGCCCTTTGCTGGTCAGCCTCCCTGGCCTTCCTACCAATTCTATGAGCTCTCCAATGTCCTCCTAGTAGATTATTTCTGGCTTAAGTCAGCCATGGTCACTTTCTGTTGCTGGCAACCAAGAACCCTGATGCAGGATGGTCAGCTGGAGCCAAATGATGAGAGACTTTAATGCTGGCATAAGGAGCCATGGGAGGTGCATGCAGACAATGGGGAGCCATGGGAGGTGCATGAGTGAAGCAGAGCCTTGATCCACAGATCCAGGAAGAGTCATTGTAGAATGAAATGGGGAGGAACAAGACTGTGGGGGGGGGGGGGTTGGCAGGCGAGCTGAACCAAGGCAGTCACAGTGACAAAGGAGGAAATGGCACTGAGACAAGGGGCTCAGGATTGACAAGATTTCACAATGGGCTGGATGTGGCAGGACAGCAGGGATGACTTTTTGCAGAGAATACACATTATGGCCTGTTTCGTCTCTGGTCTTCTGAATAACTGGCTCATCTGTTTCAACTATGGATTTGGGGGAGGTTATAGACCAGAGGTCTCCAACCCCTGGGCCATGGACTGGCACAGATCTGTGGCCTGTTAGGAATGAGGCTGCACAGCAGGAGGTGAGTGGCAGGCCAGTGAGCATTACCACCTGTGCTCTACCTCCCGTCAGATCAGCAGCAGCATTCGATTCTCACAGGAGCGCGAACCCTATCGTGAACTGCACAGGCAAGGGATCTAGGCTGCGTGCTCCTTACGCCTGATGACGTGAAGTGGGCCAGTTTCATCCTGAAACCATCCCCCACCAACTCCTGTCCATGGAAAAATTATCTTCCACAAAACTAGTCCCTGGTGCTGAAAAGGTTGGGGACTGCTGTTCTAGACCAAGGGGTGTTGGCCTGCCTCTCCAGCCTCAGCTGGGAGGTGACTTCCCCTCAGAGCTGTGCTCTGGAATGAGCAGACAGGAGGGCTTAGGAGCGATTAGCTTCTAAGGGGAGGGAAGAGAGTGACCCTTACTTCCTCTTTAATAACATATGTCAGTAGGTAACGTTTTCAATATGTCACCGTATTTGCAGCTCTGGTCAGCAGGTCGCTATCATTTTTGAGCAATAAACAAAAGACTGCTTTTAATTACTTCTGTGAAATTGCTTGACCCACGCATGATTAAATATTCATTATGTAGAACGAGACATTTTCTTTGTATATAGATCCATATTAAATTTAGCTGGCAACGCACTGACCGAACAGCACTAATAAATTTCTGGTAATGGGCTGCAGCTTTTCCTGATTGCTCCATCTCTTCCCTCTCAGTCCCTCTCTAGGTCCCTGTCGCTGTCCTGGCCTGGCTATCTCTGTTCCTTCCTTTTGGAAATTGAGGTGAATCTAGTCCTGGCCTAGCTATCTATGTTACCTTTTTAGGAAATTGAAGTGAAACTTACACAACATACAATTAACCATTTTAATATGTACATTTAGTGCATTTACAATACAATGCAACCACTACCTCTTCCTAGTTTCAAAACTTTTTCATCACCCCAGCAGAACACTCCATACCCATTAAGTAACCGCTCCCCAATTCTTCCTCCTCCCATCTCCTGGCAATCACTAATCTGTTTTCCGTCTCTACAGATTTGCTTATTCAAGATATTTCATATAAAAGAAAACAGCAGGGCATGGTGGCTCACACCTGTAATCCCAGCACTTTGAGAGGCTGAGGCAGGTGGATAACCTGAGGCCAGGAGTTCAAGACCAGCCTGGCCAACATGGTGAAACCCCATCTCTACTAAAAACACAAAAAAGTAGCCCGGTGTGGTGGTGGGTGACTGTAATCCCAGCTACCTGGGAGACTGAGGCACGAGAATTGCTTGAACCTGAGAGGCAGAGGTTAAAATGAGCTGGGATTGCCCCACTGCACTTTAGAGCAAGACTGTCTCAATTTAAAAAAAAAAGAAAAATCATACAATATGTGATCTTTTGTATCACATGTAGCATAATGTTTTGGGTGTTAATCCATGTTGTAGCATGTATCAGTACTTAATTCCTTCTTATGGCTGAGTAATATTCCATTGTATGGATATACCAATATTTGATTATCCACTCATCAGCTGATAGATCCTTGAATTGTTTCCACCTTTTGGCTATTATGAATTATGCTTCTATGAACATTCGTGTACCAGTTCCTATGTGGACATACGTTTTCGTTTCTCTTGGGTATGTACCCTAGAAGAGGAATTGCTGAGTCATGTGGTAATTCTATGTTTAGCACTTTGAGGAACCACTATACTATTTTCTGCAGCTGCTGCACCATTTTATATTCCCACAAGCCATGTTATGAGGGTCCCTATTTTTCCATACCTTCACCAACACTTGTTATTTTCCATTTTAAAAAATTGTTGGCTGGGTGTGGTGGCTCACGCTTGTAATTCCAACACTTTGGGAGGCTTAGGTGCGCAGATTACTTGAGCCCAGGAGTTTGAGACCAGCCTAGGGAACATGACAAAACCCTGTCTCTACAAAAAATAGAAAAATTAGCTGGGTGTGGTGGCGTGCACCCGTAGTCCCAACTACCAGAGAGGTGGAGTTGGGAGGACTGCTTGAGCCGGAGAGGTCGAGACTGCAGTAAGCCATGATTGCACCACTTCATTCCAGCCTGGGTGACAGAGTGAGACACTGTCTCAAAAAACAAACAAACAAACAAACAAACAAAAAAATCATAGCCATTCTGCTGGGTGTTAAGTGGCATTTCATCGTGGTTTTGATTTGCATTTCTATAATAACTAATGATGTTGAAATTTTTTCTTCCTTTTTTTTGGAGACAGTCTTACTCTATTACCCAGGCTGGAGTGCAGTGGTGTGATCTTGGCTCATCGCAACCTCTGCCTCCCAAGTTTAAGTGATTCTCGTGCCTCAGCCTCCCGAGTAGCTGGAATTACAGACGGCACCACCATACCTGGCTAATTTTTGTATTTTTAGTAGAGATGGGGTTTCATCATGTTGGCCAGGCTGATCTTGAACTCCTGAACTCAAGTAATCTGCCCACTTTAGCTTCCCAAAGTGCTGGGATTACAGGTGTGAGCCACCATGCCTGGCCAAGAATTTTTTCAAGCACTTTTTGGTCACTCATGTATCTTTTTTGGAGAAATGTCTATTTGAATCATTTGCCTTTTAAAAATTGGGTTGTCTTTTCATTGTTGTAAGAGTTCTTTATATATTCTGAATACTAGATCTTTATCAGATATACAATTTGCAAATATTTTCTCCCATTCTGTATAGTGCCTTTTCACATTCTTGTTACTGTCTTTTGGTGCACAAAAAATTTTAACTTTTATGAAGTCAAATTTACCAATTTTTATTTTGTTGTTCATGTGTTGGGTGTAAAATCTAAGATTCCATTGCCAAATCCAAGGTCATAAAGATTTACCCCTATGTTTCCCCTAATAGTTTTATAAAGCTTTAACTCTTTCATTTAGGTCATTGATCTATTTGAGTTACATTTTGAGTATGGAGTGAGGTAAGGGTTCAACTTCACTGTTTTGAGTGTGGTTATCCAGTTGTTCCAGCACCATTTGTTGAAGAGACTCTTTGTTCTTTAGTTGGAGACATTCTTTCCCCACTGAATAGTCTTGGCACCCTTATTGAAAATTCTGCCATCTTTGTCTCATTCAACTTCCCTGTCTCCGTCTTTCTCACTTTTTGCAGACTTACACTTACATCCACATTCCTTACCTGTTGTCTTGTGATTGTAGCATTCCACAGGGAAGGGAAATGATGGAGTTTGGGGGAGGCCTGGGGAAGTACTCAGTCAAAGGAGGGATGCTATGGAAGGAGTGAGGCTGGCATCAGTTGCCAGCCAAGTGCTTTGGCATAGAGTGGCAGAGGGGGCTCAGGGCTGGCATGGGAGTAAGAGTAGGACTGATCTTTCCTTTTAACACCAGATCGGAGCTATTGTAAATATCTGAGCAATATTTCATTACACTCGGAGTCCACATCTTGATTTTCCATTTCCATTAGACCTTGTGGAAAATTAACTGTATTAAATTAATATATGATTCAAATTTTTTGAGTTTCTTTTTTCTCATTCCCTCTATTTCCCCTCTCTTAACTAATTCATTATTCCATGGTGACCACATAGCATTTTGGGCAGCTGAACTGGAATTCATTTTAATCCAGACCAGGTATACTATTTACTGGCTTAGCTAGGGGCAAGTAACACCAACTTTCTGGGATTCAGTTTTCTCATTTGCAAAATGAGGAATGAATGTGAAAGTATTGTACAAACTGCAGCACAAGGAGTTATTTTTATAATAATTATATTACAAGTTATTTATTATCGTTTTAAAGGCGCAGGGGTGGAGAACTCAGAGCTGCAGGAAATCACAGGGACTTTTTCGTCAGTGATCTAGAATGCCGCAGAGCAGTGATGTGGATATGACCTGAAGCTGAGACCCTCATCACCATTCAGGCCCTAGGAGCTCTGTGCCTGTGCAACCTCTGACTTCCTTTATGGTCAAAGGGCTCTCAAGATTATCAAGTTCTACCTGCATATTTTACAGGGGAGGAAACTAAGGCCAGTGGAAGGGATTGTCTAGGGTCCCACAAGCATCAGTGATGAAGCCCACCTTCCCATCCAGAGGCCTGACTCCCAGTTCGGGGCCCCCTTCTTCCTCTTTAGACATGCTGTGGCTGCACTGCTTATTGCTTATTCTTAGCATCACCTTCCTGGGAAGCTGGTATCTCCCAGGGTACAGAAAAGAGATGGGGCCACTGTGGGCCCAGTGAACTCAATAAGAGCCCAAAGGCTACCCACCCCCTGCCAAACTCCAATTATAGCTGGAGGGGAGTTACTTTAGTGGGAGCATGCTTGGGGCCTAGGGTATGTGTTCTTTTTTCTTGAAGACAGAGTTTCACTCTGTCACCTAGGCTGGAATCCAGTGGCATGATCTTGGCTCACTGCAACCTCTGCCTAACGGGTTCAAGAGATTCTTGTGTCTCAGCCACTTGAGTAGCTGGGATTACAGGCATGCATCACCACGCCTGGCTAATTTTTGTATTTTTAGTAGAGACATGGTTTTGCCATGTTGGGCAGGCTTGTCTCGACCTCCTGGCCTCGAGTGATCCACACGCCTCAGCCTTCCAAAGTGCTGGGATTATGGGTGTGAGCCACTGCACCCAGCCAGGTATGTGTTTTTTAATAAAATATTCCAGGCATGACAAACCATGTACCCACCACCAAGCTTAAGAAGCAAATAGGAAAAAATGAGCTTGGCAAAGTTGCAGTTTACAAAATCAATACACAAAAATTAGTTGCATTTCTATACACTAATAATAAACCATCTTAAAAACATTAAGAAATTACAATAACATAAAAAATACAGTGATGAGACACATAATGACATTTTGGTCAACAATGGATTGCTTATGTGATGGTGGTCCTATAAAATGATGACACTGTATTTTTCCTGTGTCTTTTCCATGTGTAGTTATGTTTAGGTACACAAATATTTACTAGTGTTACCGTCAACTATAGCATTTAGTACAGTAACACGCTGTACAGGTTTGTAGCCTAGTAGCAACAGGCTATACCGTATAGCCTAGCTGCATAGTAGACTATACCATCTAGGTTTGTGTGAGTACACTCAGTGATGTTTGCACAATGACAAAATTGCCTGATGACACATTTCTCAGAACATAGCTCCATCATTAAGAGACGTATGTCTGTACTTAGGAGTAAACTTAACCAAGGAAGTGAAACACTGATACACTAAAAACTCCAAGATGTTGCAGAAAGAAATCAAAGAAGACATAAATAAATGGAAAGACATCATGTGTTTATGGACTGGAAGACTTAATGTTGTTAAGATGTCAATACCTCCAAAAGTGATCTACAGACTCAATGTAATCCCTACCAGAATTCCAATGACTTTTTTTTGCAGAAATAGAAAAGTCCATGCTAAAATGGAATCTCAAGGGACTCCTGATAGGCAGAGCAATCTTAAAAAAGAACATTGCTAACCAAGAATATGTTAAATATATCATTACATTTTGAAAAAGAAGAACAAAGGTGGAATTCTCACATTTCCTGATGTAAAAACTTAATACAAAGCTATAGTAACTGAGTCAGTGTGGCACTGGCAAAAAGACAAACATACAGACCATTGGAATAGAAGGGTGAGCCCAGAAACAAACCTTCACATATACAGTCAAATGATTTTTGGCAAGGGTTCCAAAACCATTCAATAGGGGAAGAACAGTCTTTTCAACAAATAGCACTGGGAAAACTGGATATCCACATGCAAAAAAAGATGACATTGGACTCTTGCCTTACACCATATAAAAAAATTAATTCAAAATGGATCAAAGACATAAATGTAAGAGCCAATATAAAAGTCTTGGAAGAAGATATAGGGAAAATCTTCAAGACATTGGATTTGGCAGATTTCTTGGATATGACTCCAAAAGCACAGGCAACGAAAGAAAAAAATGATAACGTGAACTTCATCAAACTTAAAAACTTTTCTGTATCAAAGGACACTATCAACAGAGGGAAAAGGCAACCCATGGAATGGGTTTGCAAATCACATTTCATATCTGCCAATTATATATCTGAGAAGGAACCAACATCTAGAATGCATAAATAACTCCTGCAACTCAACAATAACAGCAACAAAACAGCCCAATTAAAAAGTAGGACAAAGACTTGAATGGGTATTTCTCCAAAAAAGGTATACAACTGGCCAATAAACACGTAAAAAGATGCTCAATATTACTAATCATTAGGGAAATGGAAATCAAAACTACAATGAGATAATTTGTCATACCCAGTTGGATGGCTACTATAAAAAATCCCCAGAAAATAACAAGTGTTGGTGAGGAGAAAGATATGGAGAAATTTGAATCCTCACGTATTGCTGGTGAGAATGTATAATGGAGCAGCTGCTGTGGAAAAGAGTATGATGATTCTTCAAGAAATGAAACATAGAATTATCATATGTTCCTGCAATCCTATTTTGGGTATAAAACCAAAAGAAGTAAAAGCATGATCTCAAACAGACATTTGTACATCTATGTTCACAGGAGCACTATTTACAATGCTCCTATGAACCATTTTTGTTGCTGTTGTTGTTGTTTGTTTTTTGAGATGGAGTCTCGCTCTGTCGCCCAGGCTGGAGTGCAGTGGTGCGATCTTGGTTCACAGCAACCTCTGCCTCCCGGGTTCAAGCTATTCTCCTGCCTCAGCCTCTTGAGTAGCTGGGATTGCAGGTGCCCACCACCACACCCAGCTAATTTTTGTATTTTTAGTAGAAACGGGGTTTCACCATGTCAGTCAGGCTGGTCTTGAACTCCTGACCTTGTGATCCACCTGCCTCAGCTGAACCATTTGGTTTTACAACCAAAATGTGGAAGCAACCCAACTGTCTACTGATGGATGAGTAAACAAAATATGGTGTATCCATACAATGGAATCTTATTCAGCTTTAAAATAGAGGGAAATCCTGACACATGCTACAACATAGATGAATCTTGAAGACATTATGCTAAGTGAAGTAAGCCAGTCACAAAAGGACAAATATCATGATTCCGCCTATGTGATGTACTTAGAACAGTCAAATTCACAGCAGCAGAAAGTAGCATGGTGGTTGCCAAGGGATGGAGGTAGGGGTAATGGGGAATTATTGCTTGATGAGTAGAGAGTTTCTGTTCTACAAGATGAAAAGAATTCTGCAGATGGCTGGTGACGAAGGTTGCACAACAATGCGATACACTTAATTCCACTGAACTGTACACTTAAAAATGGTTAAATAATAAATTTTATGTTATGCATATTTTACCACAATTTAAAAAATGATAAAAGAAAGAAACAAGCAAGGGAGGAGTCCATTCTTGGATCATGGCGTCCTCTCTACAGTATTCTTCAGGAGCTCATGGACATGAGGGTTGGCTATGACAGTAGTGATTGCTAGGAAAACTGAGTCTGGAGGCTCCTGCAGAAGGGATCAAAGGCTTTTGAGAAGGTGTTGCTTCCCCTGGCAATCCCAGGGAGATGTAGGTTCTGTTGGCCCTCCCTGGCCCCAACTCTAACCTCTCAGCAGAGTTCGCTAAGGCTTGGCTAGACTGTCATTCCTATTCTTGTGTCCCCACGACAAGCTTTTTGGAGTCTTCCTACCCTCAGAGGATTATAGGAAGATATGTGGAGAGGGTCTCGGTTTCTTGCCACCCACAGCATGCAGACCAGAAGAATAGTGAGAGGAATCAGGGTGGGAGACGTGTGTGTGTGTGTGTGTGTGTGTGCGCGCGCGCGCGCGTGTGTGTGTGTCAGAGAGAGAGACAGCGTGCGGTGGGTGGGGGGTGGGAGGGAGAGAGAGAGAGAGAATTCAGAGGATTTGGGAGACCATCCCAACTCCTGTGGGCCCATAGAGATTTCTGGATCTTTCTTCTGTCCTATCCTATGGGGTTAGGTCTTGAGTGAATTTAAGGGAGGTAGCTGCAGGCCTTGTAAATTTGGAAGTGGTTGGTGAGTGGATACACATCTCTGGATTATTCCTTCCCAAGACAGGAAGACAGGGACCACAGCTGTGTTTTCCTATACAGCAGGCACTAGCCACATGTGGCTGCTGAGCATATGGAATATGGCTAGTGAGACTGACGAACTCGATTTTCAACTTTATCTAACTTTAATATATGTTTACAAACTAATAGCCCAGTTACTGGAAAACTTTTAAACACGTTTGAAACAATTTGTGTATGTGAGTTTGCTCCCTCATCAAGAAGTATCCTCTTGGTCCAAATACAGATCAAGTATTTCCAGTGAGAATGTAGTATCTGAACTGAGATGTGCCGAAAGTGTCAAATATACATCAAATTTGGAAGATTCAGTATGAAAAAGAGTGTGAAATATCTCGATAAGTTTTTACATTGATGATATGTTGACATGATCATATTTTGAATATATTGGATTAAGCAAACTATTGTTAATATTGATTTCACCCATTAAATTTTTTTTTTTAAAGCAACTAGGCTGGGTGCAGTGGCACATGCCTGTAACCCCAGCACTTTGGGAGGCTGAGGTGAGCAGATCACTTGAGCCCAGAGGTTTGAGACCTGCCTGGGAAACATGGCGAAACCCCATCTCTACTAAAAATACAAAAAATTAGCCAGATGTGGTGGCATGTTCCTGTAGTCCCAGCTATGCAGGAGGCTGAGGTCGGAGAATCACCTGAGCCCAGGAAGTCCAGGCTGCAGCGAGTCATGGTTGCCCCACTGCACTCCAGCCTGGGTGAAGGGAGTGAGACCTTATCTCAATAAATAAATAAATAGGCAGCTATTAGAAAACTTAAAATTACATGTGTGGCTCACATTATGTTTCTTTTGGATTATGTTGGACTAGAGTGTCCCAGGGAAGCTCAGGCTCAGATCAGTTGGGAAACTTGCCTGGCTAATAAATGGCAGAACCAAAATTTCAACCTAGTCTTCCAAAGCTGTAATGCTTTCTTTTTTGGTTAATTGGAAAACAGTGGGTTTGATCGAGGACCTCTAACAAGACCCATCTGGGAAGGAGGCATTAGTTCTCACCCTGGGCTCTGTGACCAAGGCACTGCTCCAGGAAAGAGGCCTGAGAGAGGCTGGTGGGCAGGGCCAGAGCTCCCCCACCCCTTGTCCCTTGCCTACCATCACCAACCAATTCCATCAGAGAGCTGTGCTTTTATCGTTTCTCTTATACGCGGGAGCTGAGATTTCATTTGAGAATGCAGTTTCTACTTAAAATAAAAAAGATTGAAAATCATCTGTGAAGAGGGAAGCCTTTAGACTCAAACAGACTGTATACTTGTGAATTGTTGGACTGTGAGCAAGTTAACTACTTGGGTCCTCAGTTTCATCATTTGTAAAATGGGTGTTGGTGGTAACTGTCCTGAGAGATCATGATGGTAATGAAATAATGAAGGATCTAATGCATGGCTCATAGCAGGTGTGCAATTAATGCAACTCCTCTCTCTTTTCCCCTCAAGACTGGCCCTGGACTCAGTTCTGACTCGTGTGTGTGTGTGTGTGTGTGTGTGTGTGTCCGTGTGTGTGTGTAAGTGGTGAACTTTCCGAGGAGTTTCTTGCCTCATATTTTCCTTATTCCTGGACTGATTTGCTTTCAGTGGTAGTTTCATATTCATCTACAGACATGGAAGGACATGGCAGAATGAGATAAAATGGGGGATGAATGCTTCTAAATATTGCCTTTGTGATTGTATTCAATTACACGGGCTTTTTCTTTGCCCATTTGATGAGAAAGGTGATGAGAAAGGTGATGAGAAAGGCAGGCCTGCAGGGGGCAGCACATGGCCAGTACTTCACTTACGAGGGACTGGCTCATGGGACTCCTGGCTTTGCAAGAAATCAGAGCCTTCCCAGGCATAGGGGAGCCTTGGGGATTTCTGGAAGGAGCCTCAGTTCTGGTGTTGAGATATTTATTATGCCCTGCAAGATACTGATGCTGGTGGAATTAGGTCCTTGGGCTTTTTGGTCTCCTGGCCTCTGTGGTCCAGTCAGCCTCTTCCCCTATCCCTCAAGGATCACTTCTACAGTCTCCTAACTTCAGGGCTGAGAGGGACTTAAATGGTGATCTAACCCTAACATATGTTACCAATACAGGAGGCAACCAACCTTGCAAGGTGGGGATGTGTGTGTCTCCCATCTTACAGGAGAGAAAACAGAGGCTCAGTGAGGTTAAATGACTCTCACCAGGTCTCACAAGTAAGAAGTGATGGATTAAAGCTCTTTTGTTTGAAGGCATCAGAAATGACTAGTCAGTTTAAGCAAAGGAGAGGAATATGGATCCTGGGGGATTTCACAGAATGGCAAGAAAATCAACTAATGTGGCCTCCATGGGTGGGGCCCAGGGTAGCTCAAGATTGGCAGCAACAGTCTGTGGCTCTTTCTGTCCTGAAACTGCTCTCAGGAATGAGCACCAGCCCCAGTCCAGCCCAGACCCGGTATCTCTCAGACCTAAATTCAGGTTGCCGGGATAGAGGTTCTAGATGGACTCACCTGGATCACTCAGCAGTGGTCAGAGGTCAGGGTTACTAGCATAGATTTGGAGGATTTGTTTTGAGTTCTGTAGTGAGGCCCTGACAGGAACACCACAGGTGTCAACACCTGGTCGATGTTAATCTTCCAATGCTCAGCCAGGGCCTCTGCTCTGTGGCACAGTCGTGCTCTCCAGTAGCTGCAGGCTAATCCCAGCTGTAAGGTCAGCCGAGGAAACGGAAGGTGCTATTTGCATTTTAATAAGGAATCCAAGAGACCAAAGGCCTCTGGGTCCTAAAAGACTGGTTTTCTCAAATGGTGCAAAGTCCAGGTATTGTAACTGATGGGGCACCAGGGGTAAGGAGCCCTCCCTGGTACTTCCACCCACACCCACACAAGCGTGCCTCCAACTTCTAAAGTTCACCTGTTCTATCTTGCTGCCCCTTGTTCCCCAACTCCTTTCCATCTCCCTCTCCAAGGATTCAGTAATATGTTGTCTAGACACTACTGCTGCTGTTTCTCCTCCATTAATCCATTTTAATTGGAAAGTTATCATAATGCAAACTCTCTTTGGTATTATTTGCGGCTCTGCATTATTAGAACCTCACCAACTCGCTTTCCCAGCAAATTAAACTTGCTATGGAAGCAATGAGATCAGCTGCTCATATTAAATCAGGCCGCACGTTGTTAAGCGGGGCTGGGAATGGGGCTTCCTCAGCTGGGTGGGGCGCCATGGCTGGAGGCGTTTACAATGGCACCACTGTTTTTATGCTGGGGATTTGGCCTCTGTGCTTAGTTCTTCTCTTTTTTTGGCACTGTGTATTGGAAATCAGAGATGGAAAGAAAGGGGACAAAAAACCCTCTGGTGGTATTTGGCCTCTCACCCCAAACCCAGGACAAACAGCAATGATCAGAATGCACATGGCCCTAACCCCGGATGAATTACAAAGCATATTGCAGTAGTCCTAGGAGCCTTGTGAAGTAGCAATGATCAATCCCTGTGTATGCAGCTGGAAATTGAAGCTCAGAGAAGGTAACTGAACTTGCTCGGGGCTGCACAGGCAACACATAGTAGACACGGACTCTAAGCCAGGTCCTCTACGTCTAAAACCAGATGGCCCAAAGGGATGAAATGCCAACCAGAGTGAGCCGACTCTTTTTACACATCAGATCGTGGAACGAATTCATTTCTAGCTGATAGTATGGAAAGCAGTTAATAAATGACCAGGTTTCCTATTTGTGGATTATCACCACCTCAGCATCTAATTTTTCCCAGTCACCCACTCAGTAGAACAACATGGTTGACACTCTTGCCTGCCCACCCAACAGCCATTTCCCCCTACTGCCTTGCTACCGGAAACCTAATTTTGTTAAGGCAGAAATGTGCCCAATCTCGGAGGAAGACTCATGATTGGTCTAGTCCAGTCACAGGAGTCTGTTTCCTCTTGTCAGTGATTGGTCTAGAGGCAAACATGTGACTCAGTTCTGGCCAATTACACCTAAGGGAAAGACTGCCAGTGACTTCTGGGAAAAACTTTCTCTCTGATGGTGGCAGAGCAGGGAGGAACCTTTGCTTGAGTTTCTGTCGTCCAGTATGGGCACTATTTGTTGTAGTTAAAAAGTGTCCCCAGTTCTTTGACCTTGCTTCCAAAGGCGGAGGCTATTTCCCGTCCTGCCGAGCGTGGGCCACACTGGAGACTGGCTTTGAATGAAGAGAATGCAACAGAGGTGAAAGTGTGTGGCATTCGAAGAAAGGCCGTAAAAGACATTGGTGTTTCAGCTTTGCTCTCGCGGCTGTCCGGCTCTGGGGGAAGCCAGCCATCACGTCATGAGGACACCCAAGTAGCCTATGGAGAGGCGCACCTAGGGAGGAGCTGAGGCCTCCTGCCAGCAAGCAGCCCTAGCCCGTCAGCTGTGTGAGTGAGCGAGCCTCTTTGGAAACGCATCCTCCCGTCCCAGTCCAGCCCTCAGATGGCTACAGCCCTGCTAGCGTCTTGACTGCCGCCTCATGAGGGACCTCAAGCCAGAACCACCAGCCACGTGGTGCCAGAATCCCTCATCTGCAGCAACCGTGTGGGATCATAACTGTTTATTGCCTTTTTAAGCCACTGAGTTCTGGGGTCATTTGTTACTCAGCAGTAGATGATTAATATGCTGTCATACAACTGTCTTGGAACCAGGAGGGGCAAGACTGAGGATAGAAGCTGCTATGGTGAAACTGGCAGAGAGATGGAATCTGGATTCCTGGTGATGTGAGCTAGTGAGCTGCCCAGCCAACCCTGAGTTGCCTGTTTTGGGACTTTTTGTTACATGAGCTGATAAGAACCCTTAATTCATTGTTAGTCTGGGGTTCCATTATTTGTAACCGGCTTTTTACTGTCTCAGCCTTGGGGGAATATGTGATCCTTCCAATCACATTTGGTGGCCAGCAGAGGTCACATGGTCTCCACCCACAGTCACATTGGGATGGAGAGGAGGGAGAGAGGGCCCTGCTAAAGGGCTTAAATGCACGTACATTTGCATGTTGAGATTTAATAGAGGCCTTCTGGAGACACAATGCCTCCTTCCAGGGAGGGCCTAATTGCAGAAAGTCGGGCACTGTGATGGGCCTGGGGGCTCTTGTGACCCTGGGTAGGCAATTGTCTGTGTGACAGTTGAAGTGATGGTATGTTAATAGCTTCTCCATGAAAGGCTCAATCTCAAGGGGTTCATGTTTCTCAGCAGCCAAGACAGCGGGTCTCTGCAGCAGGTGGTTCACAAACGGCATCCTATCAGCATGGCCCCAAAGTAACCGAAAGCTGTTCAGACTGTCTGGCTCTCCCCGATGCCCCCCACCTAGGTGAATTCCAAAGGAGGAGGAACCAATGGGTCTGTGATGGATATTACCCTTCCCCATTAACTCTACAAGTTAGTTTTCTTCTTTTTCTTTTTTTATTTTTTCTTTGTGACAGAGTCTCGCTCTGTCGCCCAGACTGGAGTGCAGTGGTGCGATCTTGGCTGACTGCAACCTCTGCCTCCTGGGTTCAAGCGATTCTCCTGCCGCAGCCTCCTGAGTAGCTGGGATTACAGACGTGTGCCACCATGCCTGGCTAATTTTTGTACTTTTAGTGGTTTTGCCATGTTGGCCAGGCTGGTTTTGAACTCCTGTCCTCATCTGATCCACCCTCCTTGGCCTCCCAAAATGTTGGGATTACAGGCATGAGCCACCGCACCCAGCCTAATTTTCTTCTTGAAACTGCTCTTTCCTCACCTGCAGCATAGGCACAGTCACACCATGAAGGCAGCATGCGGAGTTCCTGGCAGAACTGCCAGAGGTTCAAGGTTCTCAAGAGGGTGTCCCAAACACACAGATCTAGGGAGGGATCTGTGACATCAAGTCTCTGGGGGAAGGGCCTGGGGTCAGCATTTTCCTATACACTCTCCAGGTTATCCCGGCCCACTTTGCCTGTTTGAGAGCCACTCAATGATCTTGTCTGTCCCCTAGGACAGCTGTCGCTGTAGGCAGGACAGTGAGAATGACCCACATGGGGAGCTAAGGAAGCGGAGGCACAGTCCTGCTGGCACCCGAGGGCAGGGTCGGGGCTGGAATCTGATTACCTGCCTCTTTTCACTGTCTGTAGTGACGTTTCTCACCCTCCTAGAAGGGGGCAGGAAAGAAGAGACCCCAGGAAACCCAGGATCAGGGAGTGTTTGCAACTGGGGGAAGCAGGAGCCCTCACTCATTCCATTCATGGCTGTCAGCTCCCGGCTGTCCCCTAGCCCATATTCCTGGTTCTGGGAATATCAATAGAAAATGAGAAGCGTTTATATAACACTTCATATGTACCCGCACAATGCCTTAAGCACTTTACATCCACAAACTCAATGAATGCTCACAATTACCCTATGAGATAGGCACTGTTATTATCCCCACTTTACAGATGAGGAAACTGGGGCACACAGTAAACACTGAAAGTCCATCCAGACTCTCAGCCCCTAAAGCTGCTGAGTGGGCATTCCCTTGGGGTACTTCCAGTCGAAGCCCTTTATTTTACAGAGAGAAACCTCCCAGTGAGAGAAGGGCCATTCTGAATCATACACGTCCATGGCAGGGCTGGGCCAGGTCCCGGGTTCTGGCCGCTGGGCCATGCTGCCTACCTTGGAAAGGGGTGCTTCTGGGCTCTTGTGACCACAAGGCTCATTACCAATGCTGCAAATTGAATGAAATAGCTGCTCAGTTACATATTAATAACAGATTTGTTTGTCATTAAGGCAGCATTGTTTAATAAAATCAGTTTAGCTGAGCATAATTACCTTCATATAAAATTCCCCCTTAAAAATTACTTTGATAAATCTAAGCCAATTAGGTGGTGTAAAGACTGGGGTGTGTGGGGTTTGGCTCTGAGCTTTGATTGGGTCCCTAAAATGACATTCCCAGGTTGGGAGTTCAATTGCCAAAGACCTTGGGTCATCCCTCTGTGGACCACTTGAAGGCCCAGTGGAGAACATGTAACTCAGCCTCTCCAAGGCAAAACTACAGACAGCCTTGGATGGTCCCTTTTGCTAAACTGAAAATACTACTGAGGCCCTGCGTTCTCTTGCCACCCTGCCAGCTTTTCACATTCCCTCCTTAACTCTGGGGCTTCCAAGTCATTTCTCTGCTTGTAGGTTTTCAATGACTCCTGATTGCCCATAAGCTATGATCCCAAATCTTGATCGTATTATTCAACGCCCTGCAAATCTGACCTCATGGTAATTTAGCGAAAATGATTACCAAATTGGGGATCAGGAGACTGAGGTCTTTGATCCAACTCTGGCCCCAGCTCATGCTGGGTGTTCTCAGACAAGAAGGCTTACCTTTTTAGGCTCCCTATTACTTATCTGTAAAATGGGAAGCACAGTATTTTCCTTCCTAGGTGGTAGTGAGGCTCTCAGGAGATCATGGCTTTGGTGCTTTATAAACTGCAGACCCCCATCCAGGCCCCACTTCTGCTCTCTCCGCCTCCTCAGCAGCTGTCTGCATTCTCAGCCTGGCCACTCAGCCTACTGTGACTCGGGATTGACTCTGGGTCCATCTTGTTGCTGGGACCACACGTAGCCCTTTCTGGAACATCTGTCCTGCTCCTTTCTGATTAGTTGGCTTCTTGTTGTTGTTTGAGACAGGTCTCTGTTGCCAAGGCTGGAGTGCAGTGGCATGATCATAGCTCACTGTAGCCTCGACCTCCCACCTGAGCCTCCCAAGAAGTTAGGGATACAGGTGCATATCACCATGCCCAGCTAATTAAAAAATGTAGAGACTGGATCTCTCTATGTTGTCCAGGCTCGTCTCAAACTCCTGGCCTCAAGCCATCCTCCTGCCTTGGCCTCCCAAAGAGCTGGGATTACAGGTGTGAGCCACTGTGCTTGGCCTTGGCTTGGTTTTTAAGGTCCAGTCAATACCCTCCTCTCCTGTCACTCTCCCCTGACTGCTCTTCAGGCTCCGAGTCTTCTCCCTGTCAGTTCCCTGAGCTTGCCCCTGAAAATGTGTCCCCAGACAGGGGTGGGGAGGAGTGTGTGGAATCACACCCTACACGGTTAACTTCCAGGACTCTCTTTCTGCTTTTACAATTGAATTCTAGTTTTATGTCATTGTTTCTACAAACAACTCTCCGTGAAAATCTGCTCTAGAATCAAAAGATGCTTATGCCTGCCCTCAGAGATTAGCAGGCCCAATCTCCTCATTTACAGATGGAGAAATGGAGTCACAAAGCCACTGAGTGGTAGTGCCAGGTCTGGATCTCCCATCTCCTCATTTCCAGGCTGGAGCTTACCCCCGACCTGTGTTTTCCATTGATTTCTGCTTTGCTGCAACCCCCGTTGGCCCTTCCTGAGCCTGTTGGTCATTTCCTGAACAACACTGTTTTTACCAGATGCCTGAATTTCAGCCCCGAGGAGGTGGTTAAGGGGAGTTATTCAAGCAGAAAAGCTCAGGTTAGATCCATAAATCTTTGCTGCACAACTTATAGGCCCAGATCCCCAAATGGCCCTGAAGGAAGGCAGTGGAAGGAAAGACTGCTGAGTAGGGTGTAGTGCTGTATAACTCCAGGGGACACCATTCACAGACTGCAACACCTCCTGGCATTGCACAGTGTACAGCCTGCACAGCTGTACACTGTGCCCTGGGGCTGAGGATCAGGAAAGATCTAGGCAGGCATGTAGGAAAAGAATCCAGCTTAAACTGCAGGGAGGTGCCTGAGACACAGAAGGAAGTGGGGCAGACACTCAGGTGGCAGAGGACAGCCTCTTATCATAGAAACCCCTGGATCCATCTGGCTTGTCATGAAGAATAGCTGGGTCTTCAGGCCTCAGTTTTCTCATTTGTAAAATGGTGAAATCAATCTGTACTTCATAAAGGCATGTAATGAGAAAATAAATGTCAACGTGTTTCAAAAGTAGAAAGTGAAATCTGAAAGCTGGGGGCGATGTTAAAGCAATGACTGGATGTCGGAGCACAGGGTGTCTGGGAATGGGGAACCTCAAGGAGCCCCTCCCCTCTGTTCCAGCCCTAAGCCCTGGCTGTTGGCCTGAGAGGAGAAGACCCCATTTCTGAGTGGAATTCCAGCATCCACCCAGGAAGCCAGAGCTTTGGTGACAGTGGTGTGTTGAGTGTTTTGGGGGTGGCAAGAACGCTGGCCTTGCTTCCTCTGCAGAGAGAAGGGAGGACATGCCCCATTTCCCTCAGTTTACCCTGATGCGTTCACATTCCCAAGACTCATACTACTGGGGTGGCCCCTCCTGAAAGGCTTCACCAGTCCCCCAGCCAGCGGGCTTGGGCAGGGGAGGGGGCTCGGACACAGCAGCACACACAGACTGGAAAGTTCTGAAAATGCGTCTCCTGAGCACTGGCCCCCTCCTCGGTCCCCCAGCTCCCTCTAAAGCCCCTTTTGAAGGGGACCTCGGAGCTCTAATGAGTTGAGAGCTTTTATGGGAGCCCAGGCAAACCAATTAGGTTTGCTTAAAAATATTGTATTCATTAGCATGAAAATAAAGCTGAACTTTTTAGAGATAATTGCATCTTTTAAAATGTGGTAGTCTTTGTCTGGGCTTGTCTCATAAATATGCATGCTGCATAATCCTTTTGGAACCATGGTCGCAATCATGAGTAACACACAAATGCATCCAGGGTGTTAATATTCTGACAAGAGTGGGGCCTCTCGGGCAGGGGGTGCCACCGGCGGCGGCCTCCAGAGGCGTCCCTGTAATCCCCAGCTGCAGCCTGCACAGCTCACGGGAACAGAGCCCAGTCCGGGCTCCCTGATACCATAGACCAGGGCTCCAGTTCTAAATCGCTCCCTTTTATGCCGCTGCCTCCAAGGGTGGGTTGGAAGATTCTGAGGCTTTGCTCAAAATGCCGGGAATGGTGGCACAGAGGTTGAGCTCCATTTACAGCTGGGGGAAATGGAAGCCCCGGGGGGTTAAGTGGGTTGCCAAGGTCACCCTGCATGTATAGGACCAAGATGAAGCCCAGTTTGCCATGGCAGACTGATGCTTGTTATCTGGTCAGGCAAGGGCCCCTGCCAGGGAAAGGACTGCGTTTACATTTAGCAGGGAAGGGATGCTTTCCAGCTTGGTTAGCCTGGGTGGCTGGGGAAAGGGCTGGCATCTCTAGCCCCACCCACTTCCTTTCTGTCAGCTAACCTCTAAGCCTCCCCAAAAAACATGTCATCTAAGTTTAAGGAGGGAGCTTGCTACATCGGTGCAGCTTCAAGACAAGTCCTCAGCTCCACCTTCCCAACCAAGAATGCCCCTCAGCCCTTCTGGGTAGAGATTCCTCAGCTATCACTGGTCCCTGTCCTACTGGGCTTCTTGAATTTCCTCCTACCCCACTTCCTCCCAAATGCAAAAGCTTTATAAGATTGATATCCCCCTTCTTGATGGAACACGAGGACTGGCCCCAGGGAAAACTGAGCTTAGTGAAGTTTCTTTTCAGCAAACATTTTCTAAGTGCCTGCTCTGTTCAAGGCCCAAACTAAGCTTTATGGGGCTACAGAGACAGTTAGACGAGGCATCTGCCTGCCCAGGCTCACCATCTATGGGAGACAGACACATTAGCCACTACTGCTGATAGAAGGCAGGCTGCTGCCTAGGCCTGAGCCCCGGGCTCCTTCCAAGGGCATACTGTGGGGGTGTGGGGAGAGCACACATCAGTTGGGTGGGGGAAGGCTGACTGGGGCCAGGCCAGCTGGCTTTTGAAGAGTGAGTGGGATTTGGGCAGACTTTGGGGAACACCTTGAACAGAGGAAAGTGTAGGGTTTGGGGTGTGTTTGGCAACATCTGAGCCTAGTTTTTCTTTGCTACTTTCTCATCTCCCTCCCGAGACTCATCTGTCCTGTGGCCAGGTTCTTAGCTGTCCCCTGGCTTCTACTGCCTAATAGCTTCTCAGGCCTTGGCCAGACCTGCCAGGACTCCAGAGTTACCTCTCCCTCCAAATAGGAAACCATCCAGATGTCACCTGGGCCTGATGGGTTGAGAAAGTGTGTCATATTTCTTTATAGCCTATCAACTTCTGTTAAAAAACTTATTACACTGAACTACATGAAACTGCCCATATTCAGCCATTTTGGAATAAAATGGTGATTGTAGCCTCTATGGAATGCTTTTTGTGTTAGATGCAGTATATGTATGATCGCATTTCATCAACAGGGAAAACCTATGAGGAAGATACTGTGACTACCTCTCCCCTATTGTACGGACTGGAAAACTGAGGCATAAAGAACTTAGCTTTCCCTGGTCTTGTGGAGTGAGGCATCCCGCCTAGGCTGCCTGGGCCATATGGAAGTACAATGAGACAAAAGGCACAGTAGGTTGGAACCTCAAAATGCAGAAGAAAGACAAAACTCCAGAGAGTTAGCTGGGAGTAGAAAACTGCATCCAGTGACCGACTGAGGGACGTTTTGGTTGAAGGCAAAATATGATTCTGAGCGTCCTAACAGAAGAGGCAATTGGTGGTGGCGGGCGGGGGGTGGGCACGGATCAGGGAACAGGCTCATTGTGTTCTCCCTGACTGTAGGGAAGAGCCTGCCTGTGCAGTGGGACTGCTCCCAGGAGAGGTCCTTAAGGTGCAGTTTCCCTAAGGGGCATGATGAATAGCGTAAGGTACACATCATTGGCCCCAGTTTTTAGAGAAAGAGCAGAGGTTATATTGGTGAAGGGCAAACCATAGTGTTAAGGTCAGAGATTGGGGGAAACATTTCTGCTTAGAGGAAGGACACCAAAGGCTTGATCCCCAGAACACAACTTCCTGGTGATCTGACTTAACGTAGGGATATAATCCGGAGAACCGAGGAAAGGCTTGAAGTGGAAAGTGCTTCTATTGTCAGATCCGAGTTTCAATCCCTGCTCTGTAACATTTGGTGGGTGGCCCTAGGCCAGTTAATTATGTCATTTTATACCAAGGTTAAGTGACACTAGGGCCCTTTTCTTTCCATGCTTAAATATTCCAGAAGAATTTGTATTGTAATAATAGGACTTTTTTAAAAACTGAAATTGATTTCTAATTTGTGAAGTCAGGTCTGGGTTCATGGAATGAGGTTGGGCACTCCACTGAGCCCTCTCATTGCCAATAAGGCTGGTATATCCTGGTCTTACTTGGCTCTTAGGATTCATTAAAACTCTGTTAGAAACGAGAGTTATAACTCTATTAGAAACCTCACACAACCAATGTATCACGAACATCTTTCCTTTTTCCTTTCTTTTTTTTTTTGAGACGGAGTCTCGCTCTGTCACCCAGGCTGGAGTGCAGTAGCGTGATCTTGGCTCACTGCAGCCTCCGCCTCCCAGGTTCCAGTGATTCTCCTGCTTCAGTCTCCAGAGTAGCTGGGATTATAGACGCCTACCAGCAAGCCTGGCTAATTTTTTTTTTTTTTTTTTTTTTTTTTTTTTTTTTTTTTTAGTAGAGATGGGGTTTTTCACCATGTTGGTCAGGCTTGTCTTGAACTCCTGACCTCAAGTAATCTGCCTGCCTCGGCCTCCCAAAGTGCTGAGCTTGCAGGCATGAGCCACCACACCTGGCCATCATGAACATCTTTCTATGACCGTAATTACAACACTGCCTCTCATTTTCTAATGACAACACAGCATTTCATGACATGGACATATCTGATTTCTTAAAGCAATATACGTACTTTTCTGCATTTAAAAGAATTTTGTACCAATAGTTCTGTAATGATCAACACGGTGCATATATAATAATATAATTGAAAATATTGCAGCAAATAACATTTTATATGATAGCATTATGTATATATATTTTATAGTATTTGTAGAATTTAGAAGAATTGGTGCATTAAATCTATGTGCATTTAGCACATTGATTACTCTAAAAACAACAAGAAAGGAAAAACTGGTTTACATTTCTAACAACAGTTTTGAGGAAATGTATTTCCCCAAATCCTCTACCCAAGGCTATCTACCAGGTACCCATTTTTCTGCATGTTGAATCTTCTTATTCATTTCCAGGTACTCTTTGTATATTACGGATATTAACTTTTCGTCAGTTACATATGATGGTACAACTATTTTCTCTGTTCTGTCACTTTATCTTCATTTATAGATTATTTTGCCATGCAAAAATTTTACACTTTTATGCAATTAAATCTGTAATTCTTTTCTCTTATGGCTTCTGGGTTTAATGCCTTGAATAGAAGGCATATTCCTCTCCAAGATTATATATAAAGAAATCTTTCCTCATACTTTCTTCAGCTTAAAAAAAAATCATTGAAAATACTTCTTTTGTGGGGAGGGGGAGGGGGATGAGATGGTGAAAGCAGTGTGTGGTTAGTGTCCTCTTCACCAGATATTTCTGGTTTTCTTCACTTTGTAGCCTGGGGCAGGATGCACATCTTGTGCTCCTTGCGGTTGGCTGGGGCCGTGAGACTAGTTCTAGCCAGAGTTGTGAGCAGAAGTGATGGGGCTCTTCAAGAACGGGTACTTGATTGTGGATTCAGGACTTTCTGGTCTGTGTCTAGACCTTCTCTGGCAGCGTCTGAGATGGTGGCTTCTCCGTCAGCCTGGCTCCTGTGTGATTTCAATGTCCAATCTCAATGAACAAGTATCCTGAGCCAGAAATCAGCTTTCACTGTGGTGAGTCACTGAGACTGGGGGGATATTTTACCACAGCATAGCGTAGTCTATCCTGGCTGATACCAGAAGGGACCTAACTTTTGCTTTTTCCCATATAGATGGCTGGTGATTGACTTTCCTTTTTTTAAGCAGCCCATCTTTCCCTGCTGATATAAAATGCCATGTTTATCATGTCCCCAGTTCTCATAAATACACAGGAATATATATCTGAACTCTTTAGTCTATCCCATCAACCATTCACCTATTCTACTTTCATACTAATTGATGAAGCTTTATGACATATTTTCATATTTAGCAGAGCGAGTTTCAAGCTTATCTTGTTTATCCTTATGAATTTACTCTTCAGACAAACTTAAGAACTAGTTTTTCAAGTTTCATAAAACCTCATTAGGATATGGGTGGGAATTACATTGAATTTGTATATTAATTGGAGACTTTCTGTCTTTACATAGCAAATCTTCTTCTTATTTATTTTCATGTGGTAATTAATCTTTTTATACTGTTCAGAAAAAATTTTCTGAGCTCCTACTGTACACCAAGGCATTTTTTCTAGCACCAAGGGTAAAAGACACAATCCATGCCACCTGGTGCTCACATTTAGGGGGAGATGGACAGACCATTGACGGTGGTCCTAAGGGAGGAGGCACACAGCGCCGTGGGAGCCCAAAGACAGGATGCAGCAAAGCTCAGTCTCACAGTCTGAAGACAAGTTGGCCAGGATGACAGGCAGGCAAAGGCCCCTGTGGGCCATACCAAGCAGCTGGAAGTGCGTGACTAGGAATTCCAGGTGGGAACATGGCAGGAGATGAGGAGGAAGGGAGGGGCCAGTTCATGGACTTGATCCCCTGAACAACAGGGAGCTGCTGAAGGGTTTTAACTGAGCCTGACCCCATAGCCTTAGTGTAGCATATATTTGGGGTATGATCTGCCAATTTAACTGGGAAAAAGAACCCTGTAATTCCTATGTTTAATCGATTAACCAATTTGGAGCATAAACCAAGTCAAAGGATATCAGATCAAGTGGCTAAGAAAAAAAGGACTAAAGTCTAAAGTCTAGAAACTATTACATTTATCGAGTGCCTACTGTGTGCCAAGAATTTTCATAGGATAGTGTTCATGTTGTCAGTGTATTGTCAGATATTTTTACATAATATAAAACCTCACAATAACCCCATTGTCCAGGTATGATTTCTACTTATCGATGAGAGAAATGAGGTTCAGAGGTTTTTAGGTGATTTGCCCCAAGTCCAAAAGCTACTTAGAGGCAGAGCTGGGATTGTGCTGCAGATTTTGTGTTTCCAAATCTGGGAGTCTTTCTGCCTCTCTACAGCTGTGTGTCCTTATAAAAAGGATATAGTTCCCAGCCTGGGGAAGAGAGGGAAGGCTCGCTCTTGGCCAAGTTTCATTTAATTTTCCATCAGTAGGTGTCAACTGTGAACTAGTCAGAAATGCTAAAATAACAGCTTAAAAACATAGGAACAGAAATGGAAATGTAATTTTAGCGTGCCTTACCAGCCCCTCCTGAAGATAAGTGCTGCTTATGGAGTATCTGTTACAGAAATGTAACACTTAAGGACTAAACTCACAGGAGTTGCTGGCGATGTGCAATTTAGCAACTTGGGCTGTTAAAGAAGAAGGGAGGAAAAAAAAAAAAAAAAGAACCAACTCCACAAGCAGAAAATTGAAAACAAAAGGAAATGGAGAAAAAAAGCAACATAGCGTTTCTGCCACTGGTTGTAGTTCCTCCTAATGGCCTGGGAAATAGCTTGTTGGATAAAAAAGGCTTGCCTGGGAGAAACATTAACTCAGAGATGGCGCACTTGATGGAAGGGAGGCTGGATTTAGCCAATCAGGCATCAAGGCCTTTGACTGGTAAATTAGCAAGTACCTTTCAGCCCCTGTGATTAGCCAGGTGTGGAGCCAGGCCCAGTGGGACTCCAGGATGAGGGGCGGTGGCTGGCATTCTTCCCTCAAGGGATTTGCTGCTTGAATTGGGGTGCAACGTCTCCTGGAACCAATGAACTGATAATGCAAATGCAGGACAAGAAACGGATGTGTACAACAGGGACCTCACACTGCTGCTGACGGAGGGAGGGGTACAGCTCTGGTGTGGGAGGGCGCGGGAAGGTGACTTGGAGAGGGAGCATGGGGCCACAGCTTAGGAGTGAGGATCGCCATTCCAGTCTCAGCTCTCACCCTCATTTACAGTGTGAATTGGGACAAACCATTTCACCTTTCTGAGTCTCAGGTTCTTCACACGGAACAGCAGAAGCTTTATCAGAAGGTTTCTAAGGCCTGTCCAGGCGCTGACACCTATGATTTTATGAATTAGAATTCGCATTAAGGTTCTTCAGTTGCCAGTGACAGAAATCCAGTTGCATCCAGCTTAATTTTAAAAGTGGCATTTGTTGGTTTAGGTAATTGTGAAGCCCAGAGGTAACTCTAGGTTCAGGCATGGCTGGATCCAGGGGCTCACAAAGGATTCCTTGGGCTGTCTCCCCTGGTTCTGCCTTCTTCTCTCTGTGCTTGCCTATCATTCCACTGTAAAGGGATAGTCTTATTTGATAGTTCCAGTGGACTAGCCCCTAGGAGCTCAGCCCCATCCAAACCACAAGGAATAGGTTTCTTCCAGAAAAGAAGGCCTCAGGCACCAGCTGAAAGGGGACAGGATTGATGTGGGCAGGCAGGAATGACAGATGCTTTCCATATGGCCCTTGAATGTATTTCAGGTCAGATAGAACAAGCAGGGGAGGGGAGGAGCATTCCAAGATCTACAGGGTCAAAGTTGTGCCTTAGGCCTGGTCAAAACATTCATGGGGCCCAGGGTAAGAGTACACATGGAGGCCACAGACCATATGTCTCAATATTAAAAAGCCATAACTCACACTAACAATCTGTTAAGTAGCATAGGTTTATCTGCTTATCTGGACACATGTGCCTTCATAATGACCTGGAAGGTGGGTTCCAATTTAGAATTTTCAGAATCCTTGGAATTTTGCACCGGAATGAGATGGAGCAGAGAGAGGCTGTAGCGCATCCCTTCTCTTCCCACCCCTGACTGCATCCACACTGTGTGGACCCCTCAGCCCACACATCCAAGCACTGAACACAGTTCCAGTAAACAGCTGGCCAGGGTGTGCATGTGAACCCTCTGTTCACCCTCAGCAGGGCCAGCTGGGAGAAGATTGGTGGGGGCTCTGGAAGGGGGCTGGGTCCGGTTGAGCAGTGAATCCAGATACTGGACAATGGTCTTCAGGTGAGAGGGTCAGCAGACTTTGGGCTTAGCCCTACAGATGCTTGTTGCAAGGTGAGGGGCACGGCTGGAGGAACGGTCAGAATGGGGCTGTTTATAGACTGGGTCCAGAGCAGGAGCCCGCTTGCCTGAGTGAGGATGGCCCAGGTGGTGTCACAAAGAAGAGGACTGGGAAATAAAACTGAAGAATACTTTTGGGCTTAAAGGAAGGAGAACTTGGACTTTAGGCTATGAGATTGGACTTGTTCTATGGGCAATGAGAAGCCTTGAGGGGCGGGTCTCAGCAGGTGACCATACCCATGTCCAGAGTGACCCCATGGTCCTGCATTTGGGGCTGCTGCCCTCCCTCATACCCTCTGGTACTTACAGGAGCTCCTTGGATTTAGGGCTCCTTGAGATTTAGCTTTGATGTGAGGACAAGTCTTTCAGGGGAACCTTTCCCTGGATTCCAACTCCTGCCTCAGACTCTTCCTCTCAGAGCCCCTTGGGTTCCCTTCATCACAGAGCACACCATATAGTCCTGCAGTGGCTGGCTCGGGGCTGCCTCCTGTGAGCCGATCTCATTCCTCTAGTATAGGGACTTCTACAATCAGGTCCCCCAAAAGTGTTGTTGGAAGGAAGGGGATTAATGCACGTGATTAACCCAAGGGAGGTGAGGTTAGGAGAAAGCTTTTGTAGACAGTATTTTGCTTACTTAAGCCCTCAGTGATGTCTCCCCTTCGGAAATCTATCTAGAACCCTCCCCCTTCCAGCAGCTCTGTGGTGACTGGCCTGGGCCAGCAGCTGCTGTTACTGCTGACCTGGACAACTGCTGGCCTGTCCTTAGTGCTTCCCTCCCTGCAGTCTATTTCCAACCAGCAGCCTGTTAAACGTGAGAGTGCATCATCTGCGATGGCCTCCATCTCACTCAGAGTAAACTCCAAAGTCCTCGTCAAGGTCTACAAGGAGCTAATGAACAGCCAGGTCTCCTGGGGACCTTGAAAAATGCAGATTCCCATTTAGAAGCTCTGGGGTGGGTCTGAGAGTCTACATTTCTAACAAGCCTCCAGGTGCTGCAGGGTTGCTGGGGCGGGGGCACACTGTGAGTGAGGAGACCCTGCAGGATGCTCGCTGTCCCCATCTTCTGACCTCATCTACCACCCTCACCCTCGTGATAGGGTGACCAGCTGTCCCTGTTTGCCTGGGGAGTGTCTTAGTTTTAAAACTGAAAGTCCCATATCCCGGGAATCCCCTCAGTCCCAAGCACACTGTTGCTGTCCCCCGCTCTGTGCCTCCGCTCAGCCTCACTTCCTTCAGGTCCTTTCCTGCCTCTCAGGGGGACTTCCTAGTCACGACTGCCCCTTGCCCACCCTGACGTTCTCTACTCCTCTGCCCTGCTTAATTTTTCTCCTTAGCAGTTATCACCCACTAGCATACTATCTATTTTATGTATTTATCTTATTTATTGTCTGTTTCTCTCCACCAGACAGTTAGTGCCACAAGAAGTGGAATATTTTCTCCGCTTTGTCACTGAGGGACTCCAGTGCCAGGCATGTGGTGAAGGCTCAGGAAAGATGGTTACATGATGAACCGAATGCCTGCTCTCCAAGCCAGGGCTTCTCAGACTTCAGTGTGCACCTGGAGACTGTTAAACTGCAGATTCTGATTCAGGGATCTGGAGTAGGGCCTGAGAATCTGCATTTATTCCACAGATGGAGGCTCTACTTGGTGGTCTGTTTTCTTCTCTTCATTTATCTCCTCCCCTCGCTGGGAAGGAGGCAAGTTTGGACTTGGAGATGGAGCAGGGGCTCCTTAGAAGTGTGAGGAGCAGGTGGGCCGTCCAGTCCCTGTGAGGAGGGGTATTCAGCACTAGTGTGGCTGGGTGGACAACCAGCTGGCCCGTCAGACTGACGGACTCAAAGATGAAAATGGCCAGGACCAAACTTTCCCTGTTCTGTGCTGTCTTTCAGAAAGAACTGCCCCCTCCCACTTCTCTTCACCGTCCCTACAGCTGGTTCCAACAAGCAAAAGATTTCTCTCCAGAGCCGGGCTCTGTTTGGCCTTGCACCTGCTGCCGGCAGCTGTTGCCGGGGCTCCCGTTAATGGCACAAATGGAGCCTCTAATGGATGGGACCTAAGCCCTGGCTGGCAGCGGGGCTGGAAGGATGTGTAGACGGATGGGAACTCTGCCAATGACTGGGATCCAGGCCGTGCTGTCAGTCAGATGGACGGCCAGACAGTGGCTAGCCAGACCCCTAGAGAGCCACACAACCAACTCGGAAGACTTCACCCTTACAGGCAGCTTTAGGGGACTCAGGGAAGTGTGGACAGGCTCTCAGCCCTCTGGGAGTTCACGTTTTAGTGGAGGTGAGAACACTTTGAGGTAGAAAAGACTCAAAGACTGAGCCAAGGACCCTGGGTAAAAACCTGGGCCCAAGTTGTGTGTGTGGAACCCACCAGAAGAACTGCAGGAATTCTGATAAACTGGAATATGTCATTTCTCCTAAAGATTTTGATTGACTCTAATAGAGTGTTTTAAATTTAAAACTGAGATGCTGTCGACAAATAATGTATGTACTCATTAGAAAATTGTGACATGTAAAAGCTTTTTAATTTATGGAAGCAGAATAAAATCATGAGTGGCACTGACTGGCCATTATCTACTATTGCTAAAACTGCTTAAGGATCATAAGGGCTTACATTTGCTTGTGTTGCTAATTTTTGGATTTCTAGTTTTTATTTATTTATTTAGAGACAAAGTCTCGCTCTGTCATCCAGGCTGGAGTGCAATGGCATGATCTCGGCTCACTGCAGCCACTGCCTCCTGGGTTCAAGCAATTCTCCTACCTCAGCCTCCCAAGTAGCTGGGATTACAGGCACGCACCACCACGCCTGGCTGATTTTTGTATTTTTAGTAGAGACAGGGTTTCACCATGTTGGCCAGGCTGGTCTCGAATTCCTGACCTCAGGTGATCCACCTGCCTTGACCTGTGCAGGTGCTGGGATTACAGGTGTGAGCCACCATGCCTGGCCTCTAATTTTTGAAAGTATCAATGTGCTCAAACACTTGCCTACAAGTTAATGACGCTGATGTTGATGCAAGATGACGCTGATGTTGGTAATAGTGCCTTTTTCCCCTTTTCTTTTTAAACCCTAAATGTGATAGTAAATAGTGACTTTTATTGGGAGTATCTTATATGCCCAATTTGTAATCTCAATGCATCCTCATGACACCCTGTGAGATACTGGTAGTCGTTGACCATGGAGCTGCCCAGGTGCCATTGGCCCTTCATCTGGTCACTGTGTCCTGATTCCCATAGAGGGGACCCCATCCTGCCCCACTGCCATTCCTTGCGCATCTGAGAGGTGACTCTACCTCAGTGCAGAGGTGTGACGTGAACTCAGGCCTGGCCCATCAGAGCATTTCCTTGGCCACCGTGGTTGATTCAGGGATGGCCACATGACCCAAAGAGAGCCAGCGATGCTTGGGAAGAAGGTCTTACTTTCCCCTGAAGGATGTGAAGCTGAGAGGATGTAGGACCAGGAGTTTCTGCCTGAGGAGAACCTTATGCCCTCCTGAGGAGAACCTGTCTGCGAGCCGTGGGTAGGGGACGCTTACCCAGGGCAGACAGTAGAGCTGGGCCTGGAGATGGAAAGCAGGGCCTGGCGACATGTGTGCTAGTTTTTGCTTGAACAAGTGTGAGCTATTTGTTTGTTTGTTCCTCACACCTTAGTGTCTTAGTGATGTGAAGGCAAGTACCTTTTGTACTTCCACCTGCAGACAAGAAGGCCCTATCTAGAAAGACGGGATGATAAGAGCTTGAACTGGCATCTACAGGGTGTCTTATCAGATCTGGGCAGAGCGAGAAGGCGGAAGGATGGATGATAATGCAGTTTCTGATGGGATGGCTGGGTGGATGGTGGAGCCCTTCCTTGAGAGAGCCTACGGAAGAAGAGCTGATTTAGAAGGAAGGTAATGAATTCAGTTTGTGCAATACCCAGGTGCGAATGGAGTCTGGAATTCTCGAGAGTGGGTTGGAGATGGGGGTTTGGTTGCAAAACAGAACCAGCCAACCAACCAACCAAACAAACAAAAAAACAACATAATTATCAACAACAACAAAGCAACCATCCCGAAGAGAGCTGTGCAGTAGGTGGCATCACCCTAGCTGATCCAGGTGTAGGGAAGTGATCTCTTTCCTTACACAAGGGTTCTTTTGGGTCTTGGGTGCAGCGTGTCGGGTTATTTCTCAGGTCTTGACACCCCATAATTACTGGTTCCTTTAAGGCCCTATATGTTTATTTACTTATTCCTTTATTCCTCATTGCCCTCTCCTGTTCCTACTCCACCCCCATAGATCACTGTTCTAAAATGTATTTTGTTTTTAAGTGTTCCTACAAAATATATTTTGTTGTTTTACCTGTGTGTATCTTTAATTGATATCAATGGACTGGTGCTATAGAGCTCATTCTGTATTTTATCTTTTTCGCACAGCACCGTGTTTTTTTAATTTTTATTTATTTATTTATTTATTTGAGACGGGATCTCACTCTGTTGCCAGGCTGTAGTGCAGTGGCATGATCTTGGCACACTGCAACCTCCGCCTCTGGGGTTCAAGTCATTTTCCTGCCTCAGCCTCCCGAGTAGCTGGGGCTACAGGTGTGAGCCACCACGCCCAGCTAATATTTTTGTATTTTTAGTAGAGACAGGGTTTCACCATGTTGGCCAGCATGGTCTGGATCTCTTGACCTCGTGATCTGCCTGCCTCGGCCTCCCAAAGTGCTGGGATTACAGGCATGAGCCACCGTGCCCAGCTGAGAGCCAGAAGCAAACAGCAAAACTGCTCCCAAATTCCTGACCCATGGAAATGGAGATAATAGATGTTTGTTGTTTTAATCTACTAAATTTTGAGACAGTTTGTTATGCAGTAGGAGAAAACTAATATTACTGGGGAGGGAAGTTGCTGGGCCATAGGGTGTGTCTGTACAAGTTTTGATCATGTATGTGGTTTGGAGAATCAATATGGAAAACTGTAGTAAAGTTGCTTATTTATTTGGCCACTTCTGCATCTGGGTGGTGGGAAGGAGGTGATAGGTTCACCTCAGCATAAAGCCCTAGAAGGTGTCAGACTCCATTAAATGCTATTGGGAAAAGATTGGCTGGGCCAGTAGACAGCATTTCCAGAGAATTCCCAAAGGATTGTCCCAGACCCCAAATCCTAGGGAGCTGTCCGTTGTGAGTCAAAGCACTGGGGCCAGCAAGAGCCTGGGGCCCCCCGGTGTGAGCTGATTCCTGTCCTCTGGACCTGGCAGCATGATATGCTGACGTAAATGCAGTGACATTTGGCTGGGCAATTGAAGAGCTTCAATCTGCACATAGAAGTGACGGAAATTCATTTTCTCTTATTTTTCCAATCTTTGTCTGTAAAATAGATTCCTGCAGTGTCATTTCTCTGTTCATTCCAATCTTTGTTAAGGAAATGAAGTGCTAGAGTTGAATGTCTGTTCAGAGTGCTTTAGCAATCTCCAGGTACCTGGCTACTTTAATGTCCCAGGCCATTGGAAATTGAGCTGGTCTGGCCAGAGATTTTTCCATTTCAAGTTGTGCTTCCTCTACAGGTTTTATTCACAAGGCACAACAGAGTTCCCACTGAAGGCAGAAGAGACAAGAATAGCCAACTCCCATATAATGGCAATAATGTCCTCCCATTACAACACCCCCTAATGCTCCTCAGATTGTACAGTGCTTTGTGATAACAAAGCTAGTATGTGGCAGGGCCAAGAATCTTAGGGAAGTGACTTGCCCAAGGTCAGCCCACTAGCAAGTGCAGAGCTGATAACTAGCAAGTGCAGTAGGAGATAACTAATATTAGTTATCTATATTAGGAGCCCTGACCCCCAGTGCTCTCTGCACTCTAACCCTGTAGCCAAAAGAGTGTGGACTTTGGGTTTACTGAATCTAGATTCTAACCTGGCTGTGCTTTTTGCCAGCAGTGTGACCTTGAGCGAGGCATTTACCTTGGTAAAACTTCAGTTTCCACATCTGAAAAGTGAAACGAGAGAGAGAGGATTTCAAGAAATTCAGGAGAGTGGGAGAAGTGGATTCAAGGAGTAGGTGGCTTGAGTGGGAGCTATAAAGGCAGGGAGGGGTTGGATCTGCAGGCCTTGTAAGACACACAGAAAATTTCGAACTTTATCCTAGGGCAGTGTGGAGCTATAGAATACTGGGGAGCCAGGGGGTCATATTTGAACTGAGAAACTCGATATTCACTGCTGTGTGGGAGTTGGTGAGGGACGGCTCAGCCCTGTGCCAGGTCACATGGCTGGGTGAGTGTAGAGCAGGCTAGCTTTCAGCCCCTCGTTTCCCTCTTGAACTGGTGTCCTTGTCCAGTCCAGAAAGTAACCCACACAACTATATGTGACACACCTGCTTCTGTTAGAAGCATTTGCTCAGACATCAAACCAAGGCAGATCTTCCCCTAAGAGGGGTTCTGTGCCAGCTGTGAAGGCGCTGATCTTCCTCCACCTTGTCACACGTGTTATCCTCACCTCACCCCTAGGAGATGGAGGGATTATCTCCACTCTGTTCATGAACAGACACAGAAGGTCAAGTCGCAGATCCAAAGCCACAGTAAGGGACCAGGTGGGGACTCTGACTGGTTCCTCTGAACCTCAAGTTTCTGTTCTTTCTCCCGTCCTCCTGTGCCCTCCCCGCATCCTTCCATCCATGTGCCTCACATGTTCCTCAGCACTTCCTCATTGAACATAGAATCATCCTGTGACCCCTCAAATAAATACTTTACATTAATGTTCATAGCAGCATCATTCACAATAGCCAAAGGTGGAAACAGCCCGAGTGTCCATCGGTGGATGAGTGGATAAACAAAATATTGTCTATCTATACAAGGGAATATTATGCAATCACAAAAAGGCATGAATAAGATAAATAGTGTTTGATAGCACAACATGGTGACTACAGTTAACTATAATTAATTGTACATTTAAAAATAAAGGATTCCTTTCAAATGCTGAGAAAAGAAAATATCAAAGAAGAAAAAATAAAAAATAAAACCCAAAATATAATTGGATTGTTTGTAACACAAAGAAAGGAGAAAGGCTTGAGGTAATGGATACCCCATTTACCCTGATGTGATTATTATCCGTTGTATGCCTGTGTCAAAATATCTCATGTACCCAGTAAATATATATACCTACTCCGTACCCACAAAAATAAAAAATAAAATAAATGAAATCCTGACATGCTGCAACATGGATGAACCTTGAAAACATTATGCTAAGTGACATAAGCTGGGCATAAAAGGAGAAATATTGAATGATTCCACTTATATGAAGTGCCCAGAATGAAAAACTCACAGAGACAAAAAGTGGAATCAGGCTACTAGGGGCTGGTGGGCTAGGAGGGAATGGGGGATGATTACTTCATAGGTACAGAGTTTCAGCATGGGATGACGGAAACATTCTGGAAATAGATAGTGGTGATGCTTGCACAGCATTGTGAATGTACTTACTGCCAACGAATTGTACACTTAAAATGGTTAAAGTGGCAAATTTTATGTTACATATATTTTGCCACAATAAAAGAAATTTAATGAAAAGATGGGCTTCAGACCACACTATGTATGACTTTCTTTAGAAAAGAGTCTTCTAACTGGGGCCATGGGCTTCTCCAGAGCAAGACCATCTTGTCTTGTCTTCATCTGTGGGAGTCCTGGTGGCTTTCAGGCGAACCTCCTCCCCTAGATTTGCCTTTTATATTAGGGTGGGGAATGATTCACTGAGTGTCAGCTCTGTGCCCCTATTACCCTGGAAACTGGATTTCTTCCTGTGGTTCAGCAGACCTGGGGCAACCAGCTTCATGGTCTGAGTGTAAATAATGCCTTTTCTAGCAATGGTCGAAAGAGCAGGGTTTAAGCCCCTACATGCTCAGATTTCCTAGGAGCCTTGTCTCTCTCTCAGACTCCCTTCTCCCAAATGTCTAGGCATTTCCCAGCTTCACATATACTCAGATTTCCTAGGAGCCTCGTCTCTGTCTCAGACCCCCTTCTCCCAAATGTCCAGGCATTTCCTAGCTTCACACAGGGTCAGTTTAGTCTGTTCCCAGAGCTGAAATAAAGTGGCAGCTGCCTGAGGCCAGAGGATGCTTCACTGGTCTGGAAGCTGCAGCACCAATGGGACCTGCCACGTCAGGGACAGCTGGAGTCTAGGGTGGGTGCTCACAAAGATGCCCCGTCGCCTGTGGCTGCTGGCCCTGGAGGGTGACATCTCTGATCAGGTCTGGAATGGGTGGAACAGGGACCCTGGTGGCTGCCCTCTGCACTAGTACACATTCCAGTGCAGGATTTGGAGATCCTCGGAGGGTGAACACAAGTAATGTCGAGATCCCACTTTTTTTTTTTTTTTTTTTTAGACGGAGTCTTGCTCTATCGCCCAGGCTGGAGTGCAGTGGCGCGATCTCAGCTCACTGCAAACTCCACCTTCTGGGTTCATGCCATTCTCCTGCCTCAGCCTCCCTAGTAGCTGGGACTACAGGTGCCCACAACCACGCCTGGCTAATTTTATTTTTGTATTATTAGTAGAGACAGGGTTTCACTGTGTTAGCCAGGATGGTCTTGATCTCCTGACCTCGTGATCCGCCTGCCTCTGCCTTCCAAAGTGCTGGGATTACAGGCGTGAGCCACCACGCCCAGCTCGAGATCCCACTCTTAATGCCCCACCTGGCCAAGAAGTTCTAAGTGCCAATTGGTGGGTAAACTGTTCAAGGCAAATTTGTTTGAAAGAGAGGGCGGAAAGGATTTTTTGGCTCTCACCAATAGCTAATTCACGGGCTGGTTTCACATTGTGGAACCAGGAGTCAGGTGAAGTCATCAGATTCTATCTTTCTCCTCTTGGCTTTTGTGGTCTCCCGTTGGCTTTATCCTTCATACAAGTCTTTTCTGTGGAGGAGGCAAGCTGGTGACTGGTGGTTTCAGACTCATATTCTCTCAATTTAGCAATAACAATTGAGGTTATTTTTCCCTGTTACCTCTGGCAGAAAAGTCCCAGGGCAGCCTCTTACTGCCTCACCAGGATCACCCGTGCCTCCCTGAATTAATCATTGTAGTTTCCTTCAGAGAGTACTCTGGTTGGACCTGGCACTGGACCTTTACCAATGGAAGGTAGGGTTGCATGATTGACAGGTCCCTCAGGACCACCAGAATTGGGGGAGCCATGTCAAAGGAAAAGTGGCTGCATTACCAGAGGAGGGAGTCTTTGGTGGACCCCAGAACCTTTGGAAACCTGAATCCATAGTCAGGGGCTGAGCTCCCAGTGGGGCTCTTTTGTGTAGATGCATTCTGAGGGCTCCTTTCCCAGAGTGTGGGGCTCTCCCAGAGGAGCCAGCTTGGGCCAGGTTCTGGGGTCCACAGCCACACAAACCCAGACCTCTCATTTCTCTTGAGACCACTTTGTTTTTGTTCCAGCACACAAGAAGCCCTTTCTTCTCTGGCTGGACTCATCGAGTCTGGACTCATCTCTTGTCTTACACACGGACGGTTGTTTTAAGGAAAAGCCCCTGGTTGGACTTGCAGACTGGGCACAGCCCTGGACGTACCACAGGTGCTCAGCAAAGACTTGCCTCATCTGTTTACCCTCCGGGTCATGCCCCTTCCTAACTCTACACCCTGTTGCGTTGCAGGCATGGCCTCTGGAAAAGTCAAACATGGCAAAAGGGAGCGTGGCCCAGAGCTGGCACGCCACAGGCAAGTGCGTGCATGAGTGAGTGAGTGAATGATTACTTGGGTGGATGGCCGACAGTGCTAAACTTCAGAAGGAGATGAAAAAATAAGACACTATACCCAACAGGGTTTGGCAAAAGACGTTTCTGGCCAGCTCAAGCCTGGGATCTATCACATCCCAAATCAATTTTCAGACTTAGAACAAAAATGCATATCTATCCCCCTCCCGTTCCCTCTGCTTCCCCTCCCAAAAGAACGCGTCTGCGGGGACAGATGGCCCTGTGTCAGCGTCCCTGTGTGATATTGATGTGAACAGCGAGGGAAGGCGACGTGTCTCATGGCTGTAAAAATAGACGTGCATTAGGAATGCATGAAGTCAGACTCCTCCTCCGGCCACGCCAGGCGTGCTATTCTAAATCCAGTGCTCATGGGCTTGGTATCCAACCACCCGGCAAGGCAAAGCAGTGGTCTGGAACTTGACATTTAAAGGGTTTGAAAGAAACAGAAAGAGGCACCAAGATTTCTTTTTTTAAGTCAGTCTGGCTATTTCTGAATGGGGCATGCCAATGAAACTGGAGACCAAATCCACTGCATTTTTGAACCATAGCGTCTGAGAGATGGAGGGGGCTGTAGGAGCTGTTCGGTCTGGTCTCCCTCCCAATGCAGGGATTCCTTCCACAGAGCCTCTGATGGTTGTCTAGTTTCTGCTTGGATACCTCAAGTGATGGGGTACTCTCTACCTCGAGGGGCACAGTTTCAATGCTGGGTGTTGTTGGATGCCGCTGGCTGCTACTGCAAAGTGCTTTTAGGAAGAGATTGAGTTGATATCTAATTTCTCTGAAATGTTCCTCCACTGACCCTGGGGTTTAGGACCATTTTATACTCTTGAAATTTATATCCACTGCTATTTGCTGGGCTCCTTCTATGTGCTCAGCCCTGCATAAGGAGCTGTGGGGGATAAAAGAGAAAACATCATTTCCAAAAGCCAGCTAACACCGATCTGGGGAGATAATGAACATGTGCAGAGTAATGAGATAGGGCATGGCGACAGGATCTTATTAAATTTGACATCGTGTGATACTGCCTGTTTCCTTCCCAGTGAAAATCAGTGGCAATATTTGCCACTCCCATATTGGTTAATGAGAACTACATTTTAGCAATGGCTCTGGCTGTGGGCTTGGAATGACCTTGGCTTATTTTAACTTGCTCCAGACCCAGCCAGCCCCTCACTGCGTCCTGTGGAGTGATCACTCACAAGAATCTCTCACTGTCCTTCTCCTCCTGAGAACACTCTCGTCACCATCCCCAGCTTGGGGTCCTGGGCTCCCTTGTAGCTTGCCACTACATTGCTCCCTTTGGGCTCTGTGTTCTACTCAACACTCCTCTTGAGCTAGCTCTAGCCATGCACTTGCACCCACAGATGCCTTCGGCTTCCTCCTGTGCCTCTCTTTCTTTCCACATGTCCAAGTTCCATTGCCTCTTTGAAGCCAGTGGCAATTTGCCTGCTCTGTGTTCTCTGCATCTAGGTGTAAACTATTTGCTTATTTCCCAATGGCTGCAGTTTTCTCTATAGCAAAACTACTGGCCACCTCTTGAACCCTCTCTCTCTTGGCTTTTAAAGCTCACAGCCCCATATGACAATAAATAAATAAATAATAATAATGGGCTTGGTGTCGCAAGACTTGGGTTCAAATCACAACTCTGCCACTTACTAGCTGTGCTCTCAGGCACATCACGGACTCTCACTGGTTCTCAGTATTCACACTTGCATTGTGGGATGAATTCCACTCTCCTCTTTGGGTTGCTGATTAATCAAGACAATGAATGTAGCAAGTCTTTACCAAATACACACTGCCTTACAGGTAGTGGTTATTATCATTGTCCTGCCTTCTTTTAAAAGAGAAGGAAGCTGGGCTTAGGCCCTTTTTATGTCCTTGGAATGTATATCAGCAAGTATTTTGGGGGCACTCGCTGTTTGTATAGCCTTGTTTGATGCCCTTAGGGGGTTAAATGCAAAGGCATGGTTTCCAGCCAGGGAGCTCACACTCTGGAGAGAGAATGAACTCATGTGGAGAAATGAGCCTGTGGGATTGGACAGGGTATTATTAAACTTGACATTGTGTGATCCTGCCTGAAAGTAGCGTAGGGTTCTGAGAGGGGGTTGCGGACAGCAAGGGTGACTGGGGTGGGCTTCCTGGAAGGGATATCCTGGAGCCAGAGCATGAAGGGTGGGCGGGTAACCTCTGGGAAGGTGGCGAGGAAGTAGGAGGGCAGTCGGCAGGGAAATTTCTCTGAAGAATGCAGCCCACCCTGCCTGCAGTTGGATGAGAGAGTGGGACTCCTCTTCAGTCAGGTGCTGTGCTGGGTGCTTATTTGCATCTCACAACTCTGAAATCAAAGCTAGAGAGCTGCTTATAGACAGTTCCTCATTTACAGATGAGAAAACTGCAGCTAAGGGAGCTTTAGTGATTTGTCCAAGATCCCACACCTAAGAGGGGATGGAGTGGAGGTTTTCCATCAGGTGAGCAGCAACTCAGAAAGTCTGTTAGACCCTTATAAGCGGGAAGGCCAACTCTCAGCCCCTGTCCCCAGTCAGCCTTGAAACCATCTTTGCAAGCATTACGACAGTGAGAAAAATCTGACATGGGAAAATTATGACAGTGAAAGAAATCTGACTTAACCAACACCATCTTGCTTTTAACCTCCAAGCTGCCCTTGTTCATTCCTGGGCATAGGCTGGGTGAAATATAGAAGGAATTTAGTTTGTAGTTTAACTTTGAAACAAAGACGGTAACAGCCTCTTCCTGAAATAAACCTCCTCCTTGCGTGGGAACCAGATCGCCTTTGTAAAACTAACAAATGAGCCGCAAGGTTAGAAATTACAGCTCAGAAGTCATGCAGCCAGAGGCCACAAGATTCCTAACCTTCCCACTTGCTCCTGTGGATAACGTCACTACTGTAAAACCCAAGATCGGTGTTCTAGATATTTTTCAACCCTGCATTCTAATGAACCAGCTGGCACCACCCAGATGGGTAAACTGGCTCAACTGGTTCTGTGATCCCACTCAGGAACTGAAGGCAGGGGGAAGAACTTGCTTCAACCCCCTATGATTTTCTCCCAACCCAACCAATCGTTGTTCCATACTTCTTGGCTCTCTGCCTCCCAAATTATCCTTAAAAAACCCTTGTTTCTGAATTTTTCAGGGAGACTGATCTAAGTAATAAAACTCCAGTCTCCTGTTTAGCTGGCCCTGTGTTTATTAAATTCTTTCTCTGTTGCAATAACGCTGTCTCAGTAAATTGGCTGTATCTTGTGCCATGGGCAAGAAAAAGCCATTGGGCCATTGCAGCCTTGTGACTGTATCTGCCTCAGACCCGACTGACCCCAGCAGAGCTGGGAACCTGACCCAGCAGCATCAATCTACAGAGTGACCAGTAACTTAGTGTGTGGCTTGGTGTGAGAAGATGGGCCAAGCAGATTCAGGCTCTTGGGAATTTGATTTAAGAAAACCAGAGATAATAAGGCAGGTGGAGTCAGAGACAGATTCTGAAATGATATCTGTGGGTAGAGGCAAGGCTACAGTTGGCCTTTTGCAGGCTGAAGCTGGGAGACCACAGAAATCATAAAGAAGTAGGAAGTGGCTCTCAGGCCTTGAGAAGAGAAGGCAAGTAGGGAAGCACTGGTGGAGATAGATCAGGGACAATATGTAGAGAGGCTGTGAAGGAGAATGACCACGCAGCCATGCGAACAGACTGGGTTCTTGGGGTCCCTCTGACCACATCCAGTTATGATCTCCATCCACAAATGAGCTCCCTCCCATTTCCTGCCACTTTTTCTGAAGGGGAAACGTTTATGGTTCCAAGTGCCTAACCATAAACCCTCTTGCCCCTCTGTTCTGTCTCAGGAAGAGGACTGGATATACACTTGCTATTCTTTTGGGAGGCATGGTAGTCAAACAATAAGACTGAGGAGTGATTGCAGAGTCAGATGTCTTCTGCAGCCACAGCACACACGTCCCACCCTAGCTGAGGCAGAACTGTGGGCTGGCCTGGCTGTGAGCCTTGTGGGACTATGAGAAGCTTCCAGCTGAGGACCCAGAGTCTCAGAGGCCCCGGGAGAGAGGAGGAGACTGGAGAGGCTAGCAGGCACAGTGACTTGATCCAAGAAGGTCCCTGTGAGGGATGCAGGGGTAGAAATGAATCAAAGGGCCCATGTGGTGGAGAGGAGGTGCAGAGCATTGAGGGCCCATGGGCACAGAGCATCCCAGCTCTGCCTGTCACTCACCTTTGCCAAGGCAGGACCCCACATTTGGTTTTGGTTTCTCATGAAGTGGGAGTGGATCCCAAGGGCTGAGGCTAGCATCCCCTGGGCCAACCAAGAGTATGCATGGGTAAGTGGGGATCAGAAAGGAGGAACGAGTCAGGATGCCATTCTCCTAACCCCTAGCAAGTCAATTTAGCCCCCACAGGCTCATCCATCTCCTGTCACACATTTAACACTTACATTAAACACACCTTCCTTCTCTTTCTGCAGAAGTATATTGGTGGCAGGAGTGTGGGTTTGAGGCCAGGCCTGTGCTGACTGCCAGCCTGGCCACTTTCTTGCAGGAGGGCCTAGGGAAAATGTTGTGAGTGTCCTTATCTGTAAAACAAGATCATCACACGTCACTTAGGAGTGCGAGAGGACTAAAGGACATAATGCACGCCTGGCACACAGTAGAAGCTCAGCCAATGGAAGCTGAGCCAGGAGCAAAGCCATCTCCCCTCCCTCCTTCCTTCTGTAGCTTTAGTCCTGGGTTTGGAAGGGTCTGTTTGAGGGGATGAAGTAGACGCCGCCGTTGGCTTTTACACCGTCCTTGATGAGAAGCCAGTGATGAGGAACTGACTTTACCTGGGAGAGCCCTAGACAGGGCCCCTCTATCCTCATTATTCTACACCCCCAGTCATCTGACCACCTGGGCCTTCCCACCAAGATGAAAAAGACTGAGGGATTTTTCACCCAACCTTTTTCTGGAAGCGTTTGTTTGCAATACAGATTTTACAGACAGACTTTACAGTTCTGGGACCATTGACTCAAAAGAGTCCCAGAGGCTGGATATGAATCGATTCTGCCTTTACCCTGCCTTTTCTTCTTCCTTCTCTTCCTCATTTTAAGAGAAAGGCTCTTTATTGGTGGCAATTCATATAGGTCAGTGAACCAGATTCCTAACCTCCCTGTGTGAACTCTGCCTCCCTTGCTTGAGCTGAGAGCTTTCACGCCAGAAGCAGTGGCTGGAAGTTGTACTCCTAGGAGCTATAAGCCGCAGGCAGGCTGAGTGGCAGGTTCATCCTACAGGTCAGAAAGCAGCCTGCAGAGTTCAAAGGGGGGGGCAAGGTGCTTGCTGGTGCTAACTGGATTTGATATCCTGAGAAAAGTCATATTTTGGATCCAGCATTCTCTGATTTGTCCTCCTCTAGCTTCCCCAAGGGTCATACAAATATTGGGGGACTCACAAGCATTGTCCCCCACTGGTGAACTCCAGGAACAAGTGGGCAGCGGGGGCTGCAGAGTGTTTCTAGAGAAGGAGCTTAGGGGTGGCCCCTGCCTGGGTGGCACAGCGAGCGCACTGTGCTCCTAGGTAGATTGGATATGGACTTGGAGAGGTCTTGGAGAAAGGCTGATGAAGGTGATGGACAGCCTAAATCTCCGAAGCCATCTCCTGATGCAACCTCTGACCCAGCAACCTCTGGGTCTTGCTGTTATCAGCTCCATCAGTTTTACTGGGTGAGTAATTCATTTACCTGCTGTTATTGCCAGGGTGTCATCCTTTTCCTAGTTCCTGGTGGAGTTGGAGATATGCTATCGGGAGTCCTTTTAGAAAGTGCCTTGTCTCCTATCCCATCTTTATAGCCCTGCATCTTACATCTCCAGCGACCTTGGCCCACAGCCTGTTAAGGGGATTGGTGCTGAAGGCTGCTAAGCTCACCTTGAGAGCCTGTGATAGCAAAGGCTGGGGTGATGCTCAGAGCCTCCTTTGTTCTTTTATTTGCCCAGCCCTGAGCAAACAAGCCTCAATAAACTAAATGGCATTTGGATATTGAAAATGCAAAGAGAAAGTGTCTGGAAGAACAATAAAGGAGTTAGAGCAGAGGTTGCGTGCAGGAGGAGATTACATTGTCTAATTCCCCTCAAAGGCACCATGGTTTTCCAAACAAGAAGTGTTTATCTGAAGCCTGGGTGAGAGCCCAATCAGAGTTTTGCTCTAACAGCATCAACCTTATTTGACTGGATGCTGACTCAGAAGCTGTGATTTTGCAGGCAGGACATGTGCGCACAGCTTAGCTAGGCCCCAGGAATGATACAAAATGATGCCAGGTCACAGAAGCCCTTGGCCTCAATGGGGAGGAAAAATGGATAAGAACAAAGCAACTGGGGGACCATAAAGGCTTGAACCAAGAGGGAATGGCTCCATATGCTTCGCTACCTCTTCCAGGAAGCTTCTGGCCTCTCCTGGAAATCAATTACTTCTTTCTTCCCTGTGAATCCACAGCATTTGGCTAGGGCTTCCATTATTGCACAGAATTAAGTTTCTATCTTTGCATAGTGAATTATTTATATTTTTGTTTCTCTCATTAGACCAGGGGGTCTGCAAACCATGGCCCAAGTAGCTTTTGTAAATAAAGTTTTATTGGAACATGACCACACTTATTTGTTGATATGTTGTCCGTGGCTGAATTTGTGCTTGAAAGTCCGAGTCGGGTTATTATTGCACCAGAGATGGCCTGCAAAACTGAAGTATTTACCATCTGGTCCTTTACAGAAAAGGTTTGTTGACCTCTGATTAGATCATGGGCTGGTGGAGAGGAGGGACTGGTCTTACTCATATTTCAATCCCTAGGCACAGTGCTGCGCACAAGATGGACTTCTATAAATGCTTAATTAAGGAAAGAAGTGTCCGAGCTGGAGAGAATGAAGAGCATCAAGGGGAAACAGTTAAATTACTTAAGAGCAAGAGCCAGTTTTCCTAGGACTTTAAAAGCCTTCATTTACATATACAGAGTTGATAAGCTAATTACACAACAATCTTGTCCTAACCGTTAAATCAGCCCCCTAAGGTCTTGTTAGATAACACCTTGTTAACCTAGTTCAAGGAAACCTGCTGTTTCTCGAAAATAATAAAAGCTCAATTTCTGCAATCCAAACTCGACTCCCCCAACCACTCCAATCTCTCTTTAGTCTGAATTAGATATTAAATTGACATTTCCACTGAATTGGAAACGACCATGAAAATAATCAGTATCGCACTATGAGTATGGAATTTCTCGAACTGTGGAGGCTGGCTGAGTGCAGCCCTATTTTATCCATCCCACACTGTAGGCCTGGTCCTCAGGGCTCACATGCTTTCCCAGGGCCTAAGAAAATGATCGTGACATGGAAATTTAAAAAGTTTTGCCTCCAAAATTAACATTCCTTGCAACTGAGCAAAACCAATATGAAAGAATGTTTAATTACGAGTCTACTAAGCAAATGACATTATGCCAGCTCCAACTCAACTCCTACAGTTATTTATAAATTAGATTAAATGGGGGATGTGGGCGCATGTTAAGATGTTAGGCATGACGTAAGGATGGTGCCTCCAGATGTGGAGATGGATGCAGAGGAGGATGTGCATTTTGTGAGGCCCAAAGCTCACACAATCTTAGGACCTTTCTTTAAGAAAATGGATACAGCACTTGAACCCGGGAGGCGGAGGTTGCAGTGAACTGAGATTGTACCACTGCACTCCAGTCTGAGCAACAGAGTGAGACTCCCTCTCAAAAAAGAAAAGAAAAGAAAATGGGTACAGCAATATCTTACTTCTGCAAATTTTAGCCAAGCACATGACCAGGCGAACACTCTATAGGGGTACTTCCAGAGCTCTGCAACGACCAGGGGAGGGGAGAGGCTCTGAAGTCCAAGATTCCTCAGCCTGATGGTAAATACTCCCCAGGGTGGATGGGTTGTACCATCAATTATGGTAGAATGAGCTTGGAAAGTGCTGTCAACCCAGGCTTGGAGAGTCACACCATTCCCATTAACTCTACCACTCTTTAAAGATTCTGAGAAAGTCCTCCAGTTCAGAAAGTTAACTTTATTTGACCCAGAGTTTTCAATTATTATTATTATTTTTTTTGCTATAGAGACCCTCTCTGGGCGAACATTTTTGAACATCTCAGAAAGGGCTGGGAAAGGCTGACTTAGTCCCTTCTGCCTTCCCCTGCCCCCGCAATGCTCTTTCATTTTATGGAGAAGGAAACAGCAAGGACTCTGACTTCTCTGTTATCTCAGGGCAGCTGAAATTATTCCTCAACCTCAACCTCAGGTTGCAGACATGGCAGGTCAGAGAGGAGTTTTACTGCAGAGGGTGGTCAGGGAGGAGAGGGGTTAGCTTAGAGGACAGGGCCAGACCTACTCATAAGGGATTTCTAATGTAATGAAACACCTCCTCCAGAAAAAAAAAAAAAAAATCCGCACCTTTCTCTTTTTCAGAATTTTAAAAGAGTGGGGCATTTTGCTTCAGATGAGGGCAAAAGTGGCTTGATGTATGGATTCCTGTGTCTCACTTTCTGTTGCTTTCTTCTTTAAGAGTTTAGCCTAAGACTGGAAACATCATTTTCAGGTCCCTGTTCCAGAATTATTCAGAATTTCAAGAGAGCATTCATCCAAGCGGGGGGTGGTGCCCTTCGGAGCTCCGGCCCTGAATAACTAGCTGTACAGGTTGCGTGCCCATGAAGCCAGTCCTGGTTAGTGCGTATTCATGTTTATTTATTTCAAAGTTCAAAGTTCTGAAGATATTTAGAGTCTGTATGGAAGGCAAAGTGGCATAAGAGATTTTAACATAATGAGCCAGATCTGGGCACCAGTGTGGAGATGCATTTTTATAGGGTGAATCATTAATTGGGCATTCTAAGAGTCACTCAGCCTTTTCAATGATTCATCAGCCATGCTGATGCTGTTGTGTGGTTCATATTATTGTTGTAATTAACTGACGCTTGTCAAATGTAAACCTGGCTCTAACCTGGGTGTTTTCAAAAACAACACTAGTTACTGTGTATCCAGGTAGAGGGGGTCAGCATACTGTAACTCTCTGTTTTCCTGACTTGTAATAATGAACCCCTTCTCTCAGGGGACTTAGTCTCATTGTCTTTCCTGTAAACAGTTGGTAACTGTGAGTGGACCTCTGGAGTGAGAAACGGGGCACTGCTAAGGGCCTGCATGTTCAGAAGCAGCAGTGTGGCATGGGAGCTTTTACAGCAGCACAGTCAGGGGTCAGTTCTTTCACTGCCTGGTAACTTAGGCTTTCCAAGGGAAAGGGAGGTAGTCACTGCAGGTGAGACAAAGAAAGTGCTTGGTAAGGGATTTCTGGGATCCTCGAGTCCAGAATGGATTAGATGGGATTAGAGACCCACTCTAAGCTGTTACTACCTGCATCTTAGTCCACTCCAGAGCTGAGGCTCCCTGATCCCTTTAACCTTTAACCATGCTCACTGGGCTTCCAGCTTCCAAGCCTTCTACCTGTGGAATGCTTGGTCCAATGTCTGGGGCAACTACTCTTACTCCAAACTCCTCCACATCTGCAGAGTGGCCCAGCATATTCTCTTCTGGAAAGGAGGTCTTTGTCTAACAGAAGTGAGTCTGTAACCCTAGGCCAATTGGAGAAAGGGGTGTGGTGTGCATGTGACCTGTTTTCTTGCCTCCAGGGCAGGTCAAGTCATCCTTCCTTGACCCTTAAAAATAGCAGTGGTTGGCTGTGCGTGGTGGCTCACACCTGTAATCCCAGCACTCTGGGAGGCTGATGTGGGTGGATCACGAGGTCAGGAGATGGAGACCATCCTGGCTAACACGGTGAAACCCCGTCTCTACTAAAATTACAAAAAATTAGCCGGGCGTGGTGGTGGGCACCTGTAGTCCCAGCTACTCAGGAGGCTGAGGCAGGAGAATGGCGTGAACCCGGGAGGCAGAGCTTGCAGTGAGCCGAGATCGCGCCACTGTACTCCAGCCTGGGCGACAGAGTGAGACTCCGTCTCAAAAAAACAAAAAACAAAAAACAAAAAACCAGTAGTGGTTTTAACAAGGTTTCCCCTTTTTGCTTTTCACTTTTTCTTGGTTCATAGTTTGCATGCTACTGTCCCATGGAGCCAGGAAGAGAGCAGGAGTGGGGCAAAGCTGGGGTCTGATGGGGGCTGGGAACCTTGTGGCCTCTGCCTGAGCTCTGTGGGACCACGTCAGGGCAGGGATGGGAGTGCCCTGGGCCTGGAAGCAGGTTGGCCGTGGCTCAACGCTCACCAAATGTACCCAACCCTGGCTAAGACTTCTCCTTAGAGGGGGATCATCAATACCATATCTTCCAGGCCCATTTTCCTTACTTAACCAGATGTTAGGCCACGCAGATTGGAGAAATATAGTTATCTCTACTTAACACATCATAAATTACCATCATAAATTATCCCAGTGTTTGTATGCCCTTGTTCCCAAAGCAAAAGGTTCTGAAACAACCTTAGTTGAGATAGACGTTTCCAGTGAGGGTAGGTATATCAGTAGGTTGAGAGGAAGCATGCCAACGCAGGTACAATTTACTTATTTGTTTTTAATTGCTGTAGAGAAACCCTGATTCATAACTATTTGCTGGAGATGAATTGGGTTCCCCATCTGCTCCACTTCTAAGGCAAGCTTAAACTTCTTCCTGATAACCTGTCAGTGGTTTTGCCTTCAAAGACCCAGCCTTATCAGCCCATTTTCTTATTGCCACAAAAAAACCTGTGCCACCGCTGACCTCCTCTGTGACCTTGGGCAAGTCCTTTCCTTACACTGGGTGTCCACTGCTCCATCTCTAAGCAGAAGGTAGTAGATCAGCCCATCTCTATGCTGGATAACTTTGTCTTCAAACCCCACAGACTTCTCTTCGAGCTGAGGGCAGGGCTGCTGGTTGATGCAAGAGGAGGAAGCCTTAAAGAGGTCCCTCTGATGAGGAAGCCCATCTGAGCGGCTCTCACAGGCCACACACTTGAAACCAAGTGCGCGTCTCCCCCACTTGTATGGTAAAATTTCGGTGCTGACGAAGGCTGTGATGGTAGGTTTTCTAGGGAAGGCTGGTGGATTTCCTCATTGGGAGCAAGGCATCCTCTGCAGTCACATATTGGCAATGACAGCTCCTTCTCACTAGGGTCTAGGGTCTGTCCTGCCCACATCACAGAAATAACCATAAAAGTCCCTATTATTTACTGAGGGCTTATCATAGGTGAGGTGCTGCACTGAGGGGCAGTCCCTCCAGGGGTACTATTTTCATTTCACAAGGAGAAGTGTTGTTGAAGTTCAGAGAAGTTAGGTAACTTGCCTAATACACTGTGAGTGGCAGAGTTGGGATTCTACCCCAGGCACTGAGCTCTGAAGCCCGAGCTCTTGACAACTTTGCCTGTATGCTTCCATAAATGTAATCTTTAAGCTGTGGCTGTTCCCTGTTAAGCCCCTGTTTAAAGATCCATCAAAATAGATGGCTCCTTCTCTGAGTCATAGCCTTCTCTGATTCTTCTTATCATCATGAGACCAGATACCGAGAGGCAGAGATGGCCAAAAGGTTTTAAGTTCCCTCTGTTCTCTTGTAAAATGCAGTGCCCAGTAATATCCTGGCATTACCCACACTGCTATGGCCTCTAGTTGAAGATAGGAGTGCTGTGGGTTTTTTCTTGGCAAGAAATTGTGGACCAGAGGTGACATTCAATCACAGTCCTCTGGTCTCATTTGGGACCCGGCGGGCAAGTCTTTTCTTAACCCTATTATTTTACAAAAATATTAAAAGGCAAGCAACTGGGTATGGTGGCTCAAGCTATAATCCCATCGTTTATGGGAGGCCGAGGTGGGGGGATCACTTGTGGCCAGGAATTCGAGATCAGCCTGGACAACATGGTGAGACCCTGTCTCTACAATAATAATAATAATAATAATAATAATTAGTCGAGTGTGGCAGGGCACACCTGCAGTCCCAGCTACTTGAGAGACTGAGGCAGGAGGATCACTTAAACCCGGGAGCTTGAAGCTGCAGTGAGTTATGATCATGCCACTGCACTCCAGCCTGGGTGACAGAGCAAGATTCCATCAGACTGGGTAACAGAGTGAGACCTTCTCTCAAAATAACAGCAAGTAAGCAATCATGGTTTTTTGACTTTTCAAGGAATTTGCAAACAACATATATTCCCTTCACCCATCTAGCTTTTGGGGAAGGACACCCAAATTCTAACAGTCACCTACCTAGAAAAATAGATAACCACAGCCACGGTCCATTCCATTGCAACTTGGTGATGCCAGAAGGTCTCAGGCTCAGGAGGGGCACCGCCGAGGGCCTCTCAGCAAATATCCCGATTCCTTAAACTGGGACAGTGTTTTCTGTCTGCAGAGTGTGCTCCCACCTTGGAGTGGGCTTGTCTGGCTTGACCCTGAATATGCCCAGCAGGGACTGCATCCCTCAGTTCATAGATACAGAGGTTGAAGGTCAGGGAGGTAAAGACAGAAGGGGCAGCCAGTCAGAGCCAGTAGCTGCAGCCCAGATTTCTTGGCTTTGATTCCAGGATTCTTTCCACTCCACCGGCTCTCATGTATGGACAATTCAGGGGTCAGAGTAAGCACCTTTATTTCTGAATTTTCTTATTCTCTCCTGTAGCCTTATGACCAGTGTTCAGAAGATTTATCTCTTCCTAGCTTGGGACTTGCACCCAGCAAGTTTCCATGCAAGGCAGCTGCCTTTAAGAAGAACAGAAGAGTCCCAGTTGGGCTTATGGGGAATGAAATCAGTCGCAAGCCCTGATCTCTCTGAAAAGTTGTTATTAAATTCTGTGCCTGGCCCTGACCTGGATTTAAAGATTTGCAAGAAGACAAATTCCAAACAGATGCCCATTAGGGCCCTGACAGCCGCAGCTTAAAGATAACATTTACATTCTGCCGGGGTTTGTATCTCTCTGTTCCCTACTCGGCCCCTCTCTCTCCTCCAGTGGGATCAATACCTCGGTTGAGGTTACGTGGAGGTGGCCACATTCTTTTAAGCTGTTTGCTCAGTGCTTGGTTTGCTCTGCTAACACGCTGGGCACTTCTTCCAACAGCCCTGTTTGCCCAGCATTAGGGCTGTTTGCCGAAACACCTAGCCCAATCCGAGGGGGCTCAGCTTTCTAAACAGTTGGTCCCCGAATCTGTCAATCAATAACACCAATTGGGTTCCTGATACGAACAGCAAGTGTGGCCAAGTCCAATATTTGCGCAAACACTACCCCCTCCCCCTGCACCTGACTGTCCCCCAGCTTGCCTAAAAGGACGATCACCAGACGCACAGGCTGCTGGGAAGATACAATGTTGGCAAACAGGGAGCTGGTTCCAGGAAAGAAGGGCACATGAGCAAACATGATGGCCCCTTTATGAGAGGTAATTTACTGAAATGCACAGCGATTACCTGCTCATCCAGCCCTGGTATAATTAAAAATGGCAGGCTAGGGGCTCTGTTTCCCCCGGCGCTGGCAGAGAAGCCTGGGTTTCGACTTGTGAAGCTTGAGGTTGGATGTGGGAATTGGCTTGGAGTCATAGACGATGAGAGGGACATTAGGATATTATCAAGCCCGTGAACCCAACTCCCGGGAAGGACACAGCAGAGCGAGAGAAAAGGTACCTTCAAAAGAGGCTGGTGTTCAGTGGGTACGGGCTTTTCTTTTGGGGTGAAGAAAAAAATGTTTTAGAACTTGTGAGAGGTGTTGGTTGTGCAACATCGTGAATGGATTAAATGCCACCGAATCGTTCACTTTAAAATGGTTAATTTTATGTTGTGTGAATTTCATCGAAAAAAAATAAAAAGGGTGAATCCCAATGAACCCAGGTCGTTTACATTTCAGAAGCTCTAATGCCTAACTCAGGGTTTGGCTCAGAGTAAATGCTTAATAAATGTTTATTGAAAGAACAACCTAACATTTGCACAGTCAACAAAGCTCTTTGTTATACATTAGCTCATTTCATTTTTAAAGAACCCTCTGAGGTGGGCAGGGGTAAGCATTCTCGTGTTGTAAAGGGGAAGCTAAGGCTTTGAGAAGAGTGTGGTTTGCACAATGTCACGTAGCTAGTGACAGCAGTGCCAGAATTCAAACCCAAAAGTCTTTGACTCCAAAGTCTGTGCTTGTAAAGCAATACTATTTTGTCTACCTCATGGCTTTCAGGATGGGAAACAAAGCAATAGGGTTTTAAAATATGTTCTCCCCCCTTCTTTTTTTTTAGGGTATTTATTACTAAAAGTGTTTTAAAACTGGACCATTGAGTAAAGTCACTCCATCTCCTACCATTCCTAGCACAGCGCTTGATAAATATTTGCTGGCTCATTCAGCTGCAGCTGCAGAGACCTACCTGTGGTTGCTGTGGCGACTGTCTGGGCCAAAGCTCAGGCAGCTGGAAGTATCAGTGAAGCCAGAAGATTTCAGCCGTTCAGGGTCTGTGAGGAGGAGTCAAGGTCTGGGGTTTGTGTCCTCTGCATAGCAATGGCACTGCAATGGACGAGCCTGGTGCAGGGCTGGGCTGTCTCGCCACTGTCACCTGCCTGTTGAGGGATGATGGTGGTTGTTGAGAGGCTGGATCAGACCCCAGAGGTGGCATGGATGTGACATATTTGTTGGACTTACACAGTCTTGTATTTTATTTCCATCTCTGTTCCTTCCTTCCATGAGATCTTGGGTGTTGCTTCATCAACCCTGAGTAATCGTTTCTTCATCTGCAAGATGGAATAAGAAGGCCTACCTCACTGGGCTCGTGTGGGTGAGGAGAACTGAAGAGTCTGAGAGCACCAGCGTGGTGCTTGGCACGAGCCAGAGGCTACAGAAAACACTGCCCTCCCACACTCCACCTTGGAGAGACTCAGAAAAGAGCAAGCTTCATTTGAAAAAAAGGAAAACAGCTCAGGCAATGGGGTGGCTTAGAGTGAGTACCCTCAATGGGCTTGATCAGACCTCTGGCCAAAGACCCTTTTGGGGATGGGGTGAAGGTTGGTTGTTGCAGGGTAAAGGAAGTTGCTGTCTTTGGGAGGGGCGCCTGGCTGTGAGGTGACCTCTAGTCGTATTTGGCATAAGGGGAGAGGAGGGAACCAGGATTGGTAAGGAAGAGGGCTAAGAGACTGCCAAAGGTCTCCCTGTTTTGCCAGGGTTCTGGCTGATGGGAAGCTGGGCCAGGAAGGTAGGGACAGGAGTAATCATCCTCTATGCAGGGCACTCTACTGTGCACACATGCCTTCCACTTCTTCCATCTGCCATGTCTTTCCAAGAACCCCTATGGCCCTGGGCTCAGAGCAGAGCTGAGTGCAGAAATGAAAATCTATGGCCCTGTGTTCCAAAACAATGAAGAATTTCAAGATGGTGGCAGTGGCAAAATCCTTCTCCAGGAAAATTCTTTCCTTGGCCCAATGTGTAAACACTTGCTGAGGTCCTGTGGAGTTCCGTAAGTGCTGATGATATTGATGATGATGATAAGTATATAAGCTTCATGTTAGGACAGTTTTTGTTTTTGTTTTTTCTGAGACAGAGTCTTACTCTGTCACCCAAGCTGGAGTGCAGTGGCCTCCATTATGGCTCACAGCAGCCTCGACCTCCCAGGCTTAAGCAATCCTCTTACCTCAGTCTACCGAGTAGCTGGGACTACAGGTGCATGCCACCATACTTGGCTAATTTTTGTATTTTTTTAGTAGAGGCAAGGTTTCACCATGTTGCCCAGGCTGGTCTCAAACTCCTGGGCTCAAGCAATTCTTGCCCGTCCATCTCTGGAAGTGCTGGGATTACAGGTATAAGCTACCGTTCCTGACCTTACGACAATTTTATTTTTTGAATTGAATTTAATTTTTTTTAGATTTATTTTTATTTATTTATTTTTATATTATACTTCAAGTTCTAGGGTACATGTGCACAACATGCAGGTTTGTTACATATGTATACATGTGCCATGTTGGTGTGCTGCACCCATTAACTCATCATTTACATTAGGCGTATCTCCTAATGCTATCCCTCCCCCATCCCCCTACCCCACGACAGGTCCCAGCGTGTGATGTTCCCCACCCTGTGTCCAAGTGTTCTCATTGTTCAATTCCCACCTATGAGTGAGAACATGCGGTGTTTGGTTTTCTGCTTAGGACAATTTTAATACTTATCATTTAATAAACACTTTATTGCACATGGAAGTTACTTTGGGGGAACTCCTAGTTGTACAGTTGGCTCCTGAAACAGACTCACTCATAGGCATTTATTTCTAGAATAATGTTGTCAGGGTACAGAATTGTACCCTTTAGGTGGGACACAAAACCTAAAATGACATCCTTTTCAGGTGTAATTTGTGTCTGGTATCTGGCATCAAATATTGTTGCATTTAAAAAGTAGATTCAAAATGAACAATGATAGCACAGTGATTGTGAAGATGAAACAAAGTGACTTAAGTTGCCTGACTTGATCATTCTAGGTGGCCGTCGGAGTTTATTTTTGTTTAAAATCTAAAACAATGAAACAGAGTGTGAAATGTGAGGTGTAATATTTGTGTTTCGTAAGTGTATATTTTAGTTAATGCTTGAATTTTTTACTGAATTCAATAATGTTTTTAAAATTGAAACTTACTTTTTAATTATTTTAAAATGACAGAACAAAATCCAGATCATGGATTTATCAATGTTGTACCATTTGCTAACATTTTGCACTTATTAAATCCTCTCATTGGTCTCTGAATAATTATTTACATAAATTATTGTATTAGAATGTCACCAAAGGAACCAAAGGATCAAAGTTCAAACTGATAGGTATATTTAAACACAATTAAGTAAATAATTGTGCCTTGTTGTCCTGTAGGAACTTGTAGTAACTTGCAGTATCTTGCAGTGTTGTGAAACCAGCAACTTGTTCACAATTCTTCTGAATTTCTCGGGAAATTTGAAGTGGAGTACCTGTACCAACATGAAATGGTACGAATTTAAGTGAAGCTCAACAACAAAAAGCAAAAAGAACCAAAGAGGAAGCAACTGAAACAACATCTGGATGTATTTAAAAATATACAGTGCCTCTAAAATCAGGTGTCATTAATGAAAATTCTCAAGAAATGCCACCGGACATAGCCAATGCACCCATACTATTGTTATTCATTTCCTGCTTTTTACAGAAAACAATTTTGTTGCATGGAAGATTGGTGAGTTATAAAAAGACCTGCCCTGGGAGAATGGCGTGAACCCAGGAGGCGGAGCTTGCAGGGAGCCGAGATCCCGCCACCGCACTCCAGCCTGGGTGACAGAGCGAGACTCCATCTCAAAAAAAAAAAAAAAAAAAAAAAAAAAAGACCCGCCCTGGGTGTCAAGCACAGTAGTTACACCGCTTGTTCTGGCCCCTCTGCTTGGGATACGTGGGCAGGGTGCCCTGGTGGTAGGGCCTTGGTCACCAGCCAAGTCAGTTCCCATGGGATCCTCTTTCTGAGCTGATGCCCACTCCCTTGAAGAAGGGACTTCTATTCAGGCCTCTCGTTGCAAGGAGCAGAAACCCACTTAGGCTGGCTCAAGTCAACCGTGTTCAGCTGCTCAGCATCCTGTTTCACAGGCATGTCCCAGCCTCTCTTGGGGTATGACTCGAGGCTGGCAGGGGAGACCCAGGGAATGTCACCAGTCTTTGGGGTTGCCTCAGCTCAAAACAGTCCCTCCTTTCAGCTATTTTTCTTTCTTTCTTTTTTTTTTTTTTTTTTTTTGGGATTGGGTCTTGCTCTGTTGCTCAGGCTGGAGTGCAGTGATGTGATCTCGGTTCACTGCAACCTCCCCCTCCTGGGCTCAAGCAATCCTCCCACCTCAGACTCCTGAGTAGCTGGGACTACAGGCATGTGCCACCAGGCCTGGCTAAGTTTTAAATTTTTTTTTGTAGAGACAGAATTTTGCCATGTTGCCTAGGCTGGTCTCGAACTCCTGAGCTCAAGCGATCCACCTGCCTCAGTCTCCCAAGGTGCTGGGATTACAGGCGTGAGCCACCTCGCCCGGCCTCCCTCCTTCCACTTTTAGGTAGCTGTGTTCAGAGTGGGTCATCCAGCAGAGGCAAACAGGTACAAAGTTGCTTCCAAGGCCCTGTGGGAAATTCTTATTAATTCAGTTGACAAATATGTGTTAAGTGCCTTCTTTAAGGACAGACAATGTCAGACCAGACTCAGAGGCTGTCTTACTGGGGGAGCTATGGCACACATGAGCATGGCCAGAATTCAAGGAAGGGTGGGAGAGGGGCTCTAAGAGAGAGGCAGGTGTGTTGTTAGGGGTATGTGAAGAAGGGTGAGAGAACTTTGCCCCAGGGGTCTCCAAGAGGGGCTGGGGGCCTTTGTAGAAACTGAGATGTGCCAGGAGAGAACATCTTCTAAAGAATGGCATGCTTGGCTGGGCGCAGTGGCTCACACTTGTAATCCCAGCACTTTGGGAGGCCGAGGCAGGTGGATGACTTGAGGCCAGGAGTTTGATACCAGCCTGGCCAATGTAGGGAAATCCCGACTCTACTAAAAATACAAAATTCAGCTGGGCATGGTGGCACACACCTGTAGTCCCAGCTACTTGGGAGGCTGAGGCAGAAGAATCGCTTGAACCCGGGAGGCAGAAGCTGCAGTGAGCTGAGATTGCACCACTGCACTCCAGCTTGGGTGACAGAGCAAGATCCTGTGTTTAAAAAAAAAAAAAAAAAAAAAAAAAAAAAAGACTGGCATGCTGTGTTTATTTATACCAGCTCTGTGACTTTGAGCAAGTCCCCCCTGCCTTCTGGGACACAGCTCCCTCCTCTGATGAAGCGGGGTGAGCGGGCCAATGGTCTGACATTGACATTATGGGCTGAATGTAATGAGGATAAAGTCAGGCAATCGCAGATTGCCAGCCCCCATCCAGAGTTAAGTGCTTAATAAACAGTGGCTGATGGCATGTTCGCAGGGTCTCCCAGGAACTTCCCCTTCGCTGGTGGTTTTCTGCCCTGACACAGAGTAGAATCAAGGGCTTAACTCAGACCTTCACTCAGAAAAGGCCTTTCTGCAGGTGCTGAGCTAATTCTGGGGTTCTCTGATGAGTGAGCCCAGTCCACGCTTGGAATTTCCAGAGGAACAAATACCGTGGCCCTTGCACAACCTTCCTCAAATATACACTGTCTCAGTGGAGCTTTTGAGAGAAGCTGAATAGCTCTTGTAAAATATAAACTGTCATTTTTGTTGCTAATAATAATAATGACAGTAAATTCCTAGGCTCCTGCCTTGGAATCATAGCCTATCTGGAGGCAAATTTCATCATCACCCAAGGACTGGCCCAGCACCAGGAATAATAACTTCAGCATTCCTTATGCCTCAGAGGTTCACTAGGTCCGTGTACGTGCCTTTCTGACTCACCTCTAGATATGGTGGTGCCTCTGCTGCAGGACGGCTTGCTCTTTCACTGCCGTTCACGACTATTTCATGTCTCTCAGGCACTTTAGCTGTATACCTAATTTAATCCTCTAGCAACCCTGTGAGGGAGGTCATCTTAGGGATGACTGGGATTGGAACCCGGTTCTGTCTGCATTCAGAGCCCAAGCTCCTAAGCACAAGCTCTTTGCTGTTTGACGGAAACAGTTCCAGCTCTGGGAGGTGCAGGCCAAGATGAGCATCCTGAAACAGGCTTCTCTGAAAGGAAAGAACATAAAATAAGGGCCTTGACCCAACTCAATGAAATGTCTTATGCTCAGTCACCACTGAGTGAGAATCTGTTAAAATCTGGTCAGTCCTGTGCTGAACTTGCCTGGAGCACTTTCCAGGTAGAGAGAAACTGGTGAATGAAGAAAATGCATCATGATGATTGCAAAGGAAACACTTAATCTATGGAAGATAATACCTTGTTTTGAGGCATTTGCAAATACTTTCTGAGACATCCTGTTCCACGCCAATAATGGATGGACTAACCTCAAATTGTTCTTATTTGTTCATTAACGCAAGTCCCCCAAGGGCTTGCTATGCAACACTTTATTAGCCTGGACCGAGTAATATATTTTAAAGTAATAAAACTACATTATTTTAAAATCATTTTTTAATGTGGACTTTCCAGCCATTGACTGCCCTCTCTGATAGGTCTGAATTAGTGAGTTTTAATTGTGTGTAAAAGAGCAATAAAATCATCATTATGAAAATGATGGGGTGCCTCCTTCACAGCAGGCACTGTGCTGGGCCTTAACCCACTCAGCCTCACTAATCCCGCCATGTGGGCGCCACATGCCCTCACTGCACAGACAGAACTCATGCTCGGAGGGATTCAACTCCTTGCTAATGAATGGGGGAGCCAGGACTGAAACCCAGGCGTGTCAACCTCTGTTGGGGCTCAGAAAATGATACTCCTCAATATGATGCTTTGACATGCTGGACTAAAGAAGTAGCCTCAAGGTCTCTTGACCTTCCCTACCCCTCCTACCTTCCTGTTTCTCAACCCCTTGTCTCTCCCAAAACACAGGACAAGGCTGTTCTCTGAAGTTCCCTCGTTCACCTAGAAACCGGATGGCCAAAGAGGAACACAATTGCCTTCCATCCCTTCCCTGAAATTTCATTACCCAGCGGATTAAAACTCATATCACAGAGGAAGAGATTGAAAATTAAACATCACACCGATGACCCATACTTCGGAGCATTGACCCAAATTGTCCGTTTTTAGGTCCCACTCCATCTCCAAAGATAATTATTTCCTAACCATTGTCTGAGCATTGGGCCCATTCATTCCTCTTAAAAATCATTTGCTGGGCCAGGCGCAGTGGCTCACGCCTGTAATCCCAGCACTTTGGGAGGCCGAAGTGGGAAGATCATGAGGTCAAGAGATCGAGACCATCCTGGCCAACATGGTGAAACGCTGTCTCTACTAAAAACACAAAGATTAGCTGGGCATGGTGGCACATGCCTGTAGTCCCAGCTACTCGGGAGACTGAGGCAGGAGAATTGCTTGAACCCAGGAGGTGGAGGTTGCAGTGAGCCGAGATCATGCCACTGCACTCCAGCCTGGCGAAAGAGCGAGATTCCATCTAAAAAAATTTATATATATATTTTTTCTACCCCTCAAAACAGCCGTTTTCTCCTCCATCTCCTCTTCCCTGATGAAGAAGGGTATATAAGCGTCTGGATCTCATTGGGTTTGGGTCATCATGTTCTTGCAATTCCCCTGTGCTTATGCACATTAAATAAATTTGTATGCCTTTTCTTCTTATTAATCTGCCTATTGTAAATTCATTTTCAGTGAACTTCGAAGGGCAGAGGGGAAACTCTCCCTTGGCCCCTACCCCTCCAAGGTCCCACTTTTCCGACAACACTCCTTGGACACAGCCGAGGTACGAACATAATATGGTCCTGAATGAGGCTGAGTTTTGGGTGCAGAAGACCTGGGTTAATAAAAATAGGAAGGTAAGAAAAGAAAAGAAAAATCAAGACACATCATAGGACTAGCTTCCTATTATTTATCAACTCAGGATTGACCACCCCTGTGGGCCAGACAGTTGTACCCACATGTACCAGGTGGGTACACGAAGACACGAGAAGCGCTGTGGTGGGTCATTTTGCATGTCAGCTTGCGTGGAGTATGCCGACTCATTGTTTGGTCAAACACTGGTCTGGACATGGTGGTATAGGTATTTTTTAGATAAGATTAATGCTTACATCAGTAAAACAGGTTACCCTCCATACTCTGGGTGGGCCTTGTCCAATCAGTTGAGGGCATTAAGAGCAAAGATTGAGGTTTCCTAAAGAAGATGGAATTCTCCTTGAGACTACTACAACATAGAAACCCTGTCTGAGTTTCCAGCCTGCTGCCTTGTGGAATTCGAACTCAGGACTCCAGTCTATGGCATTAACCCTCACTTAAATTTTCAGCCTGCCAGCCTGCCCTGTGGATTTCAGACTTGCCAGCCACACAATTCCTTAAAATAAATCTCTCTGTCTCTGTCTCTTTCTCTCTCTCTGTCTATATACACACATGCATGCATATACGCATATATATGTATGCATCTATATATTTATATCTGATCTCACATTGCGTATTGGTTATTCCTCTGTAGAACTCTGCCTAATACAGCTGAAGATGTGTTCTCTTACTTCAGAAAGCTTGTATATTACTGGGGGACAATCAGTACAGAAGTCAACAATTACAGAAAGGGGACTAGGGTAATATGGTGGCCAATGTCCTTGTGAGTAGTGGTGACAGAGGGCTACAAGTTAGAGACTGCCAAGGGAAAGTCAAGAGCAAGGGAAACAGAGATGAAGGAGGTTCAGCCAGGCCCCATCACCTACCCACACTAAACCTGGAGTCTCTTTTCCCTTCAGTCTTAAAAATATTTTATTTCTGTACTTCAATGGATGCAAGCCCCTAAGTCCTGAAGGATCTGTTGTTTGTTGTATTATCCCAAGCAAGGATTAGCCTAGAAGGGACCTCACCTCCCAACAATGAAATGCAGCTCTTACATTTTACAGATTGGGAAACCAAGTCCCTGAGAGCTTTCTATTAAAGGGACAGAGGTGCTGGATCATGGTGAGCAGGAATATGTACCCACAGGAGTAATAGCAGCTGTTCGTACAAATTTTATTCTAATGCGCCTTCTTGTGATCGTGTTAAATGAATTCCAGGATTTTTACCAAACTTGACTCTTTTGAGAAAGAACCAAAGGAGCTAAACCTAACAACTCTTGGGGACTGATGTGCAAATGCCACTCCTGAGCTATGGGGGCTCCAGGTCCACCTCACATTGCCCCCTGCGGTCACTCTAGTCCAGCCCTATCCCCCGGGCAGGTTGTCCCTGCAGACTGGCAAAGTCATTCCAGGTGTGGTCTCAGAGAACCTCTCTTTGGAATGGTAGAAGGGTTTGTAGCCGTAAGAGCTGATATCAAGGAGGCTTCTAGAAATCTAGAAAATTTAATTCCCCAGAAAGTGTCTGAGAATTAGTTTCTCCTCTAGAGTCCTTTTTTTAGGAAGCACCGGAGTCCATGCTTGTTCTTATATTTTTATCCATATATCACCTCAATTAAGGCACCAAAGTCCTGTGAGAAACACCAGCTCGTGCCGTCTTGTCCTCCCCCACTCTTACTGGATAGTAGGGACGGAAAAGTGGAGATTATTCCGCATTTTACAGAAAGAGAAACCAAGGTGCAGAGGAGGGTGTAACTAGCTTCTGATCCTGGGCTACACCCATGGCAAACTGGGAAAGGTGTGCCAGGAGGAGTCGCCGCAGGCATTGGCCCCAGGGAAGCCCTGCTTTGTCACTGTGAGAGGACAGGGCACCACCTAGGCTGACCTTGCCAATTAGAACCAGTTCTTCTGCTCCAAAGACACCCGGGCCAGTGAGGGGTGCACATGTGGACAAGCTTTAAAATCATAATTCTTCCCTCTGACAGTTCCCTGAGGTCCAAGACATCATGTGTGGTAGTGATGCTCTGTGACCCTCTGGCTCCCTAGCCCAAGGATGTGGGGAAGAGTTGCACCCTAAGTCTCTTCTTGCTGTGGGCAATAAGGATTGCAGCCATTAGCCTGACTGGGTGGGAGGGACATCATCTGCTAAAGTAGGAAGGGCATGTGGTCTGGATACCTGACTTTTAATCCCAATCCTTTTTTTTTTTTTTTTTTTTTTTTTTTTGTGAGATGGAGTCTCGCTCTGTGGCCCAGTCTGGAGTGCAGTGGCGGGATCTCAGTTCACTGCAAACTCCACCTCCTGGGTTCAAGTGATTCTCCTGCCTCAGCCTTCCAAGTTGCTGGGATTACAGGCACCTGTCACCACGCCCAGCTAATTTTTGTGTTTTTAGTAGGGACAGGGTTTCACCATGTTGGCCAGGCTGGTGTTGAACTCCTGACCTCAGGTTATCTGCCTGCCTCGGCCTTCCAAAGTGCTGGGATTGAAGGTGTAAGCCACCATAGCTGGCCATTTCTTTTCTTCTTCTTTAAACTAGCTGTGTGACCTTAGGTAAGTTACTGAACCCTTCTGAGTCTCAGTTTGTGCCTCTGCCTCTGTAAAACAGAAATAGTAAGAATAACTACCCCCAGGGGCTACCAGTGACTTCACACAAAGTCATGAATGTGCTCATGTTCTGTAGACTGTAAAGCACTCTGCCAACATTCACTGCCATTCTTTCTTGATATGCTCTAAAGGAGATGGGGGAAAGGAAGGATCCAGAGCTGGGAAATTCTGCTTTCTCGAATCCTTTGTTGTTACAGTGAGGCCATAGTCCAGAGAGTTTAAGCAGCCAGCTCTAAAGCACAGAGGGCAGGAGGCAGGGTTTGGGCTGGGCAGTGAGCGTGGGTAGGGAATGAGGGGGACTGTGCTGGTGCCCAGAGACTGGACCATGATGAGACCCTGGAGGAACCCTGCAGGAGGGTACTAAGGGCAGAGGCAGCGAGGTAGGGGGAGGCCAGGCGGGCAGTGGGCTAAGGACACAGTGCTGTTGAGTGGGGATATGCCAGCTCTGGTTACCAAAACCCATGTGGGGGTTTCTGAGTACAAAGGCATGTGGCTGGTGCAGCTCCCGCTGAGCTATGACGGCAGCTTTGGAAACATGATAAAATAAACACACGACGTGGGTCTTCAGACCACCCCAGATTAGCAGCTAAAGAGGTAGATGGATAGAAGAAAATGCAGAGGTTTTCAAAGAACAAAAATACAACAAGGCAGCACATCCATCCCCGAGGTTGAGAAATGTGGGCTGTACGAGTTACCGCATCATCAGAACTGTGCCCGAGTCAGCTCTGGGGAGAATGTAGAGCACGTGGGGCACGGAGGCAGGGCGCGTGTACCTATGAAGCGCTGCCCCCACACACATCCCTTAAAGGAGAGTTTCCCTAGAAATGACCTAAGAATTCTGGTAACAAGAGTTGTCATTCAAGATAGGCCTGACTCATTTCTCCCATGAAGGAGGAACTGAACAGTCAGCAGCAGAGATTAGAATTCTTATCCAGGCAGATCTCGAGTGCTTCCCTCCCTCCTACCAAAGTATTCTCTCTTTTGGCATCTCTCTGCCTCATATTTCACCATTACAGATTGATCCTTTTGCCTTGTCAGTCTCCAACAGTTCTCTATACAAACGCAAATGTTTCTGGAGAGGCAGGCCACAGGTCAGTCCAGACTGTGAACCCAGCTCAGGCAACCAGGAACCAGGACTGGTTCCATCAGGGGCATGAGGGCCCACAAGAGTGAGCGAGGGAGAAGGATGAGGACAGTGATTTTTGTTGTTCCCACTGTACAGATGAGGAAACTGAGACTCAGAGGAGTAAAGAAAGCAATGAGCAATCTGACGGTGGGGAAGGCCAAACCTCACTTCCTCCTCCAAAATTGTGTGTCTTCAGAATACGTTCAAGGGCAACTCCACACTCTGTGTTTCAGAGAAAACAATCCTTCATGGCTGTGCCCACACTCTCCTCCCACGCCATCAGATGTGCAGGCAGCGTGGGGTCTCTCCAGCGACCCCTGTTCAGATGGCCCATTCAGAAACTGGACATAACTGTGACTTGTGTGGCCCTGAATAATCAATTAGGCCAGTGAAATGGGAGTCTTTCTCTGTGTCTGGAATTGGAACTGAGACCCTAAGTTGGAGTCACTCAGAAGTCTGGGAGACTCAAGAGTGAGGTGGCCATTATAGAGCCACACACAGCCCAAGGTGTTAAGTCAGGAGAAACGGAGGCAGCCAGACAGACAGGGAAGGGAGCAGGGCACAGAGAGAACCAACGAGGAGAGATACCCAGGGGAGCGACCAGAGCTGCCTGATCAAGGACGATGCCCACCTCCAGGGCAGGGGTAACCTTAACGTCTGCCCAGGAATGGCAGGGCTTCCGTGGAGCAGTATCCCCTGAGATATGACTCTCATTTTTCTACTTTCCTACTGGGTGTGTTTTTTGCCACTCTTTAGCCCTGGCTGTACCACTGAGGACTGAATTTTAGCAGGAAGCAGAAAACTGGGATTCTTAGGTTGCAGGTCACTGGATCAAGAGGCACCACATCTGTGTGAAGCAGGGATTACTGCCCCTCACTGCTGATATGGGATGCCAACACACCACCCCAAGACCCTGCTCCTGAGGACGATGCTGCTCCCAGGGGGATCTAGGGCTGCGTTCCCTGCGGAGGGATGAGGTACTTTGCTTGCAGGAGGGAGAATGAGCCGGAAGCCATCAGTAGTCAGGAATGTGCCCTCTCAGTGTCCCCAGCTCCTGACTTCTGAGCACCTGGTGGGAGAGCACTTTCTGCCTCTTTTGCTTGGGTGGGGCTGTGTGATATATCCGACCAGCAAGCTGTGAGTGGAAGGCTTCACCCTCTGTGTGAGGCCCTCAGTCTCTTGCTCTCAGTCACTGTAGCCAGCATCATTCCAGATGGTGGTGGCTGCTGCCTCAACCTGGTTCTTAGAGAATGGACACAGAGCTTGTCCAGCTAAATAAACCTGCCTTGTTTGGAGCTATTTCATGTTGGGGATTGTTTGTTACTCCATCACACCCTGGGTGATCTGGCGGGTGCGTTGCCTTAGCCAGGGCTTCAGCATCACACATTTCCTGGATCCTTCTGGGAAGTAGATGGAGGGTTGCTACAAGCTGGGGCAACCCCAGGGGCTGGAGACATTCCCTGGGTGCCCCCTACCAGCCACAGTGCCAGCCCTCAGGCTGTGGCACAGGAGTGCTGAACAGCAGAGGGCACCAGAGGCCTGTCTCTGCCTTCCCCATCCTGGTGCCATCATGGGGGTTGGTGGCATCAGTAATACTGGTATTGTAGGCGGGTAGCATTTGGACCTACAACAGAGAGAGATCTCAGGGCCCGCTCCTCTTTTGTGTCACTGTGGTTGTGGACAAGTGTTTGTAAGATGCAGACTCACCCCTCAGTAGGCTTCAGACAACATCTAGGGACCAGGGTCAGGACACCCACCATAACTTCCTCTGGCCCTTTCTCTCTTGGGCTGGCCCCGCCTTCAGTTGTCATCTGTCAGGCCCAGGGGTGTGGAGGAAAGCCAGGAGCCAGGATGCAGCAGAACAGGCACAGACAGCCTGACTCAGCACACAGCAGTGTTTTCAGGCCATCCCCTGTGGCTTTTCCTCTTCCATGCCTCAAATCCCACCACTATACTTTTTCCCATTTAGCACCCTACTTTCAACTCTGTGAAAATGCAGCCCTTGTTTTTTTGGGGAAAGGGAAAGTATGGAGGCTGGAGAGGGTGGGACTAACAGCAGATGTTTTCAGGATCTGAGAGCTTCGTCAGTACAAAGAGCTCTGTGCTAGGAGCCTGGAAGCCACGTGATCTGCACTAGGTCTTTTTCCTTCCTTGGGCCTCCGTTTCCTCCTCTGCAACAGTGGGTTTTGGGACAGCCGAGTTCTAAGCCCTTTCCAGAGTTTGTAACCTAAGATTCAAGTTTTGCTGGTCAGGAAGAGAGAGACAGCCTGGTCCTGGGGTAGGGATGGGAAGGAGGAGGAGGGGGCTACCTGTAAGGTAAAAGGGACAGGTCGGGGAAGCTTGGGTCACTGGGAGTTCCTAGCTGGACCATGACACTTTGCCAGGAGTGGCTAGCTTCCCTGCACCTGCTGCTTTACTGTTGACCTGTGTTTCAGTATTTACATTTCTCTGGATCATATAAGACCAAGGTCAGGTTAAGGCCATTACTCCTAACCCTAGTTGGCCCAAAGTCAAACAGAAGAGGTTGCCTGTGCACCTGCATCTCTGCCCTCCCTGCCTTCTCTAGGTGCTCCTGGCTCTGGCCCTTTCCTGTGGGGGCAGGAGGTCAGGCCTGACTCTGAAGCCCTAGTAGGGCCTGTCTTCCAGAAAGACAAGCATGTAGACACTGCAGGCACCCACCTTGGGGTGGGGAGAGGAACACCTGCCTGGCACCTGGCTGTTTGCTGGGTGGGGATGCCTTTTTCTGCTGCCTTTGTTATCCTTTTCCCTCACCACTGCCAGCACTCAGGCTCCCTGGTTAAAAGGCGGCACCAGGTTCTTCCCAGCAAGAACCCCAGGAGCTCTGGAGGCAACTTCTGAGCGGGGTTTGGTTGGCTAAGCAAAGTATCTCCTTCAGTCCTTCCACCTCCATTCTGCTCAGTCCCTGGAAGGTCAGGTGGTAGCATGGGAGGAGGCCACCTCCTAAGCTTCCCCTGCTCTCCCCAGTGCCCCTGTTTTTCTGAGCTCTGGAGGTCACCAGGGTGCTGCGGAGCTCATTGCAAGCTGCCCTGGCTTGTTATTGGTCTTGAGAGACTCGTCTCTCTCTAGCTGCCTGTAATCCTCTGGGGCCTGATGGATGGGTTTTGTTGTTTTCCTTCCCCCTGACTTGTTGATGTTATCACCTCCAGTCCCTGGTGGATGGATGTCTTTTTATTCCACCAAGCCCGCTACCTGTACTACCCCTTCACTCAGTCATTCACTGAGGCTCACCATTGGCCATAAGATCACCAGGGGCTAGGCACACAGAGGAGTGTCAGCACAGAATGCAGTCCTTGCAGGGCTCTGGGTTTCGTGGCTGTGATATGTGCTTCAGGCCTGCCAATTCAGGGTGACAAGTGCTCTGATGTTGGCTGCACTGGCTCATATGGGAACATTGCCGGAGGCGCATGGGGCCGGCTTCTCAGAGGAGGCCATATTTGAGCTGAGTTGGAGGAAAAGCAGTATGAATTCCCTAGATGGGGGTGGAAGGCTAGGAGAGAACTTTCTGGAAAGGGCACATCAGTCTGAGGGAAACACCCACATACAGGCTGGCAGGTGAGAGGACAGAGTCCCTTCTGGGATCAGGACTGTTTGGGACCACTGGAGTAAGTGCAGGAGACTGGAGACAAGGCTGGGGAGAAGGCGGGACTTTGGTCATGGAGGTCCTTGGAGTCTTTATCCTGTAGGTGGTGTGGAGACCAGAGAGGAGGCTGTTGCACCACCTCCTCTCTGGAAGTCGTAGGAAGAGAAGAGGAGGTGGGCAACAGAAGTAGAGGCAGAGCTCTGAGGGAACTTGGGCAGATGGAAGCCACCCAACTCGATGGCCATGAGAACAACGTGAGGAGGAGGGGGAGGCGAGGAGGAGAGGGAGGAGAAGAGGAGAGGGAGGAGAAGAGCAGGGGGAGGCGAGGCTGACTCCTGGACTCCTACTTAGATGGCTGATGGCTCGGGACCACTTGCTGCTCACCAGGATGTGCAGAGGAGGAGCAGATATGGTGTAGGGTGCAGATGTGAATCTAGTTGTGGTGACGCTAAGGTTTGGATGCCCAAGGCCACTCAGGAAAGGACGTCCAACAAGCATTTGGTGTCAAGTTTGGCAAAGAGATCTCTTCTGGAGAATCGACCTGGGCACCATCTGCATTAGGCAGCATTTGAACCTCTGTGATGTAGATGGTGTGATTAAAGGGCAGTGCATAGAGATAGGAAGAAGGCCTATGCAAGACCTGGGTACTGGCATAAGAGGGGCTAGGAGGGCAGGGTATGACGGAGGCTGAGAGGAGCACTGTGGAGAAGGAGCAGGTAACATGCTTGAGTGCTGCGCAGACTAAGTCAGACAGGACTTGGTCTGACCACTGGCAGGAAGGCGGTTGGTGCCCTTGGCCCAAGTTCAATGGCAGAATGGCAGAGGAGGGTGTCGGCTGCGAAACTGACGCAGGAGAGGCAGGCTGCCTCATCCACTCCCGACGGCATGGCTCTGAGCTCGGCGCTGAGTGTTCAGTGCTGAGTGTTCAGTGTTCAGTGCTCAGGATAACACATGTGTAGTAAACATTTCTAGAATGACCCACTTTGGGGTTGAAGAAACTTTTTGTTTTGAAGATAGGTGGGACTGAGCATCTCACCTCTCCCACCTCCCAGCCCCTAAAGTGAGTCAGAATCAGAAAGGGAATGGATAGGAAGTTTCCAGTTCTCATCCAGATCTGGAAATTCTGATCTAACCTGGGACAAATGTTGAGGTCTGTTTGAAAAGGCATGAGTGCTCCCTGGGGGCAAGAGAGCTCCTTTTCTCTGGGGACTTTCCAGTAGCCCCAGCCTCACCGGTCACCTTTAGGTAGTGAGCTGGGCATTTAGGGAAGCTGTGCCTTTCGCCATTAAGCTGCTGGTTTTGCAAGATTGGGAGGCTGGAGATCTTTTCTCAAGTTAGCAGCCATCGCAGGGAAGGAGGACCAGAGTAGGAGTGCTGGGCTAGGATCCTAGTCCAAGCTCTGCCATTATCGTGTGTGAAACAATCATCTCTCTGGGCTTCAGTTTTTCCATCTGTAAAGCAAGAATTCCAACACTACATTCACAGAAGTATCTGAAGGATAAGATGAGATAACAGATGCAGAGGTGATGTGAAAAGTAGGAAGTGCTTTACATGTGCCAGTTTTCTTCATTCATTCGTTCTCATTCACGCATGTACTAATTTAGCAAAAAATGATGAAGCATCCATTAGATGCTATAATTGCAAAATGCTAAGTGTTCAGGGCAGAGCAAGTGGACAGACTTTGTAACAAAAGCCTGCTTTTGACTATTTTACTCCTGCCTCCACTGTCTGCAGAAGAAAGAGAAGGGTAGAGCTGATGGGTCAATGGGCATCTGTGCCCTAGGCTGGGGGTCATCACTAGCCCTGACTTTGCACTGCAATCAGTAGACTCTGTGCGTGGGATTCTGTGATGGGAGGAATTTCCTACCCTCTTTGTTGTGGTAGGGAAGAGTTTACAGTGAGTAGGGTCAAGGGTTGTTTTTTGCTTTGTAGTGTTGATTCCAGAGGCTGCCTCATCTGTTGTCTGGCAGCAACAGCATACTGGCCATTGACATGGGCAAAGGTCACTGTCCTGAGATGTGCGTGCAACAGAATCATGGGGCAGCTTTAGCAGACCATCATCAGACAGCTCAGTGGATGCAGCTGCCTTCTGAGTATAAAATACTTGGATTCAACTCGGGTGGGTGAACTTGGACAAGGTACTTAAACTTACCGAGACTCAACTTCCCCATCTGCAATAGGGGACTCTTAATACCTACCCTTTGTGCCTGGTGAAGATAAAGTGAGAGTCATGAGAGAATGTCCTCCTCCCCTTCTTCCACTGATGTCAATTCATGATCACTGACCTCATCGGGAAGTTATCTGACTCAGGTGTATCAGATCTAGCAGGTACAGTGACCTCTGTGCCACTCATATGTCCCTCAGTTATTAGGTACCCGGCTTCTGGTGATGTGAAGAGTGTCTGTTGTAGGCACTGTTTCTGAATTGTTAATAAAATAAGACAGCTCTGGTCTGGAGGAGAGTTGGGGAGAAACCCAGGAGTCAGATTAAAGCCCATGTGCACGCGGGCATCCCTGACTGCTCTTCTTCCCTCCCTAAAGGTTCTGAGGATCAGCTTGTTGCAGCTTCCTCATTAACCCTTTCACCCATCATGGTGCTCATAGTGGGGATCTGCCCCTGAGCCTGGCTGGGGAAAGGAAAGCAGCCCCTTAGCATGCCACCACCCACCTCACTGTTCCCAAAAACAAGCACTCTGGCCGTTTGCATAATAGGGGCTTTATCACTAATCAGAGAAGGTGAACACACCAGGCAGCAAAACAGTAAGCACAGAGAAAGGCAAAGTCTCCAGCAATCTACAAATCCCTGATGCCACAGGCCCTCACACATGGAGGCCCTACTGGACTTATTCTTTCTGTGCCAGGCTGGGTGAAGAGAACAGGAGCTAGCAGCTTTCATCTGCTCTACCATCACACTTGCAGTTTCAGGGGACTTCCAGACCAATCAACCACTCACTCCATCCCCTTTGCCCACCCCAACGCTAGCACCTCTATCCCAGCATTGTCTGGATCTATACTTTGTCTTTGCCTGTCTCTGGACTGTGGGCTCCTTGAAGGGAAGAAGAAAGGTGTTTTCTTCCTTCCTGGGTCCTCAGAGCTATCACATGTTTCCAAGAAGGGGATGGGGAAGTTTGGCCTCAGGTGTGAGGAGTAGTTGCCTGGGTCATTGGCTCATAGTGTGGGTGTTTCTGGGGTCCATGCGGTTACTCAGATGGTGCTCACCTTGCTGGGCTCTGTCCCACTCTCTCCTTCTTCTAAAGCATGCTTCTGGGGTGTGAGAGGTACACTCAGAGGGATAGTCATTGGAGTGCATTCCTAGCTTATCCTTCCTTCCATCGAACTGCCTGCTGAGTGGTTTGCCCCAGTAAGAATTTGCCAATTTCTTGTCTTAACTGTATTCTATTACACCTCATAAAGGTTGTAGCCCAAACGACTCTGAGTTTCAGGATCACAAAGCATCAGTATAGGAGGAAGCCTTGGAGAGTGTGTGGTCTGTCTGAAAAATAAAAAGAAAAAAAACAAGTGGATAAAAAATGGGATGGTGCCTCCTCAAACCTGAGTGGCTTTTCAATGATCCCACCAGCCTTCTGGGCCACAGCCAATATGGAGGGCTAAGATGGGCATGGTTCTAGTGCAAGTCCCTGTACAGGTGCACGCCATCTGTCAGCAGGCATCCGCAGATGTTCAGATTTGGGCAGCCTTGCAGAAGATTTTAGGGTGCAGGCGATGGTTGGATTTTCCAGCTTAAACTTTGAGGTTTAACTACCCATAAATGGCTTCAAGGTCTATTGCATGCCACCATTTGTAAACTGACTGAAGTGGAATGTGAATTGTTGGTGTTTGAGGCTTATAAAAGGAAATGAGATTTGGCCTGGGAAGGGTCTTGTCCATTGACCAGTATCTCATCCCAATTTGCCCTCAAATGTTCAAACTCATGAAATGATAACCAAGAAAGCCAACTGCTGGGGTTGTGGTAGCAGTGTGGAGGAGGAGGCCATGAAGAATAAGAAAGTGATGATTTTAAGCCAGAAAATAGAAACTTGAGGTAACTTAAAATTTTCTTTTTCTTTTCTTTTTTTTTTTGAGATGGAGTCTCACTCTGTCATCCACTTTGGAGTGTAGTGGGGCAGTCTCAGCTCACTGTAGCCTCCATCTCCCAGGTTCAAGCAATTTCTCCTGCTTCAGCTTCTTGAGTAGCTGAGATTACAGATGCACAACACAACCCTGACTAATTTTTGTATTTTTAGTAGAGATGGGGTTTCACCATGTTGGCCAGGCTGGTCTTGAACTCCTGAACTCAGGTGATCCACCTGCCTTGGCCTCCCAAGGTGCTGGGATTACAGATGTGAGCCACTGTGCCTGGCCATCATTTTCAGGTATATATCTGAAATAAAAAAATATATATTTTATCATATGAGATAAATTATGTGTTATACTATGTCTTAGTCCATTTTCTGCTGCTATGACACAATACCACAGACTGGGTAATTTATAAAGAAAATAAATTTATTCGTTGCAGTTCAGGAGACTGGGAAGGCCAAGGTTGAGGGGATGGCATCTTGCAAGGGCCTTCTTGCTGTGTCACTTCATGGCAGAAGGCAGAAGGGCACAAAAGCCCAGGAGAGCAAAAGAGAGCTTAACTAACTTTTATAACAACCCACTCTTGCAACAATGAATCCTTTCTCACGATAATAACATAAATCCACTGATGAGGATGAAGCCCACCTGAATTAATCACCTCTTAATTATCCCACCTTTTAATACTGTCATGATGGCATTCAAATTTCAATGAGAGTTTTGGAGGGACTTTCAAACCACACCATGCTGGTTTTAGTAAATTTAGAGATTCACAAAATCTTTGGGATATATTCTTTGGAAACGTTATAGAAAACCTAAGGCAATAGCAAAAATCTAGAAACAACTGAAATATTCCTCAGTAAAAGTGGTTATACAATAGGATCAATACATAATGTTTATGTTAATAACAATTAAGCACGATATTACTGATATGTACTAAATATATTATGGTACTTTCATATTACAGAATGTATTGCAATTGTTAAAAAAATTTAAGTGATGGTTTAATAAATGAAAAAAGCAAGGTGCAGAGAAGAATGTGTTAGTGTGAATCCAAATCCATTTATGTATTTCTTTTAAAATCTTATGCGCATTTATCTCGGGAGAGGCTCCTTTTTTTTTATTCTGGAAAGATACATAGGAACCGGTTGATGAGGGCTACCTGCAGAATCTGCACATCAACTCTCTGAGCCTCCGTTTCCTCACTTGTACAGTTGGCTTTATAATCTCATATTCAGGATGTTTGTGAAACTCCAAAGAGACACCTCCTGGGCATAGCTCTTTGCCAAACATACAGCCTAATAGAAACAGCAGCTATTGGTGTGTGCTTGAGGCAACGTGATGGGGGGAAGTTCCATGACCTCTGCAGTCAGGCAGATTATGGCCTGCTACCCTTTACTTGTATGGATCAGAGGGGAGCTGTCTCTTGCTTCTGAGCTTCAGTTTTTTGCACAAATTCTTAAATGTAAAGATCCTAACATAGCCCCTGGAATAGAGCATGTGTTAGCTCTGCTTCTGCACAGCTGTGGAAGTCACACTCTGTAGGACTTCCTGACAACTGTGTGTGGGCAAAGGGTGCTTCCTATGAACCCTCCTGGGGCTCCACTGAGCCTGGAGGCCCCTCTCCTGATTGGCAACGGACAGAGACCTGCTCTGGGAAGTGTTCCCACCCACCAGGCTCCTCACACTTCACTGGCTAGTGGATAGCCTTCCGGGAGCAGGCCTAAACACCCAAAATCAATTTGCTAAAAGCCAATTTGCCAAACGATCAATTCACTGAGTGACTAATTTGCCATAGGACTAAGGATTTGTTTTCTAAATTTCAGTTTCCCTGTGGCTTTGCATAGAAGTTCTGGTTACAGAATTTTGCATGAGTCTCAAAGTTCAGATGCTGAGCCCAACTCCAGCACTCAATATTTTATAGAGAAAGGATAGGCTTGCTCCATCTCTCAGCCTCTGCCCCTGAATCTGCCTCTTCTCTGCTTTTTAAGTAAGTCTTTCTTTCAGATGCAGTTTCTATCTTCTCATTTTTTTTTTTTTTTTTTTTTTTTTTTTTTGCAAACCTGGCTCTCTGTTTTCTTATGAACAGACATCAGCAATGATAGATTTTTGATGGAGTGGAGGCCCAGACCTTAGCCCTAAGGGGGTTCAAGACCATGCACTGGGGTAATTAGTGGAATGAAAGAAAGGGACATTTCTTGCAAACCTGAGTTTGTGATCTAGGACTTATATCCACTTATTATTAATCATTTTAATTTAAGTTGTAATAGACATTGAAATAGCATTTCCAGGTGAAAAGATCTATTTATTTATTTATTAGATTTTAGACTTTGAAGCTTAGTTTAGAAGCATCTTATAGCCAGCACATAGTTGGATAAAATGTGTAGTCAGTCCAAACCAGTAGTTTAAGATCTTGAGTTATTTTAACCCTTGATTTCCCTACATTTCTTATTTATTTCTGTCTCTATGTCTATCTACTTAACCTTATGCCTATACCTACTTATGAACAGGCAATTCAGAAAAGCAGACTGATCCCAAATGTTTTCATATGCTTTGGAATATGTGGTACTTTTTAAATTTCTAGATTTTCCCTCTTAGTAGATTCAACATCTTCATCTGCAAAGTAGGCTAAAGACATCTACCCAATGAGTGTTCTGTGAGTATGAAAAGAGACAGTGGGTGGAAAACGCTGTCATTATTCATGGAGTTGAGCAGATGCAGGATGTTAATCTGGGTTGACTTCCAGAGAGGAAGAGCAAATCTCTATGTGTGCTGCCGCTTGGAAGAGAGATGGTCTAGGCCAGGATGATAAATCGCCATAGCCAGGTTGAAAAGCAGAGAGCTCCTTCTTTGCTGAAACACTTCCTGGATTCCCCACCTGCCCAGATCAGGTTCTTTGCTGGCCTGGAAGTCCCTGCTGCTGCTTCAGCCTCATCACAGCCTCCTCTTACCCGTGTGACTCTGAGTTCCAACCACACTGACTATCTCCAGATATCTGGAATGTTCCATGCTTCTTCCTGCCTCAGGGTCTTTGTGCAGGCTGTTTCCAGTTTCCCATTTCCCTACTAAAGACCATCTTTAGGTTTGAGCTAAAATATCACTTCTTCTCTGAACTTTTGGTGACTCTACCACAGCTATGCTCCCACTGACAAGTGTTCGGTTTTAGCACCCTGCATTTACTTATTCTTCCCAGCATCAATTCTAACGGCAGTTAATTAATTCATTGGGTAATTATTTGGTTAATGTCTGCCCTTTTTACTGGTAATTATTTGAAGTTAATGTCATGCCCATCTTTTTGGCACATAGTAGCTTGGTCATTTTTTTTTTTTTTTTTTTGAGACGGAGTCTCACTGTGTCTCCCAGGCTGGAGTAGTGGCGTGATCTCGGCTCACTGCAAGCTCCGCCTCCCGGGTTCACGCCATTCTCCTGCCTCAGCTGTAGCTGAGACATGGCTGCATCTCAGCCTTTAGCACCGTGCCTGGACACCCGCCTCGGCCTAAAGTGTGGGAGGCTTGAGCACTTGGTAAACATTTTTTAAAATGAATGAACGATCAAAGCTGGTTCAGGGTCTCTTTGGAGGCAGGAGAGCATGGGACGACGAATGTGTGCCGGAGGGCCCTCTTGTTTCTTATTTTGGCATTCCCTAGTTCGGCTTGTTTTGATGTTTCCCTCCTTAGTCTGTCCCCTAGCCAAGTCTCTGCTTCTGCTCTGGGGGCTACAGTCAATCAGTCAGTTGGCAAACATTGTATGACGTGGAACAGCAGACAGCCTGGGTGACACAGAATGTAAGGTCTGTAGGCCCTCGGAGGAGGAAAATAGCTCGGGGGCTGGGATGACTGGGGGACTGCAGGGAGTGGTGGAACTGCGATTCAAGCAGATAAAGGTTGGGGGAGGCCTGACCAGCTCAGGAGGTAACCCTGTGAGGACCTCAGCCAGTCCCATCTGCCATCAGGGCAATGGCTGGCCTGGGCATTGGCAGCCTGTGTGTGCAATGCAAGAAGAAGGCCTGGAGGTAACATGGCCCTCCAGGGAGAAGGGTCGCTCAAACCTGGGCAAGCCCCTGCCAGTACCTGCAGACAGAGCAGGTGTCAGCTCCCAGGTTGCCCCAGGGACTGGCTCGTGTTCTACCTGCTTGCCCAGGCCGAAGGGTGAGGGCAGACTGAGCTGGACTGCATGGGTCTCCAGCTCATAGGCATGACTGGGAATTGAGAAGCTCCAATTCTCTGACTTTTCCCAGGAACTCCACCTCTTCAACCCTTTTCTGGCCTTCAGTTTCTTCAGAGGTCAGTGCATTTGTTCTGCCCCCACCTCACTGAAGTCAGTGCATATGCCTTTTTGGTCCTTTTCTACCAGTCCTTTGACCTTACACTTATAAAAAAAGAAATGAATATTGCATAGAATTTCTTGTGCCCCACTTCTCCCTTATTAGAAACATTTTATGGGACCACAGAATGTGGGAGCTATGGGGAAGCTAGTTCAACCTGACTTTTGCAAGAGGAGGAGGCTCTGACCCCAGGAAGTAACCCGAAACTCCTCGACCCACTTCATCAGTGCATGCCTTCGGTCTAGAATGTTGGACATTTGCTGATGCCGAGAGGTGAAGCCAGCTGGACTTCCGGGTCAGGTGCGGACTTAGAGAATTTTTCTATATTGATTGTAATATGCACCAATCAGCACTCTGTAGCTAGGATTGTAAAACGCACCAATCAGGGCTCTGTGGCTAGAGGTTTGTAAAATGGACCAATCAGCACTCTGTAAAATGGACCAATCACACCCTGTAAAATAGACCAATTAGTGCACTGTAAAATGGACCAATCAGCAGGACATGGGTGGGGACAAATAAGGGAATAAAAGCTGGCCTCCCCAGGCAGCAGGGGCGACCAGCTGGGGTCTCCTTCTATCGCGTGGAAGCTATGCTTTTTCACTCTTCACAATAAATCTTGGTGCTGCTCAGTCTTTGGGTCCGTGCCACCTTTAAGTGCTGTAACCACTCACTGGGAAGGTCCCTGTCTTCATTCTTGAAGTCAGTGAGGCCAAGAACCCACTGGAAGGAACCAACTCCGGACACAATGCCTTAAGCCATCATTAGGTGCCATACTGAGTGGAGTCACTGGACAAGCAGCTAAAACTGGTCCCCATGGGGATGGGAAGAAGGATAGAACCCAGAGGTGGAAAAGCACTGGCGCAAGCATCACGAGAGTACGGTACTCTTTCTCTATCACACCCTGGCTTGGTGCCTCTATGAGTGGCCCATTCCTCGGGGGTCTCTTTTGTCATCTGCTGCATGGGATAATAATCTTGTCCCTGGACTGCTACTTTACCAGGAAGGTTGTGAAGGGGTTTATGATAAGATAGAGTTTGGAATGCGTTATGGATTGAATGTTTATGTCCTATCAAACTTCATATGTTGAAGCCCTAACCCCCAGTGTGACTATAGTTGGAGATGGGGCCTTTAAGGGAATAATTAACATTAAATAAAGCCATAAGAGTCGGGCCCTGAGCTGATGGAACTAGTGCCTTTGTAAGTAGCAATCTCTCCCTCTATCCGTGTGTGCTCCTGGCAAGGAGAGGCCGTGTGAGAACACAGTGAGGAGGCAGCCGTATACAGGCCAGGAAAAGGCACCTCCCCAGAAACGGAATCCACTGGAACCTTGATTTTGGACTTCCAGCTTTCAGAATTGGGAAACAATAAATTTCTGTTGTTTAAGCTGCCCAGTATTCTGCAGTATTTTGTTATGGCAGCCCCAGCAGACTAAAACAGAATGCCTGATTTCTGAAATCACCCCGTAATTCTAGGGGTGCCTGTCCTGGATCCTGGGCTGGGAGTCCTGGGCCTGAAAGCCTGAGAGACAGCAATGTGGGAGAGGCCACTCTCTAGGCAACGGAGAAAGAAGGAAACCTCCGGAAACATCAGCTTCTCTTGGGACGCTCCGCTCTGGGCTGCCTGTCCCTAGCCTCCATGAGCCAGGCTGACTGTGGACCCATCTCTCAGAGTAGCAAGGATCCTAAGCCCTGAATACTCAGCGTCATCACTAGATTCCTGTTTAAAAAGTCTATTGAGCAAAATTATATGGAGTTGTGCTTTCTTAAGAAAAATCCAACATTTCTTCTAATGTTTGGCGAGGGAGCTGCTGAATGTGTCCTAGCACCTTGTGAATGCTGTGTCCTTGCCCCTCCATGTTCTGGAAGTCCTGGCTTTGCAAAGCCGATATCAAAGGAGTCTTTGATAGCCAATCACTGTTAGCTCAGATTCACATGAAAGAACCTGGTTTTGCCCAATGCCACACCTCCAGCCTCTCCTCCACAATCCTCCGGAATGTAGAGCTCCAGCTCTGCCAAGACTCTCCCACACCAGAGCAGGCAGCATACTCTAACCTGGCTCTATCAACCCTCCCTCCCCTTCCCCCTGGTTCCCTCTTCCCTAGAGCACAGGAATGCAGTGCCAAGGCTGGAGTTGTGGCACATCTTTCTCTCTCCTATTCCACAGTCTACCTTCCCTTCCTTCTCTCTTTCCAGCCCCCATGTGAGAGCTAGTGAGCCAATGCATGGAAAAGCAATGTGGGTGGAGAAGTGAGAGAGGCTGGTGGGTCTGGGATAGTCAGGGAGGCCTTCCTGGAGGAGGAGACCCCAGGCTAGGCTTTAAAGGATGGATAAGTTTGGAAGCACAGAGAGGGAAGGACAAACTATAGAACTCAGAGTTTAAGGATGGGTGTGGAGACCCTGGCTTAAGACTGTGGCATAGGGTGGAGGTCAGGGGTGTGCATGTGGAACTGGGAGGGGACTGGCTAAGAGAAGTTTGGAAAGCCAAAGCCCAGATATTTTCTTTGACGCAGAACCCAGTGGTCCCTGGCTGCAACCGCTGTAGCTAAATAAAGCAGTCACTGATTTTGAAACCACAGTGGGCTTGTTGCACTGTGATGGCAACTAATTACGGATTGTAATTTGTCTAAACACAGGGAGGTGTTTTGACCTGAATAGTAATAATGTGACAGGCTTCCTTTGGTGTCTTCCCACAGCTGGTCCACTAGCCAGGGGCACGTCTACATACCCGCCCTGCTCTGGATGCCTGGCGAGGACAAGGGGAAGCAGGGGCGATGTCCACCCTGGCACAGGGAATGGTCTTCCCTGGATCTTCAAGAGGCAGGCCCTGGCGGTGGTCAGAGCCACGGAGGGACTTGGGGTCCAATCCTTGTCTGTAAACTTGGGGCCGACAACTGGGTTGTCGTGGAGATGAAACAATGCGGAGGGGAAGGCACCTGCGCATTGTAGGTGCTGGATGCATGGGAGCTGTGATGACTGTCATTAGCACAGCAAAGGTGACTTCATTTTACAATGAGGAAACTGAGCCCCAAGGGGACGCTTGGCCGAAGTTCTGCAGTCACAGGCTTTGGGGCTTTCTGAGGACTCCCCTCAGCATCCTCTCATCCATGCAGCTTCCAACAGTATGAGTTTCCTCTCTCCATCTTGTCTGTATGCCCTAAGAGAATGGGGCTGTGGCATAAAGTGCTGTGCCCTCTCCCTGCCCCAGCATAGCCTAGCAGAGGTCCTGATAAATATTTCACAGTCACTCAGAATCATCATGTGGACAAGTCACTTTATCTCCCTAAGCCTCGGCTTCCTCATTTGTGAACTGGAAATAACGACTGCCTACCTGATGGAGCAGTTGTGAAAATGAACCTGCAGAACGTGCTCGGTGAGTGGTGCTTCTCCCCATTCCCCCACCACCATCCCAGCCCCACAACGCGGCTTCATCAAGAATCACGTCCAAGGAGAGGCCTTCAGGGATGTGTGCAACCATCACCTCTGTGCCTGCAGGGAGAATGCTGGCCTGGCAGTGGAACATCCCAGATGGATGCAAGGCCATGTCTGACCCTGATGGTGTCCAGATATGAACTCTGAACCCTCCTTGGGGGCTTAGTTTCTGTGCCTGATCCAGTTCTCTCCTTACAGCTTCCAAACAGTATGAGTTTCCTCTCTCCATCTTGTCTGTACGCCCTAAGAGAATGGGGCTGTGGCATAAAGTGCCGTGCCCTCTACCTGCCCCAGCATGGCCTAGCAGAGGTCCTAATAAATATTTCACAGGATCTGAGTGCAGAGTTCTCACTTTACAGCTGGAGAGGATCTGAAAGGAGCATGATGTTCCTGCACAGCCCGGACTTATAGCCAGGTCTTCTGACCCACTCCACAGCTCTCTCTGCTGCCCTGTTGAGCTCATATCAGAATTGTCCTCTGCCTAGAATTCTTCCCAACCCCTCTGCTTGTCTCAATCTCATGTAGCCTTCAGGCCTCAGCTGAACTCTTACAGCCTTGACTTCCAACCTTGACTTGGTTCAATCAATCCCCCTATGCTTTGTTCTTACATCCTCTGGGGCAGATTTCTGGTTCCTTCCTGATGTCCATGATTACCTTCTTCTTCTGTAACAACTCCTGATTTAACGAGGAAGAAATATGTACAGTTAAAAGACCACATTTTGCAGCCTTCCGGGCAGCTAGGAAGTTGCCGAGTAAGCCTTCCAGGAAATTGAGAAGGAGTCAACTCATTTTTTCTCTTTGCATTTTGTTCTTTGGACCTTTCCTTCATTTTGCCCAGAACACAAATGTGATGACTGGAGCCACAGCACCTATTTTGGGCTTGTGCACTAAGGATATGAGAACAGAAAGATAGGAAAACCCTGAGGACTTTGTGGGAGCCACCGTTCCCACCCTGGGCTCCACTTTTCTAGACTTGTTTTATGGAAGAGATAAAGCCTTCATTTGTTTTCATCACTATAGTTGGATTTCTGTTACTGGCAACCAAACCCAATCCCAATTGATAGGGGGGGACTCCTTGTAGTTCATGATAAATTATGAACTATAGCTCATAGTTCATAATTTTCATAGTTCATGATAATTATGGTCAGAATCATTTAATGCCTCCCTTACTAAACTGTGCTCTGTGAGAGCAGGGATCCCATCTGCCTTGTTTACTTCTGTATCCCCAGCAATCAAAACAGTGCCTGCCGCTGTTAGTGCCAGTAAATGCTTAGCAAATCTTTTTGAGTGATTACATCCTAGTGAATATTTGGTGGTCTAGCAGAAGTCCTAAGGGATCATTTGAGGAAAGAGTGGCTCTGATAGTGGCCTTTGTACTCATTGTGACAGGCTGCCCCAGCTGCTAGCAACTACCTTTCCTTTCTTGGTAAGTTGACTCCTCAATATCTTCATTTAAAAATCAAATTTTTGATGGAGTATAGTGGCTCATGCCTGTAAAACCAACACTTTGGGAAGCCAAGGTGAGAGGATCACTTGAAGCCAGGAGTTTGAGACCAACCTGGGCAACATAGTGAGACCTTGTCTCTTATTTTAAAAAAAATTAGCTAGGCATGGTGGCATGTGCCTATAGTCCCAGCTACTTGGGAGGCTGAGGTGGGAAGATTGCTTGAACCCAGGAGTTGGAAGCTATCGTGAGCTGTGATTGTGCTACTGCCCTCCAATCTGGGCAACAGAGAGAGAGACCCTGTCACACACACACACACACAAAATAAAAATAAAATTTAAAAAACAGAAGTTTAATTTTTCCCAATATGAAAGTCTCTTGGAGGATATTCTTTTATAACCTCACTACCTATGATAGCTGCTTAAAAATACAAAAGGAACAAGCAGAACACACAGGAAAACCAACTTTTTTCTGTTCACTCTCAGTTCTATGCAGTTGCTTTTTTCACATAGGCTCACGTAAACATTTGCATCAACCCCCACTCTAATATCATACTAGAATTTTCCCACTTATTAAAAAGTTGGACTGAGTTATAATTTTTAGTGGAGAGACTGCAACCTGTTTTCCATTGAGGAGAATTACTTGGTCTGTTCCCTCTTCATTTTGTACTTTGTGTTTGAACGATGCTGTGATGAACCTCTCTTTGTGCCCAAAGCTTTTTCTGTGCTTAGGATTATTTCCTTAGATAGATTCTCAAAGTGGAATTATTTGATCAAGGGAGGTACACATGGTCCAGTGTCATTTTGCAAAACAGGAGTCAATGCACGATTACGGGAATCTTAAGGGAGAGACCCACTCATGTTTCTTTTCTTTGGGCTCAGTTTCCCTAGCAGTAAAACTGAGCAGGTCCAAACAGAGAGAGCTCTAGGTTCCCTTACAGGTTTGAAGCTCTGCTGATGGTTCAGGAATGAAGCTTCCGACGTCTTTCAGGGTATAAAGTCATAAGGCGACCTGGGTGTGTCAGCCATTGCCTCTGGTTCACCCTCTGAAGAGCTGACCTTCACCATGGGGAAGTGGGTCATTGGAGCCTCCAAGCTGTCTTCCCATGTCTTCCTCACAATAATACTCCTTCCCCAGCTGCCAGCAAGCTTATGCTCTAGTGCAACCCTAACCCTTCCGGAGAGGGCAGAGAGCTTCATATCCTAGAGTCTGAGGGATGTGAAGGTGGGGATTCACCTTTGACAGCAGTAGCAAGAAGAGGGCAATGCTTAACCCAAAGGGACACCTTGAAACTAGAACATCAGACCCCACTGCAGGCCACTGAGGGACCTCAGCCCATGAGGCACGTAAAGTACTCATGTGCACAGCTAGAGATGCCATTTATGCTCTGTGACGAGGCTCCTCAGCCTTCTCCTCAGTAAGATCATATTACTGCATTTATTTTCATCTCAGTGACCTGCCAGACTGTGAGCTCCTTGAGGACAGTGATTCCTCTGATGTGTCTGCATCTGGGACACAGCAGGTGCTCTCTACCTGTTTTAAGTGAGCAAGAGAAGGGAGATGCCCCGATGTGATGGGAAGAATTCATGGTGAGATGGGGAGGAGAGCCAGAGCTCAGACAGGAAAGAGTGGGAGGGAACAGCTGACAGCGGGAAAAGTCCTGGGATGCTCCTTTCTCTGATTCAAGACAACATAAACTGAACCAACTCCCAGTCCCTGCAGCCTGGCCCTTCTTGTGTGTGCAGATGGTAGGCCCTGAGATGGATGTTTAGGGAATGAGTCCTCAAAGCATATACATTGGCAAGGGTGGCAGAGCGCTGTGGGTGAAGGAGAAGCAGGTGCAGAAAGAGGAGGCCAGGGGACTTTATGGCTCCTTTGTCCATCCACAAAGCATTAGTTTATTTATTCACTCATTTTTTCATCCAATATTTTTTAGCATCTGCTCTGTGTTATGTTCTGTGTTAGGTGCTGGGTGTTCAAGGAGGCAAATGAGAGCTGTGGCCCCTGCAAAGGCCAAGAGCACACTGAGGAAACGTCAGTACCTGGGGAGGCGGTGTGTGGTGCCCAGCAGAGCGTGTGATGGGTGACGGGCATGGGCGGAACACTCACACAGAAGTGGCAGGGTGCCACAGGGGTGGCCGCAGGGGCGGCCATGCGTGGGGAAAAGCGACTGCCTGGTTTGTCAGTGGGCCCTGTGGGCAGCAGTGAGGCAACCCCCATGCAGTTCTGCAAATGGCACTCCAAAGGAGAGCTGGAGAATAGAGGAGGGAAAAATGGGAATTCCTTGTCATAATTGGGTAGAGCTTTGGAAGGGGTGAAGGTCATGAGTGGGAAACATGAGCCTAGAAAATATTGCTTACACATGAAAAAATGTCAGCCAAGATCAAACAGCAAATTACAACCTGACATGCAAGCTAGGGTCATGTCTGTGAAAATTCTACCTTTCGGAGGTAACGTGCAAAAAAAAAAAAAAAAAAAAAAAAAAAAGAAGACTGTTGATTGCATGATGGGGGTAAGCTTATGGGTGATTTGTTAGATGGCTTTAAATGTTTAATCTTATTATGTAGTAGCTATAATCTTATTACAGTAGCGATACTAAAATTGAGGAGTAGAACAATGATAGAGTTTAGGGGGATGAGAGGTGTTTTCTTGAGATTGATTTCACATAGTAAAAGGAAACCCAATAAAAGTAAGATGGAATGAATCCCCTCCACGTCTTCTTCTGTGACTGGGTCAGGCAGCTGTGAGCAGCTAAGAGAAGCCCTCATCTTACAGGTGGTTCAGCTCCACTTCCACTTCTTTTTGCAATTCACTGGGGATTATTTGTTTCTCTTAATGGGCAACAATTAGCCAATACCCCACCACTGCAAGCAAAGTAAAAGCTGGGCCTGTGTTAACAGTTCTCTTTTTGATGGGGTCATTGGTGTAACTGATAACTTCTAGCTGTATTAGGACTGGTAGCACATCAACATTGCTCCTCTGTTGTGAAAGGAAAATAGAAACGGCTAAGTCAACCGTACATAAAGGCTTATATTTGCTCTTCAAAAGTTTTTTTTGTTTTGTTTTGTTTTTTTTAAACATATCTTTGCTGGGGTTGGGCCATAGCTTGATGGATATTTGTTGAATGACTAATTATTGACTTATAGGCTAACAGCCTCCTTTGAAGTAGGCTGAGCAAACAAACCATTAAGTGGAACATGGTGTCTAGGTTACACAGCTCACTCATCTGCTGATCGCTGGGGCACACTGCTTGGTTATTACTACCTGAGACTCTGAAAGGAAGCACTAAAAAAATGAAGACAGAGGAATACCAGGAGAGAGAGGAGGTCCAGTTAGACCTAAAGGTGGGCAAGAAGAAGAGGTGAGATCCTCAGTATTGAAGAAGTGCAGTGCAGCACATAGGTGATGTCTTAACAGGGGTCTCAGTCAATAATTGTTTGGTTGCAAGAAATAGAAGTATTATAAATTTAGCTCTCAGTAATAATAATGATTTTGTTGGAAGTCTATAAGGAATCTCACCGAATTCAAAGGCAGGGATGACAACCAGACCCATGAGAGGCTCAAGGTGTACTGGAAAGTTATCAGAGACTCTCCTAGCTTCTTGCCTGTGTTTCTCTGTTTTTTTTTTTTTTCTCTGCAGACTGGCTTTCTCTGTTCTGCCTTTTCTCTCTCTCTTTCCTTCCTTCCTTCCTTCCTTCCTTCCTTCCTTCCTTCCTTCCTTCCTTCCGTCCGTCCGTCTGTCTCTCTGTCTTATTTTTTTGACAGTGTTTTGCTCTTGTTGCCCAGGCTGGAGTGCAGTGGCACGATCTTGGCTCAGCGCAACCTCTGCCTCGTGGGTTCAAAAGATTCTCTTGCCTCAGCCTCCCGGGTAACTGGGATTGCAGGCATGCGCCACCATGCCAGACTAATTTTGTATTTTTAGTAGAGACGGGGTCTTCATGTTGGTAAGTCTGGTCTCGAACTCCCAACCTCAGGTGATCCCTCCGCCTGTGCCTCCCAAAGTGCTGGGATTACAGGCCTGAGCCACCACACCCGGCTGTTCTGCCTTTTTTAGGTTTAAACTTATTCATTTAAACCTGGACATGATCTCTCAGGTTATAGGTCCAATACCAAGAATCTAAGTCCAGAGACCCGGGAGACAGAATCTGATTGGTCAATGGCTAGCCAATGGGGTGCCTCCCCTCAGTCAGGAGTCCATCGCTGTTCCAACAGCTGCAGCCAGGGAGAGGTACATGAATGCGGATAAACATGGCGGCAGGGACCTTTCCTGTGGGTGGTCTGGAAAGGAGGCACTGACTGAGCAGGCAGCACATTGGCTAGCATGTCTGCTGTGAGAAAAACTGGAATGACTTGGCTGTTGGATGAAATATTCAACCACATGTAGAAAATGCCCACCATGTATTTTTAAAAATGAATAGCTTCTGAAGGTTGGAGTCCAGGTTGCCATAAAGGTCTACATAATACTTGATTTCCAAGGACTTTCCCCCTCGTTTTCCAAGTCTTTGGAGAGCGCAGTTAGTAGAAAATGTTAATGGCCAATTTTAGCAAATGACCATTTTGGTACTTCCAGGCCACCAGGGCTGGCTGGAGCTAATTTTTAGAATGCCCCCTTGATGATCTTGGCAACTTGTTTAATATTGACCTGGAGACACGGCGTGGGCCCAGATCCAAATGTACGGCTAAGCCTACATTTGCTGTACTTGTGGGCAAGGAAAAGCCGCCCCAATTACTCCATGTGGATTTCTTGTCTCTGAATACTCCGTGAGTTGTCTGGTCTCACTGCAGAACTGCGGGGTGTGGTTGGGCAGGTTGTGCACAACTGTGCTCATGACTCCCCTTAGACTCACACGGGAGCCTTGATTCTATGCTGGTTGCACGGTTTCATTGCTGTGCCTCCAGGTTCTCCCCCTGGACTGTGAGCTCTGGGATGCAAGAAATGCGACTTCCTCTTCTATTGCTTGCCCAAGGGGCTTGTGCAGGCCTGGCCACTCCTTTCTCTCCCCTGTTCCCTCTGTCCCTCCGAGGAGACTCTCAGAAAGACCCTGCCACCCATCCTCACACCAGATATGAATGGAGGTCACTGCAGTCCCTCTCGAGGGCTAAATTTTAAGGCCTGTCTTTCACGGTGGCAGAGTCGATGTTGGCATCTCCCAGTGGGCAGGGAGAGTGCTTTCCCGTGGAGTAGGTTGTGCTCAGTTGTGAACTCACACTCAGCGCTGGTAAGACAAGCTCCAAGGCAGAGGCTAGTTTTCCAGGTCTTCCTCATGAACACGTGGTGGCTGCACTAGCTTATCCACAGGGCCCTCCTACTCTAAGCTTCTGGTCCCAATCAGTAAGCGACTGGCCCTTACTAGACCCCCACCTACTGGGTACTTGGCTGATTGACGGAATCACCATCTCTTTGCTTGAGCACCTGGAGCCCCTGAGCTCCAGTCCTTGCAGGCCTTTCCCTGCAGAGCCCAACCGCAGGGTTTGGCTGATAGCCTGGAACTGCCTCACCATCATTTTTCACTGGCCCCACCCCAAAGGACAGCCTCCCCAAGTAACCTTTTTCAGTTGCTCCAACTTCCCTGGAGTATTGACTTAGCCAGAGAGCACGCTCCCTCTCTAACCTCGGTGTGTTTGCTCAGCGGAGGAGTGGGCATTAGGTCCGCTTGACTCCATGAGCACACAGGTTCCTCTGTCTTTACAGGAGCGTCCCACGGAGGGGGTGCGGCGACGGGCAGGGGGGACTGAGGAGGGAGGCGCAGCTTCCTGTTCTGCTGCCGGTTATCACAGGCTGTTCTAATGCTGCTCAAACAATATTGAGAATAACCCTGGCTCAATAGCACCAGTGTTAGGCTGCAAAGTCAATATTGGCTGAGCAAACACAGCAAATAAGGAGTTGCTATTTGCGTAGCTATGAGTACTTGTGTGCTCTGGCTGCCTCGACAGGGCCCTTGGAAATGAACGGGAAGGAGGAGGGTGTCTGGAGGTGGAGTGGGTTCCTGAGAGGGGCTAGGCCAGGATTTCTCACCTTGGCATTGTTAACAATTGGGGCCAGATAGTTCTTTGTTGTGGGGGACTATCCTGTGCATTGTAGGATGTTTACCAGCAGCCCTGGCCTCTGCCCTCTAGATGCCAGTAGCACCCCCTCCTGATTGTCCAGAGAAACCAAAATGTCTCTTGACATTGCCAGATGTCCCCTGGGAAAGGACAGAGGGCAAAACCTCCCCATGCTGAGACACACTAGGCTGAGTGCAGGACAGGGCTGAGGAGCAGACGGGCTAGAAAAGAGAGAAGGGCTAGGAGGGGCCCACTATGCCTCTTTGACCCTCCAGCTCTCCAGCTCTCCAGCTGGGTCTCTCCCCAGTCTCTCGTGAGTGCCAAGAAAAGCCAGCCTCTTTAAGAACTAGATGCAATGTACAAGTGCCTCTTCGATAGAAGAGCCTTTTCAGCTGCTGGCTGGATGTCTGTGGCCACCTCCTTGCCCTTGCCCTGTCTTGGCACTCACTCCTGTTCTCCATCCCGAGAAAGAGAGAGGTTGTAAGATGCTCAGATAATTTATGTCTGTCTCTCTCTTGTAGAATTGCTGGCACGTTTCGCCCTGGCCGGTGACCTTCTCAGTCAGACATGCCTATTTATAACAATCTGTCCCGGCCGGGCGCGGTGGCTCAAGCCTGTAATCCCAGCACTTTGGGAGGCCGAGACGGGCGGATCACAAGGTCAGGAGATCGAGACCATCCTGGCTAACACGGCGAAACCCCGTCTCTACTAAAAACACAAAAAATTAGCCGGGCGAGGTGGCGGCGCCTGTGGTCCCAGCTACTCGGGAGGCTGAGGCAGGAGAATGGCGTGAACCCGGGAGGCGGAGCTTGCAGTGAGCTGAGATCTGGCCACTGCACTCCAGCCTGGGCGACAGAGCGAGACTCCGTCTCAAAAAAAAAAAAAAAAAAAAAAAAAAAAAAAAAAAAAAAAAAAAAAAAAAAAAAAAAAAAAAAAACAATCTGTCCCTGGCTCTACTTCCTCCCCTTTGCCACAAGGGATTGGCTCGTGCATTCTTGAATGCTGCGAGTGGCCAAGGCTGGGCCTGTGGGAGGGCATGGGGCAGGGAGGGGAGCCAGGCATGCTGGCCAGAGGGCCTCCCTGGGGACAGCCTGCACCAGCTTGGTTCTCCCTCAAGCTCTGCGAGGTCACATCCAGGTTCACCTTTGGTCTGCTGCTGGGAGGGCGATAGAGACAGTGTTTATAGCCTGGTGAAGGCCAGGGTGCCTCAGGGGCTTTCTGTGTCATAGCCACCAGTCCTCACAGCTGGGCCATAGCTGGAGCAGGACGATGTTCAGAGAGGCTCTGCTGAGGGGGCTCTGGCCACATCTTGACGCCCGGAGACTTCTCCTCCAGGCCAGGCTGCCACGGCTCCCAGGTTGGGGTGGATTAGGAATGAAAAGAATGACACTGGCAATAAATGAGCATTAGACACTGTTCCTTTTTGAATGTTGATCCTTTTGGTTGCGGTGGGAGCAGAAGGGGAGCCTGTGCTTGGGCGGCTGTGATGGTGTGGGGGTCGTGATTGCCATACCATTGGCTTTGGCTTCAGAGAGTGGCATCTTGGGAGGAGGGAAAACTCCTGGATCTCCAGATGTTGAGAAGGTAAGAACAGGCAGGCAGAAGAGAACCGGGCGGCCTCGGCATGGTGAAGCGGCTGCAGGGAGGTGGAAAGTTGTGATTTTTTTTTTCCTTTTTTTCAGAGTTAGCACACACTTTATGCACCACTCTATTTGTCCTCTCCGCTGTTCCCCTTCCCTCCTTCCTTAGACAGAAGAGGCGAAGATAAATTTGAGAAACCTATCGCATGCCACTCCCTCCTAAAGGTACTTGTGCAAGAATGTTTCACAGAGCAATGGAAGCCTTTCAAAACTTGTCAGACCCATTGCCTGATTTCTTTAGAGACTCGGCAGGGGCCAGGTTGGCATGATTAGACTCAAGGCCCAAAGCTGGAAACATTCCTGAAGCAGCCATCCTGATTGTGGGGTCACCTGGGGAAACAGGGATCCCTCCCTCCAAAGCTGATTCTGCATTTGGAGTGTCGGGGAGGGCCTCGGCGCCTGGCCCACCCCGGCCAGAGCTCCCCTGCTGTTGCCTTATCCTGGTGCCCCGCTTCCCAGCTTCGTGCAGGTGTATTTTCCTTTCTGCTTGGAAGGTGGGTGATGTGGGCTGTGGTTGTGGAGAAACAAGCCTCGGCGTTAGCAATGGGGATGGGGAGGTCCATCAGCTGGCTTCGGTCCCACCTCTCTGGCATCCTGGGATCCTGTGTCAGACTTCATTTGAAGAGAGGCTTCTGCTCTTTAAAAAAGGAAAGTTGCAGCTATAGTAGAAAACAATGTGCCTTTCAAGCCGGGGTAACCGAGTTCCCACCCCTGTTCTTTCACTTGCTGGACACATTCACAGAAGGAGATGTCACCCTTCTGAGTGTTGGTTGTCCCACCTGCAACATGGGAACAGCAACATTCAGCCTCTAGGGCTGAAGCAAGGATAAAACAAGACTGCATGTGTGTGTGGTGACAGTGCCGTGCTCAATGCCATAGACACTCCGGAAATGGAAGCCCTTGATGCCTTTGCCTTCCCCTCTAGATCCTGCTCAGCTTCCCAGGCCAGTCCAGGTTGAGGCCCCACCACGTGGTCCCTTGGGACCTTACTTCTCAGGTCCCCCAGTGATCTATTCCCTCTTTGAGAGAAGGATAGTGATAGAAAGAACACCTGCAGTGGACTCGAAAGACCTGGCTTTAAGTGCCGACTCAGCAACTTAGTAGCTGTAAGGCACCAGGCCAAGGACTTAACCTCTCTGAACTTTGGTTTCCTCATCTGGATAATGGCTTTGGTTTCCTCATCTGGATGATACTTTCCTCCGAGGTGCCAGTAAGTCAGGAGAAGGTAGTGCTTCAGAAATGTGGGTCTAGTTATGAAGCCCCCTTTGGGATTTGTTTAAAGTGCGGGTTGCTTATTTTCACTACTCAAAGCTTCTGATGCAGTTGGTCTGGGGTGGAGCCCAGGAATCTGCTTTTTAAATAAGCCAGCAGGTGACTGGGATGCAGGCGGCCCACCAAGAAAAAATATAGAGTGTGTAATCCCAGTGTCCCGGGTGCTCACCAGACAGTGTCTGCAGGGGAGGCCCCCGCATAGCACAAACACACCCTATCTGACTCTCCAGCAGCTCAAGCTGGACCACCAGGAAAGTCTTCTCAAGTGCCTCTGAGATTCCCCCCAAATGCCGCCTCATGCGGCAGTCACCACATGGGCCTGTCCAGTTCTCTTTCTCCTGCCCTGTCTCCCACCTGTCCATGTGCTGTGCACCTAAGGCTGCTTCAGGGGACCTCCCTTGGAAGCTGTCGGCCATACCCAACCCAGAGCACGCTTGTCCATATTGAGGGCACTTCCTCTGGATGCTTCTGAAGGTTACCACGATATGGGTATCACATGGGGATAGGTCTGATGTAGAATATGGGCTGCAGCTCTCTGCAGCTCTGTCACTTTTGCCACTGGACACCAAAACTGCACAAAGCATTGCAAGGTGTCTCATGCTAAGAGCTCCTCTTTGCTGGGCTAAAACACAGTCTGAGAGCTGGGCAGGACACGCACACCATCTCTTCCTCACAAGATACTGAGTTATTGATGTGGCAGACATGTTCTCTCATCCTAGAGTCCCGTGGCGTCTTGCAAAGGGGTGGGCACAGAGCAGAAACCTGGTGAGTGCTTTTGGATTGGTTGGTAGCTCTGTGGGAATGGAGGTAGCTCCAGAGAATGAGCTTTGCCTCTTTTCTCAGCTTCATCCTTTCACATGGATGTAGTTGCTCTGTCATGACCTGGGATCCAGGCTGCCAGTATACCCTCTCCTCATCATCCCTGCGGTGGTGAATATGCCCCTCCATTCATGTAGGGCTTTGGCACCACCTGAATCATGATCTTCACCACCTTGCAAAGACCTGCCACCATCCCAGGGGACTTCGGTGTCCTTGTGAATAACCCATCTGCCATCCATGCCCCACATGCTTCCTAAACCTTTTCAGGCACATTGGCATCACCACCACTCCATGCTTTCACTCACACCCTCAGTTCTACCCTAAATGCTGGGGATTTAGCATATCTCAAAAGATGGCCACTCATCAGCACCATTTGGGGAGCTTTAAAATATAGATTTCCAGGTCCCAGATCTGTTCAATCAGAAACTCCAGAAGTGGGTCCAGAAACTGGATCTGACCTTGCTGATCAGCCACATCAGCAACCACTGGATCTTGTCATCCTCTGTTGTGGTTCTCTGGAATCCAACCTGACAGTAGCCCACCACCACAATCAATTACCCCCTGTGCCTTGTTTTCCCCTTGTCAAGTCATTCAGGCTTTTGACTCTCTTTCTCTCTTTTTTCCTGTCCATCAGCTTCCTCCTCTGTTTGTGTGTGCCCCTCATGTAGCCTGGACTAGGTGAGCAACACATACCCTCTTCCCTGGTCCCTGCCTTACCTGTCTGATAAAACCAGAGGTCAGCCTTCTGCACTCCTGCCCCCAGTTTGCCTCTGATACCCCTGGGATCACTGCTGCATGCAAACGCGAGGAGCCTACACTCACTCAGGTTCTTTGGGATACCTGACAACCCTCTCCTGAGTTGTCAGCTCCATCACCCAATCCCCTCCACAACCATTCCAAGTTTCTACTGCTTTCCTCAGTCTTCCATCTCAGCATGCACCACCTTGTGCGCCTACTGTGTGCCCAGCAAGAGATACAGAGCTGAGCAAGTTAGATGTGGGCCCTGTCCTCATGAAGCTTACAGTCCAACATGGAAGAAAAGACAAGCAATAATGATCAGTGCTCTTGATCATGAGGAAAGACAAGGGCAAGGTCACAGGGAAAGTGAACCCTGCAGGTGGGAAATGCCAGCCCCTGCTCCATCTGCACATCTGGAGTCCTGCAGCCTGCTCTCCTTCCCTCATTCTTGCTGGAAGAGAGATCTTTCTACTTTACGTGGTCACCCCCTCCTCTGTACTTGTGATCCCCCTTTCCCCTGCCAGGAACTTCACAGATTAGACCCCTCCTCAAAGGTTCAATCTCTTCATATCTATTGCTTCATCCCTTTCAGCTCAGTCTCTCCTGCCTTATTGTTATTAGTAATAAGATTAACTGTTTGCTGAAATTAATGCAGGTAAGTCTCAGTGACAACATTATTCACAAAGAACCAGCCATCAGATGGCCATAGAGGGAGGGATTTAAAAAGGCAGAGAAATGTGAGGCAGGGCAGTGGAGGGGGGATGGGGAATGGGCTGGGCAGCTTCCACATGTTCTCTTGTTTAATCCTCACAACTTCATGGGGCGGGTGTGATCATCCTGTTTTGGCTTTGGGAGGTGCAGCCATTTAAGGCTGCAAAACCGCTGTGTCAGTCAGTCAGTTAAAAAAACAACCCATTCCCAGTGTTTCATATGCACAGGGTGTTCATTCAGGAAATTAGAGGCTGGCCCAGCCACCGGAAGGAAGGGCTGGGGGAGCAAGGGTCAGGAAGGCATAGCGGAAGGTCAGCGTGCAGGCTTCAAAGTGGATATCTCTCCAGGGCTGGCCTGGAAGCAGTATGGAACCTCCAGGAAGCTCGTGCTGACTATGAGCCACAGCTATGGGTGGGAAATGGCAGGCACATGCCCAGAAGAGGCTGCAAACCTCATATCTGCACCAACTGCCTTAGGAGAGGAATGGCCTGTCCTCTCTTTCACCTTCCAAATATCATGTGAGTGTCTCCCTGGCAGGATCCAGCCTGGGGTCCTGTAGAGAACGGGAATCTGGGAACTCCAGGTCCTAGAGGAGACAGTGGACGAGGGCGGTTAGGATTCAAGGTGATGACAGACAGTTCAGCACGAATGCCACTGGGCAAAGCTGGGTCAGAACCCAGATCTGCAGGCTTCAGCTCTCCACTCCATTTCCCAAGCCACGCTGACCTCCTTTGAACTTTCTCTTAAAGGACTTTGTTTTTGCCTCACCACTCTGTAGAATTGTCTGAAATTCCTTCAACCATCAATGAATTTGGAAGACAATAGGCCGCTAACTGTGGACTAAACCTTCATGAACTTTCCTTCTTCTCAAATAATACTTCTTGCTTTAGGATCAAACACTCAAGGTATTGGTCTCCAACCTGTGATTTTGAAGCTTTCTAAAAAGAATTCTTTGTTCAAATGTTACACAGAACCCCACCATATGCAGTGGGTACTGAAGGTAACTAGCCTCCGTGCTGAGCGCCCCTATTCTATCTGCCCTGGGCAGGACTGGGGGACATCAGGTTCTGGAGGACATTAGACAGAGGAGGAAAAGGAGCTTCCTCTCAGCCCAGAAAACATTGGCAAGTTAGAGAATTGTGGGAGTGGAGCATCAAAGAGGAGGCCTTTCTCTACTTCCTCCCACTCTTGTATGTGGCTTTTATGGTTCAATGACTGGGCTTTTTTGGAAAGAAATAGGGCCTTGAGCATTAATATCTGGGAATGGAGCTAAACACAAATCTGTGTCCCTTTGGCTGCAGTTTTCCACGGGCATCACCATCTTTTCCCAGAGTGACTTTAGCAGGGGATGCTGGGGGGACTTTGTTACGAGCAGCATCCTAGGCTGAATGGGGCCTTCCTTAGGGTCCTTGAAGTTCACAGATTTGCTTCCCTGGTTCTGCAGACCCCAGGCCAGTATTTGTGTGCTTGTGCTTGTGCTTGTGCATGTGTGTGTGTGTGTGTGTGTGTGTATATAATTCATTGAAGTGAGAGAGACAATGGATTCTAAATTCTCAGTAAATCGCAAATATTGTGAGATGTGTTAGTACTCTGGGCCAAGACAAATGTAATTTTGGATTATTAAGTCTACATGACAAATGAGTGCTTATTAATTTTTATTTATCTTGAGTGAATTAATAGGGACCAACGATGGGAAAAAAATAATTGTCATTCTACTCATTCATAGAGAATAGCTGATTTGGAGAAAACCTTAAGAAACAGTAGCATAAAATCACAGAATGTTGAAGCTGAAACCTTTATTTGCTTTAATTCAACAAATATGTATTAAGTAACTTCTTGGTTCTGGAAATTCAAAAGCATACAAGAAACTGTTCCAGTCCTCAAGGAGCTCAGAGTTTGGTAGGGGCAACAATAGGAATTTGATCAAGGAATAAAGGTGGTATGAGATTAGGGCAGGCTGTCATTAACTCCTTGTGGGGGTAAAAGAGCCAGAGAAGGCTTTCTGGAGGAGGTTATATCTGAGTTGGGTTTTGTTGTATGAGTAGGAGCTTGGCAGGAAAAAAAGTTGGAGAAAGGCATTCTTGTCAGAAAGAAGAAGAACACAGGCTTGTTAATCCATGAGAGGAGTTCAGAAATCCAGCAGTCTGAAGGTGTAAAGTAGAGGGAGATGAAGAGAGAGGGGTGGGCAGGGAGCAGGTCCTGAAATCTGAGTTGAGGATAGGTCTGGACTTTTCCTCCATGATCAGGAGCCATCAAAGGTGTGAAGCAGGAGAAACACCACTTTGGTGGACCTATGGGGGATGCACCAAAGGAGGCAAGGCTGGAATCAGGACCCCCTTATGAGGAAGTTGCAGTGGATGGGGATAGAAGCCAGGCAGAGCTAATGAGAAGGGAGAAAGTGGATGGATTGTATCAGTTTCTTTTTTGCTGCTGCAACCAGTTTTAAATTTAAAGCAAAACAACTTAATTTTCTTACAATTCTGGAGACCAGAAGTTCAAAATCAATCTACTGGGCTAAAGCCAAGGTGTCAGTCTGGCTGGTTCCTTTTGGAGGCTCTAGGGTAGACGCTATTCCCAGATTGCCTTTTCCAGCTTCTAGAGGCCACCTGCATATCTTGGCTCATGGCCCCTTCTGTCTTCCTCGATCTGCATTATTCCAGTCTCAGCTACCATCATCACATCACCTTCTATCTGACTCTGACCTTCCTACATCCCTCTTATAAGGACTGTTGTGGATATTCAGAGCCCGGCTGGAAAATCTCCTCATCTCAAGGTTCTTAATCTCGTTGGCAAATTTCTCTTTGCCATGTGAGTTAACATTCACAGGTCCTAGGGGTTAGGACATGGACATATTCGGAAGGCCATTATTTAGCCTAGCACCTGGATGCAAAGGACTTTGGGAACTGAAGCCAATACAATTTGGTAACTGACTAGGGAGAATGGAGGTGATAATGGGAGAGAAAACCCTTGTGGATACTGGTTTGGGCAGCAAGTGAATGGTGGTGCCACCAACTAAGAGAAAGAAGGAGGAAGAGCAGAGCTGGAGAGCAGGTGTAGCGGGAGGTGTGGAATAACGTGCTTGGTTTTGAACACGGTGAACTTGAGATGTCCTGTAGGTCATCAGATACGTGGAATTCAGGGGAGAGGTCTGGGTGAGAAAGAAATCTGAGTCAGTCATGTGCAGTTGGTAATCGAAACTGGGGTGTGGGTAATGGTAACTCAGGGAGTGTACAGAAAAGAAGTTTTGGAACGTTATGGTACATCAGAATAGCCTTGGCATGGAGTTGGCAGGTTTAGCACATGAAAGTACAGGAGGCCCTGTACAATTTGAATTTCAGATAAACAACAAATAATTTTTTAGTATGTCTCACATATGGCATGCCCCTCACTTGCCCTGCCTCTCCTTGTTTATCTGAAATTCAGATTTAATTGGGCATCCTGCATTTTGCCTGGTGACTCTACCTTGAGAGCATATTAAAAGCAAGGCACTTTTGTGGGCTGCGTTCCCAGGGATTCTGGTTCAGTTAGTCTACGGGGAGGCTGTATTTTAACACACTCCCCAGGAGACTCTCAGGCAGTTAGACCTGTGAGACACTGAAGGAGAGTGAGGAGGGAAGAGGGCTCGGGAGCAGACCCCAAGAACCTCAGCACTGAAGGGCAAGGGAAGGAAGAAGCCAGCACACCGGCCTGAGAAAGACCAGACAGAGCAGCAGGAGGAAAACCAGCTCTGGTGGCCTCATGCAGGTGTTTTGAGGACGAGCATCAGTGCAGCAAGAAGCTGTAAGAGGCCATGAGTTAACATGTGGAGTCAGTGGTGACTGGCAGATTCGTGGAGATTCCACGAATCTTGTTCATTGGAGTTCTCTTCCAGTCTGGGCTGTACCCAGGACACAGTGATCATGCCTGTATCTCTCTGCCTGTCTGCCTTTCTACCTGAGGGCTTTCCCCAGCACAGCTTGGCTGCAGGCAGGCACCACCTGAAAATTCAGGAGTGCGAATGCCCCAGGACAACCCTCACCAGTGGGCATGCAAGCTGGTGGACCACTGGCCCAGCCTCCCAGCTCCAAGAGCTCAGTCCACTCCGTTTCTCAGAGGGGACTCAGAGGGATGGAGCCTGTGTTGCCCACAATGGTGTCCTTCTTATTAATCACACTTGGTTAGCTTCTCTCCCTTCCCTCTCTCACTCTGTCCCTGTCCCTCCAATTCTCATTCTCTGGAATCATTTCCAGAGATTATACTACATGCACCCAGGACCTTGTCTCAGGGTCTGCTTCTGGGAGGACCAAAACCAGGACCTTGGAGATGTCCGTTCCCATGAAGTCATGGGGAATTGCTGAGGGCAGCAGGCAGAGGGGTGGGAGGGGGGCGAAGGTCCCCGGAAGGAGCCATGAGGCAGGGAAAGGCTGTCGTCAGTGAACCCCAGCCTGCCCTGTGTGCACCTCTCCTTCTTGGCAGCCTGCATTCCCCAGTGCTTACCTCATGACCCTGGTTCCCTGAGACACCTCTGCAGAACCTCCTTCTAGGATCTCTGGACCCTGGTGGACCATTTCACTTGGACTCTGCCCTCTTCAGCCATGCTAATAAGGGCATCTATCTATCCCCCTTCTCCTGCTTTGCAGCTGATGGTGTTCTTCCATTTCAAAATAGGCCTTCAATATCTTAGAGAAGGAAGGAGAGGAAGCTTTCCTGAGCACTGCTTTGTATACAACTCTGCTATCTCATTTAATCCTCACAACACCACAGAGAGTGATTTTTTCCATCTTTCCAGTGAGGACACTGGGGCTCAGGGGAGTTAAGTCACCCTCTAAAGTCACCCATGCAGTAAGTGGTGGAGCTTGGATGCTGGTCTGCTGCCTTGCCAGGCTGCCTACACGCGACAGGTATTTGAGGATGACACCCAGACTCAACCAAGCCCTTTCCCTGTCCAGGCCGGTGATCACATTTTCTTTAGATGATACTTCAAGGGGCATGGCTCCTGAACTCTCACCTCTTGGGTGACATTCTTGGTCTGCCTTCCCAGTGAAATATAGCACCCAGGGCTGGTAGCTTTCCAAAAGAGCCCTGTGCCAGTTACCTCTGCTGACCTGAACATTACACCTCCATCTCTGACCCCAGGATCGCATTAGCTTTTGAAACAGCCGCAGTCCTTACATGGGCTCATATGAAGCTTTGGGGTTACCTAAAACCCCCGGGTCTTTTTCACATGGCCTGTTGCCAAGCCAGGATGCTCCTGGGGCAGTTAATCATTTTGATCCCAAGTTGATATGTTAGGACTGTGGTTTTCATGGTTTGGGCTAACATTACAACAAAAAGAAATGCAATAGGTGTTGATTTCTCTATACGGCCAATGATTGGCCATTAATGAATTTGTGTGCCTCATATTTCCAAGCAGATTTTCTGTTCCTTGAGGGCAGAGGGCATGCTTTCCCTCTTCCGCATTGCCTACAGGGTCTGGCACAAAGGTCTGCAAACAGTAGGTATTCCACAAGCATTCTTATTGCCTGATTGAGGAAAAAGACCCTCAATCCCTCAATCCTGCCCTCCTCAACCTCAGCTTCAGCTCTTGTCAGCACCATTCTCCGCAGCTGACTGTACTACGTGGAGCACCCCCATCTGGAATGCTCCCGTGGAGTGGCTTCTTACGGTAGTGGTGGCAGGCAAGATGGCAGACTGAAGAAAAGAGCACTGGTCCTGGATCCGAGATACCTGGGTCTGAATCAGCTCTCGCATGTGACCATGTGCTGTTCCCTCATTTGTAAAATAGAGACAATGAAAACAGGTTAACGTATTGAATCCATACTGTAAAATGTGCTCCATGCTTTTTGCCCATAATCTCAACCCGGTGAATTAGGGATAATAAATATTTCCATTTTTTAGATGAAAAAATCTGAAATTCAGAATAGTTAATTTGCTTGCTCAGGGTCACAAAAGTAAAGCGTGCAGAGCTGGCATTTGAACCCATGCTGTCTGCTCCACCCTTAGCCATTGGGCATAATAAATATGTCACCTCCTAGATTATTGCACAAGAGAATAGCAACTCGCTGGTAAAGTGCCTGTTACCATGCCTGGCACATAGTAAGTACTTAGTAAGTGCTATCTCTCTCCCCAGCTGCCTCTCCACCTTTAATGTTTCCCTCGCCTCAGGGCAGAGCTAGGACGGAAAGGTGGAAGTAGAGGAGATTCACTTTCAATACGGTCAAGGGAGCAACTTCCTGACAGTTTTGAGTCCTCAGAGAGAGATCTCTGTTCTTGGAACAGGAGAGCAGAGCCTGGCTGGTCAGCTGTTGGTGGCGGAACCACTGTCTCAGTCTGGAGGAGGGAGGAGTCATCATGCTGGGGGGCGGCTGGGGACCCGTGGACCTTTGAGGAAAGAATTCCTTAGTTAGCAGGGCCATCCTGACCCCTCTCGCTCTTGTCTCTCACACATGATCTATCACCACGTGGTGTTGATCCCACCCCACCTGCCCTGGCATCCTTCTACCTGCTTCTCTCCAGGCCACCAGCAACTCTCCTGTTGAACCTGGCACTGGCCATCTAACTGAGTGTGTGACCTCTCTCGATTGTCTATCCACACAGCCCTCTGTAGGTCTTCCCAAAATACAATGTGCTCATACCTCACCCCAGCTCAGGACCCTCAGAGCCTTTCCGTCTGTAGGAAAAGGTGCTAAGAGACCTTCAGAAGTCTCTCTGCCAGTCACCCAGGCCCTCTCAGGGCCCCCAAAGCCTCTGGCAGGCCTTTTATATGTGCCTTTCCCTCAGCCCGGGACCTTCTCTGCCCTCTCTCTCTGCTAACTTTGTCTTCCCCTTCCAAGCCTGTGCATTGCCTTTTCCTTGAAGCTGTCTTTGATCACTGCTTTTCCTCCATCCTCACCCCAGGTGACAGTGTGAGTCTCATGTCATCAAAGCCCCCACCTCTAGGACCTAGAATTGAGCCATGCAGTACAAGCTTTTCTTGAGTCTTCCAGGTGCCAAGAAGACTTGGCCAGACCACGCGGATGCAGAGATAAGTGAGCCATGTTCCTGGGCCTGGAGGAGCTCTTGAGAACAGCATGGAGTGATGTGTTGGCCAAGTTAAGCTCAGGTGCTCTGGGGAAAACTACACAAGGAACACAGATAATCCAGACTGAGGGAGTCAGGGAGGGGCTTCCTGGTGGAACAAGTGATTAAATAGAGCTTTAAGGTCTCAGTGGGCGATAGGATGTCAAGAAGGGAAAGAAGTTTGTGCTCAACTACAGCCCTGAGTGAGTAAGCCATGCCGGGCACTGCGGAATGACTGAGCCGAGGCTGCACAACCCTTGCTGATGGGTGCCGCGACGGGTGAGTGGGAAGGAGTCTCCTTGGAGGCCTCCCAGGTCTCTGGAAAGGCAGGAGTAGGGGATGCACAGGAGGACTAGGTATGGAGGGACAAGAGGGTAAAAAGGTTGATCAGGAACCTGCTTGATTTAGAATCCTTGTGGGATCCCTGAGTGGAAATTCCGTAGTGGGAAGGGCATCTGAAGTGGAGGGAACAGCATGAAAAGGCCAAGAGGCCAGACTGAAAGGGCCATAGATAGTGGGACAATGAGGACACCTGGCTGGAGTGTGGAGAAAGAGGAGGGAGGGACTGGTCAGCTGGAGGAGGTTCCCAAGGTGACTGTACCTGAAAGTCAGTTATGGGCCAGACGCTGTGCTAAGTGCTTTTTTGAACATTACTTTTTATCTTCCCGACAAACCTGCAGCAGCCTCATTTTACAGATGAGAGCATTGAGGCTCAGAATGGATAAAGGACTTGCTCAAGACCATGTAGCACTAGCCAGAGCCTTGCACAATAGGTGCTCAATATATATGTCCAAAGGGGTTGACTGACTGCATGAATGAATGAATGAATGAATGAATCAATGAATGAATAATAGAATTCAAGCGCAAGCACACCTGGTTTTCAGCTTGAGCTCTGTCCTGTCCTATACCTTGTTGCCTGAATTCTCTCCACCTCCAAAACAGTAACTATAATTCTAATGGTAAGAAGGGTGAATAACATAGCTTCCTCCTGAGCCTGAAGTGGTCGTGGCTTTGAGCAAAGCCCTCACATTCCTCCAAGCCAGGAGCTCATGACTACATGCTTCCCCCCTTCCGGAATCTTCCCTAACTCCTCCTGGGGCAGCTCCATGCCAGCTGCCCTTTTGAAAACCACTGTTTGCTTTCCCTGCCTCCAGTTTTATCATTTTCTCCAGGAAAATATTTGCCTTCCCATTATTTTAATCATGCCTCACGGGTCCAGCAGGGAGGCCTTGCAGAAGAATAAGCCCTGTTTCCTGTTTGCTGTACTGGGAAGACAAACAGGTTTGTTTGACTTACCTGCGTTTTCCCAGTAGGTGGACCCCTTGGAGCAAACACAGACTAGACCTTGGGCTTCCTGCCCCTTGGACCTGGAGTTGACTTGACTGGGGAGCATTTAAAATGGAAAGTGCTTCCCTTAAGCCAAGCTGGGGTGGATTGAGCTATTCTCTTTTGTTTATCACAGAGCATGGATTTCTCTTATCATGCACAGTGCCTGAACTGGAAGTGAGCTTCTCTTGAGTCCAGGAAACATTCAGTCTTCCTCAAATAGCAACCGAGCCCTGTAATACTTGAATGGATTGATCTAAGAGTGAGACTTCAAGATGAAAATATTCTAGAGATTAGGGGTGGGATTAAGTAGGGGGCTATGACCAGGGAGAAACTTGAAATTATTGGGGTAAAAATGATCCCGATTTTTGAAGCCAGACAGATCTGGTTCAAATTCAATTATAGGTGAACTACTTTTTATGTGTGTGTTTCTAAGGATAGAGCTGTTGCTTCATTCATTCTGTGAATGTTTAGTGAGCACTTCCCAGGTGTCATCCCTATTTTAAGTGTTGTGATACACCGGTGAACAAAACAAGTAATAATTTCTGCCCTTTGGAGTTTACAATCCAGTGGAAAAAAAACAGGCAAACATAAGACATAAGAAAAACAGGCAGCAAGTTAGAAAGGGATCAAAAAAAGTGGAAGAGGGCCAGGTGCAGTGGTTCACACCTGTAATCCCAGCACTTTGGGAGGCAAAAATCCGGTGGATCACCTGAGGTCAAGAGTTCAAGACCAGCCTGGCGAACATGGCGAAACCCCGTCTCTATTAAAAATATAAAAAATAGCCAGGCATGGTGGCAGGTGTCTGTAATCCTAGCTACTCCGGAGGCTGAGGCACAAGAATCTCTTGAACCCAGGAGCCGGAGGTTGTAGTGAGCTGAGATCATGCCTTTGCACTCCAACCTGGGTGACAGAGTAAGACCCAGTCCCACAAAACAAAACAAAACAAAACAAAAGATGGAACAGGTTTAGTGTGATTGGGAAGGTGGTGGTGGTGGGTGAGGGTGCAGAATAAATGGGATGGTCAGGGTAGGCCTCTTGAAGAAGGTGATATTTGAATAACAACTTGAAGGAGGGAAAGTACTTAATTCCAGACATGTCTGATTCCAAAGCCCAAGCTCTTAAGCCTACACCACCTCTCTCCCAGTTGAATACCAGCAGAAAGCTGGACACATGGTAGTACTTGGTAAGTATTAGTGCTTATCCCATCCATCTTCCTTTTAGAGTCTCTTGGGCATGCATCAACCGGGGAAACAGACAAGATGGTGGTGGGTGGGGATCCCAGCAGGGCACCATTGCGAGAGCAATGTGTGGGCATGAAGTAGGGATCCTGGGGAGCAGGCAGTCACCAAGATGCCCATGACTGCTCTTAGGGTTGGAGTTCATTCAGGCTGGGGAGTAGAGTTAGGGTGGGGAGGGCTAGAACAGTTAGGGAAGGTAAGGCTCATCCATTGATGCTCACTGCACGCCCTAACTTTGCCCTGGAGAGAAATGCACTACACGAACATTTGTTGAGGGCCTACTAGGAACCAGGTGCTTCCCCATGCATGTCATTCTCCCAACTGTCCTCTGAAGCAGGCAATAGCATCTCCATTTCACAGTTAGAGAAACTGAGGCTCAAAGGTTGTAAAGATTATGTGTTGCTGACTGGCTTGAATATAGCTTTGGATATGTCTGATTTTATAGACCAGGTAATTTTTACTTTATAATCATGATCAATTTCTGATTGAACAGAAAATCTATCTGAACAGCTGCCAATGTCAGTATCATCCTCAACCTCACCATCAACGTTACCAACATCACCATCACCATTAACATCACCATCACCATCACGGTCACCATCACCATTACTGTCACTGTCACCATCACCATCACAATCACCATTATCACCATCACTGTCACCGTCACCGTCATTGTCACCATCACCAACATCACCATCAGCCTCACTCTCAATGGTTCTGTGATTATAGGCAGCAGGGCATGTCAGATCATCTCTCTCAGATTCAGCTTCCTTATCTGTGAAATGAGTGTAAGTATATCTACCCTAGAGGTTAGGAGAGGTGCTGAAGTACATCTTCTATTTCCTCCACTCCACCAAAACTGCTCTTTTCAAAATCATCAGTGACCTCTATAATTGTCATCATACTCGCCCTCCAAGAGCATTCAGTGCCTCTGACCACTTCCTCCTCTTGGCTTTGTGATAGTTGCTTTCTGATTTCCCTTCCAGCTGACTGATCCCCACCCTCCCTTGCTAGCTCTGTCTCATCTACTAGATCCCTAAATTTTTGAGTCTTACAGAGCTTTCTTCAAACAGGCTCTAACTGCTTCCCCCCTAGTCCAACCAACCATCGTGCTTCCCTTGAAATACTATAGAAACTCGACATCACTAGAGCATGGTCAGGGAAGCGGCCCTTAGAGTGGGCCATGGAGCACCCCCTGGGGAAGAAGGGTCCCTTCCTGGGCCCATCTGGAACTAACAGCACTCTCTTCAAGAAGGAGATACTGGGTCAATCCTGAGCAGAATTTTTCACAAGTAGTTTGTGAAGTCTCTGCCTCCTGAATCTGCATCCCTTTCAGCTTTCTGTTGCTTGCTGGGTCTGTACTATCTCAGGTGATCAGAGCCCTCAGAATTTTCCCACCCTAAACATGTTCACACTGAGATATCAGGGACAGTGGCCCACACTTGGTTTCTATTTAGCAGAGAACTAACAGTGTGCTATAGAGAGATCTCCAGTTAATGGGTGGGAACATTTGCAGAATGCTTTCCTGAAAACTGAAATAGCACCCCTTTGGGGGCTACTGTTTCTGCCTCCACACTGGGGGGTCTGTTCTGAGACAGATGGTCCCCTGTTGGGCTGTTCTCACACACACGAGCAGAGGAATTCTTTTAGGTCCTCTTGGCCTCGGGAGCATTTTGAATCAGATGCCAGGAGAAACAGATTGCCTACCCCTTATTCTGGGGGCTGTGGGTGGATGGCTTTGAGAGGAGATCTCTTCCAAGAATGTGTTTTCCCTTACATCTTCAGGATGCCATGCACTTCCCGCTCTGCTCTTTTGAGGCTGGCATAAGCATGAGAGTTGCTTGGGGAGGAACGTCTGTACCGCCGCTGCCCCACTGCTCAGGAGCAATGGCGGGTGAGTGAGTCACTTTTGGCATCCTCCTTTGTTCCCTGTGCGTAGGGCTACCCAGTTGGTAACACTACAATCTGCTCTCCACCGCCAGCTTAACATTCCTAAAATAGCTCAGTGTGATTGGGCCATTCCGTTGCTCAAGAACTATCCAGAGTCTTCCATTGCCCGTAGAATGAAGTCCCAGGCTTTCGTCTCACATTTGAGGTTGCTACCATCTGGCCTTCATTTGCTTTTCTAACCATGCCCCTCATTCCTTCTCTACCCAAGGTCTTCCCTCCAGACAGTCAGGTCTACTCTCCTTGCCCAGAATGCCTGGCCTCCTGGCTGCATCCACACCATTCTCTTGTTTAAAATGCTGTCCCCTCCTTGTTGCCTGTATAAACTTCTTCCTGTTCTTCCAAACAGGTTTGAGGCCAACCTTGCAAAGGCCTCCTCTCCTTGGATGTCTTCCTTGATCCCTCCTTTCATTTGCCCCCTGATTCCATGTGACCACACAGAGGCCCTCTTGTGACTACTTACCTAGGTGTGGGCAGGGAGTGGAAGAACCACAAGGGACAGTACCCAGAGCTATTACCACCCACAGGTACTCCCAGCAGCAGGAGAACTATTACCACTTCTAGGCCTGAAGAAGTGAGGGGAGGAAACTGGAACAAAACCTGGAAGGAGGAAGGCCTGCAGAGAAGACCACAGGGCTGTGACCTTCCACAGAGGTGTAGTCAGCCTGGGGAGAGCTCTCCGGTGAGTCAGGACAATGAACACCTCTTGGCTAAGACCAACTGGAAGCCAGAGCGCAAGGGAGCCCCTTAGAAAGTCTCTGCAGGGGCTGGGCGTGGTGGCTCACCCCTGTAATCCCAACACTTTGGGAGGCTGAGTCAGGCAGATCACAAGGTCAGGAGTTCGAGACCAGCCTGGCCAATATGGTGAAACCTTGTCTCTACTAAAGATACAAAAATTAGCCGGGCGTGGAGGCAGGTGCCTGTAGTCCCAGCTACTCAGGAGGTCGAGGCAGGACAATTGCTTGAACCTGAGAGGCAGAGGTTGCAGTGAACCAAGATCACACCGTTGTACTCCAGCCTGGGTGACAGAGCGAGACTCCATCTCAAAAAAAAAAAAAAAGAAAGAAAGTCTCTTCAGGTCAGCCTGCCTGTGTGGGCAGAGGAGTGAAGGAGTGTGGAAAGGAATCTGGAGGGTCATAAAGAGGAAAGGGATTCTAGCTTTTACCTTAGATGTCAGATGGGTACATTGCGAAGACTTCGAATGTGACAAGTAGAAAGATTTCATAGGCTCAAGCTGTTCAACATCATTTCCCACATAAGAAAGTGGAAGCCCAGAGGGTGTTCATGCTGATCTGAGACCACACAGTAAGGTAGTGTCAGAGATGAGACAGGAGGAAGTGTAAAACCCCTAGTTCATTAGTCAATTGTTTCTTTGGAACAGAGCATCTGATAAGTTACACAATAAGAATCTGAGTTTTAGTCTTACTGGTCATGCTGGCTGTGTTTGGTAACTGGTGAGATGCCCTGATGGGAGTCTGTTTGCAAGTGGTGGCTGACAGTCCTCCATGGAAGAGGTGCATCCTGAAGGGGGAAGCCGCGGACAATGATTTTACCCAGTGGTATGTGGATTGACATTATAGACATAGCACGGCAGTTGTTTGTTTGTTTCTTTCTTTCTTTTTCTTTCTTTTTTTTTTTAGACCAGGTCTCGCTCTATTTCCTAGGCTGGAATGCAGTGGTGCAATCACAGCTCACTGCAGCCTCGACCTCCCAGGCTCAAGCAATCCTCCCACTTTAACCTCCCAAGCGGCTGGGACTACAGGCACGTACCACCATATCTGGCTAATATCTTAAAAAAAATTTTTTTTTTTTGTAGAGACGAGGTCTTGCTATGTTTCCAGGTCTGGTCTCAAACTTCTGACCTCAGGTGATCCACCCGCCTCAGCCTCCCAAAGTGCTGGGATGACAGGCGTGAGCCACTGCGCCCAGCTGGCAGTTGTTTTTCAAGTCTGTTGTCCACCTGGGTTCCTGGACACCGTTTGAATGCTCTCCCACGGAGATCAGAGTGTGTGCGTGTGTGTGTGCGTGTGTGTGTGCGTGTGTGTCTGTGTGTGTGTTTTAAGGGGAGGAATCTACAGTAGAATCTGAAGGAGCTCTTTCACTCATCTCTGAGTCACACTGAACTCCAAGCAGCACTGCTGTGGATTCCCCATAAGGGAGCATAACAGAGAGATGGCTCTCCCACACCCCACTGCGTTTATTATTATCATTATTTTTTGAGATGGAGTCTCACTCTGTCGCTCGGGCTGGAGTGCAGTGGCACAATCTCGGCTCACTGCAACCTCTACCTCCTGGGTTCAAGTGGTTCTCCTGCCTCAGCCTCCTGAGTAGCTGGGACTACAGGCGCCCACAACCACACCCGGCTAATTTTTGTATTTTAATAGAGACAGGGTTTCACCATGTTGGCCAGGCTGGTCTCCAACTCCTGACCTCCGGTGATCCGCCCACCTCAGATTCCCAAAGTGTTGGGATTACAGGTGTGAGCCACTGTGCCCAGCACCCTGCTTTGTTTTAATTCTCTTTCACCCGATTTCCTTCTCTCTCTCTCTTTTTTTTTTTTTTTTTGAAAATTGAAGCAGTTGTGCAGTTTTTTGCACTGTTCAGACACTAATACTTATGATTCCTTATATCTCAGATCAAGCTGTGGGAAGGTCCGGGCAGGGAGTATGATAGCCAATGGTCTATGGAAGGAATGCACTCAGGGAAGTCAAATAAATGGTCTAAATTCCCACAGCTGGAAAGGGATGACGAAGCAGTAGGCTTGACTCTGAAGACCATGCCGTTTTGATTTTACCATATTGGGACTCTCTCCCTCTGCTAGCAGTTCTTTTTTCTGAGTCTTTTCCTATTCTTTTTCTCTCTCATCTCTCAACCCTTCCCTTCTTTACCTCCATCTTCCCCCATCCTCTAGATCTCTCTCTTTCTCTTTTTCCCCTCTTCCCACTCTTCTGAAAAGCCACAGCTTCTCTCTGTTCTAATATGCCTAAGACATCGTCCCAGGAACTTTCTTATGTGCTTCTTGACACCCAGAGTGACTGTACACAGCTGGGAAGAGAAGCTAACTGGTTGACTTTCTGCTACTTGTACCAGCCAAGGGGCTATTTGCAGACAGTACATAAAAATGACCAAGCACCATAAGACATTGAGCAATCTTTCCTTGCATCAATTAGATTCTGGCATCTGCTTACTGTTTAATTATCTTTTGACTGAGGAAATGGAAAAGTTGACAAATAGTTTAACCCAACAAGAGTCAGGTTCCTTATTTTTCCCGCTTTGTGAGCATGTTTTTAGAACACCGATCTGCCAACATCTCCTAGTTTCTCTGGGGCACTGGCAAAAAATACAGACAAATATTTATGTTCCATGAACTCAAGATGGTTTTCATATTGTTTTCATGTTTAACTGATTTCAAATGAACGACAATGGCTCTTCATGTGGTTACAAGAATTTGCCATTAATTTTCACTTGAAATTGGATGCAGCCGGTATACATGCCTACACCGTATTCTAGTTCTTAACGATTTGTCTTCCAAAAATATAGGCTGCTTCCCACCGGCTGATTGGCACAGCAGCTTAGTGAGGGCATTGATCTCCTATTACATGTTAACAAAAATTAAATTGAGAATATCACCCTATTTCAGAGTGCTTTGCATGTAGCACTTGAGGCAGGCGGCTGGGACATTGAATGAAAAGCCTAGGGGAGGCAGGTTCAGCATGCCACCCTTTCCTGGTCGTGAAGATGCCAGCTCCAGCTCCAAGCAGGTGACAAGGCTGGGTGGTCAGGGGACAAGGGAGTGGGGTTCGAGATCTCAGAGCATTTTTAAAAACTTCCGTTGTCTTTGTAGCTTGGATTTTGGGAGCACCAGGGTAATGTTCTAAGTCTCTTTGTGAGGTTTAAAGTCTTCCCTCCCTTGGTCTAAAATGTTGAAGTGGGTGGTGGAACAGAGAGGTGACATGAAGATGAGAGCTGAGCCAGAGGAATAGGATTCTTCATCTTTGGGGACGTCATTTAATTTTGGAAACACTCAGTTTCTGTTTAATCAGTGTAACCATATAATTTGTTGAACACTTTTGAAGGGGTGAGTGTTAAATTGGATAACATATTGGGAAAATGGGCTTAAACTGGAGATAAGGTCGACCTATGAATAAAGAAGAGATTAGGCCACATAGTGGGGGTGAGGGGTGGTAAGTAGGTTTCATACCCATGGTAATTACAAAAGAGTAATCAGGCTTTCTGGACTGCATTGTGGAGGGGATGGTGCAGCTGCTCTTAAGCACCGTGGAAGAGTTTCCTGATTGATTAGCAATGTCTGCTCTGGTCTCTGGGAAGGATAGCTGCACCCTTACAGGTATTCACCATTCCTGGATTGGGTGTCTTCAAGAGCCTTTTCAATTCTATTTTTGTAATAAGAATAACTGAGAAGTGAATGAAGCCTACCTTCTTACTTAAATGTACTGGAGGTTGAGACCTGGAAAGCCAGACTGAGAGGCCTATGGCAGTGCCTTTCCAGCTGAATGTGTACACTTCAAAATTGTCAAAATGCAGATTCTGAATCAGAGGTCTGGGCTAAGGCCCAATAGCCTCAATTTCTGTTGAGTTCCCAGGTGATACCGATGCTGCTGGTCTGTGGGTCACACTTTGAGCAACAAAGACCTAAGGCAGTATCCTGAACCTGGGCCAATGCCCTTTCACTGCAGGCTCAAAGCCTGCAGAAGAACCTGTATATATGCTACTTTCCAAAGATTTTTTTTCTGCAGGTCATTTAAGTGATTCCTCCAGACAGCCTTTTAATGTTTGATAGATTATTTCCTGTCCCCATCACCCATTTTTTTTTTTCCTAAATGTGCTTTTCAGGTGCAGCAGGTTTCAGTGCCTAGCCCAAGGGCTATAAATGGCAGAATTGGGACTCACATTTAAGACTTTTCCTTCCCCAGGTGGCCCTTTGAGCACCTAAGTGGCAGGCCTAATTATAGAGGTAATGTTTTCAGTGCCCTCAGCTCAAATGGGGCAGCTTTTGGAGCAGTGCCAAGGGATTGTACTGATGCTAAATATGCCTTCATATCACATCAGAAAGCCTAAGCTTGCCTTGTGACTCCCCAGCACCACCATTTCAGCCAGTCATTAAGGCAGGCAGACAACATCTTACAGTCCTGGGTTCATGGGAGCCTTCTTTGTTCTTATGAGGGTTTTAGAGCCAGAATGACCTGGATCAGAATCTTTCCATGTCATTTGACCTTGAGCAAGTTACTTAATCTCCCCAAATTAAAGTCCCTTCACCTGTAAAAAGGCATGTTCTTGCTGGGTGCGGTGGCTCACACCTGTAATCCCAGCACTTCGGGAGGCTGAGGTGGGCGGATCATGAGATCAGGAGTTTTAGACCAGCCTAACCAACATGGTGAAACCCCCTCTCTACTACTAAAAATGTGACAATTAGCTGGGCGTGGTGGTACGCACCTGTAATCCCAGCTACTCAGGAGGCTGAGGCAGGAGAATTGCTCGAACCCAGGAGGTGGAGGTTGCAGGGAGCTGAGATCGCACCACTGCACTCCAGCCTTAGCGACAGAGGGAGACGCCGTCTCAAAAAAACAAAACAAAACAAAACAAAACAAAAGCACATTCTTGCCTTTCAGCATTGTTGGGAAGATGAAAATAAGCAATGTAGTAAAATGCATGGTGCAGCGCATAGCAAAGATGGAACATTTCGTTTCTCCCCTTTGCCCTTCAGAAGAACTGTAATGCCTTACTGTTGCTATTCACTGTACAAATACAGTGTAACTATCTCACATTTTTCTTGGCACAGTGGTGTACTCCACAATAATGGGTTCAACCTTTAGGTAGTGCCTTCCCTGTATACAATAAAATAGAAAACTGTATTTCATTACCAAATATCATTCTTTCATTATATAACACACAAATAACTATTTAAACAAACTTCAAAACTTATACTCTAAAACATGTCAGCACCAAAAGCTATGCAGGCAACACAGACATATTTGAAAATTAGAAGCAAACTTAAAATGTCTCCGTTGTGATTGGGCATTAGCAAAATCACCGATCAGTTTCGCAGCTTCTGCTGCCATGTTTCCACAGCGAGTGGTGTTAATTCTGTTACACGTTGTTGTCACAGAGTGTTCCTTAAATAGTTTTTAATTGGTTTTAATTTGGAGAAAAAATGTTATGCTGAAGATACAGGGGCAGGGATTGTCAAAAATAAAATTAACAGATAACATTCTACGGAAAAACTTGGAGACATGCTGTGTCATTGTATACTCTGTTAGCAAATGTATGGATGCTTTTCATTTTGTCAGTTTCACATGTTAATGATTTTCACAGAGCAGTAAGTTAATTGGTAGTGCTTCCAATGGATCCCTGGAATCTTTCGTTTTCACCTCCTGTGCATTCTTCACAGCGGACTTTTCATCCACATGAATTAATTAGGATGGTGGAAAAAAATGCCATCAAGTCAGCAGTTGTATTTAACCCTGAAATCTTAGGCCTATTTAGGTAATCAGTGTTATCAATTATTCATGAAAAAAGGTAAGCAAATATAAAATCCTTCTTTTAAAAAAATCTGCTGGAGCTCAAAGTACTGCCATCCTGATACTCAGCAAATCAACAGGTGGAGGCAGATGATGTAAATGATGCAAAAATCTTTTCATTATTATGGTATCTTGGCAAAATTTTAGTCAAAGGAGTCTCTTTTTTTTTTTTAATTTGGAGAATATAGTCAGATTTTTTTCACCTATCTTTTAAGATATTAGCATAGTTCTATATGTATAAATGCATAATTCTATTAAAGAATTATGCATCGCTTCAGCTAAGGGAGCAACAGCCGCTCTGACAGCTCTGACTTCGCAAATGCCAGCCAAGCGCCCACATTCTCTTGGCTATAAAGGCAGCAGAGGTCAATATGCTTTCCCAGGAGTCATCAAGTATTGCCAAGGAATAGCCCCAATTTCATTGCATATCACATTTCAGGCATGCCGTAGTCTGTTCAAATGGCATCTGGTGTAAAATATGTATTAGAAATCACTTTTTCCCAAAATTGAGAAGATCTGAATTATGCAGGGGGAAAACTGACAAGTACAGAGATACTGTGATGTGTCTGCACTTATGTATATGTAGTATGTCCTTGCATTTGCTTAGCCAATAGGGTACTAAGAGGTGGGATTTGAATGTTCCTGTCTAACAGACAGAGTATGTATTTATTAATAGTTCTCCATAGGCCACTGGCTACAGAAGAGATGTACTCGAATATTAATGATATTCTCATTTGATTGTCATGGAAGCCAGAGTGGAATTCTATTCAAGTGCAGTTTTTATTTATACTCCAATGGTGTCATGTGATTTAAAAATGAGTTGCCTACATGATAGCCACAGCTAGTACTATAGAAGCTTTAAACTTTCAAGGGCTCCTAGTAACCCATGGCCCTGAAACAGTGCACCATCCCAGCTTGACGTGGGTTCCTTAGTTTCCAACTTTCACAATTATCAACTGGGTGATCAAGGCCTCCACAGCCTGGTCCCAGCTTCAGCCCAGATCCCCACCTAACAAAGCCCCTCCCCAGCCCCACTGTGCTGGCCCTCCTGAGCAAGGCTTCTGTCTTCAGCCACTGCTCCTGCAGCCTCGTGTCTGTTGTTCAGGTTTTCTCTGCTCCTCTGCCTGTATCAATCCTGCTCATCCTTTAAGACACAGTGTAGACCCTGTATCAGTCAGTGTCCTGGCAAGAAACAGCTGATGCATCAGAAAGGGGTTGGAAGAGAGTTAAGGAGGGATGCTTTATAAGGAAATGGCCAGGGCACAACAAGAGCAACATGAGCTGTTGTAGCACCCTGGGACAACTACAGTGGAGAGCTGCTACTGTCCCTAGGTTGGAAAAGGTGAGATGAGGGAGCTTTTACTGAAACCACAGAAGGCCCACAGCTGTAAGTGAGGACTGCCTGGTGGGAGTCATGGCCTTCGCTGGAGGAAACTGTTCATTGCTCACCCTCAGCTAGGCAGAGTAGAAGCAAGAGGAGTGCAAACCCTACTCTTTCCTCTTGCTGCGCATCCCCTGCTGCCCATCAACTGTGGCCAAACCCAACTCGGAGAGGGAGGACAAGAAGCCCCCCGCGCGGCCCTTATAGGTCAGCCTCCCAGCCAGAGCAGGGTGGAGAGGGACGGAGCCTGGATTGGGAGGGGACCCCTCTGCCTTCTCCCAGGAGCACCCTGATGAATCCAGCCCATAGAGGCCTCTCTTCTCTGAAGCCCAGAGCACTTCTGGTTTGAATGCACACTCGGCCTGTCTAGCTGTGATGTGTCTTCATGTTGTGCCGCAAGGTCGTTGCTCTCTTGCATTTTCAGTTTGCCTTATGCTCCCCACTGACTATGGAAGCTCCTTGAAGCAGGGGTCTTCACTTATTCCCTTTGTGTTTCTCATATGGAAACAAGTAAATACCTGGAATGTCTTGCTTGTGTCAGTTTGGAACATATTGTTCCTTTGTTGCCACTCCACCCCACCCCCAACCCAAACACACACCTCCAGGGCACCAGGACCTGTGCCTGGTGGATTATTCTTGGTAGAAGGGTGGGTATTGAGATAAGGGTGAAGAAGCCGGGGGTCCTGGCCCTGGTTTGGGGAGTTTTCAGCAGATGCAATAGGAAGCCAGAGCACAGGGTCAAACAGAGAGAAGTCGAGGACCAGACCCAGGAGGAGCTGGGTGAGGTGGGCAGAAAGTGTCCCCAAAGCAAAAGGGGAGGGAGACAGAGACTGACATGGGATATCAGTTGGGAGTACAGGGCCAGGGGACCCAGACAAGTGAGTTACCACTAATGAAACACCGGAACTGACGGGGAGGGGCTCAGATTTCATGGTTAAACAGGGTGCCAACGGTAGTCTAGCCCTGTACTGTCCAATATGTCAGCCATTAGTTACATGTGGCTATTTAAATTTAAATTAACTAAAATTTCATAAAATTAAAAATTCAGTTTCTCAGGCACACTAGCCACATTTCAAGTGCTCTACTGTGTTGGCCAATGTGGATGCAGGCATTTCCACCATTGCAGAATCTCCTACTGGACAGCCTGGTCCAGAGCTTCCTAGAGACCTTAGGGTCCTAACAATGCTAAAAACCTACCTGTTTGTTTGATTTGACCTGGTCTTATCTGTCTTGATATCAAATATACCTAGCTCCCAATCTTCACTTTACTAGTGAATAATTGTGTGATGAGTCCCCAAACCTCAGCTTTCTCTTCTAGGAAATGAGGCGAATGACAAAGAACTAACTGAATTGAGAATTTGAAGGTGTCTTGAATGGCCATAGATACAAAGGAGGAGCTCTGTAATAAATATTAGTTCCCAACCTCCTGACTACCACGACAACGATACGAACCAGCACTTACTGAGAGCTTGTTCAGCTGGCACTGAGCTGAACAGTGATCGCCTTATGCAATTCTCATAGTAATTCTGTAAGAAGATACTATCACTGTTCCCATTTTACAGATGAGACAATGAAGCCACAATAAGATTAAAACAGTTGCTCAATGTCATACAGTGGTGGAGCCAAGCTTCTTTATATTTGATTAAAAACTGTCAAACATTGTTCTCTGCTGTTTCCTATAATATCTTATCTTCCCACTTAGGCCATTAAAAACATCTTAGGCTTCATTTGAATCTTGCAGTGTGCGTGACGCGGGCCTGGACTGATGCTCAGTTGCTAACTGGCATATCAGTTTTGATAAATTTTAATAAAATATTTAAACTTTCTTCAGCGCTGATTATTGACTTTAATATTTAAGTGCATACTCACCAATGAGGATCTTGACAACCAATCCAAGAGTGTTCAATTTCCATCTTTAATTTGGTGCATTACTTGCAGAAGGCTTTAGATCCTGGAGATTTTAGAACCACCATGCTCTTGGGTGTTGAAGGAAAAGGCTGGTTCCTGTTTGGCGGACTCTAGAAACAGAAAGAAAGTAATGGAACACTGCCTGGGTTTGACTGTAAGCAGCCTTAAGTTGGAATCTAGTGTGCCTTTGGTTATTTATACTCTTGGAATTTCAGTTTCTTTACCTGAAAGAGACAATGTCCTACTTCTCCTGGGGGTAGTCTCGAAGACTGAATGGCTCTATAAAACTTCACCCAGTGCCTGGAGCACAGATGCTCTCAGCAGACATACTCTTGTCCCCACCCCAGAAAGCTTCCAGGTCATTCTGATCTCTCTGGTGAAAGGGAAGGATCTCTTATTGTCCGAACCACAGGTATTTAAAGAAGCTAAAACTGTGTGTCCAGGAAATTATGCTGATTATATTAATTTCTACCTTGATTGTTACATAACGCATAGATTAACTAGAACTGCAGAGGGATGGGGAGATGCTAAAGTGACCTCCTAGTCTCCCCCAGCACTGGGCTCTGGGCTGCCTACCTCCCTGCCTGACATGGGTGGCCCTAGTGCCCATCGGGCCTTCTTACCAGGTCCTGGCTGAAGATATGAGGGAGGCCTAAGGAATTCCTGGTCTGGAACTGAGATGGTTTAAAGGAAAAACATATGAGAACCTGTGTAATATTGGGGTGTGGGAGAGGTGATAGGGCTGAGAGGCACTGAAGGCAGTGACTCATGGTAGTTCTGCAGCCTGAGGTTGTTAGGTGGCATCAACCTGGAAAGAAACCTGGGGCTCACCACCCTTTCCCAGCCGCCCCCTATGTCAATTTCTCAGCAGGTTACTGTCTATTTCCATGGGGAGACATTTCTGTTATTTCCTCTGGTGAATTCCAGCATGAACTAGTCTCTCCCTGGGTTGTTATTTGGGGCTTGGGGGGCGGGGATTCTGAGCACCCCTGGGTGGGAGTCACCATGTTGTCTGAAGACACCACGTGACTAAGTGTTAGACTCAGCGACCTCATGTCCAAGAAGGTTGGGGTGTGGCACTTTGGTATGGAAATTACTAATTTTAGAGTCAGAGTCCCCTGGGTTCCAGCCTTAGCTCAGTCATTTGGAAGCTGTGCCTCACTGAGCAGTTACTTCACCTCTGTGACATTTTTGGAACACCAGCTTTGTATTGGGGTTTTCACAGGAGTTATGTCTTCTAATTCTCACAACCAGCCTGATGTAAGGGATGTTATTCCTACCTCACAGATGATGAAAAACTGAGCCTTCAAGAAGTGAAGTAACTTCCTTCCTTCCTTCCTTCCTTCCTTCCTTCCTTCCTTCCTTCCTTCCTTCCTTCCTTCCCTCCTTCCCTCCCTCCTGACTTCCTACCTTTCTTCCTCCCTTTCTCTCTCTCTCTCTCCCTTCCTGCTTGCCTGTCTTCCCACCTTTCTGCCATCTTCCCTCCCTCTTCTCCCATTCTTGATCATTCCCACTCTTTCTTTCAAACATGTTTTCAGTGCCTGCTAGTTTCACCTACATGATCATCTTTAAATATATTTTTGAGTTCAAAGACACCTACTTGAACTGCTTTCCAGCCTCCATCTGGGACGTGCTCCTTTGGGTCCAGACCAGCTCTCTTCTCCCAAGGGAAGAGGAACGGCTCTCACAGAGGAGCTCCCTTCTTCCACAGAATCAGATGCTGCCCTCGTGGCCAGTTGGGTTCCCACCCACCTGATTCTGGAGCCCTGGACCAGAGCTCTATGTTCACCATGGGAAGATACCTTGTGATAAGCCACTTCTGAAGGCATGGCTTAACTCAGGATGCAGGTGGACAGTGGGGCACTGCCAGGCTTGGCCACCACGCAGATCCCCTTGGACCAGGAGATCAAGGTTTCAGGCTCCGTCGAGGACATGAAACAAGGCAATGGAGAGGAACAAAACAGGAGACCTAAAAAGCAAGTATTCCTGTCCCTTGTCCAGACTTTGGAAACATTTTGTCTTGAGAAAAATCTGACTTACAGAGTGGACTTGGGGAGGGGGCTGCAAAGCCAGGTTGGGGAGCTTGGTAAATACCAGAGAGTGAGCCTGGTGGGAGACTCTGTTCTTCTAGCTCTGAAATGACTGTGGGAATACGAAAATGATATTGTTTTTAATCATCTACCAGCATATGGGAGGAGAGAAAGTTCTGGGGTTTCCCTCTCTCTCCTTTCTTCCTGAATTGAAGAAAAGCTGGGCCATTTGTCCTGCTCTGGTTTCCAATACTGTCTCCTGGGTCCTTAGGAGGTGCTAAGCAGAGTGGTCAGTACACACAGAGGGTGTTATTCCAGCCTCAGGTCATGCTAATGGGAACTAGAAACCAAGTCTTACCCAAAGCAGAATGAAATGCACACCTCACATCATCATCGTATGGTTTGTTTTCAAAGAAAAACCTTTATGCCTCTTTCCTTCCTTCTTTCCTTCCTTCCTTCTTTCCTTCCTTCCTTCTTTCCTTCCTTCCTTCCTTCCTTCCTTCTTTCTTTCTTTCTTTCTTTTTTTCTTTCTTTCTTTCTTTCTTTCTTTCTTTCTTTCTTTCTTTCTTTCTTTCTTTCTTTCTTTCTTTCTTTCTTTCTTTCTTTCTTTCTTTCTCTTTATCTTTCTTTTCTTTCCTTCCTTCCTCTCTCTCTCTCCCTCTATCTCTCTCTTCTTTCTTCCTTTCTTCTTTTTTTTTTCGATAGAGACCGGCTCTCAATGTGTTGCCCAGGCTGGTTTCAAACTCCTGACTTCAACCAATCCTCCTGCCTCAACCTCCTACAGTGCCGAGATTACAGGAGTGAGTCACCATTCCTGGCCTAGAATTTTCTTTTGTCAGCACCCCGTTTCCCAACAACCTCCAGTTATGTTGGCCAAAGGCCAGAATCTGCTTCTGAAAGCTCCTGCTTCATCTAAAGCCTCGGCTCTTGCCCATCTCCCTTGACCTCTATGTTGTTAATGTAATAATTGCTTATTCTTAGAGTTATGGGCTCTGGCCCAGTGTGGAGGGGCCAGAGGCTGACTGAAAAGCAGGCCCAGAGAGAGGAAGAAATTCATTTACCCAAGGTCACAGAGCTTTCAGCAGAGCTGGGACAGACATCCTCTGACTCCCAGGCCGGGGCACTTTCCTCCAGGGCTCCTTACCCAACCACGAGTTGTTCTTCAGTGACCCCGGGCACCTTTGCAGCTCCAAACATCACCACCAAGAGCTGCCTTGACATTTCAGACCTTATCAAGAACAATAACAACAGAAAAACATGAAAAAGAAAAAGCAACAAAAACAAAAAGTAATAAAACCCTCCACCATTCCCCAGCCCTGACCCAGGACGCCTTCATTGCATAAATCAGTGGTGAGGTTTCCCCATAGCCTGGTCTGACCAGGGTCATTTTGCAAGGGAAAGAGGCATGTTTTGGGATTGCACCCCACCCTGTGTGTTTGTAGGTGCTGTCGGTTTGCACATTTACACTAGAATGTCTTCAAGAGCACCAACCGTGCTATCTGTTTTTCTCAGGCTGTTTTCATTAAGGCTGTGGCCTCCCAGGCAGAGCCCAGGGACTTAATTACGGCACCCAAAGGTTATCTCCCCAAACTAAATTTCATCTAATGTCAGGCAGCTGGAGCCAACCCCGCCAGCTGTCTTACTAATAGCTCAGACCTTGCCTCCCGTCCCTCTGCTTGGAAATGAGGCTGGCTGGGTCACCTCTGTACCCACACTTACTGCCTGCAATGCTTTGTGAGGGGAGTTGCCTGCTCGTGGCTCTTGCGCACCTCCTCCTGGAATGACAATAAAGGCTTCAGTGATTGAGGGCAGATATTTCCGTATTCACCTTCATATCCCCAGCACCTAGACCAGATCCAGCGCAGAGCACAGGAAAGGTCTGTCAAATGACCATGTATTTCTATATATTTCTGTTTTACTCAGGTTGGTCAACTCCTCGGCTCTTGAGCCTGCCTTTGGCCTCTGCACTTTAGCTCACGTTGTTCTGTCTGCCTAAAATGCCTTTCTACCTCCTTTCTACTGCTCAGAATCTTGTCACCTTTCAAGGACCAATTCCACCCCCTCCTAGGGGTGCACTTCTTAAGAAAAAGGGTTGGGCTCATTTATGCACGTATCCCTATGTAGAAGTGTTCAGCACATGTCTGTAGCATGAATGAATAAATGAATGAATGAAACTCTGATTTCTCCCGCCACCCCCTCCAGGTTTCTGAGCCCTTCTCAGAAGTCCCCCAGCCCATGGCACTCTCTTCTACTCATTGGGCTGACCTCCCAGTGGTGCCTCTTGACTCTTTGTCATCATCCGGCTCAGCATCCCCTGCTGTGATTGGCTATCTTGGGGAAATCTTTCTCTCTGTCTTCTAACACTATTTGCCTTATTTTCTCCCATCTAAACTAAGTCCAAGGGAAGTGCTACATGAGGGGATATACGGCACGCTGGCCCAGGTCATGTACAGGGGGCCACCTGGGGTGGGGACAAATGGGTAAAATCATGGGTCCAGGGAGGAAAGAAGTCAGGTCCTGGAGATATGCTGGGATGCGGGGCAGGGAACGTGCTCTCAGGCACACACCACAGGCTTTAGAGCTCAAGTCAGAGATATTTTCCACCCAGAAGGTGCAGTGTTCCCTAAGGGCTAGCATTGGCAGAAAAGGACTGCTGAGCCAATGACCATGGTTGTCAGAAACTCAGATCCTAAGGCAAAGATGGCGGATCACAGCAAGAATTGGTTGCTCTGTGCTGGGACTGTGTGCTCTTGACCAACAGGAATAGGCAGTGGCCAGAGGCCTGCAGGTGAATCCTGTTACTAAAGCAGCCAGCGGCATTTCAGGCTCTTCAAAGGCTGGGTGCATGTCACCGCTTCATCTCAGTGTTTGTCCAAGTCCCATTGCATCAGAATCTATGGCATGGGACCTACGAACTCTCACCTTTAACAAGTTTCCAATGTCCTGTTTAGATGCACTAAAATTTCACGACCACTGCCTCCTGTTTCTCTGAGTTTTCACATACCACAGTTCATGGTTGGACAACATAAATATTTCATCTTATAAGTCACAAGGGGTCTTCCCTGTCCCTTGAGATCCAGGTAAGATTGGCTCAGATCCCCAAATTCCTCCTCCATGGAGATCCAAGGACCCCAAGATTTCTGAGCCTCTCCAGAAGCTACACATTCAATTGGCTCTGGCTGCCTCAGACTCTTGCTTTCACACTTACTATCTTCATCCCACACCTCACGGACCCAGATGGGAAGCTCAGCCGCTTCTCATTTTCCACATAACAATCTGCTGGCGCAAAGCATTCGTGGGTGAGGCAGATTTATTTGAAGATACGGGGTGGGGCGGGGGTGGGGATGAAGGAAGGATTTACATCACTGCAATGCAAACAACTTCAAGTTGAACATGAGGTGTTCCCATTCTTAAAATGCCCTTCTGGCCACTCCACTGCTGGGTTCTTCTCTATGGCCTTTTGCTCCAGGCAGCTACAGCTTTGCACCATCTTGCTACTCCCCAGTCCCTGCCTTCTCTGATTCTTTCTCCCATTTCCCCATTTCTTTCCTTGTTTCCTACAGAGGAGGTTGGCCTTTGCCCCACGGCTTTGGCTGCAGCACGCATCACATGCCTCCACACCTCCCCATCTTCTCTTGAAGATCTCTCTCCAGATAGAGACCATTTCCTCCCTAGAGGAATCCTTGTACTATCCGTAGGTGAGAACGCTTCACCTCATTACCTGGATGTGGAGTGTTGAAGTTGGAAGGGATCCCGGAGATCATGAGTCAAACTCCAGTGAAACAGTCACTGGCCCAGTCTCCGGCAGGTGGGAGGCAGGGTGAAAGCTAGAACATGGGTCTCTGGCTCTCATGCTAGGGCTCCTCTTGATTAATTGATTCCAGGAGTAACTCAGGCTACCAAGACCCTCTTACAAATGTAGCAAGGCTTTGGGGCAAGACCATATTGTCCACTTAGGCTATCCAATAACACCTGTTGGCATTTCTTCATCACCTCACCCTGACTCAGAAGTTAATTCTCATAAGCATAGTCCTACCTCTGCACAGGTCTTGGGGCAAGGGCCAGCCGGGATTCCAGCTCTACTTTTACCATCAGCATGCAGCTTGATCTTGGCCGTGAATTGTCTTCTCTTTGGGGCTCAGTTTACCCACTGTTAAAAAGAGGCCTGTTTTTGACTCTGTCCTAGCAATTTGTAGAACTGTTTCGGGAGCCTTCAAGGCGTGATGCACATGATCCAAGCATATGTGTGGGACTGGTGGAGTAGGGATTCAGCCCTTACTATAATCAGCGGCAGCTCTCCTTACATCTCTTCTAATGACTGGGGTTCATAAGGGCTTCTAATCAAACTAAGATTTCTATTGCTTACAAAGTACTTAAAAACCTCTGGTCTAGCTGACATTTGGGGTCCACAGCTCTACTGACCTAGGAGCTTCATGACTGAGGCAAAGCAGGCTGTCCCTGCAGGGTTCCACACGGCTGCACCTTCCACGTGGCGCCACTTATGAGCAAGTGGGAACATCCATCACGAGGCACTGGGGACAGCTGGGCAGGCGGGCGGGTCCCCATTGTGGAGGCTGTTTTGGGGACTTTCTGAGTATTGGTAAGTGTGAATCAGGCCCCAGATTTTCCATTTCCTCTGCCCATTGCTCTTTCAGAAGAGTGTGTAAGTGTATGCTTCAGCAAAATGCAGGTGCTGAAAGTTCCACGCGTCCAAAGAGGGTGTGGGAGAGAGCAGAGGGCTGGGCCCAGGTGGGCACCGGGCATTTCCACTGTGGGTGGTACCCTGAGGGTAAACAGCCTGTCCCGCCTGCATCCCGTCTGAGGGTCCGCTTCCTCATCAGCTTATGCACTCTGGGGCTCTTACGTGTCTCTTTTTCTTGAGCGTCTGAGATTCGAAGCAGCCAAGGCTTGCGCGGTGGCCCCAGTGTTAAGAGAGGGCTGCTGTGCCAGCCAAGATGGCCCTGGTCCCTACATACGTGCAGATGCAAGCCTGGCCCGCTATTGACTTCCTTTGACCTCATTCAAAGATTAAATACAACAATGTGTATGTGCTATGTGTTCAGAGTATGCCCAATGCTCTCTTAACCATGATCTCATTTGGCCTCACACAAATCTGAGAGGGAGGCACAGCAGGGGACACTGTGATGCCATGTGAGATGCACATGTGGGATGGAACCAGGTCTTTGGGCTGTAAGGCCAGCGCTCTTTGCTTTCCACTGTGGCACTACCCAACTCAGCCTGTGTCCTTGGCTTCATTTTTTATTTCTCCATCATTAAGAAGGGAAGCATTACTAAAAATGTTTCCTTGGCATTTCTTACCCAGTCTCAATTATTAAAACGACAGCTTAAGGATTTGTTCCTGCGGTCATTCACATATTCACTCACTCTCTGAATCACTTGTTTATACACTCTCATTTATTCATTCATTCAAGCCCTTGTTGAATGCTTACTATGTGCTCAGCTGATGGTGGGCATCAAGGAACACAAAGAATGCTGAGTCAAGATTCCTGACTTTGAGAAACTTGTCACACTCTCGTTGAGGGGCAATGGAAAGGGGTGTCCTACATGGTTTCTCAGTCACAGAGGATCCAGTTTTATTTGTTCTTACTATTAAATGTTAATAGATACTGCTTATTATATGGCTTTCCAAAGTCCCAGATATGTTCTGGTTGGGAAAATGCTGGGCTAGGTGAGTTTTAGGTGCCCCGCAGTGCTGGAATCCCATTGCTCTTTAGGAGCTTAGAGAAAGGAGGGTACTGATAGATGAGGTGGCCAAGGAAGGGTTCCTAGAAGAGGTGTGAGTTGAACTCAGCTTGGGAGGTTGTGGGGGATTTGTGAACATAAAGAGGAGAGGAGCAGAGGCCTAGTATGGCAGGAGGGGCAGGAGTGAAGGCCCGTGCATGTTCAGCAGCTCTGGATAGGCAGCCAGGCCAGGTCTGTGTGTGCATGCATGCACGTGTGTGTGCATGTGTGTGCGTGCATGTGTGTGCATATATGCATGTGTGTGCATATATGCATGTGCATGTGTGTGCATGCCTGTGTGTGCATGCATGTGTGTGTACGTGTGTGTGTGTTGGGGGGAGGTAAGCATGGGAGCAGGGCAAAGAGGAGGGTTGTGGGCTTGGGAGGGCAAGGTTTATGTGCAGGAGGCTGTGGAAGCACCTGCCTCTGGTCCTTTTGCCTATGACTATCTGTCTTTGTGTCAGTTGCATCTGATGTGTGAGGGGGCAGCCACTCTCAGCAAATTTCCCTCTAACTTTAACAAGAAACATGGACTTTGCTCGTTGTGTGGGTGAAGCACAAGCAAAAAATTTTTTTCTTTCCCTCCTTTTTAATTGATTTTTCTTATAGCGAAGTGAGAGGGAGCAACAATGAACTGTGAGTGGAAAAAGAGAAGGAAGGAAAAGGTAGAAGAGAAGGAGAGAGGGGAGAGAAAGGAGGACAAAGGTGGTAGAGAATGGTAAGGAATGGTAAAGAAAGATAAAAGTTAAAAAAGAAGAAAGAAAAGCAAATGGTTAGAGAAGAGATGGGGTTAAAGGGAGGCTGGAGGGGAGAGAAGAGGGGAAGAAAAAGAAAGAGGAAAGAGGAAAAGGAAGAGAGGGAAGAGAAAAAAGGGGACTAGAAGAAGAGAAAACAGAGGAATATAAAGAATAAGAAAGGCCAATGTCAGTGTCTCAATTCTCTCTAGAGCTTTGGCTAATTTTTTTTGCCAAAAATACTTGGGATAAATACCTGGATTCCTCAGAACCCGAATGCCCTGGAGGACCAAATTTACAGGGTTAATTACACAATAAACTGCCTTTCCAGATGGCTGTTTCCGCATCTGCAGAGAGGAAAAGGAGCGGCTGCCTGGGCTCTCCTTTCTCCTCGGCCTCCGGTGGCTGTGCATTGCCATGTGCACCATCTCCACATGGATCAGAACCTCTCACAGGCTCTCTCCCTAACAAGCAGTGTCATAGGTGGTGATGGCAGCAGTTGTCATAGTAATGCCTCTCTCTGTCTTCCCACTGACATGACCATTCTTAAGAAAACAACGTCACACACACACACACACCCCTCTCTCAAAAAACTTGAGATAGAAGGTATTTGTCTAACCTGATAAAGAAAACCTATTTTAAAATAGGAATAAGACAAAGATATCTTCTACCAACAATCTCTTTTTAAACATTTTCCTGAAAATTCTAGTCAATGCAAAATTTCATCAAGTAAGGGGAAAAAAGGACCTTAACTACTGAAAATAAGAAAGAACTATTATTGGTTTTAGGTTATATAATCACATATGCAGAAAACAAGATGAATCAGTAGAAAAACCCTTAGCTTGGTATCGTGACCAAATAAATGGTAACCCTAAAAATCTCAGGGTCCCATATGGTTTAGTCTCAGCACAGAGTTGTACTAAAAGGAAACCTAAGTTGGACTCCAGAAACCTGGAAGGTTCATGTGAACTTTTAGGGCAGGCTTTCTTAAAAAGGCTTGTCATGTCCGGAGGTTTTACATATCCCACGACATAGAAAGATTTCCAGAAATTCTCTCTAGATGTTCTTTTCTCTCTCCAAAACTACACACTCAGGGCAGAGGCTAATATGCGGTCACTTCTCTGTTCAGGTGGTTCTTCCATTGCCGCCATCTCCCCTCCCACCCATATTTTCTCCTTCACTGGTGGACCCCACTGCCCTGAATCCCATCAGACATCCTTGTGACCTTTTGGTTGTCTCCCCACCCACACTGAGGAAAGGACTGAACCCTTGGGGACTATAGCTTTTCTTTCTCTTTCTGTCTCTCTTTGACCAATTTTTGTTTTTTGTTTTGTTTTGGAGACAGATTTTCACTCTTGTCACCCAGGCTGGAGTGCAGTGAAACGATTTTGGCTCACTGCAACCTCCACCTCCCAGGTTCAAGCGATTCTGCTGCCTCAGCCTCCCAAGTAGCTGGGATTACAGGTGCCCTCCACCACAGCTGGCTAATTTTTGTTTTTTTGTAGATATGGGGTTTCAGCATATTGGCCAGGCTGGTCTCAAACTCCTGACCTCAGGTGATCCACCAGCCTCAGCTTCCCAAAGTGCTGGAATTACATGTGTGAGCCATTGCACCCAACCTCTCTTTGACCAATTTTCTTGTGAATTATCACTTGGAACATTGCTAGTGAATATATTCTCCTCTCTGATACACAAGATAAATACACAAAAATCAATCACTTTCTTATGGACCCACAATAACTAGTGTGAAGAGAAAAGCAAACAAAAACATAATCTACCCCTGAACAATTCTCAGTGAGAAATGTGTAAAGCTTTCATAAAGAAAGTGACAAAACTTTATGAGTTTTGTGTAAGAGAAGACCTGTATAAGTGGAGAAATATGACAGGTTCTTGGTTGGGGAAAAGGAACAACAAAAGATGGTAGTTTTTCCTGAATTAATACGTAAGTCTAGCAAAACCTCAATGGAAACTTTTCATAATTCATCAGAACAACTTTACAATTAATCTGGAAGAATGACAAGTTAAAAATAGCTCAGACATTTTTGAAAGAACACAAAAGACAGGATTTCCTTTAACATAGATTAGAATATATTTTAAAGCTACAGCAACTGTCCAGCAAGGTACCGGCTGAAGAACAAGTCAGCATCAGTGGCACATAATTGACCTCTTACTATAGATACGAGAGCAAAATGAAATAAAAAGAAGCATTGCAAATCCATGGGAAAGTGTTGGATTAACAAATGCTGTTGAGAAAATTGACTACTTGGAAGCCAATCTTTTTAGATCTTAACCTTTTTCTCAAGCAAATTCCAAGCAAATTATAGCATTAAGTATTAAAAAACCACATAGCAAAATATGAAAATTTAAGTGAATATTTAAATGATCTTAAAGTGGGTAATACCTATCTAACTTAAGAGCAATTGGAGAAATCACAAAGGAAATTGTCAGTAGAATTACCTACACAGAGCTCTAAATGTATATTTTTTAAAAAGAAACTACAAAAATAAAAAGGTAAATGACAAATTGGGAAAAATGTTTGCAACAGGCATGGTGAAAGGCTAATAGCCTTAAGATACAAAGAGTTCTAACAAAGTCTAAAGAAAAAAAAGACTAACATCCCAGCAAAAAAAAAACTGGCAGACAACATTCACAAAATAAGACATACAGATGGCTAACATATGAGAAAATGTTTAATTTTACCATTAGCCAAAGAAATGCAAAATAGAACAATAATAAAATCCCATTTTCACTTGTTCAATTGTTAAGATTGGTGATAATGATGATGATGATACGTGTTAGCAACTGGGTGATGATATTGAAACATAAATTGGCACAACCTGTCTGGAAGAATTTAAACAGTTTTCATATTTTTGGACTCCATTGTCCTACTTCTAGGAACCCATAGTAAGAAAACAGGGGCAATGAGATCAGGATGTTCATGACAGCATTATTTATCAGACCTAAATATTGGAAATAATAATTAAATATGTAACAAATGAGGATTGATAAAATAGAGTATATTTATGTTGTAGAAAACATTTTTAAAGCATATATTCAAATAATATTTAATACCATGGGAATGTGCTTGCAAAGGATTGTTAAACTTTAAAAAAACATAATCAAATCTCTCTGTGTGTGTGTGTGTGTGTGTGTGTGTGTGTGTGCATATGTATGTGTGCTGAATCTCAATTTTCTGCTCTTCTGTAGGTAGTGAGGAGAGCCAGAGTTAATATGATCTGTTATTTACCTTCATACCCTCAGTCCCCTCTCCTGTGAAATGGGATCATAATGATTGACTCTCAAGGCTATGTGAGAATGAAATGAGACCACTTACATGAACAGGATGTAGGTCTAATCTTTCATGCATCTGTGTCTTCCCTATTCAAGGAAGTTGGATTTTCCTAAGGGCAGGAACTGTGTGACTCCTTGACCTGTAAAAGAAAGTGTTGTACTGGGTGTTCATTAGGATCTAAAGTTAAGCTTTAAAGTTCTGGGACCATGTTGAGTTCCAGCCTTGACTCTACCTCATGCTTCTTGCGTGACTTTAGGCAACTCACCATCTGCCCATAGGCTCCAGTTCCTTGGGATCAGATGAGAAAATGGCTATGCTCCCTTCAAGAGCTAACAGGATGTGATTCTCTTTTAACCTCACAGTTAAAAGTCACAGCCATCTCATAGTTTGTCTGGGTCAGGGATGGGATCGCAGGGTTCTCAGGCTGGGCTACTGCCCATGGACAGATGGATTGACCAGTGGAAGGATGCAGTAATGATGCTCACATGTGACAGCAGGGGTCTTCATCTGTTTTGTCCACTTCTGTGTCGCCAGTGCCTAGAGCCGGGTCTGGCTTCTGGTGAATGCTCAGCACTCATTGACTGAATGAAGAATGAATGGAAAGATGGACTGATGGACAGGCTGCCTGCAAGACAGGCTGTGTGACTGACTTGAGATAGTGTCGTCAGGACCTCCTCCACTGGCCTTGGAGCCATTAAGGAGGGAAGGAGAGAGGTGAAGGTAAAGGTGATGCAGGAGGAGAGAGACCTCCTGCATCATCTTTGTCTTCCTTGGACAGCCTGGTGGAGGCTGGAGTTTGCATCTCTCACTGTGTGCATGCTGAACAAATCAAGAGTCATGGTCCCGGGAGCCTGAGCCTCATCCTGTGCTACATGTTTTACATGCATTATATTATTTGGAGCTCACTTTAATCCTAGGAGGGTAGTATTATCCTCATCTACATATAAAACAATGGCCTCACGAGGGGAGGAAAATTTGCCCCAAGGTCACACAGCTTTTTAGTAGAGGAGTTGGGATTTGATCCTAGGTCTTTCTGATTTCCAAGCCATTGACCTTGAAGTTATACTCTACAAGTGTTTCTCTCCTTAAATTTCTGCCTTTCGTAGAAAGGAAAGAGTCCACTTTTGCTGTGCTTGCATCTTGGAAGGAGTACGGGCTCTGCCCCTAAATCATAGCCTCAATATGAGTGCTGTGCTGGGAATGGGCCATCGGCGTGGTGATGGATCCCCACCGTCCATCACGCCCCCGCAGCACTGTGACATGCAGCGCTGGAATGTAATCAGAGTGATGGTGTCCTGATCTATGGGGATGTTCATCATCTCAGGGCTGGTACCTTGACATATTACGGTAGCTTGCTGTCAATGGGACAGCCCCTTAATGTATTTCCGTAATACATCACCCACTGATGGTGACCAAGGAGGCCTGCTGATGCTAGTCGGCTGGAGCCCTTTCTGTGAGTCTCCCTGAGTTTTCGGCCTCTTAAAAATTCATGTGAGTTTGTGTGTGCCTTGGGAGAGAGCATAAGAGAAGGAGGCAGGAACAGAGACAGAAAGATGAAGAGAAGATGAGAATAAAGAGACAGAAAGACAAGGAGGAAAAGAGAAAAGGAAAAGATGGGGAAAGAAAGAGTAGAGAGAAAGAAAGATTGGTGAGAAAACGAATGGGAAGAGAAAAGAGGTGTGGGGGGAAGACAAAGATGGCAGAGAAGAAAGAGTGAAAAACAGGAGGAAGAAAAGGTTCAAGGGAGAAGGAGGAAAGGAACCAGAAGAATCAAGGCTAAGGTGCTATGTAAACAGAGAGCAGCAGGAGAGAGTAGGAAAGTACCCAGCTCTTGAGTGAAGCGCAGTTGTTGTTGGAGATTTGGATCCTTTTATTTAGCCTTAGTGGAGGCCTGACTCTCCTGGGGGCTAGAAGAGCTGTGGGAGGAGGTGGGGTTGCCTGAAGGGAATGGGGCCAGGATATGAAAATTCTTTCTCCCTCCACAGAGAGCAAAGAGGTTTTTGTGGTCAGCCACGACCTTTCTCATTCTGCCTCCATTGTTGCAGAGGTCACCTGGGTGGGAAGAGTCTCAAAACTGCCTCTTCACCCCCTCACCCATCATGTCCACCTGAGCTCTGAACATCTTTGCTCAGACCGCCCAACAGCACCACAAACTCAGAGACCCCTAACTGTGGTTATTCATTCTACCCCGGGTCTCCCTTCTGGTTTCCCCATTACAATGAAAGGTGTTGCCAGTCTCTAGGGCCCTGGTTCGCAGGGGCGTCTTGTCTCGTTATTGTCTCCACATTTAGATCTATCAGATTTGTAGAGCAACTTAGCCTCTTTGGGCTTCTTACCAACTTCTCTTTGCCTCACCCATTATCTAGACCCTCTAAAAGCAGAGTCTGGAAGCTGACTCAGCAAACAAGAACCATTTCCTCTTAGAAGCCGAGGATGGATTGTACACTAGTGATTTTATTTCTGATTACATGTGAATCACTTTCCCCCTGGCCCATGAGTACTACAACTGGGAATCAAGGTGAAGATCTGACAAGAAAATAGGTAGCAAACCGCGTAGTCAAGAAGGTTCAAAAGAGACAGTTTCAAAAGAAAAGTGGGGACTGGGCAATTGGCTCAAGAATGAAACTGTGAATGGAGGTGTGAACCGCTTCTATGTGGAGACTGGCACATGCTCTGGGGTGGCTGCTGCTGCTGGTGGTGGTGCTAAAAGGGCTCTCAGGCCCTTGCAAGGTCAAGGCTGAACTCCTTGCCTTGGCATTCAGGGCCCCTGACAACCTGGCCTGTACCTTCCATTCCCGTCCTATCTCTCATTGCTCCCCCTATACTGACACTCCATTTACTGCAGCCAGCTTCCCCTGCTGCCTCTCACTAGTGCTTAGGCTTTACTAGGGTGATCTGTCTCCCCGTTGCTTCCTGTCTACATTCTACACCATTTCAAGGCTTCACTTAAGTTTCTCCTCTGCGGAGCCCTGTCTCCTCTTGTCATGCTGATTATGTCTCTCACTGACTTGGCCACAGCGTGTTGCATCTCCCCAAGGAGACTCTAAGCTCTCTGAGGGCAGGGGTCATGTATTCTGTTTCTCTGTAACCCTCACAGTAGGGCTAGAATAAAGCCCTTCCGAATAAACAAATGTAAACTAGCAGTAGTGTGAGTCCTGAAAGGAAAGAGGGACCAAGATGAGGCCTTATGGTGAGGCACAGTGGCCCTGGCCAGGCTCCTGAGCAAACTCCTCTTTATCGCTCCAGGCCTGAGTTTCCTCATACGTGAATTGAAAGGATTGATGAGATCTATGACCTGGACTTAAAAAGAAAAAAAACCAAAAAACAAAAAAATACCCTTAAGCCTCTTAGTTCCAGATAATTGTAGATTCACATGCAATTGTAGGAAATAATACAGAGAGATCCCATGTACCCTTCACCTATTTTTTCTCCAATGGTATCATCTTGCAGAACTACAGTATAACAACTATGATATTGCTATCAATACAGTCAAGATACAGGCCAGGAGTGGTGGTAGGTCATGCCTGTAATCCCAGCACTTTGGGAGGCCAAGATGGGCAGATCACTTGGGTCAGGAGTTTGAGGCCAGCCCGGCCAACCTGGTGAAACCCCCATCTCCACTAAAAAATACAAAACTTAGCTGAGCATGGTGGTGCACACCTGTGGTCCCAGCTACTAGGGAGGCTGAGGCAGGAGAATTGCTTGAACCCAGGAGGTGGAGGTTGCAGTGAACCAAGATCACTCCACCACACTCCAGCCTGGGTGACACAGTGAGACTCCATGTCAAAAAAAAAAAAAAAAAAAATACAGTCAAGATACAAAATGTGTCCATCACCATGAAGATCACTTATCTTGCCCTGTTGTAAACACCTCTATGTTTCCCTCACCCTCCACCCCATCCCTGACCCCTAGAAACCATGAATCTGTTCTCCACTTGAAGTATTTTGCTATTTCAAGAATGCTATATAAATAGAATCACACAGTATAGAACCTCTGTGATTGCCTTCTTTCACTCAGCATAATTCTCTGGGGATTCATTCAAGTTGTTGCGTGTATCAATACTTCATTCCTTTTTATTGCTACATAGTATTTCATGGTGTGGATGTATAATTGTTTGTTTAACTGTTCACCACTGATGGACCTCTGGGCTATTTCTAGTTTTGGTGAATACAAATAGAGCTACTGTAAACATTTGTGCACAGACTTTTGCGTGAATGTGTCTTCATTTCTTTGGGATAAATGCCCAGGAGTGTAATTGCTGGAGCATGTGGTAGATGTATATTTCGTTTTTAAAGAAACTGCCAAATTGTTTTCCATAGTGGCTCTACCATTTTACACTCCCACCAGCAACGTATGAGTTGTCCGGTTCCTCTGCAGCCTCACCAGCATTTGTTGTTGTCACTACTCTTTATTTTAGCCATTCTGATAGGTGTGTAGTGATATTTCATTATGATTTTAATTTTCATTACCCTGATGGCTAATGGTGTTGAACATCTTTTCATGTGCTTACTTGTGATCTATATATGCTCTTTGGCGAAATGCCTCTTCATTCATTTTGTTCATTTTTAAATTGCATTATTTGTCTTCTATTGCTGACTTGTGAGAGTTCTTTATATGTTTTAGAGACTAATCCTTTGTTGAATATGTGGTTAGCAAATATTTTCTCCCATTTGGTAACTTATCTTTTCATTCTTCTAACAGGGAAGATTTTTTTTTTCCTTGGAAAAGAAAACAAATTTAATTTTGATGAAGTTCAATTTATCAATTTTCTTTTTATGGATTACGCTTTGGGTGTTGAGTCTAACTGTTTGCCTAGTCTTAGATCCCAAACATTTTATTTTATTTTTTTCTAAAAGCTTTAGAGTTTTGCATTTTCCATTTTGAATTCATTTTTACATAATTGTCAAGCATAAGACTTAGGTCAAGGTTTTTGTTTTTTTTGGCTCTGAATGCTGTACAACTGCTCCAGCACCATTTGTTGAAAAAACTATCCATACTCCATTGAATTATTCTCATACAAAAATTGATCGGGCTTATTCGTGTGGGTCTATTCCTGGTTTCTCTCTTCTCTTCTATTGATTTATGTGTCGATTACTCTGCCATTACTACACAGTCCTTATTAGAGTGGCTATATGAATCTTGAAATCTGGTACACTGATTTCTTGCACTTTATACTTCCTTTTTGAAATTGTTTTTAGCTGTTTTAGTTCTTTGCCTTTCCATGTACATTTCAGAATACTCTTGTTCATTTATACAAAAAATCTTGCTGGGATTTTGATGACAATTGTGCTAAACTGTATATCATTTTGGAAAAAATGACATTTTTACTATGTTGAGTTTTCCTGTCCAAAAACCCAGTATGTCTCTCCGTCTATTTAGGCCTTTGATTTCTTTCATTAGCTATTGTACAGTCTTCAGCATACAACTCCTATATGTATATATTGGATTTATGTCCAAAGTATTTCTTTTTTAGACAATTATAAATGATATTGTATTTTTTATGTTGGCTTCCATGTGTTCATTGCTAGTATATAGAAATACAACTGACTTTTACATATTTGTCTTTTACCTTGTGATAGAACATCACTGGTTAGTTCTAGGAGGTTGTTTGCTTGTAGTTTGTATTTTTGTAGCAGCCTTGAAATTTTCTTTGTAGACAGTCATGCTCTATCTGCACATAGAGACAGTTTTTCTTTTCTGATTTGTATGCCTTTTAGTTCCCTTTCTTGTCTAATAACCTTGCTAACACTTCTAGCACTGTGTTGAATAAGAGTGGTGAGAATGGACATCCTTGCCTGTTTTTAGTCTTAGAAGGAAAGCTTTCAGTTGTTCACTGTTAAGTATAATGTTACCTGAAGGTATCTGGTAGATGCTTTTTATCAAGTTGAGAAAGCTAGTCCTCTATTCCTATTCTCTTTCTGAGAATATTTATTGTGAATTGTTGCTGAATGTGAACAAATGCTTTTTTTTTTTTTGCATCAATTGATATGATCGTGTGATTTTTCTTATTTCCCCTGTTAATATGGTTGATTACATTAAGTTTCAAATATTGAACCAGTGGGCATCTCTGGAATAAACCCCATTTGGTCATGGTATATTATTTATTTCATATATTGCTGAATTCTATTTGCTAATATTTTGTTAAGGATTTTTGCATCTAGATTCATGAGAGATAATGAACTGCATCTTTGTCTGGGTTTGGTATGAGGTTAATACTAGCTTCATAAAAGAATTGGGAGTGTTCCTTTCTCTTCTATTTTCTGGAATAGATTATGTAGAATTGGTGTCAATTCTTCTTTAAATATCTGGTAGAATTCACCTGTGAAACCATTTGGGCCTGGAGAGTTGTTTCTGTGAATTAAAGAAAAGTCATTCACTTTCCTTGAATAATTATAGGTTGTAGTTATAGTTGTAGGACTATTTTAATGATCTATTTTGCATTAGGTGAATTGTGGCAGTTTGTGATTTTTAAGGATTTAGTTCATTTCATCTAAGTTGTCAAATTTATGTGTGTAGATTTGTTGTAGTATTCTCTTATTAGGTTTCTGGGTGTCTGCAGGGTCTGCCATTGTATCACCTGCTTTTTTTCTGATATTGATAATTTGTGTCTTCTCTCTTTTTTTTATTTGTAAACTTTTTTTCTAGAAATTAGCCACTTGTGTTGATTTTTTCAAAGAACCAAATGTTTATTTTGTGGATTTCACGATTGTTTTCCTGTTTTCAATGTCATCAGTTTTGCTCTTATTTTTATTATTGTCTTTCTTCTACTTGCTTTGATTTTATTTTACTCATCCTTTTTGAGACTCTTAGGTGGGAGCTTAGATTATTGACTTCAGACTTTTCCTTTTGTTGTAATGTATGTACTTAGTGTTATAAATTTTCTCCTCATCATTTTAGCTGTGTCCCACAGATTTTTATATGTTCTATTTTCATTTTAATTCAGCCCTATGTATTTTTAAAGCTTCTCTTTGATCTGTGGATTATTTGAAAGCATGTTTTTTAGTTTCCAAGTGTTTGGAAATTTTTCTGTTATCTTTCTGTCAGTGATTTCTAGTTTGATTCCATTTTGGTTGGTGAAAATACTCGGTGTGACTTCTATTGTGATACATTTGAGAGTTGTTTTATGGCCTAGGATACAGTCTATCTTGATTTATATTCTGTGGGCACTTGAAAACAATGTGTATTCTGCTGTTATTGGGTGAGGTGTTCTAGAAATGTTGATGAGAATCCATTGTTAATGGTGATGACTTCTTCTATATCCTTGCTGGTTTTCTGTCTGGCCATTCTGTAAATTGTTGACAGAAGGATAGTTAAGTCTCAGATTTTATTGATAATTTCTGTTTCACATATTTTGTATCTTTTTATTTGGTGAATTCACATTTAGTATTGTTAGGTCTTGGTAGATTGACTCTTTTTTTTTTTTTTTTTTTTGAGAAGAAATTTCACTCTGTCGCTTAGGCTGGAGTGCAATGACACAATCTCGGCTCACTGCAACCTCTGCCTCCCAGGTTCAAGCGATTCTCCTGCCTCAGCCTCCTGAGTAGCTGGGATTACAGGCACCCGCCACCATGCTCGGCTAATTTTTGTATTTTTAGTAGAGATGGGGTTTTACCATGTTGGTCAGACTGGTCTTGAACTCCTGACCTCGTGATCCACCCACCTTGGCCTCCCAAAGTGCTTGGCCTCCCAAAGTGCTGGGATTACAGACCTGAGCCACCATGCCCGGCTGCAATTAATGCTTTGACACAACAGTTCTATGTGCAAACTTAATTTTTTAGATGTTTTAAATGCTAGCCATGTCCACTATTCTTTTTATTTTTTGAGGTGGAGTCTTGCTCTGTAGCCCAGGCTGGAGTGCAGTGGTACAATCTCGGCTCACTGCAACCTCTGCCTCTTGGGTTCAAGCAATTCTCCTGCCTCAGCCTCCCAAGTATCTAGGATTACAGGCATGTGCCACCCACGCCTGGCTAATTTTTGTGTTTTTAGTAGAGACAGGGTTTTGTCATGTTGGCCAGGCTGGTCTCGAACTTCTGACCTCAGGTGATCCGCTGTCCAAAGTATTGGGATTACAGGCGTGAGCCATTGCGCCCGGCCAATGATTGTATCATTACATAATGTCTGTCTCTGTCTCTGGTGGGTTTTATTTACTCCAAAGTCTACTTTATCTGATTATTGATATAGCCACTCTTGCTTGCTTTTGAATATATATATGTGTATATATATATATATATATATTTCATTTGTTAAAAAACTGTCAGCTTGCTTTTGTCATTGTATTAGTTTGTTCTCCCACTGCTATAAAGAAATACCTGAGACTGGGTAATTTATAAAGAAAAGAGGTTTAATTGGCTCACGGTTCCACAGGCTCTATAGGAAGCATGGCATCATCTGCTTCTGGGGAGGCCTCAGGGAGCTTTTACTCATGGTGGAAGGCAAAGTGGGAGCAGGCGTCTTACATGGCAAGAGCAAGACCAAGCTGGGACAAGGGAGGTGCTACACACTTTTAAACAACCAGATCTTGTGCGAGCTCTGTCATAAGAACAGCACCAAAGGGATGGTGCTAAACCATTCATGAAGAATCCACCGCCATGATCCAATCACTTCCCACCAGGCCCCACCTCCAACAATGGGGATTACAATCGAACATGAAATTTGGGTGGGGACACAGATCTGAACTATATCAGTCATTATATTTGAAGTGAGTGTGTTGTAGCAGTGTTTAGTTGGGTCGTACTTTGTAATCTATTCTGCCAGTCTCTGTCTTCTAATTGGTATATTTAAACTATTTACATTTAATTTGACTACTGATATGTCAGAGTTTAAGTTGATATTTTATTTTTTGTTTCTTGTTTGTTTTCTGCTTCTGTTTGTTATTTTGCCTTCCTATGAGTTACTTGAACATTTTTGAGGATTTTATTTTGATTTTTCTACAGTGTTCTTAAGCATATCTATTTGTATAGGATTTTAGTGGTTATTCTAGGTATTATATTATATATTCATAACTTTTTACAGTCTACTGGTATGATCAGCTTACCATCCAGATGAAGTGTGGAAAACTTCATATCCCTTTATATCTCTTATCCATTCAAAACCACATTGGACAGTGTTATACCTGTTGCTTCAACCATCAAACATAAATTATAAAACTAAATAACAAAAGGAAAGTCTATTGTTTTCACTCATATTTGTGCTTAATGTGTTCTTTATTTCATCCTGATATTCCAAGTTTTCTTCTTCAATAGTTTCCTTTCTGTTCAGAGAAATTTCTTTAGTTATTCTTTTAGGGTAGGTGTGTTGTAAACAAATTTTCTCAGTTTTCTTTATCTGTGAACATCTTGATTTCTGTGAATATCCTTCATTTTCGAAGGACAGTTTTGCTGAGTGTAGGATTCTGGATTGACACTTCTTTTCCCCCAGCACTTGAAAAATATTGTGCTGTTTCTTCTGGCTTTTATGGTTTCTGATGAGAAATCCACTGTCATTTAGTTTTTCTTCTGTAAGTAAGGCGTCATTTTTCTCTGAATGCTTTCAAGATTTTTTCCTTGTCCTTAGTTTCCAAAAGTCTTGTCATAGATTTCATTGGCTTTATCCTGTTTGAGGTTCTCTAAAATTTAGGAAATTTTCAGCCATTATTTCTTCTAGTACTTTGTCAGTCCTGCTCTCACTTCTCCTTCTGGAATTCTGATGACAGGAATTCAAATATATTTTGCTATAGTCTCACAGGTCTCTGAAAATGTGTGTGTGTGTGTGTGTGTATTTTCTCTTCGATTTTCTGATTGGGTGATTTCTATTATTCTATCTTCCAGTTCACGGATTCCTTCCTCTCTTCCTTCCATTCTGCTGTTGAGCCCAATCACTGAGTTTTTAATTTTGGTTATTGTACTTTTTAATTCTAACATTTCTATTGGTTTCATGTTTATATCTTTTATTTCTTGACTGAGGCTTTCTATTTTGTCATTCGTTTCAAGCATGTTCATAATTGTTATTGAAGCATTTTTTACGATGACTGCTTTAAATTCTTTGTGAGATAACTTTCAATCTCTGTCATTTCAGTGTTGAAATCTATTGTGTTTTTTCATTCAGTTTGAGATCTCCCTTCTTGATATGATGGGTGATTTTTAAATTTACATCTGGATATTTTTCATTACATTATGAGACTCTGAGTCTTATCTTGAACCATCTGGTTTAGCTGGTTTTTTTTTTTTTTTTTTTTTAACATTGCTTTAGCTGGGTGGGGATTGAACAGCGGGGAGACTACTGCTTTGTCCCTGCAAGGTGTAGGAGTCCAGGTTCTCCACACAGTCCTCATTGATATGTGAAAAGGGATTCGTCATTGTGCTGGGTAGGAATGGGAGCTCCAGCAGCCTCCACTGATAATGAGGTGTGGGTGACCTTGTTACTGCTGAGCCATGGTAAAAATCTTGACTCTCCACTAGGCCTCCCCTAACACCACCTCAGTGGGATGGAATGCCTCCTTACTGCCAAGTGGGATAGAAGTCAGGCTCCCCACTTGACCTTCGCTGGCATGGGAGACAGTGGGGCCGTGATGTTTTTCTAGAGTGAAGCAGTTATCACTTGAATGTTTTCTGTCTCACTAGGCTGCCCCTTTACTTGTCCTTTGGCTAGAGAGAGTAGGCTTTATTTGGAACTTTTCTTATCTGTACCAGTTGGAGTTTCTAGGGTGTTGGCTTCTTTAGCTCTAAGTCTAGGATGTGTCATGCACAAAGAAAATCCAAGGAACTCATCATTATGCAGTTCTTTGAGTCTTAAGGTCCCTAGCCTACCTGCTTTCTATCCACCTTGCAAGAGTCTTCTTATATTTATTTTGAATATAATATCGAGGGCTTCTAGTTGTACATAGGAGGAGGAATAGAGAAAAGAACATCTACTCCATCTTGCTGGAAGCAGAAGTAGATCTGGCCTTTACTTTTAATCTGCTGAGCAGTTCAACAAATCTTGTAAGTGGAAGCCCAAAATTTTAGGTAGAAAAATGTTGTTCCAGTTGAAGTGGTAGTGTGGACTGAAGCCCTGACCACTAGTCTTCTACCCCCAGTAGCCCTCTGAAGTACTTCTCAGAGGTCCTGGGGTTCCACAGAGAATGCAGGTTGAAAACCAGAGCGTTAATTGACCTTTTCCTTTCCTACAATGTGGGACACAGCCATGAAGAGAGATTGGATGAGGACCTGGGCATGGGGGTCAATTCGGACCAGCAGGAAATGTCTGGCTACTTCCCAAGTGGACCCCTTTTGCCCACAGGAGTCATCTGCTCTTTTATTTATTTATTTAGAGACAGAGGCTAAGTTTTGTATTTTTAGTAGAGACGGGGTTTTGCCATGTTGGCCAGACTGGTCTTGAACTCCTGACTTCAAGTGATCCACCTGCCTTGGCCTCCCAAAGTGCTGGGATTACAGGCGTGCGCCACCGAGCCTGGCCTCATCTGCTCTTTAGCATGCACTGAATTGGCTTCCTTCTCTTCCCTTTCTCACGTCCACACTCCCTGACTGACGCGTCCCGCGGTTACCTCTCAAACGAACTACTTTCCCTCAAATCCTTGTCTCAGGGTCTACTTCTGGGGGGAGCCAAACTTAGAAGCATACAGATTTAATCAATGTAATCAGTGCTGTGTGTGAGAATGATGGTGGTGAGCTGACTTGGAAATGACAAATAAGACCAATCTGTCTCCATGGCACCATCCTCTGAGTGTATTTCTTGTCATCATTTCAGACCCAACTGTGTTGCTACCGGCGCCGGCAGTGCCCTGGGACCCAGGCCTGCTGTGCAGAGCAGTGTCCTCCCACCCCTACGGCCTGCCTCTGAGATCATGCTGGTTACAACAGACAGTGGAACCTTGGCTCGGAGATATTTGCCAAGGAGGCTTTCATGTTTTCGTTGTTTTGGTTTACTCTGAAAGTACCTGTTCTCAAAGCTGTGATTGAAGAGAAGTTTTCCAGTGCTGTGGGCTGCTTTTCTGTCTTGGATCTTGACCCCTGGCTCCCTGCTGGGGTTTATCTTTGCTGTTGGAGGGCTCACAGGGACACCCTGCAACCAGGAATCCCCACTGCCCTGCTCTGAGGCTGAAGCAGGAAAATGAGGGACCCCAGGCTTGCCTGGTCCTGGAGATTGTCCGACTGCACTCGGCAGAGCTCCTCCCCAGTTCAGCTTGTTCATTCAGCCTTTGCTCTTTTGTACCGTAGGTAAGGAGCAGGCAGATTCCTGAGTCTGCTGAGATTTCCTCCCTGCTCTTAATCCCAAAGAGTGGCTCTTGTGGTGGAATCTCAGGCTCTGGGAGCGAGCTGTCCTACAAGAGGTGACTTCAGAGAATCTTCATGTCTGATCAATAAATAAACAAACAGACTTTGTTAGGGAGAGATTTAGGAAGGAACTGTTGAAATAGAAAAAGTGTTCTGACTATGAGATCTGCAGGCATCACAGAGGTAAGATAGAAAGAAGCTTTTCTTGTGTAAAAAGGGAGTAAACCAGGCTAGAAAGAACAGGCATGGGGAAGGGAGGTGAAAGGGGGTGACCCTGGGACAGTAGATGGGAGAATGTTTTACCCTGAGGCTAGCCTGTCTCTGGAAGGGCATTAGGATGGGTGGCCTGCTGGCTCATGCTGAGGGTAGGTAAAAATTCAGGGGCCTAGGTGAAGGAGAGAAACTTAACCCAGGTTTTGTTAACGTGCCTTTTGTTCCAGTTAATCAGTGGGAGCAAAACAGTTAACGATTTATGAGACAAAGAAGGGGAATTTAATGGGTCCAAGTCTGGTCTTGTCATGGGTAAGCAAGGGGGCACCTGAGAGTCCTATTCAAGTCATAAAGAAAGGATGCTTCATTGCAGTAAGCCTTTCCCTGGAACACAAAGGTGTGGAAGGATTTCTTTAACCATCATTATTTTCCAGAATCACAGAGCTCAGATAAAATTCAGCATTGTCCGTCCCATCTTGGGACTTGAGTTGCAGCCTGCAGGCAATAGACTAGACCCAGCATTTCTCCATGAGGACGAGATCCCCGTGGGAGCTGCTCTCACCTGGAGAGAAGCTTCCTCCCTGGGTGTGGGCCAGGGCTCCAGGGGCTTTTCAGGCCATGGCAGTGTTGTTGGGCGGCAGTGTTGTTGGGCGCTGCTCATAGCTCAGAGCTGAGCTTCCCTCCTCCCACCCTCCTACCCTCCCAGCTCCCGGCCGCCCCCTTCTCCGCCTGCCACACAGCTGTTTTGCCAACATCATTGCCTGATTATCTTTCAAGTGGCTTCTCAGAGCAGATGTTCCCGGCTCCTTCCTGCCTCAAAAACAAACAGGCGCTGTCTCTCCTGGGGAAAATCCCTCTGCTGCCACAGCCTCTTCTTGAGAGGTTCGGGGATGTCTGTGAAATCTCTCTGGGCTGCTCTTTGCCAGGAATTTGGCTCTGGATGGATGGCAGGGACTCCTCAGGCCTTTCAAGGTGTGTGTGGCCCCTCGAGGGGCATTGGGAGCGGGGAAGCACACTTTTAACAGAATCAAATTCCAGTCTGAGTGAAGCAGGGTGGTATTTCCTTCCGTCACTGTCTCCATCTTATTTAACCTTTTGAAAAACACCATCTTTGATTCTGAAAGACCCTCTGGGGGGGTTGTCCTTAGTTGGGAAGCCCTGTTTGTTTCTGATAGCCCCACCGACAAGATGTTGTCAGGCTTGCTTTTTGAGGTTTGTATTATGAAAGCAATAGGTTTTTTGTTTCCATTTTATGAACATGAAAGTCTAGTATAAAGTTGAATGTGTCTTTTAAAATATGCTCATCTCATCTCCTTACCCACAGTGACAATCAGGGCTCTTCATGGCCCCCAGGCAGCTGCTTACAGGGTGGGCAGGATAATCTGGGTCACACCTGAAAGGCCCTCTTGCCTCTCCAACCTTCTGTGTGCAAAAAATTGCGCCCTTAGCAATTCACTTTTTGGAGGGAAGGCTTGAATGCACAGGTAATACATACTGGCCACAGCCTGCAAACTACTCTGGCAGAGGAGGAGAGAGACACAGGCTGGGGCATGCCTGGGGAGGGAGATGGGGCATTGGGAAGACCGCAGCAGTGAGATCTCTGTGGAGGAGAGGGTCACCTGAGGATGCTGAGCTGGGAGGTAGGAAGGCAGGAAAAGGAAGCCCTCCTGGTGTGTGCAGAGGAATGCTGATTGCCAGCATTCCTGCTCGCTTTGGCCAGCCCAAGAACTCTGGGAGCTGGTAGCAGACAGAATAAAATCACATGTGAAATATGTTTGAGGGTCTGTTCCCAAGTTTTCCACTGATTTGGGATGACATCCTTGCTTCTGTCCATTCTGGAATCCCCAACCCCTCCCTGACTTTGTTGCCAGAGTGTCCTCCTCTGTCGCACTCAGTCCTGTCTTACTCCTCTCTGACTCATCCCAGCATTCCCCTGGAAGCGTGCACGTGGTTGCATCTCTTGGTTCCTGCGCTCATCGTGCTTAGCAGATAGACTCTGTTGATCACCTGGTCCTGATTTGCCCCTACTCTGTTGGCCTCTGAGGTACCACCCTCTCCTGATTTCCGTCTTACTTCTCTGCCTATTTCCTCTCTTTCTCCTTTGCTGGTTTTTCCTCACTGATCTGCAAATATACAGATTTCTCAGTGATAGGGCCCCTGCCCTCCTCTAATCTTTTCTTAGACCAGTGTTCTACACATGTCAGATAGCATCCAGACACCCTGGGGTGATTGCCAAACATATAGACTCCTTAGCCCCATCTCTAGACATCGTTTTTGGGGAGCCTGGGGGCCCAGAAATTTGCATGTTCAACAAGCACCCCAAAGATTCCAAGACAGTTCTGCAGTCTGCACTGCACTGCCGCATGATTAAGACCATCCAGTCCCAAGGCATTGCCGAGTATTTACCTGCTGACAACTCCCCATTTCACATCTCCGGCTCCAGGCTTGTATCTCCAAATCTACTTTACATCTCCATTTGGATACCACCCAAGTATCTGAACCTGAGCATCTCCAGAAGGAAATCCTTGATTTTCCTCCCCAAACCATTTTTCCTTGGTCCAATCGCTAGAAATGAAGGCACCAACCCCCAGCAGATCCTCCAGACTTCCCATTCTGCCAGTCCTTTGTCCAAAACATTAACAAATCCTGCCAGCCGTGTTCATTTTCAGAACACTTTTCTAACTGGCTGCATTTCCTTCCTCTGGTACCACTGCCACTCTACTCCAAGCCACCTTTATCACTGCCCAGATGTCTGCAGTGGGTGCCTAAATGGTCTCCTGCCCTAACTCATTCTTCCGCACCAGCCAAGGAGGAAGTATGAAACACACAGCAGCCCGTATTTCTCCCTTTAGTGGCTTCTCATCGTACTTAGAATGAACTTCCCAGGCCCTGTGCTGTCTGGCTGCTACCCACCTCTCCCCTTCGTCTGTTGTCACTCTGTTTCTTGCTTCTTGGGCGCTGCTCACGTTGAACTTCTTTCTGTTCCCTGAATGGGCCAAACACTTTCCTGCCTCGGGGCTTCTGTACATGCTGTTCCTTCTGCCCAGAATGCTCTTCCCTGATTCTTTAAGTGTCTTTGGCTCCTTCTTATCCTTTAAGTTGGAGTTTCCTGACTTCCTTGTTATCCTATTATTTCTTCCATCCTATCATTTGTGATCATGGCAATCTGTTTGTTCTTCCATAGACACTCATAATTTTTAACTATACATGTGTTAATAATTACTTATGTCTTTTTGTTCCTTTTATAAGACAGTGTGTTCTATGAGGGCAGGGACTATCCTGTTTTCCTTACCTAGTGCAGAGTAGCACTTGACAAACATTTATTGAATGAATGAAGTGAATTTCATTTCATCCAGTTATGTACCATTTGGCTCCAGCCCTGTTATCCTATTGCATTCTATTCTGTTCAGACCTGTTCGCATCTGTTCTGGCCTGTTGTGGTCTGTTGAATCCTATTCTATTCTGCTGCATCCTGTTCTAGTCTATTCTGTCCTGTTCCATTCTCTTCTGACCTGGTCTAGTCTACTCTGTCCTGTTTTATTCTGTCCCATCTTGTTCTATTCTGTTCCAACCTGTTCCAGTCTGGTTCAATCCGCTTTGTCTGTTCCATGCTTTCCTATTCTGTTCCATTCTAGTTTGCTTTTTTCATCCTACTTCTTCCTATCTGTACCATACTATTCTTCTTGCTTCTATTCCATCACATCCAGCCCCAATTCACACCATTTGCTTGATTCTCATTGACTTCATCTCATTTAGTCCCTCTCCAGCATATTTCACCCCGGCACTTTCACTTTCTTCAAGCTTTTTGGAATACCTGCTTTGTGCCCAGTCTCCTTAGAGGGATCCATGAGATCATGAGAGAAGGAAACATCATCTTGGGCCTGAGATGACCCCTCCAAATGGTGAGCAAATGGCAAGAGGGGAGAGATTGACATCGGGGTCTTCGCTGACCTGTGATGGGGCGTGCTTGGTTAGGATGAGGAGACAATGGCATGAGAGGAAGCAGGGAATGGGTCCTGGAGTGTGGGTGATGCACCGAGGACTTCAGCATGGGAAATTTAAGCAGGAGGCTGGGGCTAGGGCAGGCAGAGAGTACGAAGTAATGGGAGATTACTTCGTGCAAAGTAGTGCAAAGGTAGGCTTTTCTCTTTCTGTGGTTGACTTGGTGCTTTGATGTTTTCAAAGAAGGACACTTCCATGGTTTGGAAATGACTGTTGGGACATCATCTAGCCTGCTGCCATCAGGACATCAGGAGAAGCAGTGTTGTCCAGTGGAATGGGAATTCGTGTGCAGACTGCTTAGCCTTTTTAAGCCTTGGTTCCCACATCCGTAAAATGGTCATAATAACACCTACCTTGAGTTTTGTGAAGACAAATAGCTTAGACTCCAGTGCAGAGGGTTGACAAGCATTCAACCCAGTGCCTGACCTATTATAGGTGCCCACACAATGATCACCCTCTCCTACCTTGCCACTGATCACTCTAGTCCACTCTGATGTTACTAGGTTGGCTCTGAACCTCAGTTCTCCCTATTGTGAAATGGAGACAGTGTGAAGCAAGCAGGAAGTATTAGAGAGGCTCTGTAGAATTGTGGTTTTGAGCTTGAAGGGCCTGGATGCATGACAAATATTTGTTGATTGAATGATTGATTATAGCTCCCTACACCCACCATAATACTTTGCGTGGAGGTGGCAGCACACAGCAGGTACCTAATAAATAACCATGGACTTGTAACAAATATAAAAAGAACCTGAAAGAGTAGAAGGTGGGTGACACCCTTTCCAAAGCAGACCAGACAGGTAGATGCTGGGACTGAGCTGATGAAATTTGCACCAAACCTCCAAATATATTCAGAATCAGGGAATTAGGAGACAACGGAGGAGGCTGCCAAAAAGAATTTATCTCGGAAGTGGAGCTTGGGGAATAGCACTAATATTTTCGGAAATTGAAACTCCAACCATGAAATTGCCTATCATTTATCATACATGGTCTCTCAAAGGGGAAACGGGAAAGCATTTAGTCTTATTGCTTTTTAAACACATGATTGCTGAGCATAGCCATCCAGGCTGAGGTTTTAAGAGACAATGTGTCTGAAAGAGTCTGGCCAGCAAGTCCCTCCTATCTAATGCAAGGCTGCTCTCTGCAGACTCTCCTATGTCAAGCACCCTGAGCCACGCGTGGAGAGGGTGCAACCCAGGCCAGGCTTGGGTGACTGGGTGTGGTGCCAATTCTAGCTTTCATAGAAAACGCCAAGTCTGAATTTTCCCCCAGCTCCTTCTTGATGCCCAATAGCTATCTCATTATTAAAATCATTTGCACTTTTATTTTCAAACTTCTTTGGAAAGGGTCCCACTGATGGCTTCCATTTCCACCTCTATATTGTTGCTTATCAAATTTCTCTCTCTTTCCTAGACCTACTGGGGATTTCAGGCCTCCACGTGCAACTACCACCAAGATCTCTTCACCTGAAATACCCACAGGTTCATCAAATGCAGCATATTGGAGCTGTAGACAGCATCCTCTCAAGTTTCCTGGCTTGGCAAAGGACATCCCTGTTGCCCTGAGAGCTGGAACAGACTCTGAGGCACAGGGTGACAATCGCCCATGTGTGTCAGCAGTTTGAAGGTGGCATTCTGCTATCACATGGTTCATCATAATTGATCTCCCAGCAAGGGGCAGGTTGAGAATATCCACTAGTGGATCTGAGGTCAGCGAATAGGAAAGGAGGCTGGGGGCTTTCTGGAGCAGCTCTTATACAGTGAGCCCAGTGTTTGCACTTGGACCGATGTCTGTTTGAAATTGTAAGGGAGACAGGAGGTGGGCACAGGCTAAAGTCCTCTCAAGCTACCCTTCTGCTCCCGATAACCTTGTAAGGAGAGCAGGGAAGGAACTGTTAAATTGTTATTACCGTCCATAGATGAAGAACCTGAGTTTGCAAGAGACTGTGTAACTTATCCAAAGCCACAAAGCTAGAGGTGGTGTCCATGAGATTCCCACCAGGCCTCCTGATGACCAGCACTGTGTTCTTTCTCCTGAACAGAGAAGTGCCCAGGACAATGGTCAGTATACTTGACAGTGAGTCAAAAGATCTGAGTTCTCACTCCTGTATGGCCACTAAAAATACCTAGCTACTGCCTGCTCTGCAGTCCTCGGGTGGGCCCTTGGAAATGGGGATGTCTACGAAGCAGCACCACGTGGGGCTCTACACTCTCACCTCTGGCTACAGTGACCATCTCTGTACTGATGACATCCGGACCCTCATCTTTAGCCCAATCTGTAGGACACCTCTCTTGGGAAACCCTACAGGCACCACTAAGTGAATATGTGTTTTGGGAATTCCAAGTTCCCTCCTGGAAATCTTTATCTCGAGCCCTCATTTTCCCACCAGAAAGGCTCTCAAGTTAGGTTCCATTGATTTTCTCTCACATTCCTTCCAGAACCACCACCACAAATGGTTATGTCATGAATGTGCCTTTGCAGTCTGTGAGACAACTGTTGATTTTTGCATTGTCCGGCATGCTATCTAGTCCCTCTTGTATAAGGATCATTAAGGCAAATGCCTGCTATAATTGAGTCCTGGCCAGGGTTGGGGATGGGCTGGACACTGAGATCTCTGGAAACAACAATATTTTTCCTTTTGTTAAACATCCAGACTCAAACATTTCCCTTCATAGCTTGATTACCAGAAAGAGCAGACAAAATGAAGTGCTCCATCCTAGCCACTGTATTAGCCACATTGTAATATATATTTTTCTTTTTCTTTGTACATGTCAATTTTTTATTGTGGTAAAATATGCATAGCGTAAAACCTATTTATTTTATTTTATTTTTTTGAGACGGAGTCTCGCTCTGTTGCCAAGCTGGAGTGCAATGGCACGATCTCGGTTCACTGCAACCTCTGCCTCCCGGGTTCAAGGGATTCTCCTGCCTCAACCTCCCAAGTAGCTGGGATTACAGATGCCTGCCACCACTCCCAGAAAGCTCAGACAAAATGAAGTGCTTCATCCAAGCGATTGTATTAGCCCACATTATAATATATAATTTTTCTTTTTCTTTGTATATGTCTATTTTTTTATTGTGGTAAAATATACATAGCATAAAGCTTTTTTAAAACTATTTTAAGTGTATAGTTCAGCAATGTTAAATGCATTTATATTGCTGTGCAGCGTCACCACCATCCATCTTCAGAACATTTTTTTTATCTTCCCAAACTGAAACTCTATACCTATTAAACAATAATTTCCCATTACCTCCTCCCCTCAGCCCCTGGCAATCACCATTCTACTTTCTGTCTCTGTGAATTTGACTTCTCTAGGCACCTCTGTACGTGGAACCCTACAGTGTTTGTCCTTTTGTGACTGGTTAATTACACTTAGCATAACATCCTTAAGGTTCACCATGTTGTAGCATGTACCAGAATTCCTTTCCTTTTATTTATTTATTTGAGACACAGTCTCACTCTGTCACCCAGGATGGAGTGCAGTGATGTGATCTCAGCTCACTGCAACCTCCCGCCTGCCCCGAGCTTGAGCAATTCTCCCGCCTCAGCTACCTGAGTAGCTGGGATTACAGGCAGGCTCCACCACTCTCGGCTAATTTATTTTTTGTAATTTTAGTAGAGATGGGGTTTCAGGAGTTGACCAGGCTGGTCTCGAATTCCTGACTTCAAGTGATCCACCCACCTTGGCCTTCCAAAGTGCTGGGATTACAGGCATGAGCCACCGTGCCTGGCCCCTCCTTTCTTTTAAAAGGCTAAGTAATATTTCATTGTATGTACATACCACATTTTCTTTATCCATTGATCCATCAATAGACATCTGGGTTACTTTCACCTCTTGGCTATTGTGAATAATTCTGCTGGGAATATGGGTGTTCGAATCCCAACGTTGAATTCTTTCAGGTCTATATCTGTACATGGTTTTTAATTTTCTATTTTAACAGCTTTATTGGATATATGCCTATTAATATAAGAAGCAAATATACCTGGCCAGGTGCATTGGCTCACGCCTGTAATCCCAGCACTTTGGGAGGCCGAGGCGGGTGGATCATGAGGTGAGGAGTTTGAGATCAGCCTGGCCAAGATGGTGAAACCCCATCTCTACTAAAACTATAAAATTTAGTTGGGTGTGGTGGTGGGCGCCTGTAATCCCAGCTACTTGGGAGGCTGAGGCAGAAGAATCGCTTGAACCCAGGAGATGGAGGTTGCAGTGAGCCGAGATCACACACTGCACTCCAGCCTGGGTGACAGAGAAAGACTGTCAAAAAAAAAAAAAAAAGAAGAAGTAAATATACTTAACGTGTGTTGGGTAACACTGTATGCCTGGCACTGTTCTAGGTTCTTTAACTATGTTGTTATTTGATCTTTGTAATACAGTTGGGCAATGGCTCTTTTTTGGAAGAAGGTGGAATATCAGCTGTAACAAAGCCATTAACTAACTGAGCTGCCTCTACTTGCTTACTCCTGACATATTCCTCAGCCTGAAGCAACATGACTCCACTCCCAGCATCATGGAAACTGTTTTGGCAAAGGTCACCAGTGACCTTCATGTTGCCAAATCCAGCAGAGACCTTTAAGTCTCTTACTTGCTACTGATTTTGAACCTGTTGACCATTCATCCTTCCTGAACTTCTTCACCGGCACCTGGGACACCACCACTCTGTCCTGGTTTCCCCCTGTTTCTTTTTCTCCTCTGTCTCTTCGAAGGGTCCTGTCCCTCTGTAGACCCTCAAATGTGGGCACTTTTAATAGCTCTCCTTGAGTTACTGTTTTTCTCACTTGACAGCGCCTTTCCAGGTGACTCCCGGTCTTCTATGTCACTGTAGTCACTGCCTCTCGAAGCCGATGACTTCCAAGTCTCTACCTCTAGTCTTAGGCTCCACCCTGACCTTCAGTCTCACATATACAGCCTATTGCATTTCTCTCTAGAATGCTCCACAGTTATCTTAGCCTCAACATGTCCCAAGTGGAGCTCATTATGGCACCTCCCCCGACCCACTGCCCAGTCTCAGCAAATGACATCACAGACTCGGTTGCCTAAGCCACCAATCAATTGGCCATCCTCTAGTTTATCATCAGACCTCACCAGTCCCACCTCCTTGCTACTTCTCAGGCGGATCCTTCTTTTCTATTCCTTTTCCTCTTTCCAAATTCAGGTCTCATCCTCCCTTGCTTGGAGTGTTAGAACCAGCTGTGGACTGGTCCCCCTTTCTCTTAGTCTTGCCCTATTCAAATACATCTTCCACAGCTGCCAGATGGATTAATCTCAAACACAGGGCTGACCATGTCCCTCTATACTTAAAACTCCCTATGTCTTCCTGGCCCCTGTAGGATACAATCTGAGCTCTGAGAATGGCATTTACCCCTTCTCCTGCTGCATCATCGCCATTGCATGGTTCATCCTTCCTGTGAACGTGCACTGTGTTTCTACCATGCATCAGCAATGATGGGCAGGGTGCTGGAACTGGAACTGGGTGCAGTGATGAGAAATCAGACATGCTCTGGCCTCACAGCCAGAGAGGAGAGAGATAGTCACCCAAAAAATGTAGCGTCACTCAGTCTGGTCCGTTGCATAACGAAAAAGAACCTGTTGACAGAGAAGCATAGAAGAGGTAGGACTCGGGGGCGGGGGTAGAGCTCCAAGGAGAGGGAAAGGCCAGTGCCTGATCTTTCCTGGTGGTTCTGTACTCTCTCACTCTGCCTTCAGGATCCATCTCTTCTCCCTCTCCATTAATTCAGGCCTTCATGATTTCTCACCAGGATTGCTTTATTGTCCTCCTACGTGGTGGCCCTGCCTCCATCTCTTGACCCACTTCACTCATTGCTGCCAGAATGTCCTTTCTAAAACCCAAATCTTCCAGCCTGAGCAACATAGTGAGACTCCATCTTTACAAAAATTAGAAAAAAATTAGCTGGGCACAGTGGCATGTGCCTGTAGTCCTAGCTGAGGTGGGAGGATTGGGAGGCTGAGGTGGGAGGATTGCTTGAGCCTGGATTGTTGAGGTTGCAGTGAGCTGTGATTGTGACACTGCATTCCAGCTTGGGTGACACAGCGAGACCCTGCCTCAAAAACAAAACAAAACAAAGCAAAAACAGAAAAGCTCACAAATCTGATCTTATTGCTGTTCAGCTGACAAACCTTTGATGACTGCTACAGGAAAATGTCAACTTCTTGGTGTGACCTCTGAGGCCCTTCACAGTTGGGTTTTCTTCTCTCCTACCTGAGCTGCCCTCCCCTCCTCACCTCTCCTCCTCTTAGGCTGCAACTCTGCCCCACTGCTCATGAGTTCCCAAACAGGGCGTGCGTGTACGTATCTTCATGCCTTGGGCCATGCCACCCTCATCACCATATTGCTCCTCCTGCCTTCTCTGTTTCCTGTTTACACATCAAGGCCCCTCTATGTGGAGCTGCCTCCTCTCTCTTAAGAAGGATGCATGGATCTGGGAGGATGCAGGATGCATTTCTGAGCCTTTAGGGCTCCTTCTGTGTCCACCTGTGCAGAGCCTGACATGCCACAGTTTGTTGGGCAGCCTCTCTCCCAGCCTTAGCCTCTACAGGGTAAGAAAGGTGTCTGGTTCATCTCTTTAATGCTGGGCCATGCAAGGGGTTTGGCAAGGAAAAGCTCCTCAGTAGCTGTTTACTGAGCACAGGATTCCAAAATCTGAGCCTGACCCAGAAGAGAAGGCATGGCCCCACCTCATGGAATTTTCAGTCTGTCTGGATGGCACTGGTGGAGCAGTCACTCTATTCTCCATTTCTGCCTTGCTAGGTGACTCCAGTTTTATTCAGGGCAGCAACAGGCAGCTCTTAAAAAAATAAACAATAATCCAGAGCTTTGGGAGGCCAAGCAAGAGAATTGCTTGAGACCAGGGATTTGAGACCAGCCTGGGCAACATAGCGAGACACTGTCTCCATGAAAAATTTAAAATAATTAACCAGGTGTGGTGGTGCATGCCTGTAGTCCCAGATATTGAGAAGGCTGAGGCAGGAGAATAGATCAAGCCCAGGAGTTCAAGACTGCAGTGAGCTATGATTGTGCCACTGCACTCCAAACTGGGCAACAGAGAGAGATCCCATCTCTAAAATGAACGAACAAATAAACTCTATTTCCCAAATTCTCCTAAAGCCATGGGTGTCCATGTGATGTGGTCTCACCAGTGAGCTATAAGCAGATGTCTCCTGGATAGGGATCCCAGAGAAGTTATTACTATTGTGATGAAAACGGACAAACTCCCCGGGAGGTCCCACTTTGCCCTTTTCCCTTCCCAGTCTTCCTGTCTGGAATGCTGCCCTGTGAGCAGGAGGGAAGAAACCACAACATGGATGGTGGAGCAGGAGGGGAGTAGGCGCTGGGGGCCCTGTGTGGGATAAGAAGTTTCCATTCCATTCAAAAGGTGGTGGAAGCCACTGGAGGGTTTTAAGCAGGAAAGTGGCATGGCCTGATTTCCACTGTACAAAGCTGACCCTGGCTGACTCGTGGTGAGTGCATTCGGAGGGCAAGAGTGAAGGCAGGGGCCTGGCCTGGGGGGTCCACCCTTCTTCAGCCTAGAGGCACCAGTTTCTATAGAGATGCCCATTGGCCTGGCCCTTATGGTCCCTTCAGAGCCCAAACATTGCTGGAAACTTTGCCCGGAAATGTGATGCCTGGGGTCACTGAGAACACACCACACCACCTTTGCCTGTCCATTTTGCAGATGAGCAGTATACACCCGGAGAGGCCTAAGGCTGCTTAGCTCTAAAATAATGGCTCACTCACCCAGTGCTTCTAATGTGGGGCCTAATCACTTGTGGTTAGAGAGGGAGCCCCACATTCGGTCAGGAAGGGGTGGGGGCTGCAGGTAGGGGAGGGCATCACTGATGCCCAGGAGAGAGACTTTAGTCCAGCAGTGAGGCAGTGCTGGCCCAGATTGGGATGGCCATGGGGAGAAGGAGGAATGTGGACAGACTGGGACGTGTGTTGGGGGTGGGATGGTCAGGGACTTGCTGATCGCTTGGGTGTGGGGGATAAGGAGGGGAATTCGAGCTAACTCTGGATATTTTGCTTAAGTACCTGAGTGGGTGGTGGTGTCGTTGACAGAGGTGGGAAGTCTAGGGAGCAAGGAAGAGGAGCAAGTTTGCAGGAAAAGCTGAGTGTGATTTTAACCATATGTATAATTTTGAGATGGCTCCTAGTCATTCCCCTGCAGTTGAATACACACCCTCGGAGTTCCAAGAGGTGGCCAAGACTGGAGATGGAGGCGTGGAGTCAATGACAGAGACCTGGTATTTGATGCAATTGGATGGGATGAAGTTATCTTGGGACCATTGGGAAAGAAGAAAAGAAAGAGGCCCAGGGATTCACCCTGAGATTATCCTGTACATAGAGGCTGGGACATGGGGCAGAGTTGGCCAAACAGACTGAGAAGTAGACAGGGAGTAGGAAGAACGCCAGGAGAAGGAGCAGTGGAGGCCAAGTACAAAGCATTATAGGAAGTGGGAAGAGCTCCTGAATCAATCACTGCTGAAAGGTCAAGTGAAAGGAAAAGGAAGTGAACTGGACTCTTAGGGGTCAGTGGTGACATGATGAAGGCTGAGTCAGCTAAGCCATGGGGACAGAATGCCCACTAAGAAAGTGGAGGCAGGAGGTGCAGACGATTTTTTAAACACTTTTTGCAGTGAAGGGGAGCAGAACATTGAGATGGAAGCTGGAGAGAGAAGTGGAGCCCCATGGAGCTGTTCATTTATCATGGGAGATCCTGGGGCAACCTGCTATGGATGACCTAATGGAGAAAGAGGAGGTGATGTGCAGAAAGAGGAGGTATCTATGGTTCAGATGACAGAAGTGGGATCCAAGACCCACATGGAGGGATTGGCCTTGGGCAGAGCAGTGGCCTTCATCCACAGGAGCAGGCGGGAGGCTGCCAGGTTTCACGATGGGAAGATGACTTTTCTGATTGATGCTATTTCCTGAGCAAAGCATGAGGCAAGCGAGGCTGGGGGTAGTGAGAGGTGTGCGGAGAGGGGAAAGGCTGAGACAGTTGCTCTGGAGAATAGGGAGGTGCAAGACACTGTAGCAGTGCTGTGGAACAACACTAGGGCCCAGTTGAGATTGCAGGCTATGAATTTAGAGGAAGCCAGTTTGTGTTTTCTCTACCTTTATTTTGCTGTGTGGGCGCAGGCATTGAGTAGGTGGGTAGTTGGATTTAACCCAGGTTGAGCATGATCTTTAAGTATGAAGAAGTAAGGGGAGAAAAGAAGATGAAAGATGGATGTGATGGCAGAGGGCTGATGGTGGTGACAGAGGAGGGTGAGGGGTGGGAGGGCTTGGCGAGGCAGAGGGATCGCTTGTCATCTGCAAGGATGACAGGTGGTCGCCCGGTGGGATGCTTGAAGTGGAGATTGTGTGGATGGTGCCGTTTTCATGATGGTACCAAATGTGATGCCCGTGGGAGTAGGTGGGGAGGAGGGTGACAAATGGTTGGACCATTCTGGTAGAGGAAGAGAGAGGCCCCAGTGTTGGGTGGATCTGCAAAGTGGATGTTGAAGTCACTAAAACTGATGGTAGGATGGGGGTGGGGAGGAAGACAGGGCAGATGTGTCAGTTAAGTCTGTGATGAATGTGAGGTGCAACCCGTTGGGGCAGTGGTGAGAGGTAAAGTCTACGGACATGGATTCAGAGAGGATGGCACTTTGAAAAGGAAAGGGAGGGCAAATGTTTTGGGAAAGGCAATCCCAGGGTCTGTGGGGGCGTGGGAGAGGAAACGGGGAACTGGTGTGTTGGGGGCAGCCGGGTGTCAGTTAGGGAGAGTTCAAAACAGAGGCTGAGGATATGGGCTGCTTGTCATGACAGGGTCTGAGTCTCCAGCAGAGAGAGGGGGTGCTGTTCCTGGAGGCTGGAGGTCTCAGTTTCTGTGGGAGGCTTAGATTCCTCATCTCTGTGGTTTCAAGTTCCTCAGAAGCGAAATGGTGTCATGGTCACTTTTGAGTGGGTGATAGGATGCTACAGGATGAGGGGTGTGGGCTCAGCCCTGGACTTGCAGGAGCTTTCTGGCTGTGCCTGGGCTGATGGGCGTGGAGTGCCCAGCCGGGCAGACCCACCAGTTGGTAGTGGGAGGCTGATGGCCTCACTTGTGGTGGGAGGCCCCGCCCTCCACGCTGTCCAAGTTTTGCAGGTAAGAGATGAAACACATTTCGAGGGCGATTGAGCACTGGACACCGTGCTGTGGCTTGGCAGGCGCCCTCAGCACAGGTGTGTGGGTAATTGTGTTACATAGGAAGATGCACAAAACCACCAGCCCTGAGCTGGCCTTGGGGGGCAGGAGCAGAGAGGGACTGGGCAGAGGTGGGACAGGGACATTACCTTCTTGCAATGGGAAGACACCTCAGGGCACAAGCCCAGGTTGGCGAGAACATTTGCATTTCTTTTTTTTTTTTGAGACGGAGTCTCGCTCTGTCGCCCAGGCTGGAGTGCAGTGGCCGGATCTCAGCTCACTGCAAGCTCCGCCTCCCGGGTTCACGCCATTCTCCTGCCTCAGCCTCCCGAGTAGCTGGGACTACAGGCGCCCACAACCGCGCCCGGCTAATTTTTTGTATTTTTAGTAGAGACGGGGTTTCACCGTGGTCTCGATCTCCTGACCTTGTGATCCGCCCGCCTCGGCCTCCCAAAGTGCTGGGATTACAGGCGTGAGCCACCGCGCCCGGCCCACATTTGCATTTCTTTAAACAAATGCCAGAGAGATGGGGGAAATTCAGCCTAGAGGCACCAGTTTCCATAGAGACGCCCATTGGCCTGGCCCTTATGGTCCCTTCAGAGCCCAAACATTGCTGGAAACTTTGCCCTGGAATGTGATGCCTGGGGTCGCCGAGAACACACCACGCCACCTTTGCCTGTCCATTCTGTGGCTCAGCAGTACAAACCCAGAGAGGCCTAAGCCTGCTTAGCTCTAAAATAATGGCTCATTCGCCCAGTGCTTCTCATGTGGGGCCTAATCACTTGTGGTTAGAGAGGGAGCCCCATGTTCGGTCAGGAAGGGGTGGGGGCTGCAGGTAGGGGAGGGCATCACTGAGGCCCAGGAGAGAGAAGAGGCTTCCTGGAGGAAGCAGATCTGAGCAGGACCCGGGAGGATGAGCTGCATTTGGGGAGCTCTGAGGATAGGCAGGGCCTTCCTGGGCGAGGGCATAGAGTGGACAAAGGTGTGGCAGTGGAAGAGCCAGCAGGTTGCCGGGACAGTGAGGTGTTTGCTGAGTCTGTTTTCAGGCTGCATAATTAACTGTTCAACTTGGCTGCTTTTGCATGGCTGGATTTAGGTAACCTCTTAGGCTGCCGTCAGCCCGGCTACCTTCTTTAGACTCTAAGCTTGTTGGCTGGAAGTGAAAAGAGTATTCATCCGGTCTGCCCAGGTGGTCTCACTTAATCTTCTCATTAGCTCCTAGGAGCAGATGCTCTTGGCTCCATTGTGCAGCTAAGGAAGCTGAGGATCCACTGAAGGCTGAGAGTTTGACCTGTCCCTCCCACTGCCTACAGGACTATGGACAGAGCTAGGAGCATGCGTTGTGCACCCCTGACTGAGCGTCCAGGAAGAGAAGAGTCTCAGATAATCCCAAGGGCATCCCCTCAAAGTCTGATGGTCCTCTGCTCCTCTTTGGGGTTGTCTTGTAGAGCAGCAGGAAGAGCTATGAAGTCAGAAGCCCAGGCCGGGACCCCAGTTCTGCCCCACACTGGCTGGACCACCTTGGACCAGCCAATTCCCTCTCTGCCTCTGTTGCCCGATCTCTCGCATGAAGGGTTGGGCTGAACAATCTCCAAGTCCCTTCAGCTGTGTAAGCTGGGGCCACTAAGCTTCATTTTTTTTGCCTCCAGCCTGCTCGAGGCTGAGAACTTGGTTTGTGCCTGCCTCTGGCCTGCCTTAACCACGGATTCGATGCTTCTTGGGTCTCCTCTTACTCAACACGTCAGAAGCTGAGACCTGTCTCAACATAACCTCATATCAGGGGGTATTGTCTCAAATGGGCTCACCTGTTGGTCCGAGCCTCATTCCTTATGAGCCTTTTGAATCTGCATTCCCCATTGAAAGCAGACATTCACCCAATCAGGCATGTGATAGATCCGCTAGGGCTCTGATACCAGCAGCTGCCATTGACTGAGTGCCTGCTATGTCAGACACATTCCATATTTTGCATCTGTACACTCTTCCTGCCAGGAATAGAGTTGTTTCCCTGTTATGCTGTTGACAAACTGCGGCCCAGAAAGGTTAAGTGACTTGACTAAGCTCTTACGACTTGGAGGTGGAAGAGTGGGGTTAGAACCCAGAACGCACATGGCAAAGCCTGGCTTCTGCCATGTGACATATCAGTGAGATGTCCATCCCTGGCTGGGCCCTAGGATCCAGAGACATCACACCAATGACCCTGCCTGCCCACAGGGCATCCTCAGCAGCTTCTCCTCCTCAAGCCTAGGAGTCTATAATCCTGGGCTATTCCCTTCCTGGGGCCACTCCTCAGAAAGGACAATCAGACCCCCTGGGTGGTCTTTCTGTGGCATTGAGTGGACAGGGGCCTCCCTCTCTGGCTTGGGCAGGCAGGCGTGTGCTACTGTCGTCTCTAGGCAGCCATCGGATGAATAACTGATGGTGATTAGCTCAATCATAACATCGCTCATGCCATGCATAAGTGATGAGCCAACTGGTGCCAGGCCGCGATGAGAGGCAGTGGGCACCCCCACCTCACCCCCCAGCCCGGAGAAGCCACCACCGCGCTCCCTCCCTGTGTTATCTGGCACATCAAGTGCTGCGACAATGAATATAGATTGACCTTATTATAGCAGCCGGCTGCTGGTGCCAGGCGCAGCCAGGCATACTTTGCACAAATTAAAGGTGTCAGCATGTAATTTACGGTTCATGGCGAATAGGGGTGGTGGGGGTCGGGGAGGCACTGAGGCAGGTAGAAAGGAAGGTGGGCTGGCTGCGGGGCTGGCACCAGGAGCCCAGGCGCTAATGACAGGAGGCACAGCCGAGGTGTCATTTTCATCCCGCTTTGCTCATTTTTAGCTATTTCTTGCTCAAGGGGGGCAGCCCCCTCTCCTGAGCTCTCCCCGACATGCTCTGTGTGCATGTGTGCGTGTGTGTATTTTTCAGTTAAATTACTGGTTTTACCTGAAGAGCGTAAAGTAGGTGTGCTAATTTACGGCTCGGCAGATAAAGCCGCAGTGTGCAGAGCTGTCTGGGAAGCCTGTGATCCGACATCATTTTACTAACACACCCGAGAGCAGCTTGACACATAGAGTCGGGCCTGTGATTAAAGTTGTAGTCTTCTTTCCCCCTCCCTCTCGCTTCTCCAACACGGAGAACAGATTAAACTCTAAGTAATAGATCTCGGTTTTCTTGCCATCCCACTGATATACACAGTACACAGTTTGACACAAAGAGTAAGTTATACATCACAAACAACAGCCTCTGCTCTTTACCGCCCAGAATTAATTTTCCATTTGCTACGCTTCCCTCCTCTCCAAGCCCATTTTCCTGTCCAGCAGGGCTCTGTCCTCTCTTGAAAAGGCAGGGGAGGGGAAGTGCAGGTCGCGCCTGGAAGAGGTGGCTCAGGACGGAGAGTTTAGCCCCTATGGTTTAAGGATGAGGAAACAGAGACCTGGAGAGAAGCGACTTCCTGATGTCGCCCTTTGTGTGTGTGGCAGTGGTGAGGCTGAAACCCATCTTTGGGTTGATGAGCCAGGCCCCACCTCCCACGCCCAGGCAGCAGAGGCTGCCCGAGGAGCTGCTTGTTTGTCTTCCCTGCTCTTCCCTGCCACCTGCCAGGCAAACTGTCTCTGCTTCTCTGCCCTGCTCTGTGCCCCAGGAGGGGACCTCTAAGGGCTGCCCATGCCTCTGGCCACTGCCTGGGCTTGGCCAGCGGGAGACACCAGAATGAGAAGCAACAGTGGGAGGAGAGAGGGGCTGGGCAATTTCTCCTCTGCTTCTCCCTCTGGGGTGCCTGTCTCTGGGAAGAGCTGCCTCCCTCTGTGACTGCCCTACTGTGGGGTGGCCCCTCCTTCATGGATCCCACTCCTGCTGGGCTCTGGCCATGACATGCTGCCCTGCCCTGCAGGTGTGGGCTGGGGACAGCTGTCAGCTGTTCTAGTCCAGGAGCCTCCCCATCCCTTTTGGATTTCCTTACCCCTGCCCACCTCAGTCACCAGCCCCTCCATCCATATCTCTTCATTTGAGCCACCTGGGGGGAATTCCACCCCGAATGATACTGGAGTGGACCCATTCTTTACTGAGGGCCTGTGCTGGCAGCCATCTGCCTAAAGGCACACATTTGGAGAAGGGGTCCAGACCTCCCAGGGTAGCACGTGTCCCTCTGGGAGAGTCCACCATTCACCCAATTTGCTTTCCTAGCCACTGACACCCCTCCCCAGGCCCCGCGGGAAGTGCTTTGTACACCACCTCAGGGGAGGCTCACATGTGGCCCTGTGAGGCAGGGTCTGGCTAGGCCCTCTATGGGATGTGGAAACGGAAGCCCAGGGAGGCTGGGGTTCTTCCCTAGGGTCACCCAACCTTGCACAGCAGAGTCCAGTTCCAAATGGGGGCCCAGCCGGCTCCAGTGCTGAGCAACTTCCTCTGTGCTGTGTGGGAGTTTCATCTTGCTCACGTAGCTCATGTAGAACACACACACACACACACACACACACACACACACACACACACGTGCACACACAGGCACAAATGACTAAGTGCTTTTAAGGAGCCATAGGCGAGTATGGGCAGGGAGGCAGGGCCAGAAGTGAGGAGGGTTAGATGTGGCAGGTAGGGCTGGGTAAATCCAGGAGGGCATTTTGGAGGAGGTAAATAAGTCCTGGAGATGACTGGATGCCGCATGGAAGCATACAGCCAGGAGCTCTCTAACCACACCTCAGTAGACTGGTTGCACTGAATCACCCGGTTGGGTGGGGTTTAGGGGTGTGCTTTAAAATTAGACTCCCAGGCCTCATCTCTAGTATATCGAATCAGACTCTCTGGGGGTGCAGTCCAAGAATCTGTTTTGTTTTGTTTTGATATGCAACTAATCATGGGAGCCACAAACCCTTCCCACTTCCCCATTTCACGTGCTGGGGAAGTATGTAAAGGAAGTACAGAGAGGCCTAGGGACTTGCTCAGGGTCTCACAGCACCCAATTCCAAAGCCAGGGCTGGCACCCAGGCCCCTTGGTTCCCAGCTCAGTGCTCATTCGACTGCTCATTCACCCTTGGGCTTCTCAGTGGGCAGGGTGGAAACACAGCTTCCCTAGATGATGGTCTCAGCCTCCTCCCCCCGCCTCAGCCACCCTGCAGCCGGTTCTCAAGATGGCAAGTGGGGGGTGGATGAAGGTGGTGGCAAAGCGAGAAAGCGCCTGGAATAACACGACATTTTGAAATGTGAATCACTGGCACTTTCTGTTTTCTCCTGTTCCCTCTCTGCACCCTCCCATTCCCCGCCCCCACCAGGCACTCTCTGAGCTGTAGGAACGCTAGGCCTGGACATCCACCCAGCGTGTGGAACTAGCTGGGGAAGCCACCTGTGTGCCAGAGTGGGTGGAGTCTGAGATGAGAGCAGAGACTAGGGCTCTGGGCCTACTGCTGTCCCTTCTTAGCTGTGTGACTTTGGGCAAGGCACTGCACCTCTCTGGACCTCAGCGCTGGGATGCTCACCATAAGGCTTGTCAATACCCTTGGGCTGCCACATGGTGGGGGTGGGGGCCCTGCAAGACCTACTCTCTCCTGAATCCCTCTTCTGCCCTGCTGTCCTGACATTCCATCGCTCGTGTTCCGGTCTTTTGAACCCTGAGTAACAGGAGCCCAGGACGGTGCTGGTGGGAGGGTGTTGGGAAAGGGGGAAGCTGGGGAGGGGCAGGTAAGGCTGCCCAGTGGAAAAGGGGCCATCCAGCTGCTGAACGAGTGTCTGAACTCCCACCCCCAGACACTTCCTCCATGTTCCCTCGACTCAGGAGCTAATGATTCAGAAACAGAGGTCAGCTCCCGGCTCCGTGTTGACATGCAGTTGCAGGGCAGAGCAAGCCAATGGTACCCTGGGCCTCAGGGGGCTTGTGCCCTCTGTGGTGTGAAAGGTCTTTGGGCATTCCTTAAGTGCCTCCAGTGCCAGGGCTTCCCCTCAGGCACCAAGGAGTGAGTTGACTCTGTGTGTGTTTGTGTCCCCATCCCCAGATCAGACCTGACTCACCCCATGTCCCCGCAGTCCAATACGGTGCTGGGTGCACAGCAGGGGCCCCAGGGACATCCCTGCGTGGAATTCATGCTGCCTGGCCAGGAGCTCCTGAGCCTCAGCAGGCAGGAGCCTTGGTCTCAAGAGGGTTGCCTTTGGGCAAGGTTTTTTTTCAGGCCCTCAGTGACCACATTTCTAAAATCGTGGTAGTGGCCAGGTTCATAGGCTGAGGAGCTCTTTCTGCTCTCCCTCGCCACAGGGTCCCTCTGCCTCAGCAGGAGAGCAGGCCAGAGTGCAGTCTGAGTGTGAGGCAGATGTGCATATGCAGGAACTCAGACAGGGCTGGCACATAGCCCCTGCTCAGTTAATGTCTATGAGGGGAAGAAAGGAGGAGGAGGGAAGAGGCAGAAAGAGGGACAGGCTGGTGTGTGCAGCCCCATCAGCTGGCTCTGTGCCCATCTGATCCCTCTTGACCCTCCAGCTGGCTCCTGCCCACCCTCCTCCACTTCCTCCTGTGGCCTTTTCTCCTCCTCCTGAGAAGAAGGTGATGCTGGAAAAAATGGTGGGGAGGGTACTGGAGAAAGCTCCCTGGAAAGTGGAGTTCTGTTCTAGAGACTAGGGAAATTGGGCTATACGTCTCCAGACCTCCCTTTCTGAGGAGCCCTCCATATAGCAGGAGGTGCTCAAAGCTGAGTGTCACAACCCTGAATGAACGTGGCAAACGACCTAACCCTAACACCCCACTGACGGCGTCCCAGCTGTAGACCCCTGTCTGGCTAGGAGGGACAGTGTTTAGTTTGCCACTGAGAGAGGGTGGTGGTGTGGGGTGGGGCTGTAAGAGAGTAATGCACCCCAGGAAGTGGGAAGCCAAGAGTGGGGAGAGTTCCATGCCTAGGAGCTCAGGGCTCATTTGTGGCTGCTCACGCTCACCAGGTTTTGTCACCTGCCACTGGCTCCTAACCATTGATTAAAAATAGTCCTCTGCTTGCCCTTACATGTGACCAACCTGTGGTCGGAGCATCCTACCCAGGCTGGGGTTGGGCTGCACCAGCATCCTGGCCAGCCCTGCCCCAAATGAGACAGGAAGTGCTCTGAAGTGCATCTGTAGCTGACGGGGGCCATGGTGGGGGGAACCCTGCCAGCAGCTAGCTGGGAGAGTTTGGCTTACCTTTCTTAGTGTTTGCAAGGTCAGTTTCTTCCTCCTTGTTACCTGTCCCTCTTGTTTCTCTTAAAGGCCATCTGGAAAGAGGATATGGCTCAGAAGCATTTCTGTTCTCTCTCTGGACCTGAACACGGTTCCCCAAGGGTATATCATCTTGGCTGGCATGGTGGGTGGAGAGGATATGGGAACAGGGTGGACCCTAGCTTAGAATCCAAGCCACAGGGGCTTTAAACTCAAGAGAAAAAAATCATGGAGAGCTACAGGCAAGTCATTTTACCAATGAGGAAGCAGCTCCTAGGGAGATGAAGTGACTCATCTAGTGACTTCAAAATAAAAAATTCCCATTTCACAGGTGAGGAGACAAAATCATAGAGACAAATTGTGACCTGCCTAGGGTAACATCACAGTGGCAGAACTCTGGCTGGACCCAAATCTCTGGGGTCCTCGCTTCCTTCCATCCTGCTGGACAGCTCTATGTGTGTGATCTGTTGATAAATTAGTTACACTTATCTCCATTTACAGATGAGGAAACTGAATCTCAGAACAATGGTATACTTGGCAAATAATGACACCTTCAGCTCTGCTTGAGATCAGACGCAGCAAGTCCAGCGGAGGCCCAGGTCGCATCTCCTCTAGGAAACCTGTCCTGACGATTCCAGGCCACGTGGAGTCCTTCCTTCTCCAAAGTCTTACTACATTTATTTTGAGGAATAGAAAAATAATGCTAAGAAAGAAGCAAGGAAGCATTCGTTCAATGCTCCTGGCATGCTGAGTACTCTGTCAGCACTCACGGGTGCCTAGGGACCACCTTGAGCAGGACTCAGGATGACGCTCATTTTACAGGTGAGGAAACTGAGGTTCAGAGGGCTCAGGTCCCAACCCATGCCTGTCTGACTCCCAAGTTCAATGCGCTTTTCTCCCTTATTCAGCCCCACATTCTACTCCCCTAGAATCATTTCCTGAGGGCTTTCTTGTCTCTGCAATTTGGCTGTAAGTTCATCAATCATCGAGATTGGGTCCCTGCTTGCACCGCATGCGGCTGACCTGGGCCTGACCTCAGCAAAGGGTCGGCACGGACTCTAGGCCTTGAGAAGGAGGCAGAGAGGGGGCAGAGGCAGCAGGCCGGCTCCAGCTCCCCCCAGCCACTTCCTAGCGCAGTGAGGGCTGTTAGTTTATTTCTCAGAACTTCAGTTTCCTCATCTGTAAAATGGGGCGGTACTAACCATGGAGTCTCAGGCTCGCTGAGTGAAGGTGGAGTAAGGTAAAGAGCTTGAGTGTCAAGAGCCCAGTGTGAAGCCTGGCAGATAGTGGGTACGCAATATGAACTGCGGTTACTCTTGTCAGCCTGCTCATTTCGTGGGGCATCTCTGGAGTGCCCTCTCACCCCCAGCAACTATGATCCAGCCTTCCTTTCCTGGAGGAAGCCTGCCTCTCCCTGGGCCCTGTGTGTGTAGGGGCTGGATCTGGCTGATAGGCACACCGGGGACTGCGTTTCTGTGTCACTTTCTTTGGGTGGTGGCTGTGAACACCGCAATCTCTGTGTCCCTGTCCTGCCTCCACACTTTGTTAACCCTGAGAGCTGAGGGTTTGTTGGTGCTTCCAGACGCCCAGAGGGAGGACAGGACCTCAGCTGGGACGCTGGTTTCCCCTGGCTAGCCTGCCTTGAGCTAGGGGGAAAGCCTTCAAGATGAGCTCCCAGCTTCACAGCCCAGCGGGGATGGGTGGCTGACTACAGGGGCAGAGCACCGTCCAGGAGGTAGTCGCTGCAGACATGCTGCCAGGCACATCTCAATCACCACCAAAGTAGCAGCTGCCAGGCCCCCTTTTGATGGAAGAGAGACCTGGAGGTGGGAGAAGAGATCCTCCTAAGTCAGGGAGCAGGGGATGGGATGGGGTGGGCCATCTGCATGATCTAAGCTTCCAGCTTAGTTCTCCCAGTCTTTAGTCTTAAGTGGCAAGGGCTCCCTTGGATGCTCAAACCAAGCAGATATCTCGAAGGGGAGTTTGGACCTGTCTGGGGCAGCAGTACCCATGGGTGGTGTTTTCTCTGCACTGAGTTATAACCTGGCTGTACATACAGCCCTGCCTACATCCTGCCCTTGCTCCCTCAGCCCCAACCACTCTGCACTTTCTTCTGTCCCTTGAATAAACCAAGCACGTTCTTTCCCCAGGCGTTTGCTTCGACTGTTTCCTCCTCTCAGACAGCTCTTCCTTCTGACCTTATGCAGGGCACCCTTTCTCATCAAGACCACCCCGCTCATGGGGGCCCCCATTCCCCAGGGCAGGTGACCCTCTTATATGACCTTCATGGTCCATAACTCCAGTGGGAATTATCCTTATTAGATTGTTTCTTGCTTGTTTTATGTCCTCCCACTGCAATGGAAACTCCTCGGGAGTCTGGATGCTTAATCTCTGCTGAGACCCAGTGCCTTGCACTGAAGGTGCTCAGGAAATACCTTCTGAATGATCAGAAGCCCCTGCCATCTGCTAAACTGCATCTCTGATGACAGAAGCTAAGGAATGTGAGGTTCATCTAGAGAGTTCTTGTGAATTTTCCAAGGGTATACACGACCTAGTTCATTAGGTCCCAGGATAATCCACAGCCACTCCTTCGCCCAGCACAGGGGAAAGTATTGAGACCTGGAGAGGGGCAGGATCACCATGAAGGTGACACACCTGGCTGGAGGGGCAGCAGCAGGAGTGTGGCCCCTTCTGAAAACTGTAGGCTTATGAAACGAAACATAAAGAGAACATGTATTTGCCTGGACGTGGAGCCTCGGCCTCACAGGTCCTGACGGGGCCAAGACCCCTATGGTAAAGCCCCTCCTACTTGCAAACAAGGACGCTGAGACCCAGGGAGGTGCGTGGCTGATCAGAGCTCCCACCACAAATTAGAAGTAGTCTTCAGATTGTAAATGCGTCTGTTTCATCGTGTGCCAGGCGGGTGGGGAAGTCAAGCTTGCCAATGTCCACAGGGGGCTCAAGGGGTCTCAGATGAGGATCTCAGAAAGGATCCTGAGGAGAGAGGGCCGGGTTGCCTAGAGCCCCTCTGTGGAAAACCCTGGTCAGGGGTCAGTACAAGGGAGGAGAGAAGAGCAGTGGTCTCAAAACTTTACAATTAAGAAAAAAAAATCAGACCACACAGTCATCAATACATGTATATATATATCTTTGTTTATTCACTGTGTACATTCAAATATAATATTATGTATGAAAATTGTGCAAAAATAGACATTTTGAAATGAGATTTCAAAGCATATGTAACATTTCTGTTATTTTCTTCCCATGACAGTCGTGCCCAGCCCTGGGCATTAGGACACTCCCTTTACAGAGCACTCTTTAGGAACATGTGCTTTGGGGCCCAGCAGACCTGCGTTTGAATCCAGGACTTTCTTGCCATTATCTGTGGCTTTAGGGCAGCTTCTGGGACACAGTCTCTTCCTCTGTAAAATGGGACACTAATTCCTACTTTGCTGTATGGTTTAAATGAGGTAATACTTAAACGGTGCTTGGTACTGGGCTTGGCAGCCTGGAAGAGCTCATATATGGTAACTATGGTGATTATTATTACCAAGATCGGGTTCATCCTTGTTTGCTAAAATTAATGAAACTCAACTCTAAATACCATGGACCTGCAGGCTTGTTTAATGAGCTGCCACATCCTCACCAGAGATGCCGGGTCATCGCTGAGTATAAGCCTGGAACTAAGATGACAGTTTCCCTTGGCTGAATACGATGCCCCCAGCATTGATGCAGATGGACCTGGAACCTGGCTAAAGAAAGGCCAGCTGGGCGTCCCCGAGGATGGGGCTGAGAGGCCGGTCAAATTTCAGCTTTCTCTGTGTTCCTTTTAAAATAATTGAAGTGTCAGCTTGGGTTCACGGGCTGGTCACAGTTTCCATCCCTCCCTAACTTCATAAGGCAAGTCCATGAATTATACAGTGCCGGAGCAGACGGTGCTAAGTAAGGATGCATCACAAGCCGGGCTTAATAAGGACACTCCAGCTATTCTTGGAAGGCATTTGCAAGTCAAAAATATGGTGCATGGAGATCTGATGTCGACTTCACATTCTGAAGATTTCAGCTAGGTCAGCGTTATTTTATGTTAAATCCCATCAAAACAAAAAATAAAGAGATAAGGAAGTGGTATAGTACATTGTTTTGCTTTGTTTTTAATTTGAACTTTTTGGTAATAACACAAATGGTCAAATTTGCCTACTTCCTCCCACACACCCCAACCCCATCTCCCATTCCCACACCCCCTCTAAGTAATGTCAACACACATTCTCATGGACTCATATGGTGTGGGTACATTGCCTTGCTGTGGAATTAGGAAGTATTCCTACCATTATAATTTTGTGCTAAATAGTGAGAAGATAAAAACTTTCCTATTTTCTTTCTTTTTTTCACCAAGCTTTCTCATGACCCTTACTTGCTCTTTTCTATAACATGTCCACGTGTTAAAAACTCAGCCATTTATCAAAAAAATAGGGACTGACATCTATTTAAGAAATTAAATTGCGCCGGGGGATAGGAACCAAGAACCATAGTAAAAGCTGGGAGGCTTTTCTCCTCTACTCCAGGAGGGTGGCATTTCATCCAAAATGCCCCAGGAGGGAGGGCTGACCATTCTGGATGGCTCCTTCGTCATTTCCTGAGAATCAGCTGCCTCCGTCGGAGATGCTGGGCCCTGTAGTGCAGGGATCCCACTTAGACTTCCCTTTATGGTTCACACGTGGCTTTGTTTATAAACACAGTATTTCAGGGGAAAGGCAAGCAGGCATCACGTGCCAGGAGGTGAGGGAAGCACAGAAGCAGGAATATCTAAGAGGCCCCTGCAAACCTTTTCTGGCCATTGATGGCAAAAAAAGGATCACGGTTTCCCTAACTCACCTCCTTGCAACCAGGAGAGCCACTAGCATTTTTGTGTACACAAGGGCCAGGTTTATTTTGGGAATCCTTAAATGTAAACCCAATACAGCAGCAATGAGAGTATTTATATCAGCAGCAAAGTGCAGGAACAGCCTGTGAGCTGGAAACCTCTTGGGCTGGAAAAGTCCAAGTGCTCAGAAGAAGGTGTGTAGACCAGCATTTCTCAAACTTAAATATGCCCAAGAGTCCCCCTGGGGATCTTGTTTAAATAAAGACCAAGATTCTGCAAAGGGCCTAAGATGTTGCGTTTCTAAAAGTGCCCAGGTAATGCTGCTGCTGCTGCTGGTCCATGGACCCCACTTTGAGTGGTGAGGGGTGTAAGCCAGGTCCCTTTTTCCAAGAAGGCTTGCATTCAGGTTACTGGGCTCAGATACTGTGATGAGGGGTGGGAGGACATGTCTTCACATCTGCTTCCAGACTGTGCCTTAGATGGACATGATCGGCTCATACAGGATGGTGGCCAGGGGGTGCTGGGCAGGTATGGGCATGGGACAGAACACAGGACCATGAGTCAGGAGAAGAAGTGGATTTTCCTGGCACCACCTGGCTCCCCTACTCAGCTGCGGAGTAGTGGAGAGTATTTGATGACAGGGAGGTCATTGGCAGCTTTCGTAAGAGCAGATATGAAGTCTCTAGGATATGTTAAGTCAAAAACCTAAGTGTAATGGGATGTGTATGGTAGGCTGACACTGAGTAAAGAAAGTGAGGGACCACATACACATAGATGAGTTTGTGTAAATGGAGAACTTCTCATTGTGAAAAGATACACAAGGAACCCATAAACAGTGGTTGCCTTTGGGGGAAGAAACTGGGAAAGAACATACGTGGAGCAAGAAGAGCCTCCCTCCAATTGAAACACTCACTTCTCTGTGAGTGATTGGTTCAGTGGGCTTGGACGTGTGACATGCCCTGTTCCAATCAGAGTGAGTCTCTGGATATTTGCTGGACTGTGTTCTCCGTTTCATTCCAATGAGACTCACTTGTCAGTATCTGCTGAGATCTGCCATCCAGTGTGGTGTTCAGACAGTTGTTCCCCTCCTTGCTGGCATCAGCTGAGACGTGACAGTGTCCTCATCTGATCTCACAGGACATCTTCTCCTGTTGTTGTGAGTCCCCTGCGAGGCTCTGCCTTTCAGGTGACCCCTCTGTGCCGCTCCTTACGGGCATAGAGAAGCCCATCTATTCTCTCTGCACCAGGCTGAGTGAGTGGTACTCTCTTGCTCCATATGTCTGGGCTCCTCCACTGGACAGGGATCTCTCTCTAAGGTTTGCTGTCATCCCAAGGCCCCTCCCTTCTTGTTTCCCAAACTGGCCAGAGGTTTCTGGGTCTGATACTTCCTCTCCCACTGAGATGGGACCACAGGAGGAGTCAAGCATGTGACTTCTTGTCCCCGCCTCACATATCAGTAGCTCCTTCTGCTGCTCTCACCTCTGCCTCCGCCCACCCCAACCCTCTTAGTTATCCATGTCTAATCTCGGCAGCATGGCAGTCTGGTTCTCCAGCTCTCCTTTTTCTAATCTAGACTTTATGCCCCAATTCCTTCAGAGCTTTGCTTCTGATGATGCTAAAACTAGGCTTTTAGAACTGAAAAAAAAACACAACAGTTTTTGCAAATCAAAAGCCTTATCTTTCAAGAACTTGTCTCTGCTATGAGTACCAAAGTTCTATTTTGAAATGAAAAGAGTTGACTGTTTCTCTTCTCCTTATATTCCATGTTCCTGATCTAACAGTCCTAACCTTGCTTGAGGCCAGGCACCTTTGCCTTGGGTACATGGGTGTGGGAAGTATGATTGTCCTGCTGTGGCATCAATGGCCCTTCAGCTCCCTGCAGCCTCCCTGAGTTCTGCAAGGGAACAGGAGGAAACAATCTTGGAGTTGGGGCACCCAACTAGTGGCAGAACTAGTCCCACTTCTGCCACTCAATTGTTGCATGATCTAGGGAAGTCACTGAATCCTTTTGAACCTTGATTTCCGTATCTGCAAAATGGGGAGAGCAGCAACCACCTCTCAAGGTTGTTTCAGGATCAAGGGAGATAACACATGAGAAAGTGCTTTGCAAATTACAAAGTATGGTATGAACATGAAGCATCATCACTTTTCAGTGTTCTTAATTTCTTTGTGTAGTTTTCCCGGCCAAAGGTTTCTGTTTTGAGCTCCCATGGCAATTTGCTCACAGAGCCATGAATGTATTGTATTGTACTGAACTTATATTTTAACGTGCCTGCTGGCTTCTTGCAGTGTATGTGAGTGCTTGGAGGGCAGGGACCACACCTATGTGATCTTGGCACCTCTCGCCTTCAGCCAGTGTCTGGCATAGAGTAGGTGCCCAGTATGTGTTTGTTGATGAAGGGGTGGACACTTAGCAACCACTCAGTAGATTCGTGTAATATAAATAAACAATTAGCCAGGAGGAGCAATGGGCTGGGACTTCTGTAGACTAGTGGTTTTCAACCGGAAGCAATTTTGTCCCCTTCCTCCCAGGGGGTATTTGGCAATCAGGAGATGCTTTTGGTTGTCATAACTTGGGGAATGCTACAGATATCTAGTGGGTAGAAGCCAGGGATGCTGCTAAACATCCTACAACGACCAGGACAACCCCCTACAACAAACAATTATCCAGTCTAGAACGTCAAGAGTGCCATTGCCTAGAAACCCCGCTGTAAGCTTTCTTTTTAAACAGTCCTGAGAAATAAGTCCTATGAATCCAGAATTGGAAGGGAACCTTAGACTTTGGGTTTAAACATGATGTCTTGATTATCTTTGATGAATGGAAGGGAGTGGAGATATGGTGGCTAATGATGAAGATTCTGAAATTTATTACTAGCTGGGGGTGGGAGAGGAGAGAGACTTTGGAAAAGTTCAGCTGAAGAAAGAGAGTTGGCATCAGACAGGATGGGGTGGTGCCCTAGTGTACTGGGAGGCACTGAAGGAACCTCTGAGTAGAGAAGGTAAGCATGTGTGCTGAGCTCCATGACTGTCCATCAATTCCCTGTCCTCCTTCTGCAGGAGGCACCTGTTGAACTCAGGCATGGGCATGTGACTTGATTTGGCCAATGAAATGTGAGAGAAGTGACATCCACTTTGAGGCAGACACTTTCCGAGTGAGTGTGTACTTCCCCATGTTCCCCAGTGTGGTTGCTTAGCAAGCCTGGGCCCCAGAAGGAGATAACAGCAACATACAGCATGACCTGTAATTGCTATGAAGATAAGAGAGAAACAGACCTGGAATGCCTTACAGCACTGCAGTTTTTTGGATTATGTTTTATTGCACCATAATCTATCCTATCTTGAGAATGTACTATATTTGGGCTGATGTAGATAGCAATCCTGTGTAACTGAAGTTCAGCTCATCTTTCCTCTCCCCTTTGAATTGGTTTGCACAGGGATCTCTGAGGTGTCTTGGCTGGAGAGAGACAAATGCCAAATGACTTGGACCCCTAACTGTTGGCAACAGAGTCAAACTCTGTAAAACATTTGGAGGGGTTTATTCTGAGCCAAATATGAGTGATCAATGGCCTGTGACACAGTTCTCAGGAGATTCCGAGAACATGTGCCCAAGGTGGTCAGGCTACAACTTGATTTTATACATTTTAGGGGGACATAAATTGTCAATTAATATGTGTAAAATGTACATTGGTTCAGTCAGGAAAGGTGGGACAACCTGATTCAAAGATTTTCTGATTGGCAATTGGTTGAAAGAATTATTCTCTAAAGACTTAGAATCAATAGAAAAGAATATCTGGGTTTACGATAAGGGGTTGTGGAGACCAAAGTTTTTAATCATGCAGATTAAGCCTCCAGGTAGGAGGCTTCAGAGAGAATAGATTGTAAATGTTTCTTTTTTCTTTCTTTCTTTCTTTCTTTCTTTCTTTCTTTCTTTCTTTCTTTCTTTCTTTCTTTCTCTTTCTTTTCTTTCTTTTTCTTTCTTTCTTTCTTTTCTTCCTTCCTTCCTTCCTTCCTTCCTTCCTTCTTTTCTTCCTTCTTCTTTCCTTCTTTTCTTTTCCTTCTTCTTTCTTTCTTTCTTTCTTTCTTTCTTTCTTTCTCTTTCTCTCTCTCTCTCTCTTTCTCTCTCTCTCTTTATTTTTTAAGATAAAGTCTTGCTCTGTTGCCCAGGGTGGAGTGCAGTGGTGCAATCTCGGCTCACTGCAACCTCCACCTCCTGGGTTCAAGTGATTCTTGTGCTTTAGTCTCCTGAGTAGCTAAGATTACAGGCGTCTGCCACCACGCCCAGCTAATTTTTGTATTTTTAGTAGAGATGAGGTTTCACCATCTTGGCTAGGCTGGTCTGGAACTCCTGACCTCAAGTGATTCGCCTGCCTCAGCTCCCAAAATGCTAGGATTACAGGTGTGAGCCACCACCTCCAGCCAAGAATAGACGGTAAGTGTTTCTTATCAGATTTAAAGAGTCTTCTATCAGTAATTCCAAAAGGGAGGAGGGTATAATGAGGCATGTCCAACTCTCTGTTCCCATCATGTCCTGAATTCGTTTTTCAGGTTAACTTTGGAACACCCTGGGCCAAGAGGAGGGGTCCATTCAGGTGGCTGGGGGGCTTAGAATTGTATTTTTGGTTTATACTGTCCATCTGCATTCTCAAAGCTCCAAGAGGCAGGAGCCATGGTGGGTCCAGGGGAAGTCAACTGACACTCCAAAATTCCCTTCTCACTGCTGCTTCAATGCCAACTTCACAGAAAGATAGATATACGATGGTTCTGTTTATTTAGTCATCACAAATGTCACTATTATCACAGATGACATTAATTTTTAAAAGAAAAGGAAGAAAATATGTCACATTTCTGTTTTGTGCATATGCTGATTGAATGAAAAGTTTATACCGATGCCAACTTAAAATAAGGACATATAAATATTTAATTGTTTGTATGTATGTATACATTGCTGTATACACAATATGTATCTATACAGCTATAGAGCACTGATTCTCAGCTGAGGGGTGATTTTACTTTCCAGGAAGACATTTGGCAATGTCAGGAGACATTTTTGGTTGTCCCAGCTGAGGGCTTGGGGGTACTCCTGGCATCCAGTGAGTAGAGGCCTGGGATGCTGCTAAGCATCCTTCAGTGTACCGGGCAGTCCATATTACCTGAACTGTGCTGGGGTTGGGAGAGCCTGGCCTGGATGTACATCTAAAGCCAGGAGTTCTGGGGCTGTTGTGTGTGAAGCCATGAGTGCTGGCATCTTTCTTCAGAGCATCATTGACACACATTGATTCATTTCACGTCCCCACCTTGGCTGACTCATCTAGAAGAAACCACAAGTCACAGATCAGCGAGGGGCCAGGCCTCACAGTCCTTATGAGACAACCTTGATGGCACTGGGGTTCCCCTGGGAACACACACGGTCAAGCATAGCTGCCCTGCTCAGTTCTCAGGATGACAACTATTCACACCTAGTGTGCTTTGTAGCGCACCTGGGATGGGAGTTGTAATGGCGGAAAGGTAACGGTGTGGGAGGAAAGGAGTGAGAAGGGGAACCAGAGAAGGGAGGGCCAGTAATGTTAGTTTTATGAAGATATGAGAATTAGCGCATGATTTAAAACATTGCTCATAAGGACTGCTTAGGCACAATTTGTCTATATATGAAGACATTGAGATATGTGATTTTATAGCTAGAGCTATATGTAATATGTGTGTGTGTGTGTGTGTGTGTATACACACGTTAGTAATGAGGTGAAACATTTACTGTCCTAACAGCTGGCACCAACATTCCACATGGAATGGGAACTGACTTTGAGACACTTTCTGGATAAGTCACTGGACTGGAGAGAGACTTGGAGGGCAAATGCGCCAGCTGGACCCCCAGAGAATAAGCTAGCTTGCTGCTGAAGATGGAAACCCTCTCACTTTTGCTCCTGAGATGGGAGATTAAGAAAAAAAATTGAAAGGAAACAAAAAATAGAGAAAAAGAAGGAGGGAGACAGAGTAGCCAGAAAGATGATGAGATGCTAGGATGCTCCACGGGTGGCAGAGCCCGTGAGAAATGTGTGGTGGGTTTTGGGGACGGGGTGAAGTGGGAAGGCCTTTAGGAAGCAGAGTGTGGCGCTACTTTGCCACTTTTCTAAGTGGGAGAGAAAAAAAGAATGAGAGCATGGCCCTAGGTGTTGGTCGTGCAGTGTGCTCAGAACCGTATCAGGATGTCTTTCCTGTCCTGTCTAATGCTCTGTGTGGCAGGTTTGAGCTGCCCAGGGAAGAGACTCCGCCCTCTCTTCCCCTGTGCCCCGCTCCCCACCGCCACATGATGCATGAGGGAGGGCCCTGGAGGCTGAGGCCATGTTGGGGCTCTAAGCTCCGGCCTAACCCAGTGAAGTCTCAGGGGAGACCCTGAACCATAAGGCAGGATTAGTGTTTCCAGTCACATGGATCTAGATGTTAAGGAAGCGAGGGAGCTCCAGCTGACAGGTGGGGAACCAGACTTACTCCACCAAACGATTAGACCAGATGCCACTTCATTTCCAGATCTCGCTGCCAGAGATACTAGAAAAGCCCTTAGGTAAAACAAAGTGAGGAATCAGAGGAGGACACAAATCCACCAAGTGAAGAATCCACACACCTGCAGCAATGACACTAATGCTTTGAAGGAGGCAGATTCCTCAGACTTGTCACATATTTATTTGCAGGTTCAGTCTCTAGAGATTCCGGAGTCTGGGATCTGGGATGGGGTGAAGGGAGGCGTGGTTTAGCCACAGCCTGCCCTGTACTGCTGAATTCTCCTGCGTGTTCTCAAGTGCTTGCAAATGAAAGGTCATCTGGGCCTCGACCAGTCATGGGGCCTGTGGACGGTGAGCAGCCTGGCAAAGTCAGAGGTCTATGGGGTGGGGGTAGTGGGGCTCCATGGGCAGGTTTGCCCATGCCTGAGCACCAATTCCTTACTCTAACACAGGCACACCGCAGAGATATTGCAGGTTCGGTTCCAGACTACCACAATAAAGCAAATATCACAATAAAGCAAATATCACAATAAAGTAAGTCGCACGATTTTTTTGGTGTTCCAGTGCATATAAGTTATGTCTACACTATACTGTTGTCTATTAAGTGAGCAATAGTATTATGTCTAAAAAACAATGTACATACCTTAATTAAAAATACTTTATTGATAAAAAATGTTAACGATCATCAGAATCTTCAGTTGTCATATCATTTTTGCTGGTGGAGGGTTGTCCTTCAGTGTGGATGGCTGCTGACTGATCTGGGTGGTGGTTACTGAAGATTAGGAGGACAGTGGCAATTTCTTAAAGGACAAAAACAATGAAGTTTGTTACATCAATTGACTCTTCCTTTCAAAAAAGATTTCTCTGTAGCATGCAATATTTGACAACATTTTATCCACAGCAGAACTTTTTTCAAAATTGGAGTCAATCCTCTTAATCCCTGCTCCTGCTTTATCAACTAAGTTTATGTGATATTCTAAATACTTTGTTGTCATTTCAATGATGTTCATAGCATCTGCACCAGTAGATTCCATCTCAAGAAACCACTTTCTTTGCATATCTGTCAGAAGCAACTCCTCATCTGCTGAAGTTTTATCATAAAATTGCAACGATTCAATGTTCTCTTCAGGCTCCACTTGTCATTTTATGTTTCTGCTTCTTCTGCATTTACTTCATGCACTGAAGTCTGAAGCCCTCAAAGTCATCCATGAGAGTTGGAACACACGTCTTCCAAACTCCTGTTAATGTTGCTATTTTGACTGCCTCCTATGAATCACAAATGTTCTTAATGGCATCTATAAGGGGAAATCCTTTCCAGGAAGGTTTCAATTTATTTTTCTCAGATTCTTCAAAGGAATCACTGTCTATGACCACTAAAACTTTTTAAAAATTATTTCTTAAATAATAAGACTTGAAAGTTGAAATTACTCCTTGAACCAAGGGCTGAGAATGGATGATGTGTTAACAGGCATGAAAACAACATCAATTGTACATCTCTTTATACATCTCCATCAGAGTTTTTGGGTGACCAGGTCCATTGGCAATGAACAGTCATATTTTGAAAGGAATCTTTTCTCCTGAGCAGTAGGTCTCAACATTGGGCTTAAAATATTCAGTAACCCATGTTGTAAACAAATGTGCTGTCATCCAGGCTTTGTTGTTCCACCGATAGAGCACAGGGAGAGATTTAGCATCATGCTTAATGGACCTAGGATTTTGTTGATGGTAAGGGAGGAGCATTGGCTTCAACTTAAAGTCCCAGCTCCATTAGCCCCTAGTAAGAGAGTCAGCCTGTGCTTTGCCATGGAAGTCAGGCATTGACTTTTCTTCTTTTTCTTTTTTAATTATTTTGAGATGGAGTCTCACTCTGTTGCCCAGGCTGGAGTGCAGTGGCATGATCTCAGCTCACTGCAACCTCTGCCTCCCAGGTTCAAGCAAATCTCCTGTCTCTGCCTCCTGAGCAGCTGGGACTACAGGCACATGCCACTATGCCTGGCTAAGTTTTGTATTTTTAGTAGAGATGGGGTTTCACCATTTTAGTCAGGCTGGTCTTGAACTCCTGACCTTGTGATCCACTCACCTCGGACTCCCAAAGTGCTGCGATTACAAGAGTGAGCCACCGCGCCCAGCCGACTTTTCCTTATCTGTGAAAGCCTTGGATGGCAACTTCTTCCAAGAGTAGGCTGTTTCATCTTCATTGAAAATCTGTTGTTTAGTGTAGCTATGTTCATCAGTCATCTTAGCTAGGTCTTCTGGATAACCTGCTGCAGCTTCTCCATCAGCACTTGCTGCTTCACCTTGCACTTTTATGTTATGGAGATGGCTTCTTTCCTTAAGCCTTATGAACCAACCTCTGCTAGGTTCCAACTTTTCTTCTGCAGCTTCCTCGGCTCTCTCAGCCTTCATAGACTTGAAAGAGGATTAGGCTCTGGATTAGGCTTTGGCTTAAGGGAATGTTGTGGCTGATTTGATCTTCCATCCAGACCACTCACACTTTCTCTATGTCAGCAATAAGGCTGTTTCACTTTCTTATGATTCACGTGTTCACTGGAGTAGCACTTTTCATTTCCTTCAAGAATTTTTCCTTTGCATTCACAATTTGGCTGTTTGCTATGAGAGGTCTAGTTTTCAGCCTCTCTTGGCTTTTGACATGCCTTCCTCACACGCTTCATCTTTTCTAGCTTTTGATTGAAAGTGAGAGACTGTGACTCATTTTTCCACTTGAATACTTAGAGGCCATTGTAGGGTTATTAATTGGCCTAATTTCCATATTCATGTGTTTCAAGGAATAGGAAGGCCCAAGGAGAGGGACAGAGACAGGGATTGGTCAGTAGGAGCAGTCAGAACACAGACGACATTTATCGAGTTCACTGTGGGCATGGTTCATGGTCCCCCAAAATAATTACAATAGTGACATTAAAGATCCCTGATCACAGATCACTGTAACAGATGTAATAATAATGACTAAGTTGGAAATATTGTGAGAATTACCAAAATGTGACAACAGAGACACTGAGTACAACCTGTTGGAAAAATAGCTCTGATAGACTTGCTGTATACAGGATTGCCACAAGCTCCAATTTGTACAGTTGCAATATCTGCTGAGCACAATCAAGTGAGTTCAGTAATATGAGGTGTGCCTGTAAATAGCATGAGGTCCCCTAGTTTCTCTTCCCTCACCTGCAGGAGCCTTTAAACCTGAGACCTGAGTTGGGTATTGTCCGCTGGTCTCCAGCATTCTCACCTCTTTCTATGGCGTCTTCCTGGACTGTAACGGTAGGGAAGATAAAAATGATGTTTTTCAAACTCCCTTGCAGCTATTGCTCTGACAGTACACTTCGTTCTGCCAATCAGATGCCATCAAGCCGAGATGTGAAGCGGAAGTGAGGCAGAGGCTCCCTTCCTGTTGTTTGGCGCAGTTTTCTGTGAGAGAGCAGAGGTGGGAGATGTGGGGCTCTGTGCCCCAGTGTTTCTGCATCCAAGCTCTAGTCTTGTTGAAGGTGAGAAAAGCAGCTGTGATGGCTTTAGGATCCTAGCGCCTGGCTTCTGATCCCTGGACCACAGCTAAGGGGCTGTGTTCTTGAAAAGAGTGATGATCTCCTGATTTTCCGTGTCCTGGCTGTGTCAGAGGGAGCAGCTCTCTCAGTGGGTTGGTTCTGTGGTATTTGGAGAGACATTCTTGGAGGCCCAAGCAAGAGTCTGCTGCTCCGGTCCTTCCAGTGCTTATTTATTTATTACTTTATTTTATTTTATTTTATTTTAAGTTCTGGGATACGTGTGCATAATGTGCAGGTTTTTTACATAGATATACATGAGCCATGGTGGTTTGCTGCACCTATCAACACATTGTCTAGATTTTAAACCCTGCATACGTTAGGTATTTGTACTAATGCTCTCCCTCCCTTTGCCCCCTACCCCCTGACAGGCCCCATATGATGTTCCTATCCCTGTGTCCATGTGTTCTCATTGTTCAACTACAACTTATAAGTGAGAACATATGGTGTTTGGTTTTCTGTTCCTGTGTTAGTTTGCTAAGAATGATGGTTTCCAGCTTCATCCATGTCCCTGCAAAGGACATGGACTTGTTCTTTTTTATGGCTGCATAGTATTCCTTTTTTTAAAAAAATCCTTGTATTAAATGCTTTCCTGTTGAAAATAGCTACACTGGGCTGGGCACAGTGGCTCAGGCCTGTAATTCCAGCACTTTGGGAGGCCAAGGTGGGCAGATCACCAGAGGTCAGCAGTTCGAGACCAGCCTGGCCAATATGATGAAACCCCATCTCTAATAAAAATACAAAAATTAACCAGGTATGGTGGTGCATGCCTGTAATCCCAGCTACTCAGGGGGATTAGGCAGGAGAATTGCTTGAACCTGGGAGTTGGAGTTTGCAGTGAGTCAAGATCCTGCCACTGTACTTCAGCCTGGGCAATAGATCAATACTCTGTCAAGAAAAAGAAAAGAAGGAAAGGCGGTGAAACCCCGTCTCTACTAAAAAATACAAAAATCTAGCCGGGCGAGGTGGCGGGCGCCTGTAGTTCCAGCTACTCGGGAGGCTGAGGCAGGAGAATGGCGTGAACCTGGGAGGTGGAGCTTGCAGTGAGCTGAGATCCGGCCACTACACTCCAGCCTGGGCGACACAGCGAGACTCCGTCTCAAAAAAACAAACAAACAAACAAATAAACAAAAACAAAAAAAAGAAGGAAAGGAAAGGAAAGTAGAAAAGAAAAGAAAAAAAAAAAGGGCTACACTGGATTCTATTTCCCACTAACTGACAACCAGAGGAGTTGTTAAGGACCGTGGAACTAATACCCTAGATTTAGAACAACAGAAAGTTCACAACACACAAATAGCCACAAAGGAGGTAGAGTGGGCTCCTTTCCCAGTCAGCACTTCCTCCTCTATGAGAGCTAAGTGTCTCCTCTGGGCCCTACCACGTTCCTCTCTCCCAAGCTGGGCTGGGACTAGGGTGAGGCAAAGGTGCCTAGGCACGAAATGTAAGGAGGCCCTCACCCTCAGGGCTGTGCGAATGCATGCTAAGCCCTGAGAGTCAGTGCCTCTGTAAATTTTGTATCCTAAGTACTTCACTTGCCTCACCTCAGTCCTGGCCTCCTCAAAAATCTGACCTAGGTGGACCTAGTTGGCCTCAACGTTGAGTGCAGAGAACTCTTGGCCTCTGCTCATGCTCTGGCTCACAGCCCATTCTGTAAGTAGCTCCTCTGGAGGGCTCTCAAGTCTGCCCTGCACCTCACACTGTGCCTATGTGAGGCCGCAGCTCCCAAAGGCTCTCTGCATTCCCTCTGCTGTGTCATCCCTATCCTACTGCCAGGAGGGAGGACCTTTTGTCCCGAGCTTAAAACGGGTCCCCACTAGCTATGCCAACACGACATTTCCAGGTAACATCAGACACCCCCAGGGGAATAGCAGCTTGGGGCATTGTTCTATGAGCTCTTCGTGCCCAGTGTCCAATCATCAGGCTGTGTGAACAGAAAAGTGCAGTATGCAAAACAAGGGAGGGGAGAGTTCTGCTCCACCCCAACTCGTCAAACACACCTGGAGAGGCTCCACTTCCAAGGGGCTGGAATCCTTGAAGGAAGAACAATTGGCAAACAGCTAATCAACATACAGGTGTTGCCCAATTTTAATAGAAAGTAGGGAAGTGCAAATGAAAGCAGCAGAGCAGAAAGGTACTTTTTGCACTTATCAGATTGTCAGCAGTTAGAACTGCTGGGCACAGTGGCTCATGCCTGCAATTCTAGCACTGTGGGAGGCCAAAGTGGGCGGACTGCCTGAGCCCAGGAGTTTAAGATCAACCTGGGCAACAGAATGAGACCCTGTCTTTACGAAAAGAAAAAAAAGAAAAAAGAAAAAAATTAAATCAAAAAAGGAAAAAAATTAGAAGCATGAATGATTCAGTAGCAAGGTCTAGAGCTGGGTGCTGTCTCATCTCTCAGTACCCTGGACACCTTGGCTGAGGGAAGACAGAGAAGGCAATGCCAAGAGTAGTGTCAGTGCTTCTATAAAGGAAGGAAGTGAAAATACGTTCTTCTCTCTATATTTCAAAATGGCCGCATGCCTAGCAAGAGGCAGATAGCAAAGCTGTGGCATTCCCTTCCATCCTGTTCACAGTCACTTCTTATCTGCCTTGAAGGTTCACTGGGGGAGCTCGAGGGAGCAGCTGCTGAGGCAGGCCATGCACAGAAGGAGATTTCAGCCTTAGAACCTACTCAGATGAGCACACTGCTCTGCTTGCATGGGCTCTGAAGATATCCCAATCTGGGTTTCCAGGAAGCTCTGGGCACTACTAGAAACACATCTGGAGTGGGGACGGAGGAAGGCAGCCTGTAATAGCCTACATAGCCGTGGACTCTGAGCTTGCCTGACCTGTTATTACCTGACGGAAGTGTAGCCCCAGCTGCTAGGTGCCGGCAGGGGTGCTGGGGTGGTGCAGGGTAAGGGGAGATGTGAAGAGGGGGAGAGGGGAGCTCTTTATGACAGGGAAATATGTGCACCTCCAGGAAGTTTTGTGAGTGCCAGGTGCAATCATGATTAGTAAAAACACACTGGCAACTCCTGGACAAGAATTACCACATATGCACTACTAAGGGAGAAGGAAAGTTAGGAAGGGGGCCATGTCTCTTTAGGGAGGTGGCACAATGTGGCTATTTTAGTGAGAAAATAAGTCTTACCTTGGTCTCAGTCTTGCGATGTGACCTGAACTTATTTGCTTAACCACTCTGAGTTCCAGTGTGCACACTGGAACGTGCTGGCATTCTTACTTAGAATGTGAAAGTCAAAATAAGAGTATGTAAAAAGATATGCTGAGATGTTTCCACTGTTACACAAATGAAAGGGTTGGGTGTTATGTCCTCATCTCCTGTCTGGCTCTTCCCTCTCTACCTCCAGCTTAATCTTCTCCTGCTCCACCTCACTCTGTCCTCAGCCTCACTGGCCTTTATTAGGTTCTAGAAAGAGTTATCCTATTTCCTGCCTCAGAGCCTTAACACATGCTGTTCCCTGTTCTTGTAACACTCTTCTCTTTTTAAATTGTTATTATTTAATTTTTGAGATGAGATCCACTCTGTCACCCAGGCTGGAGTGCAATGGTGCAATCTCAGCTCACTGCATCTGCCACTTCCTGGGCTCAAGCAATTCTTCCACCTCAGCCTCCCAAGTAGCTGGGATTACAGGTGTGCACCACCACACCTGGCTAATTTTTTTGTGTTTTTGGTAGAGATGGTGTTTCCTCATGTTGTCCAGGCTGGTCTCAAACTCCTGAGCTCAAGTAATCCACCTGCCTCAGCTTCCCAAAGTGCTGGGATTACAGGTGTAAGTCACTGTGCTCAGCTTTCTTCCCTTTACGTCTGGTTAGAAGAGCTCATCCCCCAGAGCTGAGCCCGGGCATCACCTCCCCAGGGAAGTCTTCCATGATTTTCCTGATTAGGTCAACTTTTATTTGCACTCATATGAGCAAAAGTACATCCTTCTCATTGTACTCATCTCAACTGTAGTTTTACATGTATTTGTATGATAAGGTGATGATTACCTGTCTCACTAGAGGCTTGTTGTGTGGATCATCAGGCAGCTGTATTGAAAAACTCCCATAGAGAGGAACATAAGCCCTTAGTAAGCTCCAACTCACCAGCCATGTGAATGAGCCACCTTGGAAAAGGATCTTCCACCCTGGTCAAGCCTGCAGATGACTGCAGCTTGAGCTGATATATGTCTGCAATCTCATGCGACATCCTGAAATAGAACTACCCAGCCAAGCCACTCCTGGATCCCTGACCCACAGTAACATAAGAGAGAATAAATGATTACTATTGTTTTAAGTCACCAAGTTTTAGGGTATTTACTATACAGCAGTAGAAATAGTGCAGATTTAGGTGCCTGGAAATGTGGTATTGCCATAAGAAATGTGGGAGTGGCCTCGGCACTGGATTTGGGCAGAAGCTGGGAGGAGATGACGGTGCATGATAGGTTAAAGGGACTTCAAGAGACTTCACTTCAAGAGAAGCCTGATGGCTGTGATAAGGATGCAACAAGAGCTTAAAAGAAGTGAGGAGGGTCAAGTACTCATGCCTGTAATCCCAACACTTTGGGAGGCTAAGCTGGGAGGATCACATGGGGCCTAGAGTTTAAGACAAGCCTGGACAACATAATGAGACCCCATCTCTACAACAAATTTTTTAAAAATTAGTGGAGCATGGTGGTGTGCACCTGTAGTCCTAGTTACTTAGGAGGCTGAGGCACTTGAGCCCAGGAATTCAAGGTTACAGTGATCATGCCACTGCATTTCAGCCTGGGTGCCAAGTGAGACTCTATCTCCAAAAAAATAAAAATAAGAGTAAAACACTTGAGAGAAGAGGTTCTTTGTTATGTAATGGTAAAAAGTTTAGAAATGCTGTCACTTATGATAACCTGGAAAATAGCAAGAGGTCCTAATGAACTGGGTGATCCAACAAACGAGGGTTCCAGGCAGTGTTGAATAAACATAGAGTATCATTTCTGGGCAGTGGTAGGAGTGAGTCAATCAAGAAATGATTAACATCTGCTCTGCTGGATTTCAAAATTGCTATAGGCCAGTGACTTCCATATGCCTCTTGCTTTCCCCATTTTTGAATGAGGAAAGGGAATCTAGAGTAATGCCTGTCTGCCATTGCAAGTTGGGTATGTGGGGGTGCAGATAATGTATCTCTTTGGTTTGTAGTTTTAGGATGGAGAGGAACTATACTCTAGGAGCTGTACTTGAGAAACCATCATAGGACCTTCATTTATGCCAGGACCTGATTTAAGTAATAAGATACTGTACCTCAAGCTGATGTTGTCATTGAAGAACTTTTTGGGCATGTTGAAAGGCTTGGGAGTCTGATAATTTTAATTTAAGAGAGATGTGAATTACAGAGGGCAAGAAGGGAAGGCAGACCATGACTGCAAGTATCTGAGAGAGTCCCCAATGAGCCTGATATCATGGTACCCATTCTCTGTGTAGTTAGTTCCTTCCCACATGATTAGTGCTTTGTGACCAATAGAATTCTGTGGAAATGACAGGGTGTGTGACTTCTTAGACCAGGTGATAAAAAGCCTTGCAACTTTTGCATTGGTCTCTTGGATTGCACACTCTGGGAGAAGTCAGCCACCATGTCAGGGGGACACTCAGGCAGCCTGTGGAGAGGCCCACATGAGAGGAACTAGGACCTCCTGCCAATATCCACAATCAACTTGCCAGCCATGCAAGTGAACCACGTTGGAAATGGACCTTTCAACTCCTGTCAGTGCTTCAGGGACTGCACCCCTGGCCAACATCTTGACTGCTACCTTGTGAGAGATTCTGATCTAGTGCTTGCATGAGGTAATAAGTGATTATTGTTGTTTTGAACAATTATTTTTGGAGGCAATTTGTCATGCAGCAATAGATAACTAATACAGCCAATCCTCTCTTCTCTGGCCTGCCTTTTCCTGGGTAAACTCTCTTGCTTTTGAATTTATATTCAATTTGTGAGCAGGACCAGGATGAAGATGAGGAGATGGGGAGCCTAGGGCCTCCTTCAATTTTGTGCCTGAGGTGTCTTGCTTGTTTCACCTTTGCCCCAGTCCTGTGTCTGGTTTCTGCATGGTGTGATAAAAGGTCAGTCCCTAGTGATCTCACCCTTAACCTCACCGCCTGGTGATCTCGCCCTTAACCTCACCGCCTGACTACTGCCAGCCCCCTGTGCCTGACTTGGCTTCCTGTGGAGTCAGGTAGACAACCCCTGTAGTCCTTTAAGACTGCAGGCAAAAAAAAGGAGGAGCGGGCTGGGCACCACCAAGTGGGGGCAGTTCTCATAGAATTCTGGAACCCAACAGGTCTTCACATTGGCCCTGAGATGAGTAGAGAGGTCTTTAGTGGTGGAGTACATCAGGTGGTTGTGACATCGTGACCTTAGGGTGCAAACAGTCCTCAGCGGTGCAGGGCAGTTCCAGAGGGGGCCACGAGAGAATGGCCTCCCTCAAGGTAGAGATTGGAGCCCATGTGGGACATTCATATATAAAAGCAGAAGGAAAATAACACTAGTAACACGTTGAGTGACTCCTCCAAGCCAGCCACTGGCTTTACCTCATCCAATTCTCCCGACAGTCCAATGCATGATATACTCATCATCCCTTAACCCCAGTTTCAAAAATCCAAAAAGTGGTAGGGTGCAGTGGCTTATGATCTCGGCACTTTGAGCAACAAAGTGAGACCCCCATCCTGGGAGGCTGAGGCAGGAGCATCGCTTGAGCCCAAGAGTTTGAGGTTGCAGTGAGCCATAATCATGCTACTGCACTCCAGCCTGTGTGACAGAGCAAGACCCTGTCTCTAAAAATAACTCCAAAAGCTCTGACAACCAAAAGATTTTTATAACTCACTTGGTGGCAAGTCCTGGACTGAACTGATGTGAGACTATTTATGGTCTTAATTATGCCATTTACTGTAAATATCTATAAGTTTCCCTACAAAAATATTAATGCATTTGATTACAGGGTGTTCCCCAGAACCCACTGAGTGCTCCATAATATAGTGTTATGCACCATATAACTTTTCTAAAACCCAGCATTTCTGAATGTTGAAACATCTGGTCTGAAGATAAAGTACAGTGGGCGTCTCAGTCTATTTTCTGCTTCTATAACAGAATATCTGAAACTGAGCAATTTACAATGAATAGAAATGTATTTGGCTCATGATTCTAGAGGTTTGGAAGTCCAAGAGAATGGTGCTGACCTCTGGTGAGGGCCATCGTGCTGCATCATTCCATGGTGGGAGGCAGAAGGGCAAGTGAGCATGTGAACCAGAGACAGGATGGGAACTGCCCACTCCAATGACAATTAATCCGCTTCTGCCATAATGGCATTAATCCATTCATGAGGGCAGGGCCCGAATGGCCTAACCACCTCTTAAAAGACCCACCTCTTAATATCATCAGTTAAATTCCAGCATGAATTTTCGAGGGGACATTCAAACCATAGCAGTGAGACTGTATTATTATTTTTCCCTTTTTACACATAAGAAAAACTGAAGTTTCATGAAAAGTGATGACATTTTCTAATTGCACAGTGACAGCCTTTTTCTTACTCCTGTTCAGAGGAGAATTATGTCACAATACTGAGACTCTGTTACCTACCGACCGTCCCTACCCCGATCACAAGTTCCTGATGGGATGTGGCCCCTGAGATCTTTCTAGACCCCTTTCAGTTATTTTTGTAATAAACTTCCAAACGCTTCCCGTGTTTTGGATATTGATTGTTTCTGGACAAGTGGCAATCAGAGATTTATCCACAGAAACTCCCTGGAGTTTAAGGAAGCCTTTTGTACTGCCAATGTGTTCATGTGACTAAAATAGAATAAACTCTTGGGGGTTTCTTTTCATTGCCCATCTCCGTGCTGACCCTCCTTTACTGCAAACCCTTGCTTACCTTGTGCCCTTGCCAGAACTTCCCTCTGATCTCATTCTCATTTAGTAATTAATTCACTCAACAAACACTGATGGAGTCCCTGCTGCTGCCCACAATGTGGTGGAAGAGGTTTTATGATTTATTAGGAGAGCATTGGTTTGACAGACAAAAGATTAAGGTCCTTGTTCTGTAAGAGTTCAGACAAGGCCTTTTTTTTTCGATCTGGACCTCAGTTTAACCTTAACCAAATGTGAAGTAAGAAGATAATTGAGAGGATGCAAAAACCATCATCACAAAGTATTGAAACCTAATACAAACAGGACTGAACAATAAAGAGTGTGGGCCTTGGCACAGTCTGCCCAGGGTGCTGGCTGTGCAGTTCTCTTGATTCAGTCCTCCTCTGGGTATACTTTTAATTTTCAGGGTGGCTTATCTCATGATCACAAAATGGTTGCCAGCAGCGTCTGCAATCACACGCTTTACGGCCAGAGTGGGAGAGGTGGAGCTATTTCAGGCATTAGGCTCAGTTTCCAAACTGGTTGCTCTTGGAGCCTACACTGGTTCCAGGGGTTCAGAGCCTAATCTGGAGAAGTTAGCAAATATTTTGATCATCAATCCTGGAAAGAGTGTTATTTCTAATAATCATCACACAAAAGTCCAGATTTCAAGCTAATTGGCTTAAGCCGGAGTTACCTGAACAAATCCCATGGCAGGAGGCTTAGGATTGCCCCATTTGGCTTGGAACTATTAGTCCTACTCCAAGAACTGGGGTTGAGGTCAGTCAGTTTTGCTCAAATTGCATGCTCACTACAGATGGGTGGGAGTGATGAGGTTTTGGGATTGCATAGAGGGATGCAACCAAAATGTGCTCCACTAACTCTAAGTTCCCTTCTCACTCTTTCTTTTTTTTTTTTTTTTTTTTTTTTTTTGAGACAGAGTCTCGCTCTGTCGCCCAGGCTGGAGTGCTGTGGCCGGATCTCAGCTCACTGCAAGCTCCGCCTCCCGGGTTCCCACCATTCTCCTGCCTCAGCCTCCCGAGTAGCTGGGACTACAGGCGCCCGCCACCTCGCCCGGCTAGTTTTTTGTATTTTTTAGTAGAGACGGGGTTTCACCGTGTTAGCCAGGATGGTCTCGATCTCCTGACCTCCTGATCCGCCCGTCTCGGCCTCCCAAAGTGCTGGGATTACAGGCTTGAGCCACCGCGCCCGGCCTACTTCTCACTCTTTCTTTGTTTCTACGTTTTGACCCCCGCATACGTGATGTTGCAAAGGATACCCCCATCTTAACATTTTTTCCCCACTCATTTACTTTAGCCTAGTCACACTGTCTGGGGATTCTAAGATCAACTTCTAATCTTCCAAGAATGTTCCTCTAAATCTGAAGGCAAAGAGAAGTGGAAACCGAGATCTGGTGCACTGCTGGTTTGCGGTGTCAGCATGGGCTAGGCAGGAAGAAGATTTCTGGGGGCAAAACCTCTGCACATCTGCAGGGCTTCCCCTTTGCTGGCACTCAGATGGCACTGAATACAGGAATTTTCATCAGTTTTTCAAAATATAGCAGTAATAAGTGGAGTGTTAAAAACTCAAAAGGCTACATGAAACATACTCTTCCCCACCTAATACCTCCAATTCCCAATTCCCAGAGTGAACCACCATCATCTACATTTCGTGTATGCTCCCAGTTACGTTCTGTACGTATACTAAAATATATAAACAGTATTTACATAGGTATGTGTATATATACAACCAAAGCCTCCTTCTTCAATATATAGAGATTATAGTACAAATGTTTGTTGAATGAATAAATGAGTGACTAACAGTAACTAGGGGGCTCTGACTGTGAAAGGCTCTCATCTATGCCCCCAACGACTGTCAGTCAGGAAAACAGAGCTCACACAAGTTGTTTGAACAGAGAGATTTTAATGTAGAGAATTGAGTAAACAAAAATTGGAGGCACAGAAAGACAGAAAGTGGCCATTGAGGACTTACAGAGATACTAACTGCCAAAAAGCAGCTGAACCTTTAGGGCAGAGGAACAAAGAAAGAGATTGGGGTTGTTAGAACCTGGAAGCTTGGAGAAGAAACAGCAGAACCAGGACCTAAAACTCAGAGAAGCCAGTGCTGGCTGATTGGTCCTGATGTTGCTGGACATGCCATGGTGGGTTCTGAGGGTGTGGCCAAAAGCGGGTGAACTGGAATTCGCTGCTGGTGGAGTGATGCGGCCAGGAGTAAGCAACAAATGGGAGAGATGGGGTCTCTCCTTCTGCCTGTCTTTATCCCTCCAAGAGTCAATGGGAGGGGGCCTAGTAAGGAGAAGCTGGCGAAGGGGAAATGTGGTTTGCAGGATTTCATCTCCAGGAGCACAAAGTAGAGAACAGAAGGGTGAATTTGGGGCTGAGGGACAAGAATTTAATAACCAGTGCACCTTGTTTTTATTCGTTTGGAGCTTTTGTACAAATTAGAAAAAAGTATACCCTCTGGGCAGAATTGGCCCTGGGTCAGGGTGCATGGTGTCGTGGTAGAGAAAGGTGCTGCACCATACCTGGGCATAAGGTGGGCAGGAGAATATGGGCTGGGTTTTAGCCCCCAACTATCCTTTTCACCAGGTGTGTTTGTATAGGGTACAATCTGGTGCAGTCGTATGTAATGGCCCTGCATCTGTCCAGCTATAGGCATTGTAGTGCAATTGGTTACATGTGGGCATCACACACACACACGCACACACACCACGGAAGCACTTTCTTTTCTTCTTTGGGAGCAGGGCTTTGGGATGGTATATCAATCAGGAGGCCTCTGTGATCCCTGCTGTGTCAACTCACTGGGTACCGGCCCCTTCTCAACACCAGGACCCGGGGTCTGAAAACTCACTGGGTACCGGCCCCTTCTCAACACCAGGACCCGGGGTCTGACTTGTACAAATGTGCGTCTACAGGCAAAGCATTGACAACATAAACATAATTTTCTCAGTAAATCTAGGATGGGAAGCTGTTTCTGAGGGGGCTGTGGTGAACAAAGATGGGAATTAGGCCTTTTTAGACAGTAGGCATTCAAGAAGTTTGAATGGCTATTTCAGAATGCTTCATAACAGAGTTTTCAAATTGGATGGGAGTCTAGAAATGACCTGGTGGTAGTGATTGTGGTGATAAGAATAGTTGTCTTACACTCAGTTCTCTGGATCCAAACTGAGACAGAGGTGGTGTGAGAAGCTGGTGGGTGCTAAGTGGGAAATCACCTGCGAGGAGGTGAGGAGGCAGAGAGGGCAGAGGGAGAATCTGAGAGACGTGCAGCTGCACCAGAGGCCCTGGCTGTTCCAGGAACCTCTGGAACAAGGATAGCCCTTTAGGGTAGTCTCCAATTTAGGTCAGAAGACTGGGCTGTGTGTCTACACATCAGCCTTTCATTGGCTGTGGCCCCTTGGGAGGAGGCATGGCCTCGGAAGGGGAGCAGGTTTCTGGTGAGTAATAACTATGACCTTCCCATCGGCTGGAAGATTGGGGTCTTGGATCTGAAGAAGGGATATGGGGAGCACACCACAGCATCCACTACAATAGCAATGAGGGTATCAATAGCTACCACCTGGCCATCACCTACACCAAGCTAGATGCTTCACCCATAAACCTGGTTCTCTCCAAGTCTCCACCATCTGAGTGAGTGGTATTAACCTCCAACTCCACTTCTCAAAACAAAATCACCAGAGCCCTCCTTGATTCTCCCCTTTTCTTCTCTCACAATCTGTCAGTAGGAATTATTGGTTCTAGCTCCAAAATACATTCTGAATCTGTCCACTCCTCTCCATTTCCATCCCTCTGGCCCAAGCCATCAAGTCCTCCATGGCCAACTGTAACAGCTTCCTAACACACCTCTCTCTTTCCACCCAGGTTGCCTAGACAGCCACTCTCCATACTGCTGCCAGAAATAACACTCAAAATAATGCTCTTTTTAATTAAAAAACAAAACTCTTCAATTGCTTTTGTTGCATTTAAGGTTCAAACTTCTAACCACGGAGTGGAAGGCCCCACACAATTAGCCCTGTCTTCTTCACCAACTTCCATTTTTCTCTGGTCCACCATGTTCTAGCTGCATGGTCTCTCTCTTCATTCCTTGTACATGTCAAGCTTACTCTTGTCCCAGAGCCTGTGTCTTGGTTGTTCCCTCTGCCTGGAATGGCCTTCCCTAGAACCTGCCTTGGCTGATTCTTCTTGCTATTCAAACCTCAGCTCCCACCTCCTGCTTTAGGCCTCCCCTGACCACTCTAATTAAATTCCTACTGGAGACATCAGTCCACCTGGTTTCAGGGGCCAGGCCTTCCTCTTGCAGCCTAGGGGCGCTTTGTAGACTGTTCAAAGCTCCCTTTGCACAACTCAACCTGGCAGTGGAGTCTTACTTTCTATTTTTGTGATCTCAGGGATGTCTAGAGACCTCGTTGGCCTGGCTACAGCACATCCTAACCGGGCATTGAGTTGGAGGAACTCAGGAGGGTATAATCTGGCCTAGCTCCTCCAAGTGAGTCAGTTACTAAGTGGAGAAGAGAAGCCCTTTACCATTGAATTTTTAATTGTACTGGAAACTGCCTAGCCCTTTGGTAGAACAATAAAGGGGAATTTGGTTACTTGGTCTAGAGGCCTGGGGCAAGTAGGAACAGAGATGAGGTCAGAAAGATTTTTAACATGTGGGCTTTCTTTAGTCATTAAAAGAGAAAAGCAGGCTCTTACAATGTTTGAAGGAAACCATTATGCAGTTTGCAAGTAGTTATTGGATTCTGGCTGTGACCAAGACATTGAAGGACTTGGGCTGAGTTTTGGGGCCACTGGAGTATGATGGGGCCACTGGAGTATGATGAGGCCTCTTTTGTCATGGAGCTGACTTCTAGGAAGGGAGACAGGGCAGAGGCAAAGGGCACAGGGACTACATCATGGAGCGCCATGCTGCATCAGGCACTATGTTTGGGTTTCCATACACACAGAGCAATTAACACACAGTAGGCCATGTGTACCTGGACCCAAGGGGCTGACCAGGTGGAGGGGGCCGGGACTGCCCAGGAAGGGGAGCAGGTGATCCCTGAGGAGCAGAGGGGATGCGAAAAGGCTTCCTGCAGGAGATGGACTTGGAACCAGCTCCAGGTGCACCGCGGACTCTGAACACACACCACTGAAATAATGGGCCATGAAATTCATTTCTCCAGCACTATTCTGCTTCTCTGTCACTTCTTTCCCCATCATTTCCTTTCCCGGCTACAGAGCACTCAAGAATGCCTTGCTGTGCCCAGTCAGGCCTCTGGAGTCCACCCTACCTGGCTGATGTATTATTATCACCAGCAAACACACACCAGAGGCGGTATCTTGGCTGGGAAGCACATTGGCACCTTGGAAGCCCTTCTTAGAAAAAGTAAACGATTGGCATTTGAGCCTCCTCATTGATTCCTTTGGATGAGGCAGAAACCGCTGCCCAGAAGGATGAAGGGGTGAAGTGGAAAAACATGCGCTGGCTTCAAAGTGGAGCATGGGAGGTTGGGAACAGTTCTGCTTTGTGAACAAAGTTGTGCAAAAGGCAGAGAGAGAGAGAGACAAAGATAAAGAGAGAGAGAGCAGGAGAGCGAGGCGGGAGGGAGTCAGCTTTGGATGATTTGAATTTTGAATTGCCTTGAAAATCACCATGCAGCAGTATCCAGTTCTGCCTTTGATGGTCGAAAGAAACCAGCTGCATTTACTCGTCTTCAGGTCTTGTTTCCCCCCCAGCAGTGAAGCAAATTAAGCAAAGAAACAGTGAAAGTTGTAGTTGGTATAATATCTCAGGCCAAGGTCAGGCTAATTGTTGGTGGGTGGGGAGGAAGCGGCGACAGAGACAAGGCACACACTCTAGGTGTTGATATTTCTCACTCCTGCTCCATTCTGCTCCCCATGATGTCACTTTGGCATTTCCAAACATGGCAGGCTTTCTTTACAAACTAAGACCCCTTGTTCTAACCACCAGCATTCCTGCATCATGCCATGCATTCAGGCAGGTAAGACGTGGTCCCTTTGCCCAAGTTGGGCTACAGGAGTGGCAAACCTTGAGACACATCCCAAGATATCCTATAACGCTGTTCTTAATTTGCAACATCAGCAGGGAGGGCAGGTATTTGCCGGTGAGTGTAGCCTGATTTTTTCCTGCTGCCTCATTTTTATCATCAACTCAGTTGTAAAAATTAATATCATGGAGGCTTCCTTGAAGGATATGAAATGCGTACTTGTCCCTAGAAAGTCTAAAATGTACCTTTGTGTCAAATTTAAGCAGCCATCTGGGAAGCTTGCCTGTGCTGTTTTGGGCCCTGGTAGAGCTCTTTTGAATGAGTGGCATGCTGGCAGGATGCCAGCTGCCTGAGAGGAGGAACAGGGAGGTGCTTGACCCCGTGATGGGTAGAAGATGGAAAAATTGTCATTTCAAAACAGCAAGTGGTTCCTCTCTTGATAGAGGTAGAGACTTTCACCTTTAGGGCAGACATTTCCTTTGTGTGGTTGTGTCCATCAGAATGGACCCTTGGGGACAACTGGGCAGTAGTCTGAATGCTGATGTTTTAGATGGGAATATGGGAGATTAATTTGTTGCATGTGGTTATGCCAGAGCAAGGTCTCTCCTTTTTGTCTCCTTCTCTCCCTTCCTTCCTTGCTTTTGATTGTGCTCTGCTCACCTCCTTCTGGTCCACACACCTTAGTAAGGCAGTGTGGTCACTGAATGCTGCTGTCCAGAAAGGGATTCTCTTCCCTCAACTGCTTCCTGAGTAATGATCAAGGTAAAAGTGATGAAGTGGAAGGGGCGGGTAATCAGACTTATTTTGAAAACTCAAGATTCTGTCCTGACCACTTCTAGGCATGACACATCTTCCTTTCCCTTAAGAGCAGCCCCAGGCTAGCCCAAAGAAGGCCTGGAGGAGTTAAATGTAATTCTGGTTTGGCCACCTGGATTCTCTTGTTGGCTTGACCTGACCTTAGGTCATTAGGATAGTGACCACTTGGCTGAGTACACAGCTCATGCAGCCCCCTATTGTGGCCCACATCAACAAAAGTGGGGGATATAATGGATCTCTCCATGTTTTATGAAAATGCTCTTGTCACTCTTGCAGTTGAAACTTCTGGATTAAAGATGTATGTGTGAGTAGGAGAGTATTGGGAAAAGGGTGATATTATATTTATTGGAAGGTCAGTGGAGGAAGGGCATTGACTGTGGCACCCACAGAGGGAATACCTTAGCCTGTACTTGTACTTAGAGGTACAGGGAAGGAAGGGACACTGATGAAATTTGTCTTTCAGAACCGCTCCTGGAGTCTTCCTCCCAAGAGCAAGGCCCTGGTGCTGCTCTCTCAAACTGTTCAAGTGCCTTAATGTAACTGACTGCTGGCTCTGCTGGCCCCTCCCACTGGCTCCAACCATGGCTTGGTCCCCACTCCCCTTAACCCCAGCTCCTGCACTTCCCATGCAAAGCACCTGCCAGCACCTCTGGATAACTTTCCCAACCACATTCTCATACTATTTGCTCAATCATTCCATGGGGCAAGAGAATGTCACCCGACGAGGAGTGTAGACAGACAGGACAAGTTGGACAGACAGTCCTCAGACAGAATCTTTGAAAACAGGGACTCCATTATTGGAACTGAAAATCCTAAGTCTTACCACCCATGGAGAGGCCATATTGGAGGCAGTCAACCTGTGCCTCCAGCTGATGTAGTCCCATTTGGGGATCCCCAGCAACTGTGAACAATACTTCCTTTCTAGGGGCACCATATGCATCCCAGGGAGTATAACTGTGAATTGTGTGGAAGCCAGATGTTAACTTGTCTCCTTACTGCAAACACAGTGACCTTCCAGACAGAAAACCAAGTCATTATTTATGGGTACCCTGTGAACTGTTTTCCCTATAATGGGACCTCTCCAATTAGAAAAGGAGGCATGAAATTTGTCCCTGACTTCTGCTGACCCCACCTTGGCCTGGGCCCTGGAAAACATTCGTGTCAGCCTCCGCTCACTGACCAGGGTTGTGACAGACGACTATAGAATTACCCTACACCTTTTCCTTGTAGGCCAAGATGGAGTCTCTGCAATTCCAAATACATCCTGCTCTACCTGGATCACTGCCTTGAGCTGGGTGGAAAGGTCAGCAGAGATATGTATCCACCTGGCTTTCTAAGGTAGACCCAGGTTGTTGATGGCATCCGTTCACCTGGCTGGATCCAGGACCCTGGGGCGGTCATGGCTGAGGCCAGTGCTGCAGGTTAGTCTCGTCTCGCTGCATGGATCCTGTTGGTAGTAACCTTAATTAAATGCTATAGGAGACTAACTAAATGGATTTAGTCCCACCTTCTGTTGGTCAAATTAATCAGAGTGGCCGATAGAGTGATGCATTTAAGGGAGGATTTGCCAGAAGCTAAGGCTGTAAAAACCAGGGCTAGATTTGGTTTGAGACAATTCTCCATGGGTCTTTCAAGTTTCTGCATGGTTTGTGAGCAGAGGCACTGACTGCCTTTGTTCCAGATGATCTTTTCAAGCATGCTGGACCACAAGCATGGGAGATAGTATCTCTTTCTGAAGCCAAGGGCAGGCAGGCTTAGTGTTCCTTAGGAAAGATTCACCTTCCCTCCACTCGGGGTTTCTCTCCTGTAGTGCAGGTGTGTGCAGGAGCCATGTGGCCTTTCCTGTGCTGCCCTGTAAGATTGGATCTTAGGGAGCCGATGCAAAGAAGTACTGCTTCTGGATCCTGCTACTTCTGTGAGTCATGAAATATTTGATCTCTGACCCAGGAGTCTCATGTCTTCTGTTAGCCTCCAAGAAGGGTAAAGTCATCTTAGGCACGTCACAGTTCTTGATCACCATATCTGGCCAGAACCACGCTTGAGTGTGGCATGTCTGTGAATACCATCCATCGTGTGCGTCACAGGAAGATAAAAGTCAACTGCTCTTGACATCACCAGACCATACTGGATGGTAGGTGTGGGGGTCACCATCCACCACTTTCCACCGTCCAGTGCAGGCAATCAGTTCTACATAAAGATCCGGGAGGCTGGCTGGAGAGGGCTGGAGGAGCCTCAGGAGTCAGACCATGTGGGTTTCTATCATGATCTTCCATACCCTACAGGCTCTGTTTTCCCATCTGTCAAGCAGGGATAACAATAGCACCTACTCTGGAGAGGTTTTGTGGGGACTCAATAGTATGGCTCCATCCAGGAAAGCCGTGATGAAGGTAGCACTTGTTATTTGTGTTTACCATTATTATTATCATCCATATCATTATTCTGCCCACTTGGACTTATTCTTTGTAAGGCTTGCCTCTCCCTCTGAACAGCCTGTCTATAATCGAAGCTTATATTTTCTGCACCAAAATTGGCCAATTTATATGGCACCACCCCTCACCACCATCACTGGATGTGCCTGTAATCTAATTAGACTAATTTCAATTTCCTGGATTTAATTACTTTTAATTTAATTAATTTAGAATGCAGTATACTAGGAGATTAATTAGGAGACATTACTGAGGGATTCGGAAGGTGAATTGCAGTATGTAATTGTTTAAATATTATTGCGGCCACAGCCTCTAGTTGTCACTTTACATAGGAGGCCACTGAGGCCATGGGAGGGACAGAGCTTGGAGAACTGGAGTGGGACAGGGACTCGAACAGAAGTCTCCTGGCAGCAAGCACAGAGCTCTTTCCTTTCACTGCTTTTGGCCACTCCCAGGGGAGGCAAAGAAGAGGCAGCTGATTCCAGTGACCAGCAAGTTGGAACTAAGTCATGAAATTGTGGGAGGTGAGAACACACTTGGTCTTTTAATAGAGCGATATTTTACTGGGTTTTTCATGTACATAGTAAATAAGCAAACCATAGGTCTCCCTCTGAGCTATCGCACACTGCCATTATTTTTCTTTTTTGCTACACACATTTACTAAGTACCTGGAATAATGAATAGTCATCACCATCATCATCATCTTAACAAACATGTGTGTGGTGCTACATGCCAGATATTGTTCTGAGTGCTTTTATATTGATTCGCTCATTTAATTGTCATTGGAGTTAAGTACTGTAAGTGAAGTACTATTGCTTCCATTGTCTAGAGGAGGGATCTGAGGCACAGAGTTAGCTCTGCCAGGAATATCTATTATTTGTGTCGTAAAGAGGGACACATCCTAGTGAATTTCAGGCTTGTGCCAGGCAGGTGGGGGAGACAGTTTAGGGCTGGGCCCTTTAGGTCACACAGGTTTACCTACCCCACCTCTGAGAGGTAATAATAACACCAGCAAACACTTGCAGAGCCCTGACTGTGTGCCAGGTCTGCTTTTAAATCGTGTTGTGTATTAACTCCGGACACAGCTGCCCTACCCACTACTCCCTGAGGGTAGATTGAGCTATGGCTTTCCTCATAGCTCTGTTTGTCGATCAGAACTTGAGTCTACAGTTCTGATGGACCCTTGGAGGCAGAACTGGTCCAGACCCTCTATCCTGAGCTAATCCTGCAGCATGAGCTCGATCCTTCACTCTGAAATCCAGCTCCAATTCCAAGGTTACTCATTTACCAAATGAGCCCTTTGGGCATTTTCAGGGCTTTGACCCCCATTTTCCTGGAATGTTGGGCTAGGATACAGGTAAGAAGCCAGTGTGGTGTAGGACTTCACTCTGATGCACGAGCAATGTCTGCTAGGCCTGGACCCTTTTGCACGGAGAAGTAAAGACACAAGAGCTGGCTTCAATATATTCCCTGTGCGGAGACTAGGACCACAGGGAGACTTTCCTCTTTATAAATGAATTTTCTAATAGTCTGAGCTGTCTTAGCTGCAATGGGCTTGTCAACAGGCCATCACTGGGGGTCTCCAAACAGAAACTAATCGACAACAATTTGCTCACTTGGTCTTCTCTTCCTGGAAGGCTCATCTCTATCCTTTTTGTCAGTTAACTCCTATTCAACTTTTAAGACTCAGTCCAGGTGTCACTTCTTCCAGAAAGACTTCCCTGTAAACCCCAACCCAACTCCAGACTGGGCCAGATGTCCTTTGTGTTCCCATAGTGTCTCAGGCATATCTTTATCATTACACTCCCTATATATTGCAGTGACCTGCTTATGAGTTTGTCTCCTCTATGTTCTATCTATGTCACCACCTTCTTCAATAACCAGGTGAGTCAGACATGATTTCCATTTGGAGGATGGAGAACCGAGACTCAGGTCCTTGCCTGTGCAGCCAAGAGGAGACAAAGATGGCTAGGTCTGGTTCCCAAGCCTAAAGACCATGATCTGTCCAGTGTGGAACACTGCGGGCCCCCAAGTTCTGTCACTTGCAAAGTCATGGGCTTGTGTGAGCCCTGAGCAACCAAAGCAGCAGAAGCAATGCCCCCAAGGAGTGCACGAGGGCCACGTTTGGAGCCATGCCAGCTTGCCAATCCTTGGCATACTCTGTACGTAGCCAGATAACTACACAAGCTCACCTCATCTGCACACACTCACTCTCTGAACACTTCTAAGGTCACAGAGAAGCCAGGGAAAAATGAGAACCAGGACAGTCAAAGCCTTTACTTCTCCTGGAGCTATGGGGCTTGTTGCCAGAGCTGAAGCCCCTCTTAACACCCTTATTCCTTCATTTAACAAAGGTGAGGAGAGCCCGGCCCTGTGCTTTTAAGGGTGGATTCCATTACTATTAAGACTACTGCGGCCCCTGAAAGATTAACTCAACAGTCACCCCTGTGAAAGCTGATCCAAGTGGAAAATCGAGTTAGAAAATTCCGCCTTCCCTTCCCTCACACCTCAGCAGATTAAGGGGAAGGCCTGATGCTGAGTTATGGGGATTTATGGGAATGTGCAGTTGCTGGCTTTTAAACGCTCACTCTTTGGAATGTTGGCAACCTTGCTTCCTATAAATCGTTGCTGGTATTTCTTAGCCTTTCCTTGCCAGCAACGCGGAGGCCTGCAACACCTTTTCCGTGCAGTAGCCTGTGAAAATATTGAAGTCGGGCCCAGAAAAACACCAGCATTGAAAGGGGAAACTTTGATGTTTGCTAGTTCTTTTCAGACAACTCTTGCCAAATCTTAATTTTTCCAGTTTACAAGTAAGGGATTCTGACCATCTGTCTGCTGTCAACCGATGTTTGTTTGGATGAAGATTTTATTTTTTTCTCCCAATCTAGCACTCCTGTTCTTACAAGTAGTTTATTGGACTTCATAAATGTCAGCTTTTTGCAGTCATTTTGTAAGCAGCTTATGATTTAGTATTTAATCAAAATTGAGCAGTCAGCGTCTGTAATCAATCTGAAGCGAAGTAACAATGAGATTGAAGCTTAAAATGCACCAGGACCACAATTTTTGTCTCCCAACTATCTTTATAAGAACTAAGTTTGCACCTGAAGGTCTGGGGTGGGGAGATGATGCAGGAAATAAATGCTTGCTGAGCACCTATTGTGTGTCATTTTATGATTGTGTCAGTTATTAATTGCCAAAATAATACTGCACAACAAACCATCCCAAACTCAGTGACTTAAAAAAAATCAGTGTTTTTAGCTTGGTGACCTGATGAGTCAGGTGGGAGGTCCTCTTGGCCTTGGCAGAGCTCTTTACATGTTGGGGATGGGTTGGCTGCTGGGTGATCTTTGCTGGCCTCGTCTGGGACAACTAGGGCACATTGGCTCCATTCTGTGTGTTTCTCATCCTCCAGCAGGCTAGCTGAAGCATGTTCTCACGGCCATGGCAGAGTGTAAAAGTAAGCAAACCCAGTCTGCAAGCACTTTCCCAAATTTCTGCTTGTGTAACGTTTGTTAACATCTCACTGGCCAAAGCAAGTGACATGGCGGAACTCTGAATCACACAGGGGGTGTCTCAGTTCACACAGGGTGCTTTAATAAAATTCCATAGACTCGGTAGCTTTTGAACAACAAAAATTTATTTCTCAGAGTTTTGGAGATTGGGAAGTCCAAAATCAAGGGGTGCAGGCAGATTTGGTGTCTAGTGAGGACCCGCTTCCTGGTTCATAGATGTTGTCTTCTCACTGTGTCTTCATGTGGTGAAATGGGCAAGGCAGCTCTCTGGGGCCTTTTTTATAAGGGTGATGACCTGATCATCTCCCAAAGGCCCCTTCTTCTAATATCATCATGTTGGTGTTTAGGTTTCAGCATATACATTTTGGGAGAAGGCAAACATTCCAACCACAGCAAGGAGAAAGACTCTTTCTCTTTATAGCAGGAGGACTTACAAAGTCACAGACAAAGTTCACGGGTACAGAGAAGGATGAAGAATCAGGGTCCTAAAACAATCAGTCTATCACAGTGGTGCTGGAAATCCCCGAAGGAGGTAATTATTATAACCGCCATATCCAGACAGAGAAATTCAGAGATTAAAGCATTTGCCCAAGGGTTCTCAACAGTTAGTAAAGAAGTCAGAATTCTTTCTTGGCCTAAGTCTTAAACAGTTTACTTTTGTCTCTCAGAATCTACTTTTCTCTAGAAATAGGTAAAGCAAGAGTAGTGGAAGGCTCTCAGAAATCATCAATTCACCACCCTCATTTTAAAGATGGTCTCTAGAAGGGAAGCGAACTGCCTAAGGTCTTACAGGGGAATGGAAGGACACAGGGAGCCTCGGCTTTCAGGACAGCGCTCTTCCTGAGCCCAGGAGGAGCCATGCATCTCCAATCTGTCACAGCGCTGTCTTCTGCAGGAAGCTGCTGAGGACTTTGGGCTCCCCCTCCCAGACCTGAATATCGTATCCACTAAGCAGCCTCTGCAGAGACCTGGCTTGGTCATGGCAGCCTTAAGAGAATGTAGCAAAATTACTGTAAGGGGCTCCCAGATGGAGCAAGGATGGCAAAGACCTTTGCTTGGTTTACTAGAGAGGCATACTGAATGTTGGCAGCCTTTTATGACATCGTGATTAAATTCTTTCCTTGGTTGGTCCTATGAACTGAATTGTTCCTCACCTCCATCAAATTCATATGTTAAAGCCCACACTCCCAATGTGACTGTATCTGGAGATAGGATCTTTAGGAATTAATTAAATTAAATGAAGTCATAAGGGTGGGGCCCTAATCCAACAGTACTGTGCCCTCATGACAGAGAAGAAGGCTGGGCGTGGTGGCTCACTCCTGTAATCCCAGCACTTTGGGAGGCCAGGGCGGGTGGATCACCTGAGTTTAGGAGTTCAAGACCCGCCCGGCCAACATGGTGAAACCCTGTCACTACTAAAAGTACAAAAAATTAGCTGGGCATGGTGGTGTATGCCTGTAATCCCAGCTCCTAGGGAGGCTGAGGTGAGAGAACCGCTTGAACCTGGGAGGCAGAGGTTATGGTGAGCCGAGATCTTGCCATTACACTCCAGTCTTGGCAACAAGAGTGAAACTCTATCTCAAAAACAAAACAAAACAAAACAAAAAAACAGAGAAGAAAGAGAGATATCTGCCATGTGAGGACATCACAAGAAAGTGACTGTCTGCAAGCCAGGAAGAGAGCCCTCATGAGAACCCAACTGTGATGACACCCATCATGATCTCAGACTTCTGGCCTCCAGAACTGTGAAAAAATACATGTATGTTGTTTTAGCCACCACCCAGTCTATGGTATTTTGTTGTAGCAGCCTGAGCTGATTATGACAGTTGAAGAATCAGATTATCAAAGGGTCATTTATGCATTCACTCAGGCATTCAACTTATGTGTGTTAAGTATATACTGTGTGCAAACTCTCCATGCTACAGGGGGGTGGGAGCCTGCGATTTTCCCTGGAAAGTGGAGGAGTGGCCTTTCATGTTGCCCTGATTTGCCCCCAGTTCTCCATGTAAGCTGCCAGCAAAGCCTTCACTATGGAGGATTTCCCTTCTGGCTTAATGAGCTAGTGGCTTTGGAGGAAGCTGGGATGGCCACCTGGCTGACTGTCCCCAGGGCAGTTGGCTGGGGCTGGGGGGCGGGAGTGCACTATATTAGTCCGTTTTTACACTGCTGATAAAGGCATACCTGAGACTGAGAAGAAAAGAGGTTTATTTGGACTTATAGTTCCACATGGCTGGGGAGGTCTCATAATCATGGCAGAGGGTGAAAGGCACTTCTTACATGGTGGCAGCAAGAGAGAATGAGGAAGAAGCAAAAGCAGAAACCCCTGATAAACCCATTAGATCTTATGAGACTTATTCATTATCACGAGAATAGCACGGGAAAGACCAGCCCCCGTGATTCAATTACCTCCCCCTGGATCCCTCCCACAAAACATGGAAATTCTGGGAGATACAATTCAAGTTGAGATTTGAATAGGACACAGCCCAACCATATCATTCCCCCCTGGCCCTCCAGACCTCATGTCCTCACATTTCAAAACCAATCAGGCCCTCCCAACAGTCCCCCAAACTCTTAACTTGTTTCAGCATTAACCCAAAGGTCCACAAGTCCCAGGTCTCATCTGAGATGAGGCAAGTCCCTTCCACCTATGAGCCTGTAAAATCAAAAGCAAGCTAGTTACTGCCTAGATACAATGGAGGTACAGCTAATGGGTAAATACAGCTGTTCCAAATGGGAGAAATTGGCCCAATAAAAGGGGTTACAGGGCCCATGCAAGTCCAAAATACAGCAGGGCAGTCAAATTTTAAAGCTCCAAAATGATCCCTTTTGACTCCAGGTCTTACATCCAGGTCACACTGATGCAAGAGGTAGGTTCTTATGGTCTTGGGCAGCTCTGCCCTTGTGGCTTTGCAGGGTACAGCCTCCCTCCCAGCTGCTTTCATGGGCTGGCACTGAGTGTCTGTGGTTTTTCCAGGTGCATGGTGAAAGCTGTTGGTGGATTCTGGGGTCTGGAGGACAGTGGCCCTCTTCTTACAGCTCCAATAGGCACTGCCCTAGTAGGGACTCTGTCGGGGCTGTGACCCCACATTTCCTTTCTGTACTGCCCTAGCAGAGGTTCTCCATGAGGGCCCCACCCCTGCAGCAAACTTTTGCCTGGGCATCCAGGAGTTTCCATACATCTTCTGAAATCTAGACGGAGGTTCCCAAACCTCAATTCTTGACTTCTGTGCATCTGCAAGCTCAACACCATGTGGAAGCTGCCAAGGCTTGGATCTTCCATCCTCCAAAGCCACAGCCTGAGCTGTATATTGGCCCCTTTCAGTCATGGCTGGAGCAGCTGGGACACAGGGCACCAAGTCCTTAGGCTTCACACAGCATGGTGACCATGGGCCCAACCCACAAAACCACTTTTTCCTCCTGGGCCTCTGGGCCTGTGATGGCAGGGGTTGCCGTGAAGGTCTCTGATATGGCCTGGAGACATTTTCCCCATGGTCTTGGGGATTACCATTAGGATCCTTGCTACTTATGCAAATTTCTGCATCTGGCTTGAATTTCTCCCTAGAAAATGGGTTTTTCTTTTCTACTGCATCATCAGGCTGCAAATTTTCTGAGCTTTATGTTCTGTTTCTCTTTTAAAATGGAATGCTTTTAGCAGCACCCAAGTCACATTTTGAATGCTTTGCTGCTTAGAAATTTCTACCACTAGATACCCTAAACCATCTCTCAAGTTCAAAGTTCCACAAATCTCTAGGGCAAGGGCAAAATGCTTCCAGTCTCTTTGCTAAAACATAACAAGAGTAACCTTTGCTCCAGTTCCCAACAAGCTCCTCATCTCCGTCTGAGGCAGCTCCCAAAAAGTTCCTCATCTCCATCTGAGGCTGCCTCAGCCAGGACCTTATTGTCCATATCACTATCAGGTTTTTGGTCAAAGTCATTCAACAAGTCTCTAGGAAGTTCCAAACTTTCTCACACATTTTACTGTCTTCTTCTGAGGCCTCCAACATGTTCCAACCTCTGCCTGATACCCAGTTCCAAAGTTGCTTTCACATTTTCAGGTATCTTTTCAGCAACACCCCACTCCTAGTACCAATTTACTGTATTAGTCCGTTTTTATGCTGCTGATAAAGACATACCTGAGGCTGGGAAGAAAAAGAGGTTTAATTGGATTTACAGTTCTACATGACTGGGGAGGTCTCATAATCACAGTGGAGGGTGAAAGGCACTTCTTACATGGCGGCAGCAAGAGAGAATGAGGAATAAGCAAAAGCAGAAACCCCTGATAAACCCATCAGATCTCATGAGACTTAGTCACTATCATGAGAATAGCATGGGAAAGAGCAGCCCCCATGATTCAATTACCTCCCCCTGAGTCCCTCCCATAACACTTGGGAATTCTGGGAGATGCAATTCAAGACAAAATTTGAATGGGGACACAGCCAAACCATATCAGGGCCTTTGGCAGAGATTGCTGTGCCTGCTATTGCTCTCCTGTGGAGCTCCTCAACAGGTCATGTGGGCAGTGAGATTTTTTTTGGTACATCAAATCTGATGTTTCCTAAAGACTTAAGAATCGTGGATTCCAATGCCTGGTCAAGTGTTCCTAACAGCATAGCTTGATTTTTGTCTTGTTTTTCTATTCCCAGCTGAGTGTCACGGAAAATGCCCCAGGAGCTGGAATGAAATTGCTAACCAAGAGCAGAAAACACTGACTGGCTTGACCAGCAGGGAGGGGCAGTGGCTGAAATGGATACAGGGAGGAAAAAGATGGCTCAGCTTCTTTTTTGTTTCTAGCTCAAAGGAGTAGCTTCACATTATAAAGTTTGGTAAAAATTGTCATGAGTGAAGCTCATACAAGAAACCAAAGTATTCCTAAGAATTGAACATGCCAGTGGCCCCTATGTCCACACCCTGTGGCTGTCAGGAAACCTCTCTAAGTCTTAGTTTCCTTGTCTGTAAAATGGTGGGACACGGGTTATAATGTGATTGTTATAAACGCCTACAGTCATACCCAAGAAGATGTCTTGCTCATGGATATTAAATTAATATTATTTCATTGGCCCCTCCCTATCAGACTCTCTCCCTACCCCTGTCTATCTGAATCTTCCTAGCACTTTCCTATCCCTTTAATAATTCAACATTAATGGTTTATTAAACAGAGGCTTCCTAATGGGCTGTTACCTACCTATAAAGAGCAAATCTTCCACTGTGGGGTTGCCCAGGCCCTTGACGGGAGAGTAACTGATGGGAGCAGCTGACTGTGATGGTGTTCTTGGGCGAAGAGGGAGTGGCCCAAGAGCAAATCCCCACACTGTCACTTTCATGCCTTGGAAAACCTCTTAACCTCCTGAAACCTCAATTTCTGCAAAATGGGATTCATATCACCTTTGCCATGAGGTTTCTATGAAATTGAATCAATGTAGGTGAAATTCCTAGCTCCTTACTCCTCCCCACTCTGTGCCTAGGGCTCAGGCCAGCCCCAACTCTGGGGAATGGGTTCAGTTACCCAGTTACCCACCTGGTCTATCTGTGGGACTACAACACCTGCGAATCTCCCTTGCTCGAAGTCTTACCACAACAGATTAATTCCTTTGAGTCCACCTCCAGAAGTGTCTGTGATAAAGAGAAGTGCCTCTGTCCACCACAAGCCGCTGGTGGCTGATGACTAAGAGGCAGGGCAGTGAGGTGGAGGGAGCCCCGAGGGAGGGGTTGGGATTCCTGGTGCTAGTCATGCTGACTCTCTTTCTACGTGACCTTGGATAAGTCGTTTTCTATTTCTGGACTTTAGTTTTCTCAGATGTAAAATCAAGGGCTTAGGTTGTATGGAATCTAGGATTTGCTCCATCTGCAACTACAATTAGCTCCAAAGATTAGTTTTGAGATTCCCAATGGGGTTCCAAAGAAGGAGACCTCAGACATGTCAGTTTTGATGAGACTTGTGGTGAAAGGGCAGAAGCAAGGGCCAGGGGCAGGCTGCCTTTGTACGGAACCTATGCTTACTCACACCTGTCACACTCGATGGTTCCAATCAAGGCTCCTCATTAGCTGGCTGATTCATTGATTCATTCATTTTCTTTATAGAGCTTTCTCTGACCACAATGGCCCAGAGTGTTCTGTCACCTCTTTAACCCTCCATGGCCCTTCCTGTGACATTTCCTCCACTATCCTTTGGTGGCCTTGGCCATTCTGCAAATGACCCTGTACCTGCCATACTTTCCCTCACTATTCCCTCTTCCTGAAAGTCCCTTCCTCTCTATCTCCCAAAGTCCTGGCCACCACTTAAGGGCCTGCTCAGAAGTCACCTCCTCCAGGAAGTCTTCCTAGGCTTCTAATTCAAAACTCTCTCCTCTGTGCTCTCTCTATGTCTATTAATATGCTTCAATGTCTTCCCATTAACACGGAACTAGGCCAAAATCCTCGGTGTAGCTCCCCAGGCTCAACTCTCATCACTCTCCTCTCCCGCAACCCAACTCTAGTTATGCCGGGGTGTCTCTCATCTCCATGCAGGTACTTAAGTTGCTGTTTCTGCCTGAGGGCTCTGTTCCTCACCCTGTTCCCATAGTGAGGATACTTAATGACTTTAAGACTCAGCTCATATCCCCGGTACTGGCAGGAATTTATTGTACTCATCTTCTGGACTGTATTCTCTGTTTTGTAGTGAGCCAGTCTTGTCCGTGACTCCAGTGACACTGGCTTATTTGTCTCTGAAGTCACACTGCCTTGCCTATGAGCTAGCACATAGTAAGTGCTCAGTAAACATAGCAGTGAAAGGAATTCTCGTATGTGTCCATCACAGCACCCAGGAGGGGCTGAGGTCCTGGGCAGGTGTGTTGATGGGGCAGTTGATTAAAAGCTTTGTTTGCAGCAGCCCTGGGATTTGGAGTCTTGGAACAGGCTGAGCTGGAGAAATGGCTCCTGTGCTAAGTGTGCATGTGTATATGAGTGTGTGTGTATTTGTGTGTGTGTCTATTCTCTGTGAGCATGTCTGCTGGGGTCTGGCTGTCTGCCATGCATGGGGGAAGATTGAGTTCCCCAGGATCTCATGTCTCTCCCCTGACTTCCAGAGGTTTCCTCCTGGGCACTAAACCACCAGCCCAACAACTCCAGAGTCAATACAGAGATGCGTTTGGAGGGCCCTCCACAGTCCTGTAAAGAGACAGCATCCTTCAGAGGACCAGGGCATGGACTTACAGCTGGAGAGCCCTGTGCTCTGTAGCCTTGGACAGGTCTCTGATATCTCGGCTCCTCTGGGGTAATTACTTATGCAGGGCTTCCCTTGTGCCAGGTGTTGAGTGAAACCGCTTGTTTGGATTATGTGATTTAATCTTCATAAACACCCTAGTTTGCAGAAGGGAAACTGAGGCATAGAGCGGTTACATTACTTGTCTCAGGTCAAAAAACAGCTGAGTAAAGAGCAGGGGGGTGAAGTCAAACAGTCTTAGCTCAAAGCCCATGTTCCTGAGTGCTGCACCCCACTCCTTTTCATAGAGTAAAACCTGATAATACCGTCTTGTAGGATACTGAATTAATATACATTAAATGGCATCTATGAAATGACTGGCACACTGCAGGCATGCAATACATGGAGGCTGATATAATTAATATCTATTTCACCCCTTTCCTTTTAAAGGTGAGGAAACTGAGGCATGGTTTATATACATGACTTGATAGCCAGCATTGAGCATTATAGTCTCAAAATCATGTCTCCTGATGGCCAACCGGTTTCATTTTTCATTATGCTGTGCCTTGTCAGGTAAAAATTAGAAAGAAAGATAACCTAATATTTTGGAGGAATCAAGACTAAGAGAAAGGTGAAGTTGATGGGCACTTGAGGATATGTGAAGACCTTTCCCCATAACTTCCCAACCACCGATGATGTAGGGCCTAGGATCCCAATTTGCAATTTGCATATCTGGTCTCAGAGAAGTAGGTGACTTGCCTGAGGCCTTTGCATGATAAGAGAGGGCCAGGATTTGAACTCCGGCCTGTCTTACTCTAAGTCTAGTGTTTTTTTCCTACATTCCCAGCTCATAAGTGGGGCCCAAGATCAAGGCCATAGTAGACACAATTGTGACTACAGATTGTGGTGGGAATGGGATGGGCAGGCTCTTTATTGCTGCTCCTCCTTCATAGCATCAGGGGAGCTTCTGGAGCTGGGGAACAGGCACTTGGAAGGGCAGTGTGCCCTAGAGGAAGGGGCAGGTCTTGAAACAGAAAGCGGCCGGGCTTTTCCTGGAGCACCAAGGAAGTCAAGAACAGCCATTTGGTCTTCATGTATCCAAGATCTCCTCTAGGGCTCCTTCTGCTTAGCAGGGTGACTTTCAAATTTCAGGAAGGTGATGTTGTACCCATAGGGGTGGGGGGTCATATGCCAGTGGCAGATAGAAAATATCTCCGGAATCTCAGACTTTATTTTAAAAATGCATGCAGAATTTAAAGAACTCTATTTCTTTCCCACAGCATATCCACATGTGCATGTATGTTTGTGTATGGGTATGCATAAGTGTGTATGCACATTGCAAATCTGTAACTAACCACCATTTTAGGAAGAGCTGCTGTGCCTTTGGTATAGCTACCTGTACTCTCTGGAACCCTGCCATGTATTCATCCCTCTCCTCCCTGGGGTATATGTACTCCCCAGCAGGTCAAATACTTCCATTTCCTGAGCCTAGAGAGGAACTGGGCAAACAGTTAAGGGCTAAAGGGGCATGTTCATAGTGAGGATCTGCTCCGTGTGGCTGAGCTGAAACAGGTCAGGAAGTTACAAGATTGCCTGAGGTCACCCAGTAACTGTGAGACTAGAACTCTGGTCCCTAGATCCTAGTTCAGCGCACATTTCCACCACCTCTGGGCCAGCTCCTGGGCAACAGAATGTACTTGGTCGTACTTGTTGCCTTGTCTGCCTACCTGGCACATTGCTGGGAAACAGGGCTTCTCTCTACGAGCCCAACATTCTGACAATTAAATACAAAGTATGACTTGTGCCCTCCCGACTCCTCCCCACTACAGTGGCTGAAACGCTGTGATTCCCACACCTGAGCTCTCCCGCTTGCCCTTTTGGATTTCTAGACAGGCAAGTGAGAAATATGTGATCTGTTTGGACTTGAGCAAGACATTTGGCAAGGTGTCTCATGCTCATCTCAAGGTGAAAAGTTAGGACTGGATGCTGGTGCAATTCAATAGATTAGGAACTGGTTAAAGGGCCATACCCAAATGGAATGGATAAATTTAACTACATCAGCCTAGATGAGGGTCTCTAGTGGCATGCCAAGGGACTCTGTCTTTGGCCATATCTTACTCAGCACTTTTATCAATGACCGGAATGAAATAGGTGGAGGGAAGGATGAACATTTATTGAGAAATTCCTGTGTCAGCAACTATTGCCAATATTTTACAAAGCTTATTTATTTTATCCCTCACAGCATGACTGTAAGAGAAGTTGTATTACCCTTTCACAGACAAGGAAATAAATATGTGACTGAGGGCAAGCAACTTGCCCAAGACCTCACAGCAATTGATGCAATAAGATTTGGCATCCAGATGGATCTGACTCTGAAGGCTGGGGCTCTGTGTCACATGTGGCACTGAACTGGCTTATCACCGAGGAGCATGTGGGAAGGTCGGAAGGATGGACAATACCGGGAAGGTGAGAGGCAGGTCTGAAGAGGACTGAAATTAACACTAGGCCAAAATGACTGCACACCAAGATGAAAGGTGATAGAGACCTTTGCTCACACTGGGGCTCAGATGCTCACCAGACACACACAGGATGTGGGATACCTGGGTCAACAGCACAAGTGAAAAGGTGTTGGGTTTTTGTTGACAGGAAGTTTCATATGAGTCAACGGTGGGATGTGGTAGCCAACAGAGCTAATGTCACCGTGGCCTCCACAAGTGGAGGTACAATGAACAGAGTGAGGGAGGAGCTACTCCTTAGTCAGCGTGTGTCCAGGAAATGGAGCTCAGGCCTGGTGACCTCAGTGGAAGACAAGCATCGAAAGCCCGCCGAGCTCTCAGAGGGCAGGGAAGAGGGGCTTCTTGCTGTTGCTGATGCACATTCCTCTCCTCATTCTTTGTCATTACCAAAATTACCAAAGCTTATTAATACCTTTCTGAGAAGTTATGGCCACTTCTTGATTTTTATGCTTTTGCCTTTCAAGCTCTGAGAATATGCTACTCATTCAGGTTTGAATTTTTATTAATGTAACTTGAGCCAATGCAGGGAGTCCTTGTGACCCAGTCTCTACGTTAAGTTATAGTCAAAGAAGCACACTCCAATAACCAAAGGAAAGTAAGAGATTTTCCATCTTTATGCACATCTCTCAAAGGAATGAAAAGAATGAGACCTGCTTTTAGTTCTCTGTCTCATTACCTTATACTTCAAAAAACATCCACTCTACGAAACACTCCAAACTCTCCTATATCCAGTCAACCTGTTGTGCCATCTCCCTTTGGTTCTTCCATGTCTCCATTATTTAGATGGGCTTAACAACTGTTTTTTCATTTTCTTTTCCTTTTTCTTCTCCTTGGCTCCACTCTTCTTTAGTTTTCTTTCTAGTTGGCTTCTGACCCAAATTCCTTTTTACAAAGGAGAAGTCAGGAACTGACCTAGCAAACCAGAATACTACCCCTTCCCTCCTGTCTCTGCAACACTGCCCATCTCTCTCCATCCTCCTGGGAACCCGGATGGCCAAGATGGAACTCTTTTTTGAGAGCTGGGGGAGGAGAAATGGAGCAGGCAAGGAAGACAGTTTTGGTGGTGGGTGGTAGCAAACATGGTGTTGGGAAAGATGATGGGGAGGCTGGGAACACTCTTCATACCAACCTTGTCCTCATCAAGTTAGCATGTGGGCACTGTGGGTGGAAGAGCCTGGCCACTCGTGCGTGACAAACTCCAACACAGACTGACATGCAAGAGCTACTTGTAGTGAATGGCAGCAAGGAGAGGCCCCTCCTTACCCCTAAGATGCCCATTGCCGTGGATGGTTCATTTTCATTACCTTGCTGTTCTCCTTTTCTTTGCAGAGTTGACTGTTTCTGTAATAACAGACCTTGAAATCTACTCAGAAATGGCAGACTGGGAGAGATGGCACTCCCACATTCCACGTGCTCTCCTACACTTCTCAGCCTCCTAGGTGAGGGCTGTGTGGCTTGTTCCGACCAATGCAGGCACACTTCAGGGATATGCAGGTTCCATTCCAGACCACCCCCAATAAAGTGAGTATCTCAATAAAACAAGTCATACTTTTTTTTTTTGGTTTCCTAGTGCACATAAGTTATGTTTACACTGTACTATACACTGATAAGTGAGCAATAACATTATGCCTAAAAAAATGTACATACCTTAATTAAAAATACTATATTACTAAAAAATACAAATGATCATCTGAGGCTTCAGTGAGTTGTAATCTTTTTATTGATGGAGGATCTTGACTTGACGCTGATGGCTGCTAACTAGTCAGGATGGTGGTTGCCAAAGACTGAGGTGGTAATTTCTTAAAAGAAGATAACAATGAAGTTTATCACACTGACGGACTCTTTCTATCAAGAAAGTTTTCTCTGTAGCATGCGATGCTGTTTGATAGCATTTTATCCACAGTAGAACTTCTTTAAAAATTGCAGTCCATCCTCTCAAATCCTGCCATTGCCTTATTAACTTATGTAATGTTCTAAGTCCTTTGTTTTCATTTCAATAGTGTTCACAGCATCTTCACTAGGAGTAGATGCCATCTCAGGAGACCACTTTCTTTGCTCATTCATAAGAAGTAACTCCTCATGTGTTCAAATTTTATCATGAGATTGCAGTAGTTCATTGCCATCTTCAGGCTTCACTTCAAATTCTAGTTGTCTTTCTATTTCCAGCACATCTGCAGTTACTTCCTCCACTGAAGTCTTACACCCCTAAAATTCATCCTTTAAGGTTAGAATCAACTTCTTCCAAACTCCTGTCCACGTTGATATTTTGACTTCCTCCCATGAGTCATGAATATTCTTAATGGCATTTAGAATGGTAAATTGTTTCCAGAATATTTTCAATCAGCGTTGCCCAGATCCATCAGAGGAATCACTATCTATGGCAGCTATGATCTTATGAAATGTATTTCTTAAATAATAAGACCTAAAAGTGAAAATGTCTCCTTAATCAATGGACTATAGAATGATGTTGTGTTAGCAGGCATAAAAACAAAATTAATCTTGTCCATCTCTATCAGAGCTCTTGAGTGACCAGGTGCATTGTCAATGAGCAGTCATATTTTGAAAGCAGAAATCTTTTTTCTTCTGCAGTAGGTCTCAATAGTGGGCTTAAAATATTCAGTAAACCCTGCTGTAAACAGATGTGCTATCATCCAGGCTTTGTTATTCCACTGATAGAGCATAGGCAGGGTTCCACAGATTTAGCATAATTATTTGGAATTTTGGAATGATAAAAGAATATTGGCTTAATGTAAAGTCACTAGTTGCATTAACCCCTAACAAGAGAGTTCCCTTGTTATTTGAAGCTGTGAAGCCAGGCATTGACTTCACTCTGGCTAGGAAAATCCTAGATGGCACCGTCTTCCAATGGAAGACTGTTACATCTATGTTGAAAAATCTCATTTTTAGTGTAGCCACCTTCATTAATGATTTTAGCTAGATCTGGATAACTTGCTGTAGTTCTACATTATAGCACTTGGTGCTTCACGTTGCACTTTGATGTTCTGGAGATGGCTTCTCTCCTTAAACCCCGTGAACTAACCTCTGCTAGCTTCCAACTTTCATTCTGCAGCTTCCTCAGCTCTCTCAGCCTTCACAGAATTGAAAGAGTTAGGGCCTTGCTCTGAATTAGGATTTGGCTTAAGAGAATGTAGTGGCTGGTTTGATCTTTCATCCAGACCAAACTTCCTCCATATCAGCAATAAGGCTGTTTCACTTTCTTATGACTCATGTGTTCACTGGAGAACCACTTTTCATTTCCTTCAAGAGCTTTTCCTGACTGAACTCGATGGCTCACGTCTGTAATCCCAACACTTTGGGAGGCCGAGGGGGGTGGATCACGAGGTCAGGAATTCGAGACCAGCCTGGCCAACATGGTGAAATCCCATCTCTATTAAAAACACAAAAATTAGTTGGGCGTGGTGATGGGCACCGGTAATCTGAGCTACTCGGGAGGCTGAGGCAGAAGAATTGCTTGAACCCAGGAGGCGGAGGTTGCGGTGAGCTGAGATCATGTCACTGCACTCCAGCCTGGGCAACAAGAGCAAAACTCCGTCTCAAAGAAAAAAAAAAAAAAAAAAGAACTTTTCCTTTGCATTCCCAACTGGGCTAACTGTTTAGTGTGAGAGGCTTAGCTTTCAACCTCTCTTGGCTTTTGACATACCTTCCTCACAAGCTTCATCATTTTTAGCTTTTGATTGAAAGTGAGAGATGCATGACTCATTTTTCCATGTGAATACTTAGAGGTCATTGTGTGGTTATTAATTGGGCTAATTTCCATATTTTTATGTTTCAAGGAATGGGGAGGTCCAAGGAGAGGGAGAGAGAGGGGGATTGGCCAGTAGGAGTAGTCAGAACACACAAAACATTTATTAATTAAGTTTGCTGTCTTACATGGGTGCAGTTCATGGTGCCCCAAAATAATTACAGTAGTAATGTCAAAGATCACTGATCACAGATCACCATAACAGATGTAATAATAATGAAAAAGTCTGAAATATTGCAAGAATTACCAAAATGTGACACAGATACAGGAAATGTATACATTCTATTGGAAAAATGGCACCAACAGACCTGCTCGACACAGGGTTGCCACACATTTTCAATTTGTGAAAAACACACAATACTGTGAAGTGCAATAAGGCAAAGTGCAATAAAATAAGGTGTACCTGTAGACTGAGCCTAATGCAGTTAAGAGCTGGTGTGGCTCCTTCTTATCTTTCATGGGGTGATGACTTGGAGGCTTTGCTTACCCAATGGCCTGCAGAATGGGGGAGGGCCCTCCACTCCATGGCATTCTCCATGAGCAAGAAATAAACTTTCATTATTTTAAATCTCTGAGATTTCAAGGTTGTTACTTCAGCACAGCCTGGCCTATTCCAGCAAATACCCAGCATGTTGGAGTTCACTGAGTAATTGCTGCTCTTGAGTTCTTTAACATGATGAAGGAAAAAGCTGCCTCTTGAGCCACCCAGGGCAGCTGATTGACGCTTTCCCTCACTCTCATCATCCAGCCCAGATGGCACTTCCTGTTTGGTAACACCTCACGTGGGCTCCTTCGTCCCCCACCAACTCTGCCAGTTACCATCCTACACAGTCAAATGTGCACAGTATTAGAGGTTTGCCAAGAACACATCCTTGTGTCTGCCAAGGAGCGTCTGTTTGAGGAAGAACATTCTAACAGAGAATGTTCAGAGACAAAATGCTGGCTGTGGGAGACAGTCAAATCTTTGTCTCTATGATGAGCAAGCGGAGGCTGGATGGCCACTGGGGATAGAGGGCAGGGGTCCTGAAGACGGGATGTCAGTCTCAAATGGGGAGGGGTTGGGCTGGGAGGGGCAGGATGAACAGGATGATTTTTAAGTCCCTTCCAACCCTGAGAGTCCCCACCTTAATGCCTAACTTAGTATTTTTTTTTGAAAGTGTATGAATGAATAAATTTCAGTCACGAAGAAAGTAAAGAACGTATGAAATAAAACAGCCAGACTTAATGAGCAAATAAGAATTATAATACAGATTCTTTCTGAAAGGTATAGCCTCATGAGATCAATGTTCTCAGCCCTCATGAGGCTGACGGATGGTGATGAGTGGTCAGGAAGGCATGTGACGCATATCCGTAATTTACACGCCAGCCACAAAGAGGGCTGAGCTCAGGGAGGAGTCAGAGCCTGAGACAGGCTGAAGCCATCATGATAACAGCCCCTCACAAGGACACCGGGTGCTTTATCATGCACAAAGTGCTCCCCCTGACATCCTGAGTGCTCAGAAACTATTATCTCTGAGCTTTTTATCATAGATCATAGATTATCCTACATCTCTGAGCTCTTCTTATCATAGCCTCAGGAAAGAAGAACTGCTATTCCTATTTTATAGATGGATAGGGGGTTTCCAGCGACTTGCCCAAGATCACATAGTGAGTAATGGGGAGATCCAAGACTTGAACCCAGATCCTGTTACTCAAAGTGGTGGGTTTTAAAATAAGAGAATACACTTACTCCTGGCACTGGAAGCTGAAATTGCAATTAGTTCACATGCTCCTGGGTTCCTGAGAACTTCACTTTTTGTGTGTAATGTTGGTTGCGAGCAGATATTACAGGGACAGGCTGGCCCTGAACTGCCTTGAAGACAAGAAGGATTTTCTTGGGAAAAGCAATGGACTGGGAGACAGAGAGTCCTGCAGTACAGGCCCTGAATCTTTTTCTGACCCACTTCGTTACCAAGAAACCTTAGTTTCCTCAGCTGAAAGCATGAGGAAAGATGTTGATCTGGTCTACCATGAAGAATTTCTATGTGGACCCAATGAGAGGATGGGGTGCACATATTTTGAAAACCAATAAAAAGCTATAAAGAACTATGAAAATCTAGCATTCTTGTTTCAATTAAGAATGCATTTTGCTAGGCCAGGCACAGTGGCTCACACCTGTAAATACTAGCACTTTGGGAGGTCCAGGTAGGTGGACCACCTGAGGTCAGGAGTTCGAGACCAGCCTGAACAATATAGTAAAATGCTGTCTCTACTAAAAATACAAAAATTATCCAGGCGTGGTGGCATGTACCTGTAGTTCCAGCTATTCGGGAGACTGAGACAGAAGAATTGCTTGAACCTAGGAGATGGAGGTTGCAGTGAGCTGAGATTGTGCCACTGCACTCCTGCCTTGGCAGCAGAGTGAGACTCCATCTCAAAAAAAAAAAAAAAAAAAAAAAAAAAAATTAAATAAAAAAGAATGCATTTAGCTGCAAGTAACAGAGCAGCCAGATACAGATGATGCTATGATGTTCCTATGACATAAGAAGTGCAGGGTGAGTAGTAGAGGGCAGGAGAGGATGATTTAACAATGTTAATGGGGACCTAGCCCTTTTCCCCTCCTCTGTTCAAATTCCATCCTCACACATGCTACCTTATATGCACAAGATGGGTGCTGCCTCTCCAGACTTTATATTCCAGTTGCAGGTGGGAAAAAGAAGGGAGAAGGAGGAAGAGTTGGTACCTACATTAGGAATGCAAAAATTTTCTTAGAAATCCAATAACTGTAATATTGGCCAGAACTGTTATCAAATGGTCACCCTCTAGATACAAGGGAGGCTGGAAGAATGAACATTTTTGGCTGGGCACACCACTAAACAAATCCAGGGTTTTGATGGAAAGGAAGGGGTGGGGATGGATTGCAGGTGACAGCTGGTGGTGCCTACCACAAGCTCCAATACCACGATGGGCACTGAATTCACAGGGATCTTTTACATTTAGTTTCTGGATTTGAGTGAAAGCAAATTGGGTTGCCTCATCCTTCAAAGGAAAAGTGTATCCATGGTATTCTACTGTCAGAAAGGGAAACAGAGTCACCTTGAAGACAAGAGGTGAGACAGTGCTGCTGCATGTCTGGAGGGCCAAGTAGATAGAGGCTCAGCATGACCTCCCTCTCTCTGTCTCCTCTTTGTTCACTTTCATTAGCCTCCTTCACTTGGGCTGGGAAAGCTGGATCCGGGGAGCTCATTAATAGCCTCTGGGTTTGTGTGTGTCTCCACCCGAAGAAGTCTAACCACAGACTTCCTCTTGACTCTTGGCAACAGGGAGAAAACAAAACCACAGCAGCTTTCATTGCTGAAAAAGACAAAACTGACTCGTTTGCTTAATAAGCCCAGACGGAGGAACTTTATTTCTGGGAGGAAGTGCTAAAGACTCCAGTACAAGGAGTCGTGGTTGCGCCGTGAAACTGCCAGACTCTGCAGTGAGAGATCCTGGGTTGACAGTTTAGAGGTTGAGAGATTGGTGAGAGGAGGCCACGAGTCCAGGGCTCAGTAGGACTGCGGGGCAGAAGCCTGTGCTGCAGATAGGTGGGGCTCTGCAAAATGGATCTGCTTGGGGAAACTGAGGCCTCCTCCCACCTCCCACAACATCTAGACCTCTTTTGCCACTTCTGGTTTCCAAAAATCCATTTATGTATTTATTTTCCCTTTTTCTTATTTTCCTTTATTAAATTCATCTATTGATTAATTCCTATATCATACTTTCTTCTTTTGTTTGCTTGTATTTCTAATTTCTTACATTGTGTAGTCAGTGCTTTTATTTTGGTCTTTCTTCTTTAATAAGAAAGCCATTTCAGGGGATACATTTTCCCCTGTGTTAAGCTTTTTTCAAGATCTCATAGGTTTTGAAATAAAATGTTCCCCTTTTCATCGGTTTTTAGATGGGTTTTAATTTCAGTTTGATGTTTCCTTTGATCCATGGGTTACCTAGAAGTACGTTTATTAATTTTCAAGTAGTTAAAAATATTTTCAGCCACATTATTATTTTTTTTAAGTTTAACATTTTGGGGTTATAGTAAGAGACTGTGGCCTGTAAAATCTTTAATTTTAAATTAAATATTTTTTCTTTCCAAGTATGTGTTCAGACTTTATAAATGTTCTATGGGGCAGGGAAAGCTGAGCTGGTTGGATTCATGCAGGAAAGAATGGAATTCTAAAATGTGCTAGCTCTGGAGACATACTACCCCATTTCCAATCTGGCTTCTACCCCTTTCCAGCTGTGTGTCCTCGGATGAAACACAGAATTTTCTGAGCTTTATTTTCCATTTAAAAAATGGGAACAATAAGAATATCCACTTCCCAGTATTGCTGTGAAGATTAAATGAAATTACGTACTTAAAAATACCTAGAATACTGCCTGGTGTGGATAAAAAACTCACCAAAGAGAAATATTGCTATTTTTTTGCAAAGGAGGAACCTTCACTGTTTGTGTTCTCAGCTTTGTCCTAACTCAGAGCTGTGGCTGCTGGTTGCTGAAGGAACTGGGAGAAAAGAAGAAATGGATGGCGCAGTGCGCCAGTCACCTTTCCTTCCATGGGAGGCTCCGGGAGCCCAGGGAGATAGAGCTACTTGCCCAAGGAAACACAGCAATTTAGTGGCAAAGCCAGGCCTCAAACCCAGGCCTCACCTGCTCATTCCTGCCTGCTCTGCTAGCAAGCTGCTCTAGTTTCTCCCTTGAAAGACGAGACAGTTGACCGCAGATTCGCCTCTATGCTGTAGGGAAGGCTGGAAGCTCTCAGGAGGCGGCAACCTCAGAGCTTCGTCATGTTACACCTTGCTGTCTGGGAAAGGGGAACTCTGAGGTCAGTAAGTTCCAAGAGAAGCTATAGAAAGAGGGTTGAATTGGGAGTGGTGGGAAGCTCTGGGGCATTGCTGTTCCATTGCTCAGTGGTGGCAGAAGAAAAAGCCAGTCCTCTAAAGCACCCCTGGGGGGATGTCTGTCTGCACCCCTCTGGGCTTCAAGCCTTCATTGCCTGCGTGCCTTGCTTCCCAAGCCCTGGGACTGACCGTGGCAAAGGCAGATCCCCAAGAGGCCCCATCTTCATTTGCCTGGCAGGTCCTATGTGGAGCAGAGCCCAGGGGCGGGAGCCCTCTGTTACTGATCAGGGTGGCTGAGCAGCACGGATGTGCTCATGGAAACTGGAGAAACTGGGGTGACAGCCTCAGCAGCACTGAGGAGGCCTAATTAAGAAGTAAGGCAAAACGAGATGCGCTGCTCGGCTGTGCTGCCAGCTGACATCTGAGAGGGGCTGGCACTGTGCCCTGGAGCAGCCAGGAGCCACGAAGAACTCAGGAGGCATGGGAGCTTCTTTATGGCAGAAGTCCGGGGAGGAGAGGGAATCTCAGGACAGAATTACAAGGTGGAGGGTGACTGAGTTATCTGATTAGGGCCATTGATCTTGGGAGCAAGTGACCATTTCTTGGCCAAGGACTCTCTGTATCCTTAAGCATCATGTCACCATGCTGTGTATAACCCACAAGTGGACAGAGATGTCTGGAACAGATATCACAGTGCATGGTTAAAGCACACATGGGTATGTCTGGGCAGCAGGTCTCTGACCTCAGACACACGCCCATGCTGTGGGGTAGGCTGCCGCCAGGGAAAGCTTGGGATTAGAGGCTGATTTTAATAGCTCTTCCATGCAAGTTTTTAAAAAATGTATGGCCCCCATGATTATTATGAAAATTGAATACATCCGGGCATGCAAAACTGCTTTGTAAATATCAGCACAAGCACAGAAGAAAGTTATCGCACGTGCGTTTTGGTTAGAAAGTGCTAGCTAATTCCTTGCTATGCCCCCAGCCCTTCATTAGAAGCTGCAGAGGAATCAAATAGGCTTAGATCTTGTTCCTGTCCTCATGGTGCTTGTGGGTTTTCTCAGTGTGAACTGCTTTGCAATCATTGTCTCTCCCTCCCTCTTCCTCCCTCCTACTTCCTTCTAACATAGCTTAATTAAGCACCTCTTCTAAGTGAAGTTCTGGGCTAGGGGCTGAATTATATAGAAATTATTGTCTATTAGGGGAGAGACAGGAGCAAATGGATAGGTACAAGCCCAACATGGTAGCCATTTCTTGAATAGAGAAAGACCCAGGTTCAATGGACACAAAGCAAGAGAACAATGAGCAGTGATCCCAGGGAGGTTCCTGGAAAGCTTCAGATAGAAGTATGTGGGGCAGATATCGATGAAGGAGCAAGAACAAGGAACAAAGTCCTCTTGGGGAACATGGGAAGAAGGCATGGCAGGCACAAAGGCATGGAGGTGGGAAATCCTCGGAGCAAGAGTATCCACCCACACAGGGGCTTCAGTAAACAATGGGAGCCTGAATTCCAATCCTTGATCCCCTGGTTGATGCAGATTGGAAGTCTTACTGGAGCTCAGAAAAGTTGATGGCCCTAAATAGAAAACTCCTATTTCAATGAACCCGTCATGGTGTCAGCACGGACTGGGGTCAAAGCAGAATTTGCCTGCCAGGGAGTGCGTGGAGCAGAAAGAGGTCAGAGCTTGAAGCAGGCAGTCCTGGCTTCTAATTCAGGCCCACCACTGCCTAGCTCTGTGGTTGTGGGTCATTACAAACCTCTCTGAGCCTTGGTTTCATCACCTTTAAAACAGGAATAGGAGACCTGGGCATTCTGTTGAAAATCACATCCTTTGTTGAAAAGATAGTGAGAAGATAGGGTGGGTGGATAGAGGCCAATTTACACTGAATGTGGCACTGGGGAGATGCAGAGAATAAGCTGTTAGTCACTCTGAGCTCTGACAGGCTGAGTGGGGCCGGGAGGTGTGGGAGCCCAAAGGAGGAGCCCTTTGCTCTGCCTGGAAGGTTTAGAGTTTTCCTGGCAACACTGAAAGCAGAACTAGGGGCCTTCCTGCAAGGCAGGTGGAAATTCAGAAGGCTAAGAAGGAAGCAAAGGGAATTCCAGGTAGAGGGGACCAAATGGACAAGGGAACCAGGAGCAGTTCTTCTCAACTAGGAAATGTGAAATGGGGAGTAATGAGACTGCGGAGACTCGGCAGTGGCCTCGAATGTTGAGTTAGGAACTTGGACTCTATCTCATATGCAGCAGGGAGACATTGAAGAATTAGAAACATGAGAGAAAGGATTAGTCGGGCTCTGTCACCAGGACAGTGACAGTGAGTGGGCTAAGGAGAGGCGGTTGCAGTTACAGAAGTCCTAGATACTGACATGAAAGGTACTTGTGTGAAGTCGAGTTTATCATACTGCAGGGATGATCTAAAGCAGATACCAAAGTCTAGAGTGCCATTGAGGTCCCAGGGACGAGACAGGCACTCTTTCCCAACACAGCTCTCCCTAGTTCCATAGAGGACAGGAGCCCAGGGCTATGAGAAAGCTGCTGCAGGGCCCAGGCCTTCCGACCAGCCCCTTTGCAGGGACAGGCTCCTCAGGCCCTGGTGGCCTAACTGGGGTTGTTCTAGCTGGAACCCCTATGGCCATGAGAAATAGCCCTTTTTGCTTAAGCGAAACAATGACCTTATGGGAAGAAGATGGTGGTATTTCACAAAACCCAAGGGTGAAACATTCAGCCCCGCCTCTGAGGAACTAGAATCAGGAACTGTAAAGTCATGCCTGTGGCCCCTCTCCCTCTCTCACTGTTTCTCTTCCTCTTTCTTCTCTCCATGTTCCAGCCAGCTTTCCCTGTGTAGAGTGAGCGCACAGCCGCCTGACCCCAGCTCCCTAGCCTCAACTGTCATGGTTCCCATGTCCTGAGGAGAGTCTGACCGTCTGAGCCCAGGCAGCGGATTCGGCCGCCTGAGGGCAGACATCCTCCCTTGCTCCCTTCAGCCCTGTGGCCGAGAAAGGAGGTGGTCTCCTTTACAGCAAGGCTCCAGAGCCCACCCCTGCAGGTTATGATGGAGGGTGGTTCTCAGAGGAGGGGCGCTGGTACTGGACTGGCACCCAAAGGTGGTCTATTCTATGTAGTCCCTGACCCTACCTGGCACTATTTGTATTACTGGCCAGGGACATCCAGGTGAGCTCACCCCCAAGGTGCACAGTAGTGAGCTGGAATGCACAGGGCCTCCATTCACCTCTTCAAGAAGGAGACAGAGACGGCGAAAATGAAACTCGGAAAAGTCCCCATGTTTTGCTTTGTGGATGGTAGAGCCAGGAAAAGAGAGGGTCTGAGAGGCGCTTGTCTTTGTATGCAATAAAGAGGGGTGTGGGAAGAATGGCCCCTTTGCTGCCGGCCTGAGGGAGCAGGTTTAGAGCCCAGGGAACCTGGGGGAGGTGGCAGTTCTGGGGAAGAAGGGGCTGAGTCTGGGCTGAGTCCCCGGGGCTGGAGGCCAACCCTTAAGGAGCCAGCTGCCTGGAGCGGAGGGCAGGGAAGGGCCCAGAACTTCTGGGGTGGGCCAGTGGCGATCCTTTGTTTCTCCATTCTCCTCAGATGGCACACAGCACCAGCTTGAGGAACCAGAGTCATTTGGTTGTTTTCCCCAAATGTGGAGGATTCTTTCCCCTTTCCCTTCTCACGTGTTGCCAGAAGCTGGGTTTCCTGGGGGTTCTCATAAACCCAGGCGGCTCTGCAATCATTTTCATATAGAACGGTTTCCCTAAATAGCTGAGAAGGCCAGCTGTAGCTGCTGGAATAGAAAACAGCATTGGCTGCTGGGGGATGAACATGGATCCTGTTCTTGTGCTTGGCAGCCCACTTTCCCGGAGGCACAGCAAGGCCCGGGGCCTCCGGCCTCTGCGCCACCCACTTCAACTCCAGCCACTGTTTCTTGCCAATAGACGTCTGAGGCAAATGACTTGATCTCGCTAAGTCTGTTTTCTCACCTGTGAAATGGGAATAACGACAGTACAAAGAAGGGTTGTGGCCCCCAGAATTTAATGAGACACCTGGGGAAAGAACTCAGCAGGGTGCCTGGGTGAGTTCTGTGATGTTAATGGTTTTAATTACTACTGACCCTGCATTGGCACACACTGCAGGGGCTCCGCCCTAGTTCCTTTATTTGCTGGTTTTCCATGGATAATTATAATGCATCTGATATGCTAGCCACCCTGCCTCCCCAGTAGTTTTTGAACTCTCCCCCTAAATTGCTACCTCTGCAATTTCACTTGGGCTCTTTTCTCCTCTAAAAATACTTCCATGAGTATTTGTACTCACACCTGACCAAGCCCTCATCTTTCCTCAGGTTGCAGCTTAGGTCTGCACTCCTTTACTACAGCTTTGCCGTGGACCCAGGAAGGAGCTCTTCCTCTCTTCCCCCAAGGCGCAGAATTTCTTTTTCCCTTCCCTCCCCTTCCCTCCCCTTCCCTCCCCTCCCGTCCCCTGCCCTCCCGTCCCCTCCGTTCCCCTCCCATCTCCCCTCCTCTCCCCTTTCCAGGATTTGGCTTTGTTGCCCAGGCTGGGGTGCAATGGCACAATCTTGGCGCACTGCAACCTTCACCTCCTGGACTCAAGCCATCCTCCCACTTCAGCCTCCTGAGTATCTGGGACTACAGGCGAGTGCCACCATGCTGGGCTAATTTTTGTATTTTTGGTAGACACGGGGTTTCGCCATGTTTCCCAGGCTGGTCTCCAACTCCTGGGCTCGAGCAATTCACTTGCCTCAGCCTCCCAAAGTGCTAGGATTACAGGCGTGACCCACTGCGCCTGGCTGAATTTCTTTTTGTTTATTTATTTATTTTTTTTAATTGCAGCAGTTTTAGGAGTACAAGTGGTTTTTGGTTACATGGATGAATTACACAGTGGTGAAGTCTAGGCTTTTAGTGTACTTGTTACCTGAATAGTGCACATTGTACCCAATAGGTAATTTTTCATCTCTTACCCCTCTCCCACCCTCCCTGCTTCTGAGTCTTCAATGTCCATTAAACCACTCTGTGTACCATTGCATACCCATAGGGCTCAGAATTTCAGTGAACCTCTGTTACAGGGAGGCAGCATCATGCAGTGCATAACTGTGCAGCCTCTGGGTGCCAGATCAATGCACACCTCTAGCTGTATGACCTTGGTTTTTCTGTGCCTCAGTTTCCTTGTGTGTCAAAGGGAAATAATACAAATAGTGCTTTCTTCATAGAGTTGCTGTGAGCATGGAATGAAGTGATACCTGTGAAGCACTGACAGTACTGCCTGGGAAGGGCTCATTGAAGGTTGACTATTTCCATGAAATAATCTTCAAAAACATGAATTTTAATGGCTGCATGAACTTCTATTGTGTGAGTAGATCATAATTTATTTAACCACCCCCTTGTTGTTGGGCATTTCAGCTGTTTCCAATTTTTCACCATTATAAATAATGCTGTAGTGAACATCTTGTATATAAATCTTTCTGTTTATCTCTGATTGCTTTCTTAGAAGAACTTCCCAAATCTTGTTTGTCTAAGAACAAAGCTCTCTCCCCAGACTTTTTAACAATGCCCTTTGAAATAAAAGTAAAGGCTATTTTCCATCAGAGTAAGAAACATATGGAACATGTTAACCAAGAAGTGGTTCAGGAGGAAGGTAGAAATAGGTTCAAGATGGGTTTAGATCCATTTCAGGATGTTTGACACAGAATCGGTTATAAAGCTCCCCTCCAAGCCCCTTCCCAGAGGAGAGGAAGGGTCTTAATCCTCAGGGACCACTGATTTGATTTCTCACTTTGAGGCAGTTCCAGGGGGCTTTGAAGTTCTCAATGTCAGAGAAACAACAATGACAGATCAATAAAAGAAGCTAGTCTGTGGGCAATCCAAAACTCCTCCAGCCAGTAGGGGGCGATGTCGTCTGTTTCTCTTGGCTGCCTGGAACTTGGTAGTTTTTGTTGTTGTTGTTGTTGTTTTTGTTTTTGTTTTGCTAACAAGGACTTCCTTTACTGATGACCTAAAACTTTGGCTTACATTTTATGTATCTCTCCTATCTGTTTTTCGTTCCTTCCTCCCACTTCATACCTTCCAGCACTCACCCATTCATTCAGGAGAAATCCAGTGTGTGCTTCCTCTGGGCCAGACATCAGGATGGTTTTTAGATTTCTATCTGGAGACACTTGCATTGAAGGCTCCACCTCAGACACATTCAACATATTAAATATAATTTTTTCTGTAAAATTATAGGAATTACTTTTTATAACTTCGCTTTGAAATTATTTGGCTACTCGTCATTCATTTGATGCTTGTTTCGGTTTGATTTCTCAGCGATTATAAGGGGTACTCAAGAATTTTTGCAAAGTAAGAAAATCTAATCTGCACATCGTTTTCAGGTAGAGTGGAATTTTTATGAATACTAGATGAAACCATTAATGAGTTTGACATAATATTTTGTTTTATAGACATTCCATTAGAATTTTATTAATTTCCATTGCAAAGTTTTCCCTTGATGTTTTGGATCTCATAATTTTGTTTCCGGGTCTCATACTTTTTTGGAGATCTCCCAAAAGTTCTCAGACCCTCTAGCACCAAGTGGATGAGAGAGCCCTACCAGGCTGGGAGATTGAGGGATGAAAGACTCGGTGCGGTCTCTACAGAGCTGCTGGGCCACAGAGTGATCAATGGACAAACTCCTGTTACCGAAGAGTAAGAGTACTGTTATATGAAATGTGATCAGGATACAGTGAAGATATCATCTTCCCTGAGCATGCTTGTGGAGAGGAGGGGCTCAGTGGAGACATGAAAGAGCAGACATCACCCAAGCCAGAACGTGAATGCTGAACAGGACTTTTCTAAGCAGATTCGAGGAGGAAGGGCATTGCAGAAGAGGAAATAGCACATGCAAAGGGCTGGACAAGAAAAGAATATCTGAACAGACAAAGCTGACTCAGCTGGGCCCACAAACAATGATCTCTAGGCCCTTGTTTTTCCAGACGAGCAGCACTGGCATCACCTGGGAACTTGTCAGAAATGCAGACTCTGAGGCCCCCAGAATCAAAACCTTTATTTTAACAGGATCCCAGGTGACTTGAATGCACCTCGAGGTCTGAGAGGCAGGCTCTATTTCTGACAGGATCAGAAATAGGTCTCCTGCAGCCAGAGCAGAACAGCAGTTGTTCAAGTTCCTTTCAAGTTTGGCCTAAGAATTCAGTCCCTGAGGGCTCAGACAGTTTCACCCATTGCTCGGAGGGCTGGGGCTTTTCCTGTTCAGGGACTCCTCCACCCGCTGGGCCTGCATCGTTCCTTCTGCTGGCCTTTGCTCCAGACAGCCTGTCTTGCCTGACGGCTCCTTCATCTGGCACACCACCGATTACCTAATAGACTGTAGGCTATGTGCTTACTTTATTCCTGTGAGTAATTGATCACATTAGGATAAGCAAGGGGCAGCACCAGGAAGAGAAGGGAGAAGAGACATCAATAACCAGGGGAAGGAAACCGTGCTACATCAGCTAATTAGATGTCTCACTAAGGCAGCTCTTTAAACATAATGGTCCATCTTGCTATTGTCGGTTGACCATGCCCTCCCCTGCTTCCATGTGTGACTGGGCTTTCCAAGGGGTAGTAAGTAGTAAGAGCGCCAGACCGAGTCAGAAAACTCAGCTGCCAGGCTAGGTGATCTTAAGCAAATTAGTTATCTCTGGGCCTCAGTTTTATCAACTGTAAATTGGGGAGGGCTGGATCGATGGCTTACAAACATGGCTGATATCAGAATCCCCAGAAATACTTCTAAAAACATAGTTTCCAAGGTCACATCTCCTAAATGCTGACACAGTCGATACAGGGTGAGAATAGGAATCCTTGTTGCAAAAAGCATCTCAAGTAACTCTGACACAGCTGCACGGGAAACTGGAAGCCACTGGGTTGGAGAGATAACCTCTAAGCTCCTGCCTGGCATCATCCGTTTCAGATTGTCCATAAGGATGAATTTTCCCAAACCTCTTACAGAGCAACAGTGTTGTCCTGGTGGGGGAGGGGAGGAAGAGAAGAAAGACAGGAATCTCATCTTCCACTCCTGGCTCTGTCAGTAATTCATTGCGTAACAACAGTTTCTCCCTGAGACTCACTTAACTCACTTATGCATACACTGACAAGTATGACAGTTCTTTCATCTGAGCATCAAGTCAATGTGTGCAGAGGTTCCCAAGCATGGGGAGATTTAAAAAAACAGACACCCTGACCAACATGGGAAACCCTGTCTCCACTAAAAATACAAAAATTAGCCAGGCATGCTGGTGTGCACCTGTAATCCCAGCTACTCGGGAGGTTGAGGCAGGAGAATTGCTTGAACCTGGGAGGCGGAGTTTGCAGTGAGCTAAGATTGTGCCAGAGCAAGACTTCATCTAAAATACACACACACACACACACACACACACACACACACACACCCAAAACCAAACCAAAACAAAACAAAAAACATAGACTCCTGGTCCCCATCTACCCACATATCACTCTTGAGTACATCTGGAGCAGCTCAAGACAGTATGTATTTAAAGCCTGCCAGAAAATCCAAAGATCAGCCAGTGGTCTAGCCAAAGGCATTGCTCAGTGGGATGACTGGTGCCCCAGTACACGTGCAACGAGGCAGGGTCTAGCTCAGGAGGGTCACTGCCATGTTGGTGGGAAATGTGGACTGCAAAGGGACCCAGGCATATCCCACTCACCTCTTGGTTTTCAAGTGAGTTTAGACAAATCCTGTCAGTGGAACACTCAACAGTATTGCACCAGAATGAACAGTAGACCCATCTTTCAGAAGACCTACATTTAAATCCTGATGCTGCTACTAATGGGGTAACCTTGGACAACTCATGAGGGCTCCCTGAAGCTGTTTCTTTGGCTGTAAAATGGAGTCAGTTATAACTCTAACCTCCCAGCTCAGCTGAGAGGATTAAAGAGAACAACTCGGACACTGTACTCTGGGAGTGGGCATGTTCTATGCCAATTGTCCAGCCACCTACACTGGGACCAGTGGGAACCAGCCTGACTGTTAATATCTCTCATCTTAATGAAAGTAGGGGTTGGAGACAGTCTGCTATTGCATTGGGCCAGAGGGCCAAAGGTCCTGGTGGTAATTTCTGGAATGATTCTGCTCTGCATAGCCAGCTGCCTTCTGTCCAGTATTTTTTGTATTTTCTCTAATCTTTTGGGGCCTTGCTTGATTCCCTTAGTCGATCAGCAGGGGTATGCCTGTTGGCTGGCCTGAAAACCTGAGCCCAAAAACCCACTCCAATGGGACTTACATCTTTGCACCTGTGCCCTTTTCCACACCCTTTTTCTATCTTCATCTCTGGCCTTGACTATTGCAGAACGCTCCCAGCTGGTCTCCCATAGAGACCAGAAATATTCTCCTCATAGCAGCCGGAGGGGTTCTCTTAAGAGAATCTTGTAAATTCTTGTAAATCAGATTATGTCATTAATTTTGACCAGCTTCTCATTATCCTAACATAAAATTCGAACTGGTGAATAAGGACTACCATGGAGTGCCTTCTCAGTCTCCGAGATTGAACTCCATTTTTCTTCCCCTGGTTTATGAATCTCTGCACATTCTGGCCATCTATTTCTCATCTGGTGCCAGGCCAGCCACCCTTGCTTGCTTTGTGAGGCAGAAAAATACTATGTGTTCTGCTAACCTGTTTTACTTCCTTCCTTTGCACATAGCTAAATCCTATGTCCTGGCTCCTCTGCAGTTAGATGAGATAGTATATTGAGTTCTAGTCACTGGAATATGAGTGGGAGTGGCGTACACCATCTCTGGGCCTGGCCCCCACATATCCTGGGAGCTTTTCTCTTTGCTCTTGGCTGCATGCAGAGGCCATGGTGGACAACTCAGAGGAGGCCTGAGGGATGGCAGAGTAGCTCATTAGAAGGAACTTGGGTTTTGAATAACAAAAAATTGTCCACCTAACACCTGACAAGAAGGAGAAATAAATTTTTATTATCTTAAATCACTGAGATTTAGAGTCAGTTGCTTGGGCTACCACCATTGCTCACTCTGAATGACGGCCTGTTCTCAGTTTCCCAAATTTGCCAACATTCACTCCGCTTCTCCCATCCTGTTCCCTCTGCTTAGAATGTTTTTCCCTGGCATTCCTCACATCTACTTCTTAACCTTTAGGTCTTCACTGAAAAGTCACCAACCAACTATGAACCTGTATTTGTGTTCTTGTTGATTTTTTAATAGTACTTTTTAATAATGCTTGTGATTTTTAAACTTTGTTTTCCACCATATTTCTCCTAGAACATAAGCTCTAATGAGCATAAATCAAATCTGTCTTATTTACCTTTCTGTATCCCAGACAAAGTGTTGAGCAAAAGGTAGCATTCAACAGCTATTAGCTGTTGGATTAAATGAATGAATGAACCAAGTGTGTATTTAGTTCAATTCAATTCAGATATTACCGAGCACCAACTTTGTGTGAGGCACTTTGCACGCATCTAATGCATTCTCTATTCAATTCCCGTAACGCCAGTGGGGAGGTAAGATTATTATCCCCACTTTACATGTAAGGATCCAGAGGCACTGTCAGCCAGTGTAGCACAGATCCTTTCCACATGGCATTCTCCAATTATCATCATAGTCCTAAAAGGTAGAAATTATGATCTCTATTTTGCAAAAGGGAAAACTCAGGCTCAGACAGGCCAAGTCACTTTCCTGGGTCATGTCGCTACTGAGGTCATGGAGCTGGGATTTAAACCCAGGGAGAGAATGGCATGCACCTCTGTTACAGCATTATTCTTCCTAAAGTCTGACAACCTCATTAGAAGTCCCCAAAGAATATCCCGAGTGTGGGGCAAGTGAAGACATGAGTCCTATGGACTTGGTTTGCAGTGGGATTCTATTTTAAATGCAAGATCCTTTCTTTCCCTGATGCCCGGGATTAGGAGGTGCCATTTTGAAACCTGGGGATGCCGCTCCAGTTTCCTAACTGAGCCTGGCCAGGTTGGCCACCGCCCGTAAGCTGGAGACAAGAGTACCCAGGTTCATTTGGGGAGAGCAGCCGGATTTGTTGATAGGCAGAGAAATTCTGTGATTAATTATGGCCGATGAAAGTCTGAAACCATGAATCTTTTTTGAGGGCTGGGCAAGCTGAAGAGTCTCACTCCCTGAATGCATTTGGAGACTGCACAGTCCCTTTTGAAACAAGCAGTAAACTTTAATGGCTGCAAGATCTGTGACTTGGCATGCTGCGGATTGGATGGCACATAGAACTCATGAATTCTCTGGGGTGGGAGCTAATTAGGGTGCAATTTTTCAATTACGGAACATTAAGCAAGCCTCTCCCCAGTCCCCCCACCCCATCTCTCAATGGATACACTCCATTTGTCTCTTTTCCTTTATTTCTTAATCATTTGATGATATGACAACAATTATTTGTCATTTGGGAAGAGAAAATTGTCACGGAGCTATTGTTTCCCTCTAGAAACCCCAGCTCTTCTGTGGTGATGGTTGCATTTGATAAATGTTTCGCATTCCCGCTGCTCCTCCCCCTCTCCCACCAAGGGTTGGTGTGGCAACAGGAAAACATTAGCCTGTGACGTGGGCCTGTTCTGATTGAAACGCCATTTGTAAAAAGGCCTGGAAAAGAGCAGGCTCGAGTTTAAAAGAGCCGCAGCCCAGAGCTCCCGGCCCACCCATGTCACCCAGGTTGAGACTCTGGGACGTTTGCTTGGGGAAATTTGGTCATTCCTCTGAGCTAATAAGCCAGCTTCAGAATCAGGAATGCAAAACAGAAACAGAACAAAAAGAAAAAGGCAAAGGAAAAAAGAAGCATGCCACCAGAAATGGGGAAACTTAAATGACTTTGTTTAAATGTCGTGGTGCTCTCAAAACCCTGTTCTCATATGTATGCAAGTTAATTAAATGGAAAAATGTCAAATTAGTTGCTTAAAATATTAATGGCAGGAATTATCCCAGATTCTAGAGCAGGGAGAGTAGAGGAAACTAACCTTTTAGGGCTTAACCCTTTGGTTGGTTGTTCTCTGAAAAAGCAGATATTTCTTTCATTTGTAAAAATGCCAGTTAGCGCTGAGGGGTTTTGTAGGTTTCAGGATGGGAGCTTGCCAGTGGGCTTTGCACTATGGGATTCTCCAAGTGACACAGTACTCACTGGTGGTATTTATTCCCACATTGTTGGTTTTGCACGGGAGATTTGAGGTCCCTGGAAAGGCCCCAAAATCATGCATATATCTCTTCTGGAGTCAGAGCAATTTGCCATTTGTCCTTTTGGTTTTTTTGAAGAGTATTTTGAAGAGTTCATTACAATGCAAAATTGGAAAGATTGCACAAAACGAGTTGTCAATGTACTACTCAGCAAACCTTTATTCAGTACCAATGGGATCCAAATGCCGAGAAAAGGGAGCGTCACAGACTCAAGGGCATAGGATCTGGTAGGGAGAAGCTGTAGAGCACCCTAATCTAGCCTCATATTAGCATGTGGGAAAGCCAAAGTCCCAGGAAAACAAGGAACATTCCCAAAGCCACACAGCTATTGAGTGGTGAAATCAGGCTCATTTATTTATGCAACACAGCTCCTGCCTACCCCCTGGAGGGACTTGTGTATATCCTAGGAGGCCAGGGCAAACAAACCCAGGGTAGTGCATGCCACAAGCCTAACACTGCAGAAGGAAGGGCAGGAGGTGGACAGCAGGATGATGGGTATCAGGGAGACCTTACCTCCATCAGCCAAAGAGCATCTACTGTCCACCATGGTAGCCAGCACTGTATAACACCAGGTTTCTCCCCATTTGGGCAAAAACAAGCAGGCAAGGAAGGCCACGTCGTCTGTTGAGAAGTTATGGCTAGTCACTGTGACCATATGTTCAAACTGATCTCATGTAATTCAGTGATCAGTTCTACCCATTGCTTGTTCTGCAGTTATTGATAAACAGATATCCTATTGCCTACCATAGGGTTACAAATTCTTACAGTCAATTCAGCCATGTCCTTTGCTTGTGCCATCCAATCCACAGCACACCAAGTCACAGATCTTGCAGCCATTAAAGTTTACTGCTGGTTTGCTTGGAGGTCTTTCAATTTCCTCATCTGTAAAATGGGGATAACAGATTAGGAAAGTGGAAGATCTCCAAGCAAACGAAGTGGCTGAACTGACTCTGTAAGAATGGGATACCTGTTTACCAATAACTGCAGAACGAGCAATAGAAACGCCGAATAATAGGTGCAGAGCCCAATTTCCAAAAGTTGTATCCACAGGAGGAAGGAGTTATACTGAGATGCTCTGTGGAAAAGAAATCCAAATAGTTTTGGGGGAACCCTGTGTATTTTAATCCTTTTTTGCGTTGGTCAGTGTGGTGGGCTGAATCATTGCCCTCAAATATATCCACGTTTGAGTCCCTGGAACTAATGAATGTTACCTTACATGGCAAGAGGAACTTTGCAGCTGTGATTAGTTACGTCTCTTGAGATGGGAAGATTATCCTGGTATTCCAGGTGGACCCAACATAATCACATGGGTCTTTATAAGAGGGAGGCAGGAGGGTCAAAGGGTCAAAGAGAGGAAAGATCATTTTAGAAGCAGAGATTAGAGGGATGTGCTTTGCAGTTTGAGGAGGGTGCCATGAGCCAAGGAATACGGGTGGCTACTAGAAACTGAAAGAAAGGCAAGGAGATGGATTCTCCCATGAGCCTCCAGAAGGAATCAGCCCTGTCAACTTTTTGACTTTAGCCCCCCAGTGAGGCTGATTTTGGATTTCTGCTCTCCAGAATGGTAAGAGACTCAATGTGTGTTGTTTTAAGCCACTTGGGTTATGATAATGTGTTACAGCAGCAACAGGAAGCTAATATAGCCAGTCATTTCTAAGTAATGAAAGACCTCAACTCTGCTTTTCATTCCTGAGCCTTGGGGTTGGCTGGAGGAGCTCTGCTTCAGATTATGGGTTAGTTTTAAGTCTCTCCACAGTGGCTGCCAGAGGTGTGCTCCACTCATGGCAATGGCCAAAGCATGAGAAACAACCAGCAGTTACTTCTTATGCCTGTCATCGTTTCAGCTCTCAAACACCCCCTCCCACCCACCTTCTCTTTGCCAAAGTAAGTCATGTGGCCAAACTGAACTTCAGTGGGAACTGGAAATGTACACAGCCTAGTCTAGAGGGAGATACTGCAAAGTCACATAGCGAGGGGAAGGATGTATGATTCTAATATTGGAGAAGGGCAGTAAAAAGTTGGAACAATAATCCAATCTGCCACGCTTTTCTGGAAGATTCATAATACGTATTAACACGTTAAGAACTCTGAGAAGTCCTGCAATAAATAAACCTGTCTAACTATTTAACACAGTGTTCCCAAAGCTTCTTTGAGTGCAGAATCCTACTGTCATCCTATAGAACTAATATTTTGAGAAATGTTCATGTAGGCAGTTCATCTGGGAAGTCTGAGGGAGGAGAGGGCAGTGGAACTTGACTGGGCCTTGAAGAATGGATTCAACTAAGCAGATTGAGACAGGGGGTTTACCAATGGCAGAGAGAAATGGAAATGTTTTTGTATGGGCTAAAGGGATACTTTCTCCTGAGAATCAAATGTTTTATCCCCGTATGGAAAAGAGGAACCTGTAATGATACTTGTGTTGCCTGAAAGAGGGAACACAACTGTCTTGGAGTCCAGTGTCCTTTCATCCAAGGATCTATTTGAAATGCCTTAGTCACAAAAGGTGGAGACTCACTTCTAAGCCAAGGGTTGGTGCATTTCTGAACCCTCTTTGGTAAACTGGAATCTGAATTCTTTTGAAATCCGGAGATGCTGAAGGAGATTGGAAGGTGCAGTTATCAGAGGCAAGTACTGCCAGCTGGACTCCTGCAAACATGCATGCCTTGGGAGGCACTGCTCCCTTACAAACAGTGAGAGAGAAATGGGCCAAACAGGTTTCCCACAGAAGTCTGGTCATCTCCGAGTTCACTAACAGAATTTCTCCTGGAACGGAGATGAGAATGTTCCCCTTATTTTCACGAGGACCTCGACTAGCAACAGGCTAAGGAACAGGAAACAAATCCTCCAGGAAGGGTGCCTGTCAACCCCACTGGGGCCCGGCAGAGCAGCTAAGCAATGAAGAGAGGCCGTTGATAATTGCTGGGGGCCTCCTCTGCCCTGCAGAACAGAGATTCTCCTGCATCCTGCCTCCTCCCTCCACGGTGGGGCACTACTGTGTGGGGATGCTGGCCACACTGCAGGATTGGTGACTTACTTGACACAGGCAATTAGCCTATTTCCATGTAACACATTTTAACGGAGGTCATTAGAGCCTAATAAAAGGAAGCAATAGTGCCATAAATCCCAGGATCAATAGAAGGGAAAGCAGTGAGACTGGGAGCTGGCTTCCTCTGAAGGGCCCAGAAAGGCTTCAAGAATGAAATGCCCCTTGAAATGGAAGGACAAGGAGAAAGAATATTTACCAGCTCATGCACTCACTCCTTCAGCAAAAATATAGAGGGCACAGACCAGCCCCCAGGAGACAGACCAAAGGCGCAGACTAGTGCAAGAGAAAGGTGCAAGAACAAGAATGTCACCATTCAGAATAAAAGCTAGAGGGGCCCAGAGGAGGGAGTGACTTCCCAGAGGCAAAAGGTTGGAATGGCATTGAAGGATCAATAGGAGTTTTCTGGGTGGAGAAGGCGGGGGAGGCAGAAGGATTCTAAGGGAAGGAAGAGTACACAGACAGCTCCGAGGCAGGAGGGGCCTGGTGAACCTTGGGGACAAAGAGTGCAAGAACAGCTAGAAACATAGACACAGGGAGGGTAAGGGGGTGTGGCTGCAGAGGCATGTTGAGGCACAGAGGGGACGAGACTTCTTTGCTAAGCTAGAGTTTGGATTCTTTTGAAATCCAGAGACACTGAAAGAGACACTGCACCAGAGATTAGAAGGTGCAGTTATTAGAGGCAGGTACTGTTGCAGAGAAGATTGTGGATGAGGAAGCTCCTTGTCTTGGGTACTCATTCTGTACCCCTGGAGCTGGCCTGGCACCCTGAAGAGCCTTGCGGGAGCCACAGGTCCTGCTCTCTCAGCCAACTTTGTACCTGCCTCAGCACAGTGATGGGCACAGCATTGATTCATGGATTTGGAGGTAGGCCTGGGGGTTGTTGAGGAAGACAGTGGGTAAGGAACCTGTTCATACACCTGAAAGGAAGGGGATTGATCAAGAGAAACCTGCAAAGATGTTTTGAGGGGCAGATGAGGTGTTCACTCTCCAGGTTGTTCCAAAGATAAAAGATGTTGTCAGTTCTTCACGAGGCTTTGGGCCAATGTGGGATGCATGCCCGTGGCTCATTAGCCCAGTGGTGAGAGCCCCATTTAACACAGTCAAGGCCACCAGCTCAGCCTGCTTTTCCAATTAACAATGACCAGGAACCCACAAGTCCTTGTGTTGTATCCAAGAGGAGAGGTAGATGCTTCACTTAGCTTTGTTATCAGCATTGACTTCACCTAGGGCTGTGCGCTCTCTCTCTAGATCTGTTTCTTTACAGTAACTAGATTTTCCTCACTAACTCTCTCCTTCACCCAAACATCCAATCAGTCATGAACTCCAGTTGATTTTCCCACCCAATGTATCTTTCCTTCCCTCTCACTTGGAAATTGCCAGAGCCCCCAATGAGGGCTTCTCACTTCCAGTCTTGATTCACTGCTACTTGTGGTCTATGTCAGGGGTCTGTCAAAGCCATCTAGTAGATACTTAGGCTTTGGGAGTCACATGTGTCATTGTTGCATATTCTTCTTTGGTGGAAACAACCCAAATGTCCATCAACTGATGAATGGATAAACGAAATGTGGTATGTCCATTCAGTGGAATATTACCCAGCCATGAAAAGCGATGAAGAGTTCTATTGTACATCATGGTGACTATAGTTGATAACAGTGTATTGCATACTTGAATATTGCTAAGAGAGTAGATTTTAAGTGTTTTCACCACAAAAACATAAGTGTATGAGGTAATGTGTATGTTAATTAGCTTGATTTAGCCATTCCACAAGGTATATAAGTTTCAAAACATAATGTTGCACACTATAAAAATTGGCAATTTTTATGTGTCAATTAAAAATAGTTAACAAAAGAAAAGGATGAGATTTGGATACATGCTGCAACAGGGAGGAATCCTAGAAACGTGCTCAGCAAGGGGTTAGGTACGAAGGTCCACATATTGTATGATTTCATTTCTATGAAATGTCCAGAACAGACAGATTCATAGAGATAAAAATTAGATAAGTGAGTGGCTGCTTAGGGCTGGGGTTGGAGCGGGCAGATAGGCAGGTGGTGGCTAAAAGGTATAGCATTTCTTTTCGAAGTAATGAAAATGTTCTAAAATCGACTGTGCTAGTGATTGTATAACTTTGAATATACCAGAAGCCATCAGATTGTATATTTTAAATATGCAAATTACATAATACATGAATTATATCTCAGTAAAGCTGTAGTCAAAAAAAAAAATAATGTTTTGTTCACAGGCCATATGAAAACAAGCTGTGGGCTGAATTTGCCCCATGGGGCCATTGTTTGGTGATCAGGGGTCTATGTTGCTGCCAATATGAGCTGTTTAAAATGCAGATCTGATACTGTCACTGCCCTGGCAGGAAATGACACCCATTGCCCATTGGATAAAGGAATAACTCTGGCTGTCATTCAGGTTTTTCCACACTCCATCCCCAGCTTGTCTTTCTAGTCTCATGTCCTTCTGTCCTTCTCTGTACTACAACCACATTAATAAATACTCATACACTTATTTCCCTTTGATTTGCATTTGTTGTACCTTATGACTTCAGTATTTTGGAAAGTCTCAAATTTCTCATGTCTCAAATTCTCACTCAGTTGTCCCTTTCCTCCATGAAGACTTCCTCAGTCTCCCTGGGAAAATGGATTGATATTATAGGATGTGTTGTCTGTATTATCTCTGTTTAAATGTATGCCTCCCTTCCTAAGACTGCGAGCTCTTTGGCATCAGGGAAGCAGGGACTGTATCTTTTCTTCTTGGCCCAACCACTGCTTAGCACAGGTGCCTGGCACACAGTTGACACTCAATAACTGCTTTCTTGAACTGAATTGAAGCCTAAAGAGAAGCAGACTAGCTAAACTACATCACAGAAATTCAGAAACATCATATTGCTGAAAAGCCTCTTTGAGTCTCTCTAGTAATCCAAGCCCTTCCTTTTCTATGATGAAACCAAGGCCCAGAGAAGGGCACTTCCTTGCCCGGAGTCACCCAGCAATTAGGGGCCCAGGCATACCTAGAGCCTGCATCTCCACCTGGGACCCCCGGGCTCCGTGTGCACACTTCCGTGTCTTTCTGCAATCCCCTCCAAGATTAACACGCTGGGGAGCTGGGCCATTTGCCACAGCCAGGTTTTATAGCCATCTCCTTGGCCTGGTTAAGCCAAACCTCCCAATGGCCAGCCGCCTGGTTTGCCTCACCCCTGACCACTCTGGGCACTCTCAGGCTCCCGAGTAGGGGCCAACCACCTCAGGAGCAGCCTGAGGTGCTGGCCAGAACCTCCGGGCATTCCTGGCTGTAGGAACAGACTGTGCAACATGGCCTCTGATGCAACTGGAGCAGGAGGCTGGACTCAGGCTCAGATTTGGATCCCATCGTTTGATTTATTGCATTGGGTATTTGTTCCACACATGTTTTTCCTATGCCTGGGGATACCCCAGGCTGATTGTGGTTTTCTCTTTCTTTCATCATGTGTATTTGTGTGTGTGTGCAGAGAAAGAAAGCGGGGGGGAAGAAGGAGAGAGAGAGAAAAGAAGGAAGGGAGGGATGAAAAAGAGAGAGAGAGTTCTGATTTCTGACAGTTAGTTGCAGGATCAGGGTCCTTACAGGCTGCTGAATAATTAAACAAGACTCTGGGATTTCACGAAGCTTTATTCCTTCCATATAGGCACACATATGGCCAGCTTCAACCTCCACAGCCCGCAACTGAGCCCCTACTATGTGCCAGGCACTTAATCCTTCTAAACCTCACAACACCTCCATGCAGTCGGAGGGACTGCCTTTGTTTTAAGGACAAGGGAACCAAGGCTTAGAGGGATTACATGATTTGCCTCAGGCCCCTGGTTAACAAGTGATGGAGCCTGGATCCAGATCCCAGTGTTTAACTACAGCATTTGTGGCTGCCACACAAACCCGTGTGCCCTCCCATCTTTAGGGAGAGCCTCCTTTGTACCAGGCACCAGGCTTTAGCAATGACTAACATGTGGTTTTCACCTTCTTAGAGCTTTGTTCATACTTGTGCAGTGCCATTTGCCTCGTGGACAGCTTTGCTAAAACTGATCAAACTCCAAGCCATCTTCCAGGCCTACTCTTACGTTTTCTGTCGATTCGCTGACTTGAGCTTAGAGATCACATCGGCTGTTCCATGATCTTTTGTTTAGTGGAAGAAGAAACCAGGGTCCTGGGAGGTCAAGCAGCAAGCCCAAGGTCACCTAGCTAGTGGATAACTGAGCTGCAACTTGAATCCTTATCTCTTATCTCTCAATTCAAGCTCTTTTCATCCTCCTGGGCTGCCATCATGCTACAAGCTGTCTTTCTCCATGGAAACCTGTGGAACCACATCTCGTCATTTCAGCTGGAAGTAGCTTGGATGTAGGGAGTGGTCCTCCTCATCTCAGGTTGTGTTTGTATCTTTGTGATGCTCTCTTGCTTCCGGGGTGGAAACAGCTCACCAGGCCAAGAGCCAGGAAATGCAGGTTCAGCTCATGAACCTCTTCCATGATGCTGGTATCTTGTGTCCTCGTCCAAGCCACTCCTGGCAGGGACACAGGGACAAACGTGGAAGGGTAGTTAGAAGTCACCCACCTTACAGGTGAGACACTGAGGCCAGAACGGATAGAAGTGACTAAGCCAAGCATAGGCAGCAGGGTGTGGCTACAGTTTTGAGGGTCCTCCTGCCTTTTCCTGTGTGTCAGAAAGCAGAAGAAAGAGAATATGGATCCTCATGAAACAGGGAGGCAGAGGCCAGCTCATTCGAGGAAGCACATCCACTAATGCTCAGTGTTGTCTGAATTAGGTGAAGATTGCCTTGAGAGTAGTGAGCTCCTGTGGTAAGAGACAGCCAAATAGAGGCTGCCTGAGCTCCCCAAGGCGAGTGGGGCAAAGATCAGATTGAAGGGGCTCAATGGCTTCAGTGCCTAACCCAAAGAGCTCATGACCTCAGGGTCCAAGACTCCTGGCTTCCCATCTGGGAGAGTGGGAGAGCAGGAAAGGAGGGGGGTGGTGGGGCAGGGGAGTGGCTTTCACTGATAGAAAAGACCAAAAGAGCTCTTATTACTGGCCATCAGCCAAAGCTTTTGTGGGATGTTGCCTGAAACATAGGTCTGGGCCCCCAGAGGGGCTGTCTAACTAGATGAAAGGCGACAGCACTTAGAGGATGGTATGGAACCTCCTTCTGGGGAAACGAGCCCAGGAAATGGGTGGGGATTGTCCCAGACACTCAGCTGGAATTGATGGGGCAGATGAAAGCTCAGGAAATGGCCCATCACTCAGTTCTGGGCGGCAACCTGGACATCTTCATGGACCAGGGGCTGTAGACCTCCTCATCCCGGGGACCTTGGAGGTGAGACCCAGGAGGGTGGGATCCAGGGAGGTCTCTCTTACTATGTGAAGCAGATCTGGCCCTTCCTCTCAATAGCTGTGTCTGTGGGCAAGTTACTTGGCACTCTGGGTAGGTTTTTGCATCCTGAGTGGGTTTTTGCATCCGTGTAATGAGGATACTGACTCCTCCCTCCTGGGCTTGTAAGTACTCTGTGAGAGCAGGTATGTGATGTTCCTAATACAAAGCAGGGGGAGGAAGTGGTTTGGATGCCACATCTTGATTCACTGAGTGGGGTAGTTACTCTTCAAAGTTTCCTCCTCAGCTTGGGGCCAGCCCATGAATGTGGTTTCCTCTTTTTGTGTGTCTATGTGTGTGTGCATGCATGCGTGTGTACATGCATGTGTGTGCACATGTGTGCACGTGGCAGTTACCTGCCTTTCATTGACCCTGAGGTTCATATCCACTTTGAGGAGCCCAAAGCTCTCTCTCAGACCTGTACCATGTGCTGAGATGTTCTAGGACCCAGCCAGACACCTGTATACCTGGACAGACCACAGTGGGTGCTGACGGGTGCATCTCTCATGCTGGTGGGGATAGGGTGGGGGTAGTGCCCCTGGAAAATCAAATAGTGATGCAAATTACAGAAAATAAAGCAAAATCAAGTAATTAGAATTCTCTTCATTTTAATTTTATCTCCCACAGATTGTCTGAAGCGTTTGATGTCTGATGTTGCCTCTACATGAGAACACAGGATAGGTCTGGGTCAGACAGCAGTGAACCAGCTGGTCAGTTACTTTCTTTAACTGTCTGTAGGTTTTCTCAGAGAGCTCCTTCATTTCCAGATTGGCTGCTGCCAGAAAAACTTGAGAATCACTGAGAGCCACTGTTCCAGAGAAAGATTACTCTTCAGGAGCAGGGAAACCTGGGATCCGGGTGTGCCTCTCTACTAACCCACCTTTGACCAGCAGCCTCATCTCACTGGGCCTCAGTTTCCCAGTTATGTTTGGGGTACAACCATGCCTGCCCCCATCCTACCTGACAGGGTTGATACAGGCTCAAGAGTACGATGGACATGGAAGAGCTTCCTGAAATGCCAGCTCAATGTGTTCCAATAGGTTTTGCATGAGTGAATTCTACAATGGCAGGGCACACACTCCGTGCAAGTCTTATGCTAGGCTTGGGGACCCAGAGATAAGCGGGACCTAACCTCTGTCTCCAGGAGCTCGCAGTCTGTTCTTTTTTCTGGAAGCTGACTTCCATTATGTGTGGCTTTTGTGCCCAGTCAGCATACATTGTGCTCACCAGTGAAGTTCTGGTGGTGGCGTTCTCACCACACTCTCCTCCCTTCCTCCCCTCATGCTCTCCCCGTCTCCATGCCGCCAAGCTGCCTCTGTAGGAACATGAGTGGGACAGGCTTCCAGACACCGTCTTATCCAGATGGCAGTGGAGGCCACTGAGGCTCAGAGGAGTGAATGACTGACCAAGGCCAGTTCTCCTGCCTGTTTGACTGGTTTTTAAAAACACCTTACCAAGAGTTAATGTACACTGATTCTTAATATGTGGGACATGTAGTTTAAAGATTTCATACTGAATAAATGATATTTATTAAGTCAAAAAAGAAAAAAAATGAGGTGTTTTGGCTACATTACTTGAAATACAAACTTTCAGTTTTCATCACTGAAAAAAATAGTCTCAATTGTGTTTCTTCATGGAGAACTTCAACTGAACCTGGATTTCCTCACATCTTCTTTAGAAAGAAAACACAACAAAACAAAAACCCAGGAAGAAATTGACTAAAAGCTTTTTGGCCACCAAGACAGCAGGGACAGTACAGCAGGGTGCTGAGAGGCACACTGACTAGCAGCAGGTCACACAGACTTGGCTCACTTTGTGCAGGTCACCAACTTGCTAACTTGTGATTCTGTAAAAGGGGGAACATGCAGCCTGCGGGAAGCCAGAGGGTATGTGCAATGCACCATGTCATATGCATGCACACACAATACTGTATGTGCACATGTTTATGTCACATGCACACAGGTACAGGGCCGCTATTTCCAGAGCAGGATCAGGAAAGATACCTGATCCGGTGCCTACCATAGCTATTTCTGAACCATATAGATATTGTTCCATGAAAATACATGGAAGAGTCTTTTCTAACAGCTGAGACCCATTTTTAGGATGATGATGATGGTGATTTTGTTTACCATTCACTGAGAGTCTGATACGTGACGCAGGAGATCAGAGCTGGCACTGTCAAGTGGGAGAGACTATAAACATAATAAACGTAGGATTCTGGTTCAAGATGACTGACTAGAGACCTCAGACACCCACCCATTCCAGAATGAATAACCCAAATTATGAGGAGACACTCACGCTGGGGACCCAGAGGGGCCCTGCCCTCCCTGAGCCTCCAGGCTGGGAGGCAGAGACAGGTCTCCCCTTCTAGGATAGTGATAATGGCAAATGTTTCCATCCCCCTTGCCCTGTGCCGGCATATTTCCATGTACCTGTGGCAGTGCAGCAGCTGCAGAATTCATTTATCTCCCAGCAGTTGCAAAGCAGAGACCAGACAAGCACAGCGCTTGAGTGACCCAGAGCAGTCCCTGTGTTGCTAAGGGACTCTGGCTGGGAGGAACAGCTGGCCTGGCCCTGGAATTTCCCCACTTGCTGGGGTTCAGCAGTGGTCTTGGAGGGCCCTTCCGACGCCCTCAGGAGCCACCGCCTGGAGAGTGACTCCTTGTCGTCCTCAGCCCATGCAGGCCAGAGCAGGATCAACTTGCCTGGGGCCTTCCTGCCCTTTACTAAGGGAATTGCTGGTCCTGGTCCCTGGCTTTCCTCAAACACTCTCTCATCGAGTTCTTCCACAGAGGGCACTCGCTGGAGACCTGTGGGCCTTATGTGGGCTGTGGGCAAGTTTTATTTGACCAGGATTTTTTTTCAATAATTTCAGTAGCTGCCAGTATTGAAATGTTGGGTGTTTTCACATTAAAAGCAAACAAACAATAAAATCCTGGCCTTTCTTGGAAACTTGGGAAAGCTGACCACGAGAGGCCAGGTTCCCGCACCAGCACGTCTCTGGAGCGGTTGGTGGAGGCCTTGCTGCCCTTTAGCTGAGGGCACGTTTGCCGCGGGCCCTGCCCAGCCAGTCTCACATGTTTCATTACTTGCTTGGCCCTGTGACATTTGTGTGTGTGACCCATGCCCAACTCTGTCTTTATAGGTGGGAAAACTGAGGAGCGGTTTAAAAGTTATGAAAATTGGGCTGGGCGCGGTGGCTCAAGCCTGTAATCCCAGCACTTTGGGAGGCCGAGACGGGCGGATCACGAGGTCAGGAGATCGAGACCATCCTGGCTAACATGGTGAAACCCCGTCTCTACTAAAAAATACAAAAAAAACTAGCCGGGCGAGGTGGCGGGCGCCTGTAGTCCCAGCTACTCGGGAGGCTGAGGCAGGAGAATGGCGTAAACCCGGGAGGCGGAGCTTGCAGTGAGCTGAGATCCGGCCACTGCACTCCAGCCTGGGAGACAGAGCGAAACTCCGCCTCAAAAAAAAAAAAAAAAAAAAAAGTTATGAAAATTGGAGCTCTGAGAGCCTCCGTCTTTTTTCCTTTTCAAGCAGCTCCAGGCCCTGTTGGTCAAAAACAGTTGGACCCACAGGAGATGCTGGACCCCACCACATACCCACCATGGGATGCACCCTACCCCCTCAACCATGGCATGTCCTCAAATTAAAGATTCCAGGCAGACCGGGGCTTATTTTCCACCCAGTGTCTGGGGCATATTTTCTCCTTCGAGTCATTACAAGTTCTACATCTCTAGCAGCTCAGGGTCTTGAAGGCAAAGCCTGCTTTTCCCGGCAGCCCCAGAGTGCTCAGACACGAGGCTTCCTCTATTCGGTTTCCATATGCCCCGCTCTAGCCTTTGGTCTGCGTGCAGCTTGTCAACATTAAATAACCACCTCTTGCGGTTCTCTCATAACAATTCCTTAGATCTTGGAAGCCTGGCTGTGGAGCTCTACATATGTATAGATCTAATTTTCACACAACAGGCTGCTTAGCAGATGGGGACCCAGACCAGCCTCCAACGTTTAGCTGAGAGTTAAGATGTGGGAAACTAGGTGGCTTTTAACCAGCCCGTATTGCTGCCAGCACTCAACCTTAGAGAATTTTCATAGAGGGGAAAGAAACTCAACCCCCACCCCCAACAACAACAACAAAAAACCCCAACGACAACAGACACACACACACTCACACACACATACACACACACAACCAACAAAATCACAATTTTCCTTGCTCCCCCAAACCAGATGGCAGATGGTATGGAACCAATAAAACACAGATTCAAACATTTGTTTATTTAACATTGAATGTAATATGGCTTTGTGGTCCCTTGCAAGGAAACACCAACCTTCCAACCAAAGAAATGACAGATTTCAGTCAAACCTCAGGGCAGCATTTGGAGGAGCTACCCCTTGGGAGGCCCATGCAAAGAGGGGCCAGGGAGAATTAAGCACTGGACTGGAAGCCTCTTGGCCTGGTTTCCTCTCTGGCTGAAAAGCTAGGAGGTCTTCGGAAGTGCTGACTGACACTCCATTTCTGTTGCTTGCCTTTTGTTGATGTTCAGTTCCAAAGGCAGCCAGCCACATGAAGAATGTTTCTGTCTCCTTTCTGAAACAGCTGTGGCAGATGTGGCTCTGGGATGCCAATGCAAAAGAGCATGAGAAAAAGGCTTGAGCAGTTGAGAAAAGGCTCTTTCTTGGCGCCTTGGGTCTGTAATGTCAGAGAATGTGACTTTGCGATGCAATGTTGTTCCCCTTTTGCTTTGGCTTCCAAGACACACAGAGCTAAATTATATGCTCAGTTGAAATAACTATCTCTATTAGTTAAGATGCTTTTAGTTACAAGTGGCAGAAACCCAGTCCAAATTATTTTTGTAAAGAAGGTAATTGATCAGGTCAAGTAAGTGCAGATGGCTCCAGAGATGGCTGGTTTCGCCCTGGATTCAATGTTACCAGGGCTTCGCTTTCTAGATCTCAGACACACTGTCTCCACATGGCAGCCATGGTAGCCCCAAATCACCCCAAATTCACATCTGGGAAGATGTGAGCAGCCCCAGGAGAAGAACGAGTCTCTTCCACCAGCTCTGCTGGCAAAGTCATGTTGGAGGAACCTGACTGGTCCTGCTTGGAGCATATGCTCACCCTCAAGCCAATCACAGTGACTGAGACTTGGCGTACTCAGACTGGTCAAACCTGGGCCATGTGACTATCCCCATAGGTGCAAAGAGGGGCAAGACTAACTTGACCCTGAACACGTGGAATGTATTTCTTATAGAGAATATGAGGAGGGGGAAGGAGAACTATGCAAATAAATGAGCCTGGGATTCTGGCATAGCTTTTCCTTCTCCTGCCCTAATTCATGTATGTCTTTCAAATTGATTTTTAAATATGTATCTTTCATGTAAGCAATTCCAAAAGTTATTAAAAATAAGAGTAATCCATGATGAATGAATGAATTAATGAATAAACAAGTGAAAAATTGAGTAGTCTCTAGAATATGCTGCCTAGGGTAGTTCCTTGGTAAAACTGTACAATCATTATCCAGATTGCCAGAGCCAGAGGGAGCCATAGAGCTCTACCTGTTCATAATAGTTGGGTTATAGATGAGATCATGGAGGCCCAGAGCGGAGGTGCCTCACCCAAAGCCTAGTAGCAAATCATCTGCACAGCCTGGAGCCCAGAGCCCTGATATCAGGCCTGGGGCTCTTCTTGTCCCATGTTTGTCTCTTGCCTCTCATTTTCCTAAGTCCTTCTCCCTGGGCTGGCTTCCACTTTCATTCTCCAGACCCTTATTCTGGAGTCTTGCTATGAGTTGCCTGGCAAAAATTTCTTGCTAATATATTAACTTATAAGAGTGAAACTGAATTTCCCAGGGCTGTTTGGGTCTTCCAGATCCCCCAAAATGCATTTTTAACAATGACCTCTGTATTGGTTTGTTAATTGTTAAGTAACAAATTACCACAAAGGTAGCAACTTAAAATAGCACACACAAATATCTTCTCTCAGTTTTCATGTGTTGGGTTACCAGGGATAGCTTAGCTGAATTATCTGTACAGAGTCTCACAAAGCTGCAATCAAGGTGTTGACTGGGATGCATTCTCATCAGGAGGCTCAACAGGGGAATTCCACTTCTAAGCTCACTCGAGTTGTTGGTTGAATTCATTTCATTTCCTTGTGGCTGCATGACTGAGGGCCCCAGCTTTTGCTGGCTATGGGCCAGAGGCTGTCTTCAGGTCAGCCTCACAATTCCTTGCCACATGAGATTCCTCAACATGATTGCTTACCTTCTCAAGCTAGCAAGGAGGTCACTCAACTCTGTCACCATGGAGTTTTATATAAAGTGACATAATCATGAGATTGACATCCTATTACCTTGCCTGAATCATGAGAGTAGCATTCATCAACCTTTACCATATTCTGTTGGTTAAAAGCAAGTCACAGATTCTGCCAGGGGTAAGAATTTTTAGGGTGAAATTAGGGTCTCCCTCCACAGTCTCAGGTCTTGGTGACTCACCTGTAATGTACCCATAATTCTATAACAGGAAGCCCCTACTCCGTGCCAGGCAGCACACTGGTCTTTACACATGACTGAGTGGAAGTGATGGCGTTATAGACAGATAATGGCCAGACCATAAGGTCAAGGCTGAAGGCTGTGAGTTTGAAGGGTTTGTGCATCACAGAAGATATAGCCTCTTCTTACACTGGGAAGGCAGGGAGTTAACACTGGCACAGCCTTGATGGGTGAATAGGAATTGACAGGAAGACAAAAAGGATGCAGAGAAAGTTATGATGTGTAGGCAAAAGAGCGAGATGAGTCTGGGGAGCTGCAAGTAATCCAGTTTGATTGATGTTAAAAGCCCTCGAGTCATGGGGCAAAGCCAGATCACTGAGGGACCTAGAAGCCAGGTTTAGAAGTGTGTCTTCTGCTTGACCTGAGAGGGCCACCGTGAGGTTATAAGAGGGGAATTTGGGAAGTGGCGTGATGGGCTTGGGCTCCAAGGAGTGAGAATCTCCAAGGAGGACCCTGAACAAGGCAGCGCCTATGGGAATGAGAATAGCCTGGCTTCTCTGTGCTAACAAGAAGTCCACTCTCCCCCTAAAATATCCCAGGGAACGCAGACCTTCTAAGAGCAGTTTCAGGCAGCTGGGCTGTCAGAATGATGAGTTCTGCAGACCAGCAGCTGAATGAAAGAAGAAAAATGTCCCAACAAGCCCCGTTTCACTGCCCTTGACCTTGCAGTAGAGCTCTAAGTGCAAAATCTGTCATCTATTAATCTGTTAGAAGTTGACAAAAGGGACTTTGATCAGGAGTTGTTTTTTTCTCCCCTTCTTAAGTTTCCTGATGACACATAATAGCCCATTTCAGCCGTAGGCCCGGAAGCACGGCCATCATTCTTTTGCTCACTTCAACCCCAGTGGCCTCCTCCCCTCTGTGGCTTTCCCCCATCCCCTGCCCTGATATTAATTGGCCTGTAAGTGGTTACATGTGTTTCTTTTTATGTGTCAGTTGGAACCTGTTATTTGAGCTTGACAGCTATTTGGGAACACAGAAGGGATTCTCTGGGCCATAGTTGGAAAATGGAACCATCTAGAACATGTCACATTTTCTTCTACCTCCTGTTTTTTCTCTTCCTCTATGCCTTGAGGTCTTGATACCTCCCACCCTTACCCTCACTTCTAATCCATCTCCACTCCTGAGTTAGGTCTACCCTAACTTTGTAGACCATGGACGTTCACAGCCAGGAGAGACCTTAGAGACCCTACAAACTTTTCTTCTGAAATCTATAGCTTCTTATTTTAAAGTTAGAGAAATTGAAGCCTAAGAGAGGAAAGCAATTTTTTTTTAAATGAAAATAACATCTGTTGCAGGTCTCTTAGGTACAGGTTTCTTACATGTGTTCTGTCATTGTATCCTCAAAATAACTGAGTTAGGAATCACATTGCCATTTTTCAGATGGTGAAACGGAGACTCCTGGAGGCAAAGCAGAAAGGATGCTTGGGCCAGATTGCCTAGGATTATATCCCATCTCCAGCACTTACCAGTTGTGTGATCTTGGGCAAGTGGTTTATTTTCTCTGTGCTTCAAGTTGCTGGTCAGTAATGGGGCTAGAAAAAGTGGCTACTTCAAAATGTTATGAGGATTAAATTAAATGATTTTTAGGTGCCTAGAACAGTGTCTGGTACACAGAAAGCACTTGTTAAATGTTAGCTGCTGCTGCTCTGAGAGGCAGTGCAGTGCAGCACAGTGGTTTAGCACACCGCTTCTGGAATGAGATGTCCTTGGTTTGAATCTCAGCAATACCAGTTACTAGTTATATGAACTTGGGTAAATTACTTATGTTCTCAGTGCCTAGTCTCATCTACAAAATGGGGGTATTCCTGATGATTGAGTATTCCTCAGTGAAATGGTTAGTTTCCCACATTATTACCTTGCAGTGAGTTCTGTCAACTGACAAGCCCTATTCAACCCTATGGAGCTTTTCATCAGATCTTTAGTGACCCATTTTAAATGTGAGTAGACTTTGAATATTACAAGTTATATCATCACAGAGATGAGAAGATATTGCATCTAAGAAAATAAAAATGAATGTAAAAAGAAAGAATGGGGATCAAGTGAGAATAAGACAGATTTCTTGAAAACTAAAATTAATAGACCAAAAAAAACCCTTAAAAAATAACACATTTCATAGATGAGGAGAATGTTTAGAAAGTAAAACAAAAAGATAAACAGATCGGAAATAGGAAAGAAAGATAAGAAAATTGGAGGATCTATCAAGGATATCCAGCATCCAAATAGTTAAACATTCCAAAAAGAGAAAAATGGAGAAAACAAGGGGAAGGCAATATTCAAGGAAAAATACAAAAATAAAATTCCCAGAACTGAAGCCATGAGTTTACTTATCTGAATCCACCACATGCTAAACACAGCAAATGACAAAAAGATCCACATCAAGGCAAATTATTAGGAAATTTCAGAATACTATAAATCAAGAAAAAATATCAGAAGCTTCCAGAAAAGAAAAATGAAAAGCAAATAAAAACAAAAACATGTATAAAAGATCAGGGTACAGGATGGCATTCCTCAACAGTAGCTCAGGAGGCTGATTGAGGCTGTAGAATTCTATACCCAGCCAAACTATTAATCGAGTGTGAGCTCCTCAGCAGCAACACTGAAAACTATAAGGAAAGAAGCAGTATCTTTAAAATTCTGAACAAAAGTGGTTTGCAAAATGGAGTTTATGCCCAGCCAAATAGCAACCCAGAAGGGCTCTAAAGAATTTTTTAAATGATGGTCTCCCTGACACTTTCCTTCCATTCTCCTTGTCTCAGTATGCTGCTGGAGGGACTGTTCTGCTAAAATGAGGGGGTCAACCAAGAAAGAGGAAGACATAGAATCTGCAAAGCAGATGACTGGTGGAGGAAAAACTGAAGGGATATTAGATTGTGTGGAGAGATGCTAGGTTTGAAGCGGGGCCCAGGCATAGAGCACCATCTCTTCCTGCCATCAAGGCCCCACTGTACTGTGGCTGGTGCTGTGGATCCCCTGAAAGCAGACTGACTCTCATTCCAGCCCTATCTGTCTTCCCCAGCTACCTGACCCACTGCAGCTCCAGGGCCAGTCTCCTTGCACACCCTCCACAGGGCACATGGAGACTTCTGCAGTCCTCCATGCATCACAGGAATTGAGGAAGACCCTGGCATTCTGTCATCTGCTGTGTTGGTTTGAATGCCCCACCCCAGTTGCCTCATCTTTTAAAAAGGATAATAATAGCACTAACGTCACAAGGCCAATGTGAGAGTTTATATTTGCAAAGCACTTAGAATGACATCTGTCACATAGTAATGCAATATTGGTATTTGCTAAATAAAATATATTATGTAATGATGTGAAGGTGAAATAGTAGTAGGGTAGAAATGTGTCACTGTAAACTTTAAAACCGATGGCAAGTTCATCATCTCCCACTGGTCATGTATGCCTAGACACTCCCAAATGTACCTTCCTAAAAGCACTTCAACTTGTGATGCCAGTGCAAGTCTGGCCACACTGATTACTGCTGAACATAGGTTAGTGACTCCTCCTTCCTCTGTGGAAGAGGTCAGAGTTCTATGTTCAGGCCACTAGGATCTGCTCTGCTGTCCCCTCCAGGGTCACCCTGAATCAACCCTTTGTCCTACTTGTCCTCCAGTTCTGGAGACTTTCTTCAGTGTCCTCTCATAAACTGTGCTCCCTCCTGCTTCAGGACCTTCACCCAAGCTATTCCTTGTGCCTGGGTGGCTCCTCTTGCCACTATCTTCTCCTTCCTTTCACTGGCTCCTACTCACCCCTTGAATCTTGTCTGGGTTATTATTTTTTGCAAAGAAGTCTTCCCCAGACCCAAAAGAGATGATAAATCCCATGATGCATTCCCATAGCCCATGTTATGTTTAATTCTTACATTCAGCACGACCTGCAATTGTTTGGGTTATCTATCCATTCATCCGTCCATCCATCCATCCATCCATCCATCCATCCATCCATCCATCCATCCATCCATCCATCCATCCAACACATGCTTATTGAATGTCTATTATATGCCCGGTACGTTTCCTGGCCTTAACCATATAGCAGTGAACCAAACAGACAGAACCCCCTTGCCCTGGTCTCTAGCAGCTATTCGATGTATTTGTGTTACAAAGCAATCTCAAAACAGATATACCCAATTTGGGGCCCAGCTCTATCACTTCTGTTTCATAAACAATGGAATTTCTTTTCTCCTGTCCACTCTGTGCTGAGCTCCTGTAGTACAGACACAAAAGAGATAATTACCACACATTTGTCTTTGAGAAAGTCACTTAATGCCTCTGATCCTAATTTCCTATATGAAAATTTTCTCTGCCTCCTTTGAGGGGCCGTGAGGATTAAATTACTGGACAGTTCTCTCTGTTCATGTAAAAGGGCTGTGGCATATGCAACTGAACAGCAGAAGCCTCTTAAACAACCTGCGATCAACCATCAAAAACACAAGGGCAAGACTCCTAAGCAGTTCTTTGCTTACCACTATATTCCTAGTGTCTAACATGTACCTGGAGGAAAGCAGTCTTTAATATATTATTTGTTAAGAAATAAGCAAACAAAATACTGCTACCTTCCCTAGAAAGATGATGGATTGAAGGCACAGTCCTACTCCTATGAAACTCATGAAGATCTCCTCGAGCAATGGCAGGAAACAGAGCTGCTGACTAGCAGTTTCGCAGGAGGTTAAAAGAAGAGAAGCCCCACCCAGGCGGAAGGTCGCTGCGGTTTCTTTGGTGAATGATCTGAATGATCGTCCCCCAGCTCTCCCATTTAGACCTTAGTCAATCTGGCTACCCTTGTAACCAGGCCAGCCCTCTAGAGTAACAGAGCCTGAAGTGAGGAGGTGGGAGGAACATTCATGAGTGGGTAACCCTGTGACTAATCCAAAGAAACAGTTTCAAGCCTGGTGGTTCACCCCAGCCTTGTTTGTGTCTAATTTCCCCAGGGGCAAATCAGCCCCTTCATTTCACTCTGAGGTTTAGGATTTCCCCTAGAGCTCTTGGTGAGACTCAGCCAGGATGTTTTGCATAAGTGTGGGAAGTCTTGGAGGTGGAAGTAGGAAATGGGGTGGAGAGTAAAGGTGAGACTGGATGGGGGACACTCTGTCCACCCCCGCTTCTGAAAAATTTTGGCATAATTCAAATGCACTCAATTGCTTCTTCCCAGACTATTTTGCAGAAAATTAACACCAAAGGAGACAGAAGAATTGAGCTTTTTAAAACAAGGGTGTTTTTTTTTTTTTTTTTAATTTATTTATTTTTTCCAGGAGAAAGGTAGGGAGAAAAATGAGAGCTAGGAAGCACATGGCCCTAAACAGGTGAGAAGTAATAGGCCCCATCTTTTGTATCTGAGCCAGCCATAATTCTTGACATATAGTGCACATTTCACAAATGTTTATAAGTGAGTTGAAAGAACATGGGCTCTCAAAGCAGATCCACCTGGTTTGGGGCCTGGCTCTATCACCTGTTTCATGAAAACAGTGGGCTTTTTTCCCACGTGTCCACTCTGTGCTGGGCTCCTGCAGTGCAGACACAAAGGAGGTAATTACTGCACATTTGTCTTTGAGAAAGTCGCTTAAGGCCTCTGATCCTCATTTTTCCTATATGAAAATCTTCTCTGCCTCCCTTAGAGGGCCATGAGGGTTACACTGAACAGTGTTCTGTCCATGACAAAGGGCTGTGGCAAATGCATGCAGTTAAACAGCAGAAGCCCTCTTAACCTGCAATCCACCACCTTGCTAGATTGATGGAGGATCTCCACACTACTCAGCAAGCACTGTGCCCATGCCTGGGATACACCAAACCCTTGAAGCTAGCAGCTCCAACTGAAGCTTCTCTCCAGTTTTCCCGGGCACATAGGTTTCCATTGGTTGAGCTGTGTGTGCTTACCAAGGGCTATTTGTATTTCTTCTCAACCTGTACCTGTTACTCTGATTAAATAATGCAATCCGTCATTTCATAATGCAATAAAATATGAGTGCAAAAACATAGAGTTGTTTCTTTGCAAGCTAAAGTGAGTGCTTTGGAGAGAATCAATGCATGCTATAACTGAACAACCTCGTGGCGAATTCTGTGTAAGTGCAATAACTATAAAGGTTAGAGAGAAAAACAAGAAAATAGAGTCTTTGGCATTCAGTTTTATATTCCCTTCCACTTTAAAGAAACAGAGACTACATATTGTTGGTGTTACCTCGTGGGCATGATTTATCTGGGAAAGAATTCCAAACAGCCAACCCAAAGAATCCCCCATTTTCTATGACTATCTTGGGAAAGTGGGCGTGACAAAGCTGAATCTCATCAGATTCCAGAGGGGGTGTTTGGTGGCTTTAATGCTTCTCAGTAAAGTGGATGGGAGAGTGTCAGGCCTGACTCAAGCCACAGAGGGTTCTGAGAACCTCAGAACTGGGAAGGGCTTCATGTTCACTGGGTCCAGGCATCCCCTGGGGCGGGCACCTCCACCGCAGTTCCACTGCCAGGTGGCTGCCCAGGCTCCCGACTGATGCCCCAGTGACTCAACACCACTGAGACCAGAGCCTGGTTCGGTTTGAGTCGTATTCTGGTAAGCGTGCCTGACTCACTCTCCTCTCCCTTCTCTGTGCTCCTTAATGTACCCTCCTTTACCCCCAGGTGAAAAAGCTCCCTTAACTTTGTCACAGCAGGTCCAGAAAGAAGCTAACACTGTAACATGAATTTGCCTGATATATTCTCAAGGTCCCTATTTTCCCAGCAGGACAGGGCCTGTTTATCCTTTCAGACAATTCTTCATTCATTCCTAGGGCCTTCTTATTTTTCCTAGCCCCAAGATCCAGCTCCTTCGTCCAAAAGACCTACCCTAAGCCCCATTTCTGCACATTTCCAGCAAGATTCTGCCTGATCTCTGCCTCGAGTTGATAGGACAAAATACTGTACCTTGCATCAGAAAAAACATTTAATTCTAGCACCTTTTTTTTTTTTTTTTAACCAAGACGGAGTTTCGCTCTTGTTGCCCAGGTTGGAGTGCAATGGCGTGATCTCGGCTCACTGTAACCTCCGCCTCCTGGGTTCAAGTGATTCTCCTGCCTCAACCTCCCAAGCAGCTGGGATTACAGGCACCCACCACCACGCCTGGCTAATTTTTGTATTTTTAGTAGAGCTGTGGTTTCACCATTTTGGTCAGGCTGGTCTCAACCTCCTGACCTCAGGTAATCTGCCTGCCTTGGCCTCCCAAAGTGCTGAGATTACAGGCGTGAGCCACTGTGCCTGGCCTAATTCTAGCACTTTCTAACTATTAGACCTTGGATTACATAACTAATGTTTCTAAAAGTTGTGATTTTTCTCATTTGCATAATGGAAATTGAAATCGCTCATTGTGATGGTTCTTCATTCAACGATTTTTAAAGTCCTTACAGTGTGCTCAAGCACTCTGCTGCTGTGATACTGTGGATACATGCCTGGGAAAGCCAGAGACTGTCTGATACAGCCACAGGAATGAAGCTTTGCTGGTTGATAGATGGGATAATGCAGGGGTTGGCCAAGTTTTTCTGTAAAGTGCCAGATAGTAAATATTTTAGGCTTTATTCTGCCATAGTAGTGCAAAAGCAGCCATAAACAATACATAAACAAATGGGCGTGGCTGTGTGCCAATAAAACTTTACAAAAACAAGCAGCAGGCTTTGGCTTGTAGGAAATAGTCTGCCTACTGCTGGGCTAAAGGTTAATGTTTGTGGATTGAGGGTCAGTTCCAGATTACTCCAAGAAGGAGGCTTCAGATGATGAACGTGTGGACTTAGCCTGGCATGCTGGGAGTTCTTCAGGCGGGCCTCCAAATGCATCATTCCTTTTGCTTATGCAGAGCTGGATTGGTTAGATCTCAAGCTGGCTTAATTAACTTCCCAAGCCTGCTTCCTTAATGGCAAAGTACGAATTCAATAGCATTCAGTGGCCCCTTATAACAGACACAGTAAATATGACAAAGATACTACCCAGCCTACACTACTGGGATGACAGCGAAAAGTCACTTCTCTCCAGGAGGGTTTAACTAGTATTTCCCAAACTTGAACACTCATCGAATCACTCAGGATGCTTGTTAAAAATACAGATTCCTGGACCCCTCCTTTAAAATGATTATTTCAAGCTATAGAGATGACTTGGGGACTCTGGACTATTGGCGTGTGGCCCAGATGATTTTGAAGGAGGGAAACTCAGAGTTAGGCCCCTTCTAGCTCTGACACACAGTGGTTATCAAAAGAGTAAAGGAAGCCTGTCTGCCCTTGCTGGGCTGTGGTGGGACAGAGAATGGTGGTGGTGGGGATCGTTATCTTGTCTGCAAGGACGTGGCAGGATGTGGTTGACCTGAACTTCCTGTGAATCAAGGAACCAGAGAACAGGGGGAGAGATTCACAGCCCGGCAGTAGGCTTGGCCCACATGCCTAGAGTGTGCTCAGTGGGTATTGGGAAATGAGAGCCTGGCCCCACCTCTTCTCCGTGACCTTGGGCAAGTCACTTCACCTCTCAGAGTGTCAGTTTCCTCATGGATACAATGGAGGGGATGATGGGTCATTTTCAAGGACACCAAGAAGAATAAATGAGGTATCATTTATAAAACCTCTGTCTCCTCAATTAGTGGTAGAAAATTCCCTTTCAGTGGAATAAGTGTCCACCTCAAAACATCCAAGGGCCAAGAGTTAGGAGACCTCCTTCATGGGCGGGGTTTCACCAGTGACTCAATGCTCCATCTTGGAGTAAGTGAGATCATGTTGTTGGGCCTCACTTGGCTTAACTGGAGAATGGGATGTTATGCACCTGCAGTTCCCTGTTTCCTTTGCCAGGATTCTCTTGAAGGTTGGATGAAACTATGGAATGAGAAGTGTCCTGGTGCTGTCGGGGGATATGGCCAAAAAAAAAGTCCAAGACCATTCTTTTCAGGTGCAGGGGGAGATGTTGCTGACTTTAATAATGTACTTCTTTCCATTTGTTATTTTTATAACAAAGGAAGAGGCTGGGCGTGGTGGCTCACTCCTGTAATCCCAGCACTTTGGGAGGTGGAGAAGGGGGAGGTCATGAGGTCAGGAGATCGAGACCATCCTGGCTAACATGGTGAAACCCCGTCTCTACTAAAAATACAAAAAATTAGCCGGGCGTGGCGGCGTGTGCCTGTAGTCCCAGCTACTCAGGAGGCTGAGGCAAGAGAATGGCATGAACCCGGGAGGCAGAGCTTGCGAGTGAGTGGAGATCGCACCACTGCACTCCAGCCCGGGCGACAGTGAGACTCTGTCTCAAAAATAAATAAATAAATCAAAGGAAGAAATAAAACAGGACCTCTGAATGATATCCTTGTCAAATATAGCTTTCTCCTATTGAGTTATTTTCATCTGAGTTTATCAATCAATTGAGAAACAGTCACTGGAGATCAACGGTGTACCCAACCCTGTGCTATGTGTAAGATATGGAGGTTCAGAGGTATGCTGCTAGGTCTCTAACCACAAAAGGCCCACAGTCCAGCTTGGGAGATAACAAATATGTGTTATCTAAGTATGTTAGCACATGGGAAGTGAAATAGCAATGCAGTGATAATGCTGATGATGCTGACAGTAATGATGGAAAGGATGAAGATGATGTCAATTACTCTTCATATACACGCACAATTGTACACTTTACAAAGCATGTTTAGGACGATTATCTTATCTGATATTCAAGGCTAGGAAAATCCTGATTTTACTGATGAACAAACTCAGGGTAATAACTTCTCAGAGATCAGATAGGAAGAAAGTAGCTTAGTTGGACTCCAGCTTCTTTCTTTTGGCCCCAAGAGTGCCATTATCCCCAAGACATCATAACTTTCTTCCTTTAAATTGCAACAGAACATTGCAAAATGCACATTATCATCAGATAGTAATGTGAGTAAATTACCACATGGGAAGTGAATGTTACAAGATCTCAAAGAGCAGGCAGGTCAGGGGACTGTTGACTGTAATGATCAGAAGAGGCTCAGAGGAGAAAGCTGAGTTTAGCCTTGGAAGGCTGCATCGTATTTTTGAGAGGTGGAGATGGGAGGAGGGGTGACATTCTTGGCAAGAGGAAATGTATAGGTAAGAAAGGAAGTAAGAAAGTTCAAGGTATGGTGGGAAATAGCCAGACTCCAGTCTGACCAGAATGGGTTCCATACAGTGGCTCTGCTGGGGAAGAGTTGGGGATGGTCTCTTCCAAAGGGTTAGAGTGGTACTCTTTACTTTAGCATAGGTGGGATATGGCCACCATTTTCTCTTTCATATCCTTATTCCCCTCAACCCTGAGTCCATCCATAATCAAATCAAGCAGTAATCAAATCAAATAACAGTCTGTAGTCTTAGCCCAAAGACAGAGTCTGCCACTTCCGACTTTTTTCTTTAAAAAAAAGTCAGAATGCTGCTGAAACAGGAACAGCATTGAGGCAACAGCAGCTCTGACTCACAAACAGCACATCAAAGCAGCAATGATAAGAAACTGGCAGTAATTGTGCGTGTGAGCAGCGCTTTCCTGACGCTCTTTGAGGCTTGGGGGCCCCTCTGGGCAGCCTGATTGTGGAAAGAAGCATGTGGTTTTCAAAAATTGGGTGACTCACCACACAGGCAGGGTTCAGAAACAAAAACATAGTTCTGTCTGCTTTGGTTCTCAGAGCCCAGGGCTTTGGGTCACTTCACATTTTAGGACATCAGTGAGCTGAGATTCATCTGTTCATTCACCCAATCATCCATCCATTTGACTATCCATTTATGCATGCATCCATCCAGGCACCCAGGCATCCTTCCTTCCAACCATGCATCCATCCATCCAGTCATCCATCCAGGCATCCTTCCATCCATGCATCCATGCATCCATGTGTCCATGCATCTGTCCATCCATCCATCCATCCATCCATCCATCCATCCATCCATCCATCTATCCATCCATCCTTCTATCTATGCATGTGTCTTTCCATTCATCCATGCATCTATCCACCCATCCGTCCAACCATTCATCTATTTGTTCCACAGATACTATGAGCATACACTTGGTATAGGCCCTGTGCTAGGTGCAGAAGATGTAGTGGTGACCAAGATAGACTCCGAACTCAGTCCCTACCTTCATGGGACTTATAGTCTATTGAGGGAGAGAAGTATTGACCAAATAATTACATTGGCAATTAAATCACTACTGTGAAAATGGCTGTGAAGGAAAATACTGAGGTGTGTAATAGGAGAAAGTGACCTGGTCTGGGAAGATGGTCAATGAAAGCAGGGACTTATGCTAAAAGATAGATAAGATTGATAACTGTACAATCAGCCTTTCAGCACCACCTCCTCCACCATTAGGGATAATAAAGAGATAGAATTCAACATTTTTCAATCTCTCTGTCTTTATACAAACACCATGAGGAGTTAATGACACAATCATGCTTTTTTGAGTCTCAGAGACCTGGGTTCAGATCCCATATTCTGAACTTACTATTGCTGTGACTTTGAATAAATTACTTATCCCCTCTGATCCTCAGTGTCTTCCACCATAAAGTGAGGATAATAATAATGGCCTTCAAAAGATAGTTTAGAATATAGGTTGAAATAATTTCTATCAGCTTCCTAGCCTATAGTAGACCCTTAATAACTGTGGTCAGGTTCTTAATCTACTGTCACCGGTATGCAGTTGTATGCATATCTCATGCAGGTTTGTTCTCTAGGAATGACCACAGCACCAGGCCTATTGTCTGAAGTGGCTGAGTTCTAGAACATATCCATCTTTAATGAGAGTCTGAATTAGATGATCTCGAAAGTTCCTTACTATCCCAGCTTCTAGAATCCCAGAAATTCTTCGTGAAAAAAAGCAAAACCATGGGCTGGGAGTAAGATGCCATGGAACCTCTTTTGCCCCTCTGAGCCTCAGTTTCCCCATATCTCCAATGATAGGGTTGGAACTAAGAGTATTTGCAGTCTGACAGTCTGGGATTTTGTGATCTGCAGGAGGCAAGAGGTCCTCAGCAGAGCTGGTGCCTGATCCAATCATGACATCCATAGAGTTTTACTTCTGCCCCTGTCCTTTCCCTGTTCTTTCTGCCAGCTGGCTCCAGGTGCCAGGGCTCTCACCTGCCCAGGTTCCTTCAGACAGAGCATGAAACAGAACCAACCAACAGCTTAGTTTATTCACACTGTGATCCATGAACCTTAATATGTTTTCCCTCTTCAGAAAAATATACCTTTGGAAAGATGAACCTGGAGAGGATAATGCTTAACTCTTCTAGGTCTATCAATAATGGAGGAACTCCAGGCCTTGTAGGAGAAATGTACGGTTTCACCTCACTTCACACTCAAGGGGGAGCTGTTTATTCTGTGTATGGTCAGGATGTCCACACTGGGGATGGGAAGAGATCGGGAGGGAGGGGCTTGAGGTTGGAGAGGACAGGTGTTGAAGGATATCCTTCCTTGTGAAGCTCTTTTGGATGAGAGAGCAGCACTGGTTGAGGTTCATGTCTCTCTGTTTCATGGTCTGGCTCCCAGGGACCAGTCAGTGTGGACCAGGACTGGGGACATCTTGTCCTGCATTTCCTCTCAGCCTGAGCCTCCACAAGAGTTCTCTGGACAAGCCTTGCTTATGAGTGCCCCTGAGAGCTTCCTTTGGTGTGGCCAATGTCCCTTCCGCAACCTTATTAGAGCAATGCATGGAGCATAGTTAAATAAACAGAAACCCCTTAAGCATTCGAATATAGACTCAAATTCCCTTGTCAAATAGTCTGGGTTTATCCTTTTTGGTTATTTTGGGAGTGAGGTGGGGTGGGTAGTCTTTCTTGTTTTTAGGAAATGGTATCTGGAAGGCATATACAGAAGCAGTATACAAATTCTGCATCCCATGCAGATGTTAGAAATTGAGCCCATCATTACTAATATTAATTTCCTATAACCCCAGGCTTATGAGAGATTTTTTAGGAAAATGAGAAGAGAAGCCACGGACCACAATCCCGAGGAAATACATCACGGAGTTGGGAGAACACATCGGTTGTCCCTAAGTTAGATGGGGCCCAACCGGGCTGTCCCCATTCTGCTGAAGTGGCATGGCTTTTCCTGATTTCTCTCACCTGATAATTAGTTGTGACTAGTTAAGGAGCTGGTTAGGACAACTTCAGCCTTTAGCCCTTTGAGACATCCAAGGATAATATTATTTCTAACGTTCTCCCTCTTCCTATTGGCATTAGGTGATAGTGAGGTAACTTGGTTATCTGTTGCTAGTTAGGAATCAGAGCAAGAATTTAGGAAGGAAGTATACATGCCTTCAAAGCAGTATCAGCATCTTTTGTAGATCTTCCCAACTTGAAATCTAATAAGCTCCAAATGTCGAAGTATTTCCCATTTATAATTTTTTTTCTCAATAGCTGGCTTTGGAGGCTGGAGTCAGGCTGGGGTTAGCTACAGAGCAGTTGGAGAAAGAAGGCCCTGAAGCAAACTAGAGGGAAGAACATGCCAGGCGGTCAGTACCAGAGTGAGGAGGGAGAGCTGCCAAGACCTGGGAGATGGCTCCAGCAGGCAGTGAGCTGAGGCAGAGCTGGAGGCAGATTGGGCACAGCCCAGAGTGGCTGAGGAGGCACCGATACCAGGGAAGGGGCTTTGTGGGCTCCAGACTCTGCCCAGGCCTCCTGCCCATATTCTTCCCTGGTGCCCCTGGGGCTTCTCCCACTTTCATTCCATTGCTGCTTGTAAGAAGACAGATGTTGATGATCTTCATGTCTCCGGTGCTCTCAGTTCCCCTGGTTTAAGCCGGCTGTTCCATTGCAGAGCCAAGGCCCCAAAGGGTCTTTTACCCGCTGTTCTCGCTCTTCTGTGCAAAGTGTCCTTCTTATTAATTTTTAAAACTGTCGTAAAAGTTTTGAGGCCTGGCATGGTGGCTCATGCCTGTAATCCCAGCACTTTGCAAGGCCAAGGTGGGAAGATCGCTTGAAGCCAGGAGTTCGAGACCAGCCCCACCATGAGTCAGAGACCAGCCTGGCCTGGAGTCAGAGACAGAGAGAGACCCCGTCTCTACAAAAGATGTGAGAACTTAGCCAGGTGTGGTGGTGCACACCTGTAGTCCCAGCTACTTGGGAGGCTGAGGCAGGAGGATCAGTTGAACCCAGGAGATTGAGGTTACAGTGAGCTATGATTGCACTGCTGCACTCCAGCCTGGGCGACAAAGCAAGACGCTATCTCTAAATAAATAAACAAGTAATAGAAAAAATAAAATCATAGTTTTAATTTTTTTTTTGAGTCACATTTGTTGAACTTACTTATTCGGTGAAATTTAACCTTTCAGAGTGTACAATGCATTCAGTTTTGACAATGTGTACTATCCTATAACCACTTATAAAAGAGAACATTTACAGCATCCCCCAAAGTTCTCTCCTGCCCCTTTAGAGCCAGCCCCCTCCCCAGCTCTCTACTTCCTGCCGCCACTAATTTGATCGTTGTCACTATCATTTTGCCTTACCTAGAATATCTTGTAAATGAAATAATTCAGTATTCAGACTTTGAGTCTGGCTTCTTTCACTTAGCATAATGCTTTTGAGGCTCATCCACGTTGCCTGAAAAGAACATGACATCTAGTCAATCCCACTTCAAAATCTTCAAATGGCAGAGTGGTGGTGCCCTGAATTAAAGGATGCTGGTCAAATAACACCTATCTGCTATAAGAACATTCTAGACTACAATGCTATGAATGATAGAATAAAGGGTTGTTTCCAGTTTTCAAGTGCAGGTTTGGGTATGATTAACTTCTTTGTTAATCCCTTAAGATTCAGGGATAACTTCATAGAAATGGGTCTTCCCTCCACCTAGCTTTTAGTCTTTTGGTTTTGTTTTTATTTATTTAGAGACGAGGTCTCACTTTGTCTCCAGGCTGGAATGCAGTGGCACAATCACTGCTCACTGTAGCCTTGAACTCCATGGCCCAAGGGATCCTCCCATCTCAGCGTCCCCAAGTAGCTGGGACTATAGGCATGCACCACCATGCCTGGCTAATTTTTGTGTTTTTTGTAGAGAGGGGGGTTTCACCTTGTTACCCAGGCTGATCTTGTACTCCTGAGTTGAAGCAATCCTCTCAGCTTGACATACCAAAATGCTGGGATTACAGGCATGACCCACCATGCCTGGAACTGATTTTGTTTTAATTAAACAAGCAATACAAGTTTATTTAGAATAATTAGAAAGGGAAAAATCACCAATAACTCCATTATCCCAAGATATCACCACTATTAATGTTTTTGAGTTCTAGGTTTTTCTCTTTCTGTTAGTATACAAGTGTTTGTATGTTTTATATACTTATATATGTGTATGTATATATACGTATTTCTTTCGGCTTTTTTACTGTGGTAATATACACATAACATTCTGACCATTGTTAAGTGTACCATTCAGTGGCATTAAGTACATTGATGCTGTTGTGCAGCCATCACTATCATCTATCTCCAGAACTCTTTTCATCTTGCAAAACTGAAACTCTGTACCCATTAAGCAGTACCTCCCCCCAGCACCTGAAAACCACTATTCTATTTTCTGTCTCTATGATTTTGACTACCCTAAGTATGTCCTATAGGTGAAATCATGTAGTATTGGTGTTTTAGTGAGTGGCTCATTTCACTTAGCATTATTTCCTTGAGGTTCATCCATTTGTCACACGTATCAGACTTTCCTTCTGTTTAAAGGCTAAATATTATTTCATTGCATGTATACACCACATTCTGTTTACCCATTCATCTGTTGATGGACACCTGGATAGCTTCCACCTCTTGGGTATTGTGAGTAACGCTGCTATAAACTTCTGTGTACAGATATCTCTTCAAGACCTGGCTTTCAATTCTTTTGAGTCTATACCCAGAGGGGAAATGTTGGATCATGTGGCATTTCTATGTTTAATTTTTGAAGAGCCACCATATTGTTTTCCACAGAGGCTGTACCATTTTGCATTCCCACCAACAGTGCACAACTATTCCAATTTCTCCACATCTTCACCAACATTTGTTATTTTCTGTTTTGTGTTTTGTTTTTATAATAGCATTCCTAATAGGTGCGAGGTGATATCTCATTGTGGTTTTAACTAATATTTCTCTAATGGCTAGTGATGTTGAACGAATGGCTTATTGGCTATTCATATATCTTCCTTGGATAAATGTCTTGTTGAGTCCTTTGCCCATTTTTGAATCAGGTTCTTTGTTTTTGTTGCTGCGTTTTAGGAATTCTCTATGTATTGTAGATATTATTCCCCTATTAGATATGTGATTTACTTAGAGTTTCTCTCATTCCAGGGGTTGCCTTTTTACTCTGTTGATAGTGTCCTTTGATGGCCAAAAGGTTTTAATTTTTATGATGCCCAAATTAACTATTTTTTCTTTTGTTGCTTGCGCCTTTGGTGTCATATCCAAGAAAGTGTTGCCGAATCTAATGTCACAAAACTTTTGCCCCATGTTTTCTTCTAAGAGCTTTGTAGTTTTTGATCTGTGATCTATTTTGAGTTAATTTTGCTTATAATGTTGGGTAAGGGGCTAACTTTATTGTCCTGCATGTGGATATTTGGTGAATGAAAGAATGAAAGGGTGAATGAAAGAACTCACATTGAATGGCTTTGGAAGCCTTGTTGAAAATCATTTGTGAGGATTTATCCCTGGGTTCTCTATTTTAATTCATTGGTCTATGTGTTTGTGTTTATGCCAGTGACACACCGTTTTGATTACTGTAGCTTTGTAGTAAGTTTAGAAATCAAGAAGTGTGAGTCTTTCAACTTTGTTTTTTTGAAATATTGTTTTTATGCCAGTAACACACTGTTTTGATTACTGCAGCTTTGTAGTAAATTGTGAAATCAGGAAATGCAAGTTCTTCAACTCCATTCTCCTTTTCCAAGATTGTTTTGACTTTTCAGATTCCATATGAATGTTAAGGTAGATCTTTCTATTTCTGCAAAAAATGTTGGGATTTTAATAATGTATTAGTTTGTTTAGGCTACTGTAACAAAATATAGACTGGGTAGCTTATAAACACCAGAGATTTATTTCCCACAGTTCTGGAGGTTGGGAAGTCCAAGATTATATTCAGTGTCTGATGAGGGCTCACTTTTTGGTTCATAGATGGCACCTTCTCCTTCTGTTCTCACATGATGGATGGTGCAAGGCAGCTGTCTGGAGCCTGCTTTTCAAGGGTACTACTGCCAGTCACGAGGGCTCAGCCTAATCATGACCTAATCACCTTTAAAGTTTCCACCTCCTAATATTATCACATTGGTGATTAGGTTTCAAGGTATGAATTTTGGTGAGACACAGAGATTCAGACCATAGTAGACAGGTATTTCATTGACTCTGTAGATCAATTTGGAGTATTGATGTCTTAACAATATTGTCTTACAATCTTAAAATGATATGTCATACACATCACAAATATGATATGTCTTTCCATTTATTTATGTCATCTTTAATTTCCTTCAGCAATGTTTTATAGTTTTCTTTGTACAAGTCTTCACCTGCTTGGTTAATTCCTAAGTATTTTTAATTTTTTTGATGCTATTGTAAATGGAGTCATTTTCTTAATTTCCTTTTCAGATTGTTCATTGTTCGTATATAGAAATGCAACTGATTTTTGTGTGTTGACTTTGTATCCTGCTACTTTGCTGAATTAATTTATTAGTTTTGAAAAGGATTTTTGGGTGCAATATTTAGGGTTTTCTACATATAAGATCTGCAAACACATAATTTTACTTCTTTTCCAATTTGGATGCCTTTTATTCCTTTTTCTTGCCTAATTACTCTTACTAGGACTTCCAACACTATGTTAAATAGAAGTGGTGAAAGTGAGCATACTTACCTTGTCCCTTATCTTAGAGGAAAAACTTTCACCATTGAGTATGATTGCTATGTATTTTTCATATATGGCTTTCATTATTTCGAGGTAGTTTACTTCCGTTTCTAGTTTTCAGAGTGTTTTTATCATAAAAACGTGTTGAATTTTGTCAAATGCTTTCTCTGCATCAATTGAGATAATCATGTGTTTTTGCCTTTCATTCTGTTAATGTGGTGTTTTACAGCAATTGACATTTATATGTGGACCATCCTTGCATTACAAGAGTAAATCCCACTTGGTCATAATATAAAATCCTTTTAATATGCTACCAAATTTAGTTTGTTAGTATTTTGTTGATGATTTTTTAAATCAATGCTCATAAGAAATATTGGTCTTATGAACATTTATTTAAAATATATAGTTTTCTTTTCTTGTAGTATCTTTGACTTTTGTATCAGGGTAATGCTGACCTCATAGACAGAGAGCAACTGTCCCTTCGTCTTCCATTTTTCAAAAAACTTAGAGAATAATTGGTGTTATTTCTTCTTTCAATGTTGGGCAGAAATCACTAGTGAAGCCATCAAGTCCAAGGCTTTTTTTTGTTGTTGAATTCTATTATAATTTTTATTACTGACTCAATCTCCTTAATAGTTTATAAGTATATTGAGATTTTCTATTTCTTTGTGCTTTCAGTATTGGTAGGTTTTGTATTTGTAGGAATTCGTCCATTTCACCTAGGTTATCCGATTTGTTTGTGTATAATTGTTCATAATATTCTCTTATAACCTCCTTTAATTCTGTAGAATCAGTAGTAATGTTCCCACTTACATTTCTGATTTTAATAACTGAATCCCTTTCTCTCTTTTTTTAGTCAATTTAACTACAGATTTATCAATTTTGTTGATACTATAAAGAACCACCTTTTGGTTTTGCTTATTTTCTCTATTGTTTTTCTATTTTATTTACTCTGTTCTGATTTCTATTTTCTTCCTTCTGCTAGTTTTGGATTTAGTTTGTTCTTTTTCTAGTTTCTTAAGTTAAATGGGGGAGGGGCATCCACCATTTCTGAGGCTTGAGTAGGTAAACAAAGCTGCCAGGAAGCTCAAACTGGTTGGAGCCCATCGCAGCTCAATGAGGCCTGCCTGCCTCTGTAGACTCCACCTCTGGGGGCAAGGCATATCTGAACAAAAGGCGGCAGAAACTTCTGCAGACTTAAACATCCCTGTCTGTCAGCTCTGAAGAGAGCAGCGGTTCTCCCAGCATGGTGTTTGAGCTCTGAGAAAGGACAGACTGCCTCCTCAAGTGGGTCACTGATCCCCATGTAGCCTAACTGGGAGACACCTCCTAGTAGGGCCAACTGACACCTCATACAGCCAGGTGCCCCTATGAGATGAAGCTTCCAGAGAAAGGATCAGGCAGCAATATTTACTGTTCTGCAATATCTGCTGTTCTGCAGCCTCCACTGGTGATACTCAGGCAAACAGGGTCTGGACCTCCAGCAAACTCCAACAGTCCTGTAGCTGAGGGACCTGACTGTTAGAAGGAAAACTAACAAACAGAAAGGAATAGCATCAATATCAACAAAAAGGACATCCACACCAAAATCCCATCTCTAGGTCACCATCATCAAAGGCCAAAGGTAGGTAAAACCACAAAAATGGGAGAAACCAGAGCAGAAAAGCTAAAAATTCTAAAATCCAGAGCACCTCTTCTCCTCCAAATGATCACAGCTCCTCGCCAGCAACAGTACAAAGCTGGATGGAGAATGACTTTGACGAGTTGACAGAAGTAGGTATGAGAAGGTCAGTAATAAACTTCTCCATGCTAAAGGAGGATGTTCAAACCCAATAAAAGGAAGCTAAAAACCTTGAAAAAAGATTAGATGAATGGCTAACTAGAATAAACAGTGTAGAGAAAACCATAAATGGCCTGATGGAGCTGAAAACCATGGCACGAGAACTATGTGACGCATGCACAAGCTTCAGTAGCCGATTTGATCAAGTGGAAGAAAGGGTATCAGTGATTGAAGATCAAATTAATGACATGAGCCGGGCGCGGTGGCTCACGCCTGTAATCCCAGCACTTTGGGAGGCCGAGGCGGGCGGATCACAAGGTCAGGAGATCGAGACCACGGTGAAACCCCGTCTCTACTAAAAATACACAAAAAATTAGCCGGGCGCGGTTGTGGGCGCCTGTAGTCCCAGCTACTCGGGAGGCTGAGGCAGGAGAATGGCGTGAAACCCGGGAGGCGGAGCTTGCATGAGCCGAGATCGCGCCACTGCACTCCAGCCTGGGCGACAGAGCGAGACTCCGTCTCAAAAAAAAAAAAAAAAAAAAAAAAAAAAAAAAAAAACAAATAATGACATGAAGTGAGAAGAGAAGTTTAGAAAAAAAAGAGTAAAAAGAAACCAATAAAGCCTCCAATAAATATGGGACTATGTGAAAAAACCAAATCTACATTTGATTGGTGTATCTGAAAGTGACGGAGAGAGTGAAACCAAGCTGGAAAACACGCTCTGGGATATTATCCAGGAGAACTTCCCCAACCCAACAAGCAGGTCAACATTCAAATTCAGGAAATACAGAGAACACCACAAAGATACTCCTTGAGAAGAGCAACCCCAAGACACACAATTGTCAGGTTCACCAAGGTTGAAATGAAGGAAAAAGTGTTAAGGGCAGCCAGAGAGAAAGGTTGGGTTACTGACAAAGGAAAGCCCATCAGACTAACAGTGGATCTCTTGGCAGAAACTCTACAAGCCAGAAGAGAGTGAGGGCCAATATTCAACATTCTTAAAGAAAAGAATATTCAACCAAGAATTTCATATCCAGCCAAACTAAGCTTCACAAGTGAAGGAGAAATAAAATCCTTTATATACAAGTAAATGCTGAGAGATTTTGTCACCACCACGCCTACCTTACAAAAGCTCCTAAAGGAAGCTCTAAACATGGAAAGGAACAACTGGTACCAGCCATTGCAAAACCATGCCAAATTGTAAAGACCATCAATGCTAGGAAGAAACTGCATCAACTAATGGGTAAAATAACTAGCTAACCTCATAATGACAGGATCAAATTTACACATAGCAATATTAACCTTAAATGTAAGTGGGCTAAATGCCCCAATTAAAAGATACAGACTGGCAAATTGAATAAAGAATCAAGACCCATCAGTGTGCTGTATTCAGGAGACCCATCTCTCGTGCAGAGACATGCATAGGCTCAAAATTAAGGGATGGAGGAAGATCTGCCAAGCAAATGGAAAGCAAAAAAAAGCAGGGGTTGCAATCCTAGTCTCTGATTAAACAGACTTTAAACCAACAAAGATCAAAAGAGACAAAAAAGGCCATTACATAATGGTAAAGGGATCAATTCAAAAAGAAGAGTTAACTATCCTAAATATATATGCACCCAATACAGGAACATCCAGATTCATAAAGCAAGTCCTTAGAGACCTACAAAGAGACTTAGACTCCCACACAATAATAATGGGAGACTTTAACACTCCACTGTCAGTATTAGACAGATCAATGAGACAGAAGGTTAACAACGATATCCAGGACTTGAACTCAGCTCTGCACCAAGCAGACCTAATAGACATCTACAGAATTCTCCACCCCCAATCAATAGAATATACATTCTTCTCTGCACCACATCACACTTATTCCAAAATTGACAACATAGTCGGAAGTAAAACACTCCTCAGCAAATGTAAAATAACAGAAATCACAACAAACTGTCTCTCAGACCACAGTGCAATCAAATTAGAACTCACGATTAAGAAACTCACTCAAAACCGCACAACTACAAGGAAACTAAACAACCTGCTCCTGAATGACTACTGGGTACATAACGAAATGAAGGCAGAAATAAAGATGTTCTTTGAAACCAATGAGAACGAAGACACCACGTACCAGAATCTCTGGGACACATTTAAAGCACTGTGTAGAGGGAAATTTATAGCACTAAACGCCCACAAGAGAAAGCAGGAAAGATCTAAAATCGACACCCTAACATCACAATTAAAAGAACTAGAAAGCAAGAGCAAACTAATTCAAAAGCTAGCAGAAGGCAAGAAATAACTAAGATCAGAGCAGAACTGAAGGAGATAGAGACACAAAAAAACCCTCCAAAAATCAATGAATCCAGGAGCTGGTTTTTTGAAAAGATCAACAAAATTGGTAGGCCGCTAGCAAGACTAATAAAGAAGAAAAGAGAGAAGAATCAAATAGACGCAATAAAAAATGATAAAGGGGATATCACCACCGACCCTACAGAAATACAAACTACCATCAGAGAATACTATAAACACCTCCACGCAAATAAACGAGAAAATCTAAAAGAAATGGATAAGTTCCTGGACACATACACCCTCCCAAGACTAAACCAGGAAGACATTGAATCCCTGAATAGACCAATAACAGGCTGTGAAATTAAGGCAATAATTAATAGCCTACCAACCAAAAAAAGTCCAGGACCAGATGGATTCACAGCTGAATTCTAACAGAGGTACAAAGAGGAGCTGGTACCATTCCTTCTGACACTATTCCAATCAATAGAAAAAGAGGGACTCCTCCCTAACTCATTTAATGAGGCCAGCATCATCCTGATACCAAAGCCTGGCAGAGACACAACAAAAAAAGAGAATTTTAGACCAATATCCCTGATGAACATTGATGCAAAAATTCTCAATAAAACACTGGCAAACTGAATCCAGCACCACATCAAAAAGCTTATCCACCATGATCAAGTTGGCTTCATCACTGGGATGCAAGGCTGGTTCAACATACGGAAATCAATAAACGTGATCCATCACATAAACAGAACCAAAGACAAAAACCACATGATTATCTCAGTAGATGTAGAAAAGGCCTTTGACAAAATTCAACAGTGCTTCATGCAAAAAACTCTCAATAAACTAGGTATTGATGGAACATATCTCAAAACAATAAGAGCTATTTATGACGAACCCACAGCCAATATCATACTGAATGGGTAAAAAGTGGAAGCATTCCCTTTGAAAACTGGCATAAGGCAGGGATGCCCTCTCTCACCACTCCTATTCAACATAGTGTTGGAAGTTCTGGCCAGGGTAATCAGGCAAGAGAAAGAAATAAAGGGTATTCAATTAGGAAAAGAGGAAGTCAAATTGTCCCTGTTTGCAGATGACATGATTGTATATTTAGAAAACCCCATTGTCTCAGCCCAAAATCTCCTTAAGCTGATAAGCAACTTCAGCAATGTCTCAAGATACAAAATCAATGTGTAAAAATCACAAGCATTCCTATACAGCAATAACAGACAAACAGAGAGTCAATCGTGAGTGAACTCCCATTCACAATTGCTTCAAAGAGAATAAAATACCTAGGAATCCAACTTACAAGGGATGCAAAGGAGCTCTTCAAGGAGAACTACAAACCACTGCTCAATGAAATAAAAGAGGACACAAACAAATGGAAGAACATTCCATGCTCACAGATAGGAAGAATCAATATTGTGAAAATGGCCATACTGCCCAAGGTAATTTATAGATTCAATGCCATCCCCATCAAGTTACCAGTGACTTTCTTCACAGAATTGGAAAAAACTACTTTAAAGTTTATATGGAACCCAAAAAGAGCCTGTATAACCAAGACAATCCTAAGCAAAAAGAACAAAACTGGAGGCATCACGCTACCTGACTTAAAACTATACTACAAGGCTACAGTAACCAAAACAGCATGGTACTGGTACCAAAACAGAGATATAGACTGATGGAACAGAACAAAGGCCTCAGATGTAACACCACACATCTACAAGCATGTGATCTTTGAAAAACCTGACAAAAACAAGAAATGGGGAAAGGATTCCCTACTTAATAAATGGAGCTGGGAAAACTGGCCAGCCATCTGTAGAAAGCTGAAACTGAATCCCTTCCTTACACCTTATACAAAAATTAGTTCAAGATGGATTAAAGACTTAAATGTTAGACCTAAAACCATAAAAACCCTAGAAGAAAACCTAGGCAATACCATTCAGGACATAGGCATGGGCAAGGACTTCATGACTAAAACACCAAAAGCAAGGGCAACAAAAGCCAAAATAGACAAATGGGATCTAATTAAACTAAAGAGCTTCTGCACAGCAAAAGAAACTGCCATCAGAGTGAATAGGCAACCTACAGAATGGGAGAAAATTTTTGCAATCTACCCATCTGACAAACGGCTAATATCCAGAATCTATAAGGATCTTAAACAAATTTACAAGAAAAAATCAAACAACCCCATTAAAAAATGGGTGAAGGATATGAACAGACACTTTTCAAAAGAAGACATTTATGCGGCCAACAGACACATGAAAAAATGCTCACCATCACTGGTCATCAGAGAAATGCAAATCAAAACCACGAGATTCCATCTCACACCAGTTAGAATGGCAATCATTAAAAAGTCAAGAAACAATAGGTGCTGGAGAGGATGAGGAGAAATAGGAATGCTTTTACACTGTTGGTGGGAGTGTAAACTAGTTCAACCATTGTGGAAAACAGTGTGACAATTCCTCAAGGATCTAGAACTAGAAATACCATTTGACCCAGTAATCCCGTTACTGGGTATATACCCAAAACATTATAAATCATGCTACTATAAAGACACATGCACACATATGTTTATTGCAGCACTATTCACAATAGCAAAGACTTGGAACAAACCCAAATGTCCATCAGTGATAGCCTGGATTAAGAAAATGTGACATATATACACCATGGAATACTATGCAGCCATAAAAAAGGATGAGTTCATGTCCTTTGTAGGGACATGGATGAAGCTGGAAACCATCATTCTGAGCAAACTATTGCAAGGACAGAAAACCAAACACCGCATGTTCTCACTCACAGTTGGGAACTGAACAATGAGAACACTTGGACACAGGGCAGGGAACATCACACACAAGTGTCTGTCATGGGGTGGAGGGATAGGGGAGGGATAGCATTAGGAGAAATACCTAATGTAAATGACGAGTTAATGGGTGCAGCAACCCAACATGGCACATATATACATATGTAACAAACCTGCACGTTGTGCACATGTACCCTAGAATTTAAAGTATAATAATAAAAAATAAAAATAAAGAACCAACTTTTGGTTTTGTTTATTTTCTCTATTATTTTTCTGTTTTATTTATCTCTGTTCTGATTTCTATTTTCTTCTTTCTACTAGTTTTGGATTTAGTTTGTTCTTTTTCTAGTTTCTCAAGTTGTAAAGTTAAGTTGTTAATTTGAGATCTTTTGTGTTTTTTCATATAAGCCCTTATAGCTATAAATTTTCCCCTTAGCATTACCTTTGCTTCTCATAACTTTTGGTATGTTGTGTTTTTGTTTTCATTTGTCTTTAAATATTTTCCAGTTTCCATTGTGATTTCATTTGTGATCTATTGGTTTTTTAAGAGTGTGTCATTTAATTTTCACAAATTTGTGAATTTCCCATTTTTCCTTTTTTTTTTTTTTTTTGAGATGGAGTCTCACTCTGTTGCTCAGGCTGGAGTGCGGTGGCCGGATCTCAGCTCCCTGCAAGCTCCGCCTCCCGGGTTTACGCCATTCTCCTGCCTCAGCCTCCCGAGTCTCATTCTTCTGTCTCATTCTACTCATTATTGAAAGTGGAGTATTGAAGTTCCCAACAATTAATGTCGAGCTGTCTATTTTCCCTTTAATTCTGTTAATTTTTTGCTTCATATATTTTGATGGCCTGATATAATGATATAACATTATATGCATAATTGTTATATCTTCTTGTTGTATTGAATCTTTTTATCAGTATGTGTCTGTCTCTGATAAACCTTTTTGAATTCAAATCTATTTTGTCTAATATTAGTATAACCTCCTCTGCTCTCTTTCGATTTCTGTTTGCATTACTTTTCTTTTTCTATCCTCTTGCTTTCAATCTATTTATGTCTGGATCTAAAATGAGTCTCTTATAGACAGCATATCCTTGGAGGATATTTTCTATTCTGCCAATATCTGTATTTTCATTAGTGAGTTTAGTCTATTTACATTTGAAGTAATTATTGATAAGGAGGGGCTTATTTTGGTCATTTTACTGTTTTCTAATGCCTTGTGGTGTTTTTTCAGCCTTTATTTTTTGTATTACTAACTTCTTTTGTGTTTAAATGATTTTGATGTGAAATGTTTTAATTCACTTTTCTTCTTTGGGGTGTACATTCTATGCCTCTTTTTTGTGGTTACCACAGGGATTATACTTAACATCCTAAAGTTACAACATTTTAACTTGAATTTATTGGACCTTAACTTCCATAAAACACAAAACTTTGTTTCGTACAGTTCTGTTGCCACCCTTTTCAGTTATTGATATCACATAGTTATAATTTTATACATTGCATATCCTGAAATGTGAGCTAATAATTATTTTTAATGCACAATTTCTTAAATTATATAAAAAACAAGATGTGGTACAATAAGCCAAAATTACAGTTTTTAGCTTTTAGACTAATACTTTAAAAAAATTTTATTGGTCTCTTAAATCATGTAGAAAACAAAAAGTGGAGATACAGATTGTTGTTACAATAATACTAGCTTTTCTAATTGCCCGGGTATTTACCTTTACTGAGATCTTTATTTCTTTATATGGCTGTGAGTTATTGTATACTGTCTAGCATCTTTTCATTTAAAGCTGCAGGCCTTTTTTTTTTTTTTTTTTTTTTTTTTTTTTTTTTAGCATTTCTTGTAGAGCAGGTCTAGTAGTAACAGATTTTCTCAGCTTTTGTTTAATTTGGAATGTTTTAATGTCTCCCTCACTTTTGAAGGACAGTTTTGCTAGATGTAGGATTATTAGTTGACAATTTTTTTTCTTCTAGAACTTTGAATATTTCAAGTCCACTTTCCTCTGGCCTCCAAAGTCTCTGATGAGAAATCCAATGTTAATCTTGAGGATCTCTTGTACATGATGAGTTGCTTCTCTCTGGTTGCATTCAAAACTTTTTCTTTGTCTTCATCTTTTGTCAGTTTGATTATGTTGCATCTTGGTGTGGGTCTCTGAGTTCATCCTACTTGGAGTTTGTTAAGTTTCTTGGATGTTTATATTCATGACTTTCATCAAACTTGGGATGTTTTTGGACATTATTTCTTCATATAATCTATCTTCCCTTTTCTCTCTTCTTCTGGACTGCATCAATGTGTTTGTTGATCTGCTTGATGGTGTCTCACAGGAACCTTAGACTATGTTCACTTTTCCTCAGTTTTTTTCCTTCTATTTCAGTTGTCCTATCTCCAAGTTTACTCATTATTTCTTCTGCCACTCAAATATGTATTTGAATCACCTAGTAAATTTTTCATTTCACTTACTGCATTTTTCAGTTCTTGAATTTCTTTTTGATGTCTTTATAAATTTTTCTATCTTTTTATTAATATTTACATTTTGTTCATACACTATTTTCTCCACTTTCTCCACAACCTCCTTTAGTTCTTTGGACATCTTTAAGAAAGTTTTAAAATAAGTTTTTATTTAGCAGTTCTGCTATCTGGTCTGGCCTTTCTCAGTGACAGTTTCTGTTAATTTACTTTTCCCTTTAAATGGGCTATACTTTCTTATTTCTCTGTATGCTTTGTGATGTCATTGTTGAAAACTGGACATTTTAATTCAATAATGTAATAACTGTAGAAATAAAATTTCCCCCTTTCCCAGGTTTTTCTGGTTTTCTGTTTATTATTTTTTCATTGTTGTAGGCTATCTCCATGCTGAGGATTGGCCTGGGGTGTAAACTTAAGGTCTTCTTTTTCCTGAGCCTACATCTTTCCCTGTGTATGTGCAGTTACTTTCCACTTTTCCCCTTGAATGCAGTTGCTTTAGATGTCCTAGTCTTTACTATCTGGCTCCCAAAAAGGAGGAAGATAATTAAAAGGGGAGAAAGGCACCAGCCCTTTAATTCCTCTGGAAATTGCTTCAGCCTGGGTGGGAGGGGCTTGCAGCAACAAGGGGAGGTGCAACAATAATGGCTGCTTGCCTCTGTGTCTGTACCTCCATGATCAGAAGCACCAATTAAAGATTGGAGCACAGATCCCCATATTTGGAAGACAAGGTCTTTTTTGCTCACCCTGGTTTCAATAAGCTGTGATCAAGCAGCTCCAGGGACCTGTGCACAACTGCCTGCCACTGGGATTAGGATGGGGGCTGGGTAGTTGCTTCGGAGCTAAGACCTGAAATTGACCAAAATTAACTGCAATTTACCATCCAAGCCTTCCCCTGGAAGTTGCAAGCCTTCAATAGACTCCAGAGTTTCAAAATAGTTGTACCAGACAAATTCTGGCAGTGTAATTGCTATCTAGATGGGGAAACAGATCCCTTGTTCTTTCTACTCTGTCACCTTTCCGGAATTCTATCTATATTTTTTAAAACAGGATTATATACACTGTTTTTAACTTCTTTCAATCTAATCAAGTCAATAGTCATTCTTGTCTACCATTCTTTATGGCTGAATGATTTTTCATTGTATGACCACACAGTCATTTATTGAACTAGTTCCCTATTACTGGACATTTTAGCCTATTTCTAGTTTTTCACCACTATATACTACATACAGAGTTATACATATTTTTGCTCACTTGTCTGATTATTTCACTAGGAAAGAGGAAGGTAAGATTTTGAGGTACAATTGGAATATTTAGGGAACAGAAAGTACATTAGAGAGGTGGAACTTTCTAGATATCAAGAACAGCTTGAGCAAAGACCCAGAGGGATACAAGTGCATCTCACATCCAGAAACTGTTGCAACTGCAAAAATATTCATTCTTTGCTTTCTTTCAAAGTGTCTCCTGACCACTCCAGCCCTCAGTGAAATATCCATACACTCAGACGTCCTGGGCTATGCTGTTCAGGGCTCTTCCTCATTGGCCAACGGACTTCCTCACAATCCTAGGCTACACCCTGTGCAACTGGCAACACACAGGCCAATTCTTCTAGGAACCTAGGTGACCATGAAAGGCTGGGACATATTTTAAGGACATTCACTTTATGTCTTAAAATAGTGCCCAGTCAAAAGGAAAAATTCCACGTGTGTCTAATTCACTTGTGCAAGAAAATAAAATGACTGGAGGGTGTCCCCCCACCCTGCCCTGCACCCGCATGTCTTTCTTTTTAATTTAAGAAGGGCTATTTGATGTCCCGGAAACACTTTGAGGCTTTTTGTTGCCCTTGTAGACCTAACAATAAAAGAGTCTAAGAGGTAGAAGCTGTTGGCAGCTCTGGGTGAAAAACCCAAGAACAAAGAAAAAAATTCTGGTTAGATGGAGGCCGAGAATCTCAGAATTTTGAAAGTGCTTCAGGCCTGGGTTCTAGTTTCAGGTTTTCTTGGAGGGGACACGTGGCAAAATAGAGGTCTCTGTGCTGTGACATAGAGAGTGCCATACCAACATATGTTTCCCCATGATGCTAGAAATTCCCCATTATAACTGTAGGTGAAAACCAAAAAAAGGGCTCCTATCCCTTCCCCCTGCTGGTACATGGAACTGTGCTAGGACACGCAGGAAACTACACCAGTGGTTCTAAGCCAGGAGTGATTTTGCCCTGCAGGAGACATTTGGCAAAGTCTAGAGGCATTTTTGGTTGTCACAACTGGAGGAGGTGGTGCTCATGGCATCTAAGTTGGTCGAGGTCAGGGATGCTGCTAGCATCCTACAATGCACAGGACGGTCTCCAACAAAGAAATATCCAGCCCCTAATGTCAGCAGTGCCGAGGCTGAGAATTTGGAGTATCTCCAAGAGCATACGTTTTACTCCATGGTAAATAATTTAAAACAGCATTTAAAATTAAAATAAGTACATCAATTAAGGTGCAGTGAGGCAGAATAGGTATTTTTCTTCCCTTTCAAACCCTACCATCCCTCCACCAGCAACCCTCCACCCCTCCTGCCCCACTATACCTTCTTCCCTCCCCAAACTCATATTCCTTCTTTCTGGAGCTTAAAACTCATTAAAACCTCATTCTGAGGCTAGCAGAGCTGACATCGGGAAGGAGGCCATTTGTAATATATCTCACGGCAGGCCTAAGGGTCCACTGGAGGTGAGCCAGGAGGCTCCTCCTGGAAGGGCCGAGAAACAGAATGGCTGAGCCAGGCTGAAGGCCAAGAAGAGGGGAGCACTGCCTGTTTGGGGATGTGGGGACGGTGTGGTCAGGAGAGGTGAAGGAGTGAACAGGGAGGTGTCCACAGGGTAGGGTCCCTTTGATGAGCTGGCAGCAGGTGGCCTCTAGAGGGGAGAATCAGGGAAGCCCAAGGTCCCTGTGGGAGCAGCTGAATGGGCTGACCACAGAGCTGAGGTGCTCCTGATCTTCCATCCCTCATATCACAGTCCATACCCAAGTCGAATGCTGCAGGCCTCCAGTGAGAGACTTGAGCCCAATTAAAGGATAATGTGCTATGCCTAGCATTTGAGAGTCCATGTGTTATTGTCCTGTTAATAGAAGACTTTTTTCAAAAGAACAGAGAATAACCATCTTACGCTTCTGATGTTAAGAGTCTAACAAGGGGTTATCATGGAATACCAAGTTACCATGAATTTTAAAGAAAAAAAAACCCCACAAGCGATTTTAAATGTCAACCTGGGCTTTGGCCCCAAGCCTTTGGGGAGCAGGAAGTGACTCTTCTGTGTCCTCGGGGGAAGTTGTGTAAGTTGAAAGCGCCTGGGTAAGGCACAGGGTTTGGGTCAGATGTTGGCTGTCCTGAGGTGGGGAGTGGCCGCAGGGCAGGAGCCTGTGGGCTGTTAGAAGCCAGTCTTTTTCTGGGCTGGAGCTGGTAAAATGAATTAGTCAAGTGGTTACCAGTTCCCTGGAGGAAATCAGGGCCAGGATCAAAGGGGTATTTTTTCACAGAAGTGTAGCTTAGCAAGGAGGCGTGGCTCTCTTATCCTCTCTCTGTTACGTGCACTGAGATGTGGGACAGCCTTTCCCGGAGACCACTTCCTTTCTCCCAGGCTCAGCGCAGCTTCTTCCCAGACTCTCCCATAGAGGAATTTCTCCTGCAGAGCACTGTCCCCAAAACCACGTGCTTCCAAGTGGCTGCGTCAAGCTCTGCTTCTTTCAGGGAACCTGACCGAATACAGACCTAATACAGGCCCTGAAGGGGCAGGTTTGGGACCATGCAGGGGTCTCAGGGGTACTGAGTGTGAGAGGGGATGGAGCTGACAGGAGAAGAAGAAAATTGACAAGGGGTTGCAGGGAAGACGAGAGAGCCCCTGCATCTTCATAGTCCTAACTCTTTTGGGGCTTGGGGAGCTGGAACATCACACCAGCTGCTTGTATGGAAACCCAAAAGGATGGGCTTGAGTTCTGATCCTGCCCCGATGACTCACACATAATCCACACTTTCTCTCTGGACCCCAGCTTTCACATTTTACAAACCAGGACACGTAACTGCAGCAGGACTGGGATTATTTGGGAGAGTTACTCTGAGAGGGCCAGTTCCCCCGTACCGACCTCAGGGACAGCTCCAAGGTAGACTCTGTGGGCGCCCAGCCATTTTGTCTGGGACGGTGGTCTCCCTGCATTGGAGAGCCAGGGGTGAGTCTGGTAAAATGAGTGAAGAGGCTGTGTGTCAGGGCAATGCAAGCCCAGAAGTGAGGGGGAAGACAAGGAAATCTAACTCGGCAGATGAAAGTGAGAGTGGTAATATAGAGGTTCTGGTTAAAAAAATACAGATCTGCACTGCTAGAAGGCGGAAAATTATTCCATAAATAACCCGGGAAACCTGTGGACATGAGAGGGAAATGGGAACACAGAGAATCAGCCAGGCCGAGTGGGATGAAAGGGGCAACTCAGAGAGTAACCCTTCCTACCGTCCCCCAGCTGGTGACTTTGATGCCTGGGGACTTTGATGCCTTAAGTTGGTCTGCCTTGCCAGGCTCCACTCTCTGCTCTCAACCTCTCCTTGCTATTCTATTGAACTCTCCTAGTTAAATACACTCTTATGCTGCACCCCCTGCTCAAGAGCCATCAATGGCTCCCTATGGCTCTTCTCATCACGTTCAAATACTTCTCTGTGGCTTTCTAGCCTAATTGTTAATTCAACAAGTATTTATCCATTTTTAATTACATATTGAAATTGAAAATATATTACACCAACCTGAATATGATTAAATAATGGTACAAAAGTAGGAACAGTGCATAGTGAATCTAACTCAGACCCCCAAATCCTCCATCTGAAGGGACATCAGAAATATGCTTTACATATCAAATGATATGTGTAAATATTTTTCTTACAAAAATAGGACATTATATACTTTGCTCTTCACCTTGATTTTATCACTTATAAATAAATCTTTGAGATTACTCCTTGTTAGTACAATGTTCCATTGTATGAGTGCACCATGGTTTATTTAATCAGACCCCAGCTAAAGACTTGGCTTTGAGTCTTTTGTCAAGATAAGCAATACCACTACAGACACCCTTGCACATATCCCTTTTCACATGGGCAATGCACAATTATATCTGGAAGACAAACTAGAAGCAAAGCGGCTGGATCAAAGGGCACCTGTGTTCCATCACCTGACTGACAGAACAAATGCCCCTGCAGGGCGGGGCAGACCTTCCTCCCTCTGTTCCAGTCACCCCGTGTCCTCATCAAACGTTGTGATCTTTGCCAGTCTGCTAAGTGAAAAATAGCTCTTGTTTTATTTTGCATTTCTTTGATTTTGATGGAGGCTGGGTATCTTTTCATCTGTTTCAAAGTCACCTGTATTCCTTTTTCTGTGAACCAACTGCTTTCAAGCCCTTTGGCCATTTCTCTATGAAGGTATGGAGCAAATATTAGTTGATATCCAGTTACATGCCACATAAGTCAGAGATGATCCCTGCCCACCCTCCGTAATTGGACCTCATTCTCCCTTATTGACTGTTAGCCGTTACCCCCTCTCCCCAAACCCTGACTCTAATCGGGTCCCTTGGGAGTTTCACAGACTCGCTCGGCCATCTGGAGTCAACAAGGCAAAGGCATTTGCGTGTGTGTGTGAACGTGAGAGATGAGAATATCTTCCTTTTGTATTATCATCCTTCAATTTCTACTATAACTAATTACAAAAGTAATGCATCTTCTTGGTAGAACGCATAGATGCTATAGAACAGTATGAATGAGAAAATTTTTTAAATCCCATGTGATTCCAGTCACACTGCAATAAACATCTTTGAGCCACTTCCTTCAACATAGTTCTCTGCATATATGTGTCCTTTTATAAAACTGGCATCATACTATACATACAGTTTGGTTTTTAAAATCTTTTTTGACTTAATACTATGTCATCGTAAATTCTAAAATTATTCAAAAGTCTCTTTTTTATTTTCCTATTCTTTTATTTTTACAATTTTTTTAATTTCCATAGGTTATTTGCGGAACAGGTTGTGTTTGGTTATGTAAGTAGATATGAGTAGGTGCTTTTGTTTGTTTGTTTTGTTTTTGAAACAGAGTCTCGTTCTGTTGCCCAGGCTGGAGTGCAGTGGCACGATCTCGGTTCACTGCAAGCTCTGCCTCCTGGGTTCAAGTGATTCTCCTGCCCCAGCTTCGCGAGTAGCTGAGACTACAGGCACCCGCCACCATGCCCGGCTAATTTTTTGTATTTTTAGTAGAGACGGAGTCTCACTGTGTTAGCCAGGATGGTCTCAATCTCCTGACCTCATGATCCGCCTGCCTTGGCCTCCCAAAGTGCTGGGATTACAGGCATGAGCCACCATGCCCGGCCACATGAGTAGGTTCTTTAGTGGTGATTTGTGAAATTTTGGTGCACCCATCGCCCCAGCAGTATATACTGCACCCTATTTGTAGTCTTTTATCCCTCACTCCCTTCCTACTCTTTCCCCCTGAGTTCCCAAAGTCCATCGTGTCATTCTTACGCCTTTGCTTCCTCATAGCTTAACTCCCACTTATAAGTGAGAACATACGATACAAAAACTTCATTTTTGTTGGCCAACGAATTCTTTCACAGGAATGTTCTAACATTTATTTAATCAATCCCCTTGTTCCTGGATCTTGTTTATTCTCTCCCTTCCCTCTCTCATTCCTCCTTTCCTTCCACTTCATACACAAAACATGCTTATATCTCCATTTCCTTCATGTGGATTTCTAGGAGGGCATTTGGCAGATCAAAGGGTGGAACATATGGTTCTTGATTTGTTGGCTTGGCTAGTTCAAAACATATTCCACCTCCTTTTAGGATGTCTAGATATTAGACAGCTAACAGCTGAGACCTCCCTTCAGCATGGATTCTAGATATGATTTAGGCTCTGCTAATGAGATGAACTTCTGCAAGTGGGAGTCAAAGCTGGTGATGCAGGGGAACGGCAGGGGCGTGGGGTCCCCATTTTGCTAGCACAGTTCAGAACAGAGGGGCATGGCTCTGGAGCCAAGAGTTATGGTGATCATTCGTGTTCTGGAACTTTGTGATTGAGGCAGAGGCGGCAGTTCTGTTGGCAGCCAGGCCGGCATTGTGTTTTTGGAACTCATTCCTGGAAGCCCAGCCTAGGATGCATTACTTCTACCTCCCGATGAGTCTGCAAGCTATCTAGTCTCCTAATAAATCTCTTTCTGCTTAAAGTAACTGAATGTATTCTGTTGTCTACAACTAAGATCATTGATTGGTGAAGTCCCTGTTTGTCAAAATGTCCTCCAGGAAGGTTGGACCAATGTAGAGTGTGTGTACATATACACACACACACACACACATATATATACACACACACACTTAAGAAACTCCCATGTTTATATATGTGTGTGTGTGTATACGTATATACACACACACACATATATATACACACACACACACACACACACACACACATATATAAACATGGGAGTTTAAGTGTTAACTTTCACGATCACAAGGTCCCACAATAGGCTGTCTGCAAGCTTGAGGAGCAAGGAGAGCCAGTGCCAGTCTCAAAACTGAAGAACTTGGAGTTCGATGTTCGAGGGTGGGAAGTGCCCAGCATGGGAGAAAGATGTAGTCTGGGAGGCTAGGCCAGTCTCATCTCTCTCATGTTTTTCTGCCTGCTTTATATTCGCTGGAAGCTGATTAGATCGTGCCCACCAAATTTAGGGTGGATTTGCCTTCCCCACCACTGACTCAAATGTTAATCTCTTTTGGCAATACCCACACAGACACACCCAGGATTCATAGTTTCTATCCGTCAATCCAGTCAAGTTGACACTCAGTATTAACCATCATAGACAGCCAGGGGTTTTCTCAAAAAAGTGACATTAGAACTGTGATCCTGGCCTAGGTGGTCAGTGTGGGTGCTTTGTTTTTGACCACTTACCATGTGCCAAACCCTTTGCATACATCAATCTTATCACCCTTACAACCACTCTATGAGAGATGCAATATTATCCTCATTTCACAGAAGACAAAACTGGACTCAGAGAGGTCATTTGACTTGCTCAAGGCCTCAGAGCTAATTCACAGAGAAGACGGGACACCAATTCAGGCTGAATGGATCCCAAAGTCGACGCTAGCCTTGTGGCCATGGATCTACCTTGGCTAATGGCCAATGGATCTACCTTCCATTCCCAGGGTTTATTTGGCTTTCCACAGGCACTCTCGACTGCCCCTAGCTGCCTCTCTGAGTTCAGATCACATCACAACAGCTCACCTGGCACTTGGTTCCTCTGCTGCTGTTTCCCGGAGCTCCTTCCATCAGAGTGGGTCTTTCTGACCTCTAATTTCCCTCCATACCTCCTAAGCCTTGGGCAGATGCTCAGTGAGTATCCACGGTATGTACCAAAAAGGATTCAACAGCTTCCTGCACCCAAGCCAGGTTCAGACTGTCGGGGCTTGAGGAGTATTACAGGGTGGTAGGAGTAATAATAGCTAACATTCTCCAGGCACCCCAAGTGTGTCCGGCCACTATACCGAACATTCACATAGGTGCTCTCATTCACTCCTCCAAACTACCCTGAGAGATAGGATTGAGGTTTCTGTTTCACAAGTTCAGAGAAGTCAGATAATTTGGCCAGGGTCACACAACTGGTAAATGCGGAACTCCAGACACAACCCAGCTCTGTTTGACTCTAGAGCCCAGAGTTAAACATGTGATCACAGGAAAAGTGGCAAGTGTGCAGTTGAGAGGGCTCTGGACACCGCCTCAACTTAAAGTTACTCAAGCTTAACATCTCCTGTGAGGGGCGAATGGATGGGCCCCCAGTAGACTGCCCTGAGAAGGATTTGGCACCCTGTCTGTGATTTTCCTGCCCAAAGTGCATGACCTGAACTTAATCATGAAGAAACAGCATCAGACATGGCCCAAGTGAGGGACACTCTACAAAACAGCTGGTCTGCACTCTTCACAAATGTCAAGGTCATGAAAGACAAAGAAAGATGCAGGAACTGTTCCAGACTAAAGAGACCATGATGACCAGATGCCAGGCCTGGTCCTGGAAGGGATGGTGGACCAGAAAGGACTCGAGAGGGACAGTTGACAAAAAGTAAAGGTCACCTGTACCACTAGCTCATGTCATTGTTAAGTCTCCTGAGTTTGTGAATGTGATTGTGTGAGAAAATATCCTTGTTTTTAGGAAATGCATGCTGAAGCCATTCAGGGTAAAGGGAATAATCATAATAATAGCAATCGCGACGTGTGTAAATAGATAGAGATAAGGCAAAAATGGCAAAATGTTAAATTGATGAATCTTGGTGAGAAGTACATGAGACTTTGTTGTCCTCTTCCTGCAGTATGTACTTAAGTTGAAAAAATTCAAAATAAAATTTGGGGGAAAAAAAAAACCTTGATCTTTCCCGGAACCAGTGTTTTCAGCTATAGAGAAGAGAGGAAGAATGGAGATTCCTACTTACTGGGAACCTGCTATGTGCTGGGCACATACTTAAATATTTAGATGGCTACAGTACCCCTAAGAAGTAGTGTTCCTTGTGCCCATTTTATAGATGAGGAAACTGATGCTCAGGGACCTAAAGTAACAAGCTTAGGGCACACAGCAGTTAGTGGCCCAGGAGGCCTTCATGCCAGAGGCTACCTGACCCCACAATCTCTCCCCTACCTCTGGGTAGAGCAGTAGTGCGGGAAGGATGTTGGGGGGATGACGACCTTGACTTCTGGTCCCAAGCTGGCCCCCATGAGCAGTAAAGGACAGAGACCACAGCCAGCGCATGCCACTCTGGGGAGATGCCCAGTGATGGGGGAGGATGTGGGGAAGGGACCTCAGTCCTTCCACGCATGCAGCTCCAGGGAGCAGCCCTCTTGTAACCAAGGCTTCCTCTGAACACAGCTGCCATATGAAGGAAGGAGCAGTGTCCCCAACCTGGTAGGAGCTCAGAGCAAGTTTCTCAGACTCCCTGGGAGAGACGAAGGCTGGCAACTGGGTCTGCATCCCAGCCCACCTGCCAGGAGGTTGTTGGAGAGGGGGAGAGTTGAAATGTCTGGGTGGTTGCCAAAGAGCCTACTAGGGGACAATTTCTGTTCCCCCCCTGCTCTTGGGACCAAGCCCCTCTGTCCTGGCTGGGGATCTCTCCATTCTTCAGGGGCCTTGGGTCCCCGTACTGGGTGCTGCAGGCCCCTGTAGGGGAGCTCAGCCTTCTGAGCTTCATATACCTGCCTGGTGCCCTTCCTCGTCACCTGCCTGGGGTGGGGTGGGGCCATGCAGGTGCCTTTCAGAGAAAGTTCTTTACACATGGATCGCTGAGAGGCAAAGAGCAGCACTATGAATGGGAGGTGGAAGGTCCTTTTCCTACCCTCAAATTTCTATCCCTGCCTGTCATAGTGCCTGAAAGGCCTCCATTGGTATCAGGTCTTTTATTTATTTATTTTTTTAATTTGATTATTTGTATTTAATTTATTAAGTTTTTTTTTTTAATCTGTACTCAATTTCTTAAAGACTTTTTTGTTTCCTTTTAAGACAGTGTCTCACTCTGTCACCCAGGCTACAGTGCAGTGGCATGATCACAGTTCATTGCAGCCTCGACCTCCTAGGCTCAAGTGATCCTCCCACCTCAGCCTTCCAAGTAGCTAGGACCACAGGCACACATCACCACACTCAGCTAATTTTATTATTTTTTCTAGAGACTGGGTCTCCCTATGTTCCCAGGCTGGTTTTGAACCCATGTACTCAAGCGATCCTCCCCACCTTGGCCTCCCAAAGTGCTGGGATTACAGGCTTGGAACATCGCACTCGGCCTTGGTATCAGGTCTTTTAATTAAGGCAATGGAGGCTTCCGCTGAAGTGAAATACACTTTCCAAGGTGGGGAGGATTCATGGGGGGAGGGCTCCCCAAAGCCTCCTCTTCCCTCTTATCCTCAGTTTCTTTGTCTATAAAATAGGGAGAATAATAACTCACAGGGCTTCTAGGCAGAATTTGACCCTGGTGAATTCCTCTTCCCATCTGCAGAGGGAGGATTGGATTCACACAGGCTTCTTACACATTAGAATTGCCTGGCGAGCTTTGAAACTATCACTGCCCAAGCTCCAGCCCAGATCCCTTGAGTGAGGTTTTCCTAGGAGTGGGACCCCACATCAAGATGTTTTTTTTTTTACATTGCCGGGTGATTCTGCTTTGAAGTTAGGCTTCAGCATTGTGGGAAAATGATCTCTTACAGGTCTGAATACGGACATGTCATGAGTCTGTGTGTAGTAGGCCTGCGACAGTTTGGCCCCCATTTATGGTACCCCACTAAGTTCCCTGGAATTGGGAAGCCTAGGGAGGAATAGCTTGGTGGGGGTGTGGGAGGGTGGAGCTCCTTGGAAGTGCTGGAGAGATGTGTTCAGAGCTCAGGGTGCAGCTGATTCAAGGATGAGGGGCCTGGCCGGGCGCGGTGGCTCAAGCCTGTAATCCCAGCACTTTGGGAGGCCGAGACGGGTGGATCACGAGGTCAGGAGATCGAGACCAACCTGGTGAACATGGTGAAACCCCGTCTCTACTAAAAAATACAAAAAACTAGCCGGGCGAGGTGGCGGCGCCTGTAGTCCCAGCTACTCGGGAGGCTGAGGCAGGAGAATGGCGTGAACCCGGGAGGCGGAGCTTGCAGTGAGCTGAGATCCGGCCACTGCAACTCCAGCCCGGGAGACAGAGCGAGACTCCGTCTCAAAAAAAAAAAAAAAAAAAAAAAAAAAAAAAAAAAAAAAAAAAGGATGAGGGGCCTGAGGAGCTCATGGACTGTCAGATAGACAGTCGGGCCGGGCTTGGTCCAAGGTCAGAGGTGTTTGCATAGTTCAATGATGTAGAGTTGAACTTTGTATAGTTCAATGTGCCTGGCATATAGTAGAAGCCCAAAACACATCTGTTGAAGAAAAGGATGAAGACCCAGGCCCGATATCAATCAGAGGATGACGTGCCCTTCAGATGCTGCCTTTTATTGTTGAAGCCCGCTATTTCCCACTGAGGCATTAACTAATAAAATGACATATTTTATCATCTTAACAATCTTTCAAAGCAAGTATTACTGTTCCTGTTTCACAGATGTGCGAACTGAGGCTCAGGAAGTTTAGGTAACTTGCTCAAGGTGGCATGGCTCTGAGAAAGCAGAGCTGAGTTTCACAATCAGGTCTGGGGACCCCAAAACCTGCCCTAGTACTTTGGTTCTGCCCTCAGACCCTGTCAGGGTAGGAGGGTCCTTGGAGACCAGCGCATGCCTCCTCTTGTTTGGGCACCGAGGGAGCTTAGCTTTGCGAGGTGGCATTGGGATGTACCCAAAGCCCACTGCCAGGGAGTGGCCCAGCCAGGGCCACCAGAAGGTCTTTGGACTCCTAGCCCAGTGCTTCCTTGGAAGGCTTCTATTGGGAGGTAGAAGATACTGCACTGATGTTGGGCTTTTGGGCCAGGTAGGGCCACCCTGGGCTCAGCTGTGAATTAGATGAGAGTGTTTTGTACTCCTACCACTTCTACTTTCCCACATCCTCCTTTTCCCTCAGATCTCTCACCACCACCACCCCTGATCCCATGCACATCCTGCCTTAATGGTGCATCTGAATCATAGACCCCTACTACTGTGACCAGTGTTCCAACAATCTCTGCTCAAGCTATTGAGGAGAAGGATCCACTAAATGAATTCACAGAAAAAGAGCCAACAACTACGACATTATGTAGCACCCCTCTATTTAACCAGAAGATCGTGGCACCTTACCCTCACAGAATAAAGCCCTCATAGCAGAACTTCGAATACCAGTAGGCTCCTGGAAAGAAATGCTGGAATGGAGCCAGTTGAGGGGAAATGTGCACTGCAGTCTGAAAAATCATGATATTGTAAAACCTCAAGCCACCCGTAGCAATCTCTTTCTCCAAACTTAGGTTGGAATGCCCTTAAAGCATTCCCACAGTGGTCACCTGGCTTGGTTACCTCTACTGTCAGGGAGCTCACTACCTCACGAGGCAGTCCATTCTGTCTTGCCAAGTTGCTCCCATCTTCATTGTGTAATAGAATCGCCTGTTCTTTCCCAGTACTCTACTGGTCTATCTGAGGGTGGCTGGCTGGGGTTGACTGTGCTCCAGCTGGAACAGGTGTGCATATCTCCCTGTGACAGCACAGAGGCAGCCAGGCATCCTCACACTGAAGGGCAAATATTTGTCACCTCTCCATGGTGGCGGCAGTCAGCCTGCCTTATTTTTCCACGTCGGAAGGATCCTATTATAGCAGGTCTTGTCTTGGGTTACATGTCAGAGTTCTCTGACATCAGGTTGTATTTAAAGGTTCGGCGCCGGGACTATCCCCTGCCACACCCCACCAGCCTTGGCTGGCTTTATTTCCCCATTGGCTTCTTTTGGTCTCAATCGAGTGTTATGCACCATGAATGGTGGTGACACAGGTCTGTGACTTGGCCCTGCCCTGCAGTGGTACGCAGCACTGGGAGAATATACCTATAGCAGAGACACCAAACCAACCAAGAACTAGGGAAGGTCATATAAAGCAACTCTGTAACTATCTTTTCATGCCTTCACGGTGTTTGCCACACTCTATACTGGGGCCAATAATGTTAAATCAAATAGAATTCAGTGCATCAAGATTTGGTGTAGGCGATATGTTCTGGGCTGGGTGGTGTGGCATGAAAGGGCAGATATCATGGGTTTTAAAGAGCAGTTAGAAGTAGTTATGCAAAGAGAAGTGGTTCAGCTGCTGTAACTGAAAGACCAAGACAACAATGGCTTAAACACAACAGAAGTGTATTTCTCCCCCGATAACAGTAATAATTTAAGCAATCCAGGGCTACTATGGCAGTTTCATGGTTTTGGAGACCCAGACTCCATCCACTTTGTTGCTCTGCCATTCTCAATCCACAACTTTCACCATATGGTTCAAAACGGCTGCTTTGGAGCCTGCCATCACATCACTATATCAACCTACAGGAAGAGGCAAAGTGGAAACTGAAGAAATGTCATTTCCATTCAGGACAGGCTGACCCAGAGCTGGTACATGTCACTTCCCCACATATCCCATTGATATAACTTCTTCTTGCAGCCACTTCTACCTCTGCAAGGAGTCTGGGCAATGCAGTCTTAAGTTCTATCACTGATGGACATGAGGAGAGTGCATTATTGGGGGTAACCAGTCAACTTTGCCACAGGGAGGAGCCAATCCCAGGCATTCAGAATACTGGAATGAACTTGGCCTGGGCATGTGGGGATGAGGGACTGAGTCTGCAAGGAGCTCGTATAGAGTATCTCAGAGGGAAACCCTAATGGAGAAGTGGTGGACACAGGGTCTTGATTACTAGGCAGGGCTCCAGAGATTATAAGAGGACCTTGGTGAACTCACAGAATTCTGCGCCTGAGCTTTGATTTATAAATAGACCTGTTTCTGATACGTTGAAGTCTTTAAAATTGTACTCTCTTTTAAATTAGCCTGGGGGAGAGAGGTCAACAGGGGTTTGCAACTTTAAAAAACCTTGTTAGTCCTTTCACAACTCAGAGAGTTCTTTGGTCAAATAAAGAGTTACTTGTCCATTGATCTTTTCTTGTAAATCCCACATCTGGTACACCTTTTTGGATACAAGATTATACACCTGTGTGATGACTTTTACTGCTGGGAAGGATCTGCTGTGGATATCTGTTATTTCATTTTATCCTTACATCAAAGTTATGAGATCAGCGTATGATCCCTGTTTGAAAGACATAGAAACTGAGGCTTGGGGATTTGTTCAAGGTCACCCAACCCCTTTTGCAGTGAAGCTAAGTCTTTTGTCTCTTTGCACTGCACCTCTCAAGAAACAATTGGCTATCTGTGGCAACATGTCCGAAAATATGGAACAGTAGAAGACTAGACCTTCATATGGACCTATGAGAGAAAGAAAAAAATCTGTCGTCAAATAAGACTGGGAAATGAAGCATATTTATCTATCTCAACTTGGAGATTCACAGAGCACAGGAGAATATTAATAGTTCTGATGAATCCTGCAGGCTTTAAGCCATTGTTGGTTTAAACCATTGTTGTTTAAATGTCTCTCTCTGACAAGGTTCCTTCAGCTGAAAAGGGTAAGAGGTTGACCGCTAGGTCACTCCAGGTAAAGTCTTGGATTGTCGGAGCAAGTTGCTTAACATCTCTGTTGGGGTTTTGGGGAAAGGATAAACAGTACTTTTGTACTTCCCCCACTTAGTTCAGAACAAATTGGGAGATTGCTGGAGAGGTCATTCAGATGAAGATCAAAATATCAGCACCTCTGACACGTGCTATTCAGACAGGGATGCTCGGGTCCCTGGGAGGATGGGCTCAGCATATCTTCTGAGTCAGCTAGGCTTAGGCTTTTCCACCCTGACGCAGAGCCAACAGGTTGACTGCAGACCCACCCTAAGGGGCTGGGCCCAGTGCACCTCTTAGCAGGCAGGCAGATCCCCTGGGGGGAACTCTGAGCGGTAGAACTCTTTCACCCAAACTCACCATTCAGGTAAGTTGCTGCTCCTCCCAACATGCTCCCACCCCTGGTTTCCTTACTTGGCACATGGAATTAATGAAACCCATGGTTTCTGTCTACCAAGGTAGTTATGGGGGTGCCACAAACGGCAATGGGGAAATACACTGAAAAATATAAATTGTTCAATTACTTTATTCAGGTATCAGTTCTCATACTCTTCTTATAAGGCTGATAGCTATGTTAAATCATTAATTAATTCATTCATTCATTCAACAAAGAGTTCATTTTTGAAGCACAGCCTAGGTGCTGGGAGATAAAGCACAGCACTTTTGCTCAAGGAGAAAGAAAACGTTGAACTCCTGTAGCCCAAGCCCCTATCTGCAGATGAGGAAGCAAAGTTCAGAATAATCAGGGCCTCCCCGGGGAGCTGGGTTGGCTGGTGCGACAGAGCCACCACTCACCTCCAGCTATGTCATGCTCCATCCCACCTCTGTGCCTTTGCCACTCTGCCTGACACCTTAAAGTCCCTCTCCACATCTCTCCCTCCACCCAAATTCTGCCTATTCTTAGAGACTAGCTCCAGGCCCATTTCCCTGATGAGCCATTGTATATTTTGGTCCCCCTTTGCTTGGAACTCACTGAGCCCTTACTATCTGCTGTGCTCATCTTAGCACTTGATTTTCTCCAATGGTTTTACAAGGCTATGTGTCATCTCCTCACTTACTGCTCTCTGCCCCATCTCAGGTGCAGGAGGGGTTGGGGAGGGCTGTTGGCTGATGGTCTGCTGATGGATTTAGCCAGCCAGGGAAGGTGGCAGGCTGACGAGGATCTCATTTTCCCCTTTCGCTGACATGTTCCTAATTTGGCTTTATGAGATTTTCCTGGGGTGTCAGCTGTGCTGTTTGGAGCTGGGCTGCAAAGGGCAGAATGTCCAGTGGCAAGGGGAATGGCATGTGGGAAGGGCTTGGCAGAGGGCAGGGGTGTCTGCCGCCTTTCCCAGCCTCCAGCAGGGTCTCGGAATGTTCTGGCCCACTTTGGAGTCTTAAAAGGACATGTTGGGATAAAAAAAAACACTTACAGAGATTTTTGGAATGTGGGCCACAGAAAGAACATAATGGAAGGCCAAGGCTAAGGTCCCCCGAGGAGAATCACACGAGACCTGAGGAGGGGCTGGGGCCGGGTGCGTGAGGACACGTTCTCATGGGATGCCATCTCATAATGAGTGCCGACAGGACAGCTGGCCCCAAAGTGGCATTCTCCAGAAATGACTGCACTGCCCTGGGTTTTGTCTCTTTGTGGCCTGTTACAGACCACTACCCCATGCCTCAGTTTTCTTGTCTGTAAAAAGGGACAATTGGACTTCATCAGAGGCCACACAGTAGTCTTTTCTTTTTAAATTTGAATACTTTCTATATTTAAAATGGGAATATTTTACATTACAATGTATTTTCTGGCTCTTCTTAAAAAAGAAAAAAAAAAGAATATCCAGAAATCCTGTGCGTGCTCAGCAATGATCTGTGTGGCAGTCATCCCCCAAGTCCTGGCTGTCCTTTTCCTTGGTGTGACCTTGTGTCCCCAGTGGGCATTCAGGCTTGTCCCCAACCCTTGCCCTGGCCACACACTTCCTGGGGTTCCTTCCAGCATGGGCATCTGTGGTTAGGAGTGGACAGTGGGACGGGAGCTCACTGGGACAAGCAGTGCCTAAGGGTCCAGGCCCTGGGTGCTTAGCACGGCGCCTTCACTGACCCACTGAGTGACCCTGGAGAGCTGCCTCCCCCGTGCCTTCATTTTCTTCATCTATTAAAAGAGGGAGGTGGTTGAAACCATCAATAAGATCCTTTCAAGCTCTCACTTTTGATTCAGGCAAAAATGCCATTTGCCTGAATGAAATGGAGCTGTGATTTCAATGCTGTGGAATGCGGCCGTCCCAGCCCTTGAAAACTTCATGATGGAGAGTGAGAGGGAGAGGAAGGAAAAGAAGGAAAGGGGGCCCTAGCTAGTAGTGAGGTCTGAGCAAGTATGTGGCTCAGGCAGACCTGCTCAGGCTGCTGGTGGGGTTGAAAGAAGCAACCTAGTCTCCTGGAATTCCTTCCAAGTCAAGGTCTTAGAATGCCTCCAACCCCACCCTTTCCAGAAGCCCAGGGCTCTGGGTTAAAGCTGAGGGTGTACAAATCAAACATTCACAGGAGTAGAGGCACAGCCAAATTTTTGGTCTACTCCGTGCCAATGGAGACTTCCTAATAAGTAACCAGACTGAGGGAGAGTGGTGGGTCACCATGTGAGCAGGAGGGGCCCGTCCTGGGTGTCAGGAGACTCTGCGGTCCCTCCAGCTCTTTCCTAATGAATATTATTTTATTTATTTGAACTTCAATATTATTGACACCTCAATATTATAAAACAAATATTATTTTATTTATTTGGACCTTATTTATTTCTCATTTGTCAAAGCTTGAAGCAAACAAGTAATCAAGTTAACCTGTTCTACCTGACTCCTAAGATGAAAAACATTAGAGAACAGAAGCCAAATTCTTGGAAAGGAATGAATGTCCCACCAGGTGGCTTGTGGCATTTCTTAGGAGAGTCCTCTCTGTGGTTTCTGTATCACAGTTTCTCTGGGACAGTCGCCCTTGCTCAGTACCACTGGGGGCCTGCCTGGTTCAGCCTCAGCATTCAGAGAGCTCCTCACTGAGCCTTCCAATCAGAGGGGCCCTCCCAAGCGGAGACCTAAAGAAATACACACCACTCAGGGATGCAACACAACCCACACACTGCTAGCTCTGTGGTCTCCTGAACCTGTACAGCATCCTCACTGCCTGGGGTACTGAAGAAGGTGGGCAAGATGTCCCCTAGCTGCTGAGGAGGACCCCCAGCGGGGCCCCAGAATCTTGAGAGGCCTTGGCAATACAGCCCTCTTCTGCAGGCAGTCCTTGGCAAGCTGGACATGGTGAGCTACAGAAGAAGTTTAAAGATCTGTTAGAGGCACAGATGCGTCTCAATTCACAGGCAGTACTGTGAAGAGGCCTAGAGGGATGCTGGACTTAGGGGCCTGGCTTTGAAGTCCTGTCCTGATGACAGGGTACTGGTGGCCAGTTATTTCGTTTCCCTGAACCCCCAGTTTCTCCACCTGTGTAATGGGGAAACACGCCTGCTGGCTCCCGCACAGCATTGTCGTGAGAAGAGATGGAAGAAGTCTAGTTGGAGAACTGCTGCCAATGGGAGCATGGAGTTTAGCAGGTGAACTTTCTTTTTTTTTTTTTTTTTTTGAGACGGAGTTTTACAGTTTCACTCTTGTTGCCCAGGCTGGAATGCAATGGCACAATATCGACTCACTGTGTCTTCCACCTCCTGGGTTCAAGTGATTCTCCTGCCTCAGCCTCCCAAGTAGCTAGGATTATAGGCATGCGCCACCACTCCCAGTTTTTTTTTTGTTTTGTTTTGTTTTTTGTATTTTTAGTAGAGATGAGGTTTCTCCATGTTGGTCAGGCTGGTCTTGAACTCCCAATCTCAGGTGATCAGCCCACCTCGGCCTCCCAAAGTGCTGGGATTATAGGTGTGAGCCACCGTGCCCGGCAGCAGGTGAACTTTCAATGGGAGCAATGGTATGATGGAAATGCCTGGGTAGAAAGGGGCTGAGAATAGGGGAGGGAAAGAGAATCGGCTGAATGGAGACCCTGTCCCATCTCTATCCCATGGAGGCTGTCAGTAGGGGAAGTTAAGAGCCGGGGCTCTGGGCTCTGGAACCAGGCTGGCCTAAGTTCACATCCAGGTCCTGCTGCGGAGAACTACACAGCCCCAGGCAAGCTGTTGTACCTCTTTCAGCTTTCATTGCCTCTCTGTAAAACGGGGACAATATTCAGACCTCACAGAGTAGTTTGCAAGACTAAAATGAAAAGGGATAACATACATAAAATGTCTAGTGCAGAGACAGCACACAGTAGATGCTTCATACATGTAGCTGCTAGTATTTTCAACAACGTTTTGCTGTGGCTCACTTCCTCCAAGCAGGCAGTTATAGGCAGTCCCCAGCCTGGGGACAGGGAAGATGTGAGATGCTTCCTGGCTGAGGCAGGAGTGACTTCAGCATCAGGTTCTGCCCGTGGCTGGAGCTCTGTGCTGCTGCCCTGATGGCTTCCTTGGTGTTGGGGTGTCTGTCCTGCCTTGACCCCCGGCCCTGGCATCCCTCATTCCTGACCTAACCTATTCCTTCTTGACTCCTAGGCCTGGCCTCAACCATCTGCTTTTCAGCCTGCCTTGGTGGTGAGTGAGAGGAACTTGGAATCCAAGGCCCTCAATACCCCAGCCTTGAAGGAATCCGTGGAGGCTTACGGGTCTGTATAAAGCCAGTCTAGGGCTCCTTGAGGTGGTGCCTGTCCTATATCCCCTAACTTCCACCCTGCAGGCAGAAATGAACTCACAGCTGATTTCTTCCCACCTGAAATTGCTCCTGCAGGCAACCCCAACAGGATCACTTTGAATCCCTATGAGCTACTCCTATAGCATCCAGACCAAGGGCGCAGGTCAGCTCTGAAGGGTCTGAAGAATTGAATGGGAGGGATCCACAAAGCCAGAGAATGGGCTGGGGCAGCCTGTCTCCTTCTCACCTGCACTCACTCACCTGGATCGAGAAAGCAGAGACACTACAGCTGGGGTAGAATAAGACCTGATCCTGAGTTCCCTCCCTTTGGCTACACCACTCTTTCTCTCTGCAAGAAAAGAGAGAGAGAAAAGGTGAATTAAGCACACATCTGAGCCAGGTATGAGCAAGAGGCTGTTTCCAGGCCTCCTTCTCAGAAATACGTGTTCATGCATCACCTCTGTCCTCAAGTTTATATCGGTGGCTGCTTCTATCTGGTGGGAAGGTAGAGGGGAGGGGTGGCCTTCTTATGAGGCTACACGCAGACGTGGGGAGCAGTGTGGAGAGGCTGACCAGGCTCAGCAGGCCAGCAGCACCCTGGGATGGCAGGCCTGGGCAGGGCTGGTGCCATGGCAGCCAGCTTCAGGCCCACATCTCCAGTGAAGGCCCTCAGAAAGCTTCTGAGCCCACATGAGGGGACTGGACTGGCTACAAGGAGCTGTGTGAGTAGGAATTGGCCAGGAAAAGTGAGCCCCCATTGGGCAAATTCTGGTCCCAGGCCTGGCTGGATCTTGCTGTGAGTGAAAACTGACTCTCTGAGTCTGGGCTGCAGAGAGAGAGAGAGAGATCAGTGACAGGGAGCTTCCCCAAAGGCATGCATGGCTTCATCACAGCAAATCCTCAGGGTGCCCAGGGAGCGCCCACTTCCCTACAGCCTTGTTGACACAGAACATGACATCCTCCTTCTCTTCCTCCCTTTTCATCTTTGTCAAGGCCATATCATTGTTGTTTTACTTTGCACTTGTTTGCTTTTTACTGTAGTTGTAAGTATTTTTTTCGTGTTTCTTGGCCACTCCTGTGACTTCTGTGAATTGCTTGCTCATCGAGACTGACCTTTCTGTGCTTGTTTTTGCTTTCTCTTCCCTGGATGAAGTAGTTCCTGACCGAATGATGACTAAGAATTGGGCGAGAATGTGAACATTCTACCTTCCAGAGGTGCCTAAGATGGAAGGAAATGGGCCAGTTGGCTTGAAATTCTGGGAGTACACCAGCTCCCACTCCCTACAGGAAGAGGGAAGGGACAGTTTTCCTTTGAGAGTTTTATTGGGAGATTGAACAACCAATATAGACAAGTATCGTTGGCTGAGTCAAAGGATTCTGGTGGTTTCTCTGATGCCCAGATTCCACGAGAGATGGGGAATTTGGAGACCCACCTCAGATATGGCTCAGCTTCTAGACCTGAGCTGGGACCTGCCCTGGAATTAGCTAGGGAGACTCTCAGAGTCAGGGAGGCAGAGGAAAAGCCCACTCTCTCTGCTCCTGGAGCAAGTGTGAGGATCCCTCCACGTGGAGCCTGGCACGCCCCCATCCCAGCTCCAGGCACCCCTGTGGCCCCCTGCACATTCCCTGTCCGTTTACCTTTCCCTTGAAGTTTTCCTGCTTCAGAAACGTGGACCACCAGAGCTAGAGAGGTCCTTAAAGATCTCCCATAGGGCAGGAGCTGAGCAAAAAGAGAAAAAGTGAGAACTAAGATGAGCTCACGTCCATATGAGCACATTAATAGACTTGTGAAAAGTTAAATATATGCATGCAGTCTACCTAAAAACAAAGTGATTATTATTTTCTTGCAAAAGATTTCCTTCCTCCAAATTGTCCCATTAGACCTGTTTGTTAAAGAATGGTGATGTGGTGTTGGGGACTCCATGTGTGCATCCCCCTGAAATTCATATCTGAAATCCTTATCTCACTGTGATGGCATTGGGAGGCGGGGCCATCGGGAGATAATTAGGTCAGGAGGGCGGGACCCTCAAGAATGGGATTCGTGCCTCTGTAAAGGGGACCACAGAGGGCTCTGTAGTTCTCTTTCTGCCATGTGACCACAGCAGTCTGCAACCCGGAAGAGAGCTGCCATGCCAGAACCTTGCCATGCCAGCATCCCGATCTTGGACATCTGGCCTCCAGCACTGTCAGAAATAAATGCTGATTTTATAAGCCACCTACTCTATGGCACTTTGTTACAGCAGCCCAGACTAAGACATGGGGGATGGGAATCTTTTCATCCATCCCTATTTTGCAGAAGGGGAAACTGAGGCCCCGAGCAGGTACACAATTGCTACACACAGCAAATGGCATTTGATCCGGAATTTTCTGCCTTTGGATTCAGGTTCCTTTTATGACATCTGGCTCCAGTAAGTGTACAGCCCGGAGCTGCTTCTTGCCTATAGGAAATATTCTTCAGGATTGATAAAATAAATCAGAAAACAGGCTGTGTTAGCAAATGCACAGCCAAAGGAGTATTTCCATTTCACTCTGACCTCCTTCAATAGGTCGCCATTTTCAGCCGGCTGGAAAATTGTCCCTTTTTCCTTTACTATATGTATTTACATGTATGTATATATATATGCACATGTATGTGCATGTGCACGCACATGCACATTTTGTATATGGTATAAATATAAAATTGTATATGTTTGTATATAATTATAAAGTATATACATGAAATTGTATATATATATACACACACAGATGAAACTTTGGGAATTTCTTTTCAAGTCTTGTATGCAATCACTTCGAAGCTGACACACATCACACAGAGTAGAGTCAGACAGAGAGAGAGGGGCTTGAGGGTGGTCCCAGAGCTGGTGTCAGAGTGAAGACTTAAGTACAGGTCTGCAATCTTCCCTTCTCACTGAGATGCCTCAAAAGACCTTTTTTTTTTTTTTTTTTTCTTAGAAACAGAATGCTAGCTTTCTGACAGGACTACCCTCCCATTCTAACATATTCTCCCTCAGGTTCTCTCTTTTCACTCTCAATGTGCTTAGAATCTTCCCAGTCTTGATTACTGGACACAGCTTTATCCTTTCAACAGTGCTTTTCCACTGGATGTCTCATTCGGATGTCACAGTGCTCCTGAGGGCTGGGGCCAGGCCCAGGGATGCCACTTCCATGGGGGCTGATACCCTGAGATGCCAGGAACGCTGACAGTCACCAAGCACGTCAAGGTCAGAACTTTAAGACTTCTGACTCCAAAATCAGTGCTCTCTGCCCCTCTCCAGCAGATGTGTGGGTGGGTGTGGGAGGCGGCTGGGGAGGTGGTGCTGAACTCCAGCACTCAGCAAGCTTCCTTGGAAGGACCATGCAAGGCCGAGCTCTGGGTGGCGCCCAGGCGGGGGAGGGATGGGGAATGTGCAGAAGCCCAAGCTCCCAAGCCACTGCAGACCAGCTGGGCGGCCCCTCCAGTAGCGGCCATCCTCCACCCCTCCCTAACTGGGCGGACGCATCTGCTGGCTGAACCCAACCTCATCAGAACTGTGGGGGTTTCTGGGGTGATAAATCTTTATTTTCCAGGGTTGTCCTGAATGTGCTACTCGGCTGAACAAAACCATTTCTTCATGGGCTGTTTCTCTTAATTGGCTGGTGGTGCTGCCTGCCCTTGGCAAAATCAGGACAGTTGTCTTTGCAGCCTGCTCACTCCCTTTGGCCCAGTAAGCCCACCCAGTGTCCTCACAGTGCCCCAATTCCCTGACTCCTGGTACCTTGTATCAGGCTTTAGAACCCCCACCCCAGCCAACACAGCCACTCTCAACATCTCACTACATCTCCACGAAGTTGCAGATAAAGATAAAATTCACAACAAAACCAAAAACTGAGCCTTGCAGGTACTAAGTGCCAGATTCAGATTGATGTCTTGGAACAGATAGCAATCCCAAAGCAGGTGAAGCTGGACTGAGAAAAACGTAGTCACAATTCAGCTCACGGAGTTCCCTGACTCTCTTCATACACTGAGGACCGCTGTGTCTCTGGATACATCCCCCATGTCCTTTTCACCATCATGCCACTCTCTTTCTTTTTGATTAGCCTTGCCAGAGATTTGTCTGTTTCACCAGTCTGCTCAAGAAATAAGTTCCAGCATTTTTACCTCAACTCTTTTTCCTGTCTCTCATCTTTTTTCTCATAATTATCACCCCTTTCTCCTTTCCCTTTGTATCCCAAGAGAGGTGGCCAATTTTTTCTCTACCTTGCTGATTTGTTTTTCTGGGTCATCAAGTCTATTTTTTATTACTTACTTCCAAAGTGGTTTTTAATTTAAATATTAAGATTTTAGTTACTTTGTAATTCTCCCATTTCTCACCTATCTCCCTTTTTATATTACCTTGTTGCTTCATTTTGAAGTGAAATATATATTATCTCCCTTTTTCAAGTGAATGGTGTATCCTCTTTTATTGAGCTCCCTGGAAAGATGGGCACATGCTCTTCTCAGGTCTGCAGCTTGGGGCAGGTGTGAGGGCTCCCAATTTGCCTCTGGCTCCTGGTTTGTCTGGGCTGTGCTGACTTGGGGGCCTTAACCACCACCTAAGCCTCTGACACTAAGCTGCTGTGGGGCAAGGGTGTCTTCCCAGCATGCTCTGGTTGTCATAGTTTCTCCCTTTTCTCCAGCTCCAGCCGGCTGGTGAGGAGGACACTTCCCACAATGCATTGCTCACCTGACCCTGCCTTTCCGTCTTCTGTAATCTGTAGTTTCTGACTTGGTTGTAGACAGATGGTGCAAAAGATGAGGAGTGCTGTGATGGAGAGAGGTAATAAGATTTCTGCTTCAAAGGACAACTCTTAAGAGGCAGAGAGGAGTGGCTGGGCTTGTTTCTGGTGGATCAGACACACGGACAGCCCAGATGGGAGCAGAGATGTGAAGCCCCTTCTTCTTTTCCAAGTAGGCCTCTAATGGAGGGTTTTCGGGGTAGGCAGGTGAGATTGCTGGGTATTTGCCCCTTTGTCTACATTCCTGACATTCTGGTGAGAAGTTTTGTTTTGTTTTGTTTTGTTTTTCTAGGCAAGAACCTTAATGAACTGTTACTGACAATGTAAAAAAAAAAAACTGTATAATATATACAAAATTATCATTTTATGTCAGGAGAAAATTTATCATGTCGGCAACAGAACATGTGTGCCAACCTCCAAGTGGCTGGCATAGTGCATCCACCCCGTGACAGGCCCACTGGGACTGTGGTGAACATGCCTGTACCTCAGTACAAAGTCCCCTTTCCCTGAGAAATGTATAGAAGGAGAGAGGAAGAACATGTACCCAAAAGGAAGAGGGAGAGGCTGGGGGCCCTGTACCCTGAGCTCAGAACTTCAGGGGGATGACCGGCCAGTACTTGGGCTGCTTTTGGTCACAGTGCGTGTCAAAGCTCAACTGCACTGCAGCCTCCATGGCCTGGATCTTGGTGGCGCTGTCCCCGTACAAACGCTTCATCTCGGCCTGGGACACTGCTCACTAGGCCTCTCAGTTGGAGTCTCTACCGACCAGCAGGTGTTGCAGTACAGGTCATGGTCAGCATTCACGTAGCTGTCCAGGCACTCTGCATCCAGCTGCTGTCACCGCCGTCATTCTTCTCTGTACCTCTCAGTCTCTGCAGAGTACTGGCGGAGCTCTTTGGTGATTTCCATATTGCTCAGGTCACATTCTACCTCTGCATCTAACTCAATCTCCATCTCTTCCTCTTTGGACAAAGCTTGGTCTTCTCTTGTGGATGCCTGGACTCTACTGCTGTCATGTGGATGCTGCCCAGACCCTCTGAAATGTAAAGAACTGCAGGGGGAGTCCTGCTAGGCCACATGATGGCCCTAGAAGGACGAAGGATACGCAGCCTAGTTAGCGTAACAGCTTTGGGGAAGAAGTGCCAGAGGGAAGTACCATGGAAGACTGAAACAGGATTTCACGGCCTTCCTGTAGGCCTTTGTGGTGGCTTTGCATCCAAGCCATTGCTTGATGATAATGTTGCCAGCATCTCACATATACTGGATGAGAATACCAAGGCCTGGCAGCTTTCAATGTTGATGCCTTCACCGCTGCCATCTCTGATTGTGAAAGTTCAAGTGGGTGCCGAAACTCATGGATTCGCAGCTTGCAGATCCTGTGTGGTGACCGAGCAAGGGCCTAGTTTTCCTTCCTTAGTGAGAAGTTTTAAAGATCCCCTGGTCACTCACTGTTTTGAGCTAGATGTCTTGTGAATCAGTAGTTAGCACACAGTTATTGCTTACCCCTCCCTCACATTCATTTCTTCATTATCTAACAACAGTTCCTGATTGGACTTGGGGTCAAGCCCTCTCTTAGCCCAGGTGGCTTCGGTGGGGGTTCTGGAGGTAGAGCACATGACCCTGACCTAAGCCAATCATCACTTCTCATTTCCAAGGCCACAGCAATTAGTTCAGGGGTGGGCATGTTACCAGAGGCTGGTACAATCAGAATGAAGGTCAGGACTTTTGTGGAAAGCAGGCTCAAGTCTCCCTGCTAGACTTGAACCTTCAGGCTTATTAAATGAGCCTTGGATGGTACCTTGAGCTTGAGAATAAAGCTGAGGACTGGAGAGAGGTCATGTACTGGAGACAGCACAGAACCCCTGATCCAGCCTTGCCTGAAGCTGGCCCTACCCTTTGATCTTTTAGTAATAGGAACTAATAAATTTTCTTTTATGTTTAAACACATTTGGGTCAGATTACAAGTTAACCGAAGTAGAATGAGTCCTCACTGATACAAGTATGATCAGTGAAAAAAAGAGACCAAATATAATAAGGAAGATATATTCCTTAATAATTACAGTTTGGAAGGCAAAGAGGTTAAAGGGGACCATGCTCATGTCCCCATGGAGTCCATGGAGTCACAACCAAGCACTCCTGGAGGGATCTGGGTGCCGGCATCTCCAGCCAGCCCTGTGACAGAGATCTGAGGAGTTCTCCTTAGAGCTTCTCAAGGAAATCCTTCTTGATGCAATAAGATGCACACTTGGGGAAGCTATTCTCTCCGGACAGGGTATATAACTTGAGGGCAGAAATTGTTTCAAAATGTTTTGACATGTTCCTGAATGGCATGTCTATGGGAGAACAGAAAAGGGACTGTGGTATGTTTGAGGCTTTCTGTGACCTGGGGGTAGGTGTTAGGGAAGCTTCCAAACTCTCCCTAGAGGCCAAACCATGGCTGCCTGAGAGGCTGGACGGTGGGCACTCAGGCCCCACTGGGCAGGGTCACCAGTGTGTCATGCTTGTTGTCACCCTTGGCTTGTTTGTTCTCCTCCACCAGGAATTCTGTGGGGCAGGGGATTGCACACTGCACACATCACAGCTGCTCATCCAGGGCTCTTGTGGCACTTGCTTCATCTTGAGTGGCACAGAGCACAGAGCAGGCACCGTGGAGTGTGGAAAGACCAAACCCTGAGTCACCACTGACTGTTGCCCTGGACATAGAACCCCAGGTGAAGGCACTTAACACTGGTTATCCCCGTGCATCCAGGAAGCTAAATGGAGGCCAAAAAGAAAAAAAAAAGTTATAATGCAGTCAGGCTGGACCAGGCAATTCCTGCATGTGCAAGTTTGTGTGTGTGTGTATGTTTTGGAAGTCATACCAGATGTTGTCTTTCCTCGTGACATTTGGTATCTTTTTTCTACAGCAGTGTTCCATTATGTTCTAGTTCTTGAAAAAGGCAGCGAGGCAACATTTATACAATGAAATTTATTTGGGAAATGATTTATGTGTATTACAGTCCTCTCTTAGAAGATCACAAAGTACATTAGCATATTAAAGGATCTGAGAAGTCCTGTAATAAAGGAGCCTTTATTGAATGATCATGGAACTCGTTGTGGGTGGATCATTTGCATACTGGATGGAATGGGGTGTGAGGCTGACTGTGCAGAGGGTGACTAGTCCCTGAAATGTAGATAGGGGCCACCTAGAGAACGGTGGAGAATCGGGCATGAATGGGTGAACTGGACAACTGGGCTATGCATTTCAGCCCCAGAGCACTTAAAGCATAAGGTAGATTGTAAGATCCTGGAGTTCATCTGGCTTAAATACCTCCTTGAGAGGGACATCAAGGTCCGTAGAGAACTGAGTTACTCGTGATCACCAGTCAGAGCTCTTGGCTGGACAACATAGATACCAATGCTGGATACCTAGGGAGAATGAGATTTGATGGAAGGATATGGGGAAGGCCACGGAACCCACTGGAAGGCTGGAGAACCAGGTCCAGAAAACAAGCAGAAGCCAAGGGAAAGTGGGCTGCTAAGAGCATAGCCAGATCATGCCACGAAATCTGATTAGCCCACTTCAGCTAGGGCCCATGATGCATCAGAAATGGACCCATGGCTCTCTGTGTCCTTCCCAGTGGGGACAGGTGATTGGCTGAGCACAGACTGCGTTCCCCGCCCTGGCTGTTAGGGTCTGGGAGAACAGGTGGAAGGCTTTTATGGCTTCTGCAGCTGAAGCCTGGAGCCCGTCTCTCCCAACGACTCACACAGGAAGGAAGCCCCCATTTGGTTGGGGGCAGAGTGAGGTTACAAAGCCCATCTCCTGTCTTGCAGTTCAGATCATGCAGCCAAGGGTACTCTTTTACAAAAGTGTTTAAAATCTTTGTTTAATCAGCAACATGGACCTTGCAGAGTTCCTGCTTCCATGATAGAAGGATATGAACTATTTGAAACATTCACATCTACTGCTCTCCTTGGGAATTCCTACCCTCCTTTCATTCTTTACTCACTAGCCTCGTGGTAGAGTAACTACAGCAGAAATGCAGAGTGAGAGAGAAACAAATAAGCAGCTTTTGAAACCCATGGCAGAGACAATAACTTGAGAGTCTCAAAATCTTGCTTTTGAGAATCCAAATCCTGACACACAGAACTCAGGAGGACTAGTGTATGGTTTGTTAAGCTACTTTTTCCCACCTACTAAGTCTACATTAATGACTCCCTGAGCAAAGAAAAAAAAAAGTCCTTAGAAGGAAAGAGAGTTAAAGGCTGGTATGAATCCCTGGGAATGGTCCTGCCTACACATTCCATCCCCTCAAGCTCTGAAGTTGAGGGGATGATAGAATCTCCAATAGTTTAGGGGATCAGAGAGAAGAGAGATGGTGCCCCTACTCCGTGGGGAGGCTGGAAGCTCCATAGAAAAGTCCCAGCATTCAGCATCGTGAGGGACCAATAGACAGGCAGGAAGTAACCTCCTGGGGGTCCAGGCTGCATCACAAGCCCTCATCCCCCCAGTATTGTGTAGCAAACAACAGAATGTTTCTGAGTGTATCTGATGGTCCTGACAGCCAGAACACCTGGAGGGCCTTGAGTCTGGGGTGGTGGGATGTGAGAGCAGATGCAAGTGTGGACCAAGGGCAGGAATGAGGACTCCCCACCAGTCCACAAGGGGTGGCCGCCGCCAAGGACTAGCTGGGCAATGGCCAGTCCAGTGGCAGCCGGGGTGCACAGGTGATGGCAGAGAGCCAGGTGTGCGCCCCTGGATGCCTTGATGTGATGTTTTCTCCACCTCAACTGAACGTACCCTCTGGGAGAAGGCGAGAAAGGGAAAGCTTTGAATCAACTTGAATGGCAGTCCTGCTAAAAGTGGAATAGGGGATCAAGGGAGAAATTAGATTTTTCTTTAAAAAATATCTGAATGTAGCCTGTGACATTCATTCTGATATAATATAAACTGTAGTTTATACATAGAGTTAAAACTAGTCCACAATATTTTCTTTAGAAAGGTTGCAAGCACCTGATTTTCCTTACCTACATCCTACGTCAAAGTTAAAATGATTGGCAGCATGTTGGCAGTGATTTCCCGTAAAATAGGGCTGGCACTGCTGGTTGCCTCTGGGCCCAAGCCCACCAGCCACTGAGTGCCCAGTTGCACCTGCAGTGAGTCACGCTCGTTCCTGGCTTGGTGATCGTAAACACTGGAGGAGACGACGCAGATGAGAGTCTTTTGAAAATCTTAAACCTCTGCCTGTGTCTGTGGGACTTCGGTCAAGCCTCCCCTTGGGGCTTAGTTTCCTCATCTGTAAAATGAGGTCACCTTTGCTGCCCTACTGACAGTAGTGGCAGCTTTCATGCATCCAGTGTCTGCCACATTCGAGTACTTTCCACTTCCAATTAGATCTTATTTAGTCTCCATGACAGCCCTGGTGCGGAGGTGCAGTCAGCCTCGGTTTACAGATGTGGAAACAGCTTCAGCGGAAGAAACCTGCCAAAGCTCAGACACATAATTAATTCATCAACTCTAAGACTCAGTAGATTGTAAGACACACAATTATTTTACAAACAACAAAAATAGATAAAAGGGGCTGGGGCCAGGTACGGTGGCTCAAGCCTGTAATCCCAGCACTTTGGGAGGCCGAGGCAGGCGGATCACGAGGTCAGGAGATCGAGACCATCCTGGCTAACACAGTGAAACCCTGTCTCTACTAAAGAATACAAAAAACTAGCCGGGCGAGGCGGCGGGCGCCTGTAGTCCCAGCTACTCGGGAGGCTGAGGCAGGAGAATGGCGTAAACCCGGGAGGCGGAGCTTGCAGTGAGCTGAGATCCGGCCACTGCACTCCAGCCTGGGTGACAGAGCGAGACTCCGTCTCAAAAAAAAAAAAAAAAAAAAGAAAAAAGGGGCTGGGTGCGGTGGCTCACACCTGTAATCTCAGCACTTTGGAAGGCCAAGGCGGGCAGATCACAAGGTCAGGAGGTCGAGACCATTCTGGCTAACACGGTGAAACCGCATCTCTACTAAAAATGCAAAAAATTAGCCCAGTGTGGTGGCGGGCACCTGTAGTCCCAGCTACTTGGGAGGCTAAGGCAGGAGAATGGCGTGAACCCACGAGGTGGAGCTTGCAGTGAGCCAAGATCCCGCCGCTGCACTCCAGCCTGGGCAACAGAGAGCCACTCTGTCTCAAAAAAAATAAAATATAAATATAAATATAAATATATATATATATGTAATAGAACTGCCAATTATAACAGCAAGGTGTCACTGATTGCAACACACATTCTGATTTCAGAGCCGTTAAAATGCATAAAAAGGTGGGGTTTAGAATTTTTGGACTACTGAGTGAAACGGATGGTGAAGGCAGGTGTGATTCCAGGGCTGAGGGATTCCAAAGTTTGAGTTCTTTGTGTTGGGTCAAGCGGCCCCCCAGAGAGCTGAAGCGTGCTGATGTGAGACTCCTACAAGCCATGAGACGAAACAGACTTATAAACATGTAACGTGTTATGTTGACACAAGGAACCAAGCAGTCATGAGGAATGTGCCAGTGGCTGGGATGAGCAACCCCCTTGCTGAGTCTTGCAAAAGCAACCTCCCTAGATGAACTTTCAGTGGATTCTGGGTGGAATTCTGTCACAACACAGAAAACGGACTCCTCGCCATGGTGCTTCATGCAATCCCATCTTATAAGCCAACTTGTCCAAGAATTGCTTGGCTTAACCCAGATCCAATTCACCTACAGAGAATCAACTCCAAAACAAGCATCCCAGGTTTGTTGCAGAGCTGATGAGGCTTCCAGTTGGTGAGATGGGCCAGGAAAAAATCCAAGAGACAACCTGGGTTCCCCAGTGGTTTTGCCTTGCCCAAGTCTGATGCTGCTAGAAGCTCCTGTGCCTGTCCCTTATCTGTCCCCTCTCTTTGGGTGGAGCAGGACCTGGCTTCCCTGGGGCTACTTGAATAGAGCATAATGTAGCGTCAAGCATGCACAGACCCTGTCCTGGAACCTGCCATTGCTGTGAGATCCCCTCCCCAAATCAGATCTGCCCTCAGATGGAGCTGAGTAGACACAGTCATCTAGACCTTTAGTTACTCCTCACGGGGTGCCCACAACTGGTTTACCACCTCTGAGTCTGGCCAATCCCTTCCTGGCTCCCTTGTCTCCTCTACCAACCTCTCAGATGCTACCATCTGATGTAAGTTTTCATTACCATTGCTGGCTGGGGCACACTGAGTATCACCAGCTCTAGCATCTTAGGAACTTTATTTCATCAGAGCTTCCCAACACTCTCTGAAGCAGGTGTTACTTTTATTTTTTTTTTATTTATTTTTTTGAGATGGAGTCTCACACTGTTGCCCAGGCTGGAGTGCAATGGCACGATCTCGGCTCACCGCAATCTCTGCCTCCCAGGTTCAAGCACTTCTCCTGTCTTAGCCTCCTGAGTAGATGGGATTACAAGGGCCCACCACCACACCCAGCTAATTTGTTGTATTTTTAGTAGAGTCGGCGTTTCACTATGTTGACCAGGCTGGTATTGAACGCCTGATCTCATGATCTACCCGTCTCGGCCTCCCGAAGTGCTGGGATTACAAGCCAGCTGAAGGGTGAGCCACCGCGCCCAGCCGAAGCAGGTATTACTATCCTCATTTTACAGATGGAAAACCTGAGGCTCAGAGAGGCCAATCACACGTTCAAACGACACAGCCAGCAAGTGAGAGAGCCTTCACTAAGTCGTTATAGAGTGCTTAGAACAGTGGCTGGAACAGCATGAACACTCAATAAATACTTGTTAGATGACAGAAGGAAAAACTGCCTTATGATGATAATGCTGAGCAGTTCATCATGAACTAGTTATTATTTAATTTTATTCAACAGAGCACCTGCTTTTGAGCCCAGCGGTAGACCTACAAAGGATACAGGTTCTAGGCAACGCAGGTTGTAACATACACACACACACACACACACACCTCCTTTAATGACCCGCCTGCAATTGATATACTGCTAAGTAGCATTTCTTGTACTGGGGAGATTCTATTTCCACACTAGCAGCAAATATGACCTTTGTGTCAGCTGCCAGCCGCTTATAATTCTGACAGATGCAAGCACATTTCTGGGAAGCTGTAGCCACTCAGGACCTTGCAGATCAACAGGCAACACTGGCGGCTTTGGTAAGATTGATTGGCCCGTGAGAATCCCATTTACAGCCCTAACGGAGCCTTGGTTTACCACAGCCTGGGCACTAATGACTTAGACAGCTCCGATCTAAATCTGTCAGCCCGGGCTGGTGGCGATATTAAAGAACACTCTATTTATACGAAGCAGCAATTAGAGGAATGCTCGCCAATGGGCCACCGCTTCCAAGTAAATCCCCAGTCTTCCAAATGGTGTCATGCTCACGGTTATTTTAATCCGCTTGGAATTTCAGGGATATTAATGTGACGGGCCATCGCAGAGGATTAGCCAGGTTTATTTCTGCTGACATTTCAGAGAGCACACTCAGGTTCCCAAGCCGTGCCTGCACGCCTCCCTGGCACATCACTGGGGAGGCAATTGAGGGAGGGAGAAGCAGCTGCAATGAGGGTGCATCTGTCTCCCTTCAGCCCTGCCTCCCATCTCTCCCTTCCTCCCCCTGCCTCCTCTGCCTTTCCTCCCCACTTCCCTCCAGGTCCCTTCAGTCTCTTCTCCCTCCCCGTACTAGCTTTTTCTTCTTGTTCTCTCCAGGAAACAAACTCGTGTATGGGGTTGCCAGATAAAATACAGGATGCCAGCTTAAATGTGAATTTCAGATAAACAAGGAAAAATTATTTTTTTTTTAGTGTAAGTTCCATGCATTTATGTTGGGACATACTTAGACACTAAAAAGTTCCTTTGTTGTTTATCTGAAATTCACATTTAATTGAGCATCTTCTATTTTTCTTTGCTAAATCTGGCAACCCTACATAGGAAGAGTGAGTATAAAGTAGAGAGGCCACTGCTGGACAAAAAAAGTGTCCCATCTTGGTCTGCCAGTTAAATTTGTCCTCTGTCATTGTCACCTTGAGAGAGTCCCCAGGCCCTGTTTATTCTGTTACTCAGCCCCTTACTTTCTGATTATTTTTTTCCCACTATATTGTGAGTCTCCTGAGGGCAAGGACCAAAGCTTATTTTTCTTTAGCTCTGACATCTGGGGTCAGAGAATAAATATTTATTGAATGAATGGATGAATAAAAGAATGGTTTGCTCCAAAAAAGGATTCTGTCATTTCTTAAAGTGTTTTTGGAATTCTTTTTAATCCACTGATAAACCCCATTAGAAGAACAGCTCTTTCATCCTAGTTGTAAATGTTGCCGTTGCTAGCTTTCAGGAAAGATCTGAGAGGGGAATAGGTGGCCCTTTGGAGATGAGCTGGCTGTTAACAGCTGGTATGAACATATTTGAATATTGTAGCTGCAAGTATGGCTGCATGGTTGCATACAGCAACTGAATATCAGTTCTGGAAACAGGTAAAATTATTATTACCCTCTCTGACAAGGAAGCAAACTGAGACCCAGAGAGGCTAATAAGTTTGCCTCTGGACACACAGCTACCAAACAGCAGTGCCAGGTTTGAATCCAGGCAGGCTGGCTCGAGAATCCAGGCCATATTTCCTCTCCCAATGATCACTGCCTTTATTAAGTAGTTAACATACCTGTGCTGCCAGGCACTGTCCTAAGCACTTTCTTTATATGCATGCAGTCCTCACAACAATTCTATGAAATACATACTCTTATTATTCCCACTTTACCAGTGAAGAAATTGAGCCAACCTGAAGCTTAGTTACTTGCCCAGGGTCATGCAGCTGGCAGGGAGAGGGGTCAGGATTGAACCCCTGGCTGCAGAGTTTGTGCCCTAACCCTCACTGGCACGCAGCCTCTGAATGAGGTCAGGACCCTCATTCCAAGTTCCACAGAGCTTATATTGTGGGACTGCAGGACCTGGCCCCTTGTTCATTCACCCAGCCGGTACCTAGAAAGCACTTGGGCCTTGTAAGGCTCTGACTGTGACAGAGACCATGAGGGTCAGAAAGGTGGAAGGATCCCAGTTCCTACCTTCAAGTCACTTAGCAGAGGAGGGAAGATCTGCACCCCATCCATTCTCAAGCGCCAGCTTCTTATTCTGTCTCTAGAAAGTGTCATCTCCACCTCTTTGCTCCTCTACACTCCTGACCCCAGCCTGGTTAGGAACAGGTAGGCTCCCAACAGTGTCCTGGTCTCTCCAATCCATCTTCCACCTCTTATCCCCCAAATCAGTTCATAGTAACCTCCTCCCCTGCTCAGAATCCTTCAACACTGCCCTAACGCGTTTTGACAACTTTCAAACCCACCTTTTACTAGTATGTCATCTCCATGCGCCCTGCCTCCTCATGCCCACAGCATGGAAAACAGACAGGAGAGGAGCTGTGCCAGTTGCAAAGGAGGGGGCGTCCTGAACGCTGCGGCCCTGCTCCTCATCCTACGGCCCCGCCCCTCGCCCTGCAGCCCCGCCTCTTTCCCCGTAGCCCCGTCCCCACCCTGCAGCCCTGCCCCTCACCGAACATCCCCGCCTCTTTCCCTGCAGCCCCGCCCCTCATCCTGGCTTCCTGCCTCTTTCCCTGCAGCTTACCTGGCCATTGTATGGAAACCCGGGACTCCAGGAAGCAGGGTCACAACCAATGGCCTGGGCAGTCAGGACTGTACTCCATAGCCTGGCCTCAATACTATTTGTGGTTTGGTTCTAAACTGCAGGATCCCTCAATTTACTCTGCAAAGTCCTGTACTCCAGCCCCAAATTACTTCATGTCCCCTGTGTTAGCTTAAGAGTTTCCAGCAGTGGGGCCTGGGTTTGTATTTCTCAAAAGCCCAGCTCTCCCCTTAGGGTGGTGGTATCACCTGGCACCCTACAGAGGACACTGGCAAGGTTGGAGACAGTGCTTAAGAGGTCGGCTGGGAGGCAAGAGTCCAGGGAGGAAGGTGGAAGCCAGGGACGAGAGCAGTGACTTTGGGGTGTCAGGGAGGGACAACATCAGAGGTACATAAAACTGACATGCTGGATATGAGGCACAATGAAGATGAAGTCCCAAGACGGGGTGCAGGCAGGGGTGGGCAGTGCTAGAAACTGAACTATGAAAAAAAACAACAACTATTCTCAACAACCTTGAGAAGGGGAGTAGTCTGAGTTCTGTCCACAAAATCTGTTTACCCGCTTCTGGGTAACTTTGAGAGTAAGAATTTGATTTCAACACCTTCCTCTGGCAGACCACTTTGGTCACAGCCCAGGGGCCATGCCTGGGTGTCCTCTGTTATCTGCAAAATATGAGGAGCCTCAAGGACACCCCTCCCTCACGAATCGTGTCCCCCTGGAGATGGGCAGCATGAGGGAGGATGGCTGGGGAGGCTCAGGGCTCTAGTACTCATCCCAGACTCTGAGCGGTGGAATGAATTCCGGCCCTCCTGCCCTCCTCTACCACATGATTTGGGGTTGTGCTTAGACCAGACTGGCCTGCAGGGTAGGGCGCCATGCCTGCCCTTGGGCAGGTATGGGGAAGGGCAGTGTGGGGAAGGCTCAGCCCAGCACCAGATGGGCACTTAGGCGGTGGTCATGTTGCATGGTCACACTAAGCCTGGAAGGTAGGAATTATTGTCTTTATTGTAGAACTGAGCTACCTGACCCTCAAAGAGATGAAGGAACTTGCTCAGGTCACAGGGCAAGTAATGACTGGCACCTGGCTTTGCCTGGTTGTGGCTTCAGCTCTCAGTTTACCCCTCCCTCCTCACATGTATACCCACTATCCTCTGCTCCATCAAGTGGAATTGTTTTCAGGCCCCTCTAAATCAGCTCTGTCTGGCCCCCAGGCATCTGCAGATTCAGCTCTCCGGCCTTTTCCACTCAGGCCTTGCTTCCTGCAAGGAGCCTTCCAGGATCCCCAGGCTGACAGCTCCCCCTCCTCTACACTCTTGCATTGCCAGGCATCCTCATTTGATTATAATTGGCTGGTGACTTCGCCTGCCCCACTGCATCTCAATATCTTTCCCTTTCCCATATCCCCAGACCTAACACCTTTCCAGCACACAGTAGGTGCTCTATCTGTGTTTGTCCAGTGAGTGTCTCCAAAGCCCATGTTCCTCCTCTGTACATTGAGGCTCGCAGCAGCCTGGTAGACAGTGAGGAAGAGCCTCTGGACAGAGTGCTGGGTCATCTCTATGAAAATCCAGGCCTTGCAGAGTGAGAATCTCTTGGTTATCTGTTGTTTGGCTGAGACTGGGATGCTGGGAACCCCATGATAGCCCATCTGGACATGTGGAAATGTAGAAGTTAGAGGGTTTTATTGCTCTTTTATGAGTCTCTAGACAATTCCCTCTAGAAATGGCAGACCACAGCAAGAACCCAGGTGTGTCCAGAGCTTGGCAAGGGACCAAAAGGGATGTAGGCGTGGCTCTGTGACTAGCGGCTTGACCCAGTGTCGAGCCAGGAGGAGGCTGACTGGTGCTCTGACTCCCCGTCCTGAAGACCTGCTCACAACCCTCCCAGCTTTGCTCCTTGGACAGAGCCCTGGTTCCTCCAGAGTGGGCCGTAGAGGGCGTGGTGAATATTTGAACTCCATCTAAACCCAGCCGGGTGTGTGTGCACGTGGGGTCTGGAGGCTGCTGATGGAGAAAGCCCTGGATGTGCATGACAGGACGAGGTTCAAGGCTGAGAGCTGCCTCTTCCTTGTCAGGCATTTGTGAGCAACTCTTGACTCTCCAAGTCTTAGTTTGCTCACCTATAAAATGGGAAACGTAATACCAGAGTCATAAAGAAGGTTATGGAAGAGTGGAATTTAGAAAGTGTTTGGGTAATTCAACCAGACTGCCAAGAAAGTTACTCTGACTATATTAGGGAGTTTAAATAAACGTAGACTCTCTCAAATGAGGGGGCCCTGACCTTGGCATCAAGAATATACACAAATGTGGACTTGATCCCTGCTTTCAAAGGTCTACAGTCTTGCAAGAGAGTCACAACTCACATAGATCCGCAGTCTCAGGAACATTTCCTGCGTGATGTGCTGAGCTGAGAAAGTGCAGAGAGGGCAAGGCCAGGTGTCAGAAACAGTCAGTGGATGCCTGATGGAGGCAGAAGGGGCCTGGCTAAATCTTGAAGGAGAGACAGGACTGGAGGTAGCAGAGCTCTCTCAGGCAGCAGCTTGAGGACCAATTCTGGGAGGTGGGACCAGACTTGCTCGGAGAGGGACCTGGATAGCAGAGAGGCTCTTAGCTGTCAGTAGGAAACTATTTTCCGTTTCTAGAAATTTTGTAGGGAATGGAGGATGGGGAGTTCAGAAGCAAAGCTAAGGCCCCTCAATTCTACACAGGCCCCAGGAAGTGAGCCTGCACCTGTCTACCTTCCAGCCTGCAGGCCAGAAGGAAATACGTTCAGGCAGCTTTGAAGCCAGGTCCCCATGTCTGTCAACCCCTGCCGCCTTGCCCAGAAAAGCCCCTGCTTTCTTGTGATGGCAGTGTGGCCTATACAGTGCTGACTAGGGTGTCTCTGTCAACACTCACTGATTTTCCCTCCACTAGAACAAGCAAATGTTCTGAAGGACAGAGAACACCCTTCCTCTCCAAGACTTTCTCATCGTCTGGCTTGATTGAATTTACTGATGTGTATATTTTTAATGTACTCATGAGAGACTCTTGTTGACTCTTTCACTTTTGGAGTTGATGCTTCCATTCAGAAAAAAATGGAGTTGGTCTCCCTTCTCCTCACTCTAAACCTTTGCAAAAGGTAGTGCAGCAGGGCCATGGTAGGAGCTGACCTGCTGGGTCCAGGGCAGAGCAGCGAATGTGGCTGGTGCAGTGGGCATGTGGGCCACAAACCCTGATGTTGTGCCCCTGTAGGCCTGAGAGGGTTGACACCTCATGAGGCTACTAGGATTTCATGTGTCTCATCTTCAACCAAGGGCAGGTCTTTCTCCCTCTTCCTCAGTTTCCATCTTGCTGTTCCCTTCCTTACATCCCCCATCCCACAGAGGAGGTGTTCACTGCGGGAGGAAGCTCTGCTCCGAGTGTCGGCTTGGCTTGAGGGAAGGCGCCAAGCAACAGGTTCAAGGGGTCCCTGGCTGCATAGCTGGCTTCCTTTTGAAATTCTTTAGCTTGAGAATGTCCTCAATAAAACCAGATTAGGATTGGAGCACAACTCTTAAGTAACACTTAGCTCATGAGTGAAACCAGACAGCATGTAACACTATTGGTTCCACGTGGGGAATCTGGTTTTTAAATCAATTTGGAATTCCATTTGGGTGGAAAGTTGGGCTCCACCTTTGTGACAGAGAGCATGGGTGGGTTGGCCAGTGGAGGCTGGGAATTCCAGTTATGACAGAGACGGGGAGCTGCCACAGGGATGGAAAAGCCAGCAGGGGCACACAGCAAACAGGGAAATGGATAGAGAAATCCAGTTTGGAAAATCACATTATGGGACAGGGTCAAGCCAACCTGAGTTCAAATCCCAGCACAAACCCTGAAAAGCAAACTATTTACTGTTATCTGAGCTTTGGGACAACAAATAGTCTCTTTTGTGGCTTCCTCAAAGAAAGAAAAAGAAAAGAAAAGAAGTAAAAGAAGGAAAGAGAGGAGTGAGGGAGGGAAGGAGGGAGGGAAGAAAGGTTGATTGTTAGCCCTTTTAGGCTGCTGTAACAAAATAACTAAACAGGATAGCTTATCAACAACAGAAATTTATTTCTCACAGTCTGGAGGCTGAAAATCCCAAGGTCCAGGTGGATTGGTGTTTGGTAAGGACCTGCTCCTGGCTCACAGATAGTGCCTCTTTGCTATATCCTCACATGATGGAAGGAATGAGGGTATCTCTGGTGTCCCTTTTATCAGGGCACTAATCCCATTCACCAGGGCTCCACCTTCATAACCTAATCACCTTTCAAATACCACCTCCTAATACCATCATCTTGGGGGTTAGGATTTCAACACATGAATTTTAGGGGGACAGAAACATTCAGACCATGGAAGAAGGAAGGAAGGAAGGGAAGAAGGAAGGAAGGAAGGGAGGGAGGGAGGGAGGGAGGGAAAACATGCACGCTTCTCCAACACTACATGTTTTATTTAAACTTGTATCATTAATTCCTGGCAGGGTGAGAGAGAGGAAGTGATTACACCTGTGGTCAATCATTGTTAATTTGTATTGCATCTACTTAGGAAGCTTCACGTTAGTTAAATACCCATTATCTTAGAACCCTAGAACAGGCCTCTTTATCTGCTGGACCTCCATTTCACCATCTAAAAGTAAATAATAAATAGAGTTGCTTTTTCTCAAGAGTCCACAGGGCAGGAAAGGAAGAGCATGTGTGGGCCAGGAGCGGTGGCTCACACCTCTAATCCCGGCACTTTGGGAGGCCAGGGCAGGCAGGTCACAAGGTCAGGAGATCGAGACCATCCTGGCAAACATGGTGAAACTCCATCTCTACTAAAATACAAAAAATTAGCCAAGTGTCGTGGCGTATGCCTGTAGTCCCAGCTGCTCAGGAGGCTGAGGCAGGGGGATAGCTTGAACCTGGGAGGCAGAGATTGCAGTGAGCCAAGATTGTGCCACTGCACTCCAGCCTGATGACAGAGCAAGACTCCATCTCAAAAAAAAAAAAAAAAAAAAAAAAAAAAGCAGGTGTGTTGGATTCTATAGCCAAATCAAATCTAGAGCGAATGCCAGCCAACTGTATGAACTGGGAACTGGTTTCCTCATTCAGTCGTTCCATTGGATGGCTAGGTATTCCTTGAGCCCTCTGGATCTCAGTTTTCTCACCTGTAGAGTGGGTTTTCACCAAGATCCTACACTGAGGTTGAGAGGATTCTATATGGCAATGTAAGTGAAAGTGGGCAGGGTAATGGCATCTCTTCAGCAGCCTCCCAGGCATGCCCAGACCACAGCTAACAAGGGAAGGGAGCCGAGCACATACTAAGAAGGTTGATAAGTGGCCTACTGTGTGTTCTCTGGGATCTGCTATCTGGGCTCGTGAGTGAAGAGAACGGATAGTGGAGTCAAACTGGAGAGAGTTTAGAGCCCTGCTTTGCTCTAACGACCACTTTGGGCAAGTCTCCTAATCCCTCTGAGCCTTAGTTTCCCCATCCATGAAGCATCTCTGTGTCATAGGCACACTTAGAATGAGGCCAGGCATGTGATAAGCATCCAACGGCTGACTAGCTGCTGCCTAACCACTGCTCCGAATCACATGTAACCAGAAATTCAGAGTCAAAACAAAAGGAAGAAAGACTGAGTCTCCTGCTTGTTTTAGATTTGCTGCAAGTGATTCAGTGAAGCACATGACACCATCCCTTGGCACAGTTTAGAGAACACGGTGAAATTTTAAATGAAGTTTGGCTAAAGACGGAGTGATTAACTGCTCACGCAGGTCCTTCTTTCTTTCCTCCTCGAAAGCCACAAAAATCTAGCCAACTATATGAAATTGTCATTATGCTGCATTGACACCCAACTCTGTTCCCATTAAATGCATTCATTAGCTAGTAAAAGTTCAGTAAAGCCCCTTTTGATAGCTACTCACTTCTGCCCCCTCTCTGCTTTCCCTATCAAAAGACCTTCCTAAGTTTCCGTGCAATCATCAAACTCCTCCACCAGTTCCTCCCCAAACCATTATTTCCGAGGCTGGAGCTCCTGCAGAATGGAGAAACTGCCTTTAGGAAGATATAAATAGGGCCAATTTAGACATCTTTCTTGCCATGGCTCCACGGAGGACTGAAGGACAAAATGAAGAGATTCCTGAGACTTTCTTTAAATGTTACTTCAACTCTTAGCTAGCTCCTCTTTGACAGCTAATGGATTTCAATTATGCCAAGGCTGTGAGCAGGAAACATGGAATTTATGCCTTAAATTTCCCCCACTCACCAGTGATTCAGGTTTGTTTATGCCGCCAACAAATCTTTGCGCTGGTGATGTTAAGGTGCAGGGAGCCATGGTTTGATTTCTCATAGAAAAGCTCCTGATTCAGGGCAGCTTTCCAGGTGTGCTCTAGCACAAAGGCTTTCTCATTGAAGCCCAGAGTCAATCATACAGCTTTTGAGATCCCTTCTGCCTGCCATGTTCTGCCCCATTCTGCCTGAATGCAATGTCGCTGCAGGGGAAGCCTGTGGAGGTCAACATCAGAACCGCTGGGCCACTGCTAGCTGGGGTGGCCTTGGATGGGCCTTCACCTGCTTCACAGGGTTGCTCTGGGGATGAAATGGAAAGTGAATTTCCTAGGAGCTATGTGGCTCTACACAGATGAAGGTTGTCACTGTCTTATCTGTGCTTTTTGTCTGGTTCTGCCTGCTTGCTTCTTTGATGTTTTAGTCTGGATCACAGCTGATGTTCATACTAGAAACTTCTAGAATGTTCTTTCTGCCCAAAGGACTAAATATTAATTTCTGTTACCTACAGTTTTTCCAGGAGGATTCGCTTGTGCTTATCTGCATAGTGAGCCTCAAGATTCTATGGGAATGAACTAAAAAAGCTTCTGGCGAGGCTGGGAGCCCCTGGAGAACCAGGGCATGAAGAAGAATACCCTCCATCCTCTAAAGAAGGTTGAGAGATCCCCAGTTTGGCTTAAATAGTATCACTGTAACTAAGAATTGGGTCAATTATATTAAAATACAGAATTCAGCGGTCTTAATCTGATTTCTATTCTAGAAGCAATGATTATATAGGCTGAGCCCTTGGCTAAGAAGACCTTTATGTTTCCCTGATAAAACTTGGGTAATAGGCCAGGTGCGGTGGGTCACATCTATAATCTCAGCACTCTGGGAGGCTGAGGCAGACGGATCACCTGAGGTCAGGAGTTCGAGACCAGCCTGGCCAACATGGAGAGACCCCATCTCTACTAAAAATACAAGTTAGCCAGGCGTGCTGGTGGGAGCCTGTAATCCCAGCTACCCGGGAGGCTGAGGCAGGAGAATCGCTTGAACCTGGGAGGCAGAGAACCTGGGATGCAGTGAGCCTAGATCGCACCACTGCATTCCAGTCTGGGCAATAGAGTGAGACTCTGTCTCAAAAACAAACAAACAAACAAAAAACAAAAACAAAAATTTGGGTAATAATGGCAGAAAGATGAACCTTATGTCCCTCTGGAGAAATGACTAGAATATGGAGAAAACCCTGAGCCTCCGATCCCACTGCTGCATAGTGGGTATGCTTGACATCCTTTATAGAACGTTTCTGGGTTGAAAGTCAGAGTTGTGGGGGAAAAAAAACCACTACTAATGTTAAAAATAGCTAATAATTTACACGTTATGAGATATATGTTATTTAATCTTCAAAAAAGCCCTGTGAAATAGTCATTTTTATCCTCGTTGTGCCCAAGCTGAGAGGAGGAAATGGCAGCTGAGAGCATTCCACGCCGCTGTGTGATCCAATTGGTTGCCTTTGTGGCATCAAGGACCCAGCTGGGCTCCCCGCTGTGCAGGGCTGAGCCTTGGGAAATACAAGCACACATGCCTTCATCCGAGAGCGAGAGGAGGTAGAGGGTCAGGCAGGGAGGCCAAGCCACTGTTAGCTCTGTTTGCGTGAACCTGAGGCTGTAGTGGTTTAGGAATGTGCTTGTCAGCTTTCCTGATGCCCGAGGTGGACCAACAATCCAGTCTCAGCCCTAGACATGGGCCACCTGGGAGGGAGGCAGAAAGGAGGAAATGGGGTTGGTTTAGTAACCACGTGACCAAATAGGGGGCCCCCTAGGCTGACCCTCCCACTGATGGTGGGAAAGTGAGGGAATCTCTCCTCTCAAAAGCTGTTAATGGCTTGCAGTTGCCTATAGTAGGAAGTCTGCACATCTTAGCTGTTTTTGAGCTAGACCTGATTCTTACCTCATTCTACCTTTCTGTTTGCAGATGTGGAAAATGAGGTCCAGAAAGAGATGTGTCAAAAGGTAATAGAAAAGAAGGCACCAGACTAGATCTCTGGTCCCAAACTCAGGGCTATTCAGATGCTGCTCTATCCAGTCCTTGGTCCTGGCCTACAAGACCCTCACTGACCAGTCATGGCTCCTGCACTGGGCACTTCCTCAGGCACAGGGCTATGTGTGTCTCTGCATCCCTGATGGCTGCCCGGCACAGGGTTGACACCCTGGGCTCCATACATGCTTACTGAATGGATGGGTGGATCTGACTTGGGAAAGCATCTCTTCCCTCAGAAGCTTCCTTCACACACATGTCCACGGACAAGGCTTCTTCTCTGGGACCATGTCCAGGAACCAGCTTGCTGGCTAGGAGGGCTTGTGGTCACCTAGGACTGGTGGGGAAGGGTGGTTAGCAGGGAGGAAGCAGGGGCAGAAAAACCCCCAGGGCATCAAGCTTGTTTTCCCACTTAGACTAGAGGCTCATTGAAGACAGGGGCTAGGTCTTCTTCCGCCATGGTCCTCAGACATAGGGCTCCGACCTGAGATGCTTCACACACATCTGGGTTTGGACGTGGACCAAGTCCAGGCCTCCAGAACACCAACTTCCAGGAGCCTCTGGACTGAGTCCATGGGTTGTCATAGGTGACAGCCTTCGAGCTCCATCTGATGGACATGAACTCAAACCTGGCTTCTGCTGCTTTGTAGGTCCCTGACTCGGGACAATCATGTGGCCTTTCTAAGCCTTAGTCTCCATCTCTCTGTCTATCAGATGAGGCTGACAGGCTGCCCTGCAGGGCTGTATGGGTTGGAGGGGATGGTGCACCATGTCTAGAACAGCCCTTGTTGTGACCAAGTGTCCTGTGGCAGCAGAGCAGGGTGCCTAGAGGCCATGGCCTCCCTGGGCTTGCTGCCTCCAGTCTGGGTGCTGCTGGGGTCTGGGTCTGAGTGAGGCAAGGAGATGAGGCAAGGCCAGGGACCCCAGCACCCCAAACTCCTGCCTTTACTGTGAGGAGAACCCTTCACTGAGGGAACTAAGGCTTTCCTAAGAACCTTGCCTTGTAGGAACTTAGCCGTTCCGAAGCCCTTGACACTGGGCTGCACTCTGGGCATGGGGGGCATCCCCCGAGGTCCTGCCCTTGGAAAGCAAGAGATGAGGAAAGTGAACCTCCTCCAACCCCAATCAGACACGTGTCCCATGCAGGGTGAAGGATGAGAGCACATGTGAGTGGCCCTAGAGTGGGGACCACACTGGGATGCTTTGGAATATGTCATGATGCAGTGGAAACATTGTCAATATCCAGAAACTTGGGTTCAGGTCGTTTCTGCATGGATTCAGCTCTGTGGCCTTGAACAAGTAACTTAAAACCCCTCTGTACTCGGTTAGTCTGTAAAATGACAGGTTGGGCGAGAGCATTGGTTTTCAAAGGTGGGGTGTGTGCAGCGGCAGAATGCTTTGAAACTCACCAGGAGCAGAAACTATATACCGCCAAATGCTAGGAGGGCGCAGGACCTCAGTGTGTCATCCCCTTGGGCTCTCACAAGAGCTGCCCCTGGGAACTCAGTTTGCAGACTTCTGGAGTACAGGCCGTGTAAAGTCCTGGTCAGCTCCAAACATCCCAGAATTCCTGAATCTTCCACCAGGAATGGTACAAGCAGTGGTGCCTGAAGCACCAGCCTTCACAGTGCCTTGTGTTCTTTCCTTAGCACTGGGTCAAGTAGTGCTCTTTGGGTGCAAATAATGGAAATGGACTCAGGATGACCTAAGGCAGAGGGAGGACTCAGAAAAGGAATCCTGGGCATCTACAGAATAGAAGCAGAGCAGAACCTCTGGATCTATGTAGCTTTGGAGACCTCAGAAGATGGAGTTGGTGGGACGTCTCTCTGGAGTGTCCAGTCCAGGTATACCCAGACTCGAAATAGCCACCGATCTCTGTAGCTCTCATTTCAGTTTCAAATCTGCACAAGAGAGACTGTGATTGGTCCAGCTTAGGTCACGTGTCCACTCCTGGCCCAACCAGCTTTAGCAGGGCTGCAGGATGCCACTTGCATATCTTGGGAGGAGTCCAGAGAAAGGGAAGGCCTGTTTCATGGCAGCATATTGATGTCTAATACGTCTTACCTCCCCAGTTATATTGTCCATTCCTGGAAAATGCAAGCTGTGACTGACGTTTTTATATCTTAAATCCCTCTCCCAGAGCAAAGCAAATTGCTTCACCCCAAAATATAGGCACGGGAGCCCTAGAGATTTGGTAAGGGGATGTGAGAGCTTTTCTTTCTCTGTTTCCATAACTGCAAAAACCTACAACTTAAGGTATTATACGGGCAGAGCAATGTAATCTATTTTATAGACAGACCAGTCAAAACATACATCTTACTGGTCCTGGGAGCCAGTGTAAAAAAAATCCTTGTGTGGCTTTGTATGAGGGGGAAGTGCTGTGTGTGTGTGTGATGTCTTCAAAACCCATACACACATCCAGACAGGCATGGGCACCGATAAAGGAAATCACACTTATTATTTGAATGTATGCCACTTGGAAATGTTCTTCATTATTAATAATAATTAATAAATAAATGGTTCAGAGAGTTCTAATTTTCTCTTGCTATCAGAAATTAGCATATTTTTTTCAGTTTTCCTAAATTGCTACCTTTTTGATAATGTGTATATAATTACCGATTCCACCCAAACTCACTCTTTGTTCGGCTGACTGACTTTGCCTGCATGCTGTCAGATGCTGGTGAGGTTTTTTAAAGAACTGTTATGATTGATGTAATTAAACCAAGATAAGACGTACATTTTGCTTTTTCTCCCCTTTTCTTTTCTTCTTCCCCTCCTCATCACAGCAGAGTTGAGGGAGAGGGAGAGAGACAGAAAGAGAGACAGAGAGAGAGAGACACAGAGAGAGAGAGAATGAGAATTCGTTGTCTCTGATCTGTTGGAAGTGCTTTACCAGAATGCACAGTATCTGCATTTTGCTCAAAGAACTTAATAAAACACCCACAGCAAACTTCAGGCTGCATTGTTCTCGTCAATTACTGGTGCGGCCTCGGGTTTCTCCTCGTTAATTGCTGCGAGCAGGGAAGCTTTACTCAGTGCGCAGTGTACCCAAGCATGTATGGAGTTTAATGAATCATACTAACTCTGCACTCCAAGCAATTAGGTAAATCTAGCTGTTAGTTAGTGAGGCATAAAATAAATTTAATCTCTCTTCTAAAAAATCAATTATAGTGCTGTAATGTATAATTCAATTTGGGTCATGCTACATAAATTTTCTGTTTTTAGTATGTTTTTAAACTGGTTGTTATTCGATTTTGCAAGCTCTGTGTGTGTGTGTGTGGTGTGTGTGTGTACGCTTGTGTGTGTGTGTGTGTGTGTGTGTGTGTGTAAAGACTGCAGGATGAGGGAAAGGGACAATGCCAAGAAAGTCTGGATTTATTAAGGAAACTGTGTCTGGAAGGGTTTTTGTCTATTTGATTGTATAAGCCTTACTTGAACTGCTACTGTGTGTATACTAGCTTCATGGAAGATAGAAGGTGCAAAAAACTACTGCCTTCAAGGAACTTATGGTCTAATTGATAGTGCAAGACCTAACCAAGTAGAAAATTAGAAAATAATCAGGAGAAGACAGACATAGGTAATACACAGATATTGTATTGTGAAATACAGATACTGTATTGTGAAACTGGAGGGGACAGACACAGGTAATACACAGATATTGGAGAAATAATTGGGATTTTCAAATCTGGACACTCGGGCTCAATTTTCAACTCTGCTACTGACTAGCTGTGTGACCTAATGTAAATGATAACCTGTCAGAGCCTTAGTTTCCTCATCTGTAAAATGGGTGCCATAGTTCCTTTCTCCCTGTGCTTTTGAGATTGATTGGTGTAATACTGGCTGGGAGCACACTCTTTTGAGTCTGCTGCCTGACTGGAAAGGAGTGGATGGCAGTGTCTGACGTCCCCAACTACCAGTAAGCACCAGGAGGGTGGAAACCATGTTTTTCCTTCTCCTGCTTTGTTCTTGGCGCATGGCCCTGGCCCAGCTTGCAGAGAGAATGCTCCAGATACAGAAACAGTGGCATGAGAAGTGAATCGAACAGGTCTGGATGGGCCAGAGAGGGGACAATTGAAGAGTTAACCAATGATAGGCAATTTACCCAGGGCCACTTTGTATCAGGTTCTCTGTTCATACTTTATAATGCATCATCTCTGATCCTCAGAATAGCCCTGCGTGGCTCTTCTTAGATGCAGTGAGGAAGCTGATGCTCACTGAGGTTAAGCCACTTGCCCAGGGGCACACAGTGAGGAAGAGATAGAATGGAATTTGAACTCAGGTCTCCCTATTCTCTTCACCCTGCCTTGCCTGCCCCATATAGATGATAGGCAAGGTTAGGAAAGATGAGAGAAGGCCCGAAGGAGTCTGAAATTCACACCAAAGAGCTTCTGCTAAGATTCTGAGCCTAGAAACTCCCTCCCAAGGAAGCCTCCAGAAAGCTTTTCATCCCCCTGCCCCACCACTCCCGCCTCCGTCTGCCCATTTGATTTTGTTAATGGAATTCTTAGGAAAAATTACACACCGTTACATTTCCCTGCTAATCTCCCGGCAACAGCCATGGTACCGAACATTATTAAAATAGTTAAGACTCTATCCCAGCTGTCTCTTTCCAATTTTCTTGCTTCCAGGGGGTGCTCAGCAAAGCGGTGAGCAGGCTTACCTACTGAGCGCTTCTGCATCGCCAGGCTAGCACAGTGATCGAAGCCAGAGCTTCTGAGACCACCAGGGCCACTTGGCGTGTGCACAAGCGTGTGCAATGTGGCGGCCAGGGAGAGTGGACAAAGGTCTAGGGACTGCTGAGAAATCGGATTCTCAAACGGGGTTCTGCCAGTCTGCTGGGAGGCCCTGGGCAATCCCTTTCCCTCTCCAGGCCTCAGTTATCTCAAACCACCTGCTGGTTCCCTTGCCAGCTCTGAGGCTCTCTCTGCATGTGTTCTTTGTGACTCTAAGAACACACTTGCCCCTGGCTGCGTCTGAAAATGGAGGCTCTGGGGTGCACGCGGCGTTACTATCTAATAAGCCGTGAGCTGCACAGCACTATCAGTTGACTCACTTTGCAGAGCCTATGGGTCATTAAAAAAAAAAAAATCTAAACTAGTGCGAGTGAAGTAGCTTCCACAAAATGATTCCCATCACAAAATAAGCCTTTAATTAGCAGAACATCTCACCCAGCTGAAGCACGACTTTCACAGACATATACCCAGTGATGTTAATTATGAAATGAATTTGCACATGCATGATTTATGGGTCTTTGACTTTAAAGAGAAAAAAAAAATCGGCTGCCTACTTTACTTATGCTTTCTGCCCTCTGAGAGAATTCACAAGAGAGAGATACCGTGGACGGTTTCAGTGTTTCTTAGAAGTTTAACGTCCCTTTCAGTGACTTGTGTGCTTTGCTTACATCAATCAGCTAAATATTTATTGAATTCTCAGTTGCCCAGCACAGAGTCAGGGACTGGGGAAAATGGGGATTCAGGATGAGTCACAGTTCTGGTGCTATGTTTAGATGAATTATGTCCCCTGGAGGGATCTTGCAGAACACAGGGTCTACCTTCCTAATTTTGCAGAGAAGGAAACTGAGGCCAGAAAGGAGACTAACTCCCTCAGAATAGTGCAGTGACTCAGGGTTGGTGGCCCAACTCTGGCCTCAGGTCCCAGCTGGGTATTTTTTTTTTTTTTTTTTTTTTTTTTTTTTTTTTTTTTTTTTTTTTTTGGAGACTCCTGAGTCTTGCTCTGCCGCCCAGGCTGGAGGGCAATGGCATGATCTTGGCTCACTGCAACCTCCACCTCTTGGGTTCAAGCCTCAGCCTCCCAAGTAGCTGGGACTACAGGCATGGGCCACCACGCCCAGCTAATTTTTGTATTTTTAGTAGAGATGGGGTTTCACCATGTTGGCCAGGCTGATCTCAAACTCCTGATCTCAGGTGATCTGCCCTCCTTGGCCTCCCAAAGTGCTGCGATTATAGACGTGAGCCACCATGCCTAGCCCAATAAGGAAGTTTTGAGTCTGCAGTCCAGTGGGGCAGATGAAACACAAGCACACTAGTGCAAGTAGGCATGTGTGTTGGTGTGCAAAGATGCACACACACAAGCGTGCATGCGCACGTGCTCACGTACATCAGACACCCTGGCAGAACTTAAGAAGGTGAATGTATTGCAGACTTGCATCTGTTGAGAATGCCAGAACTCCAGGCACTCTGAAGAGGGGGTCCTCAGAGCCATCCAGGAGCTCCTAGAGGAGGTGGCCCTTGGTCTGACCCTAGGGAATTTAGATAGGCAGAGAGGAGGGGGAGCTCCTGCAGGAGGCCAGTGTGGGTCAGAAGCATTTGGAGGCAGGAGGAAGGTGCCTCTGCAAAGCCTTGGTCCATTTGTGTTCCCAACGTCTCCTTTCGTCCATGTACCTCATCTTGCTGTGGTCAGCTGTGAGGCACGTGCCTGCAGACCCAGTGAGTAACAGGGACAGCTCTTGGCCTTTTGAGCTTCAAAGGGCATAAACAGTACATGTGGTACGTTTGGAGGAGATGCCTGCTAGTTCCCTTTGATCTCCACCTGAGAGGCAATGGGGACTCTCTAGATGTAGGGCAGGGAGGGGAGGAGTCTTGGATGCAGAGTAGAAAATAATGAGAGAGAGAGAGACAGATGCTGAGAAGCAATTGAGGGAGCTGCAGGTATTGGTTCTCAGAGCAAGGGAGAGCCTCACCCCACCCCTCTAACCTGCTGTGCACCAAAGGAAGCTAGAAATGATAGACCTGACACCATAGATAGGCTTGAGGGACGCCTCCTTCTCCTGGCCACAGCCGTATTCACAGCAGCACTGAGCTATAGGAGCAGGGCAGGAGAGGTGGTTGGACATTGTGTCTAAACAGACAAGACCAGGGATTCTGTGGCATCCCCCAGCCCCTGAGCGTCCCAGCAGAGCAGACATTACCTGTGTCTTCAAGACTCAGGCTGGCAGCCTGGCAGAGGCCCTGTGGTGTGGAGAGGGCACAGCAGCGGGTGGCTGGCCTTTAGCTATGTGTGGGTGGTAACCCCCACAGCCATCACTTTCACCAGTGTTAGCTCAGCCCCCGGGAGGAAGGGGCCAGGAGAACCCTGACCTGACTGAGGAAACACTACATTGATGGAGATGATAAGAATTGACCAGCTAATATTTCTGCCAAAGTAGATTCTAAATTGATTTAAGGTAATTGATTTAAGAGAAGCCAGAGAGAGAGATAAGCACTTAAGTCTGTGGCCTAAAAGCTCCATCCTCAGTGTTTGCTTAAAAGGCAGTAAGCTGCAGCGATGGCAGGGAGGGGGACTGCAGATGACTGACCTTGTTGCTTGGGGAGTCTTGAGTGTCCCCAAGGCCCCCTAGCCTGACCAGGCCTTCTTTTAGGGTGGAAAGATGGAAAGATAAAGAGCCCTGGATACTCCAGGGGACAAAGCAACTGGCCTGTCACTTAGCTCTGCTTCAAACTGGCTCTATGACTGTGGGCAAGGGGCTCAGCCACTCTGTGCCTTAGTTTCCCCATTTTAAAACAAAGGATGTAGGCTTGATAATCTCAGAGGCAGTGGTTTTCCAATCAGAGTACCTGACAATGACGGGAGAATGGGTTAAAATGCAGGTTTCCTGACCCAACAATCCTCAGAGATTTGTATATGAGGGCCTGGGATGACTTGGAGAGCCACTCTTCTTCCCCTGAAGAATGCCTTTCCACTGCTCTGGCTTCACAAAGCTTCCTTCTCCTCCCTCCTCCCCACTTCCTGCCTCCTTCCTCTCCTCCTCCTCCTTCTTTTTCTTCTCATGACTTATGTATCATACAGTTTTCTCCTGCTTACAAATACAAAAGGAGGCATAGTAAACATTTTCAAGCACGGCAGCATAGAAAGCAGAAAGCTCTGCATGCCTGTGACTCTCCCCCCAAGTCACAGTAGTTAACAACCTGCTGTGCTCAAGCTCTAGTTTGAAATCGGCATACAAATAACTAAGAATAAATACATTTAAAATAAAAGTATAGTTATACCATACATACTGTTTTGTAATATTTTCTCCCCAATGAACAGTATATCTTATCCTCATTTCAGGCTCCTACTTGGTGATGACCATGTTCTTTTTCACAACTGTATAATACTCCATTGAATTAATTCCCATAGGCCAACATTTAGGCATTGTCTCATTTTTCACAGCCACAAAACACCACTGCAACAAACATCTTTGCACAGATGTCTCAATGCACTTGCATAGGTGTGGGGTACATTCCTAGAAGTAGAATGGTGGATGAAAAGGCGTATTTTACATTTAGCCTGTATGGCATTGCCAATTTGGCCTTCAAAATTGATTTTTCCAACTTATTCTCCCACCCATATTTTGTGAGTAGCTGTTTTTACATACACAAGCTCTGCCAACCTTAGGTATTGTCTATCTTTTAACTCTTTGCCAAACATATTGGCAATTTTTTTTTTTTTTTTTGAGACAGAGTCTTGCTCTGTCGCCCAGGCTGGAGTGCAGTGGTGCCATCTCTGCTCACTGCAAGCTCTGCCTCCCGAGCTCACGCCATTCTCCTGCCTCAGCCTTCTTAGCAGCTGGGACCACAGGCGCCTGCCACCACGCCCGGCTAATTTTTTGTATTTTTAGTACAGACGGGGTTTCACCGTGTTAGCCAGGATGGTCTTGATCTCCTGACCTCATGATCCGCCCTCCTGGGCCTCCCAGAGTGCTGGGATTACAGGCGTGAGCCACCGCGCCCAGCCAAAAGTATCTTTATATTATTTCCTTTTTATTTTCCTTCATGATTGATGAGGTTTATCAGTTTGGGGCTATTCTTTGAAGTATCACATCATAACCTTTGTTCATTCTTTTTCTCTTAAGAAGATGAACAAATCATGTTATCAGGCATTTCCACAGTTTCCAAGTGCAGCAATGCGAGAGTATAAGACAAATGTGAGTCCTCCAACCCCAGACTGCCAAGCTGTCCGGCTCTCAGGTTAGAACAAACCTGCACTGAGCCCCTGGCTTTGAAGAGCACTTACATCCCCAAGAGCAGCACTCTTCACGAGGGCCGAGTTTTCCGCCATGTAGAAAGCAGGACCACAGGCTATGTTTAACCAGGGCCTGCCCTCCCTGGGGGTATGCTGCTCCCAGGGTGTGGCTGCATCCAGAAGGAACTTTGTTAAAGGAAGATGAGGCCCTGCAGCAGGGGCTGCGGGTGGGGCACAGAAGCAGACCTGGCCAGAGAGCTGGGCCCACAGGCAGAACCCTGGGCTGTAGGTAGGTGGCTGGGGGTCAGGTCCCAAGGTCACAGTTGATTCTCTTTGAGATGCTTGTCTAAGTAGCCATGGCCCTTGATTTTCCTACTTGTAAAAATGAAAACAGTGATATCAATTTCAAGGGCCTCTTGTGAGACTCCAATGAGACTGTGTACAAATAAAACTGGAGCCTTCTATAACTGTAAGTTGTGACTTCTGAGTGTTGATGCCAGAAATTCCAACATTAGATCATATCCCTAACGGCTTGTGTACAGCTAAATGCAGACTCCCTTCTGCAAGGGGCCACGCCACACTTTAACTGTTCCATATATAACACAGTCAGTGGTTAAGAGCATGGGCCTTGGAATTGCAGAGAGCTGTGTTCGAGTCTACTTACTGGCTCTGTGACTCTGGGCAGGTTACTTAACCGCTCTGAGATACAATGCTCTCCTTCATAAAGTGGACATAACCACTTCTTGGTTTACATGAGGAGTTAACGGGCTTTGTGTTGAAAGTCTGGAGCAAGAGAAGGGTTCAATAAATGTCAGCTATGTTATTATCATCCTTAATAATGATAAATTATTAACAATGCTGATCTTAACCACAATGGCCAGATGCTTTCTTCCTCTCGCATTGTGAGCTTGTTGTGAGAGGGCTCCCAGAGGACCCATCCCATCCCATTCATCTCTTATGTCATTAACCACACAGTCCTGCAAGCGTATATCCTGCTCGCTTGTGTTTGCTCCTGACACTGGGCTCCCTGTGAATGAGGAGGAGGTCCCTTTCATGGCATAATGTGAAGAGTTCTGAAACAATTTTCTGTTGCCTCCTCTTCTGCCGTCTGCAGTGGTGACAGAAATCCCAGCATTTCTGGAAGGCCTCAGGTTGGAGTTGAAATGCATATTTGATATTAGGAAACTGCTTCAGGATGCTCAGCTGTGAAATATGTCCCATGGTGCCTGCCCTCTGCCTTCTCCCTGGAAGACTGGGGCAGGGTATTGAGTTTCCTCCTCTGTGAAATGGGAACATAACAGGGCTTTCCTCAGAGGGATGGAAATGAAAGAGAGCGGCCAGCATGGCCTGGCCCACAGTGAGTGCCCGCTAAGTGCCAGCAATGAGGAGTGCTGCCTCCCTCGGGGTGTTCCCTACCCTCTCTGGTAGATGCTCAGCCTCTGCGAGTTCCTTTCTCTGATATCTTAGTCCATCTGGGCTGCTGTAACAAAAACACCATCAACTGGGTGGCTTATAAACAATAGAAATTCATTGCTCACGGTTCTGTAGGCCTAGAAGTCCTAGGTCATGGTCCCAGCCTACCTGGTGTCTGCTGAGGGCCTGTTTCCTAGTCTGGGGTCTCTTTCGTAAGGGCACTAATCCCATTCATGAGAACTCTGCCCTCACGACCTCATCAGGCCCAAAGGTCCCACCTCTTCATCTACTGCATTGGGAATTAGGTTTCAACATATGTATACTGGGGGGACACAAACATTCAGACCACAGCATCTGACTTCTTATCTCCCACATCCTCAACCTCTTGAGTGGATCAGATGCCCTTACAGGTCATGGTCTACCCTGTGGTTCAGGGAGGGAGCAGAGGGGTGGGGAGGATGGGGGTGGGGTGCTCATGCTGGACCCTCAGGAACCTCCCTGGAGGATCCATCTGCGACAGCACTTTTGCAGTCAGTGTTGTGGGGGAGGCTGAGAAGCCAGAGGCAGGGCAGGTCCTTATTGGAGAATGGTGGCACTAGGGAGTAGAGTGAGGGATGAGCTATTTTGGGAGAAAGGTTGGGGGAAGGGGAATAGGAGGGGAGGGAAGAGGCGAGGGGAGGGGAATGGGAGGGAAAGGAAAGGGGAAGGGGGGAAAAAAGGGAAGAGGAAGGGGGAAGGGAAGGAAAAGGAAGGAAGGGAAGGGAAGGAAGGAAGGGGGAGGGTAGGGGAAGGGAGGGGAGGGAAGGGGAGGGAAGAAGAAGGGAGAGGAGGGGAGGGGAAGGGAGGGGAGAGGAGAGGAAGGGGAGGAAAGGGGAAAAGGAAGGGGAAAGGGGAAGGGGTTTGGGAAATCCTGACCACAGAGTCACAGAATGGCTTCTCACCAGCTTCTGCCACCAAGGATGTGGCCCTTTAGGCTCCTCATTTTCTGGACCTCAGTTTCTCAATCTGTAGTATGGGAATCCTGAAGTCAGGGGATAATGACTGCTCATAGCAGCATCAGGAGACCAAAACCAGAGGTGATGGGGCCACATGCAGCATTGCTGCTGAGGAGGAGAGCTGCTGTGTGGGTGACTGGCTGCTGCTTCCTCCACCCCACCCCTGCTGGTCCTGTGTGGTTTCTGGTATGAGCCACGCATGTCCCACCTCAGAGCCTTTGCACTGGCTGTTTCCTCTGCCTGGAAATCTTGTCTTCCAGATAGGTGCATTTTTTCACCTCCTCATGTCTTTGCTTGGATATTTTCTCCTCAACAAGTGCTTCCCTGAGCACACTATTTAGTATACTGTGTGCACATGTGTGCACGGGCACACCCTCCCCACTACACACACACACTCCTTATTCCCCCCCAACTTTGTTTTCCTGTGTAGCATTGATCACCACCGGATATACTAATTACTTGTTTGATAGTTTGTGGTCTGTCAGTCTGTCTCCTTCTGTGACAATATTCTCCTTATCTCTTGCAAGGTAACATACTTCCTAGAAATTGAGCAGCTTAAAACAGCCAGCATTTCATTGTTTCTCACAATGCTGTGAGTGAGGAATCCAGGTACATCCCAGCTAGTGGCTTTTCTGTTCCACATGCTGTTAGTGGAGGTTGCTCTGTGGCGCTCGGTGAGTGGCTGGGCTGGGACATTCAGGATGGCCTCACTGGCCTGTCTGCTGCTTTGATGAGGACAGCAGGAAGCCCGGGGCTCAGCTGGACTACAGCACCTACACGTGGCCTCTCCAGCACACCTGGAGTTAGGCTTTATCCATGGAGGCCCAGGGCTCCTAGAGCCAGTGTTTTCAGAGGCACAGGCAGAAGCTACAAGAGACCTAGCTTCGGAACATCACTTCTTCCTTATTCTATTGGCCACACAAGTCACGAAGACCAGCCCGGATTCAAGGGAACAGAGTAGATCCCACCTCTCAATGGGAGGAATGTCAAAGGATTTGTGGCTATCTCAAAGCGACCATCACACACTTCACCAGGGCATGGTCTTAGGTGTGTTTTGTGCACTGCTAGTTTCCAAGCACCTGGCACAGAGTAGGTGCCCAATAAACATGTACTGACTGAGTGAATGAATGAAAAAATGTAATCTTTACAGTCCAAGCCAAGCCCACCTCTCCCTGGAAGTCCTCTACACGACCCCAGGCCATGGGCCCTCTCTCAGCTCAGCCTCCACCCCTCACCTGCCCTGCCCTCCCTCTGGGCCTTGGGCTCTTTCCCCCTTTATAGAAGACCCTAGAAACCAAGCATTGAGTTCCCTGGGGGCAGGTGTGGGTTCTGCACCATGCAGAGAGGATTCGAACAGGAGTTCCTAACTGTATGCATGGTATAGGTGCATTTTATATGTATAATGGTTCACAAATCACAACCACCCATCAGGTAACTATCGCTATCCCATTTATAGAAGAGGAAACTGGGGCCCAGAGAAGTTGAATCATTTGCCTCAGTTCACCCAGCCAGCCTGAGTCTAGCTCAGTGTCTCCGTAGCGTAGAGTGGCTCAGTGGCTCTGTGGACTGACTGTTCAATCCCTACGCTGCGCATGTGAACATGAGGCCCCCAAGGCTTCCCCTTGACGTTCCAGAGCCCACTAAAGCAGGGCTTTGGGGCCTCACTTTTCCTTTCTGTCCCCTGGAGACCACTGAAATGCACTGGCAAGACAGCTGGGTTTAATATTCATGAACCAGCCAGGCATGAGTGATTAGCTGACTCCTGTTGGAGGAGGAGGAATAATTGAATACGGTATTTACATAACAAGTTAATGCTGCCGCCCGCCTGTGGGGCTCCTTTGTGGGTCTGTCCTCCACCTCCCTATTTGCCCACGTTGTGCTTCTCCTCACCTGCCTTGGATGGCCAAGGAGGAAGTGCAGTAGCTTTGCACCCCTCTGCTATTGGAGCTGCCATCTAGATGATAACATTATTTAGGGAACAGAGTTCCAGTGCCTGGGAGAGCCTGTAATGGGCTGGCTGATGGCCTGCCCAGGGGCGCTGGACCCCTAAACAAAACCCTTCTGCAGACTCTGAGAAATGACAAGGGGAGGCTGAGAGGCTGAGACTGGGTTTTTGACATGGGCCTTCTTGCCCCAAACCTTCAGGAGACCTTAGACACATTCCATCCCATTTCTTGGCTTCTCTCCTTTTCTGCAACACGCAGGACCCCAGCCCGACCCTCTGCACCCTCTGCCGTCTAGGACTGCATTCCAGCTGCCTGGTTGAAGGCAGCAGACAAGGGGAGAAGCTGGGGTGCGGGGCCATTTGAAAGAGAACTCCTCCTTTGTGGCTGCAAAGGGGAGGTAAGGCACTGTTTCCATGCCTTCCTCAAGAGCTGCCTTTGGGTTACCCCGGTCAGTGCTCACTTGGGGTTCTGGAATCAAAGGTTATTAGCTTATAATCACCTCATTCATAGCTGGCTGGGAGGTGTGCTGTGTGCATGTCTGACCCTGGGCACGAGGAATACCAGCCAAGTCTTTCTGGCTGCAGTTAAAAGGGCTCACCAGCCTCTCTCTGAAGGTGAAGTGCAAAGATGGGCTGGGGAGCTGGGGACTTTCAAGGGGAGTGGGAAGTATTAACCACTGGGGTGCTAGCCCCACTGTAAATGCATTAAAGCCAGCGTTCTTTGTGTCTCTGGAATGGTGGATGGTGTCCGGCAAGGGCCAGAATAGCCTGGTTCTTCTTGCCCAGATGCAGAAGTGTAGACCTTGGAGAGCTGTACATTTTCTCATTTGCATGACTTCTCTGCAGAATGGGCAGGGTGACAGAGCTCCCCTCATAGGGCCTGTGTGAGGATTGAGTTGCTGTATGTTACGGCTCGAAACAGAACTAACTCCCCAAGCAGAAAGCTGGGATGGCTTCTGAAGAGATTGTAGGGCACAATGTCAACACTTGAGTGACCAACTCAAGTTTTTGATGACCAACGTCCTGAGAAAACTTGGGTTCCTTTCACGACTCTGAGCTTTCGTTTTCTTACCTGTAAAATGGGGGTAATAAGCCCGATCTCTCAAGCTTGCTGGGAGGATTAGACAGTCACCCTGGTAGAAGGTGCCTGGCCTTGGTGCCTGGCACACAGTGGGTGCTCAGAGCATGCACAGATGCAGTATCGGGTCTGTGAGGGTCTGCCTGGGGAAGGGGGGCACAGATCCTGGAGAGGGAAGACCTAGGGACTCAAGACAGCTGGCTTCAGGTGGCTAAAGAGCCCTGAGGGCCAGAGGTTGCACTTCTATGCATTTCAGAATGACAGACCGAGGAGCATTGATAAGTGTTGCAACTAGAAGTATTTTAATCCAAAGTAAAGAGGAGCCCCAGCTGCCTGATGGTCAGGCAGCATGAGTGGGGTGGGTGCCCTATCACAGGATGTGTCTAAGCTTAGATTGGTTGGGAGGTCATGGAGGGGCTCCAAGTAATGGAGAGGAAGGAGGTTCCTGGGCTGGTTACTAAGGTTCCTTCTGTGATATATGATCCTGAGGTCAGCAGTGGTGACACTGTCTTGATTTCTTATCACTCTCAGTAGCCATGTGGCAGCCCGTGCTCCCTGCTGCTGTCCCCATCCCCTTCCATGCACCTGCCTCACTGCCCGTGGCCAGTGGCATCCTTCCAACACTCTCTAGAACATATCTCTTCTCTCTCTGCCCCCAGGCTGTGGGGAATCCAGACCCTTGCACTTGGCAAAGGGGGCCCTCCATGCACAGACTCGGACCATCTCTCTAGCTACTTGTCCTGCTGCTAGACAAAGAATCAATACTTAAGCCCATGTTTCTGGACACTGACACCCTTTCTGTTTCTGTTTCCACTGTATCACGACATATTCCCAAACATTCCAGTGTGGTCCCCACTCTAGTGCCACTCAGACATGCTCTCATCCCCCACCCTTCATGGGCCATGTGTCTGAGTGGGGTTGGGGGAGGTCCGCTTCCCTCATCTCTTGCTTTCTAAGGGCAGGACCTCTGGGCATGCCCCCCATGCCCACAGTGCCCCCCAGTGTCAGGGACTCAGGAACGGCTAAGCTCCTATAGGCAAGGTTCTTGGGAAAGCCTTAGTTCCCTCAGTGAAGGGTTCTCCTCACAGTAAAGGCAGGAACTTGGGTGTTGGGGTCCCTAGCCTTGTCCTGTTCCCTCTCCTCACTCAGGCCCAGAACTCAGCAGCACCCAAGCTGGAGGCAGCAAGCCCAGGGGAGGCCACGGCTTTCAGGCACCCCACTCTGCTGCCACAGGATACTCGCTCACATCAGGGGGCTGTGCTAGATATGGTGCGCCATCCCCTCCAACTCACACAGCCCTGCAGGGCAGCCTGTCAGCCTCATCTGACAGACAGATAGATGGAGACTAAGGCTCAGAAAGGCCACATGATTGCCCTCAGCCAGGGTTTTGAGGGCCAATGTTGAGGAACAGAGCTAGTTCAGGTGAGATGAATGAAGCACCTGGCCCAGGGCACAATATTTAAGGGGGTGCCCCAAAACTTGGCAATCAAGATAAGTATTATTTCAATGCAATATATGTAAAAATTGAAAGTAATGCAATAGACATTTTGCATTAAATCTGACCTTTTAAAATATTGCTTGGAGATATTATTCATCGTAATTGATGAGTTTTTGGTTTTCCTGAGAATTGCCCCATACCCAGTGAAATCATTCATTTCCTTTCCCCTAGTCTTGGCCCTGGAGCTTGTGTCCTCCAGGTGGCTGTGGGGTGGGGACTGGAGAGGGCTGAAGAGCTGAGGAGGGGACTTTAACCTCTGGCTTTGTGGGATGTGGGGTGAGTGGGGAGGGAGGAGGAACCCAGTCTGGAGCTGTGCAGGGGGGACTGGCTCCAAATGTCTGAGAGACCCCTCTGACCTGGGATGCTGGAGGGAGCAGGGGAGCAAGCTGGCTCTTGACAGGCTGGGCTGTGAAGCAGAGGCAAAAGGGACCTGGGGGAGCCTCTTTGTCCCCCAGTCCCTGGAGCTTAGCAGACAGGAAGGACGCCAGAGTCCAGCCTGAGGTTGGGGAGCAGTGGCTGGCTGGGATTTCTGCAGGGCTTTTGGGGAAGCTGAGGCCCAGGCGCCCCTCACTTTCCCACCTCACACCTGCTCTGCTCCCTGCTGGTGTGGGAGGACCCCAGACCCTGACAAGGTGCAGGTCAGGTGCGGGTGGGTGATGCATGCAGGAAGCGCAGAGCCCCTCCTGTCAGCTCTGGGCCAGGGCTGCAGTCAGCCTTCCCGGCTCCTGCATCATCTCAGGGCATTCTCCCATCACTTAGGAGGAAAGGCTCTGTGTCATCCTTCCTGCCTTGTGTGGATGAGGAAACCGAGGCTCGGCGAAGAGCAGATGCCCAGACAGTAGGACAGGGCTGGGGCCCTGCCCAGGGCTTTCCTCTCTCTCAGCCCCCTTCCTGTCACTCTCTCAGGCTGCCAGGGAATTACAACACCCTCCCTGCTCCTGCCTGCCCGACCCCAAACTGTCACTTCCACCTTTCCCTCTTCTCCTAACTTTCCCAAAGTGAATATCATTATTAATATTATTTGCCTAATTAACACGTTGGCTGAATGACAGAAAACATGCAAACAGGTTTTGCCAAGGAAACTCTGTCTGATTAAAACTGCAGCCTGTCTAATTAGATGGAGATTTCTTCATTAGTTTCCCCATTTTGGATGCACCCATTCCCTCCCCCAGCTCCCTTCCCTGCACTTTCACCTCCCAGCTCCCACCCCTAACCCTGGAGGCCTTCTCCCCTTGCAATTCTGCTGCCCGCCTCCCCAAACCCTCCCACTGCCCCCACCCCTCTTCCCTAGGAGGCAGCTGATGGAAGGGCTGACCTGCTTTGGTCTGAAGCTGACCAGATGACAAGAGGACACTGCCCTGGGGGACAGGTGCTGGCCCACCTTGTAGGACTGAGAACTTCCTGGGATCAAGGTCACACCTGAAGTCTGTTTAGAATGGGAGTGTGCAGGTTGCTAAAAGTGTCTTCATTAAAAATCCCCATTGACAAACAAAGCAAAGCAAAACAAAATTTCCAAGTCCTCTCAATCAGATGCCATTGAGAGCAAAATGCACACTTAATAACAAAAGTAGGGTTAGGGAACATTTGTTGTGTACCCACTACGTGTCAGAACTTGCAAGTGTTTTCTTATCTCCATAGCAACCCTTCGAATGAAGTTATCACCATTTTGCAAATGAGAAAATTGAGGTTTAAAGGAGGTTGGCAAGGAGTAGAGAGTAGACTCAGATCTAGCCCATTCCAGCTCCCATATACTGGTTTCTTCCTCCCAGGGGCTCCTTTGTGGTGTCCAGAAGCCCCCACCCTCCTTCCTCCTTTTCCCTTCTCTTCCTTTCTCTTCGCCACAGTGCTCCAGGAAGCAGGAGGTGCTGCACCCTGGGTGTGGCCGGGCAAGGCCAGGGCAGTCTAGCAAGGTCCCAAGCTGAAGTTCATGGAGCCTCCGGACTGGTTCCTTTAAGGGCCTCAGGAATGTGCTCTGGCATGAGAGGGGTGAGGGTGGAGGAGAAGGCATTAGACACATTATGACACCTGAGGTCAAGCAAAAATAGGGGTAAGGGTGCTTGGTTTGGAAAGAGCAGGCCAGTATTGGATTACTTGGAGGAGGTGAGATGGAACCCATCATGTTTTGTGTCTATCCCATGCCAGGGAACTGTGCAAGATACCTTATGTGCACACATGTCCACTCATTATAGCAAAGTTCTGTCATCTCCACATTTTTTTTCTTTATTCTTTTTTCTCTGAGACGGAATCTTGCTCTGTCACCCAGGCTGGAGTGCAGTGGCACGATCTCAGCTCACTGCAACCTCTGCCTCCTGGGTTCAAGCAATTCTCCTGCCTCAGCCTCCTGAGTAGCTGGGATTACAGGTGCAAGCCACCAAGTGCGGCTATTTTTTATTTTTATTTTTTGTATTTTTAATAGAGATGGGGTTTCACCATGTTGGCCAGGCTGGTCTCGAACTCCTGACCTCGTGATCTGCCCACCTCGGTCTCCCAAAGTGCTGGGATTACAGGTGTGAGCCACCATACCCGGCCCACTCCACCAGTATTTACAGTGTGACAGGAACTGGGTGCGTGGTGAGCAGGGCAGGAGCGCTCACTCCGCGTGGAGCTGGCCAGCTCAGTGGCAGGACTTGGCTTCAGCTCCCTGCCCCCACGGCTGGCCCTTTCAACCCTCTCAGGGGTGTCCACTGCCCAGCTGCCGCACATCCATCCCTCAGGACGTTCTGTCCAGTCTCTTGACACCCAGGATTGCTGTTACTGCCTGCCAGGACCTGCCAACTCCACCTCAATTCAATGATTCAAGAACCATTGAACTTGGGGAGCGTCGGGGGTGGGGAGTATGAAGAGAAGTGAGCTAAAGGGTACAAACACACATTAAGATAGAAGGAGTAAATACAATTGATAGCAGAGTAGGATGACTCTGCTTAATGTATGTACCTGGGTGATAGGCACTCTGTACACCCTGACTTGATCGCTACACATTGTATACATGTAAAAACTTTCTCATGTAGCCCATACATTTACACGCACACACAAGAATGGTTGAACTTAGGGCAGAAGAGACGGTGTGAGTGGGATGAGCTGCTCCTTCCCTCTCTACTCCTCCCACACCCCATCAACCCACAAATGATGGAGCAAAACAATTTGCCATCGAGGAAGCTCTGGCAGGCTGTTCCCTGGGCACATCTAGTGAGACAGCAGGTTGCCAGGTGGGGCTGGGGGAAAAACGTGGGCACAGCTGGTTCATTAATAGAGGAGCCTGACTTGTCAATTCTATGGTCCAGGTCATTGCGAAGCATCTTGGGTCGGGGCTTTGTGTCTGAGGATGGTGGGGCAGAAGACCTCAGCCCTTGCCCTCAAGGAACTTCTAGTCTAAGTGGAAAAACAAGCTTATTTCCTTTGGCTTCCTCAACCCTCCTGTGAAAAGAGCCCTGGCCTTGGGTTTGAATCCCAGCTCTGCCATTTGTTGGTTCTGTGACCTTAGGTGCATGCCTTAATCTCTCTGAACCTCTGTTTCTTCATCAGTGAAATGCAGAAATGATAATGCCTCACAAGCTGGTTGCACAGATTGAATAACAACGTGAACAGAGCACCGAGTATAATCCCTGGTAAGTAGAACAACTCCATCCCAATACTCAAAGTTCACAAGCACAGTTGTGGCGTTCTGAGCTCAGGGTTATGTCTTCATCCCCGTGGGTGGGAGAACACTGACTTTGACCTGCCACCGCTAAAGGTCCTTCCTGGAATCCCCAGCTTCCTTCCAGCTCTAACATGTTCCATGTGCCGGTTCTCCCACTGATGGGCCTTTGCCTTTAGGTGCTCCAAACGTCCGAGTCCTCCTATGGGCCTGGCAATGTCTGGTGGCTTCCCAAAGCCTCACTGTGCTCTTCCAGCAAATGGGCACAGGCCCAGCACTTCCAGAGGTGATTTGAGGCCTGTTGGCCAGTTTTACCAGGAAGCCCAAGACGCGAAGGGAGCATGATCAGAGGTGGGGAGACAAGCCTCATTAGATAGCTCCAGCGCCGCGGGCTCTGTCACCATGGCAGCCAGCGCTAGCACAGGCAAGGTGGTTTTTATTACCGAACTTGGAAAACTTTACGGCGGCACCAACAATGAATCTTTATTCTGTTGTTAATAGCGTGTCTCTTATTAGCATGTATCTTTTCCCCTTCTTAATAACCTTTAGTTTCCAAGCCGCATTTATAATTAAGTCATTAATCCCTTACTGGAATTTCTTGTTTTTCAGAAACAGCAAACCAGAGGTCCCGTCTGGCTGGCATGAATGGAAGGGCAAACGCTCTGACCAAATTACTCTGGGAATGTCATTCTCATTACTGGATCCTGACCCAGCAGTGTGCTGATAAGCTCTGGGCTGGAGACGCCCTATCTCCAAGGAGCTCCAAACCTGCTCAAGGCCTTTTCTTGCCCCTGCGACTTTCCTGCCAAGCAATTAGCCTCCAGAGGTATCTGAGAGCGGGAGACTGGGAGGAACGGGGTCCCCAGGGGTTGCAGTGAAGAGGGCTGACAGGCTGGGGAGGCCCTCCGTTGTGTTTCCAGGGAAAGCCTGTCCAGACTGCCGTTGCCTTCTTTACCTTCGGTGTCAGAGTTGGGGTCCAGCCTGTATCGTGGAGAGTAGGAAGACCTTTACTAGTTGAGCCCTGGGCTTCTGTTAGGGGTTGAATTATGTCCCTCACCACACTCCACATTCATATGTTGAAGCCCTAATCCCCAGTTCCTCAGAAACTGTATTTGGAGATAGAGTCTTTAAAGAGGCCATTAAGTTAAAATGAGGTCACTGGGGTGGGTCCTTATCCAGTAAACCTGGTGTCCTTAGAAGAAGAGGAAATTGGAACACAGACATGCACAGAGGAAAGACCAAGCGAAGACACAGTGAGAAGACGGCCAGCGACAAGCCGAGGAACGGGGTCTCAGACAGAGTGGGAAGATGGCCGTCAACAAGTCAAGGACTGGGGTCTCAGAGGAAACCAACCCTGCTGACACCTTGATCTTGGGCTTTCAGCTTCCAGCACTGTGGCAAAATTCATTTCTTCTGTTTAGGCCACCCGGTCTGTGACATGTTGTCACGGTAACCCCTGAAGACTCAGACAGCTTCCTTCTAGCTCTGGTTCTCCCACAAGTGTGCTTTCAGGCGCTCCGAGGGCCCAGGTGGGGGGAAAGCCAGGTCTCCAGGCTCCTGGCCCAGGGTGTGTTTAGGAGGCAGGGCCTTGTCTGACACAAGTATGAGGGGCAGAGAGGTTTTTCTTCTTCAGTCTCCACTAGGTCCTGGCCTCCCTGGCTTCTGTAGGCAGAGACCTAGACAGGGCATTCACCAGAGACTTTGACAGGGAGTCCACGCCCAGACCCCATAGGCAGAGCCGGGAGCTCTGTGCCAGCTTCGCAGGGAGCACCGGGCCCCAACGCAGAGTCAAGAGCCGGCATCAGCACAGGTGCAAGGTGGGGTTGGGAAGGGCATGGCAGCTTGGGGGTCTGCAGTGCCAGGCATTAGTCACAGGTGGCCTGGTATGAGGCAGGTGGGCTGGCTTGAAGATCTAGAAGATGGATAGACACCAGAGACTTGTAGTCCTTGTCTCTCTCTTGCTGTCCCTTGGATATCACCTCCCCTCTGCCCCCAGTGCTGAACTAACCCCCTTCATCTTTTACTTGGGACTCATCAGAGACTCATCATTGCTTTTGCTGTGACTTGCCAGCAGGTGCTCTGTCTGCCTCTTCCTTCCTCTCCAGGGTCATTTCGGACACTCTTCCTTCCTGACAACTAAACTTTTCACTGTTTCCCATCATAACATGTTATTTTATACTTCATTTACCTATCCGCCCACCTATCCATTTATCCACCCACCTACCCACCTATCCATCCACCCACCCACTCATCCATCCACCCACCCACTCATCCATCCATCCATCCACTCATCCATCCAGCCAGCCATCCATCCAGCAAGCCAGCCAGCAAATATTTGCCTAGTGCCTGCCTTGGGCACCCATGCTGGACTCTGGTGCCACAGTGCTGAGCCCACGCCCAGCCCCTCCCACCATGAAGCTCACAGTCTAGCAGGGGAGCTAGACATCAGCCCATCCGATGACTTACATCTAAAATTATAAACTGAGACATGCAATGAAGGGAAAAATCAGGGTGTGCTGAGCACAGAAAACCACGGGACTGATGGGGTTGGTGGTTGAGATGAGCTCCATGTGGAGGAGGGGACATGGTGTGGGCTGAGACCTGAACTGTGAGTCAGGTGAATCAGAAGAAGGGGAAGGAAGGGTGTTCTTGGCAGAAGGGACCACACGTGTGAAGTCCCTGAGGTGGCTGGGCGCTGGAAGAAAGCGAGTGACTGCAGCACAGAGTGAGAGGGTGGCGGTGGTGTTGGGCTGGGACCTCCCGGAGGTCGCATATTCTTATTTCTAGGGCAGTAACTGGTTCATGCTGAGAACTCAGTGGGAACTGAGGAAGGCATGAGTTTGTCACTAGTCATTCTTTGCAGGGGGATGGCAGTCTACTCAGGGACTCTTGCCGCACATCACAGCACAGCCCCCTCCCCCCGCCCCGTTTACCATCTCCAAGGGGTGCTGCTAAGGTCATCTGTCTCCTCTGGAGCCCAGAATCCCTTTGTTCCTCCCTCTTCCACTGTTAGTGTTTCGACAGGTTTTCCTCTAGGCTTTTTGGGTGCAGGTCACTCAGATTTCTGCAGGCCACCCTAGCCCAAGCAGTCACTTTTTTTCTCTGGCTCTGCCCTGCCGGTCAAATCTCCACACATGCTTTCTGGAGTTCTGTGGGTATGTCTGGTGTGTGCCCACAAGCCAGGCAGTTTGATGCTGTGTAGCATCTGTCATGTTTTAGTGTTGCCTCTGGTGATGTCCATGTCTGAGACCTCAGATGTCGAGGCGGGGTGAAGATGCCTCACCGTCACCTCCGCTCAGAGCAGCAACACCTCCAGGTGCCAAAGGGATGTGCAGCCAGCCAGCCACGAAGCTGCCATGTGGGGTTCTGCCAAGAAGGCTGAGAGCACGCCTGTTCTCCATTCTACATGACAGTTGGTAACCCGGACACCAGAACAACTGGCAGACCACCGCTTGAAAACAGTGCCCAGTGTCCACCTGCAGCTCTCTCTCCTTCAGGCTTGGTCTGTGAATTTGGACTGGGGATCCAAATGTTGGAGGCAGGTGATGCAGGCTCCCCAGTACCTCACCCCTCTGGGGTGCACACACTCAGGGGGCTTCTCCCCCAAACCTTCATGGAAACCAGCACATGGAAATCGTGACCCCACCTCACAAGATAACCAAGCAGGCTTAAAAATACCTAGACCCTTATATGAACACAGCTCAGGTGCTGACTTCACTCTAGTATAGAGGGTATTTTAATTTTGTATGAATTGTAATCAATGTGCATTCCATGTTGAGTGCTTTTTTTTACTCTACATTGTAAGCATGTTCATATTATTACAGTCTTCTTAGCAGCTCCTTGATAGTTCAGTAAGGGGATGCACCCCTTTTCCTGAGCACTCCGCTATTGTTGGACATTTAGCTGATTTCCAGATTGTTGCTATTTTCAATGATGTGCATGGAACATCACCATATATTGGGCTATCAGTACGTATTTTCAGAATAGGAATGACCAAGTTGGGAAGTATAAAAGAGTTTGATCCATTAAATTTAATTGCCATCCAACTAGTTTGTAGCAACTCACGTGTCCACCAATATTTTCCATGGGTAGATACCAGATCCTTAACTGTAATTGCTATAGGATCTGCCTGGCTGGATTACCTCTCTTCATAATGACAACAATGATTCTTGAAGCTCGGGGTTTTATAAAGAGCAAGGGAATTAGTTAAGGACTGAATGTAGACCATAGAATCAACTGCATAGAGTTTCTAACCAACCATTTAAACATACCTGTAGATCTAAAATAACAAACTATCTATAGCTATAGCGCCTGTGGGGATCTTGTGTCAATGGCACTCTCATCTCCTAGGATGTGTGAGTGAGGAAGAAATCCCTTACTTAGCCTGGTAAGGTGAGCCCCTACCAACTGCCCTGGAACCCCCTTCTGTCATCGGTGGGGGGATCACCTGCTGCTTCTCCATGCTCACCTTGGCCCGCATTCTGACTGATCCACACTGTAGCAGATGCTCCCTCACCTGTACTGGGAAAGGCCTGACAATGGCACAAGAGTTCTTACTCTAAAGTTGTGCAAAATCCACACTTCAGGGGCGGGGCCTTCATCAGCTGCATTTCTGAAGCTTTGTTTACTTTTGTTCCTATTTGCTACTATTCAGACCTGCTGCAAAAGCTGAAAGTATGACTGTCCTCCAGTTTAGCAATTGTATCTTCTGCAGGTCCCTGGTACAAAATGACCATCTCTCTCTCTCTCTTTTTTTTTTTTTTTTTCTTTTGCATTTTGGTAGTAGGAGGTGTATGTGGACCTTCCCAGCTATTTACAGGAGGAGGAAATCTACTTCTTCTACACACATGGTACCCAAATTTATACTAAGCCGTTTTCTAGGTTGCTTAAGTGCACCCTCCCCCTGGCACAGCAGCTCTGTGCCCTGTGTATGTGTGGGGAGGGAGGTTTAACTCTTTCATGGTACACCTTCGTTATCTATGAACTAAGGTGATAACTTATACAGACGGTCCCCAACTTCTGATGGTGCAACGGCATGACATTTTGACTTTATGATAGTGTGAAACAGTTGCAATTTTCATGTAGTGTACAGTATTCAATTCAACAAGTGACATGAGATATTCAGCACTTTATTATAAAATAGGCTTTGTGTTAGATGGCTTTGTCCAATGGTGGGCTAACATAAGTGTTCTGAGCAAGTTTAAGGTAGGCTATGCTAAGCCATGATGTTCAGTAGGTTGGGTGTATTAAACACATTTTAGAGTTATAATATTTTCAACTTGCAGTGGGCTTATTGGAACATAACCTCATAACCCCATCATAAGTCAAGGAGCATCTGTACCTGGTTAATAGAAGGAGGGACCGCCCCCGCCACAGGTGGCCATGTGCCTTTTTGAATGGGAAAATTCTTATGATGAATCCTCTTTAACAATAAAAAAGCAAAGCTGTAATGGGGGAATGACAGGCTGAAAGACAAGGACCCAGATCACTCCATAGAGGCACATCTCATTTTGGGGCCATTTTTTGGTCATCCTTGGAGGTGATGGGAAAGGTCATAATTTCTTACTTGGTGGGTTGCATCAGCGACCACAGGTACATGCCAAAGGCTCAGGACCAGGTGAGCAGTTTAGCATAGCGACTAATTCAGACTGGAGTCAGGCTTCCTGGACTCAAGTCTTGGTTCCTCCACATGTAGCTGTGTGACTTTAGTAGAATCACTTTCTGGGCTTCAGTTGGCTCATGTGTAATCTAGAATAACAATATCAACTTAATAATGCTGCAGAAATTAAATAAGATACTTAGTTTGTAAAGTGCTGAATGCAGAGCCTGGCATATAGTAGGGACCTAATAATTGCTGGCTGTTACTGTAATTGTGAACATCCTATTCTCAAAATCTCCTCTCCAACACTCTAGCAGTAATTATACACCAGGTACGGTGTCTTACAACTCACAGATGACTTTCACTCCATTAACCCTTTGGATTCTCATAATTTTGGAGGAAGAGAGGTTTTTTTTTAATTCTCCTGCTCTTGCTATATCATCCTCATCTCTAAAATGTGAACAGTTCCACCTCCCACCCTCCTTACAGGGTTGCAACAAGAATGCCACAACAAGGTCAATGTTAATTACATGATCAGGTCTACAGCATCATACAAATGGAAGTTATGTGAGCATTTGGAGCTACCATTTGAGCCTGCACTTTTACAAAGCTAAGTATTTTATCTAACCACATAATAAGTTTCACAGACACAAGCTGCTGCTCTGTCTTCCTCCATGATCTTACACTTGTAGGGTACGTGGCAGACCAAAACAAAGAGAAATGCTGTATTCAGGTAGACTTGGATTTCTTCCTCCGTGACTTTGAGCAAGTTACTGAATCTCTTTAAGATTCAGCTTCCTCTTCTTTAAAGTCAAGTGGTACCATCTGTGTCACAGAGTTATTATAAAATTTCGTTGAAATAATTTAGATAAAATACCTGCCCATTTATTCAACAAATATTTACTGAGCACCTACTATGTGCTAGAAATGACGATAGGCAATAGGAATAGGGTGCTGAACAGAGATGGGGACCCTGTCCCCTTGGAGTGGAGGAAACAGATCAGACCATATATAATTGAAGTGCTTTCTGCTGCCAGTAACACAAAACTTGACTCCAAACAGCTTCGATAACCCAGGTATTTAACATCTCATATAATATATTCAAAGGTAAGACTAGCCCAGGGTTGGTGAATTCACCAGCTACTCTATGCTATGAAGGCTAAATCTTTCCATCTTTCTGCTCTGCTGTCCTCAGCATACCTGTTTGTCTCCAGCCCGGTGTCCTCATGGTCACAAGATGGCTGCTGAAGCTCCAGGCTGGCATCCTCACATGGCAAGGGTAAAAGGCCAGCCATGCAAAGGACCTTTCTTGATGCCCATTTTTCATTTTCCTTAAAGTGAAATTCACATGACATAAAAGGAATCATTTCAAAGTGTACAATTCGGCGGCATTTGATACACTCACAATATTATGCAACCACCACCTGTATCAAGGTCCAAAACATTCGTATCACCCTAAAAGGAAATTCCTAAGAAACCTTTCCCAGAAGCTCAGAAGATGTGCCCTCAAGTCTCATCAACCCAAATTGAGTCACATGGTCGTTCTTAAACCAGTCACTGGCAAGGAGTGTGGATTATTATGATTGGCCAGTCAAAAGTCCTTTCTGCCCAGCAGCCCCTGAAGCCCAAAACTACTGTATTTCTGTAAAAATGAATAATGAGATTGTCGGCACAGGGTGAAGCAAATAATAGATACCTAATGTATGCGTCTCTCACATATTAATGAATGTTAGATGAGCAGGCAGAGCACACTCCAACCTGCCAAAATGAAAAAATAAAATGTAACCAAAACAGCCCCTCCAAGCCTATCCCCAGTTAATTTTCAGTGCTTGGAGAAGGCATCTTTGCCATGAAAGAACAGCACAAACTGTTTCGGAGGTGGCAGAGGAATCGGCATCTGGAGCCTGGATGTCTTGCCAGCCTCTCATGAATTAGCCAATTACACTGCTTTTCTGATCTTTTTCACTACCCTAAACCGACTGCTCTTCTATTCTTTTTAAAAAATGTTACTCAGAAACAGTAGACCATATTATGCATTTTGAGACACCTGTTTGCAATCACATTTCCTTTTATGGAACTATTTTGAAGCTTGTTTACAGGCGCTACCTAGAAAGCCAAGATGGTATAGCTAACACCTGCACAAAACCTTCCCCACGCTTCATCCTAAAGGGTGCACTTCCCTTTCTTCTTTGCATTATGGTGACTTGTGAGAACGGTGCACTGTCCTTACTTGTCTGACAGCGCCTCAGGTGCAAGGAACATTCCAGATTATCCCTACAGCTCCTACCAGGATAAATGACTAATTAAGTTGGCACCTCCCCTCCTGTCTCTGTGGGGGTCAAGCGGCCCCTGGTTGCTCCAGGCAACAGGATGTGCTAGAGAGTCCCATCACAGGGAAGCAAAAGCAATAGCTTAGTGAAACAGGGATGGTGACTCATCTCTCATTTCAGAGGCTGATGTATTCGTTCACTTAGCAAATATCAGTGGAGGTAAAAAATGTGCCCAACACTGTGCTAGGCACCAGGCACACAACACTGCTGCATGGACCCTACCTCCCTGGAGCATAAAGTCCATACTAGTCGAACAACCTTCCAAATATACAACTACACACTGTGGGAAATCTGTATGTTTGCAACATTCAACTGGCCCAGTCCATTACCAAGAAAAACAACAATAGGAGAGATAATGAAGAGTCTCACTGTCAGACAATTGCAAATGCACACAGAATCCAGATAAGGGGCCAATTGGCCATGCCTCCTCCCATTAGCCCTTTTCATGTCCCTTCGAGGCTGCCTCCAAGGAAATTCAGACTTTCCTTCTCAGTTCAGACTTTTCCTTCTCAGTTCAGACTTTCCTTTTGAGTAGTAGTCTTTTGCTAGTAGCTCATTTGCAAATCTCTCTTTTCATAGCTGCATAAGGACGTAATAAAGTAATTGTAGTAAAATCTTAATGGTAGAATCAGAGTTAAGGGTAGGCAAACCTTGACTTAAAAGGCCAGATAGTAAATAGCTCCCACATTTTGCAGGCTGTATGGTCTCTGTTGCAACCATACAACTCTGCAGTTGCATCATGAAAGCATCCGTAGACAATTCATAAACAAATGGGCCTGGCTGTTTCCAATGAGATTCTATTTATGGACACTTCTATTTGAATTTCATGTAATATTCACATGCCACAAAATATCATTCTTCTATAGATTTCTTTTCTTCGACCACTTAAAAACCATTTAAGAATCATTCTTGGCTTACAGACCATACAAAAGTAGGAGGTGGGCGGGATTTGGCTGACAAACCACAGTTTGCCTGTCCATGATCCGACTGGTGGAGATGTGGGTATTTCTTTCAGTTCTTTGAAGTTTTTGAAATTTTCCATATAAAATGTTGGGAAATTGTCTTTTCTAAGTCAATGGCTTGTCTTTTAGCTTTGTTTTGATGTTTCATTTTTTAAAAACAATTTTGGGGGAGAGCATGCTGAAGTACTTTATTTGTAGCTAACTAAACTTGCTAACTTTTTCCTTTGTGATTTGTGACTTTGCATCACCTAGCTAGGCTCCTATATTTTCTGTAATCCAGCTGGAATTTACTGTGTGCGTAATAAGAGCTCAGAGCAGAACCGTCCCATTTCCACGAGGACACTCAGTCACGCTGTGCCCTTCGTTACTGGTCGGTCCTTTCCTGCTGATTGGGAAGTTTGTGTCAGCCACCTGCCAGGTGCTCTGCATGGATAGATGTGACTCCGTGCTGTCTCCCTGTCCCTTTGTCCATTCCTGGGACACTTCTCTTTGTTCCTGTCTCCTCGCTGGGGATGGCGACAGCCTTCCTGCCTCTGGTCAGGAGTCCTCATGGTCTGCCCTGAGAGGGTCTCCGCTTTCTAGGTCTCAGACAGGCTTCAGGGAAGACCTTGGTTATGCAAAGCTTTTTGTATATCATCACTTTGCTGCTGTATTAAGCTGATGTAGACACTGTCCTGAATTTACCTTGTCTAACCAGTACCCCTCCCCACCAGGGGCAAAGAGGAGGAAATAAAAGCAGGGGTTCAGATGGGAAAAGGAAGCTCTGGCCTTTCCACAGAAAAAAGCCAACAGGGAGCCCCCTGCCCCCCCACCCCCTTGCAGGCCATATGGAGCTATAGGGACTGTCCCGCACCTCCTGCCTCCCCCGTGGAGGGTCCCAGGCAGGTTGCTTTTCTAGGGCCCCAGTCTCCTCACCTGCGAAAGGGAGGGATGGGCCTGGGCTTCTTCGTTCTCAGAGCCCACCAGCATTCGGCCTGACTCATTGAGGACCGTCCCTTTAAGCCACTGGCCTCCTCACAGTCTCCCCGGGGTGTCTCCTGCCTCAAACCTCCCTCCTCAGGGCACAAAGTCAAGCATGACAGGCCTCTGTGGTGGGAACGACCCTGTCTTTGGTTTCCTGGCCTCTCTGCCATCCCTTTGTCCTCTTGAATTCAAAGCCCCTTCTCCCATCCTCTCCTCACCCCTCGGTTTCTCCAGCAGCACCCACATTCGTTCAGTTTATCTCCTCTCCACTGCCCCCCACTGACTGAGGACTGTTGGGATACAGGCAGGACCCTGATCTTGGGGTCCCAACTGTCCCATGAAAGTGTCCTGTAACCTGGGAAAGACACTTCCCTTCTGCAGGCTTGTTTCTCCATTTTTCTTCTGGTAAAATAAATTTTTATCCAGGTGATGTAAAATTTCAGCCTACAATTCCAGCCCTGAAAAGTCCTCATGGCTAACCTGAGCTCAGAGCAGCCCCTCATCTTGGCCAGCTTCCTTCACCATCGCTGCATCCCCTTGGCTTGCCCCTGAATTAAAACAGGTGTCTGAGCTCCTGAAAGCATCCTGGCAGAGTCCAGCTGTAACACGGGAAGGGAGGCAGCCACCTCCATGGTGGGGGGACCCATCTCTTTATCCTATTCCCTGCACCTTCCATTTAATTAGGCGGTGGGATCTCCGTTGCCAAACCCAGCCCCTCCAGCTGCCAGACTCATGGAAACTCTGCTTTGCAATCACAAAGGGAATATTAAAAGGGAGGGCCACTCACAGCCTGGGAGCTCCTGGGGGCTGCCTGCCACCTCCCTGGCTTAGCTCCCTGTTTGAGGCCCCCCATCCTCACTCACTGGTTGCCTTCCCCTGAGCACCCGCATGGTCCCACCCCACGTCTTGGTTCTCTAGTGGAGTGGTCATCCCCCACGTGGGAGGGGGTCTTCTCATAAGAGTTTTGGGACAGGGCCCAGCGAATCCTCTTCTTGGATGGAATCAGAGGATTTGAGTCTTTGATGCAATTCTTTCTGGGAGGAGGAAGGGAGGGGAAGCTGTGCTGCTGAATGGGACAGAAAATGGCCCATACAGGCCTAGTGCAGACCCCAGAGGGGAGCACTGTTGGATGACCCAGTCAGAGCAAGGGAGGGGACGCCTGCTCCTGGGGTTTTTTTCAATGTTAGACTCAGTAGTTTTCAAAAAATAGAAACTGGAAGAGTCGTTGAGGTGTGATTAAGACGGACCTGGATTCACTTCCTGCTGTACATGTAACGAGTTGTAAGACTTTGGGGTCTGTGATTTAGCAGCACTAAGCCTCGGTTTTCTCATCTGTGAAGTGGGGATAAGAAGCATGTCCACCTTGCAGGGCTGCTGCGAGGGTTAGAATGAGAAAGCGTCTGTGTAACATTATCATCACGTGTTAATTCTGGTTTCTCTTGACTTGTGTTTCCAACCTTACAGCAGGTGCTCTAGGTGCCCTGCGAGGAACAATGAGAAGGGCATGCTTTTGAGATTCTCAAGAGGAAAAAGAGTGGAGCTGGCCCGTGCAGGGATGGGATTTCAGTGGGTGGGTCCCCAGGTAGTGAGTGTTCTCACCCAGCTCCACCATGGCACGACTCCAGAAGGTACAGCCCTGGGAAGACTCGAGGAGGCTGGCGCTTGCTTGGCAGCTGCCTGCCTAGCGAAGACCCTATACCCTTCATGCAGCCTAGAGGTGGGGAATGGCTGGGAGCCCGGGGATCTTAGGAGTTCACCCAGAACAGTCCCCGATGGCCTGGCCTCGAAGGCCTCTCCTTCAGTTCTGGACACACATGAGCTGCAGGAACCAAAATTCCCCAGTTGGGTGGGGATAAGGGATGGGATAGCAAGAATAACTGATAAAATTCCTCACCACACTGGAATGAGGAACCACAGACTCAGATTTAAGATGATGGGAATAAAGAAGTGTGTTTCTCATACATCGGCATTTAGGGACTCAGATTCCTGTTAGCCCAGGTGGAAAGTATTTATTAGCAAGCCCAGAACGAAGTAAATTTTCAGTATATGAGAGTAATTCTTGGGGTTCCTCTGCAGAATGGGATATCATCACAGGGTTGATGTGAGGGGTAAGGAAGCTGTTTATTTATTTTCAGTGCTTGGAACAGACTGGTACATAAATAGCACCATGGAAGTATTTGCCATCAATCTTTAATTGTTTAATTTCAGCTCAATTCCTCCTTGTACAGGAAGGGTCCAAGGACTGGAGGGCTTGTTTTGCTGAGGTTGAACAAGGGTATGTGCTGAGGGACCTGTGGTGTCCCCACCACCACATTGGCAATGCCACTGTTCCAGATTAATCTACTGCATGGCACTGGTGGAAGGTCAATAAGCATCTTTGGGCAGCTGCCCACCTACCTGGGGAGCAGAAAGAATTCAGTGGAACCGGGGATGATTTTAAATAGGATGAATTTGTCCTCCGAAAACAGGATGAATTTGTCCTCCGAGGTGGTCGTGGCTTGACCTCACGTAGGCTAGGGGGAGGGAGCAGAGGGTTTCATATGCCTTTCCCATATGCTGTCATCTGTTAGAGCTCAGAGGGGGCAAGTGACCTGGGCCAGGTGGTGCCCTGAATCAGCACCAGCCAGGGAGAGACTTAGGATGATGAAGAGCACTGGAGGCGAGCGAGGGACCACCCTGCCTGTGTGCAAAGATGCTGAGAAGTTCAGAGAGGCAGGATTCAGGCAAAATGGAGACACAAGCTGAGAATTAAAACCCTTAGAGTGAACCACAACTAGTTTGGAGCCTGGAGGGGAGCAGGTGTGGCAGGGGGACTAAGGTGTGAGCAGGTAGCGTCTATATGTGAGTCAGGCTGCTAGGACAAAGCCAGTCTGGCGATTCTAAAAGAGACCAGATGCAGGCAGGGCCAGCCCTTGGGAAACAGTCCTTACTCTCTCCCAGCTCTGCGTCCTGGGCCCCTCCAAGCTCAGCTGACTCAGCCAAGTCTGTGTCCCTTCTTAGAGCCTAACTCTGTTCCCCAGCCCTCCCGCCCAATGACACTTCCTAGGACTCACTGCCCAGGAATCCTGCTCAGTCACTCCATTGCCTGGCTCTGACCTGGGATTTCACAGATCAGTGACATTCAAAATGCAGTATAATGGGACACCAGCGTAAGGGGCCAACCGTTTCCTTTGCCAAGTAAGGTCATTTTCAAAACCTCATTATTCCCATTGTTCTATAACTAAGGGGATTCTTTTTTTTTGCTATCTGAATATTGGAAAGACATAACCTTGGAGTTGTCCTTGACGACCCTTCTCTCCCACCCACATCCAGCCTCTCAGCAGGTCCCAGCTGCTCTGCCCAGACTGCGTCCAGGTTTGGTTGGGATGCTCTTTAAGAAAAAGAATGCCAAATGCCAAAGAGAAAATTAGATATGAGACTGAGTAGTAGAGTAAGAAATCACAACACATCACAAATCACATTTTAAAAAGCTGGTGAAAACACAAACATGACAAAATCAAGGAAAAAAAAAAACTCACAATATTTCATTGTGTTCACTGATATGCTTTCAAGACACTTTTTTCTTGTATTTTTGACTGCATAGTTTTTGATTCTTCTCTTCTCATGTCAATAATTTTGTGTTTCTTTAAAGAGAGAACAGAAGGCCAGTTCTGTCTTCCTTCTGGTATTGGCCATGGCATTTTGTTTTACATTATTGATCATTTGGAGAACTTTTCTTTCAGCTTCATAACTCATTGCTCTTAGGCAATGTAAATTTTGAGACTGATGCCAAATTTGGGAAACGCTCTATCAAATTTTCTTCCTATATGAGCTGTCAATGTCTCGTGCATCCGTAATTGTATGCAAAGGATTATGGAGTGTATTCCAGATAGGAAAGAACTTCTGTTTTGGTCAGACAGCGATGAGAACCGGATCCCCCTCTTAGAAGTATACACAGCTGATGACAGGAAGAATTTTCCTTAGACAAGCTTCCTGCTCACTACATTCAAACCTTGTTTCTCCCCTACCAGGTTTGAATGTAATGAGCAGGAAGCCCGTCTAAGGAAAATTCTTCCTGATCTTTCTGATCCACAAACATAATTTAGTTTTATCGAACACTTCCTGCTTTCTTCTTGCTTCTCTCACTCGGTTGCAGGCTGCAGCGAAAGTACGCTTCCTTGATGAGTCGGGGAAGTGGATGACACCCCGAGACCCTGGTGACTAACCCTGGCATGCTGCAGTGTCTTTTCAAGATGATTGCCTTCAACAAGGGAGAAAAAAATTCTTCCCTGTGGAATTCTGAGCACAGCGAAGACTGGCCGAGGGGAGAGTCTGTAGAGGGAGAGGCCTTGCAGGGCATGCCCACCGGCTTCCTGGCCTGCCTACCCCCGCTGGCTCTGCCCCGAGCAGCTCTGCCTGCTCCAGCCCTGCAGCCGAAAGGGTCACAGGGATTCTCCCAAGAGCTTGCCCCATGCCTGGCTGAGAAGACTCAGCAATCCCTGATGATGTGGCCATGAGTCCATAGCCTAAGGTACAGTCTCTCTCCACCTCCACCCCCAAATTTTGGAGAGTGATTTTCAGATCTCTTCTTTTCTCTAAAAAGTAATAATAAGTCATTCTCACTTGGGGAAAAATGATTAAATTTCAAATTACTCTGCCTGCCAGATAAGATTGAAATCTCTGGATCCCAGCAGGCCGGAGACCTGTTTTGCACACAAGAAGCTCCAACAGCAACTTATTTGCCACGTAGCAGGTTGACTGAAATGGAGCAGCGTGTTTAAAACTGCATTAAGGGTGGCAAACACGGTAATGAGGGCATTTGTTATACTGTAAGGAGGTTTCCAGAACATGGAAATTACCAACATGGCGATTATGATTGTGAACTCGGTGAGGGAAATCAAATCCATCCACCGCCCCTCTTCTCCTCCCATTAAAAGGCAGAGTGAATAGGAACAAGAGGCCTTTCAGGGTCTTTGGGAGGGAGGAGTCCTGGAAAGTTATTAAACACTTTAATAATGCGGGGAGTTGTGGCTTCAGCTCAGGTTTGTGGGTACTTTGATCAAATCCAGCCTCACAGCAGGGCCTGGTTCCCCAGGGAGACCCAGGGGAGAAAAACCAGAAGGCAGGAAAAGGCTGGCTGAGACCAGCCTCAGATTTCAAAGCTCCGTGCGGAGAACACATTGTAACTGGCTGGTGGTTCCAGTTTTCTTCCAAATGGCTTGAGGGCAGGGCCCAGTGTCTCTTTGCCATTCAGACTTGTCACCAAACTCAGACTGGAAGCAAGTGTGTGTGTGTGTGTGTGTGTGTGTGTGTGTGTGTGCATATGTGCCGAGGACATGCCAAAATCTAATGATGGGTATACATTGTTGACAGTTATGTACAGACAAGCCTGTGTGTGGTGTCCCCACTCATACTTGAAAAGGCATCATTCCCAGAGTTGGTAAGATTGACATCTAATCACCACAGCCACTCAGCTTAATGTACTTAGCACCTTTGAGCCTCAGTTTCCCCATCTTTAACCTTACATCCCCTCCTCAGGAAAGCCTTCCTGATCACCCACACTAGTTAAGGTCTCCGGATAAGAATCCTGCACCTCCATTTAAATGGTGTTTCTCACTCACACCCATCTTTCCTGAGCGGCAGCAAGCTCCATGAGGCCGGCACCCACACAGGACCAGCCTTCAGTACATAGTTGAGTAAGTCCCCCATCTCAAAAAGCTACTCTTATTCAAAAACTTTAGTTTTAGGCTGGAGAGAGTCTGTTTTAGTGAATTGATAACCACAATTATCAATTGATGACAGCACAGACACGATGGCACTTCTCGTTATGCCCCTGTACTTTGCATCAGGACTGGAGCCCTCTAACATTTACAGGGCCAGGAGCAAGAAGTTAAATGGACATCCCAGCCCATACTGGCTCCACCCCACTTTCATGCCTGTGGATATTCCCATCTATAATCCACTTCCCCCCACAAACAGCCACCCCTCGAGCTACCCCTTAGGCCCAGGGCCTGCAATCATTGGTGGTGTGGTCAGACTTCAGGGAGACAGATACAGAAGAAGACTCACTCAGGCCCAGGAAGCATGATTTGGGGGTCCTAGACTCCAGCTTGTGATCTAGAAGGAAAAGCCATCAGCTCAGAGTGAGCAGGGCCCCTTTACTCATGAATTCGTGGTCCCCTTCCCCAGTGTACTTCTATGCAGTGCGATGATGATCCTGGCTTCCCCTTTATGTGTATATCCTGTGGACTCCTTCCCCGCAGGGTGCAGAGTGGCCAGAGGTGGCCCTGGCTCTCCCTTTACCCATGGATCCTGTGGACCCCTTACCGCCAAGGTGCGGTATGGCCAGCGGTGGCCCTGGCTCCTGTCGCCCAGGTCTCAGGGTGGTGCAGACTTGAGCGCAGGGAAGGACACCACTCCTTCCACATCATTTAATCTGAAAAGGGACTGTGGAGCCCAGCAGCTTCATATTGGCTGGTCGTCCCTTCGGATTGAGCATTGGCCCTACAAAACTTCTCTTTTCAAATGCACCTCTCTCCTGCTGTCCTCCCCATCCCTCTTCTCCTATGCAGGGAGTGGGACAATACACCAGGCCCATTTCTGGCATTGAGGATGGAACCGGGGCAGATGGGAGGTTTAAGGATAAAGGAGAAAACGTGTTGCTTTTTCTTTGTTTGTTTGTTTGTTTGTTTTTGCTTAGCATCCACCCTAACTATGAGTTGAGCGTTTCAGGAGTGGCTTGGGTGGTCAGTGCTGGGGAGTGTGACAGAGCCAACGGGCCATGGAATTTCAGAACATCTTGTGGTGGAAGCGGAGTGGCACACCAGGCAGGGGCAGCCACTCTGCAGTTTCACTCAGATCATGGCTGAGACCCCAGCCCTCACCTTCCAGAGCCTGCAGTTGTGAAGATACGTTCGTTCTAAATGTGTCTCTATATTTACACACATCTAAATATGCTTAGCATTTGACCTGCGCATAAGGGGAGTTCAGAAAAATGCCTACTGAACAGAGAAATAAACAAATGCACACGTGAGGCTGAGGCTGAGGCTGGCTCCCAGCATTGCTGATCCTCAGCCCACCATGTGTCTCATCTTCTAGGCAGGGCTTATGTTCCAAACCAGCCTGGCATCCTCACATGTGGGACCCTCGGCCACAGCCCAGCTTCCTGTTGTAAAGATAAAAGGCCATTTAACATTTCCCGTAAATTGCACTTAGGCTCTGGATCAAAGGGCCCCGCCGGGACTGCTATTTCAAACCTCAGTTCTCTTAGTGAGGAGCTCCCCGAGCCAGGGCGGTCGATACTGACGGGGGAAGCCTCTGCTGCCTGTGGAGATGCTTAGGCAGACTTACTAGGCCCTTGCCCCCCAGAGGCTTATCCTAAGGGGTTGGCCATCCCAAGTCCATTAGAAGTGCAGATCAGGAGAGGAGAGTCTCTGAAGGCCACGATGCAGGTGTCAGGGAACGAAGGCAGCCAGAGCAGCAATGAAGGACACACAGCATACTGCCCAGGAGCAGTCCTTGAGTTGCAAACCACAGAACAGCTTGGGACTGGATGAGGCAGGGTCCTTGCTGGACAGATGGCAGGAAACTCATGGGAGGGCCCGTGGCTGAGGAACCAGTCTGAGAAACAGAATGAGAGCCAAGCTAGGCTGGTCCTGGAGCTCCAGACCAGGGGAGCTGTGGAGAGGGATGTTCTTGGACCTGCCCCTACACTCCTACTTCTCACTGGGCTCCAGTGGCAAAGCCCTGGGAGGGGTGGGAGCTGAGCTCAGTCTGGGGCCTAGGCCTGCCCCTAGCTGGGGTAAACAGCACCTCTCTCAAGAGCCCCTCCGAGCCTGCACCAGACGGAGAGCCTGGGGGCACTGGGCAAGAAGGGTGTTCTCTGGGCAGCGAGGAGATCAGCGTGGGCAGGACTCAGGCAGGGCCTCTTGCTGGGGGCTTAGCCTCTTGCTGGGCAGTTGGTGTCTTGAGATGGGCTCCAAATGGAAAAAAAGCATAAGCACCTCCTCCTTTATGGTTTTATGAGCAAATGTGTGGTTTCCCCCACTGTTGTTTTGGGGACTGTTGAAAGCCTGCTTCCATGTAACCCCACACACCATTTTTCACTACTTTACCCCTCTCCAAGTCTTTTTCACCTTCTCTCTCCCCTGGAAAAGTGGAACAAATCAGGCAGGTGGGCGATGGGATTTTATGAACCCAAGTAGGCCAAAATCGAAAAGCTATAAAGGCCAAGCAGTCTTCAACTCTAGGTACCCAGAGGATTCCTTTACTGTAGAATAGCACCCAGTTAGCTGGCGTGTAGGTGCTCACACCCGTGGTCTCATCTCTCAGAGGCTCAGGGAGGAAGATCGCTTGAGCCCTGGAGTTTGAGGCTGCAGTGAGCTGTGATTGCGCCACTGCACTCAAGCCTGGGTGACGGAGTGAGACCTCATTTCTGTTTTTAAAACAAAATAAAGAAAAAATAAATGGCACCCAGGACTCCCTAATTGCTGCTTGTTAGAACAGGAAAGCTCGACATTTTAGAATGATTTTCATATGAAATGGTTAATACTTTTAATAATATATAGTCCTTAAATTGAGAACCTTAAATTTGCTGGAAATAAACTTTTTGGAGCCCCTCTTGGATCTCCAGGCCAGCAGGCATTCACTTTTTTTTTTTTAAGATGGAGTTTCACTCTTCTTGCCTAGGCTGGAGTACAGTGGCATGATCTGGGCTCACTGCAACCTGTACCTCCCAGGTTCAAGTGATTCTGCTGCCTCAGTAGAATCCCAAGTAGCTGGGATTATAGGCACGCGTGACCACACCGGGCTAATTTTTGTATTTTTAGTAAAGATGGGGTTTCACCATGTTGGCCAGGCTGGTCTTAAACTCCTGACCTTAAGTGATCTGCCCACCTCTGCCTCCCAAAATGCTGGGATTACAGGCTTGAGCCACCACACCCGGCCTCACATCTACTCTTACCAACAGAGACACACAACTGGGGCCGGGAGAGTGGGGATAGAGTCTCCCTTTGTTCTTTCCATCAGGTCAAGAGTTGTCATTGGAAGAGCACCAGACAGGGGATTGAGTGGGTCTGAAGACTAATGTCAGCCCTGTCAGTAAGAGCTGTGGGACACGGGGCAAGTTACTTCAACAAACCCTGGCCAGCCTGAGAGGAGAAGGGGATGGAAAACACTTGGAGTTAGTTCTGAGAATTAAGCGAGATCCTATAGGTAAAACCCCTACAACAAGGCCTGGGGTAGAGAAGGTACCCAGTGAGGTTAATTGAATGGAAAGGTGGGGGAGAAGGAAAAGGGTGGGCTGGCGGATCCCTGCATGGTGTATAGCGTCCCAGATCCTACCAGACCTGTCAGCTGCTGCCTGAAATTCTACCATTAAAGCATCTTCCCTTTAGCCTGAAGCACTGATCCCAATTAAAATGCTAATTATCTCCAAGGGTGCTACTTTTTAATTTTTTTTTTTTTTTTTACTAGTTTATCATTGACCCAGAGTGTGAATGAGGGATCTGAGAGCTGCATTTCATGGACAGAGGATGGAGAGGACAGCCTATTCCCCCAACAAACCCATTTCTGCAGCCCCTTGGCCATCATTTCCCATTTGGTCCCTACCTTGGTTGGGGTGCCCGTCTCACGAGCACCTGCATCCTCCACACCCACTCCAGCTGCTGTGCCTTTGGGCTTGTCCTTCCCCCTGCCTGGAATGCCCTCCTTGCTCCTCTCTGGCCCACCCTCCAAGGCCCAGCTCAAATCACACCTCCAGCTCACAGCTCTTTCACCTTCCTCTCCTCCAGGATATCATCACCCCCATCTGCTTTAGCCGTTAATGAAGGATGACAGTGTGCAGTGCGATGATGATTCTGAGAAAGGCTTGTGTGTGGATAGCAGCTGCAGTTCCCAGAGGTCTTCCACAGACAGTATAGATCACAAGGCCAGTGCCATGTGAGAGAGCATGGTCCTTGGAGTTGGGCAAACTGCTCGCATCCCAGTTCCACCACCATGGGAACACATGCATTCATCAACACCTCCAAGGCCCAGTCTCCTCCCCTGTAGGATGGAGAATCGGCATGAGGAATAATGTGAGAATGTAGATAAAAGGCCTGACATTTAGTAGGGTCCCAGAAATATTAGCTGCATCCTCTTTCTCATGATAGATGATAACACTCAGCCTGAGCATTATTATCCCCATTGGACAGATAGATAAACTGAGGCCCATGAAGGTAAAGAGACTTCTCCAAGGTCACATGGCAGCCTGGTGCCCGAGTCAACCCCTCCCTGGCTCCTGCTTCCTGAAGTGGAGCTGTCTGGGTCAATTAGGCCAGTCGCGGGGTGCAGGAGGATGTGAGGTGACCAGAAATAAGAGGCAGCTGGAGGGTACAAATCAGCAGCCCAGAGAAGGCTCTGCTCTGGGGATTAATTAAACAGAGGCTTTCATGTCATCTCTCTAACACGGTTCTCCGTCTCCCACGGTTTTGCTGGAGTGGAGTTAATCTCGGTTTCTCTCTGCACTTCAGCTGTTGATGCTGAGGCGATTATGAAGTGAGCAGCTGTCACCTTGGAGGGGAGGGAGCATGGGGCAGAATCAGGTCAGCACTGTAAGGGTCTGTGTTCCTTTTTTACAGGTGGGGAAACTGAGGCTGGAAGGGACTGGCCAGAGGCTTCTTTGCAAAGAGCTCTACATGCCCGGGAACTGACTAGCCGGGAACTGACTTGGGCAGGTGAAAGGAAGTCCAGGAAAGAAAGTCAAGACCTCATGGAAGCCTGTGTTCATTCCTATGGCCATTCTCAAACATTTACCCTGGGGCCCAACTCCCTACTAGGCCAGGGAGCCCAGGGGGAATGCAGAAAGGCTTTCTTGAGCAAGTGCTGCTTCTTGCTGAGTCTCGGAGGACAAGTAACATGTTAGCTGGAGATTTTCATCCTGGGCACTAGAGACATTTGGGGCTGAATAATCCTTTGCTGTGAGGGCTGCCCTGCACATTGTATTATGTTTAGCAGCATCTCCGGCTTCTGCCCTCTGGACGCCAGCAGCACCACCATCCTCCCGCCCCCCCACCAGTCGTGACAACCATAAACATCTCCAGATATTACCAAATGTCCCTTAGAGAACACAATCACCTGTCATTGAGAACCCCTAGATAAATTAAGGAGGGGCATTCCAGATAGGGGAAATCCCATAAGACACAGGAGAAGATTTGACGCTTTTGGGGAATCACAAGGTTTGTCCACTATGAGTGAAACATTCCTTCAAGGCTGTGGGGGTGGACGCAGAGGAGGTTGCAGACATCCTCAGGGATCTAATGAAAGTCATTGTGTGCTCAGCTCAGGCTCCTGTAAACTGTTCTGGAAGTTACTGTTCTCTAATCTGACCTCTTCAGCTGACAGCAGGTTTCTTGTCTTATCCACCTGTGTGTTGAAGCCTCACCAAATACCCTGGGGGTTGAGCTTTTGCAGGAACTCTGAGACCGCATTGTCTCTGTGGGGCCTGCACACACAGCTGGCAGTTGCGCCTTCACCTTTAGAATAATCACAAGCATCCAGATCACACTGTGTCCCTTTCCTGATGCAGTTGACATAAACTAAAAGTTGATTTGTTTAAGTGATGACGCAAGAGAGAATGTAGGCTAGAAGAGGGGAAGGGTGCAAAGGCATTTTACTACCATCCAGGCATGAGGAAGCTGATTAATTCCCACTTAATGAGTCCATTAGATTCCCTCTTCAATCAAAACATCTATTAGAAAAGTCACCTATACCAGATGGATCAAGGAAACAGATGTTTTCAAACCTTGACCAAAGATTAGCCAATGGAGTCTTTTAATTGATGCCTGCCTGAGTGCCTGTAAAATAATATTCACTTTAGGAGGACCAGTTTGTCCACAATGTGTTCAGCTAAAGACATTGCATGAAGCGAGTCACCCCATGTTAGTCTCTACCTAATTCCCAACCCAAATACACTTGACTATTTTGGTCTAGACCACACTTGATCATCACAAACAGCCACCAAATCCCTCTCCTCTCCTATTTACGGATGGAAACAGCTGCTGTATTTGCATGCCCTGCTCCTTAATATAAACACAACTCTGATTTCCTAACTTTCTTTGGGGAATTCCTCCTAGGCGTCCATGTTTATTTATGAAGCTGGTGTGGAAATACAGCAGGCACCATTGTATTTTCTGCGGGTTTAGTTGCGGTCAGCCGTGGAGTGCTAGCATTACTTGGATGAAGGAGTAGAGCACCCCAATGACAGTGGGCCACCCCTGTCTCCCAGGCATCAAGGCTCCACCCCCAGGCCAGGATCAGATTTTCCCCGAAAAGGATCCTTGAAAAGGATCTGCGTGCCGTGGATTATCTTATCTTTTGTTTGCTTCATTGTGCTTTGCCTGCCAGGAAGCTCAGAGGTTAATCAGATCTTATTCAAGGCTCCCAAAGAGTTCTTTCTCCCAGTTCTCTAAATGGCTTGGGAAACCTCTTTGGTTTATTTCTTTCTCTTTTTGGTTACTTTATATATGTATTGCTATTGTAAACTGCCTTAAATACATGCAGGAAGTAGATGTGGTATAAGTCATGAACAAATAGACCTCAAATGTGCTAAACATTTCCTCCCACCTCCATGAAAGTGCAGTTATTTTTTCTCTTTTTTGCTGGAGGATTCCCTCTGTATTAAAGAGCTGATAAAAATGGTGAGACAGAGTGTTTCCCTGGAATGGACCATTTCTTCTTGGAAAAAAGAAGAAATTCACATTATGAACTGCCCAAAGTCATTTGCCTATATTTGCAACCCAGAAAGGAGAACACCAAGGTCCAGAAAAAAGAGAAAGATTTTTTTCTCAAGCCAAGACTGGAGTCCGTGTCTCCCAGCAGCTCCCAGCCTGGGGCTCCATGCATCACTGCCTTGCGATATCCATGGGGCTGATGAGGCACTGCCAGTCAGTGAGTTAAGAGAGACCTACTCAAGCCAGTGTCTTGTTCCAACAGGGAAGTTCTACTGGAGGGAATGTCAAAGGGAAATCAGAGATTTTAGCAACCCAGTTCACTGCTTAGGTTCTGAGCACATGGGAGGACCTCAGTTGTGGCATTCAGACAGCTTGTTGTCAGCCTATGTTACAAAGCCTTGTGTTGCAATGTGACAGAACAGGTTGGGAGAAAATAGGCCCAGGCTTTTAACCCAGAAGGAGAGGGCAGCAGCTTCTAAAGTTCAGGTAAGGTTAAGAATCAACCCCAAAAAGACAATCCTGGCTTCTCAGATTGGGACATCTGGGCCTACCTTCTGTATGATGCTTGGATTTCCTATAGTAATTTGACCATGTGTTTACCCAGTCTCACCTTGACCATCTCCAGGGACAGAGAATTCATCACCTACACAGGGTGTTGAGCCAGCTGAAACAGAGAAGAATAGGCAGGTGGCAAATGTCCTGACTCCCAGGGTCCTGGGTCCCCCAGGTCAAAGAGATGTAGTGAGAGAGCATTTGGGTGGTGTATACTTCTAGAACAAAGGGAACTCCCCAAGCTGTCTTCTGGGACCCTGCAGATCCCATGGGTACTGGCCAGAGCTGGTCCCCCCTGATTAAGGCAGCCATGGATCACCTCTCTCAGGAATCCACTGTGCAGTATCTGGCCTGCCTTAAGAGATGAGAGTGGGATGCTGAGGGCTGTAGCCAGGAAGAGCCAAAATAAAGGCTGGAAAATAAAGTTGCTTTTTATCCTAGACATTTTCTCTGTGAGAGGGGGATCAGGAATTAGGTTTGGGAGGAGTGAGGTACAGGACTCTGATTTGTAGTTTCTGATGATTCCCATGGTGTATTAGTCTGTTCTTATGCTGCTGAGAGACATACCCAAGGCTGGGAAATTTACAAAAGAAAGAGGTTTAATTGGACTCATAGTTCCACATGGCTGGGGAGGCCTCACAATCATGGCAGAAGGCAAGGAGGAGCAAGTCACGTCTTACATGGATGTCAGCAGGCAAAAAGAGAGAGCTGCTGCAAGGAAACTCCTGTTTTTAAAACTATCAGATCTCATGAGACTCATTCTCCATGACGAGAACAATGCAGAAAAGACCTGACCCCATAATTCAATCACCTCCCACCAGGTTCCTCCCACGACACGTGGGAATTGTGAGAATTACGATTCAAGATGAGATCTGAGTGGGGACACAGTCAAACCATATCAGATGATGTAAATAATCCCACCAGGGTCAATTTCCAGCTGCCCATGTGAGGCCGCTGATGCAGAACTGGAAAGAGAGACTAATAATCATCTTGCTAGCAGATCCCAGCTGGCCCCAGCACATCACTGGGTGAATCCATGGCCTGGTCTTAGTCATTGCTCTGATTCTAACTTGCCCTATACATTCTGGCTTGGTTTCCACATCTACACAACAGAAGTAAGAACAGCTGTCTTCACATGCCCCACAGAGGTCATCAGGTAGTTTTTGGAGAACTCTTCTTAGAAAACAATAAAAGAGTTTTACATTATCACCAAGTTTGATCTTCTGAGGCAAAATAAATAAAATGCACAAGAGTATAACTATCAAGATGGAACAAAGAGAGAAGCCTAGTTTTGAATCCAAAACCCCAGCCTTGAGTCCAAGTGATTACCTGTGAAACCATGGGCCCTAGCCTCCCCACCTGTGAAATGTGTGTCCCACTTCACACCGTGGCAACCTCCAGGGGTATCACGAAACCCAGGGGGATTAAAGAAAAAATATACATTTTCAAGAGCCCATGTATGGGAGAAGGAGATGATTGTATCATTAAGACAGATGCAACAAAAAAGAGGGCCAGCCCAATCATCAAAGGGACAATTTATGCTCCAGAAAATGAATCCCTAATTATTCCTTTCAGTTCTAAAGAAACAGGGGCCCAGAAGAGAAGCCAGCAGCTCATCCTTCATGTGACTGTTTAAGCCTGGACCAAGAAGAGGAACAACTGTACATACACAGGCAAGAGTTTGAATATCTAATTTGATGGGGCTTATAAATTGGCAGTTATTCAAATGTTCTCATTTGCATATATAGGGTTTAAGGCTACATGATAATTCCTTAATATTTTTTTCCATGGTGCAGAGTAAGGACTTTAGATCTTTCTCCTTCTTTTCAAGGGTTTTCAGGAAGGGATTGAAAAAGCAGCTAAATGGAGCCCAGGCTGCCCCTGGGTACACCAGGATTTGGGTATGGGGTTTGCACCCAAGAGATGCCCAGCAGCCCTTCTCTGGGGCAGAAGAGGTGGCATCACAATTGCTTTCCTATGCATCTGACCGTGGCTTCCCAGCTTGTCAGTGCCCAGCTAGAGCACTTCCCTTGTTTCTGAGGGTAGCAGAAGCTCTTGGCAGGCTTCTCTAGGTCCAAGTAGAGCAGGGACTCTCAAAGTGGGGCCCCCAACCAGCTGCATCAGCCCTTCCTGGGAACTTGTTAAAAATGCAAATTCTCAGGCCCATCCAGACCCCTTGAATCAAAAACTGGGGGTGGGATTCAACACTTGTGTTTTAGCAAGTCCACCAGGTGATTCATTCATTCATTCATTCATTCACTCATTCATTTAGAGACAGGGTCTCACTCTGGCTCCCAGGCTGTAGTTTCATGGTGTAATCACAGCTCATTACAGCCTCGACCTCCTGGGCTCAAGCAATCCTCACACCTTAGCCTCCCAAGTAGCTGGGACTACAGGTGTGCACCACTGTGCCCTGCTGATTTTTTAAAAAATATTTTTTGTAGAGATGAGATTTTGCCATTTTGCCCAGACTGGTCTTGAACTCCTGGGCTCAAGTGATCCTCCTGTCTCAGCATCCTAAAGTTCTGGGATTCCAGGTATAAGCCACTGCACCTGGTCCTCACCAGGTAATTCTGATGTGTGCTCAAGTTGGAGAGCTGCCGTGCTACAGCATCCCCGAGCATCCCCGACATGGGAATCTGTTTTACATATACACAGCTTAAGCTTACACAATCATTTGGGTTCCTTTCCCAAGGCCAATTCCAAGTTCTCATCCAGTGCCCTTTAGGAATGGTTTTCACTTCTGGCAAAGGAGGAGGGAGAATCCTTGTTTTCCTTCAGGAGGGGAAAGGAGGAGGAAACCCCGTTCCTCTCATGTTTGGTGGCCTGGGTGTCAGCAGGCAGCAGGGGACCCTCCTGTCTGATCTCATGCTGCCCTTCCTCACAGGGTGGGTGGTGAAGCCCAGGAGGGCTCCTGTCTTGGATGGATGGAAGTAGCCCTAGGTCATAGCTGAGGAACCTCGAAATTGCTGGAATTTTTCAGCCCTCTCTGTTGGGCCCAGGCCCTGAGAAATGCCTCTGCCCTCTATTACTCAACACCCTGTGCCAGGTGCTCAACAAGATAGTGGGCCCAGAGCAAACCTGGGTGGGATGGGCCCATCCTTAAGGAATGTGCTGCCCTGCAGAGGAGGTCCTGACAATGAGTGATTTCAATCAAGAGCTGAGAGCTCTTGTAGGGGATGTGCAGGTGGTCTTGGGACCAAGCACCAGGGAAATCCCACCTGGTCCAAAGGTCAGGGAATGCTTCCTAAGGATGGTGGGAGGAAGACAAGTGGTCAGTGTGGCCAGAGCTTCATGTTTAAATAGGCCCAAGAAGCAAGTGAGATTCTAGAGGCAACAGGGAGTGTTTGAAATGTGCTAAACAGGGGAAGGAGATAATCAGATTGATGTTCTGCAAAGGCCACACTGGCTACAGGGTGGAGCCTGGGTCAGAAACAAGGTTGGAGGAAGAGATCTCAGAGAGGGGCTGTTAGGACAGTCCGGGAGAGACAGGATGGCAGACTGAACAGGAAGTGGCAGTGAGATAGAGAGAAATGATGCTCACTAGCCACAGATGGAGTTGCCTGGAGAGGGAGGTCCTCTGAATGTTGTGGTGAGAGAGGGACTTTGATATGGTTTGACTGTGTCCCCACTCAAATCTCAAATTGTAGCTCCCATAATTCCCAGGTGTCATGGGAGGGACCCAGTGGGAGGTAATTGAATCATGAGGGTTGGTCTTTCTCATGCTGTTCTCATGATTGTGAATAAGTCTCATGAGATCCAATGGTTTTATAAAGGAGAGTTCCCCTGAACATGCTCTCTCTCACCTGCCACCGTGTAAGATGTGACATTGCTCCTCCTTTGCCTTCCACCATGAATGTGTGGCCTCCACAGCCACATGGAACTGAGAGTCCACTGAACTTCTTTTTCTTTGTAAATTACCTACTCTCAGATATGTCTTTATTAGCAGCATGACAACAGACTAATACAGGCTTTCTCCCAGGTATCTGACTTGGGCATCTGAGAAGCTGCAGAGCACTTATCAGAGCTAAAAAGCCCTGCATTAGGATCAGGTTTGAGTTGCCAGATTTGTCTCCTAGACAAATGGTCCTGCCTTAGCACTCTGAATAACTGGATTTGTAGTTGTGGTCTTGGCTCCCAGTGCAGGTAACTGGATGGGGTCATCCCAGTCTGGGCTGGACATGCCAAGCAGCAAGGGTGGGCTACAGTAAAGACAAGGGATGGAGACTCAGGTCACCAGAATGGAAGAGGCAGTCAGAAAAGCTGACTCAACAGGATGAAAAGGAAGATGTTAGGATCATATAGGTGAGTCCCAGAGAGGAAATATGGAGCCTGGATACAGATCGGGATAAGGAGCTGGGATTGAGGTTCTCTGGGCTGGACCTAGGGTAGAGTTGGTAAGCTCAAGTAGGCCATAGACAACTATTTGCCAACTGCTTAGGGTGGTCCATGATTTCATCAAGTAACCAGGCTCCTTCCAGCTCTCTGTTCTGCCAGCCCCAAAGTGTGGCCCCATTCTCTTATTCACAAGATGACTGCTGGAGCTCCAGCTATCATGTCCATGTTCCAGACAGAAAGATTCTAAGAGGAAGGAAGGAACAAAACTCACCAGACATCTGAGTCAGCCCTTTCAGGAGCTTTCCTGGGGACCCCACCGGATGACTTGGAGAGGTTGGAACAGCAGTTTTTTTAGTTAGGCACATGCTACCTCCAAAGTATAGGGAGAGTAGAATGGATATGAGGTAGGCAACTAAAAATTCTCTGCTGCAGAAGGAATAAATAGGAGAAATTAGCATATTTTCCTTATTAGATTTTAGTGTTTAAAAATTAAAAATATTATAAAGGTTGCAAATACGGTCAATGTATTAAGGAAACCAAGAGTATCTTAGGCCGAAATCATTCAGTTGAAAGGAACAGAAAGCTACTTGGTTGCTTTAAGTAAAACAGAATTTATTGTAAGGATTCATGGGAATATTCCAGATACTGAGGACAGGAAGCTGGTGGGCCCATGAGGCTTTGCAGCCAGAAACAGGGAACCTGGCTCAAGGTTTTGATTTCCTCTTCCCTTCCCCTTTTTAGGTCTCAGTGGGATTCTGTCTCCAATTCCCCCCGACCTTCTCATCTGCCTCAGATTCTTTCTGTACCCCTCCCTCTAACTTCATCCTTCCCTTCCCCACTTCTCTTTCTCCGCCTCTCTATGTCTGTCACTGTCTCTCTCTCTCTCCTTCTTTGAATTTTGGCTTTCTCTCCCTTGTGTATACGGCAGAGAATGGTCACCCTGCTCTGCCATTTCAAGTGCCAACAGGAAACGTCTCCAGGACCCCGTTCCAAATTCCCTGGGTGTCTTAGTCTGCTTGTGCTGCAGTAACAAAATGCCTGGGACTGAGTAATTTATAAACAATAGAAACGTATTTCTCATAGTTCTGGGAGCTTCTTCGTCCTGGTTTGGTGTCTGATGACGGTCTGGTCTGGTGCCTTGCTGATGTGATGTGTGCCAGAGGAGATGAACTCTGTGCCCTTACATGGCTGAAGGATCAAAAGGGCAAAAAAAGGTCCAGCTATTTCCCTACAGGCCTTTTATAAGGTGACTAATCTCATCTAGGAAGGTGGAGTCTTGATGACTTAATCACTTCCTAAAAGCCTCGTCTTAATACTATCACACTGGCCATTAAGTTTCAACATGCAAATTCTAGGGACACATTCAGACCACAGCACTGGGATAGAATGTAAGATAACCCAAGCCTGGGTCAGATGCCCACCCACCTGTTTCAGTAGTTGTGCTTCAGGTGGGGCCATCAGCAGAAACTGGGGGCAGATCACCTGGGGTGCTCAGGAGGGCAGGCAGGCACTTAGGCTGTACGTCCCCACAAATACCTGAAGACAGCCTTGCTCTCCTCCTCGTGCTTAATGAAACACTAGCTTTCCTTCCGGGTTTATGGAGAAAGCTTCTCCCTAATGAGATGTCCCTTTCCAGAAAGGCTCTATGGTTCTAGGCCAAGTGACTTCCACACTATTCTTGACATGTGTTCCTACATTTATTTCCCTCTTCCAAAGGCTGGAGAGTCAAAGCCAAGTAGAACTGTCCTTGTGTTTAGTGGCTCCTAACAGGGGAGGAAGGTAGACAGGAACACCCATCGCTTTCAATAAAATCCAACTGTGGTTTCACATGCTGCATTGTTTGCACAAATAGATTGAGAATACATTAAACAGCTGGGAAAGACATTGTCAGCACCAGCAGAAGACAGAAGTCTCCTCAACAGATTCTCCATGCATTACGTAGGCGCGGGAGCGAAAGTGAGAAATGCTGACGCTGGCCAGGGAGAATGAACCACAGCTGATAACATTAAGCAAACTGGCTGAGACCTAAGGGATTCTAGCGAATGACATGACAGAAAATAATAAAATGCAGCAATTGGACTTGAATTTCCCAGCAGCTCAGAGTCAACAAGTCTTGATAGCACCAAAGCTGGGAAGAAGCCCGAGGCCACTATAGACAGCTGAATACGTCAAGCCAAGCTTAGAGAGTGAATTACATCTCATTGGAGTGACGCTATCTACTCTTTGCCCTTAGAAAGACTTTTTTCAAGTTGAATTTGCAAAAAAAAAAAAAAAAAGAAAAAAGGTAACATATGCAAGTGTTTAAAAATTGTTTTGAAATATAATTAATTTCTGGCTTATTTTCCCAAACAATCCAATTTCTTTTTTTTTTTTTTTTTTTTTTTTTTTTGAGGCGGAGTCTCGCTCTGTCACCCAGGCTGGAGTGCAGTGGCCGGATCTCAGCTCACTGCAAGCTCCGCCTCCCGGGTTTCCGCCATTCTCCTGCCTCAGCCTCCTGAGTAGCTGGGACTATAGGCGCCCGCCACCTCACCCGGCTAGTTTTTTTGTATTTTTTAGTAGAGACGGGGTTTCACCGTGTTAGCCAGGATGGTCTCGATCTCCTGACCTCGTGATCTGCCCATCTTAGCCTCCCAAAGTGCTGGTATTACAGGCTTGAACCACCGCGCCCGGCCCCAAACAATCCAATTTCTTAAAATTTCCAAAGAGTATATGTATATTCCTGGTTATATAGTTTTTAGTTATTTTTCTCTATGGAAGAAAACTTAACTCTATGCATCTACCCATTTTAGCATGCTGAAGCACCACTAATAACCTCCTGACTGACACCAGCAGGTACCAGGAGACAGAGTGAGAATTCCCAGCCTCTCAGCTACTAGACCAATGGTGCAAACCTCGCAGAAGAAATGGTGCTCCCTTCCACATTGGTTCCACAAAAACACACATATGCACATTAAAATGCTAATACATTAGCCAACTGGGTAGTCAGAGAGAAATTTAACAATGCATTCCAAGAACCGTAAGAATGTGTTTTCCCTTCAATCCTGATCATTTATCCAAAGGGAATAATATTCCCACGACTACCAAAGAAAAAGGCTAGGCTGGACACAGTGGCTCGCACCTGTAATCCCAGCATTTAGGAAGCTGAGGAGGGCGGATTACTTGATCCTGGGATTTCGAGACCAGCCTGGGTAAAAATGGGAGATGAAAAAATACAAAAATTAACCCGTGTAGCAGCACTCAACTGTAGTCCTAGTTAATCGGGAGGCTGAGGTGGGAAGATCGTTTGAGTCCAGGAGTCCGAGGCTGCAGTGAGCTGTGATCATGCCACTGCACTCCAGCCTGGGTGACAGAGCAAGACCCTATCTCAAAAGCAAAACAAAACAAAAAAGTGAAAAGGTGTATATTATAAACTTTGCTTTAATCTAAATGGAAAAGTGGAAGTGTGTATTCACTAACGTTTCAGTTTAGGCCAAGCGGGAGACATTATTTCCTTCACCAGGTAGAGCAGTCGGGATCTGGAGTGTAGGTGGCCATGGACTGGTGGGGCCCCACCTATCTAAGCTCATAAGCCACCCCCGATCCAATATGTTAGGTGGGCAATATCGTCCCTTGCAGATGAGGATTCACTTTCCAAGTTACTGGGAGTGGCAGGATTAATTTCCAGCCCAGTGTTTTCCAGAGAGCTGCAAGGCACTCCATTATTCCTGGAAACTCTGCCCTTGGCATTGAGACATGCCATCTGGGGCTCCTCTCAGTTTTGAAAGGAGGGAAGACAATATCATTTGATACCTTATCAAAGTGTACTTTGTAAAAAGAAAAAAAAAAAAAACAAGTTCAAACACATTAGGTTTTTTTCCTTTCTTTTTCCCCTCCTTTTATTAAGCACTTTATATTCTCTAAGAAGTTGGCACTCATTAATTACAGCGGTGGTAATTATAACCCACTCGTATTTCTGCAGAGCCCTTCTGAGGAGCTGAGAGTCCTTTATAAATATGAGCTCATTAATCGTCCCAGCAGCCCTGCAGGTAGAAGACAGCTACTGTCCCTCAGAGTCTGGGGCTCCAGGGCTGCCTGAGCTGGGGTAGGGGGGCTACAGGTGCTCTAGTGCCCAGGGCTTGGGCTGCCTGAAGCCCTCTGCAGCAACAGCCACTTGCTTGAGGCACTGAAAGTTAAAGGCTGCCGGGTCACTAGCTTCAAGGGCTTCAAGCTGTCTTGAAGTTCCAAAATCAAAGCTGGCAGCCTAGCTCCCCTCCAAAGCATACCCACAGGACAGGGTCAAAGACAAGAGCCAGCAGTCTCATCCTGGCCCCCGCATGGCCTGGCGCTTCCCATCTCTGCACTTTTGCTTAGGTGTGCCCCGTGTTTGTTACGCTCTCCCTCTTTTAAGTTAGTTTTACTCTTCAGCTGAAGTTCTGCTGGGTTCTACAGTATCTTCCCCTGCTGTCCTCCACCAACATGGGCAGTCTGAAGTCCTCATTTTGCAGGTAACCCTAAGCAACGTGACCTCTTCAGGCTTCTGTCTTGGCTTGCTAGTGATTTTCTAAATTGTGATTTGGCACTCCTTGAAAGCATAGTCAGGTCTTTTTTCCCACTGGGAGCCCCTTGAGGGAGGGAAACATCTTTCCCATGCTTCTGGGAGCTCCAGGGACAAGTTCAGGGTTCTGTATACTGTAGGGGGTCAAGAATTATTGACTGATGGGCTAACAGGGCCGTGAGTGGCTGTTCCCTGGGAAGCACTGACAGAGGAGATGGGCTGGGGGAATCAGAAGGCCACTGCCCCCTCCCCTGCTGCATCTCACCCAGCATGCCATGAGCCTCCAAGCCAGAGGACAGCACCTCCTACCCTCCAAGGCCATGGTTTTCACATCTTCAGATCTTATGTGAGCAGCTCCTTACCTGTCCCACCAGGTTTGCCTGTAATGTCAAACAATGCTTATCCTTCAAGCTGATGTGCAAATGCCATCTCTTTAGTGAAGTCTTCTTTCCTGAATTTATTCTTCTTGCATGAAAAACCATTGCTTTGCTCTGAGCCTGCACAACATATTACACAGGTAATCCTCCAGATTGTGGCTTTACCATGTTCTAACTGCATGGCCTTGGAAAGATCTACACCTCCACAGGCCTCTGTTTCCCCATCTTTTTGATGGTAATCACACACCCACTATGAGTGATAAGAGCCAAAATGGAGAGCTAGGTGCCTGGTGTTTAGTATCCATCACAGTTTGTGCTCTCTGCCACAAGAAGCATAAGGATGGTGGTTAGTTCATTGTTAGGGATGGGGTGACTCCCAAATCTCTTGGTTTTTAAAAGGTTATCAAGTGATTCTGATGTGCAGCTACATTTGGAGACCACAAGTCTAAACCAGACTGTGTAAGAGAGAAAACAGGGTTCCAGAAAGTGGGGGTGGGGAAGAAAGGTCAACATCACAAACAAGGGTTGTGTCAAAGGTGAGACACATAAAGCCCAGGGTTGGAACCTTCTATGTCACCCAACGAGCAACGTATCTGATATTCATATCCCATTAAGTCTTTGATGAGCCTGGCTGCTCTTTTTATTTTTATTTTTTAAATTCTATTCATGTAATGTATGATTACCTTCTCATTATAAAATAATTACCACAGATAAATCAGAATTGCCCTTGACACTCATCATTCACTCCCTCCCCACTGTTCTCAGGTTTTCTTTGTAGTATTTCAGGACTTTTTTAGTATATTCAATTATTTTTTTATTTTATTTTGAGGGTAAACGAGGGTATATGGAGGACTTTAAAAAGATCATGTTATACTTGTGGTATTAGTCTCAATTTAATATTAAACTTGACTTCCCTGTCTATATCAGATAATGGGTAAAATTGTTAGTTGGGGTAGGGTCCTATTCAGTCACAGCCACAGCTACCACCCAGTGGACACTCTATTTAGGAAATGTTGCTGAGCATCTGCTGAAATCCAGGCATTAGGCATTATTCAGAGTCCCCTGAGTTATGCTAAACTCAGTTTCCCAGGTTCCTGCCCATATTTCTCCATCTGTATTTCTTCATCTCCATCAGGATGTACTAAGAGTCCATGCCAATTGCTTTACTGAAATTAGATCTCTTATATTTATTGTGTTTCTCTGATTACCAGTCTGGTAACCTTGTCACAGGGAGCTTATTTTTACATAGGCTTATTTTGATTCACCTATACTTTGTAAAGCCATCTTTGCCCCTAATGATCACTATTTCATTTTCTAATTGCTGATAACTTGTGGCTTTAATCACTTATGCTACAATACTGCCCTAGATCAGTATCAAACTCATAAGCACACACTATTTCCACTTATTATTTCCATAATGAGTGGAAAACAAATTTCCACTTATTATTATTTCCACTTATTATATTCCACACTATTCACCACTGGTGAATTTCTCACCAAAAGCTGAGAAATTTAGCTTTTCTCATCTCTTCAGTCCTTCATATTTCTCCATCAGCTATGTGGTGATCTTTGCAAGCTCTCTCAGGATTCAGGAGCATAGTTCATTGGCCTCAGAAGACTGAACTGAGTTCAGGGCCATCTGGGCTCTGTCTGATCACCCCTTTATCACAGGTGTCAGCTGTACCACCAGCTCCTAGCCCTCTCCCCAGCCCAAAGCTCACTTTACTGGCCTGAAAGTAAACCAGCAGTGGAAAGCATATGTTTCCTCTTTACCCGCTGACATCGGTGGGAGGCAGAGTGAAAAGGACAGGGGCCTCAGGAATCAGATAGGCGCTTGTTCAAGGCCCAGCTCCACCAATGGCCAGCTCCCAGGGGCAAGTTGTTGGACCTTGGTCATCCTTGCTGTATTATTTCTGTAAAAGGCTGGGGTGCAGGGGCACCATCTAGACTCACTGCAACCTTTGCCTCCTGGGTTCAAGCAATTCTCCTGCCTCAGCCTCCCGAGTAGCTGGGACTATAGGCATGCACCACTATGCCCAGCTAATTTTTGTATTTTTAGTAGAGATGGAGTTTCACCATTTGGCCAGGATGGTCTCAATCTCTTGACCTCGTGATCCACCCACCTCAGCCTCCCAAAGTGCTGGGATCACAGGCATGAGCCACCATGCCCAGCCAGGAAAACTTCTTTTCTAAATTGAGTTATTCACCAAAGCAATCAGCCATTATCTCCTCAGTGCCTGCCCTACCTTGGATCTTCTGCTGAAGCCGATATGACTGATAGAAGGCAGAGATGGGGCTCTTCTAGCTTTTCTATTTAACACCAAGGGGAGAATTAAGTAAGTCAGGGCACTTCAGAGAGAAGGGTGATTCTCCTCCCAAGTCCCTTTGTGGCAGAGGCTCTCCTGGTCTCTTGGTGGAGGATGCTATGACAGTCCTGCATGCCTTGCTAAACCCGATCCTCTTTCTATCCTCCATAAAAAAGGTCCTGGCCACAGCTGACCTCAAATACTGCTCTCATTCGTGGACTTGGTGAGATCTGTGCTCTCACTACTCAGTCAAACTCCTTTACAAATGAGGAAACCGAAACTTAGAGAGGGGACATAACTTGATCAAGGTCCTCCAAAAATTCAGTTGTGGAGCTGGGGCTAGGACTCAGAAATTCTGGGGTACCATCTCTTCCTCTAGGCTCAAACCCTCTGACCCAGTCTCTGTGTAGTTGACAGGAAGCTTTCCTTAGGCCCAGAGGCTCGGTGCAGAACTATTTCCATCAGTTACCTCTGCTCCTCCTTTTTCATGCCCTAACAGTATACCAGGACCCTAACCTATACATCAAGACTCCTATTTCTGCTGTGTGACCTTGAGCAAGTCACTGACCTTCCCTGGGCCTCTGCACAATGTGGAGGTTGCAATTCCTGTTCTCTAAATTCACTTTCCACTCTGATTGTCTCAGACTTAGCACCTGTAAGACCCACATCCACATCACTCCACCCTTGGTGTTGGACAATTCCCGGGCTCACTCCAGCCTATATCGACAGATGAGAGTTCCCTTCTACTTATGCATCCAGGCCTCATGGTCCAGTCACTGAGCTTGAGGGATGCAGGGCAGACATAGGGCCCTCTAATGCGGTAATGTGTACGCCATGAGCTTACATTGCAGTCGACTCACCACACCCTCTCCAGTACAGTTTAGTTGGATAGACTACAATCTGTGTGGAGACCCCTGAATGCACACCCCCCCCGAATCACCCCCAAATCTACCAGGTCTCCTGTTGGGAACCCTGAAGAAGGCTATGCTAGAGCTGGAGCTCCCTTGGCATGGCTCGCATCGGGTCATTAGCTGTCAGGAGTAGACTCTAGAGGCCGCTCCAACCCCCATGCACACACACACCGCCTTAGGCATCATCCACACACACCCACTCCCACCCCACCGGAATCAGTGTTTGGAAAAGAAAGAACGCAGCTCCTGCTTGGGCCCAAGTGACTCCCTGCCCAGTCAGCCACATCCAACCAGCACCTCCCACGCTCCCCTGGGGCCACGCCTGCAGAAGAATGATAAGGGAATCGGATTCTCCAGTGACACCAGAGGCGCAGTCCAAAGATCCAGAATATTTAGCTGTGTTTACCCGCAATAATCAGCTTCTCAAAGACATGTCGCCGGGCAGCTCTTGCTACATTGATTATGCTGCCTCATATTTTTGGCCCCCAGGGGCAAACAGTTCTGATTAATATTTCACAACACCATTTTTTTCCATATTCCTTTCTTCGTGTTGTTGCTTTTCTCTCTTTTTATTTTTTTCCTCCTCCTGAGCCCCTGAGAGCCTGGTAGAGAGACACGGAATCTTTCACCGTCTCTTGTGTCTGCCTGCTCCAGTAATCAGCGGACTCAATCACGCTTGCAGTGTTTTTATGAATTAATAACAGGCACTTTAGAGGGCTAGCGGGGGAGGCAGGAAACGCAATCTATGGAAGCTTAATGAGCGCCGTGGGGAGCAGCTACCTCCGCTTCCAACCCTGCCACGCTGTGCTCTAAATCATCGCTTCTGAGATCACCCACTTCCAGACCAGCCTGGACAGCTTGCGTGGGACTCCTCAGTGACCCTCTGTCCCTGCCAGGTCCTCCCGGGAAGTGGGATCTGAAAGAGGCAGCCTCAATGCCTCGCCGTTTTAATTCGAAAAAGGAAAGGGAAACAGGGGCTCTGGATTTGTCCCTGTCATTGGGTGTGTTTTGCATCTGTCGCTTTTCAATAAATTGGATGAGGAGCAGGTAAGCATAGGGCATAGGGATCCGCAGGTGATCTAGGCAGGGCCATGCATGGGGTCTTGCTGTTGTAGGTCTAGAAATGTGTTCTTCTTGGTACTCCATGGTGTCTAGATTCTAACAGACTCATTTATGCCGACTAACACCCCAAGGATTTGAACTGTATGTTCTGAAATACCACTTAAGAAAAGAATTTTCTGGTCTGTCATGGTCTGACATACAGCCCCACTATACGTGACCAACACTCAGTTCATATCATGTGAAACTCACCAGTTGAATCTTGTTTGATGAGACAAGACCAGTCCCCTGACTGTGTGCATAGAGTTAGGGCGATGCCAAGTGACCACACGAGTCTCTAAAGGTTTTCTCTCAATGTCCTTGTATTCTGGTAACAAACAGGTCACAGGCCCCTGTCTGTATACCACACTTTGAGCAGTACTGGTCTAAACCTGAATGTCACATTCATAATTTGCAAAGGGAAATGTAACCACCAAATAAACCAGGATCTTGTGGCTGGGGTTGGAGCAGTCTTTACCGGCAGGATGGGGAGTAGTCAGATTCTCATCAGAAAACAAGGCATGTGTTGGTTCTTCTTTTCTTTTATTTATTTCTATTTTGACAAATGTCATATCTACACAAAAACAGAGAGAATTATATAACAAACATCGTATATCCTTCACTGAGCTTTGGCCATTAAGTTGCATATTTATGACAACCCTGTCCTTGAGCTCAGATGACCACATTTTCCTTGAAAGGCAGGCTCCACCCACCAAATGCCATGTGTCCGAAATTCAATGAGATCAGTGACTTGGTCTGGCTTCCCTCTTTAGAGATGCTGTGCAGCTCACCCCTCCCAGGAATTACCTCCTCCCCAGTCTTTCTCCCAGAGGGAAGACCCACGAGTCCAGGTGGGGGAGGCTCTTCAGTCACACATTCACAGATAATCACTTGGATTCTTGTGCTAGATGGCTGGTCTTATTCATCACATTCTGATTCTTCCTAATTTTACACTCATACTAACCTGAAGGACCTGAGAAAGCCAGAAAGCAAGAGCTTGGGAAGCACTATGTATTTTGACTTGGGTTTTGAAGGCGCCCTACCATGAGGCCCTCCAAATGCAAGTATGTATTACAAGCAGTGGGAAAACGTCCAGTCTCTTCCTCCACTCCCTGTACTGCGCGCTATGCCAGCACTGGAGCTCCAAGCAGAAGAGAGCAGTGTCTGCCTTCAGGGGGCTCCTGGTCCAGTGTGTAAATGCTGGTGATTTCTGAGAGTGAGCTCTGATCACTTGGTGAGGTTGTGAGTCACCTATCCTCTGCGAACCAGCTACTGTAGAGACAGCGTGGGGAGGAGGATAAGGATGATGATGATGGAGAGGGCAGGTGGGAAGTGAGGGAGAAGGGGAGGGACAAATAGAAAGAAAGAAAGGGACAGAGAGAGAGAGAGAGAGAGAGAGAGAGAGAGAAACAGCACGCCCACACACCACTCAGACACATAAAGGCAGGGGGGAGAGCTAGGACCTCTGAGAAAACGTGAGCTGGGGTAGAACACAAGGTGAGGGGAGGGGGAACCTGGGGCTCCATGTGCAAGCCAGAGGGGAAGGGGGATTCAGGCCCTCCTGGGCCCTGCGGACATGGGCCCCAGCAAAGTCTCAAGGCCCCATTTTGTGTGTGCATCTTACAGTTCTTCAGAGCACTAATCAAGATCCCACGAAAATACAGATCCAAATTTAAAAACAGCAGCCCTGTGTATTAGTCATTCTCTCATGAGGGAGAGCTGCTTTTTGCCAGAATTCCTCCCAAACCATCACACGCTGTAGGGCTTAGGCCTTCCACCAAAGCCTGGTTTTCTGGGGACATTTGGGCTTGCTGTTATGTATCACTGCTCTTCCAAATGTGGTCTTTGCAGTGTTGGCCTCATGTGGGATCTCCTGAGAAATGAGGGTTCTCAGGCCCCGCTCAGGCCCCCTGACTGGGATTCTGCATTTTAACTCCCTCCCCATGTCATTCATGGGCACATGCAGGGGTGAGAAGCGTTGGTCTATCCCACAGTTGGGGAGCACCTGCCTGGGACGCTGGCTTCTCTTTATCACACCCCTCCCTCCTCAGCCCCATCCCCACTGGTTTGCGGGTTTGCTGCCAGCCGGGAAAAGTCCATCTCTCAGGCCAGGTGCTCAGAGGTCCAGAGATAATCGCTGAATATTGATGCCTCCCAAATGCATTTTAGTGAGAATGTCTTAAACATCTAAAAGCCTTTAACATTCCAGGGAATAAATTTCTAATAATATTTCAGGCCCTTTGACATGCCTTGGCATAACAGTATTTCTAGATAGGAGAGGATGCCTTCCTAATATTGCTTACATTCTGTCATGTAATAATGACTGGAATTTGTATAGCAACTTCCTTTTATAACATGCATTTATTCCTTCTCATTTAATCCACCTGTCACCTGGGAGGTAAGCCAGGCAGCTTTCAGGATCCCTACTTTACAGGGAGGAAACTGGAGCTCAGAGAGGTTAAGGGACTTGCTTGTGGCCACCTAACCGAAGAGAAGCAGAGGCAGGTATGGATCCCCAAATCACCTGCCCCCAATCCCTGTGCTCCTTCTGGGCAGACTCACAACTTCCAGGACAATCCTGCTGGAAGGTACTGTGTACTAAGGGAGGTATTGTTGTGTTTGCAGTAGAATCCCATCTTTAAAACACCAGGGCCAGGTGTCCAGTTTAGCCCAACAAACATTGTCCTCCCTCACTGGGCCCTAAACAGGGTGAATGAGACCCAGGCCCTGTCTTTGGGAGCTTGAATATTAGAGCATCATTTTTTTTTATTATTATACTTTAAGTTCTGGGTTACACGTACAGAATGTGCAGGTTTGTTACATAGGTATACATGTGCCATGGTGGTTTGCTGCACCCATCAACTCATCATCTACATTAGGTATTTCTCCTAATGCTATCCTTCCCCTAGCAACCACCCCCCAACAAGCCCTGGTGTGTGATATTCCCCTCCCTGTGTCCATGTGTTCTCATTGTTCAACTCCTGCTTATGAGTGAGAACATGAGGTTTTGGTTTTCTGTTCTTGTGTTAGTTTGCTGAGAATGATGTTTTCCAGCTTCATCCATGTCCCTGCAAAGGACATGAACTCATCCTTTTTCATGGCTGCATAGTATTCCATGGTGTATATGTGCCACATTTTCTTTATGCAGTCTATCATTAATGGGCATTTGGGTTGGTACCAAGTCTTTGCTATTGTGAACGGTGCCACAATAAACGTACACGTGCATGTGTTTTTATAGTAGAATGATTTATAATCCTTTGGGTATATACCCAGTAATGGGATTGCTGGGTCAAATGGTATTTCTAGTTCTAGATCCTTGAGGAATCGCCACACTGTTTTCCACAATGGTTGAACTAGTTTACACTCCCACCAACAGTTGATGGAGCAGAGGTGTGTTCTTACATCACAGCCTCCCCAAATGAATGCTTTTTTTCCTCTAAGAAAGCAGCTATTGGCCGGGCGCGGTGGCTCAAGCCTGTAATCCCAGCACTTTGGGAGGCCGAGACGGGCGGATCACGAGGTCAGGAGATCCAGACCATCCTGGCGAACACGATGAAACCCCGTCTCTACTAAAAAAATACAAAAAACTAGCCGGGCGAGGTGGCGGGCGCCTGTAGTCCCAGCTACACAGGAGGCTGAGGCAGGAGAATGGCGTAAACCCGGGAGGCGGAGCTTGCAGTGAGCTGAGATCCGGCCACTGCGCTCCAGCCCCGGCGACAGAGCGAGACTCCGTCTCAAAAAAAAAAAAAAAAAAAAAAAGAAAGCAGCTATTTCTCTCCTCTTCAAGATGAAGCAAAAACAACTCAGCTCCCAGATCCCACCCCTACACCCCCAGCCAACAGCTGTCCCCCAAAATGCCTCTGGCTGGGCTTTGCTTAAATCTGACATAGGACCCTTGGGCAATGCGTTAGCACCTTTTACGTGTCACCTCGGCCTAAGAGTTCTTGGTACAAAGCCAAACTTCGACAAAACTGGAAACCGTCTCTTTCTTTCTTTCTTTCTTTTTTTTTTTTTTTTTTCCAGCAACACATTTAAATAAGCTTTTCTCAAATTGGATTTAAGGCAGTTTCACTTCCCTCTGCTCTTCTTCAAATCAAAACTTACCTTTCCTGTGTCCCATTTCTTCAGAGTCTTTCAGATTATTTAAAGCTAATCTGTTAAACCACTTTGCATTTAGAAGGATTTAACTAATATTAGAATAATATTTTACTCCTCCCTGAGAAAAATATGCCTTTCTATACTCATCATTGCCTTAATCCAGCATTCCACAAAGTGTGTGTCTGCAAAGCACTAGGTCTGAAAAGGGCTTTGTGAAAATATTTTTCAGGTCAATGTGGTTGGAAGATCCTGCATACTTAAGGCCCCACCTTGGGTCATTAGCATAGTAAGGGCTCTGAGAAGTCCTGCAGGGTGTAAAATGCTTTACATTTGTTTAAATCAGCATTGCCCAGACTTTTTGGGCACAGAGCCTCTTAACGCTTTCGCACATCTTGAATCTAGGTGCCACCTAACACGCCTTTGGGAAATTTTGTCAACACCCAGTGGCTGACTCCCCTTGAGAATTTCAGGTCTGCAAATGGGTAAGGCAGGACTTCCTCTGTCCCTCCAGTCAAGTCACCCTGCACCCTGCATGCTATTCCCCTGGGCCTCTCCTCATGGTCTGTTGCAAAAGCAGCAGAAGGTGTCCAGGCTCTTTTCTGCCTTTGCCTGGCTGTGTGACCATACTGCAGCCGCTCAGCCTCTCAGAGACTCACCTGTGAAGAGGGAGGGTCCTGCTCCTTCTATCTCACAGGGCAGCAGGGAGGCTCCAGAAACGGACTATATTTCTAGAGCACCTCAGTATTCGTCATCCTAGATTCTGCAGGGACATAAGACCATTGGTTTCTTAAGCAGTGGACAGTAGGGAGCAAGTCCAGCCTTGCTTCAGAGTGGCTACTCCAGCTCCCCAAACTCAGGTTGACATTTATGTCCTCTCACGTTCCTATGAGAGGCCAATCTTGGAGCTATAGTACTGCTCGGAATCCCACATTTTGGCAATGATGCCCAAGATCGTGCCTGGTACTTACTGTGGAAGGGGGATGGGGTCAGGTCGTGGGAGAGGGAGGTGGTGCACCCCTCTCTGCCATCACTTCACCAGCGTGCAGTCATCACAGCCTGTCCTTGGCTTCATCGTTCCCCCGAGCCACACCTGTTAGCAATCTGCACTGGCGTGTGCAGTGCCTGTGCACGACAGCCTGGCTGTAGAAATCCCGGGGGAGTTATTTTTGTCGCATACATACATACCTTGTGTGCAGTCAGACGGGGGTGGTGTTTATGTCTCAGTTCTCTTTTGCAAAAAGAAAAAAAAATACAGTGGAGCTAGAAATGTGTACATTTTGAACAGCCGCCCTCATGCACTGTGTATATAACTCTGCTGCATGAAATTTAAACATAAACTCGAGTTTTCTGAGATTGGATGGAGGAAAATTTGGCCATTGGCATCACGATTATTTTTCTGCACCAACTGCCAAAATCAGGCATTAAAATACAACACTTCCACCCCCAGAAAAAAAAAAGAAAAAAAAAAAAAACCACATACACATCTATACAACCTAATTTTCTCTGGGGACAAGGTAGCTGTTGTTGATATGACATGTTTTTGTAGCACAAATGTTGGCTCTTCAGCCCATTTTGCTCTTTTATATACACTCAAATGTGAAACATCTGAGAGAACACACACCATCAGTTCAGAGCATTCTCCCCTAGCCTTGCTGTGAGCTGAGAATCTGTACCAGACTCCAAGGCAAACTCTCCAGGAGCTGAGACTGAGACTGAGACTGTAAGGTTTGATTAACTGGCACAGAGGGAAAAGGGTGTCAGGCTGCTTTCAGGGTCTAAGGGTGGGTGATCTTGGCATTATTGTAGAAGATGGTGGTACAAATGGGGTAGAGAAAGGGGAGGTAAAAGGGATGTGTCCATACTATGGCCACTGGAAAAATAAACAAAGCTAAGGCAAAGTCCATTGGGATTCAGAATGATCTTATGTGTGCTGGAAAGGGAGATGATGATGGAGACACATGCAGGCTTTGGACACAGATGGACCTGAGTTTGAATTCTGACCTAGGAAAGCTTCTTCCTGAAGAGGCTGCCCCCTCCCTGAGCAGTGCCGGCTTCTTCCTCCGGGGTGCCTGTTGGAGGTGCTGCACCAGCGGCCCAGACTTGAGTGTGAGTGGTCCCCTATGGTGGTCTTCATGGTTTGTTCCTTGCACTGTCAGCTGCCATTTTGGATTCTTCCAGCAAAGGCCCTTCCCTCACCAGCAGGCCCCATTTCCACCACTCACACTCACATCATAATCAGGTCTTCAATGGGAGGGTAAAAAAGTTGAGGACTATGATTCTCTTAGCTCATCAACTTTTATAATACATATTCTAAAGTTTGGAAACTCTCTTAATTCTTTTTTTTTTTTTTTCTGCTACAACAAAATATCTGAGACTGGGTAATGTATAAGAAATATAAATTTATTTTCTTATAGTTCCAGAGGCTGAAAGTCCAGGATCAAGCCCTGGCATGTTCAGTTGTCTGATGAGGGCCACTCTCTGCTTCCAAGATGATGCCTTGTTGCTGTGTCCTCCAAAGGGGAAAAATGTTGTGTCCTCACCTGTCCTTGTATGACAGAAGGGAAGAACTCCCTCAGTCAAACCCTTCTATAAGGGCACTAATCCTATTCACAAGGGCCCCACCCTCATGACTTATTCACCTCCATTGCCAGTGTTTTTGTATATTTCCTCTGAGGCCTTAGAGAATGTTTTTTTGTTGTTTTTTGTTGTTTGTTTTTTGTTTTTTGTTTTTTTTTTTCAGAAATATCCTTCTGCAAAGGCAGCAGGGGCTATGCTAGGAGTGATGCAAATGCACCAGAAAGAGAAGCAGAGGAAAAGCCTGGACAAGGAGCCAACAGACTTGGAACAGAGAGAAAGGGAGAGCTGAGTCCAGGCTGCCTCCTTCCAGTCATCCAATTGCTGGAGGAAGAGAGGTCAAGAGGGAAAGACAGAAAGCTTCTTAGAGTGTCAAGGTTGCAGGTTGTAGAAAAACGAGTTGGTGGGGTCTTGCGTGGGATTGGGAGGGTCAGGGAGGTAGATGTGAAATAGGATTCTCGGGAGGTGATGCTCCCTACGCTGGGTAGGCCTGAAACAGGCAGATGGCTTAGAGTGCAGGACCCCGCTAACCAACAGTCTAAAAACCAATGGCAGAAGAAGCCCGCTGCTGGTGAGCCCAGTACCTACTCACCCTGTCCTCTCTCATCTCATCACATAGCACCTCCCTCTCTATCTGCAGCTCACTGTCTCTGAGCAACCTGGTCACCCAGGCAGGCCACCTAATGTTTTCCATGCTACCTCTGTGATTTTCCAGAGTGGCATTAACCCACTGAGGAATCTGTCAGGCCTTCAGCACAAGGTTCTTGACTATTGTGTGACCCTAGAAAGAAGACCCACTAAGGCTTGGCAAGGTTTGGTTTGAGGAATATCAAGAATCCCTTCCTCCAAAGGCCATCATGCCTGTACTGCCACCATTCAAGCACTTTAAGAGGCAGTGTGATGCTCTGAGCACTGGGAGGGAAGTCAGGACCCCTGGGTCCTAGTCCAGGATCTGTTCTTCTGAATTAGGACTTGGAGAAGTCATTTCACACTCTGAGTTCACATTTTTCACTTGGTTAATTAAAAAAAAAAAAAAGATTAATGTGAGGCAAAACGACAAAGCAAAGACTTGCTCCAGGAGTGAACGGCCTAGAGTCTGTTGTATACACTATGAATGGGCCAAGTCCCTTAGGGTAAGCACTGCTCATGCCTCCTCCTGTTAGGATGTTTTGAGCCACTGGAAGTTGCCATTCTAAGACCTGTGTGTGGATGAGTGTATTAGACCCTCCCTGGGGAGCCAAGGAGCCTAGGGAAGAGAGATGGGTGCTCAGAACCAGGCTGAACTCAAGATCAAAAAAGGGAGATGGGGAAAATAGGGGTGGGGGTGCCTCAGCCTCATGGGAGGAGCTGACCCAGCCCCGGGACTTTGCACTGGACAGAGTTTGCTTCAATGTCCAGAGGGCAGGTCCAGAGGGAAAGGCTGAAGTTCGGTGTTGGAATGCCGGTGCCTGCCTCTTACCACCCAACCCTTCTCACCTCCTCCACCCAGGCCCCCTCCTCCACTGGCTCCCACACATTCTTCAACACCTCTTTAAAAATTAAGGGTGCAGTTGGGGTGGGGGCAGCTTCTGAAACAGATAAGAGGTAATTGCCTGCCTTTGACTCCTCTTGATGTGAAAATGGGATTGGAATGACTCACTCTGGTTGAAAGGTTAGTTGAAGGTTATTACAGGAAAATTGTTATTCATACATTTTTTCTGTGCGGCCGGATAGCCTAAAAGATTAAATTCACAGAGTGCATAATGACCCATCAGGGCGGACAATGGTAGGGGCGTCCCCGGGGAGGGGAGATAACGGAACAGAGACTTCTCTGAATAATTCATGCTCCAGCGCAGTGGCACTAACAGATTACATGAGGGTTTTCATTAGAAAGGAGAGGAGAGAAAGGCGCTTTGAAAACAGCCGGTGTGTTTCTCAGCATCGCAGCCAGCTCTGGCCCAGTTTGCTGTGGCTTCAATTAACGCCTGTCCCTACATCTTGGCGGCCCTGGGAGGGGGAACAAGTGGGATAAGAGAGCTTCGTTGTTCGTCCCGCAAGGCGGGTGGGTGACAGATGTCCCACTCCTAAGTGAGTCTGAGCTACCCGGCCTCATTCTAAGCCTTGAAGCTCTCAAAGGGTGGGCAGGCCTGGAGAAGAAGCTGAGGCTGGGTTCAGCCTGTGGGGCTCTGGATTTATTTAAAAAATAAAGACGTGTTTATGAAAAATTTGAGTTTATTGAGAGTGTGTGAGAGGTGTCTTCTTCCTGTCCCATTGATCACATCCCAATTGGTGCCTTTTCTGATCTTCCCTGAGGGTCAAGGGTCACCCACCCACCAATCATTTGTGATCAACACTTGTGAGGGTGGGAAGGGTCTCTCGGTTGCAGATGGGCAGAAAGGGAGCTGTGGATGCAAACAGGACTCAGAAGGTTCAAGACACCAGCTTGGGCCTCTGCAGGATTAGAATTTAAACCTCAGTCCTATAACCTTGGGCAGCTGGTGTCTCTGTCCCCTCGTCTGTGAAATGGGATGAAATAACTGCACTTACTCCAAAGAGCTGTTGGGAGTGCTTGGAAAAGAGTGCTTGGAAAAGGCTAAGCACAGTGCCTGGCACCTGGCAAATAGGAACTCAGTGCATGTGGAAGCACTTCCTCCAGGCAGATCTTCTGGATTAACTGGTTACTTTGGCCTCCTTCCCTGAATGTGACAATCACATATTTGTTCCTTCATTCACTCATCCATCCATCCACTCAGTCATCCCTCCTTTCCTGAAAGGCCCACTCTTATGCCTACCCTCAGGTGGGCACTGGTTCTAGAGAACTCACTCTCATGTGGGCCTGTCCTCTCAGAACTCCCAGCATGAGGGAGACACAGACATGTGGGCCACCTTCGGTGTCTCCCTCCTTGACCTAGAAAATCCAGCATGGCAGAAGAGAGACCGTAAAAGGTAAAGGGAATCCTGCAAAGATTGCCTTGGGAGCTCATGTGGCTTGAAACAAAATGAGATCTAGAATCTTGAGCAAAACATTGAGAGCTCAGTGTGAGCATGGGTCGGCACAATATTCCAGCAGGCAGTGATCCAGGTCATCTTTTCTCAGATGAGGTCATGGAAACCCATGGAACAAGGGGGACTCACTCAAGGTCCCACAGTTAATAAACCACCAAGACTCAATCCCAGGTCTTCTGCCTCCCCATCTTCGAGGTTTTCCCTTCTGCTATATTCTCCAACTCCAATTTTGTCTAAAGGTGCTACATTTCGGTAACGTTTTACTGAAGACTTTGAATAGATTGTCCTTTCCATTTAAATAGTAGTTCATCGCTCACTCTCAGTTTATTGAAGCTTATCTTAAGTGGGCACAGTGTCTCAGTTCCTATCTGTGGATCATGTGTCATCACACCCAGTTGGTACTCAAGATAAACAGCTGTTGTTTTCTTAAGCCCTAATTAAATCCTAAATCAAGCAATTAATTTATCCCCTAATGCTTATGATTCGAGTATATGGATTCAGATCATCCTTTTCTTCTCCTTCCCTCCCTTCCTTCTACATCTATGTAATGAGCAGCTACCTTGTGCTGGCCACTCTGCTGCCACATTTAGGGACGCAGGAATGACCACAGTTCTCACCTGGAACAGCCATATTCATTGGGTAGGGAAGAAATTTGGGTCAGGAGCATTTCCCTTTTACAATGAGCACAGATGTTGGGAGTGCACAGACCTGAGCAAAATCCCACCACTCCCCTTGCCAGCCAAGGGTTCTCAGCCATGCTGCAGCTTCTCTGAGCCTCGGCCCCCTCTCCTTCAGGGAGTGGGCTACATTATTTCCTTCTCAAGCCTGCCATGGGGCATGAAGTGGGAAAATATCCGGAGGCTCTCAGCTTTCTAAGAAACTAGTGGGGATGTCATCTGACGTGATGTTTCAAGGGGTCAGTGTGGTTCGCCACTCTGCATTGGAGAAGCTGCAAGAGTTTCATGAGGACTGGGTATTGAAGCTGCATCTAGAACTACAGTGGGTTTTGGATAACGTGGGGCTCAAGGTGGGAGGGTGCTCCAAGCAAAGGGACCAGCAGGAGGAAAGGCAGGAGGGAGGATGGGAGCAGAGCATGTGAGAGAACAGTAGGGTGTCAATTTTACCGGAGCGTAGGATTCTGGAGAGTGAAGGCTGCAAAGAGACTGGGTCCTAGAGGAGGTTGCCAATTTTGAGTCAGAACAACCACAGTCAAATAATTAGCTGTGTTGGTTGGTTTTCTCTTCTCAAAAGCTCAGTTCAGTTCCTCATGTGTAAATTGGAGTGAGGAGGAACTGCAAGCCCTGCTCCCTCCTCATAGATCCTTGTTTTTTAAAAAATATATTAAAGAATTGTGATGGTTTCAATGTCCCTTCCAAAGCTCATGTTGAAATTTAATTGCGATAGAGACAATTAAGAGGTATTAAGAGGTGATTAGGCCATGAGGGTTCTGCCTCCTGAATGGATGAATGTTGTTATTGTGGGAGTAGGCTCTTTATTGTGAGAGTGGGTTGCTATAAAAGCAAATTCAGCCCTCTCTGTCTCTTGTTCTCACCTTCACCATGGGATGAAGCAGCCTAAAGGCCCTCACCAGATGCTAGTGTCATGCCGTCAGACTCCCCAGCCTCCAGAACCATGCATCAAATGTGTTTCTTTTCTTTATAAATTGTTCAGTCTATGGCGTTTTGTTATAGCAACCCAAAATGGACCAAGATAGAAAAATGATACTGTGAAGTGGGGCTGTTGCTATAACAAAAAAAATGTGGAAGTGGCTTTGGAACTGGGTAACGGATAAAGGCTGGAAGCACTTGGAGGAGCAGGCTAGAAAAAGCCTGGATTGCCATGGATGGAGTGTTAAGGGCAATTCTGATGTGGGCTCAGAAGAAAACACCAGAACTAGTAAGACACTAAATCTTCTTAGGGATTACTTAAGTGGGCATGATCAGAATGTTGGTAGAGACCTGGTGCAGTGGCTCCTGGCTGTAATCCCAGCACTTTGGGAGGCTGAGGTGGGAGGATTGCGTGAGTTCAGGAGTTCTAGACCAGCCTGGGAAACACGGTGAAACCATGTCTCTACCCAAAATAAATACAAAAATTAACTGGGTGTGGTGGCATGTGCCTGTAGTCCCAGCTACTTAGGGGGTTGAGATCAGAGTATTGCTTGAGTCTGGAGGGTCAAGGCTGCAGTGAGCTGTGATTACACACCTGAGCAACAGAGTGAGACCTTATTTCCAAAAAACAAACAAACAAACCAAAAACAAACAAGAATGTTGGGCGTGCATGGTGAAACCCATTCTGATGAGGTGTCAGGTGGAACTGAGGAACAAGATATTAGAAACTAAAGACCATTCTTGTTACACACTTGCCAAGAACTTGGATGAATAATGTCCATGCCCAAGGGCTTTATAGAAGGTAATATTTAAGAGTGATGAGCTAGGATATCTGGTGAAAGAAATTTCTAAGAAAAATATTGAAGAAGCTATGTGCCTACTTTCACCTGCATATAGTAAGATACAAGAAGAAATAAATAACAAGATGGTATTTGTAATTTAAAAGAAGTGGAATGGAAATAGTTTGAAATTTTTAGCCTGGCCATGTAAAGAATAAAAAGCATTTTAGAGAGAGCAAATCAAGGGTATGGCCAAGTGACCTTTGCTAAGGAGATTCATATGAATAGAAGGGGTCCTCAAGACAATGGGAGAATGACCCTCAAAGCATTTCAGAGATCTTCAGGACTGGCCTTATCACAGACCCAGAGCTCTAGGAGGGCAGAATGGTTTCAGGGAACTGCCCAGGGCACCCTCCAAGGGTTTGCTGCCACCTCAGAACTCTGACATTCTGGTGCAGCACCCCTTCAGCTACCCCAGTCACAGATTAAGTGAACCCAGATGTGGCCCAACTCACTCTTCTGGAAGGTACAAGCCATAAACCTTTGTGACATCCACATGGTGCTGATTCTGCAGGCTTGCATAATGCAAAAATGGAGGGCATGGCTACCTCCGCCTAGATTTCAAAGGATATCTCAGGCAGCCTGGGGGTCCAGGCAGAGACATGTCGTGGGGTTACACCTCAGGGGAGACTCTTTCACCACAGACAGTCCCCTACTAGGGCAATACCTAGTATAGCTGGGGGAGTGAAGCTACTCCTGAGACCTCAGAACTGGAAAGCTACCAGTGTGCAAAGCCAGTCTGGGAAAGCTGCAGGCACAAAACGCTAACCTGAGAGCTGAAGCATGGGCTAAGCCTAGCAAAACCATGAGAGCAAGGCTACCTGAAAAAACCTTGGGGCCCCAACCCCCTATCAGTGTGCCCAGGATCCAGGACATGAAATAAAAGATTATTCTCTAGCTTCAAGACTTAATGTTTTTCCTGTTGGGTTTTGGACATAGTAGGGACTAGTTACCCCTTTCTTCTGGGCTATTTATCGTTTTTGAAACGGGAATGTCTATCCTATCCCTGTCCCACCATTGCATTTTGGAAGCACATAACTTGTTCTTTTCACAGGTTCACAGCTGAAGAGAAATTTGCCTCAGGATGATTCGTGTCTTAAGCCTCACCTACCTCTGATTCAGATGAGACTCTTTCTAGATTTTGGACTTTTGAGTTGGTACTGGAACCAATTAAGACACGGGGGGCTATTGGAATAGAATGAAAAGATGTAATTTGTATGTGAGTGAGTTTTTGGGGAGCCAGGAGTGGAATGCTAAGGTTTGACTGTCCCCTCCAAAACTCATGTCGAAATTTAACTGCCACTGTGATAGTATTACTAGGGAAGACTCTTAAGAGGCAATTATGCTATAAGGTCTCTGCCCTTGGGAATGTATTAATGTCATTATATCAGGTGTAGGTTAACTATCATTAAAGTAGATTGTTAGAAATGTGAGTTCAACCCTCTCTGTTTCTCACTCTTGGCCTTGCTTCCCCTTCCTCTGTTTGCCATGAAATAGCACAGCATGAAGGTCCTCCCAAGTGCTAGAGCCTTACTCTTAGACTTCCCAGCCTCCAGAATTATGAACCAAATAAATTTCTTTTCTTTATAATGTACCCAGTGGCATTCTGTTATAGTAACACAAAATGAACTAAGACAAACGTTGGGATCAATGTGATGAGCTTGATGTAGCCATTTTGGCAAGGATCTATGTTGCAGATTGGCATGCACACTGTCACAACATTGACTGAGGTGAGGGAGAAGGTCAAGAGAATCTAAAAGTAAGGTGCATTCCCCCGTGGACCTCCTAATGGTAGGACAAGGACTCCCAGAACCCATTGAACAATATGAGTACCTAGAAAAGAAAGAAAATATCTGTGGTTCCTGTCTGCCCAGCGTCTCCTGCCTCTCTGTCCAGCAGCAGCAACCCATTTCCTTTGGGAAAACAGCTCCTCTCCTAGTTGATGTGTTACCCCTGGGGTAGGCATAAGAATGCCAGCCTAAACACATCAAACTCTGACTCCTGCAGTTAAGCTTTCTCCAAATAACACACCACAATTAGGACTATGTCTTCCTGTTGTTAAATCTCCCCTAATATTTTCTTTGGTAAGAAAAAATGTGATTATCTTTGTAATGTAACTAAAAAAAAATCTTTCTATACACATTGAACCTCTAAGTGCCTCAACACATACACAAACATTTTGTTCAAAGTGACTTACCCTCTAGAGTAAGATACACAGCAAATTAGAGGGTGTCATATAATCTGATCCATGAATCACCCAGCCCTCCAGCTTCTGTCATTACTTTTTGTGTTGAGGTGGTTGGACAAGGCATGGGCACCTGGCTTAAGCCAGACCAGTCAAAACACTTGTTCAGAATTTGGGAATTTTATCCATGAGACAACATGAGTCAGGAACCCTTCATGTGGTTGTACCTTCAACATGTGGCCTCGGTTGCTGGGGCTTGGAATTGTCCATAGCCATGTAGACTAGAGAGGCAGTGGGTCCAATTTGAGCAGCAAGGGGAAAACGAAGATTTTACCAGGGATGAGAGATGAAGAGAGAGACCAAATGGCTTCCTGTTCTGATCTGTTCTTGAAATCAGGAAGCTTGAGTTCCTTTAGATTCTGTTAGACATCCCTATGTCCTAAAAATAAATCTCCTCTTTCTCCATTTAAGCTAAATCCAGTTGGTTTCTGCCTCTTCAAAATGAAGACTTCTCTATAAAACATTCAGGTTTTTGCTAAACTATAAAATGCTTCCTCCATCCTTCTCTTCCTTGTCCTCCTTTCCCCATTTCAATCAAATGTGTGATCTCTGACACATGTATATTACGCAGAATATCAAATATAGGTCAATGGATGTCACCATGGTAAAACAAGCAAAAGAAAAGCTCACACTTCTCAATGCTTGTTAGTAAAAGGATACAACAATGAATTCATCCCCCCTGCTGGTGGGGGGGTCGTGAAGGTCAGCCCATGCTTTGGCGTGTGAACTTCTTGTTCCCACCAAATCAGTCAGCTGAAGTGGGAATGTTTTATTTAAGCAGACATGTGTCAGCCTCAGTTTGAAACAAAGACATTCTGCCAGCATCTACCGTCACAAAAGCAGGCTGTGTGAGACATCTTTGCTAAGGCAATGATTTTTCTCTATTGCCAGGCACCATTTTGGAAAGTTGCTATGGGAGGTTGGCCTGCACTTTAATGACATCTGAGACACATTGAAGGCTAATGTTTTTGAAAAACAAAGCACTGGGAAGGTTTCAGTTGGGGCGGGGAGGTGGTGAAAATCAAATGACCCATTGAAGCTGAATTACCAGCCTCACAGAGCTTTTAGAAATACCATTCTGCCTCGGCCTGGGGCCACCACACTCTCGCTCCTCCAATTAATTGTTGTGTTTTAACACTATCTCCAAAGATAATTGCCTGTCAGTGTATCAGTATGTAACACCTCCGGGTGAACGATGTTCTTGCTGTTCTTGCACTCGTCTGTCAGCCCTAATAAACACAGGGCAGGGAGAACCCACCTGCTTTCGTGTGATCACCCAGAATACAGATTCTCCTCAGCAAAGATGCTGCCTCCCTCCTTACCCACCCCTGGTTCTCACAGTGTGTGGGGTACAGGGTGGGCTGGGAGCCAGACACACATGCTCCATGGTAGAAGAGTTGCCTTATCACCACCCGGAGTCTAAGGACGACTTCTTTTCCATAGACCTTTGTCTGTTAATTTATTGTTGAGGATGGCAGAATAGATATCAAAGAAGGGATTTCTTTTTTTGCCAACCTGTCCCATCGCCTACAAAAAGAAAAGATATAGACCTTTAGCTTTTGTAATTACAGAGGTGGTAAAAGTCAAATATTTTCCAAATAAATCATGGTTGGAGGGGTTCTTTTGTATTTTTAAAGCAAAATGGAAGAGTAATGGAATGCAAGGATCAAAGCTGTTTAGTTAAAGCCTGCTGCATTAAATATTTCAATAGGGGAAAGAAAAAAAATTCCCCATTTCAAATTAAATTGAACCCATTCGGTGAAAGTATGAGCATCATATGGAGTAAGTGTCAATTAAAGTGATAAGTAGTGGGTCTGGCACCGAGTTCTGGATTGTTCTGAGGTCTGCTTCCCCGGTGTGGCCATTCGGTGCTTTGGGGGAAATTGAAACTGATCCACCATGTGCGACCTGGGATTCTTCTGAGAAACAGATTCTAGTTCAATATCTCTGAGTTAATTGGCATTTCATTCTCATTTAAATCTCTGTCACAACCTTTTATTTTATTTTATTTTTGTATTTCAGAGGAAACTACAATTCCAATATCTTCCCTGCAGCTTTCAGGAAGCTCAGAACAAATTAGGTGGTGTCATATAATCTCACCCATGGATCTCGCAGCCCTCTGGCTTCTGTCAGGATTTTGGGGGATGAGGTTGCTTGCCAATTGCTTTCTCTCTCAGTAGCAGAATGGAGAGGAAGTGAAATCATTAATGGCTTTGGACACTTTCTGCAAAGCCCAGTGTGCTTCTTGTCTTCTGTGTGTGTTTACCACAGCAAGGGGGACCTCTCTGTAAGGAAAGGAAGGGAATCACCTGAGATGGGAGAGGGAGAGTATGGAGTAGATTACTATAAGGTTACACATAATTATAAATTATGAAAGTGGCTACAAATCTGCAGCCTGGGGAATAGGAATGCTCCTAGGGTGTGTCCCACACTCATCCCAAAGTGGCACTTGGAATGTTTATTAGCAGCACCCCAGTGTTGGGAGGGAAGGCCAGTGGGGTGTGGGTTTCATCTTCTCAGGGACCCCATCTTGGGGAAATCTCTGGGTTCTTGGCCTTGATTTCCCTGGTTTCATCTCCAGACAATGTCAGTTTGTGGTCACTTTCCCAGGAGGGTCCAGTTTTGCCAGGTGCCTTCAATGAGCAATACAGTTAAGGCTTTGTGCATCCTGCCCACTCCAGTCCTCACCAAGGACTGCCTACATCACATGGGCTTTCAGACCCTCCAACAACCAAAGAATGTTTCCCTGGGAGCCACTGAGTTAAGACTGCTATCTCTGTCATCCTTGGCAACTTGCATTTTCCCAAACACAAATACAAGCCCACATAGTCATTTACCCACTCTTAGCTCCACCTCTCATCCCCTACAATGTTCTGGTCCTTTTGAAGCACACTGAATTTTCCCAGGATTCCTCAGTTTGTTGGTACACAAAACGTCTCAGCACTTAACAGTATTAAGCAGATTGTTCTGACTCACTCCATTCACCTGCTAATACGGGACTCCCTGCACAGGTGTCTGCTCTCAGTAAGTATATTTCTAGAAACCCACAGGAAGGTCTCTTATGAATCCCAGAGAAGTCCATCTTGTTACCACTTAAGGTAATTGGCCATAGTCACCAGGCATTGGCTGTCTCCCACCAAGTTTCCAAGTTTCCACTTTCCCACCAGGCATTGCATCCACAGCCTGGCATCAAAGTCTCCCCTGCTCTCACCCACTGTTCCACCGAAAGCCACCATGATGTCCACCAGAGTCCCCACGGAACCCAAGCAGGGGAGAAATGCATGCTTCCTCCACTCTGTAGAACACTTGTCATTTGGCTCCTGAACAGGACTGCTTGAGCCCCTTTGAAAACAGCTGCATCAGCTCCCTCAGGCAGCCTCCACTTCACAGCTTTCAGACATGGTCCAGGGGCTGGGCCAGGGAGAAGTCTCCTGCTCTCTCCCTCCATTGCTTGTCATATCTGCTCCAGACATCTATGTACAGAACTCCTCCCCCATGCAGCAAGTTCTCCCTGGGGTGTTGCCAGCACACAAGCTCTGCAGACACAATGAGACACTGTTTTCCCTTTAGAGACAGCTGGAATCCTGGCTCCAGATCCGTGCCACATTTTGCAATTCTCTTGGCCACTGGATGACAGAGACTGGCAGAAGCCCTCCTATGATCTCATAGCCCTTCCAGGGTGTCCATCCACTGGGTTCTCACAGCATTGCGTGGAGAGAGCCATAATTTTATTTCCTGGAATTCACTCCTGAAGTCATCTTTTTCTTTTCATGTCTTTGAGCTATTTGAGGGCTGAGCCCAGGGCTCAAATAGTTCTGTACTCTCCACAGGATGTGGCCCACTCCCCGGCACAGAGGGGATACTCAGCAATGATCAAGGACTGAACCAAGCTCAATATGAGACACTTAGGGTCAGAATGAACTCAACTGGAAGCCCCAAGAGGTTCCTACAAAATCATATGTTTTTCGATTTTGATTCAGGAAGGTCTGAAAGAGGTGCCCAGAGATGAGTATACTTAATAAGCTCCAAGGTTCTGATAAACACCATCATTTGGAACCTCTGGCCTAGAACTCAGCACTGCTTACAGCTCATGGGGCTGTTCACTGGGTTTGGGACACGGGGTTGGAGTTGGGTGTGCATGGACTGTCTTCCTGGCTGTGCCCCTGGAAATCCCTGGACGTCTCCTCCTCCATGGTTGCTGTTTCAACATCCCATGCATAGTACACACCAAGCACCATATCCCACATGCAGCTCTCTAGCTCCCCTGAATTCCAGTGTGAAGTCTTCTTGGTAAGGGCAATGCGTTTCCTTCCTTCCTGGCCTTGAGAGATGACAACTTTGCCTTCTCAGGGACTATCATCCTGGAATCTCAAGCTTGTGGTTGAGCATGGCTTTGGTGTCAGGTCTGTGCTGCGTGCCTCTGGAAACTCAGATACAGGGACTGAGAGAAAGAGGGACTACTACCCCACCACACTGAATTACGACTTTTCTCCCAAAAAGATAATTCACCACCCCACTTTTCCATCTTGCCTTTTGTTACCCTGGGCACTGGTACATGCCTTCAGTCCAACTGAGAGACTTAAAAGTTAACAAATTGCTCTGAGCTTCTACCTCCTACTCCACCTGCCAACCACTGACAGTCTTAGGCTTTTCAAATTTTATAATTAACCATCCACTGAAAGATGATGGGAGGTCCTTGGGAAATCTGTGACAGTCACAAATGAAAATTATTATGGATGTATCTTGGGTTTGTGGGAAGAAAGGCTCATGGCAATCTAGTCTCATGGCTTTAAATACCAACTCAATGCTGCTGACTCCCACGTTTATATTTCCAGCTCAGACCTCTTTCCTGGACTTCAGTCTTATATATCCAAACGCCCACTCAACATCTTAACTTAGATGTCTAACAGGCATCTAAAACTCAACATATCCAAAATTCCTAATCTCCTCCTACCCAAAACTGTCTCCACCCACAGCTTTCCTCAGCTGAGCTGATAGCACCTCCATCCTTCCTCTTGCTCAGTCAAAAACCTTGGAGATGCCCTTGATTCCTCCCTTTCTCTCACGCCCTACATCTAATAGATTAGCAAACCTGGTGCTTCCACCTTCGAATAAATCCAGACTCTGACCACTCTCCCCACTTCCCCTGATACCACTTTGGTGTAAGCCGCCATCATTTATCCTGTAGCTTATAGCAAAGGTTCCCGAATGTGTTTCCCTGCTTCCACTCTTGCCTCCTACCATCTACCCTTAACATAGAACCAGAAGACCCTTTTAAAAGACAAGTACAATCAATCAGGTTTCTCCTCTGCTCAAAATCCTACAATGTACTTCTACTCCATGCAGAGTCAAACCGCAAATCCTTGAGATGGTCAACAAGACACTGTGTGATCTTCACTTTCCATCAACTCCATCTACATGCTCTTTTCTAAGACCCTGACTCTAGGTCCTTCCTGCCCTTGAACATTCCTGCACACCTTCACAGCTCTGCTCAACTGTTGCCTCTGCCTAGAAAGCTGTTCTGCCAACTTCTTCTTCTTGGCCAACTTCCTCATCTCCATCATGTCTTTTTAAAAATATTGCTTTGTCCATAAGGCCACTCTGAGCACCCTATTAACTGCTGCAGCCCACACCTTGGACCACTCCGTTCTCAGTCCACTTTTCATTTTCTCATAGCACTTACCACTTCTTAATAGATTGTATAAGTTACTTACGTATTATAGATTTTGTCTCTCTCCCTTTCCTAGAATGTGCACCTAAATCTTTATTTTGTTCACTTACGGCCTGGCATACAGAGAATGCATGAGTAGGCACTCAGTGAATGTTTGTTAAATGTTGAATGGAGGGTTTGTGAGCATGTGTTGGTTGGCAAAGGAAGGTACGTTGCCAAAGATGGTGGAAATAATGCCATAAAACCAGGAAATCTTGGAGTAAAATGCACCAGTTGTTTGAAGATAAAAACAAGGTTCTTGGAGAAAACCAAGATGAGCGAGATCCACTAGAGCAAGCCCAACAGCTTAATACTAAATAAAGACATTAGATCACAATAACAAAAACTCCTCTCGACATGTAACTTCTTTCACATACAGTTATTTCACCCTCCAGTGATTCTACAAGATAGATTTAATATTCCCATTTCACAGTAAAGGAATCAGAGGCCCAGAGAGATGAACACACTTGCCCAATGTTATATAACTAGGAAATTACTAGGTTGACCAGGTTTGCCCAACTCCAAGTACTGAGCTCCCTCCCCTCCCCTCTCATTACTAGGCAATCCAGAGGACGAGGGAGAGAATGAAGAACAGTGGTTGGGCAGGCAGATCTGGGGTTATCACTTTTCAGAAATATCCAGTCTGGAAGGATTCCCTCAGAACTGAAGTCATCCCAGGAGATGCCAGCTCACATTCTTCTTTGCATCCTGGTTCCCCAACTCAAGCATGAAGACCTCATTCCTGAGACCCATGCAGGACAGAGTCTTCTAGCAACCTTACCATGGACCACCCTCCTCCTACTCCACTCCCCACCCTAAAATGATGTCCATTCCTCACACATTGAGCTGGCCTGATCAATTTTCCTTTTTCTTTTTCTTCTAAGAGGATATAAAATCAAGAGCTATCTAGAGAGCAATGCTGGCATTTTAGTCAGGACAATAGGCTTGGAGGCCAAAGGATTCTGTGTTGACAAGATAAAGACCACATGGAGGGCTGAAGGCAGCCAGCAGAAAGGAGTTATGACTGTCCAGCTTAATGACAGCCAGACACGGAAGGGGTTATTCACCCCAAGTTTTAAAAATTCTACAGTGTGCAATTGGGACCTTGCTGGAGTTGTTTTGTCTATTTCTGTGGATGCTGGCGCATCCCTTTCCTTGGCAGGGCTGAGAGCGCCTCCATAACTCACTTGCAGATGTCTACAGTGCCGTCCCACTTCTGGAGTTGATGTTCATTAGAAGACACAACTGGAAATTCTTAAGCTGTTGCAAAATGGGTTATTTGGAACTGAATTCTGGTCTCTATGTCCACATAGTGGATTGTTGTAGCTCTCTTGGCTGGAGTAGATGCAGATGTTGTCATTGTGCCTGACATGCTGAAAAGACCCAGCTAGAGATGTGTGACACGTTCTCAGATCAGGACAGCTGAAGCAGGTCTTAGGCAATGTCTAGTCCATTTCCACTTAAGAAGCCAAGGCCCTCAGTTGGGAGTCACCGTGCTGTGATGGCAAACCCTCATGGGCACGTTCACAAAGCAGAGACTCATTGCCTTGGCCATGGTACTGGCCTGTTTTGTAATTGGCAAAGGCCATTGCAGACATTGATATTCAGCTTTGTTTGACTCTGCTTGATGCTTTTTAATTTTGTGCACTAAGCAATTTCAGTCATTCATTCAACAAATGTATTGAGCACCTACCATTTCTACATTTACCGGTAACTTTCTCAACAATAATAATAACTGACACAGAGCACTCATGGTGCAACGGGCACTGCTATAAGAGTTTACCCATAAAAGCTAATTAAACCTCACCATAACCCCAGGAGTAGATGAGCTACTGATAACATGGAAGAAAAGAAGCCTCAAAATCAATAAATGCCAGATGCTAAGTCCCCTTGTTTCCTAAAGGTTGTCTCACCCACATCCATAAAACGTTAACTGTGAGATTCCCATTTATAAATGGAACCTGATCTTCCAGGAGATACCCCCAGCCTCTTCTACTTTGCAAGCTACTCGATCCACTCCCTCCCCATCTGTGGAAATCAAACGTCCTTCCAAGGGGAAGAAACACTCTCTTGCTCGAGATTGTCAAATGTCATAAGGATTTGACAAGTAGGGCAATCCATTTTTTTATAAATTTGCTTCTTTAAATACAAAGCCATCCCCAAAGGGACCTGTCTGGGCAGACACTCTGGTCTCAGTAAATTGTAAAAACCTCTTCTAGTCACCGTTTGTTCTCCTAGTACCACAAGCCTGGTGGCTGCTCAGCAGATGTCAGTGCTGATTCATGTATACGCATGCCTGAATGAATGAATGAATGAGTAAATGAATTAATGAATTTTTAAATTTTAGGGAAATTTAAATTTTAGATAAATTTTGAGAAATTCTTGTTCATAAGAATCCCCTTGCATACTCTAAAATGTCACCTCTTCAACATATCTAAAATTCTACCATCGAATCGTTATCATCTCAGGCCACACGGCCTAATATGGTAGCCGCCAGCCACCAGCCACGCTAAGCTATTTATGTTTAAATCTGAATTAACTCGTATAGATTTTAAAATTCAGTTCCTCACTTGCCCTAGCTACATTTCCAGTGCTCAATAGCCACAAGTGTTTAGTGATTACCGCGTTGGACAGCACAGATATAGAACACTTCCTTCACCACAGAAAATTCTACTGGACAGCCCCACTCTAGGGAACCATTTCTTTCTTTCTTTTCTTTTCTTTTTTTTTCTTGGCTCACTGCAATCTCTGTCTCCCTGGTTCAAGGGATCCCCCTGCCTCAGCCTCCCTAGTAGCTGGGACTACGCACGCACGTCACCACACCCGGCTAATTTTTTGTAATTTAGTAGAGACGGGGAGGGCGGACCATTTCTTAATCTTTTTTGGTTCACAGACCAATGGTGAATCTGATGAAAGATATGGACTATCTCCTCAGGGAAAAAAGTTTGAGCGCTTTGACTGTACCCACACTCAGACCTTCCATGGACCTGGATTAAGAACATCTGCTTTGGGTTTAAATCTTTCTTGGAATTAAAATAATCTCTTGGAGAAACAACACATCACACATCAAGTGGTTATCAGTTGTCTATACCTGAGAGTGTGTGAGTTTATTAAATGCTCTTTGGAGCTCTATCCATCTGGTTTGGAACAAGAGGAAGAGGTCAGGACCTTGGTAGTTGAAGGAAGAGTCTGGGGTACAGACAAGACATGTTAGCACTAAAGACGCCCATGTACTGTGCAAGGATTCAGGGGAACAATTTTTTCTGCACCTCACAGGTCATCACAGGCAAGATTCTGATGGTGGTCTAGCATGATGTGTTCACAGAGTAGGTGCTTAATGCATAAAATAGTTTCTTTTCTTTTTTTTTTTTTTTTTTCTTTCTTTCCTTTTTTTTTTTTTTTTTTTTTTTTTTTTTTTTTTTTTTTTTTTTTTTTTTTTTGAGCTAGGGTCTCACTTGTTGCCCAAGCTAGAGTGCAGTGGTGCCATCTCAGCTCACTGCAACTTCCGTCTCTCCAGCTCAAACAATTCTGCCTCAGCCTCCCAAATAGCTCCCGGATTACAGGCATGCACCACCACAGCCAGCTAATTTTTGTATTTTTAGTAGAGACAGGTTTTTGCCCTGTTGGCCAGGGTGATCTCGAACTCCTGACCTCAAGTGCCTCGGCCTCCCGAAGTGTTGGGATTACAGGCATGCGCCACCGCGCCCAGCCCAAAACTGCTGAATTTCTATGACAGGTGTTGTGCTTGGCATCCTGGGGTTACAAAGATGAATTACACATAGTTTCTGTCCTTGCAGAACTTAGAATTTCCCCTGGGAGAGACAATGATACAAACAACAATAGCAGCAAATAATGATGGCTAATATTTACTGAGCATATGTTCTATATTATTTATTGGTTGTACATTTTTTCATGTTTATCACCCCAACAGCCCTATGGGTAGGCACTATTCTTACTCCCATTTTACAGATGACAACTGAAACTTCAAAAAGGGAGGAGCTTCTTCAGTGATGGAGCTGAGCTCGGGTCAGGTCGCCTTGATGTCAAGGTCAGTGTTTGCTTCATGGAATCAGGTCTTGGTAGGTATGTGAGAGGAACACAGCTCAGGACATACATGGCCCAGGCCAAGCAGCCCATATCCCGGGACAACTGGGCAGCTCTCGGTGAGCTGGTGAGTGGGCAGGAATGAGCACTCAGAAGCGGTCCAGCGGGCCTCCACAAATGCCAATTGACAGTGTGCATGTGCCCTCTGCCCAGGGAGGGAGGCCTCACTCAGGAGGTGACCAGGTGACTATGTACTGGCAGCCCACCTGGGACACCCAGCATGGCCCACACTGCTGTGGCTGCCAGCTGCATTAGGGAGACAGTGGGCCAGGCCTTCCCCAGAGGGATGTGCCTCTGGGTCCATACATCCCTCTGGGTCCATACCAAATGGGCTCTAAGGATACCATGCAAAGGGAAGCTTCTCTTTTCCTCCACAGTCCCATCTATACATAGACCTCTGCACACACTGGCTCACCCCTGCTTAGAGTCAGGATGGAAAGAATGATCAATTTAAGGGCACGAGCCTAGTCTTCCTATAATTCTTCAAGTTCAAAGTCCTCTGGTAGGGATAAGCATCACAAGCACTATCTTTGTGAAGCTGTACAGGCTTGTGTAGTATAGGACTTACGCCCTATGTCCAGAAGAGGACAGCCAGGCCCACAGGCTTAATTGACCTGCCTGTGATCAGAAAGGGGCTTGGGACCAAAACGTCCACCAGCCTGCCCTGTGCCCTGAGGCTTCCATGGCCAGGGAGTCCACCTGGTGTTTTCTGAGACATCCCGGGGGTCTTAAAGGCCAAGGAGCCCAGACACAGAAGGGAGCAGCACCCAAGGTAGGCATCCTGGAGAGGTGCCTCTGCAGCTTCTCCCTGGGGCTCCTCCAGCTTCTGCACTCTCTCTTTTCCTCTCTCTCTGTCTTACACACGCATAGATATGCACACTACCACCACCTCTGACTACTGTGTCACTCCAGGGCTTCCTGCCCCTTTCCCAGGCCTGCTGTGGAGCAGAGGAGGACCCTGAGTCGTGGCTCTGGGCAGTGTGCACTCCCACACCTACTCTCCATCTTTCCTAGCTTTGAGGTCACCATCCTTACAGACACTGGGTGGAGCCTCCTCCCTTTCTATCCAAAGCCTCACCTGCGCCCTGGTCCTCCCCTGTGGGGAAGACAACCCACTCAGGAGGAAATTTACCTCACAGGGGTAATAAGGACTGATGAGAGGTCCCGAAAGAAGAGGGAGAAGCTGCCTGGCCACAGGGGCCTGGCCGAAGGGGCCAACGTGCCTGCCTACCACTTCCCCTCAGGCAGCCCCTCAGGCTTCAGCCAGCATGGGTGAGGAAGTGGGGCTCCCTCCCACAATGCCCACCTTCCACCAGGAAAGGAGGCCTTGGCATCACGCTGCCATGCCTGTTTTCTGGTGGGAGGTAGCTGGTCTGGAATGAGTCTGTGACTTCCAGAAAGCCACGTGAACTCTCTGAGCCCATTTCTCGCCTGGTAGGGGAGGCATGCCAGTTAAAAGGAGGCACCCCATTAGAAGGTCCTTTGGAAATCATGCTGTAAATAGAAAGTGTGTTCTTTCTCAAAGAAGAATATCAAAATGCACCTACACTCTTATACATGCAGACACACACACACACACACACACACACACACAATTTTTCTGTAAGATCTAGTAGGAATTCTTTAAACATCAGTTATGTTCCTAGGGTAGTGCTGAGGATACAGAGAAATCTCAGCCATAGCTTCCCCTCATTGGAAGAATCTGATGCTGTTGGAAGAGCAGAAGAGCATCCCCAGAGTGGGAACGCCATTCCCGAACCAGCTGCCACCCAGGCTGGAAGGAGATGGGCTCACGGCCTCAGAGTGATTGAGAGTGAGGAGAGCCTGTTTCTTCTGCCTTCCTACCAAGGATGATGCAGGGAGAACTCTGCATTTCAAAGTCAGGAAAAGGCAGGCCCGGGAGAATGCAGCGGCTTGGCTGACGTTCCACAGAGTTAGTGGCAAGATCTGTGGAAACAGCATATGTGCTAGTTACTCAAAAACCTTCCCAGCACCTCCTCCCTTACTCTTGTTATGAAAGATAAACACACACACACGTGCACACACAGAAGCACACACACGTGCACACACCCGCGCATCCCTCTGGGTCCATACAAAATGGACTCTAAAGAGACAATGCAGACAATTGAACATGAGACCAGTCTTGATGACGTCTACCGGCACAGGAAGCACTGGGACATGAGGAAAGCTGCTCTGGAGTCAGAGGCACCCTAGGTGGGATCCCTGCTGTCACATACTAACTGTGTGACCTTGAGCAAGTTACCAATCTAAGCTCCTGAGCTGTAAAGCGGACCTAATAATACCACTTGCTTGTTGTGGAAACTAAATGAGATAATACTGCATAAGACCTCAGCCCTCCCTGGCTTGTAGCTCAGGCTGTTGTTACCACTTTCCCAGAAGCAAGAGAACAGAGAACCCACAGTGCCATCCCCTATGCCTGATGCAAGGATAAAGCAGGACACTTGGCCTCAACGAGAGCACTGGGCTAAGTGCTTTAAGTAGCTATCCCATTTCATTTAATAATAATCCTATGAGATTGTTCTACTTATCCTCATGCTAGAGGGAAATGGAAGCTCAGAAAGGTTAAGTATCTTGCCCAAGGTCACACAGCCAGGAAGTAGCAGCACAGAGATTTGATCCCAGGTCCATCTCTCTAAAGCACAAAGATTTCCTTCTAGTCCACATTGCACAGCCAAGAAGTTTCATCTTGTCTCCTGGCCGGGAGATGGCCTCCAGCACAAGCCCTGGAGTCATAGGCCTGTCCTGACTGACCAGGGCTCTGGGCTGAGTATCTTGGCCCACCTCATGGTGAGTGGCCTGGCATGATGGCCACCTCCATGTAGCCGGGAGGGGTGGTGGCCATGATCAGACAAGGGCTGGTGCCATTGTAAACTGGGCCAGGCTCACTTGAGGGTGGCCTGAGCCTGAGATTGTGTGGACAGTGAGGGGGCTGCCTGCCTGGGTCTCTGCTGACTGTCTTGGCGTTGCCTTGTGGTCTGGATTTGAGGAGCCCAGTCATAGCCCCTCAACCAGTTCCAGATTGAGTTGATCCTGCTACTCCCAGCAAGGGCTGTCTTGGTGATGGGCCCTGTCAGGGGTCTTTGATTATTTTTTAGGTTCTACCTGGACTCAGGATTCCTCTTAATCCAGAAAAACAGGTTTGTGACATGATTGGGGAACATTCCCATTATCCACTTCCATGAGGCTGGAGGCCAGCCTCCCCTAGCAGCAGTAGCAGGGCTGGGAAGGAGCAAGGACTTCGGTGTAGGACAGGCTGAGCTTGAATCCTGGCTTTGCTGCTTCCGGCTGAGGGACTTGGGCAAGTCAGGGTGTGCCCTGGGCTTACCACTTGTGGAATGGGAATGATAGGACCTGCCTCACAGCTCCTCCCGAGAACTACTGAGAATGCACAGAAGGCTGCTGCCCAGTGCTGGGCCGGCCACATGGTGAGTGCGCAAACATAGGGAGATCCAGCCTGACCGCCAGGCCTTTTCTCAAGGACACTGAGGCAGCCCCATCACCACAGCTCCCTCCCCAACCCTTCATCTTGCTCTCTGCCCTGAAATGCACCCCACCCCCTACACATATACAAACCCACGAGAACCATTCCACCGAGATTCACAACTGAAAAATGTTTGCTTAATCTCAGCCAATGATTTAAGCCTCAATATATTTTCCTTTCTTTTTTTTTTTTAATTTAAATTTTATTTAGCCTGGTTTCTATACTAAAAATACCAACCTCTGAGATAAAAGCATATGCATTATGATTTTGCTTTGTTGAACCTTCCACAATACAGTGAGTGCTTGAGTAATGGAAAGGGGAAAACCAGATACTCTGCAATGCTTCGAGCCTGTGAAGCTCTGTCTGCCGCAGGAAAGGGTTTTTGTGAGGAAATTGATCATTTTCTCCCAGAGCTATTGTGTCAGAATTAGGGAAGGGCTGCAGGAAGGCATAGGTCAGTTACTTTTCCTCCTCTGAACACAAGTAAACGTTATTCCAGATGAAATTTTGCTGTGGTCCCATAAATCACGACCCCTGATATACTTCATGCATCTGTAACAGGAAGAACCAACACTCTTGGCCACCCTGGGGGCGTTGCAATGTGCAGAGAGGCCATAAATCCTCATCATGCCTCCCTTCTGCTTTCAGAGGTTAGGGTGGGGGCACCTGGCCAGGGAAAAGCAGGGATTTCAAAGCTTCTTCTGCCTTCTGTGAAACCAAAGGGCTGGCCAGGGATAGTGCCTCTGTTGTTCAAAGCTGCAAAGGTAATGAGCCTATTTCCTCTGCTGTGGCGTCCTCTGAGGATGCTTGGAAGGATAGGGATGAATAAAAGGGAAATGGATGTCACTCTGTCTCCTCCCCAGATGACAGGTAACATATTTACGGAAAAGCTGTCCTACCTTTCTATGGGGCTGTACTCTAACGTTTCTGGGGATTAGTGTTGCTCCCTGGGGTGTGTGTTGGCAGAGGGTGGATGGGGTGGGTGCTGGGTGTTTGGAAAAATGGGGAGGTGGAGAGGCCTAGAGCAGAACTTGCTTTGGATCCCCAAAGGCCCCTTCGATTACCCTACTGTCCCCAGCCTTTCTGCCCAAACTCACTTCAGCGTCATTTCAAAATGGATCCCTTGGGCTTTGGGAAAGGTGCTGGTGGGGAATGGTTATGTCTCTCTAATTGTCTAGTGGGGAAGCAAGTCCAGCTCCTGTGGGGAGGCGACAGGGTTATCCTAAAAATTGCTGGAGAGTCACACCATAGAGATTTATTATTATTATTATTATTATTTTTTATTTTTTATTTTTTGGAGACAGAGTTTTGCTCTTGTCATCCAGGCTAGAGTGCAATGGCGCAATCTTGGCTCACTGCAACCTCCACCTCCCAGGTTCAGGCAATTCTTCTGCCTCAGCCTCCCAAGTAGCTGGGATTACAGGCACCTACCACCACATCTGGCTAATTTTTTTGTATCTTTCGGAGGAATGGATTTTCACTATGTTAGCCAGGCTGGTCTTGGATTCCTGACCTCAAGTGATCTATCCACCTCAGCCTCCCAAAGTACTGGGATTACAGGCATGAACCACCGTGCCCGGCCTCCATGGAGATTTTTAAGAAGGCAGAGTGAGGGTGCTTGAACTCAGGTGAGGGGAGGGCAATGGAGAGGGCACTTAAGGGTGCCCACAGCTGCCCCTCCAGCAGACAATTAGCTGTTCAATTGCTGCTGTTATTTTCCCTTGATGGGAAGTGTCATATTAAACCTGTGGCTTTAATTTTTCTCTTTGTTACAATTTCTTTCAGATGTCCACAACCTTTCTGTCTTACTCTATTCTCTGCTGCTATAACAGAATAGCACAGACTGGGTATCTTATAAAGAACAAAAACATATTTGACTCACAGTTCTGGAGGCTGGAAAGTCCAACAGCACAGGGCCAGCACCTGACGAGGGCCATTCCCTGGCAGAAGGCATCACATGGCAAGAGAAGGCAAGAGCACACAAGACAGAGAGAAAAAAGGGGGCCAAACTTATTATCCCTTTATAGGGAGACCACACCAGTGATATCAGCATTAGTTCATTTACGAGGGCAGAGTCCTCATCATATAATCAGCTCTAAAAGGACCCCCTGCCCAATACCATTACATTGGCAACTAAATTTCACTATGAGTTTTGGAAAGAATATTCAAGCCATAGCACCTTCCTTATTGCCTTAGCAGAATTAAGGAATGGAGGGGAAGTGTTGCTCCCCTCCCATCCCCTCCATGGAGGTCATGGTGATAGTAGCAGAATCACATGGAGGACAGAAGTTCTGCTGTTGTCAGCAGGGACTCTGCAGACGTAGAGGGGGCAGCTTCCCTAAAGATACCTCAGGAGCATATCCAAGGGTGAGGTGTACCCCCAAATATAACGTTGGAACGTCACCCTCCAAGGAGGCAAGGATATCTCTAACTTATGCCACCAAGATGTTTTCAGTGCATGGCAATGTCAACGGCACTTTACCCCAAGCATAAAGAGAAGTCCCTAAGTTTTTTTCAAACAAAATTCCCTGTTCTTTAGTTTGCGTTTAGATTAAAATAGAAATTGGTTTGTAAGCAGTATACTCATTCATTCATTCATTCATCAAAGATATACTGAGCACTTACTATGTGCTATACACCCATCTAGTCTTCTATGACCTGTAGCAGACATCAGAAATTTCAGAATCAAGTTCCAACTTTTGGAAAAAGCCTTCTCTAATTTTTCTTAGAATCCCATTGTTTAATCAACTAGTAGCCAGTTCAAAAATCAGTGGCCACCCATTTCATGCTTACCTACCTGTTCCATTTCTGGGCCAGTCTAACTATTAGGAAGTTTGTGATGAATTCTACCCTACCATAATTTCTATGCTGTGGAACATAAGAATTTCCATCACTCTTCTCTGGAACTGTCCCTCCTAAATGTGTCTCCTGGATCTGCTCATTTGCCTAGACTTTCCCAGTTTATTTACAACATCCCAGTAGATGTGTTTTTAGGCACCTATCTCTACCACCCTCCCATCATGATTTCCTTAGCAATCTGTTTTCCAGTTAAGTTGTTCCAAACTCTAGGCCACAGATGCCTGGGAGCCTCATTTCAAGAGTTCTCCATGTTTCATGGTACTGTATTCCTTAGGATCAGATTCAATTGCATATAATGGGGGAAAAAACAAATAGCAACATCTTCAAACAAGATTGACATTTCTTACTCCCTCACATAAAAGAACCCTGGGGGTAGTCAGTTTGGAGCTGATGTGGAAGATCTATGATTACATCAGAAACAGAAGCTCCTATCTTTCTTCTCTGCCATCTTCAGAATATGGCTTCCATCCTCATGATCCGAGATGGCTGCCAAAATTCCAGCCATCACATATGTGTTCCAGGCAGCAAGAAAAGAGGAAAGGAAGGCATGTATTTCCGTCTCTTAAGAGTTTCCTGAAGTACCACCCAATGCTGCCATTAGCCAGAATTTGATCATGCAATCACACCCTAGCAGGCTGGCAAGTGTAGTCTTATATCTTAGTTTTCACATGCTCAGCCCAAAACTGGGATTCTGTTAACTAAGAGGGAGAGGAGAATGGATATTTGGTAATCAATTAGAAATCTCTGCCACAAGCACCAAGCTTTATTAAAGAGTGTCATTATCATGGGGAATGGAAGGGTGGGAGACAGGAACATCTTTATTTTCATTGAAAATAGGCCTTCAGCCGGGTGCTGTGGCCCACGTCTGTGATCCCAGCTGCTTGGGAGGCTGAGACATGAGAACTGCTTGAACCTGGGAGGCAGCAGTTGCAGTGAGAAGAGATTGCACCACTGCACTCCAGCCTGGGCAACAGAGCAAGACTCTGTCAAAAGAAAAAAAAAGGCAAAAACACACACAGCCCTTTCCACAAAGATGGGGAACCAGAATGTCATTTAAAAGTATTTCTGTTAAATGGCAATGTCCAAAGCAGAAAGAATATAACTGAAGAGTTCTGGTATCCTAGGAAGCAGATAACTATTATTTCACTTACTGAGCCGAGCATCTTCCCCTTCTTCTGAGAAATGTGCTTTTTCTAAGTTTAACTAAGGGGTTCCAATGACCACACCTTGTTTGTAGAGGCCCTGCCCACCTAGCCACAGCCCACTGGGCCAGGCCTGGCCACCTGTTTCTTCTGATCCAATGAGAGACCCAGCCCCTCCAACCTCTCTTGTCTTCCCTCTCCTCCCAGAAGGAGGCAGCAGTCCTGGGGAAAGTGAATCCCGCTGAAGGCCCCAGGTGTAACTGGGACTGGGAGAGTGAAGCAAGAGGGTTAGCACGATCTTTTGGTCAAATACATCTTCCAGCCTAGCTTTTTCATCAGTAACAAAGCTGACATCTTGATTTCTGCCCGCTTGAAGGGAAGACAGCTATTTTTAATCCCCCTCCAACCCAAGATTGTTCAGTGGCAAGGCAAGGTACAGAACAATAGGTACCATGTCACTTAGTATAAAGTAAAAGAAAGGGACAAGAACAGCAAAAGCCAAGCATGACTTGGCTGCCTTTATCTGTGGGACACTGTGCTAAGAGCTGCAGGTGTGCTTGTGAACCAGCCCTCACCGAGCCGAGAGTCCCAGGGAAGATAGCATTACAACAGCAATTCCAGGAGCAGGCTGGGTGTTATGATGAGGAGGTACCAAGAATGATGGGGGCCCAGAGCAGGTCTAATCTGGGTCAGGGAGGGTCTTGCAGACCAAGTATTAGTTCTGCTGACACTTAAAGATGAATGGATATTATACAGGCAAAGAGGAGGTAGATTGGCAGAGGGAGGAAGGATGGACAGAGTTCTAGGCAGAGGCAAGGGCTGGCACAAACACCCAGGTGGGAGAAGGATGTGGCAGGGTCAAATACATGAAAGAAGTTCCCTTGGGGGTCCTGTGCAGTGTGGGAGGTCAGAGGCTGCATAGAGTCCAGGCTCAAGCCCAAGCTGGCCTAGAAAGCCTTGCTAAAGTAAGAGTGGACTATTCTGGAATCAGCGGGACATCACTAAAGATTTTCAGTGGGGAGTGGAAAAATCAGGTTTATATTTTAAAAAGGTTATTCTTGCTGTGCTGGGGACACTGGGGAAGGGGCGGAGAGCAGGGGTGAAGGTGGGGACATCGGAGAAGAGGCTGAGAATGATAGTGACTCAGAGCCGTGAGGATGGCCGAAGAGGTATTTAGGACTCAGGAACAGGCTTTGGGCATGGGTCGGAGACATCAGAGAAAAGGAGGAATCCAGGTGACTCAGAGCATACAACTCAGTGGGAGGTGGTGCTATGGCTGCCCCTTGTCGAGTCACTTCTCCCTGAGCCTCAGTTTCTATATCTGTAAAACAAGAGAGTTGGGTTAGGCATTTTCTAGGGTCCTTCAAGCTACTTCTTTACGCCTTAAAGCCCTTAAGAATCGTGAGGGAGGACCGGGCGCGGTGGTTTATGCCTGTAATCCCAGCACTTTGGGAAGTCGAGGCAGGTGGATCACTTGAGGTCAGGCGTTCAAGACCAGCCTGGCCAACATGGTGAAATCCCATCTCTACTAAAAATACAAAAGTTACCCAGGCATGGTGGCGGGCACCTGTAATCCCAGCTACTCGGGAGGCTGAGGCAGGAGAATCATTTGAACCCGGGAGGCTGAGATTCCTGTGAGCCAAGATGGTGCCATTACACTTCAGCCTGGGTACAAGAGCGAGACTTTGCCTCAAAAAAAAAAAAAAAAAAAGAATTGTGAAGGAAGGGCTCCAGGGAGCTGGGGGAGTTGGAAAGAACTATGAGAACAGCAGCTTGGGAGGAAGGATTCAGATGGATGGCCTGGACAAGGGAGGACAAGATGGAAAGGGGCCATGGCATAGCAAGGGGCAGAGCAGACTTCAAGACCAGCCATGCCACTCATCACATGGGACACAGAGGAGCTGTGCTGGGGACAGCCCAAGTGGAACTGAACGCTTATCTCTTCATGGGGATGGTATATAATCAGAGTCCAAAAATGCATTTGACATCTCTTATGTCCGGAACAGTACACATGACTGGCCAATCATTCACACCCTACTCTACGTGATGATGGAGCACTAGTTCTTCTGCATGCCCACAGCAACCCGAACAAATGTGCACTGAGCACCCATCACATTGTTTTAAGTTTGTTTAACTTTTTGTCTGTGTTGCTTTAAAGAAATCTAATTATCTGAGGACAGGGGTGTGCCACCATAATGTCTTTTATAATAGTTCAATAGCTGCCTCCTACTGAGCATGTATTAAGTGCCAGGCACTGTTCTAAGTATTTAAGGCATTATTTCTTTATAGAAGTCCTGTGGGGCAGGCATTATTATTATTCCCATTTTACAGATGAGGAAACCAAGGCCTAGAAAAGTTACATAATAATTTGCTCAAGGTGATATCAAAGTAGCCAGAGATTTACATCAGATTTTGTTCATCTCTATGTCCCCAAGGCCTAGTACACTACCTGGGACCCAGTGGATTGCCAAAGTGTATTGATTGAAAAGGTCCATGGATGGACGCAGCCTGACCCTCCCAGGCAACTGTGTCAGGCTGGCCTGTGAGTCACTATAAAATGTTTGTATCTTGGCTTACCCTTTGTTTGAAAATGGCCTCTCCTAGGTGTGTCCCCAGGCAAAATGCTGCAGTGCAACAAATAAACTAACAAATAAACTAACACTCTGTGGTTGCTGGAGCAAGCCATAGCCAATGTGTTGAAGGCAGGACAGTGGATGTCTTTAGAGGTAAAGTGGTGGACAACCATTTTGAAAGGAAAAATAAGTAGAAGTGACCAATCAATGGGCCCAGGAAGACTCAACCAGTCAACCAATGAATCAACTGGGCATGTGCTATATATAACTAAGAATCCAGACTTTTCCAAGATTTACAATGAAAATGCAAGCTTTGAAAGTTGGAACAAACCTCATTCAAATCCATTGTGTCTAAAACAAACGTTGGAATCTGTTAGGAGATTATTTAGAAAAGTAAGATTAAGTCCTTGTTTAAAAACTTATAATTACTTCCATTGTTTTAAAAAAATACCACAACATGGATGAACCTCAGAAACATTATGCAAAGTAGAAGTCAGACACAAAAGACCACATGTTGTATGATTCTATTTATATGAAACGTCCAGAAAAGGCAAATTTATAGAGACAGAAAGCAGATTAATGGTTGCCTGAGGCTGGGGGTGGGAATTGCGATTGACTACAAACAGACACAAGGATTTGTGGGGTGATGAGAATGTTCTAAAACTGGATTGTGATGATGACTGCACAATTCTGTACATTTACTGAAAATCACTGAATTATACACTGAAAATGGATGAATATTATGATATGTAAGTCATACTTCAATAAAGCTGCTTTTTTCTTTTTTCTTTTTTTTCTTTTTTTTTGAGACAGTTTCACTCTTGTTGCCCAGGCTGCAGTGCAATTGCACGATCTTGGCTCACTGCAACCTCCGCCTCCCAGGTTCAAGTGATTATCTTGTCTCAGCCTCCCAAGTAGCTGGGATTACAGGCACCAGCCACCATGCCCAGTTAATTTTTGTATTTTTAGTAGAGACAGGGTTTCACCATGTTGGCCAGGCTCGTCTCGAACTCCTGACCTCAGGTGATCTACCTGCCTCGGCCTCCCACACTGTTGGGATTACAGGCATGAGCCACTGCACCCAGTCCTAAAGCTGCTTTTTTATTTTTTTGTTTTTGTTTTAAGGAAAACTCTTGAAAACAGCAAAGAAACTGATAGTTCATAAAATCTCTATGCAAAAGATCATAGAAATCATTGAATCCAGTTTTATAGAAGGCCAAGGAAAGGCTGATAGATGCTAATAGAAAGAGAGAGGAGTTGCATGAAGCTTGAATCCAGACCCCTTGGCTCCCAGGTAGACCTATCCTCTTCCTCACAGAGCTTGTTTGTGGTATCTAATTTAAGGGGTGATTTCCCTTCACATGTCTACACTCTGTATGTGGATGTTGGCCACTGATGCCAGCTGCTGTCTCCCTGGGTCTGTGACAGGATCCCTGGCAGCCCTCCTGGGTAAGTTTCTGTAATGGGCCAGGTGGAGAAAGAAGCCAGGCTGGTGAGACCCTGCCCATCCCTCTGGACTCCAGGGGTGGCAGATGCCAGGTCAGAAGTTGCCCTCCTGGTTTCAGGGCTCACAGACATTTGGTGTCCCTTTCTAGGCCAAGGCTGACCAAATCTAGCTGCCTCTTAAGTCAATCCCCACTGGGCCTCCTGGGGAGGCTTAAGATAGCCTGTTAGTCCACATGGGAGGAGGTGAGGTCCCTCCCTTCCTCCAGTGGAAGGTTCTGATATGGCCTTGATATCCAAGGGTGGATGTAGCTTGTCATCCACTCATCTACCCATTCAACACTCACCACTCATCCCCACCCATCTATCTATCCCTGCATCCACGCATCTAAAGATACACCCACCCACCACCCACTCACTCATCCATCCTTGTACTCATTCATTTCCAAATCCACCCACCCATCCACTTCTCCGCCCACCTACCCACTCAGCCATCCAGCTCACTCTGAGCCAGTTGCTGGCTGAACCTAGCCCTTGCCCTCTAGGAGATGACAGCCAAGAGCACATTTGCTTGACACACCTTTCCAAGGCACATTTTCATTGGTGGTTCACACAGACGCACCAAACTTGTTGCTCACCCAGTCCTCATCTTTGCAGGAAGTATCTGATTTCTCATTCCTTCACTTCCCACATCTACTGTACTAATAACTCATGTAGGCTCTCCTTCCAGTGTACATGAAGAATCTATCCTCATCTCTCTGTCTCCTCCACCCACCAAGATCCAAGCCACCATTTACTGCTCACCTGGACTATTATTACATCAGCCTCCTCACTGACCTTTCTGCTTCCATCCTGTTCCTCTAGGGGCCCTCCTCCTCACAGCTGCCACAGCCAATCAGATCCCTTCACTCTCCAGTGATTTTTCTATCCTGGAATACAATCTGAACTTCCCATCTTCAGCTGCAAGGCCCTCCAGGCTCTGCACCTGCCTGCTTCTCTGTCGTGTTCTATCAGTCTCCCCCTGCTCACTCAGCTAGAGCCATGATAGCATTCCCTCAGTGCCTGACTTGCTTACCTCCTTCCCGCCTAGTGTTACTGGTTGAGGGTAGTTGTCCAGGTTCTCGGCATTTTGAACAAAGAATTGGACAAAACGCACAAACAAAGCAAAACAGAAAAAGCAGAGATCTATTGTAAACGAAAGTACATTCCACAGGGTGGGAGTGGGCTCGAGCAACCAGCTCAAGAACGTCGGTTACAGAATTTTACGGGATGTAAATACCCACTAGAGGTTTCCCATTGGTTCACTTCATGCAAATGAAGTAGTAGCCCATGGCCAGTCTGACTGGTTGTGGGAGGGGACCAATCAGAAGCACTTTCATTTTCCAACTGCCACACACAAAAAGGAGGGGTTGAAAACGTAGTTGGCGCTGACATCCTGTCAGCATGAATTGGCCTTAGGTTCCCTGACTCCAGACCTGATTCTCCTGCCTCACTAGAACCCTTTGCCCTTGCTGGTGCCTCGGCCTGCAATGCCATCCCTAACATCTTCTCATGGCAGGCTCTTTTCTGCCACTGAGAAAGGCCTTATCTGCTTGCAATCTAAGAAGCCTCATCCGTTTCATTTTCCCCCATAGCACTTATGGCTACTTTTTGAAACCGGGGTCTGGGTAAACCACACTGACTATTCTCTTGTTATATTAGTCAGGACCCTGTTCTTTACAAATAAAAGTGGGGAGGGGGTTATTGGCTCATAAAACTGGGAGGTTCAAGAAGCAAGCTGCTTCAACCCTCTTGAACACGGGTTCCTTCAAGACACCAGGAAGCGGCCTCTTTTCCTCCGTCTCCTGCTTCTCAGTGCTGATTTTGTTCTCAGTCAGGCACTCCACATACTTACTGGCCAAGGCAGCCTCTGATCATACGGAAGGCGTGACTGCCTCCAGAATCCCAGCAGAACCCTGAGAGGACTCTGATTGGCCCAGTTGCCCAGCTCTGAACCAATCAGAGCTCATATTGAGGGGTAGAGAATTCTGATTGGTGAGGCTCTGTCACATGACTGCCCAGATGCCTCAGGTGCTCGTCAAACCACCGATAACTTCTCTTTGGTTTCCAGCAGACAAAAACATATCCCTCCAAACTCCTAGTAATCCTCCTGCTCCCATCCAAACACACTCCTCTAAACTTCTGGAAGGAGTGAAACGTGGGTTATCTCATCATACCTTTCCCTTCAAAGGAAAAAGGTTGACCTTCGAAGCTGGGTCATTCCAAACAGCCGGCTCTTACTTTTTCCTTTTAATCAGTCTGTACTGAGCAACTTATAGACACCAACCCCTTTGCAAAGAAGGGCAGGTGGTGCCTCAACAGCTAGATTATGCCCCTAGGTCAGGAAGCTAGCCAGGAAGATAAGGTAAACCCACAACAATTCGCTATGGAAATCGTTAATCCTTTGGTTGCGTCATCAGATAAAGGGAAACCAAAGAATCTCAGAGGTCTTGGCAGTTGGGCAAACTTGAGGGGGCAGAGAGATCTGTTCCCTGCCAGCAAGTCTTTCTTCTGCCAGTTGAGGGTGTGTGTGTTGGGGAGTCAAAATTGTGTACACGCATGTGCAGGCATCCTTCCTCCATGGCTGCACTCCAAGATGCCTGAGGCCAGAACTGTGTTTTCTCCTTTCCCGGGCATCCAATAAAGCCTCCTGAGGTCCCATGGCTCTTCTTGATCATTTGGGGCCAACCTCCTTTTTTGTGGGTCTTTCCCGGACTTGTTATCTTTGACTCGACTCCTTCATTTATCTTGCAGTCTCTGCCTATTTCTCCCCAACTCTGTGTGAATTTGAGTCTGTTAAACTCTGCATGTCTTTGTCTCTTTTAAGAACATCCCACTCCCTGGTGTGGGGTCACACTGAGGACACATAATAGCCCCTAATAAGAATAGTCAACTCTACATCTTCAGAACTAGCACTCCCTTCTGTTTCCACCACCAATCATGGATAGATTTTTAGGACTTTAAGGCCAAGTATAATACTACGGCCACAGTACACTGTCATTCAAACGCTTAGTCTTTCATTCATTCGACAAAAAGAAAAGGTAAACAGGACTACAAAGGGCATATATAACCAGTTTAAACTATTCTTAAGCATTTGATGCCATGCAAATGCACAAAACAGGTGTGCGTGCTTACCGTAGCTCATTCTTTCCTGTTGGCTGAGCTGGTCGTCCATTCTCTTTAAGCTGGTTCATAGACACTGAGTTGGCTTTTCTCTCCCTGTATGGAGTCGAGGCCATTCATTACTCCCCTAGCAGGCGCCTGCTGAATGCCAAGCCCTGGTTTAGCAGGGAATGAGTGAGAGAGCTGGGTGAGTGGAAATAAGGGAGCAAATCCTTCTGAAACAATGAGATGTGCTCCAAGACAAAAATGGACTTTTGGGAAGGTTTCTGAAGGCATAGGGTGCGAGCTGGCCTTTGCAGATTAGTAGGCTGAATTGGTGGTTGTCAAGATATATAACTAAAAGGTCACTGAAGGGAATCCTTTCACAGAAATAGAGTCCCTCTCCTGGGGCCTAGACAGGGCCCAAGTCCAGTCCGTCAATCAGCCAGTGGTTAACAGGGCTTACTTTGCAGAAAGTCTGGGGAGAATAAAAAATATCTACAATTTATTTTCCAGTATTTAGTGGGTGTCATCTTCCTGCCCAGGAGAAGTTGACATTCCAGGGATACTAGTAGTAAATATTTCCAGAGTGCAGGGCAGGAGACAGCTGTCAGTTCTGGGGCAGGAAAAGAATATTTCAGGAGGAAGGGAAAGTTTGAAGGATGGGAAGTCCCACTGTTCATCAGCCTTTTCCACAAGGGCCTTGAAAGAGTAGAGAAAGGTGATCTTTTCTTTTCACAATCATATAGTAATTCCCCCCTCCTGCCCTTTTTTGCAGAGGAGAAAGTTGCAGAGAGCTTAAGCAACTTGCCTAAGATCACACAGCTAGTAAATGATGAAGTAGGACTCAATCCAAGTCTTTCTGGCTTTCATTATTTCATGAGGATTTTACTTCTTTTCTAAAAGATGAAACATATATATTAATTATCAACCTTTTACTAAGGGCTCAGTTTCAATTCTTTACCAGATTTTCTGGTAGGGGACAGTGTATCAAAGACATGAGACACATAAAGAATAAGCTTTGGAGAGATTCAGAGATCAGGAAAAGTCCAGAACATGGGCACTCTCCAGAAGGGGTATTTTAATAGGGGAACTGAGCAACAAAAGGCATCTGGGTGTGTAGGAGCTCAATGTATGTTAACTTGACCAACACACTCTTACAAAGACAAACAGGAGACATGAAGCCAAAATGCTCATCTCCCCCTGGGCTAGTAGTACCTGTCTTGTCCTGGAGGGTGAGTGAGGTGCAGGGCCCCCTCATTCTCACTGCTACTGTGTCCAGTGGGTCCACCTCAGACAAAGCCTCCTGCTGCATTGTGTCTCTTGACACACATGTCAGGGTCTGGGGAAAGCTCTCCCCTCAAACAATATGAGGGAGCCCCTTAACCTTGCCTTTCCCTTGCATTTGGGTAAAAGGATCATTGGGGCATTTAATTCTCCTCTAGTCTAGTGTGTTCCTGACACCTGGTAAGTGACAAATCACCCTAATGCTTAGCGCTGGGAGTTTGGCACTTCCAGAGCTCCATCCTGGCCACCCCTGCTCTTTCATTGTCAGTCAAGTGAACTTCAACATTTGACGTTTTGGAAGTTTGCAGTCCCCATGGGTTTCAACTTTGTTTTCTGTATCCTGAAAATAGCAACCCCTCACAGGCTGGAGAGAGTCAAATAGAACTTGTGAAGCCCCTAGCTGAGGTGTGCACAAAGCTGGCCTTGTTCAACACAGCTTACCTGGAGTAAAAGCATTTGTTATGGTTCCAACAGTATGTATGAAACTTGTCCTTATTAGATCTTTGTTTCCTCTTCTGTAAAGTGGGAATTCCTTCTCTACCTACTTTGCAGAGGTGCTGTCAGGATCAATAAGGTGAGCCATATTAAATCAACCTTTGAGAAATATCACCCAATATCCAAATGCAAGGTGCTGTTATGTTTCGTGTCAATGAAAAAATCTAAAAATTGCATTTTCCAATTCATTAGCAACAAGCCATTTGTTCATAGACCTCTACTCCCAGTTCACATTAGGGAACATTCACAACTCCAGGAATATTTATACTGTCACCTGGCAGAAATAATAAAACTAGGGGGGTGATAAAATTTAAATCCACGCTAGTTTATGAAACACTATGGCTCTAAGTAAACCACTGTGGAGAGTCGCATGGTTAAAACAAGACAAGGAGAAAATAAAGCCTTCCCTCTTCAATATTTAGAACCAATAAATATGTTCTGGAAATAACACATTAGCCATGCAAGAGCCGCTTATCTGCCAGGAGAAGACTCTTGATAGCTGGAGAACACAGTGGGAAATAGGAAAGTCCTTAAGCCTTGTGTTTGCTTGGATGTCATCTCAGTGTGAATAATAAACCCTCTTGCCCTCGGCTCCCACCAGCTCCCAGTAACTGCACATTCTCATCACATAAATGGAAGAAAAACTTGAGGGAACAGCCCCCTTAAAGTGGGGCATGCATCTTGCCTTTGCCACCAGCAAGCTAAGAGGCCCCTTGGGGCCTCAGTTTCTCTGGGCCTCTTCCCCACACCCAGCACAGCACCTCCTAGAGCCCCAGTACTCTAAGCAATGCAGTTTTAAAACTACTCCTCACATGTTGTTTGGAGACCCTTGAAAAGGTGACTTTCTGTGATTTTATAACACTTTTGACATTCTTTGATCCTTCCAGCCTTCTTTGATCCTTTGTGATAGGCGGCCTTATTTCTTACGGCTGCATTTGCCAGACAAGCCATGTGAGGCTGGAGAGCACCTCATATGACCTAGGATCACACATGTGGACGTGCCTGGCACAGGGCCTGGAAGGGACCCCTCTGTTCCTGGTCCCCAGCCTTGCCAGAGGTGCCGACCTCCAGCCCAGTGGGCTGGGCTCCCGCAGTACCCTAGCTCCTTTCCGTGGAAAGCTTACTAGCTGTGTACTTGGCCTATGTCCTGTGTGTGTGTGCACGTGTGTGTGTGTGTGTGTGTGTGTGTGTGTGTGTGTGTGGAGGGTCTGTCCCCATCATACTTTGCTGGGGCTGTGCCTGAGTCCCTGAGGGGCTATCTGTCCACCCTGGCCTCTCCCACCAGGGCCTGAGGGAGCATGTGTACTGTGTTTTCAAATAAGCTGGATGATTTTTTTTTTAATAAAACTGGTTTTTTATTGCTGTTCCCAACCCACCTAGCACCAGCTGTGATGAGAATCACTTGTATGGTAAAGTGCTATTGATAAAATTGCTCCCACCGGAACTTAGCTATGCACTCGCGCGGCGCGATTGGCTCCTTCACCACTGGCTCCAGTGGCCTGCTCAGCCCCCTCCCAGCTCCTTCCCTGCAGCCCTCCTCTTACCTCCTGGCCTTTTCCCTCTTCCCTCTTCTCCTCCTTCCCCTGCTCCTTCTTACTCATTCTCTCTCCCCTCCTCCCTTTTCTTTCTACCTGCTTTGGTTTTCTCTACCTTTCTGTCTAATGTTGGCTGATGTCTTTCCTTTCTTCTCTTTCTCTCTCTCCATCCTGGGCTTGTCCGCCCCTCTCCCATTTCTCTCCCTCCTCCTTCTGTCTCTCTCTGCCTCCTAACTGTGTCTCCCAACCGTCTGCACGTTTCAGGCCAGGCTGGCTCAGTGAGGCCCATTGGGAGGTCCCAGCTCTCTCTTTAGAAACAGCAAACCCAGCTGAGTTCTAATATGCAGGTCCTTTGAGGACCCCAGCATCTCCAGGTATACTCCTCCTTCATCTGTGTCAGGTTCCCCTCTCCTGCCGGAGGTGCTCTGGGACAGAAGGGGCAAGCAATGCAAGGCAGATAGGAAAAAGGATAATGGTACAGGGAACAGCATGTAATCTAAAGGAACAGCATGACATGGACATGACAAAGGAGGTTTAAACCCACCTAAGTATTGAGAAAGGAGGTAAGGACCTGGTTGCAGATTGTGGAAGGCTTAAAAACCTGACTAAGAAGTTTCACTTTGACTTTTAGTCCTTTCCAGTCATTAGGGTATTCATAGCTGTGGCAACATAAACTGGACTTGCTGAAAAGACCTAAGCCATGCCTTGACACACACAAACTGTGTGAGCTTCAGGACCAGGTCTGCCGGGGCTCCAGCTAGCTCAATTATTTCTGTTGATTTTCTCAGCTCTGCTTTCCTATCTGCATGTCTGCTTGGTTTCATGGACACAAGAGGTCTACAAACAGCAGTCAGGGCCGAGGGCTTCCTTGTTCATTTCTAGCAGGAGACAGGAGAAGAGCGCAGCTTCCTGTAGCTCACTCTTACAAAACCTCCTGCCTCATGTCCTCTTAGCCAGAATTGGGCCACATGTCTCTTCCTGAACCAACCATTGGTAACAAGGACGAAATGATTATCCCTATACCAATCAGGCATTCCCTCCCAGCTGAGGATAAGTCCCCAAATTCAGGATGCTCCCTAAGGAGGATGGAGTAGACTCAGTGTTGGAGGGTCCACCTCAATACCCTCTACAGCTAAAGGTTCCCCAAAGTAGCAGGGTGATTGGAGGGAAGGTATATGAAGCCCAGGGCCAGCAAGAAGTATCTTCCTAGAACAACAATATTAGCTGAGGAGTTTTGGAAAAACATACTGTATTTAAATGATCACCTGAGGTCAGAAGTTCGAGACTAGCCTGGCCAACATGGTAAAACTCCATCTCTACTAAAAATACAAAAATTAGCCAGGCATGGTGGCAAGCACCTGTAATCCCAGCTACTTGGGAGGATGAAACAAGAGAATCGCATGAACCCAGGAAGCAGAGGTTGCAGTGATCCAAGATCATGCCACTGAACTCCAGCCTGGGCAACAGAGTGAGACTCCGTCTCAAAAACATATGTAAAAATAAAAATAAATAAATGATCACAGATATATTATTGACTGTAATATAAAATGCACATGCTGTTTTAAATTAAAACATGAGACTTCAAAGAAATTTTCTGCTTAACTAAGCTATATAAGGGTTGGCTTACACCTATTTTGATTATTACTGCATTTCTAACACATAAAAAATGCACAATAAATACTTGTGGAATAAATGAATAAACAAATGATTGAGACAGATAATTTTAGGCTACTTCCAGACCCAAGGGTTCCATCACCTCTCCTCTATTAGAGGTGCTTTGGTGGAAAAGTTTGAGAAACTTTAATAACAAGGGGGAATGTGTCCAGGAAGTTATTTTTCTTTTCTTTTTTTAGTAACAGCCTAATGAGATATAATTTATAACCGTAAAATTCACACTTTTAAGTATACAATTTAATGGTCCTTAGTATATTCAGGATTGTGCAACCATCGCCATTACCAGGGAGTTTTAGCACCATGTGTGGGAAAGTTATACCCATGAACAGTGAGGGGGCTCAGGGCTCTGAGTGGCTGGGGGCAGAAGGGGATCTAGTTAGAGGAAAGTATCTGGTGGAGGCAGGGGGAGCCGCTAGAAAGCTATTACAATACTAAAGGGAGGGTGAGGGAGGCCTCGGTCTCAGGATGTTAACAAGCCTGGAAAGCAAGTCTCATGTAAGAGAGGTTGCAAAGTTTGCAAATGCAGGTTTGGAGACTGCCTGCGGTGGGCAGACAGCCTGCAGGGCAGAGGTGCCTTCTCCCATGCTTTCAAGCCATCAGATTTGATGTTTCATATCCACACTACACAGCTGAGCCAGGATGCAGCTGAGCACAGTTGTGGATGTCCATCTCTCCTGCCTGGGGCAAAGACATTGGGAACATGAGTCCCTGGGCGCAGACCACGTGGAGATGCAGAGCCGGCATGGCCTGCCCAAATTGCTCTGAGAATAGCACCCCAGGCACCATCCTCCTTGCCACAGGCACCTGAGCTCAGCTACTTTTAAGCAGCATTTCAAGGATGGAGCTGATCCAGTCAGGAGGAAGCAAAAATGAATTCATGTTCCATTTGGGCAGGCCCCCTTGGGAGCTGTGGAACTTCCAGCTCTGTGGAGCAAGGGGGAGCCTGGAGATGCTGAGTCCAGGACTGTGGCTTTCTGGAAACCTCCGCAGAGGAGGCCTTGGCAAGACCAGACTCAATAATGTCTTCAGCACCAAGTGGAAGGTGGTGGGGAAACCTGGGCCCAAGAGCGGTGACCCAAACCGCAGACACCTCCCAGCTTCTTGTGAGCTTCCTGGCTGTGGCAATCTGCCTGCTGACTACAGAATCTTCATCACTAAAATGAGGGTGAGACCAGCTCAGGCTGAAGACCAGGCTATCTGAGTGTTCCATGGAATAAAGTTTGGGGCATGCTGAATACTGTCTTACCCTTCCGGAGATATAAGGGGTCTGAGGCTGGCAGTAAAGGACACGGTCAACCTTTGCTCACTTTGGAGTTTCCCCGGTATTTGACGGATTGGGTCAGAGTGGGAACTCAGAGCTTCAGTTCCCAATCCCATCTAAAAACAACTTCCCACTTCCAGGTGCCATGGTATCTGAAAGCCTCCCTTCACAGGCTAATAATGTGTTTGGGTTTCCCAGTCTCCCAGTTAAAACATAAACACTTCAGAGAGAGGACCATTGAGCCATCTCAGTGGACATTTTCACCAGGACTTCTCCAACAATTGGCTGGGCACAAGCTAGGCTCGGGGTGAAGGGTAGGACAGGATGCCAGGGGAAGGAAAATGGGTTGAGAAAGGGAAGGAGACAATAAATGCCTAAATTTGTTATTTTATAACTCAGAGTGGTTTTAAGGAGGCAGATTTCACATAAAATCATTTGCAGCCTCAGCTAAGCAAGAAGACCACAAGGAGAGGATTTTAACCTCAGGGTGGGATTTTTCAGAGAGGAAAAATCCCAATGAAACCCGGAGAATGGGGTGACCTGCCCCAGATCCCACAGAGAGTAAGCAGCAGGTCAGAGCGGGACCCCAGTCTCCCAGACCAGGGCCATCTCAGCAGTGCCAAGCTAATTGGCATCTCAGGCTGCCCTCCCTACAAGCACAGTGCATGGCTCCCCAGCCCCAGTGTCGGCTCTGTACCCGAGAATGATTTCTCTTGACAGAAAATAGAGGCAAAAGGGCAAGGGAATATTTCCAAATGGTTGATCTGACAGCTGCAAATTTCATTTTGTGTTGCGTATTGACCTCTAATTGTTTCCCAAGTAGTCTGGGACTGAGAGATCAATAAATCCCACAGATACTTAATATCCCCTCTGGCATCTTCGGCTTTAGTTAGAAAATAGTCAAATTCCTGGCTGTCTGCAAATATTAGCAGGTTTTTCATTTTCTGCAAACCTGATGAACTGTAATTCAACCAAAGGCCTGGTAGGAGCCGGAGAAATTCCTGGCACGCTGGAGGGCCAGAGCTGGAAAGGAATTCACAACGTTGCTGGCCCAACCGCTTCTTGTCCAGGAGAGATAAGATGACATCTTCCAGGCCTACAGTGGCCACTACGGGAGTGGAAGCTCCAACCTCATCTTCCTGGTGATCTTTCTGCTCCACCAAGCGGCCTCCATTAGGTTATTAATATAACAAGGGAGTTGTGGTCATTGGCTAACCTTTCCTCAGAGACCTTTTTAAAGGAAGGCTTGGATGTAGTTGAGAAAACCGTGGGTTTGTCATTATAAAAGCAATCTCCCTTATTCTCCTTCCTCTGTTCCCTGTTAGCTGCTTGGTCTCGATCATGGCACTTTCTCTTCTTGCTAAGCCTCAGTTTTCTCGGATACATACTGGGAATAATTATTATCCCTGTCTAAAAGCATTATCGTGAGGATTAAATGAGTTGATGAGTGACGATCCTCACCCAGAGCTTCGCAAAATTAGTGGGAACCTCCATGAACCTGAGTGAGGCACAGGAGTATTCAACTGAGACCACCTCTGCCCAGATTTTATACACCTCAGATCTGAGGAAGGAATAGGCTGCCCTGTGGGGCGGGGAGGTGGTGGTGGGCGGTGAATGGTGAGGGAATAAACTTGAATTGACAACCAAGGCCCCAAAGGACCGCCCTGCTCAGAGTACTCCAGATGTGTTCAGATTTCCCCACTGGATTGCAGGTGGCCTGGTGGCAAGGACAGAGTCCTCTTCACTATGCAAGCTCCAGGCAGGTGCTCAGTAAACACTTCCTGAATGCATACAAGACAGCGTCTGGTGGCATGGCAAGGATGACATTTGGTCCACAGGATGCTGTTAAGAAGGACATTGTATAGGCAATCATCCTATCACACACACACACACACACACACACAGAGCTATACATGCACTCACAATTGGCCAAGAAACCAACATCAGCATTGGCTTCATGGTCTTCATCCACCAAATCTGAGGAGTAAATTTTCAGACATGCTTATAGCCCTGTAATGCCAGGGCTGAAACCCACCAAGGGCCCTTTCTTTCTCTGATCCTACCTTGCACCTTATGCAGTGAGTTTCAGCAGAGAGAACTTCCATCTAGGATCTGTAGAGTACAGTTTGGTCTCTGCATGACACAAACCGGCTGTGTGATTCAGAGAAACTCACTCCTCCTCTCTGGGCTTCAGTTTTGCCATCTGTGAAATGGAGAGATGGAGCTACCTGGGCTTGCCTATCTCACAGGGTCTCTGTGAGGCAAGCAGCAGCTCCAGCCTGCTAGAGAGGGAAATGGACGGCAGATCACTCAATCTAATCTAATGACTTTCAAGCATTTATTTAGCAGATGAATCTTTAATTTTTTTTTTTTCTGCTTAGAACCCCGACTTATAAGATAGAAAGAACTGAGCTGTTCAGGCTGGGTTGGAGATGACCCCAGGATGTGAACACAAAGGCCAAGGCACCCCTACTTTCATAGTGGGGACTCTGAGGGCCCATCCGCCACCTGAGGCCCCCAGCGCTGCCTGTGGCTACCAGGCAACCAGCTCTGCGTGGCCCAGCCTCCCCATCAGCACCTCGCAGCTGTCCTCCCAGCCAAAACTGGTTTAGAAAAGGCTGCCCAGCTGGCAGGTAGGAACAAAGGGATTAGGCCCCGTTTGACAGACTGTGTCCCTCCTATTTGCATGTCATTAAGCTGCAGACCAGTTAGCAGAGGGGGTCACATAGCTTCAGAGTCCCTGCCAAGCTGGGGCACGGAGGCACTGAGGCTTCATTTGCATTTTGGACACCTGCCCTGAACTACAGGAGCCAATCTGAAGAAGAGGGGTTTCTTGAGGAGATGACTGGGGTGCTGGCGTGGACTGGGGAGGTGTCCTCGTCTCAGTGGTGACCCCAGTTTTTTTCTGTCTCCACTCAAAACTGACACAAATTGAAGCAGGATTGTTTTGAGGGACAAAAAGGGCTTCATTGCTCTGAGAGTTAAACCAGGCACTATGCAACAGCTTGGGAGAGGACCAGTGAATTCTGAGAACCAGGGCTTCTCTCCCCAACCAGCATCCCCACACACCACACACACACACACACACACACACACACACACGCACCAGCCTAACCAAAAGGAAAAAGAGGAAGAAAGGAACACAGGCCACATTTTCTCTGCACTCCCCTTCTAAGGCCTCCTGGGGTGCCCCTGATTGACAGGACGCTAAATGCAAGAGGTTTCCTGTGATAGAGAAAGAGATTTTCTTGAAGCATTCAACTCCTGACCTTTAAGAGCTCGGGGAGCAAAATGATTTTCAGTCACTTGGGCCTGAGTGAAAGGTATGTGAATTGATCGACTGCAGGGCTCAGGCCTCCCGAGGTCTTGATGTTATGTCATTAAAATCTTACAATCGAGTTATCCTAATGTATCCCAGCAGCCCCCGATTAGTAAATAGACTCAAAGTTACATGGTCTAAAATGCCTTCTCCAAGGGCCTGGAAGACCAGTAATGTGGATGGGGCCTGGGGCCAAATCCGGCCTCTGCTATTTGAGGTTTTCTTTTTTGACATTAGACTATGGTAACTATTGCTGTAGCTGCCTCTCACATTTCTTCCTCTAGCTCTTTTAATCTTGTGAAGGTGCCTACCCCTCTGGCCACAGGTGTCTAGGTAGGTTGGACTGGTTAATATCCTCTGGCAACAGTGATTGGTCTGGGGATACAACTGACCCATGCCCAGCCAATCAGAATCTTCCCTAGGATTATTCTCTTTACTGGGGATCCTGAGCTGGGAGAGTGTGAGCAGGGGTTGATGGTGAACATTTTCCCTGCCATGTGTGGTCTTGTCTACAGAAAGTAGGCAAGCCAGCAAGCAAAAGTGAGAAAGGGGTGGAGAGAGGCCTGACTCATGAAACCGCATCAATGGGGTTTGAGATACCTTCATATCTTTCCTAGTTCCATGAGCCTTAAAACTCCTCTTTTGCTTAGGTTAGCCAAGGTTCATTTCTATTGCTTGCAACCAAATCTTGCCACGTGGGTAGGAGCTGATATTCCCAAGGTTCAATCCTTTGGGGCTTGAGGAAAATGAAATGGACAGGGAATGATACAAAATGTGGTTGTGCAGGTCAAAGGTGTAGACCACAGCAGCCCCTCAGGGACAGCCCACTGAAACATCAGCTCCAGGAAGAGAGAGAGTTTTGTCTCTTTCCCAGTTTCTAAAACAATGCCCCGCACATACCTCCTCCCACCACCTCCCTCCTGGGCCGCGCTCTCTTGCCTGCCACATGAGATCGCTTGTTCTCCCCGAGCCTCTGCTCAGAGCCTCCTCTGTCTCCTAACTTGCATCCTCTGCCTTTTCCACTTTCTGCTCCCTCTTACTTTCAACTTGTCTGTGGTCACCATGACCTGCTCTCCTTCATAGCTCCCACTGTTAACTGCTTTGTTCTCTTCGTATTTCTTGATGTCACTTTCAAGTGAAGTGCCAGAAGTCAGAGAGAGACAGAATCCGATTGGCCTGGCTTGTCGTTCCCGTGTGAGGCCATCTCCCAGGTCAGGCCAGTATGTTTAAGTCGAGTACCAGCTCCTGAGCAGATCAGCTGCGGCTATGGGACAGGGATTCAAATGGTGCAAACCATGACCACTTAGGCAGTAGAGGTCACAAGCCAGCCACTTCTCACTATCAGGGGCCACAGTATCTCCAGCATAGAATCCCTTGCTTAGACTATCTTGAGGGAACCCAGGGACTATTTACACTCCCCTCTTCCATATTCCAGAAACTTCATCTGAGGCATAAGGTTTTTATTTGGCAGTGGGAACCCCTCCCCCCATTCCAGAGAGCTTCCTCACAGGTGCCTCTCTGGTGTGTTTCTTGCTTGAATTGCAAATTGAATGCTGCATAAACCCTACATAACTCAGTGCCCCATGTTGGCAGTATCTTATTTTTCAATTTCTTTTTTTTTTAATTGAATGAACATATTTTATGCAAGCCGTTCTACCTTGGTGAAGGCTGTTCCCCTGTGATTCATCAGAGTAATAACTAGAAACACCATTATTTGGCTCCATCCTCCTGCTGAGAACATCACATAACTGAGAAATGTTCATGCATCTCACAGAGTTTCAGGGGAGAGTAAAAAGGGGAAGCAGCGAGAGGAGGAGGAGAGGGAGGAAGAAACAAACAAATGATTGTGAACACACATGCAAGCTGGCAGCCAGAGACATGGCTAGACAGTGAGAGGAAAACACAGACCCATGTATGATTGTTGATCTCACACACATACACATATGCACACACACACGGAGGCACAGAAGGAACCACACATACCTCTCTATGCAGGTATCCCAACATTTGAAAAAATTAAAAGAAAAAACCCATAAACTCTGCGAGAAGTGATGCTAGAAAGCTGGTCCAGTTGCCTCCCTTAACATGTAAGAAAAAGGAAGCACAGAAATGTAGCTATATCCCTGTGTGTCCCATTTGCAGATATCAGTGTTCCTGGGTTTCTGCCTAGAAATCATAATTCAACCAGTCTAAGTAAGATGCAAACCATATCATTATTTATATTTACTGAGTTCTTGTCTCTGGGTTAAAGATTTTCAGATATCCTTATCACTTTGATCTAAGATGTGGCCAGAGTATTCCTGCTATTGTTGTTTATGTTTGTTGGTTTGGTTTGGTTTTTTAATGACTTTTGTTGAGTTCGCTGAGCATCCGGGAATATTTTCAAAATGCTCTCCTCAGGACACAGAAGCCCCTCAGTTAATGTCTTACAAACCCTAGCAAGCTCTCAGGAGCTGTATGAATGAACACTTTTAAGGTTAGACAAATCAAATGTTCAAAGCAGGTTTCTGGAAACCTTCCTGTTGCTTCTCCAGGTTCATTGGCACTTCCTTAGCACAGCTCTCCTCACTGCTTGCCTGCATGATTGCCTTGTCCATTGCCCATTTCCAGCTTCTCCCCTCTCTAGTCTGCTCTTCCTGTCATTACCAGATGAATTCTTCTAAAACATGACTCTCACCTTACCCTTCGTAGAGTAATCAGGATCCCAAGCTGCAGGTCTACTTCTGCATTGGTTCGTCATCTACTGGCTGCAAGTGAAAACACCCAACTCAAACAAGCTTGCAAAATGGCAGGAAAGAATGGGGTATTTGAAGATTCACACAACTGGATCTGCAAGCAGTAAAGGCTGGATTCTGAGGTCAGCTGAGACTATCAAAAACATCTCTTTTCCTCGATCTCTCAACTCTGATTTTCTTCACGGCAACTTTTTCTATCCTTTAACTTTCAATTTTTCAGTGTTCTTATGATTTACCTAATGTCTTATAAACAACATAGAGGTGGAATTTTTTAAAATGCGCTTTGATATTTCTGCATTTTAACCAGAGATTTAAATCCATTGAAATATATTGTGCTCACTAATCTATTTGTATTTACTTAGTAGCATTTTATTTTTGTATTCTTTTTACTCTGCTTTTTCTATGCTTTTTTTCCTTCTTTTTATGGCATAGAGTGTTTTCTCTTTAGCCTTTCTTTTTTTCTCTTTGTTACTGGCTTATAGTTCATACATTTTACTGGTTTGTATCTTATGCATTTTTCTTGGTTTTACTTAATTTTTTTACCATGCATACTTGACTTTATTATGTCTGAAGTTAATAAAAATCTGTATCATCAAAGAATATAAGACTTTATAATACTTTAGCCACTATGAGTCTCTTCACATCTTATATATCTTATCCAAATCCAAATAGTTTTATATCCAAAAATTATTTAATGTTACTATAGTTTTATGCAGGAAATGCTTGATTGGATTCATCCCATGTTTATTATTTTTTCTGCTTCCCATTTCTTCTTGCACCTCAGTCCTTGCTTCTAGGTAGAATTTTCTTCTTCCTAAAATCATCCTGCAACAGAGCTTTCAGAGAGGATCTGTTAATAGAAAACTGTGTTAATCTTTGTTTGGAATGCCTTTCCTTTTCCCTTTTTCTGACTCTTAATTGGAATTCTAATGTGACAGTTTGTTTTTTATTTCTTCCTTATTAATTTTTTGAAGACATTATTCCATTTTCTCCTTGCTTCTATAGTTGCTATTGAAAGCTGCTATTGCTTTTATAGTTGCCAATCATTTATTTATAATAATCTATCTTTTTTCTGTTATCTTTCTTAAGATCTCCTTGTCTTTGGTGTTCTGCGGTTTTAGTACAATGTATGATGTTCTAGGGGTGGACTTAATTTTCTTTATACTGACTGGGGCTACCTGTGTTTCCTGAATCTGAGGATTAATGTCTTTCAATAATTCCAACACATACTTATTGATTGTACTGTTTAATATTGCCTCTCTCTCTCTCATTTTTTCTATTCTCCATCTGTAACTCCCATTAGATGTGTATGGGGCCTTCTTATCCTGTCCTCCACATCTCCAAACCACTCTTTCATATTTCTATGTATTTAACTGTCTGCATGCTAATTATTTTCCTCAGATATATTTTCAAGTTCATTAATCCTCTCTCCAATTGTGTCTAATCTGCCTTTTAATTAATCCTTATTTAAAAAAATCAATGAGTACATGTTTTTCATTTCTAGTAATTCTATTGGGTTCTTTTTGCAACATGAAAGCTATTTTCTCATGTTATCATGTTCTTTCTTAGGTAATTGATTCACCTTTTATGCATTTATTCATTTCAAGCATACTTATTTGTATAGACTAATAGTTCTGCTAGCTGGAGTTCTTGTGGGTGGAAGGTGTTAGGGTATAATACTGCTCTTTGCTGGGTTTCTTGACTGTCACTCAAGGTGGATCCATCCCTTGTGTGTTTTGTTATGTAGGATTATGAGGCTACTTTCAATGGAACCTTATTTGTGGAGAATCATTTGGGTTGATGGCATGTTGCCAAAGAGTCTGGGTTTGCTTTTGCCCAGTTCCTGAGGGCCATCTCTATCCATCCTACCATCATTTTAATATTAGTTTATAGGTTCAGTGATTCCAAGATCATACAGGTAATACCATGGCATAGCCCAACCCCTCACAACACATAGACTTGCCTACATAAACTATCGAGGGACACTCTTTCATCCTCAGAGCTCAGGCCAAGACATACAGCTTTTCTGTTGGCTCCCTGTGTATGATGTTTTCCTCCTGCTGAAGCACAATGCTTGAAGGATCCTACCTTCATGCACAGTCCCCATGTTAAACTTAGCACAGGCTCAGGGCCTTGTCTTTGGCTGCCATGTGCAGATTCAATCTCAAGTCCTGAGGCTACCCACACCATCTCAAGGCAGTTACAGCCTCAACTTACATGCCAGATACTCTGATTTTTGTTCTATCTTTATTTTATTGGACCCCTTGTAATTCCCCATATTTTTTGCAAGCTCAGTTAGTCATTACATACATTTATTTTAATTGATATGTAATTTTAAAATAATTTTCTGAGGGAGCGAGCTCAAGTTATTTAGCTAAACGTTGCCAGGAACAGAAGTCCCTGCTCTCCTCCTCATTGACTTTATTCCCAGGGCAACTTTCTCTAAGTGGTGATAACAATGGCCCCTAGCAATTCTAGGCTTATATGAGCCTTGGAGGCAGAGAGACCAGAAGGAGGGAGTCATTCCTAAAATAAAATATTTCTCATTTCTGAAACTGGGATAACTGTCATTGGCCTGATTTGGGTCACATGCTCACCTACAGTCAATCATAATGACTCAGTCACTCTTCAAGGGAGTGATTAGCATAAGACCACCCAACCCACAGGGATGCCAATATCAGAAAAGGGGAAAATAGGTGGTTGGCAAGAAAAAACGGCAGGTGTCAACCACAGCCCCTTTAAAGTGTGCAATGTTATCTCATGTAATCCTTACCCTGGGAAGTCAGTGTTATAATCATCTTTCCAGTTCCCACAGCTGCTGAGCGGCAGCACTAGCACTGGAATGTTGGTCTCCTGACTAAGACCTCGGGCATTTTTAATCAAGGCTAAGCCTCTTGTTCTAGCCCTTAAGGCCGTGTATTTCTGAGTCCTTTCTCTGTCCAATCTTATCTCTCGCTACCTCTCTACTTGCTAGACTCTGTTCAGTTTCACCCTGTGCTTCACTCAGCTGCTCCTGTACCTGTGATGCCTCCCACAGTTTTTCAACCAAACCAATAAGAGGTTAGAAGGAGACCCATGGGTTTCCCTTCCAATGCCAACTCAAATCAGTGAGTAGCATCTACTTGAGACACTATGTTAAGTTAAGGTTGTATCCAGGCTTTGCGGGTGTCTTAGGACTGGTTCTTGGAGGCAGAGCCTGAGACAGGTATTCTTGTGCACATTATTTATCGAGGAAGTGCCCTCCAGAGAAACCTGTAAGAAAGCGAGAGATGCAGAAGAAGATGCTAAACAAAGACATCATTTCAGCCTCAGCCTGGCCTCAGCCTGATCCCATGGGAAGTTCTGGAGTGTGAATAGCATGGCAGGATTTTCCCACAGTGAAGCAAGGCTTTTGTATCTCTGTATCAGTCAGTCATTGGCCATGGGTTGACCCTGAGGGAAGGTGGGAGGTGAGCATAACCTCCCAGATACCTCCTGTAAGAGAGACTCATGTTCCTGCTGAGGGATATGCCACAGGGAGGAATGCAACTATGAATCACTAGCATCTCACACTCACAACAGCTGAGATTTGGAAGAACTGGCCAGGCAAAGAGGATCTGGGTAGGACACCAATGGCATCTGTGACAGTGGGAAAGAGTGTTGTAATTGATTAATAACAATAACAACAGTTATGAAGGCTGTCCTTTGTCCAACACTTCACGTGTTCTTTCATTTAATCCTGATAATAACCATATAGCTAAGAACCATTATTTCCCAAGATTACAGGTAAGGAAACTGAGGAAGGCCCAGAGTCTCATTACTCAAGGTTACATGGTAAACAGGATTCACATGTACCCCAGAGCCTGGATGTAGCACCACCTCATGATACCTGGTGTGAGCATGAGAGACAGGAGAGGCCACACTGGTGGAAGGAACCTACCATCTTGAGGACGTTGAAAAAACCTGCCTTGTTTGGGAGTTCTCACCATCTAGAAGCCTCTGGCCCTTACATGTGTGCTTTGTGGCTTACCTGCTCATACTGGCCAGGCCACATCTAGAGGATGGTGTCCACTTCCAGAAGCAGACTTCCATGCAAAAGGGAAACTGACCACATGGAGAGCATTTGGGCTTGAGCAACCAGCAGGGTGGTAAGAGATTTGGAAATCATAACCTAGGAAGAATGGGCAAATCGACCAGGGATGTCAAACTTAGAAGGGCAATCTGAGAGGAGTTACCTGTAGCCCTATCTCAAAGCAGAAAAGGACTGTTTAGTTCACAAATTCAAACAGATGGGAGCAGAGAGTCATAAAGGAGGGATGACTTGTACCAGGCCTAGTACACAGTGCCTTTAACTGACAGCCTCTGGTTGAGTCGTGTGCTGGTAAATGTTTAGCAATCAGCTCTCTGGGCATAGAAAGCCCTGGTTTGTAGCATTTGCCAGTTGCTGTTATGTACATACTCCCACTGTGGCCAATTTCAAGCTCCCCATGTGGATTAGTCCATTTTCACTCTGTTGATAAAGACATACCCAAGACTGAGCAATTTACAAAATAAAGAAGTTTAGTGAACTCACAGTTCCACGTGGCTGGGGAGGCCTCATAGTGGAAGGCAAGGAGGATCAAGTCACATCTTATGTGGATGGCAGCTGGCAAAGAGAGAGCCTGTGCAGAGAAACTCCTGTTTTTAAAACCAGCAGATCTCGTGAGACCCATTCACTATCACGAGACCTGCCCCCATGATTCAGTCATCTGCCACTGGGTCCCTCCCACAACACATGGGAATTATGAGAGCTACAAGACGAGATTTGTGTGGGGACACAGAGTCAAACCATATCATTCCACCCCTGGCCTCTCCCAAGTCTCACGTTCTCACGTTTCAAAACCAATCATGCCTTCCCAACAGCCCCCCAAAGTCTCAACTCATTTCAGCATTAACTCAAAAGTTCACAGTCCAAAGTCTCATCTGAGACAAGGCAAGTCCCTTCTACCTATGAGCCTGTAAAATCAAAAGCAAGTTAGTTACTTCCTAGATACAAGGGGGATACAGGCATTGAGTAAATACAGACATTCTAAATGGGAGAAATTGGCCAAAACAAAGGAGTTATAGGGTCCATGCAAGTCCAAAATCCAGCAGAGCAGTCAAACCTTAAGGTTCCAAAATGATCTCCTTTCACTCCATGTTTCACATCCAGGTCATGCTGATGCAAAAGATGGGTTCCCATGTCTTGGGCACCTCTGCCCCTATGGCTTTGCAGGGCACAGTCTCCCTCCCAACTGCATTCAAGGACTGGTGTTGAGTGTCTGTGGCTTTTCCAGGTGCATGGTGCAAGCTGTTGGTGGATCTACCATACTAGGATCTAAAGGACAGTGGCCCTCTTCTCACAACTCCACTGGGCAGTGCCCCAGTAGAGACTCTATATGGGGGCTCTGACCCCACATTTCCCTTCCACATTGCCTGAGCAGAGGTTCTCCATGAGGGCCCTGCTCCTGCAGCAAACTTCTGCTTAGGCATCTAGACATTTCCATACATCCTCTGAAATCTAGGCAGAGGTTCCCAAACCTCAATTCTTGACTTCTGTGCACCTGCAGGCTCAACACCATGTGGAAGCTGCCAAGACTTGGGGCTTCCACCCTCTGAAGCAACAGCCTAAGCTGTACCTTGAACCCTTTTAGTCATGGCTGGAGTGGCAGAGACACAGTGCACCAAGTCCCTAAACTGCACATAGCAGAGATACCCTGGGCAGAGCCTACAAAACCATTTTTTCTTCCTAAACCTCTGGGCCTATGATGGGAGGGGCTTCCAGAAAGGTCTCTGACATGCCCTGGAGACATTTTCCCCATTGTCTTGGGGATTAACATTTGGTTCCTCATTACTTGTGCAAATTTCTGCAGCAAGCTTGAATACCTCCTCAGAACATGGGATTTTCTTTTCTAGCACATTGTCAAGCTGCAAATTTTCCAACTTTTATGCTCTGCTTTCCTTATAAAACTGGATGCCTTTAGTGGCATCCAAGTTACCTCTTGAATGCTTTGCTGCTTAGAAACTTCTTCTGCCAGATGTCTTGAAGCAACTCTCTTAAGTTCAAAGTTCTACAAATCTCTAGGGCAGGGGCAAAATGCCACCAATCTCTTTGCTAAAACATAACAAGAGTCACCTGTGTTCCGGTTCCCGACAAGTTTCTCATCTCCATCTAAGACCACCTCAGCCTGGATTTCATCATCCATATCACTATCAGCATTTTTGTCAAAGCCATTCTACAAGTCTCTAGGAAGTTCCAAACTTTTCCACATTTTACTCTCTTCTTCTGAGCCCTCCAAACTGTTCCAACCTCTGCCTGTTACCCAGTTCCAAAGCCACTTCCACATTTTTGGGTATCTTTTCAGCTACACACCACTCTAATGGTACCAATTTACTATATTAGTCTGTTTTCACCCTACTGATAAAGACATACCTGAGACTGGGCAATTTACAAAAGAAAGAGGTTTAATTGGACTCATAGTTCCACATGGCTGGGGAGGCCTCACAATCATGGCAGAAGGCAAGGAGGAGCAAGTCACATCTTACATGGATTGCGACAGGCAGAGGGAGAGCTTGTGCAGAGGAGCTCTGGTTTTTAAAACCATCAGATCTCATGAGACCCATTCACTATAATGAGAACAGTAAGGGAAAGACCTGCCCCTATGATTCAATCACATCCCACTGGGTCCTCCCACAACATGTGGGAGTTATGAGAGCTACAAGATGAAATTTGGGTGGGGACACAGACCAAACCATATCACCATGTGACATCACTGAATGCAGAGTTGGGAGGGACATGCACAATTGGCTATTGTGAATAGGCGGAAACCAGCTCCTGCACACCAGTGATTCCTACTCCAGAGCTCATTCTGCAGGACTAGTGGTTTCCCAACACTAAACCCATAAGATTACCACCAAAAGAGCATTCTAGGGTTTCACAAGTTCAAAAAGCAGACCATTCTGAATCCCGTTCTCAGAGCACGGCTTGGTGTGTTTCCTTATTAAAGGTCCTCAAAGTCCTGCCATAAACAAACCTGTGTAACTTCAACTAGCTCAGCGTTCCCCAAACCTGTTTGTCTGCCCAACCATTTCATCACATACCTTTTAGGACCAGTATCCTCCAGAACTAGTATTCAATGGAACACCCTTTGGAGAATGGCAAAGATAATAATGTTTTCACATAAACAAAGGGCCATTGCTGAGAAAGAGGTTCAACTTACTGTTCTATTTTGCCTCAGAGGGTGGAAATAGAACCAATGAGTTGAAATTAGAAGAAGACAGAATCAAATTGGTACAAGGAAGTCTTTTCTAATAGTAAGAACCGTCTATCATTAACACAAGGTTAGACATTAAAGGAAAGAGGTTCTCATTGCAAGAGAGGGTGAATGTCTGTCTCTATGGCAAAGGACACTGAGAAGGGGCTCCTTGCAACAGGAACGCAGCTAGGAAGGATTCCCTCCAATGACTCTGTGAAGTATTAGGATTATAGTAACTTGAAATGCATAGGCCCTGTCTGGGGCCTTAGAACAAGGCCTGTCAGATGGTCGCCTCTATGTGGAAATAGATATTCCAACTCTATTCATGTGCATGATATAATTTTAGAAGGGCGAGGATGTCGTCACTTCCCAAAATATACTTCTTGACGGTCTTGTTTCTGCATTAATTCACCATTAAAACTTTTCTTCTTTAGCTTAATACTTTATTCCGTGTTCAAATGCACATTCTCATGGGAAAGAGTGGTTCAATAGAAGCTACTGTTGGCCCATGATATCCCTGTGGTGTAGTGAGGTTCTCCATCCCTCCCAGAAAGCAGGTCTTGTCTGGAGAGGGAGAGCTGGAGGGGAGGGGGTTGGGGCAGGGGTATTGGGTGTCTGGGGTGGGCGCTAGAGAGCAGGAAAGACTGCAAGCCAGGAGGGAGTGGGAGTGCCAAAGCCAGTCTTGGCTGCCTTTATGAATGTGTTTGGGGCTGGGCCTGTCCTAGAGATATCCCAAAACTATTTTAGGAGGCAGTAAATTTAGCTGGTGGCTGGTTTGCAAATCATCCAGATATGTTGGTATTTCTGATGAGACAATCTGTCTCGAGAGGAGACGTTTAAAGCCTTTACAACCAAAAGGGATGTGCCTTTTTGAACACGGCCATGGAAAAAGCACAACCACCGCCGCCTATTTTGTTGGCCAAACTTAGCAGTGGGTAAAATGTGCATGACCATGGTAGTTGCATTTGCACAGAACCTTTCAGGTGAAAACCTGCTTCTAGATTTATTATCTATAGAATTCTCAGAACAGCCTGAAAAAGCAAGTGGGCCGATACCTATCTTGTAGATGAGTAGACTGAGGTGCTTAGCTAAGGTTCCCTGGGAAGAAGATGGCAGAGCATAGACTTCAGCCCAAGATTTTCAGATTTCAAGCCCCATTGTAAATAATTTTTTAAAAAATGAATTTGCATTTTAACAGAGTAATAAAAGTATTATTTAAACTGTCAGATAGCTGCACGAGGCTTTTAGTGAAAAGTATCAGTCTCCTGACCCATACCCTCCTCAAAAAATTGAGTGCCTCCTGATTTCCCAAAATCTAGAGGCACTCAATTTCTATTTTTAGCTATATCATCTTATATTTATGTTCATATTTATAAGTAAGATGTTTACACTTTTGGTTCCTGATTTTTAAAAAAATGAAATGTAATCTGAAATCTTCCGTCTATGGAATACATGGACTGGATTTTTATACCCCATTCACACAGACACACCACACATACACACTCATACACACTCTCACAAACACTTCCCCCTTCTCTTCTGCACATCACAATACGGTCGCATCACAGTTTTTATTTCTGATATGGTAATTTTAATATCCAGAATCTCTTTGATCGCTCCTTTTCTATACCATTCTGTTTTTATTGCACAGTGGGTATATCTTTGCTTATCTCTCTGAGATTTTACTTTTTTATTTGAAGTTCCATTTCCTCCCTATGGTCTTTGTCTTTCTCCTGAGTTCATTTTCCACTGGTTTGCATTGGGATCTCTCTTTCAAGTTAGAGATTGTCCTCAAATATCTGATAATCCTTGTCTTTATATTCATATTTACTCATAGGTGCAAAAAGGTGTTTAGAAGCTCTTAGTGTCTGGATGGGGGGTTTCACTATAGAATGTCTGCAGGAAGTTCACTGGGGAGTAGGGTAGATGGGGTCTGGGTATGGAGTGAAGGATCTGGGATTGGGCAGAGGGAGGAGAGGAATTTCTATAGCTGGAATAGTCCTGCAGAATTTCCTTGCCCTACGGCAAGAAGGATGGGCCTTTACATACCCTCAGTGATCAGTCACTGGAAATGGGCTCCCTCCAGAGGAGTGATTTTGGCAAGAGGATTGCCTTTAGCTAAGAGTGATTCCTGGAGAGAGACTTGAGTTCAGAGCCAGCCACAATCCCAACAAGTTAGAAAAATGAGTGCCTTGATCCTGAAGGGACGATGTGGGCAACGTACCGCAGCAACCACCCAGGGCACCCTAGTACGACTCCAGTAACCTTTCTTTGCATAACCTTTTATGATTCCGGTTGGTCTCTTAGCTGGGGAAACACACAGGAGGAAGGTTAATGTGAAGAATAGTCCCTCATTCCTGCCTCCAGCACTGAAGCTGGTCTCAATGCTGTAATGATACCCCTCATTTTTTTCTATTCTCTATTCTAGATGAGCATTGATGTTGTACCAGGTAAGTAACTTAGTGAAGTCATCTAGACCCTATATCCTGAGGGACTTGAATCCATGTCTCATGTCCTTCTCAAATTATGGATGCTGCACGAATCCATTATCAGTCAAAGTGGGCAATAGAGTATTAAGAGACTACCCAGTATATCACTTGAGTGACAACTGTATCCTTCCTTGCCTCAATTTTAGAAGAGTAACCCTACCTTCTCCTGAGTCAACCATTCCTGCCAGGATGGTGACTCCCTTTTTTGCCTACTAGTCCCATAGCACAAAGAGCTCAAAGTGACCAGGCAGTATTCATAGATTAAAGTTTAATGGAATACTTGCTGGAAACAAGGACCTGAGACCCACTTGGCCTTAAGTCATAGGGAAACCTTCCTTTTTGGTCACTAGGAGAGATGATAGACAGGTCCTCTGCTACGACCACTCGTTAGTTTTCAGAATCATCAATTCCACCTATTGGGGATACAGTCACTGCTCAGAAATAGATCATATATGTCTTTTGTCTTTGGTCACTTCTCTGTCCAAAGTAGATGGCCAAATGCATAGCCTAAAGTTCTGCCCACTAGGAGGATTTGCCCTCACAGCTAAATTTTAATTAAGCTATAGTGTAACAGGTGTTGTGCTTCTTTCTTAGTGATGAGAGATGCAAGATGCACTATCTAGTCCTTTACTTTGAAGGAAATGGCCCAGATCACTGAAGCCCTAAAATCTGCTGTGGTAATACTCTGAATCTTGGTAAGCGTTATCTCCCAACCTCTGGAGTACATGCATTAGCAAAGTTTCCAAAATTCTTGCTTACCCAGTCTGATTAACATCATGTCATCAAGAAGGTGGCCCAAGGTAAGGTCCTGTGAACTCTCCAGAGGTCTGGGTCCCTTTAGATTCAACTGTGACAGAGGGTGGGCTGCTTTGGAGGAAAATCATAAATGTGTACTGTTATCCACCCAAAATGAATGTAAAATATTTCCAATTATCTTTCTTGATAGGACTAGAAAAAGAATTCACCAAATCAATGGCTATATATTAGTGCCTGAAGCAATATTAATCTGCTCTAACTAAAATTGCATTTGGCACAGTAGTTTTAATTGGAGTTATTACCTATTTGAGTTTAAATATAGTCCACCAAGAACTGTCTGGTTTATGTCGGGAGTTAAATCACTGAGTTAAAATGAGATATGATGGAGCAAGATGGTGGAATAGGAGGTTCTATTCCTCAAATCTCCACAAAAACACCAATTTTAACAACCACCCATGGGCCAGTATACCTTTGTGGGAACCCAGGAGTTTAGCTGAGAGGTTCCAGCACTTTAGTGGAGCAAAATATCCAAGAATAGATTCGTTGAAGAAGGTAAGAACAGTTTCACTTAATGAAACTGTTCACTTCTCCCCAAAGTGGCACAGCTCTGTGCCTAGAGAAACTCCCTCAACCCATGATTTCTCCTATGGGGGAAAGTGAGAGCAAAGTGAGCACCCAGCTTTTTCAGCATTATGAAACCCTCAACAGTAGACCCACTTCTGTCTTGCCTCACCCAGAACACAGAAGAGACTGGCACAGCTGAACCATCTAGGGGCAACTAGAAACAGGGAAAAAGGAAGGGAGCTTATGACTGCTGGTGCAACAAATCTCAACAGCTGGCCTCAGATCCTACTGGCTGGTTTTTGAAGTCTATCAGGAACCTTGTCCATGAACCCCAAGTGGCACCTCACCTACAGACACTCTAACTAGCTTATGTATGTTCCCATCACTCCACGTCTCACCTACCTCATGGCAGGCATCCTGCACTACCATACAAATGTCACAAACAAGGTTCTCCAGATGGCACATGCCTCCATAGAAACCATACAGCCAGATTGACTGCTGGACTAGGAGAAGATGCACAACCTTAAACACTTCAGGACACTGCCCTAGGGAAAATAAACAGGAGGCTCTCACCACCTGGCCTGGCTTTGTGGAATCAAGAGAAGGCACACAATCCTAATATTTCTCCCGAAGGAGGGAACAAGAAGAGTGAAGTAAGCACTTCCAAAGAGAAGGTTTAAGGGGTTCCCAGAATCTCTAGTCAGGCTGACTAGTGAAGGTTTTTCTCTCCCAAAGCCAGTCAGTAAAGAATAGAGGAGGTGATCATTTTCTCAAATGCAAAGACAGAAACACAAGACTTCAAGAAACATTAAAACTCAAGAGAAAAGGACACCACTAAAAGAACAAAATAAAGCACCAGTGGCTGACACCAAAGAAATGGAAATCTATGCATTTTCTGACAAAAAGTTCAAAATAGTTGTCTTAAAGAAGCTCAGTGATCTACAACAGAACACAGATACACAACTAAATGAAATCAGGAAAAAAATATATGATGAAAATGGGAAGTTCAACAAGGAGATGGAAAGATTTAAAAAGAGAACCAAATCCTGGAGCTGAAGAATATGACTGAACTGAAAATTCAATAAAGAGCTTCAACAGCAGACTCAATCAAACAGAAAAAAGAACTAATGACCTTGAAGACAGAATACTTGAAATTATCCAGTCAGTGAAACGAACAAATAAAAAGAATGAAAAAGAGTGAAGAAAGCATGTAAGACTTATGGGAAACCATCAAGCAAACCAATTGTGGGACTTCCAGAAGGCATAGAGAAAGAGAAAAAGTCTGAAAGCTTATTTAAAGAAATAATGACAGAAAACCTCAAATCTGGACAGGAAAGTAAACATCCAGATCCATAAAGCCCAAAGAACTTCAAGTACATTGAACATGAAGAATTCTTCACCAAAAGACATTATAACCATGTTGTCAAAAGTCAACGACAGAGAGAATTTTGAAAGCAGCATCGGAAAAGCAATTCATCACATACCAGGGAATCTTTATAACATTATCAGTGGATTTCTCAACAGAAACCTCACAGGCCAGGAAAGAACAGGAACATGTTGAGAGAGAGAGAAAAAAAAAAAAACAACTGCCAACAAAGAACACTATACCTGGCAAATATGTCCTTCAGAAATAAAAGCGAGGTAAAGACTTTCTCATAAAACAAAAGCCAAAGGAGTTCACCACTACTTCCTTACAAGAAATGCTAAAGAGAGTTCTCCCAATTGATACAAGTGTATGTCAATAAGCAACATAAAAACATATGAAAGTTTAAAACTTCCTTATAAAGGTAAGGATATGGTGTAACCCAGAATACTCTAATACTGTAATGGTGATACATAAATCACTTTTAACTCTAGTCTAAAAGTTAAAAGACAAAAGTATTAATAACTGTAGCTACAAGTATTTGTTAATGAATAAACAATATTAAAAATGTAAATTGTGACATCAATAACACAAAATGTGTGTGTGGAGGGTTAAAGGGTAGAGTTTTTATGTAATCAAAATTAAGTTGCTATCAACTTCAAATACACTGTTGTAAATATGTTTTATGTAAGCCTCATGGTAATAACAAAGATAAATTTGTAGTAGATATACAAAATATTTAAAAAAGAATAGCACTACAAAAAATCATCAAATCACAAAGGAAGATGGAAGAAGTAAGGAAAAAGAGAACTATAAAACAGAAACATTTGCAAAATGGCAACAGTAAATATTTACCTAGCAATAATTACTAGGTAAATTGTAATGGATTAATTTCTCCAATCCAATGAAATGTAATGGCTGAGTGGTTTTTATAAAAAAAGCTCCAACTAGATGCTGCCTACAAGATGCTGCCTCACTTTAACTTTAAGGACACACGTAAGCTGAAAATGAAGGGATGGGAAAAAATATTCCATGCAGATGGTAACCAAAAGAGAGCAGGGGTGGCTATATTTAGAAATAATGGACTTTAAGGCAAAAAACTGTCATGAGATACAAAGAATGTCATTATATAATGATAGTATAGTCAATTCATCAAGAGTGTAAATCAATGATAATACATGTGCATCCAATGTTGGAGCACCTAAATATACCAAGCAATTATTAACAGAACTGAAGGGAAATGTAAGTAGCAATACAATAATAATAGGAGACTTCAAACCCCACTTTCGACAATGATAGATTATCTAGACAGAAAACCAAGGACACGATGGACTTGAGCAGCAGTATACACCAAAGGAATCTAACAGACACATATAGACCATTTCATCTAACAGCAACAGAATACACATTCTTCTGAAGTGTACATGGAACATTCTCCAGGATAGATCATATCTTAGGCCACAAAATAAGTTTTAACAGATTTAAGAAGATTGAAAATCTATCAGATATCTTTCCTAACCATGAAGCTATGAAACTAGAAATCAATAACAGGAAGAAAATTGAGAAACTCACAAATATGTGGAAATTAGGCAATACCCCTTTCAACAACCAGTGGGTCATAGAAAAAAAATCAAAAGAAAAATAAAAAATGATCTTGAGATAAATGAAAATTGAAACACAACATACCAAAACTTAGAATGCAGGAATTCTAAGAGAAAAATTTATAAACTCTTACATTAAGAAAAAAAGAAAGAGCTCAAATAAATAACCTGACTTTATACTTCAAGAAACTAAAAAAAAGAGAACAAACTAAGCCTACCGTTAGAAGAAAGAAAATAATAAAGGTTAGAGCAGAAATGAAATAGAGATTAGCAAAACAATAGAAAAGATCAAAAAAACAAGAGTTTGTTTTTTGAAAAGATAAACAAAAATTAATAAACTAGGCTAAGATAAAAAGGAAAACACTCAAATAAATAAAATTATAAATGAAAGAGAAAATATTACAACTGATACCACAGAAATACAAAGGATCATTAAGAGATTAGTATGAACAATTATGCACCAACAAATTGGTTAACCTAGAAATAATGGATGCAGTCCTAGAAATACGCAGCCTACCAAGTCTGAACCATGAAGAAACAGAAGATCTAAACAAAACAGTAGTGAGTAGGGGATTAAATCAGTAATCAAAAATCTCCCAGGACCAGGTGGCTTCACTGGTGAATTCTATCGAACATGTAAAAATGAATTACCACCAATTTTTCTCAAACTCTTCCAAAAAAATTGAAGGGGAGAAAGCACTTCTAAACTCATCTCATAAAGCCAACATTACCCTGATGCCAAAGCGAGGCAAGAATATTACAAGAAATGAAAATTATAGGCCAATATTTCTGATGAACATGTATGCAAAAATCCTCAACAGAATACTAGAAAACTGAATTCAACAGCATATTAAGAGGATCATACACCATGATCAAACAAGATTTATCTCTGGGATGCAAGAATGGTTCAACATATGCAAATCAATAAATGCAATACATCATATTAACAGAGTTAAGGATAAAAACCATATGATCATCTCAATAGAATCTCACAGGCTCTCCTCCCTGAAAAGTTCTCCCTTTTCTCTATTGTCTCTAGCCTTAGGCAGGTTACCAAAATTCCCACTTTCCAGCTCTACCCTGATCCAGCCTAGTCAGCCCCAAAATCATTGTTTTTCAAAGAGAAGTACAGTATATCCTGGGTGTGTGTGCCATTGTTTCAGGGAGAAACAAAGCCACAGGATACATATGGGGCATTATCTTGGGTGTCAACGCCTGCCCCATTGGAATAAACAGAGTTTTACATGTATGTTCCACTCAACAAATATACATTGTATCCTAGAGCTGCAGCAGTGGGACATAGATTCTTACATTCAAAGATGGAACTTGGGGCTGGGCCACAGTCGCTTATACCTGTAATCCCAGCACTTTGGGAGGCCGAGGCGGGTGGATCACCTGAGGTCAGGAGTTCAAGACCAGCCTGAAACCCCGAGACCAACATGGCGAAACCCCCGTCTCTACTAAAAATAAAAAAATTAGCTGGGTGTGATGGTGGACACCTGTAATCCCAGCTCCTTGGGAGGCTGAAGCAGGAGAATTGCTTCACCCCAGAGGTTACAGTGAGCCGAGGTCACGCCACTGCACTCCAGCCTGGGCAACAAGAGCAAAACTCCGTCTCAAAAAAAAAAAAAGAAGAAAACAAAGATGGAACTTTGAATACCTTTTCCCATGGTGAAGCAATTACACATGATAGGCAGGATCTAATTACTCATTGATTCAACAAGGATTCACTGCATGCCCTGTGTATGCCAAGCACTATGATAGACTAGAGCTAAATAGGAAACAAAGCTGTCAGGGCCCCTGCCCTCATGGCACTTCCATTCTAGTGGATATAAGTAGTGACTACTTTGGAAAGAGAATTACCCACTTGGCTGCATAAATGCTCCTTTGAATGAGTAAAATAAAATAAAAACTAATTTTACAAAAAAGTGTCTCCTTATTGGCAGTCACATCATCTCTTGTAAAAGGAAAGAAAAGCTGAGAAATTCTAAAAGGCCGTTAAGAGGCCAAAACCAAGAAATGTAACCCTATAGACTAGAGATTCATAATGAGTTTAAGAAACATAACATTGGAACTCTTCAGGGAAATGGTTAAGTCAGAGCCAAAGGCATTGACACTGGATGAAGAGGAGCCTTAGCTAATGAGAAGGGAACAGAGAGTGGAAGAAGCCAGGGAAGGAAGGTGACTAGAAATCCAGTGCTGGACTCAGAGAAGGGAGGCGGAGGTGAGAACTCACAGACAGCATTATTGGTATGCAAAGCACGGCGCCTCCTCCCCGGGGCTGGGGCAGCAGCAGCAGAGAGGGAGCCAGGAGTTCAGAGGGAAAGCAGGACCTACAGGATGGCCCCTGGGATCACACTTGGGACTTCTGACTTCTGGAGAAGCCTGCACCCAGGTGGCCAGGGACAAGGCCAGCTTGATATTAGGGTGTTACTGGGTTCTGTGGCAAAGTTGGCAGAGTTACTTTCACTTTCTCCGTCCATGCCTTTGCTCCCTCCTCTCTGTCCACCTGGCTCTCCCTGACACTGGCATCTTGGTTCAGGTGCAAATTGTTGTGTTCCCTCTTTGGGGAGTGGGGGGCAGCTGAAGCTGAACGCTGAGAGTAGGGAGGAAGGATTTGTTTCTAATGCCAGGCAGAGAGAAGCAGAGAAGACACTGGGCCATGGGACAGGAACAAGATTGGGTGAACATCTCGCAGGATCTCCAGACTCACTCAGAACAAAGAGCTGCTGCTCACAGTAAGGCAGGCCCAAGACTTTGCCTCTTTGGGGTTCACAAGTAGTTATTAATAGTTCCAGGCTGGGCCACAGGATGGCTCAGCAAGACCCAGGACATCTTCCAACGATTCCAGCCATTGCCTAGTGCATGCCTGCTCTGTGCCCAGCCCAGTCCAGGCATGGAGAAATTCCAAGTGCTCACAAACTAGCCAGGGCCAGACAATCGCCCTGCTGGGTGACAGTGGACCCCCTCTCCCGGCTGCTTGTGATGCATCACAGATGAAACCCCTCTGGGGGCCCTTTGGAGCCCCTCCAACCACCTCACACACAGAGGGCCTCAGGGCTCTGAGCCAGGACCCCCAACCCCCCCATACTCCCACCACTCCAGCCCTCCCTGAAAGCAGGTGCTCTCCGTAGCGACAAGGACAGCGATGATTCGGGTGGGAGCACATGAGTTATGGTGTGCCAGTGCCTCACAAACAAGTTTGGTGCCCGCCTGTCTTCATGAATCACGGAGGAGCCTAATCCTTCATTAGAACATTCAGCAGTAATTGCTGGCGAAATGCCACTTGCCTTTTTCTCATTTTAACAAAACATTTATGCATGAAAGATTTAATGCCAGGTATCAAGCATATCATTGTAAATTTACCACTAATTAAGCCTAATTAAAATAATTAAATGGCTGTGGAGTCACCATGTGAATTAAAATCACTTCTCCTCCGTACTAAGCTGTTTCTCACTAGCCAGGCCCCTGGTTTGGAAGACAAATACATATCTCTCTCTCTCGATTTTTCCCGTCGCCCCGCTCAGCTTCACGCGGGGTATTTGCATGGCCAAGGAGATTTGATAATTAAGATAATGCTGTGATTTGACGGTGCGGTTTTTCAATTTCGGGACCCCAGGAGATTTTCCTTTATCTCGGTGAAGTATAGACAATTTGACAAATCTGTTGCTCGGAGCAGTCGCTGGCGTTTGCATATTCATTACTCATTGGATTTTTAATCAAAGTAGCTGATGGACCCCTTGCACCACAAATAACTTGGTCATGAATAATTTATCCGTGCTCACTGGCTGGGCCGCGCAGCCTCCCGGCGCCCCGGGGCCTCTGATTGGCTCGCCAGGGCTGGCCTGCCCCGCGCAGCACATGGCCGCTCCAGATGTTTGGGTATCCATATGTGCACAGCTCATCAAAAACGGCAACGGCCCGCACCCGAGGGCCTCGGCCGTCCCCAGATAGGCCATCTGGAGTTGGAGGGAAAACAAACCTCGGCGAATTGTGGGATGCGTGGTTATCTTCAGTGGCGCCCGGAAGTGGCCACAGAGGGGTGGGCAGGGGGCGCAGGAATGCGGCGGAAACCCAGCGTCGAGGCCGGCATCTGGGGCTGCAGGGAAGCTTGCTGTGCCCCAAAGCTACAGGCAGGGCCTTCATGAGGACATTGTCTGGTCCTTTTCAGATCATGTGGGTGGCCAGCAGCTGCCTCTCCTGCTTCTACGGCCCCTGTGGGTACAACCCCCTACCCCTAGCCCCCACCCACCATGTACACACACCTTCCCGCTAGGCCCTCTCCTGCCTAGGAACCCAGCCCGACGTGCTGCTCCCCAGCTCTCTGACTTCGCAGACGCTGCCCGTTTACATGCCATGTTCCTCCCCCTCTGCGCTATCCCAGCAAAGCTGATTTAGAATTGTCCTGGGGAGGCCTGGCCCCTAATCATATCAAACCCATTCAATTTACCCACATGCCACATTAAGTATATTTTATATATAAGTGTGGAGGAGTTGAGTGGAGATGCAGTTGACTGGTTGACATAATAGCACGTTTTGTAGGCATTTAATGGACCATTTACTCATTTTGATTTTGCAGTTGTCTTTTCCTATGGAGCCCGTGGCGCTGGGCTTCCCAGTTCTCAGGTGTTTCTGCAGGCTCCTGACAAGGCTGTCTGCCTGGCATTGGCCTCCATGCCATGTGGTCCCAAGGCCATGGTCTGCACGTTAGCCTTTGCCAGTTCTGTAACGCCCAGCCTGTGTTACCTCAGTCGGGGAGCCTTCCTCTGTGACCCCCATGGCCTAAAGCTGAGGGGTGCGCCTCCCTGGTGTTTCTAGAACACCCCCATCTCCATTCCATTCCATCACCCATATGGTGATTGCTAGTTGGCATGATTTCCTCCCCACTAGAGAGTGAGCTTGGGAAGGCAGGACAGTGATGTGCCCATCTCTGTCCCTCCCACCTCACTCAGCGCCTGGCACATAGCATGTGCACAATAAATGTTTGATGAATAAATGAACTTTGGACTTCATGTTCCAAAGAACAGGAACAATGACCCTGAAAAGAAAATTAAGGCAGAGCAGCAATCTGAAAGGGTGTGTGGGAGGCAGCCAGGGACAATCCTTCTGGCCTGGGACCGGAGCTTTTCTTTTGTGCAAGGTGAGGAGGAGGGTACTTCCTCTGTCCCTCCTGCTCTTCCCCTGGCTCACTTCTCAGCTGACAGCCTCTTGGGTGATGATGGAGGGAGGGTCCCCTGGGCCCCAGATCTGCTGCATCACACAGGGTGTCCTCCCCTACCATGAGGACTCGGAGATCAAAGGAACAGACCCTGCCCAGGAGACTGATCTGACAAAGGTGGACCTCAGTCACACACACCCCTCTTAAAGTCGGGGTGTTGGTAATCACATGCCTCTTGTACTGCAGCAGGTGAGATGTCCTCACTGTAATTACTTCCCCCACAATCTAGCTCCGCACCACCCAGCGTGCTGGTGAGGAGCTGGGAGAAGACTGCAGACTAATTATCAGGCAGGCAGGAAAACCAGCAGGCTGTGCTCTCCCTGTGACAATTAAAGTGAAAATATTTCATGATATTTTTGCTATTTTTTTAAGGTGGGAGGAAAGGTGTGATTGTACTGTGTGTGTGTGTGTGCATGCGTGTGTGTGTGTGTGTGTGTGTGTGTGTATTGTGGGAAAGGAGGGAGGGAAGAAACAGAAACAGCCTGAGTCATAAGCAGATGCTTCCTGGAGCCTGTCAAGGATGGTAATGACCCCCTCCCACCCCAAGTGGCTGCTGTCTGGGCCCACCTGAGAGGAGGCTGCTGACAGCACACACGTGCCCGCCTCATTTGCAGGCTGGAATTCCGCACTGAAGCCCACTTGAGTTTCATGTCATTGGAGAGAGCTGAGGTGGCACAAGTCCTGGGGTGGGTGGACCCACGCAGACAGGGCGGGCCACCCTTGGGCAGGCCTGGGATCCTGGAGACCTCAAAGCCCCTTGGCCAGAGACACCAGTCAGAGTTTCAGAGGGAGACAGACAGGAGCAGCCAGAAAGAGAGGCACAGCAGAGGCGGAGGGCAAGGGGAGAGAACGACATTTAGAACAGCAAAGTGTTTTCCCTTGGAGGGCCAGAAGACGCCAGGGGGCTTAAAGGGAGCACACGCTCACTCCTGAACCTTTCTCATGCCACCCTTGCCTCCTCTAGGAGCCCACACACCAAACAATGCATATTAGACCGGACGTCAATCCCCTTCAGGGACCCAGACTGTGGCTTGACCAAGGGCCTTTCCTGATCAAATGTTAAGAGGGCCAGGGGAAGGGGGCTGGAGAACTCCTGTCCCAGATGCTATTAGTGTCCAGACTGGGGTGAAATCAGGATGTTTGTGGCCGGCAGCCAGACTCCCTCTCTGGAATTTGCATGAAGGCACATTGTAGACTCTGCCTGGTGAGGCCAAAAGACAGACACGAAAACCCAGAGAAAGGAGCAGTCACATTGTTGGTGGAGCTTGGAGCAAAAATGTGCCAGTTCTGCGAGCACGGAGACAAAATTAGCTAGTCCCTGGAGACAGTTGGGCTGCTGGAGATGGTTATTCCTGGGAGCCATGAGACCGCCATCTCCCTCACCACTGTGATACACACAGGCATCCTTAGGGGCAACTCTGCTTCTCACCCTCTAAAGCGTGAAGCCCTCACTGCTTAATGCCACCCCTCTAGGGGTCCTTCCACCCCATGGGCTCTAGTCCTGGAAGATCTCCTTCCCCACGGACTGCCAGGATCACGCACTGGAGCACCAGGGCACAGCAAGAGTCCAAGTGCACACAACCGCAGTGCAATTACACACCTTGCTCAGAATTCCCCGGCCAGCCATCTGCAGCCATAACCATTCTTGGGATACATTTCAGATCCCGGAATTACTAGTCTTGTTTGTTTGTGTTGTAGTCGGAGCAATAACTTGTATTCCCAGTTCCTTGACGACTAACTTTATTTTCCTTGTCTTTGTGTTCTGTTGTTACATGTGCAAAGTCTATGTTTAATCATTATAATTTTCAACTACAAATGCAAGTAATATTTTTATGTGCATTTCCAATTCAACAAACGTGTACTGAAGACCTGTAGGATGAAAGGTGTGATACTGGATACTAGGAACATGAAGATGATGATGATAAGAATACTGAACTTTATTGAGTGTTACTCATTTAATTCTCCTGAAGACCATGTAGACTGTACTGTTATAATGCCAATTTTGACCAATTTACAAATGAGGAAACTGAGGTCACACTGCGAGTAAGCAGAAAAGCCAGGATGTGAAGCTTGAAAGACCGACTGCAGAATGCATGTTCATAATCACAATTAGAAATCGAAAATAAAAAGCTGATAAAGAACCTGCCATCCAATAGCACAAACAGACTCATAAACAGATCATTAAAGTTCTTCTGTTAATGATAGGAAAATCATATGCACCCTGGACTTAAAAGCTGGAGCTTTCTCTAATGTTTACTTCCACTAATACAATGCTCATTTTTCCTGACAAACTTATCATAGATGACAAACGTAATAACCAAGACTACTAAGTGTGAAAGTGCCTCTCTCGTGAGCTCTTCGTTTATCTTATGATGAGACCCAGCTTCTGTGATAGAAGGAGGGGTAGGAAGTAAAACACGAAAGCTCTGCGTTGCTGGTGTCTGTTGTACACACACAAGTCGGAAATTGATTCTCAGCTACCTCATATTGTTTTGTCTCATATCCCCAGGGAAACTGCAAGCTCCTTGAAGGCAGAGTCTGTGACTTTTCATTCGTTAATTCATTTGTCCACAAAAGAAGAAAAAAACCATTACATTGTACACCTATTAGGTGCCAGGAATCAGCTAGTGGTCAGAGGGTGAAGTATAGACAATTTGGCAAGGCTTAAAACTTGACCTTGTATTCTGAGGGCCTTGTATTCTGAAGAGGAGACATGGATAAAGAAACTAAGGGTCACAGCATAGCCAGGGCTGTCCCCGGGGTAAGAAAATGCCCCAAAAACCCAGGGGTGGGAATGTTCACCTCTGCCCAGGAGGTGGCTGTAACCAGTTCCATACAGCAGGGTTTTGGTTACTATAAAGATAGAAAGGAGACAAGAACAATAAAGAGTGGCCAACCATCAAGTGGCAACAACATTCACAATCCTTACATGCCATTAAGCAGTTTTGTTGTCACAGCTACAGTTTATGAACACACTCCACTGTACACTACATCTTAACACAAAGTCTTACGCTTTTCTCTGTGATCCACACTTCTGACAACTTTCTCCCTCCTTTATTCTATTTCTCAGGACCCTTTCTCTGCCTACCTTTTTCTCCCCTCTTCTTCATCTTATCATCTTTTTCCTCTGATGATCCTCTTTGCATCCATCTTTCCCTTTCCTTTCTTAACTGTGGTAAACTGGACGTGATAAGAAACTGAGATTCTGAAAAGAATCAGGAGCCCACAAAACTGAGCCACGATCCTAGCCTGGTTCTATTTGGGTTTCATCCTTTCCACTCCCAGGTTCCACCACCTCCTCCTGGAAGTTTTTTCACATTAGTCAAGGAAGGGCCTGGGTACTTCACATGTGAGTGAGTTGTCTCCTTCAATACTGGCCTTGCATTCCACCCTCTTTCATTGGCCAAAACTTCACGAGCAGTGCTAAGTATATCCATTTGTGTGTTCATTCATCCCTCTATTCATTCACTAATTAGAACATTCTGAATCCCTGTGCTAATTGCCAGGGAGGTTGAGATGAATGCAGTCCACTCATGAGACATAAAAACATAAATGCGCAATGACAAAATGATATAATATAAAGCAGAGTTGAAGGGGTCTGTAGAAAAAGAGCCTATGCAAAGAGATTGAAGAGCAAACAGTTAGGTAGAATAAGAATCAAGAAGGAATAGGTCATAGAAACCAAGAAAAGCAATGTTCTGGAACAGAGGAGGTGCCAACAGGGTCAAATGTAGCTGAGTGGCCCAAGAGAATGAGAATAGAGAAGTTTCCCACGGATCTGGCTACAGAAAGTTGTTGATGACTGTGGTGTCACGGTCTCAGTGGGAGGAAAGCTAGGTGGTGGTGGTAGGTTAAGGAGGAAGTGTAGACTGCAGAAGTGGAGAGCTTTTTGTGCACATAGCTCTACCAAAATGTTGCTATCAAGGAAAGAGAAAAATAGGGCAGTAGCTGGAAAGGGACATGGAGATGGATGGAAGAGATTTGAGCATCTGGCAGATCTCATTGCCTCCACTTGGGATAGGATGAAGAGAAAGCCTGTCAGTTTCCTTGTATCCTTCGCTTCAAAGGGTAACAGGCCCTTCACCAACACCTGTTATGAGAAGAGTAGGCAGACAGGCTTCTGCCTACTAGATTTGTCCCTAGGTTTGCTGGGAAAGCTGGGGCCAGTTGACTCCCCCACTTACTGGATACAGTGAGTGTATGTCATGGTTGGTTCCAAAGGGCACCAGACCTAGAAACAAGTAGGCTGGGGAGTCGGCAGCCCTTCCACATCCAGGGTAGACTCTGACACATCTCAGCTAATTGGTGTGAACCATTCTGAAGGAGTGGGCTGTGCACTGGGGAGCTTCCTCCCCGGATCCCATAAATTTGTCTAGTGTAGTTGGTTCATTCCATCTATAGGCCTGTGGATCATCATGTAGGAACTTCCCTTCTGGGTATTTGTGGCTGGGTATTCAGTCTCACTGTGGCTCCCTAAGAATTAGGCAAAGGGTCCCTGGAGCCAGCAGATGCAGAGTCCTGCCTCTTTAAACCACAGAGCTGGTAAATGGTTGGTTGAGTCAATGAAAGCAAGGAGCTATGGGGAAACCATAGGACAGGGGCCTGGGAATGGACTCCAGCACAGGTGTAGGAATGTGCTCACACGGATGTGGGTGGTTAACGTGAAGTGCCCAAACCACAGAATAGAAATCCAACAGGTCTAAGGGGCCTCTTTTCACAGCTGAGGAAACTGAGGCCCAGAGAGGGGAAATAATTGGTCTGAGTTGTACAGATATTTGTGGCAGAGCTAGGTTTAACCCAAGCCCTTGAACTGTTGGCTTCTAGCACCGTCCGTGCCAACCACCAGAGACATGACCCTTCAGCCTCCAACGGCTTCCTTGCAGGGCTGGGTGTAAAAGTACATTTGAATACAGGATAATTTTCTCATAAAAGCAATGTGGTTCAAGGTGGTTACCTGTGACCCTCCAGCCAACCATGATGGATATAGGAGACCCCGTTCATCATGATCTCAGGGAAGCTCATCCTGAACCCAGGCCTAGATCCCTGTCATATGCCCCAGAGCACCAGGCACATCTTTGTAAAAGTTGTGGCGCTTGGCAGCTCTTGTTTCATAGCTGCCATCCACACCAGACCACAACTCCGTGGGGACCTGGCTTGTTTGTCTTGTTCACTGCATTGTCCCAACACTTAGCCCAGGAACAGCCCAGGGTGCAGCTCAATTAACATCTGTTGAAATAATTAATTAGTTAATTAATTCGACCCTGTAAAACCAGCTCTCCAGGTGGAAAGGTTTCAGAATTCTGACCTCGAACCTGAGGAAACTGCCTCCCTCCGAGGCTCCGCCGGCTGCAGGAACAGGCCTCCATTGCTGCCCTACTTCCCCCTGGGGAGGACCCAGAGCCAGGATCCTCCAGGTGTCAGCAGAACAGCATGGACCACACATGCCTCCCTGCTTCCATGTTTGGATGCTGTGCTTCTCTTAATGCGCCCAACCACACCCCCTCGGTCAACTGTATCAGTACTGAGCTAACAGCTGTCTAACCACACCCCCACCCCGCCTCCATTTTGAACATGCACCCAGGATTTGCATAGTTGGTTTGGGGGCCCCAAATATGGGTCTTGATGCTTATTTTCAGTAAATTTTATCTTACTGAATTTGCCCCTTCAATCATAGACGGTCTTGGTTTGTGTGTGTGCTATCTTTCCTCCAATCTACTTACTGTCCCTCCCAAATTCAGGCCATCTGAAAATTTGGCAGGCAGTTGTTTTCATTAGCTTTATTGATTGAGGTATAAACTGGTCAGCATTGAAATATAAACTGGTCATCATTTAAGAAAGAGTCCTGTCATACCAGTAGAGATCCCAGCAGGTCAACAATGCTTATTTATTTATTTATGAAACAGGGGCTCACTCTGTTGCCTAGGCTGGAGTACAGTGGTGCAATCCTGGCTCACTGCAGCCTCAACCTCCTGGGCTAGGACTATAGGTGTATTCGACAACACTTGGCTAATTTTTAAAAATATTTTTGTAGAGACAGAGTTTTGCCATGTTGCCTAGGCTGGCCTCAAACTCTTGGGCTCACTTTGGCCGTCCAAAGTGCTGAGATTATAGGCATGAGCCACTGCATCTAGCCCAGTGGTCTTTTATTGATGCTTATTGAGCAGTCCCCCTCACTAGTCACAAATGCAGCTTACTCCATCATTCAACTCTGACTTTTCCCCCAAACCTTGGTCTGCAGATGGGAAAGACAAGATTGTGTGGTCTCTTGCCATTTTTCTCTACCCATTTTCTCTTCCTTTGTAGCTTAATTCCTCTCTAAGGCTCCCTACCATCCATTTCTCCCGTACCTCCTCCTTTTCCTCATTACTGTTCTTTTTATAAGAAAATATACATAGCTTACAGGTTCACAGTGTAAGTATTTGGGAAACCCTGATCTAGCCCAAATTCCCTTATGGGTTTTCCTATGACCATATAGAAACTAACATAAAAATCACTATGTAAAACATTTGTGGAAGAAAAGAAAGACATTATGACATTTGTCAAATTTGTCGCTGGAATTCAAATCAACGTGTTTACAATGGGAACATATATGAGAGTGTAGAAGTTGCTGAATCAGGGTCCCAAATCCAAGTGGCAATGCAAGGGTAAGGGCCAAGCAGTGGCACCGAAGGTGAGCCAGGCGTACAACCAGAAGCTGCGGTGATCTGGGAGCACATGCTCGCTACGAGGGTGAGCCTCTATCAAGTGGGCAATCAGCTGTAGCCTGGCAGGATGCAGGCTCAGTGCTGGCAGATCTTCCCGTTTTTCACAAGCAGAAAAAAATCCAGATTAAAAAAAATTCTGTCAGTTTTTCAATGTTGTTAGCTAATGGGAAAAAAATGTCTAAATGCTATAAGTGGGTGAGAACTAAATTAAGAAACTTGAAATGTTCCTGAAGGCCATAACTGAAGATTTAAACAAATGGAAAGGCATACTATGTTCTTGGATAGGAACACGTGATGTCATAAGGATGTTGATTCTCCCTGAGTTAATCTATAATTTTAGAGTAATACTTAATAGCAACTTGGGAGAAATAGACATGGGACTCTAAAGTGCATACAGAAAAAATAAACAAACAATAATAGAAAAATTCTGAAAAAGAGTAAAGGACTGGGGAGACTAGATTTATCAGATTGTAAAACATAGTATAAAGCTTCAGTAGTTAAAACCATGGTGCTGGCACATGAATAAACAGAGAAATGGACACAGCCAAAAGGAAAGTCTAGAAATAAACACAAATACATAAGGGAAGATATGGTAAAGGTGAAACGTCAAGAAGGGAGAGTGAATTATTCAATAAATCATGGGGGACAAATGGGTAGATATCTAGAAAGAAAGTAAAGTTAGATCCATGACTACTCCTTACACAAAAATAATATCCATCTAATCGTATATACTAATAATCTATATAATAATTATTATACAAATCTATAAATATTATATAGTAGCATATTATATTAATAATATATTAATATTATATATAATAGTATACTGTTATACTAACAATCTAGCATATATAATATAATAATAGCATATTATACTAATAACCTATTATGCATAATATAGTATAATAATTATACTAAGAATATGCTCATAATCTATCATTCATTTACTGTATATCATCCACAGCTTGCTTTATCCCTCTAATATAAGCTCCATGAAGCCAGAGGGTTTTGACTTTTTGTTCACTGCTATATCCTCAGTGCCTAGAACAGTGTCTGGCACACAGTGTGTGGTTGATAAGTATTTTATAAGGGAGTTGAATAAGTGAATCAAAAATTTAAATGTTAATAACAAAACCTGTAAAACAACAGAAAAACCATTGGAGAACTTTTTTTAATTTTGCAGATTTAAAAATCAAAATTATTTAATTTTAATAATACTTTCTAAATATTAAAAGAATAATCAAAAGCCATAAAAAAATTGATCTATTTGATCATAAAAAATTATCGTCATGGCAAAAGCCACCACAATTAAAGACAAAAAAATCAGTGACAATCTGGTCAAAAAAAAAAGAAAAAAAACTTGTATTTCATGTAATAGACAAAGGGCTAATAACCTAATATATAAAGAGCCCTTTCAGAAAAACACAACCCAAGAGAAAAATTGGCAAAGAATGTGAATAGAAATTCACTAAAGGATGCTCATCCTTCCTCACAATATGAAAAATGCAAATTAAAACTACAAATGAGATACCAGTTTTCTTCCGTTAGGCTGGCAAGAGTGAACATTTTGATGCCTCACTGTGTTGGTGAGAGTGCAAGAGAACAGGCCCTCCCATAGATTGCCATGGGCGTATAACTTAGGGCAGGTAGTTGAATAATGCTATCGAAATCATAAATGTTTATACTGCTTGACCCAGAAATCCCACTTCTAGGAGTTTATCCTACAGATACACTCAAACAGATGCAAAACAGGTTACACAAGGTTGCTCTCTGCAGTGTTGTTTATAGTAAGAAAAGACTGGAAACAACCCAAATATCCATCCGTAGGCAGCTGATTAAATAAACGATAGCATCTCCATACAATAGAGTACTGGGCACTGGAATATCATGCAGCCTTTAAACAAGGAAGCTCTGTATGTGCTAATATGGAAAGGTCTTCCATACTGTCAATGGAAAAAAAAATGAGGTACAGAATAATATGGATAGTGGGCTACTATTTGTATGATTAGTTTAAAAAACACATACATATACATATGTGTATATGTAATTGTGAATGCCTAGAATATCTCTGGAAGTATAAACAAGAGGTTAACGACACGAATTGCCTCTAGGAAGGAACACTAGAAGGCTAGAAACAGAGGAGAGGAACCTTCTGCTCAGAGCGTGCATTAGTAAAAATAAACTGAATTGCTGTAACAAGTAGACTCCCATACCTCCTGGTTCAATTCCATAGAAGTTGTTTTCTGGATCATCAGATAATCCAGAGGGGGCATTTTCTATAAACAGGATTATTCAAGGGCCCCACCTGATGGTGCTCTCCCATTTTTAACAGGAGACTTTGAAGCATCCTCACCACTGTTCTAACCCATGGGGAAAGGCACAGAGCTGGAGAAGCATGGTGTGTGGGGGTGCTCTTGACTGGCCAGGCCTAGAAGAGCACAGATCTCTGCTCACCTTCTATTGGCTTCAACTCAGTCACATGACCACAGTCACAAGGAAGCCTGGGTGGTACCCAGGAAGAAAGGAGGGCAGATTTGGATGAAGAGCCATCAGGTCTCTGCTGGACTTTTTCTGCACCTTTTAACATTTGAAACACATAATTTTATTATTCAAAATAGTGAACACAATTAATATGAAAAAAATGTGAGTTAGGTCTGGACTGAGGGCTGCCAGTTTACAATCCACTTGTAAAGGGCATTCGATTCTATGATAAAGGTGTCAATCCGTATCAGTGAGAAAAGTATAGACCACTCCGTAAGTGGCGCTGGAAAAACAAAGTAATCCCTGGGGCAAAAAGGTAAAGTTAGGTTTCTTACCTCACACCGTGCCCCATAAACATTTCCAAATGGGTTAAAAACCCAAATATAATAAATATAACAAAAAAAAGTATTAGACAAAAATATAGCCTTGGAGCTGTATTGAAAGACTCAGGACTCACTGGCCACTTATAAGTTTGGCTGTATAAAAATGACAAAGGACAACATAAAGACAAGAGACAGACTAGGAGAAAATGTTTGTCATATGAATAAAAGACAAAGAAATAATATCCCACATATATAAATCCCAGTTCAAATCAAGGAGAAAATTACACAAACAATCCAGTAGAAAAATGAGAAAAGAATGTTGAAGGGACATTCACAGAAAAAGAAAGGGCCAATAAACCACGGGAAGACGTGCATGCTCAAAAGTAGCTAGAGTATGAAAATTAAAGAAGACATGGGATTTTGTGTATCACCCATCGGATTGGCAAAAATTGGGGGGAGGGAAGAGGAACGTATTTGGTGTTGGAGAGAGATCGAAGAAATGGTTTTCTTAAGTGTAGCTGACAGCTGTATATTGGAATGTCATTGTTGGAGGGCAACTAGGCATGAACTGTCATATTTAAACATGTCCATACCCCTCAACTGAAATTTTTGAGTAGCCACTATAAAGAAATACTTGCACACGCACCCAAAGCAATAAGTCTAAGATGTTCATTGCTATATCGCTATAACAAAAAAGAAAGAAAAATCAAATCAAATGTTCATCAACAGAGGGAAGTTAAATTGATACAGCCACATTGTAGAGCATTCCGTAGAAGTTTTCTTTTCTTTTTTAATTTGAGACGAAGTCTCACTCTGTCGCCCAGGCTGGAGTGCAGTGGCGCCATCTCGGCTCACTGCAAGCTCCGTCTCCCGGGTTCACGCCATTCTCCTGCCTCAGCCCCCGCGAGCAGCTGGGACTACAGGCGCCCGCCACCACGTCCGACTAGTTTTTTGTATTTTTAGTAGAGACGGGGTTTCACCTTGTTAGCCAGGATGGTCTCAATCTCCTGACCTCATGATCCGCCCACGATGCTGGGATTACAGGCGTGAGCCACCATGCCCAGCCGGAAGTTTTCTTTTAATAGGATATAAATCTATATGAAAAAAAAATGAAGATATCTGCAAAGACATATTGTTAAGCCAAAAAAAAAAAAAAAAAGATCAGATTATGGAACAATACATACACTATTTGTAAACATGACACAAACTATGGGTTTCTATATTAACACATGTGTATATACATGCCTATAAAATAGTCTGGAAAAATACAGCTCAGCAGCCAGCACTTCTGGAGAGAGGAATAGGATGAGAGAGGGTAAAAGCAAATGTCTGCTTTTGCTGGGTGCCTCCATGATCGCTCAGACTTTGTGACATGATGTGTCCATGTAAACGGATATTTGTTGATTTGTCTGAATATGTGCAGATACTTACACCTATATATTAGCCGTTGTAACAGAAAACATTTACTGAGACCTTTCCGTGTGCCTAGTGCTGTGTTAAGCTCTTTGTTTGCATTATCTCATTGAATCCTCATGACCACCTTATGATTTAAGCACTATTATTATCCCCATTTACAGATGAGAAAGCTGAGACTGCAAGAGGTTGAATCAATTGCCTGAGGTCACACAGATCGGAAATGGCAGAGCTGAGGTTCAGATTCAAGGGTGTCTGGTTTCAGAGGCCACACTGTCAGTCTTGACCTGCTAAGAACATGTAACCCATGTAGCTAGTGACCCCTGAAGTCAACCTCTTCCAGCTCTGTGGTTCTGCAATCACTTAGTTCAGCTGAAGATTCAAGGAAAGGGGGTCGGAGTGCCAGGGGAGGTAGGCCTTCTGGAGGGGAGTCCCAGCCCTGTAGACCTCAACACTCACCTGCCCTTCAGTTAACCCTGAGGATCCCTGGCTCACCTGCCACGCGCAGACCCTGCAGAGCTTCAGAGCAGAGCTCACGGGTGTTTCACCCCTGGCCTGAGCTCCTCCTGGTACAGATGGGAAAACTGAGACTTGAAGTGAGAGAGAGCTCCATTGCTCCTGGAGGCAGGGCCAGAATTGGGATGACACCCCAGGTAGTCTCACCCCCTTCCCCCAGTGCAGTGGTGATGAGGACCAGACAGGGTAGGTCACAATCTCTTCTCAGTCCTTAACACATCAGCGGTGTCTGAGGAGGACTCTTGTGCTCCAGAGACGCCTCGGAATAAAGAGGCTTTTTATTCCTGAGGAATCGTCCACAAATGCCTCTGCTGTCTTCACAAACAGCAGGAGGTGGGCAAGGACTGCGCTGGTTCTCAGAGTGTCATGGAAGTGAGGGGTAGATCTCCCTGGGGCATCTCCTCATTGGGTTCCTCTCTCTTTCTCTCTCCTCTCTCTTCTTTCTCTCTCTCTGGTTTTAAATCACTTAACTGCTCCTGGGCTGGGCTGGGCAGAACAATTACTGACAAATGACCTGAATCAATCTTGAGGCAGCAGGGACCTCCTTCTGGGTTCATTAAATTGGCTGCAGCAGCACCTGGCAGGAGGATGCAGATCATCTCTGGGGGACGACGGCTGTGGCCCAGGCTGGCTGCATCCGGGGGCTTTGTTCTCGGGCAGTGTTAAAGGACTGCCCCTGTGTCCAACCACTCTGACCCTCCGGGACAACACCTGTCTCCCTCCCTTTGGGCCTCTCTGCCCTTTTTTCTTCCTCCTCCACCTCCATCTCACTGGGTCTCTCTCTTCCCCTCACACCCCGGCTCTCTCCTTCTGTCTCTGTCTCTGTCTGTCTCCTCATCTCTGTCTGGATCTCTTTGGATCACTATAGTAATTCATCTCCATCTCTTTGACCGACTTCTCCCCAAATCTGCCCCTCAATTGCTGGGGACTCAGGTAGCTTGCTTTCCTAGGCCTCCTCTCCTAATTCTCTCTCGTCTTCCTTCTCCTCTCCCTACTCCCACCCTCTTCCCATGTTTTCTCCTTCACCCGTCCCTCAGCAAACTGGGTACCTTGGAGCTGGGCAGACTCTAAACTGTGGGCAAGAGGAGTCTGGGACCCCACAGTGTGGTTCATGGCCCGGCTGGGGCACTGCTGCCCTTGTTGGACGATGTGCACATGGCTCTGCGTGTGATCCCAGGCTCTGCGGTGGCTGTGAGTTCTGTCACCTACCACAGCCCTTGTCAGTCAATGTCAACATGACATACTGTGGTACAATTTGTCACACATCCCTTTTGGACACATTGCCACTGGGACTTGTTTTAAGCTCCTCAGTCCAGCACCAGGCTAGTGGAGAAGTGATGTTGTTGGCACAAAAGAGTCACGAGCTGAGGCCTCGGGATAGTGGTGGCCCATGCGGCAAGGCCAGGACTCAACCCAGGCAGGCATGCAGCGTGCACTCGGGGGCTGGAGGGCTGCAAAGCGTCCCGGGCTCTCCAGGCTGTGGCCGTGTCAGTTACCGGGCAGTGAGGAAACACTCTGCCTTGCTGTAAGAGTCATGTCCCCTTCTCACACAAGCTGAGGCATGAGACATGAGCCATGCCAGTTGCCAGTCACCTGGCTGGGAGACCTGACCCTCACAGGCGGCCCCAACCGCCGAGCTCAGACCAGCGCCACAGGACACTGGAGGGCAAGCGGCAGTGCCCAGTGGCATGTCAGGGAGTCGCCAGCAAGGTCAGTTCACAGTGGCACAGGGGCTCCTCATGGCTGAAGGCCCCTCTTGCCCCAGCCACATAAGGATTGCTCTGCTCCCCAAGAAAGTCCTTTATGTAGGTTGCCTTGCAAACTGTGGGCATCAAGGGTAGCCAAGAAATACAAAATGCTAGGGAAAAAAAAAATAAAACAAAACCAAACCAAACCAAAACAAAAACACCCCAGTGTATTGGGGCTCAGGAGATCTGACCTCTGTCTCTAGCACAGTATGTGGACACAGGTAGGTCATTACCTTATCCAAGCTTCAATTTCCTCATTTGTAAAGCACAGCATTTGATCAACCAGGGCCCTTTGGGCTGACATCAGAGATAGCAACTTGGTTGAACACTTTTGGTGGAGTGTGTGTGTCCAAATGGTGAGGGTTTACGACGCACTTCAAACTGACCCTTCTGACCTAACCCCACCCTGACAGCCCCTCCTGCTGTCCTTGTCAAGAGTGGTGTCACCTGAATGGCTTTGCTCATCTTTCCTTTCCTGACCTATTGACACATCACTGCTCCCTCGACCTGTCTCCACGTGGCCAAGCACATGTCCGAATGCTCCCCCAAGACAGACGCCAGCCCTCAGCTCACACACCTGGGCTTCAGCACGCTTGGCAGCAAAACCTGCAGACCTCAAGCTGCTGCTGTAACTGGAGGAGAAGTGATGAAAAAGGCACCTTTCCCAACCACAGAGGAAGTTTGCCGATAGGAGTGGGGAGGGGGAGAAGTGCGTCATCACCATCTTCAGCCTCCATTTTATGTTCAGAGCCCTTTATATGCAAAAAGATGCCTCCCCTGTTGCATCTGATTCCTCTGGATACCATTCAGTACCCACCTGGCCAGGTAAGTATTCCCATTTCACAGGCACGGGAACTGAGGACTGGATTAGAGAATAGATGTGATCACAGCAGCCCATGCCGTGAGGCAATGCAGGTCTTTTATCTTCCAAGTCAGCACCCTTTCTCCTACAACACCTGGAGAGGCCCCACTCCCACACTGAATGTCCTATGCACAATAATCATAATAATGCATACTTATTGGATGCTTTCTGTGGATCAGGCACTGTTCTGGTTTTTCTAAATATGTATTATTTCATGTAGTACTCAAACGAAACAAAACAAAAAACACATGGCATAGATACATCCCCGTTTCATACATTAAAAAACTGAAGCCCAGAAACATTAAGTATCTTGACCAAGAACTCTGCTACTAAATGGTGCAGCTGAGAACTGCATCGCCCTTGCATCACTCAGGGGAGACAGGCATCTCCAGGCAGGTGGAATGGCTGGGGAAGGCTTCACATGCAGGGGAGCTCACAGCCAGCTCCAGGGGCACCTTCTCAGGGACTCTTACTTCTCAGTGGCCCGGCCCCTGCTGGGAGGGCTTTCTCACCACGTAGGTCACTCTGGTCTATTCCTGTGGACTGAGAACTCAATCCCATGCGCCTGGAAGCACTTTTCTGGGCTCTGGGGCCCAGAAAAGTCCATACCAGAACCTGAGCAGGCCAGACCACAATCTGCCACTACCTAAGGCCCTGCACAGATGGGCACAACATGGAACAATAGACCCGGGGTAGCTCTCTCCTTCCCACCTTCTCCCCTCTCCTCCAATTCCCCCCTTCCTCTTAGGTAATCTGGGTGCTAAAAATAATAGTCAAACAGATGAAAACAAAGAAACAAGTGTGCAAAAAGCCGTAGACCTGCTGGAATCTCTGCTTTCTCTTCACACACACACACACACACACACACACACACACACGTTGGTGGGGCAGTGGTGGACAAAACAAGCTCAGACTGGTGAATTGACCTAATTTTTTCCAACGGCTTCAGCAGCTCCCAGAATGTGCCTGGAGTCCCTTGAGCTCTGCCTCAGGGCCCAACAGGCCTGAGGGCTGGCCCATCTCTGGTCAGTAGCCTCAACGCGGCAGCCAGTGACCCATTAGAATATCCTTAGGGAGGCCAGGTGTGGTGGCTCACGCCTATAATCCCAGCACTTTGGGAGGCCAAGGAGAACAGATCACCTGAGGTCAGTAGTTCAAGACAAGCCTGACCAACATGGTGAAACCCCGTCTCTACTAATAATACAAACTTAGCTGGGCATGGTGGCACGTGCCTGTCATTCCAGCTACTCGGGAGACTGAGGCGGGAGAATCGCCTGAACCTGGGAGGTAGATGTTGCAGTGAGCCAAGATCATACCATTGCACACTCCAGTCTAGGCGACAACAGCAAAACTCCATCTCAAATACACACACACACACACACACACACACATATATATATATGTCCTCAGGGGCTCCTTGTGAAGTTACTTGCAGAGCCGGTTGCCTGGGGGCCCCTCAGAAGGGCTTCAGGATCCACCTCAGGGAGGCAGAGGGAAGGCCTAGTGGGCAGGGCTGTGGACTTCCTGTTTGTGGAAGGCAGCCATGGCCATCGTGGACATCCTAGTACTTTGTGCGTATGCTACGTTGCGTGATAAACAGGACTTTGCAGATGTGGTTCAGTTAAGGATCTTGAGATGGGAGACTATCCTGGACCATCCAGGTGGGTCCAACATAACCACAAGTGTCCTTATAAGGGAAAAGGGGAGGCAGGAGGGTCAGAGTCAGTGTCAGAGAGAGGTTGTTGGCTTTGAAGATGGAGGAAGAGGTCACGCTCCAAGGAATGTGGGCAGCCTCTAGAAGCTGGAACAAGTAAGGAAATGCATTCTTCCCTGGAGTCTCCAGAAAGGAGTACAGACGACACTTCAACTTCAGTGTAGTGAAAGCCGTTTCAGGCTTCTGACCTCCAGAACTACAAGAGAATCCATTTGTGATGTGTTAAGCCACCAAGTCTGTGGTTATTTGTTACAGCAGCAAGGGTAAACTAGAAGAGCCCTGTGGCTACCTACTTTAACCCATCGTGATCGCGTAGATGATTTTAACATATTGTAAGGGTGGTGCTACCAGAGACAAGGTTGGAAACCATTGCCCTGGACTGATGACACAGGACCAGAGAAAAGGGTCATGTCATCAAAGAGAGTTGCCTGAAATAAGAAAGAACTGCTGAATTCTAACATCACCCAGTCCTTGGGGTCTATGAATCATTTGACAGAGAATTTCCTCCTGTGGTCTACTCTTTGATGTCAATGAGTTAAGAAACTTCTGCCTAAAGGTGTTGTCTTTCTCTGGTGAGAAGAGGAATTAGGGGAAGTAACCTTGCTCTTCGGAGTGTGGTCTACAGTCCAGCAACACCTGCACTGCCTGGGAGCTCTTTAGGAAGACAGAATCGGGGGCACCACCCTAGATCTGCTGAATCACAGTCTGCATGTTCGTGAGACCCCCCAGGTGATTCGTGTGCAAATGAAAGTTTGAGAAATAGCTCTTTCCAGTACCATATAGGAGCAAACAACACTCCTCCTCCAGAGAGAGAAAGTATGGTCATATTAGAATCCTTGGAGTGGGAATCAAAAGTCCCAGTTATCCCCCCACACTCTTCCTAAAGAGCCTGTGAATCAAGACAAGTTACTCCACCTCCTTGGGCCTCAGATGTCTCAGAAACTCTTGTGCACCCAAAAACATCACAAATGAGGATAGTCACTGCAGTGAGGCTTGCCATAGCAGAAAGTAAGAAATAATCTAAAGATCCACCAATAGAAAAATGGTTTAGTAAATGAGGATGCATACACACGGTGAGAGGAGCTGTGATCCTGATGTTAATTTTCCCTGGCTTTTAGGAAGAGCTGGGCCTGTAAATGTGCAGCTGGAAACGACATTTCCCAGCCTCCCTTGCAGCCACAAGAGTAGCCAATGAGTTGTAAGCAGAGTGATGGCTGCATCTTCTGGGTCACACCCTGAAAGGAAGACACTTGCCCTCCATTTCCGCTTTCCTCTTTTCCAGGGCCTGGGAAAAGCTCCCCTTTCTGAGGGTGAGGAGCTAGTTTCTGTCATGCAAATGGGGAAAACACCCTAAGAGATGACAAAGCAACAAGGGAGGAGGAGCCTGGCTCTGAGATGATGCAGTGGAGTCATCAGAGCTGCCTATCCATCTGATCACTGCCTGCTCCAACACTTACATGGAAACCACCTCCTACCTTGTGCAAGCTTCTGTAATTTGGTCTTTGTGAAAGCAGCCAAACCAACATCCAAACTAATGTTCATAACATGGGCCCATTAAAAAGAGCAAAGTAGCTTTATAAGCACCTCTACGATGTGATCTCAGGATATGCCATTTGGTGAAAATGTAAAGTTGCAAAAACACTCACACACAGTATCATTCCATTTAGGTCAAAGCATGCACAAACCCCCACACAGAGAGAAACATACAGATGTCTATGTGTCCATATGCATATGTGGAAAAGCAGAGAAAAAGCATGAAAAGGATCCATGCCAACTGACAGCAGTGGAAACCTCTAGAAAAGACACTAGGATTGTTTCGTAGACGTCGAAGTAAGAATTGTGCATTGCATCTTTGAATCTTGCATAATGAGACTGTAGTCACCTATTTCTAAGCCCCTTTCCACCATGACATCTTTTGATGCTAAGCAAGATTTTACACCACCATCCCCTAACCACCCATCATTCCTGAAGGTACCTAGGACGTCTTGATTAACCAAATTAATCTCCATTCCATCCCACCCAAGCCTTCCTCTCCTTAGTCAATGGTAACAGCTTTTTTCCCTCTCTCTATTCAACCTAATCTTCCCTTTTGTCTCTTTTCCTCTTTGTTAATCATGAGCTTGAGAAGCCTGTGATAGGCTCATCTCTGTTAGTATGAACTCAGTAATGGATGTCTCAGCTGATGATGTTTACCTACCTGCCCTATATCTCGCCTCCTTGGTGTACCTAAGCCAAGGTGCAGATCTGGCATAGAACAGGTGTACAATACATGTTAAAGGAGAGAATACAAACAAACCTTGAAGGCATTACGCTATATGAAATAAGCCAGTCACAAAAGGACAAACATTATACAACAAATTCCACTTACATGAAGTGTCTAGAATAGGCAAATTCACAGATACAGAACATAGAACATTGGTTACCAGGGGCTGCGGGGAGAAGGGCTGGGAAGTTAGTATTAGGTTGGTACCATTACTTTCAACCTAATGCTTAATGGGTACAGAGTTTCCATTTGGAAAGATGAGAAATTTCTGGAGCTGGATGGTGGTGATGGAATCACAGCAATGTAAACGTTTTTAATACTGCTGAGCTATACACTTAAAACGGTTAAAATTATCAATCTTATGTATATTTTGCCACAGTTTTAAAAATCAGTCCAGGTCAGGTGTGGTGTGGTGGCTCAGGCCTGTAATCCTAGCACTTTGGGAGGCCGAGGTGGGCGGACCACTTGAGGACAGAGTTTGAGACGAGCTTGGCCAACGTAGTGAAACTCCATCTCCACTAAAAATACAAACATTAGCCAGCTGTGGTGGCATGCATCTGTAATCCCAGCTACTTGGGAGGCTGAGGCACAAGGATGGCTTGAACCCAGGAGGTGGTGATTACAGTGAGCCAAGATGGTACCACTGCACTCCAGCCTGGGTAACAGAGTGAGACTCTCTCCCAGAAGAAAAAAATAATGAAAATTAAAATCAGTCCAAAAGTCAACGAATAGAAGAGGGAAGGGAGGGAGGGCAGCAGGCCTGTGCTGGACGGCGCTCTGTGGGAGAGGGTGCTTCCTGGTACCCTTCGGAAAATTCCCAGAACACTTCACCTTCTGCCTCCAAATTCTTAGTTCTGAAAAATTCCTTCCAAGCCACACTTTACAGATAATATGCCTTTTGCAAATTGAAGGTTTGTAGCAACCGTGTGTCCACTAAGTCTGTTGACGCCATTTTTCCAACAGCATGTGCTTGCTTCCTGATTCTGTGTCACAATTTAGTAATTCTTATAATATTTCAAACTTTTCCAGTACTGTTATATCTGTTATGATAATCTGTGTTCAGTGATCTTTGATGTTACTATTGCAATTGATTTGGAGTGCCACAAATCTCACCTATGTAAGATGGTGAAGTTAATAAATGTTGTGTGTGTTCCGACTGCACCACCCACCAGCCTTTCCCCCATCTCTCTCCCTCTCCTTGGCCTCCCTATTCTTTGAGACACAAAAATATGTAAGTTAGGCCATTTAATAACCCTACAATGCCCTCTAAGTGTTCAAGTGAAAGGAAGAGCTACACATCTCTCACTTTAAATCAAAAGTTAGAAATGATTACGCTTGGTGAGGAAGGTATGTCAAAAGCTGAGATAGGCTGAAGGCCAAGCCTTTTGGGCTGAACAGTTAGCCAAGTTGTGAATGCAAAGGAAAAGGTCTTGAAGAAAGTTAAAAGTGCTACTCCAGTGAAAGAAAGTAGATAAGAAAGCATAACTGCCTTATTGCTAATATACGGATAGTTTGAGTGGTCTGGATAGGAGATCAAACCAGCCACAACATTCCCTTAAGCCACAGCTTAGTCCACAGCAAGGCCCTAATTCGTCAATTCTGTGAAGGCTGAGAGGTGAGGAAGCTGTAGAAGAAAAATTGGAAGCTAGAAGAGATACGTGCATTAGATTTAAGAAAAGAAGCCAATTTCATTACATAAAAGTACAACGTGAAGCAGGAAGTGCTGTTAGAGAAGCTGCCCCAAGCTATCCAGAAGATCTAGCTAAGATCATTGATGAATGTTGCTACACTAAACAGTAGCTTTGCAATGTAGATGAAACATTGGAAGAAGATGCCATCTAGAAGAAGTTACGGAGGAAGAGTCAATGCCTGGCTTCCATGCTTCAAAGCACCAGCTGACCCTCTTGATAGGTGCTAATGCAACTGGTAAATTTAAGTTGAAGCCAATGCTTATTCACCATTCCAAAAATCCTAAGGTCCTTAATAATGATGCTTAATCTACTCTGCCTGTGCTCTACCAATGAACAAAGCTTGGATGACAGCACATCTGTTTACACCATGGTTTACTGAATATTTTAAGCCCACTGTTGATAGCAACTGTTCAGAAAAATATATATATTTCCTTTAAAATATTACTGCTCATTGATAATGCACCTAGTCACCCAAGGGCTTTGATAGAGATGTACAAGATGAATGTTGTTTTCATGCCTGCTAACACAACATCCATTCTACAGCCCATAGATTAAGGAATAATGTCAACTTTCAAGTCTTGTTACTTAAGAAACACATTTCATAAGGTTATAGCTGCCATAAATAGTGATTCCTGATGGAACTGGGCAAAGTACATTGAAAACCTTCTGGAAACGATTCACATTCTAGATACCATTAAGAACATCATTTGTGATTCATAGGAAGAAAAGTCAAAATATCAACATGAACAGGGGTTTGGAAGAAGTTGATTCCAACCCTCATGGATGACTTTGAGAGATTCAAGTTTTTGGTGGAGGAAGTCACTATGGATATGCTGGAAAGAGCAAGAGAACCAGAATTAGAGGTGGGGCCTGGAGATGGCTCTAAACTGCTACAGTCTCATGATCAAACTTAACAGATGAGGACTTGCTGCTAATGGAGGAGCAAAGAAAATGGTTTCTTGGGATGGAATCCACTCCTAGTGAAGACGCTGTGAACATTATTGAAATTGCAACAAAGGATTTATTATATTACACAAACTAAGTTGATAAAACAGGGGCAGGGTTGGAGATTATTGACTTCAATTTTGAAAGAAGTTCTACTGTGGATAAAATGCTACCAAGCAGCATTGTGTGCTACACAGACAACTTTCATGAAAAAAAGGCAATCAATGCAGTAAACTTCATTATTGTCTTCTTTTAAGAAATTGCCACAGTCACCACAACCTTCAGCCACCACCACCTTCATCAGAAAACAGCCATCAACATCAAGGCAAGACCTTCTCTCCACCACCAAAAAGATTACGATTCAGTGAAGGCTCAGAAGACCATTTGCTTTTTTTAGTAATAAGGTGTTTTTAATTCAAGTATATAATTTTAGGCATAATGCTGTTGCAAATATAATAGACTACAGTATACTGTAAATACAACTTTTATATATACTGGGAAATCAAAAAAATCCTGTTATTCACTTTATTGCAATATTTGCTTGATTACAATGGTCTAGAACCACACCCATGATATCTCCATATATGCCTGTATATGGGAGAAAGAGAAAACATAATCAATTAAGTGAATAATTTATGTACAAGGATGATTTAATGCAACATTAGCTCTGTTAATGAGAAATTAGAAACAACACAAATGACTAGTAAAAGGGAAATAGTTAAATAAAATAAGGCATGTCCATACCATGGAATATCATGCAGCATTTAGAGATGCAAAATAAAACAACAAAATGCTCTCTACTTGTTTCATACTAGTGGAACTGATTTGATGATGACATCAGGCTCAACCACAGTCACCTGGGAAAGCAGTGCTCAAAATCACTGCCGAGCAGAGAGTGTCCAGATTAGAGAGTGTTCAACATTCTGCAATGTTGCTTCAACATTGCAGAAAAGCAATTTAATATGTATCACAGGTCTTAGAAGTGTTTACATTTGTTTAAGAAATAATTCTCCTTCTAGAAACTATCTTAAGAAAAAAATTGAAAAGAATCTAAATGTCCAGCTCTTAGATAATGGTACAATATGGTGCATCCATACTTTGAAATACTACGAGGCCATTAAAAGTATGTCTTTGAAGAGTTTTCTTTAATACTACAGGAAAATGCTCATAATATAATGTTGAGGATAAAAGAAATCAATACTAAAAATTACGTAGAGTACAATATCATGAAGGAGAAAGAAAACCATCCTTAATAAAATGTGAAATAAATGTGTTCAAATGTTACTAATAGCTGCCTCTGGGTAACAATATGGTTGTGGGAGTTGTCGTTACCTTCTTTACTCCTTTTTGAACTTTACAAGTTTTATGCAAGGAGCACATATTATTATGATAATTATAAAAATAATAATATTTAAGCCCGGGCACAATGGCTCATGCCTGTAATCCCAGCACTTTGAGAGGCTGAGGTGGGCAGAACACCTGAGGTCAGGAGTTCGAGAGCAGCCAGTCCAACATGGTGAAACCCTGTCTCTACTAAAAATACAAAAAAAAAATTAGCCAAGTGTGGTGGTGCACGCCTGTAATCACAGCTACTTGGGAAGCTGAGGTTGGAGAATTGCTTGAACCCAGGAGGTGGAGGTTGCAGTGAGTGGAGATTGTGCCATTGCACTCCAGCCTGGGCAATAAGAGCGAAACTTCCGTCTCAAATAATAATAATAATAATAATAGTAATAATAAAACTGTGAAAATAAATCTCTAGAAAAAAAAAAAACAGAATTGAACATACATTAGAAAGTGAAGATAATGAGTGTAGAATTACTTCAATAAAACCAGCTGTTGGATGGCATAATGCAGGACCCAGTTCTCAGGGTAAGATGATCTTTTTAGCTGTTGTTTTTTGTTTGTGTTTTAAATGATGGGAGAGATTTGACTTGGTTCCTAGGCATTGAGGAAAGCACCAGCAGAAAGTGATTGAAAGTGCAAGACAGGAGAGCTATGGACAAACTTGACCACAGGCTTGCAAGGCCCAATAGGCCCCTCTCAGCTCACAATGAAAATGTCCAAACTGATAAAGAAATTTCACCCCAGACACTAAAAGGAGTGGCTGCATGTTTAGGTGTGAGAATTGGTCCTGGCTACAGAGTCAACAGGACTGAAATGAAAAACACAATCATGGGCTGTTCCCACTCCACCTTTGAATCACAGCAGCTCAAAGAGTCAGGAAGAAAGTCAGAAAAGCATTTGGCTCCCCCCAACCATGGCATCTGGTTCAGGGCCCTGGGGCCACACAGACACTCTCCCTATCCCCCCTTATCCCTGTTCTCACAACTAGAAATACATCTCCCAGGACAGAGTTGCACTTGGAGTGGAAGGACGTGGTATTGCTTCAGGGGAGGGCTGATATGAAGAGGATGTGAGGACGGTTGGGGGAGGCAAAGTAAGACTCACCCCACTAGCCCTGAGTGGGAAGGGGGAAATTGGGAAGGGGTAGATCAGAGATGAAGTGATATTGTGAGAAGCCCTTGATGAATGCCCATGAGACCCTAAATTCTGGGCCAGGGTAAATTAGTAAACCAACTATGGTACATCCAAACAATGGAATGCTGCTCAGCAGTAAAAAGAACCAGATTATTATTATTATTATTATTATTATTATTATTATTATTAGAGAAGGAGTCTCACTCTGTCACCCAGGCTGGAATACAGTGGTACCTCTGCTCACTGCAACTTCTGCCTCCCAGGTTCAAGCGCTTCTCCTGCGTCAGTCTTCCAAGTATGTGGGATTACAGGCACCCACCACAATGCCCAGCTAATTTCTGTATTTTTAGAAGAAACGGGGTTTCACCATGTTGGCCAGGCTGGTCTCGAACTCCTGACCTCAGGTGATCTGCCTGCCTTGGCCTCCCAAAGTGCTGGGATTACAGACGTGAGCCACAATGCCCGGCCAGGACCAAATTATTGATACATAGAACAACTTGGACAAATATCAAGACATTATATGAAGTGAGAAAAGCTAGTCTCAAAAGGCTATATACTGTATGATTTCACTTATATGACATTCTGGAAACAGCAAAACTACAAGATGGAGATCAGTGGTTGCCAGGAGTTAGGGGTGGGGGTGAGGGATGAGGAGTAACTACATAAGGGGTTTTTGAAGCGTGATGGAACTGACTGTGCTCATAGTTACAAGAACCTATATGTGTGCTAAAATTCATAGAAATGTACACTAAAAGAAAAAAAAGGGCAAGTTTGGTATACGATTATTTTTTAAATAAAATGAACAATATTTCTTTAAAAGTAACCTGGATAATAGAAAACAGGTTAACGGTTGCCAGGGGTTGGTGATGGAGTTGACTGCAAAGGGTCAGCGTGAGGGAATTTTGGGGGAAAGGGGTGAGAGAAACGTTCTGTATTTTGATTGTGGGGCTGATTACATAACCAAGTATTATCAAAATTCATAGAACTCTATACCAAAGAGTTCATTGTACTGTGTGTAAATTAAAAAGCAAATACGTAAATTTTTAATGCTTTAATAAAAATTTTTTAAGCCTGAGCCAGAGGCTATACATGTCAATTTATCCCTCCAGATCTAGGTTTTTATCTGTCTGTTTCTTGCAAAATGTATTTCCGAGGATGCCCTGAAGAAGAAAACTGAGCAAATGAATTAAAGTCACTAATTAAACTCAAAATAGAAGACATCTTTTGTTTTTCATTGTGCTACAGCAATACCTACTAAACAATGACTTACCCTAGGGACAGTTTTTGAAATTACAAAATCTAAAATACGTCTTGTGAGCACTAAGGCTGAAAAAAAAAAAAAAAAAGGTTCACCTTAAATTTCTCAACAGCAGCATAACCCGGAAGAAAATGGATCTGTGTTTTAAAGCAGTCTTGATGGGGAACAGGTTAAGGCCACAAATTCCATACCCAACAAATTTGTTTTTCCCCTGATAGGTCAACATAAAGACAGTTTCAGATGATACAAGTCTCAGAAAATATGTCAGCCACATAGCTCTCCTAGAAAAAAAGTATCTTAAGACATGCTTCAGTCATCAGAGAGATGAATCAAAAAGGAGGATTCAAGACAGGAGATGTAACAATACAAAACTACTAAGGACAAACATTAAAATCAATTAAATATTGAAATACTATTATCAAATTAATGCAAAAGGAAGAGAAAATGTTTCAAAGAGAAGGTATATATGTTTTTTAAATATCAGAGAAAACTGGATTGCTGAATTCTGATAAGATTAACAGATTTTAAAAGTAAATATAAATGTAAAAATTCATGGTATGATATAAACTACTGCATTCAGCAATCTAGCAAGAGAACAATCCGCTGGTTTATTAGGATTGACCTCAGGAACATAAGAATCATTTACTATGAGGCAGTCCAATGATGTAATATGGCATTTCAATGTCAATTTTTATTTTTATGTTTTGTAGAGATAAAGTCTCACTATATTGCCCAGGCTGGTGTCAAACTCCTGGGTTCAAGTGATCTGCCCACCTTGGCCTAAAATATTTTAATTAACTTATGTTTGATAACAATTATTCAATGAATTTAAACATATTCTGAATTCAAATCTCAGAAAATTAAGAAAAAAATATGTGTATAAAAATATATTTCTAACATGGCAAAGAATATCTCTCTCGGCCAAGCATGGTGGCTCACGCCTGTTATCCCCGCATTTTGGGAGGCTGAGGCAGGTAGATCACAAGGTCAAGAGATTGAGACCCTCCTTGCCAACATGGTGAAACCCCGTCTCTACTAAAAATAAAAAAATTAGCCTGGCGTGGCGGCACATACCTGTAGTCCCAGCTGCTCAGGAGGCTGAGGCAGGAGAATCACTTGAACCTGGGAGGCAGAGGTTGCAGTGACCCATTGCGCCACTGCACTCCAGCCTGGCGACAGAGTGAGACTCCGTCTCAAAACAACAACAACAACAACAACAACAACAACAACAAAAAAGAATATCTCTCTCAAACCAACTGCCAAATTATACCATTCAAATCAGCTCTAATAGTAATAACAACTACCATTTAATTAATCCCTGCTAAGTGGCAGGTGTTCAATAGGTACTATAGAGATTTGATTTAACCCTACAGCAGTGCAGTGAAGCCAATGCATTTGACAGATGAGGAAACTGAGACCGATAAGGACCACAGGACAACAATCACAGATCTTTGTAAAGAGCCTGATATGAGTGGAGGGTGTACTCAGCTCCTAAAAGGACCTCTAATTGACCTCCTACTGTGTGCCAGTCGCAGGCATTCTGGGATGACAGCAGCAGCAACCAAGACAATAGGAGCCAAGCTGGAGTGCCAGAGGGGCCATGCATGGAGAGTGTTCAGCACCCAGGGAGGACTGTGTACCCAGGAGGCTTTTGGGAGCCAATAGGGGTTTCTGAGGTGGGAGTGGTGGTCAGTGTAGTTACACAGTGGACAACATTGACAATATTTTAAAATCTCTAGTTAAATGGTAAAACGTTGTCGGGGGTGAGAATGACAGGCTCAGAGGTGCAAGTATATCAGTAAAGGTTGGTATAGTCAGGGGAGGGCACCCAGAACAAGTGGGACAGGAACTCAAGACTGGAAGGGAGACCCAGGTCGGGAGGTAGAGAGGCCGGCGTCACAGCAGTTCTCTGCAGTTCATAAACCTGAAAAGTAGAAGGAAGTGGACGGGCCATCTGTAGAGAGTGGTGCTGCCTTCATATATAGGTTGGGGCAAACGTAATTGTGGTTTTTGCCATTAAAAGTCATGGCAAATACTTTAGCACTAACCTAATACAACACTCTATAGATTTTTTTTTAATGTGGCAACAAATACAGAGCAGTGTCTTAAATTGAGCCATGTGAAATCGCCATTTGGTAGATTATAAAGCACTGGCATGTCAGCAATTGCAAATTGTTCGATCTAACAGATAGTATGATTTCTTTCTTATTTTATTTTCTAATTTTTGTATTTTAGAAACAGGGTCTTGCTATGTTGCCCAGGCTAGTCTTGAAATCCTGGCCTCAAGCAGTCCTCCTGCCTCAGTCTCACAAGTAGCTGGGATTGCAGGCTCATTCTTGTTTTCAAAAAAGGAAAAGGCAATTGTGCATATTCATAGGCATCTATGGGATAATAGCAGGAAAGGACTGGAGTGGGGATGGAATGGGGGTGAGCTGAGGAGGTAAATTTATTTTCATTTGAACAATACACTTCTATATGGAAGAAAGGAAGAAAGAAACCAACAGGTCTGGGAAGATGCGTTTGACCCGTCTCTTCCCAGGTAACTCTGATGATCAGCCAGGTATGGGAATCAAACCTCTGGCCTCAAGGTTCCATAATCCTCTGGCTCTAACATTATTCCATGTCGGTTGTCTTCATCTTTCTCTCTTTAACCAACTTTATCTCCAACCCAATAGGATATCCAAGTCCATATGACAGAAAAGTCTTAAAAATCCTTCTAGCACCCAATCCTCCCAGCAAGGAAGGACTGAAACCAGGGCAAAAAAACATATATTTTAATGTTCAAATGCTTCAAATAGATTAAGCATTTGGTTTTACTTGGATTATTATTTTTTCTACGAATATAAACCATTTTGCATTTTGGAATCCTTCTGCAAACAGAGCAGTTTGTCTTTGTGTTTGCTCATTTAAAAACAAATATTTGCCTGCCAAGCAAATACTGTCTCTTAGGATGTGCTATTAATAGGATAATTAGGCAGCCGGTAATGAAAAGGATTGCTGGTAATTATGGCAAGATTTGTTTTGGCATTTGAAGGCAGCGATGGAGGCTGGAGTGCTAAAATCTACCTTAGAGTTAATTAGTACAATTAGAACACACCTGAAAAAATAGCCCAGCTAATGAACACTTCACTTTACTTTTAAAGTGACAGCACTCAGAGCTTCCCAGGCTGCTTGGGCAGTCCCAGCCCTAGCATTTCTAATGTGACAGAGAGTCGCGAACGAAACAACTTGAATTCGCCTAACCTCCGTTTTCAAAAGCGCTTGTTCTCTGTAAGTGTTTTCCTCTTTCCTCTCCACACCACCCCTACCCATCTCACCAGTTTGAAAGCAATTTCTCCTCTATGTTCTCCTTGGAACCTCATGATAAGCCTTCGAGATGGATAAGCAAGGTTTAGTTCTTTTTTCATTTTTCAGATAGGAAAGTTGAAGAGGACCAGAGATGCCCAGGGGTTGCCCAAGGACACAGATGAAGAGGTCATAGATGAGGTCAGCAGTCGCAGCCTAGGCCTTGGGAACGTTGGAGAATGATTCAGAGAAAAGCAGCTTTCTGATTCGTGTAGGGGTCCCTGTGTCTGCAAGAAATGCTGGGCTTGCCGAGTCACTCCATAAAGTGGGTCTTCAGGGCCCACCAACCTGTGGCCCTGCTTGACTTTATTGGTGGTAACATGACCTGAGCCTGAAATAACAAAAATCATCCAGTTTGGAAAACATTCTCAAACTTAGCCTTTTTTCCCTCTTTTCTGTTGGACGTCTCCTTTCTGCGGCTCATCCTCAGGAAGGTTTTCCACTGTGAGCAGGCACTGGCAGGGCAGGCTGGGCATTGATGGACCAAAGCAGACGTGTGACATTCCTGCCGGGATGCATATGGCAGCATGAGTGCTTGGGCAGATGTGTGTGTTAGCATACATGGGGACTTGAGTAGGAGGTACACACATACACACACACACACACACATACACACACACCAGAGGGAAGACATTAGAGGAATGAAGAGAGGGAGGAAAAAGGTAGTCAATCTAAGGGAAGCTCTGCAGTGTAAGGCAGGCCATTCAATCTTTCAATTCTTAGTTTCCTTATTTTAAAAATGGGGATAGAATTGGTACCTACAAACCTACGTCGTAGGTTTGTCATTAAGGATACAGTGAGACAAAGTCCACAGCATGCCTGGCCCATCCTCATCCCTATTCTTATCACTACAATTATTATTATTATTATTATTATTATTGTCGTCTTTATGGATATTGTTATAAAATGTGTTTTCCCCCTGACCCTTTGCATCGCCAACACTTGAGTTATCCTCCTTCAGACCTGTTCCCTTGTTCCTGCCCCAGGGTTCTTTTCAAGGCACCACCCTGCTCACATCTGCACCAAGAAACTCCCTCTGCCTCCATGACTCCAAACTCCATGTTTTACAGTTTGGAGGTGTCATTGGGGCCCTTGGAAATCACAGAATGTGCCCTTTTGTGATAATATATCCAACATAAGAGAGTGAGTGTGTGTGTGTGTGTGTGTGTGTGTGTGTGTGTGTGTGTAGGTTGGTGGGACAATGAGGAAAGGAGGTCTGAAAAATCCGGGGAGACCACACCCCTCTTGGATTCATGAACCCTGTTCTCTATACAAGGCAAATACTAATACACAAGTCAGAAGAAAGCAGGAGACTCAGGCCTGAGATTATTGACTATCTCTTCCTGCACTGAAACTTCGAAAACCTTTGTCTTCAATTGCAAACAATAATAATAGTCACCAATGCACCAGATGCCATGCTATGCACTTTCAAACATGGTATTTAATCTCCACAGTAACCCCAGGAGGCAGGTCTCATCATCTTATTAAGAATGAGGAAATTGGGGCCCAGAGTGGTTAGGTAACATGTCCTAGGCCTCACATCCAGGATCAAAGCTGACCTGACTGGCCCTAAGCTCAGATTCTTTCCATTGTCCATGGCTCAAAATCTCCTGCTGAGAACTGAAGGACTTGGGGCCATGACAGGCACATTATTGGAAACTGTTAAACCTCTTGATCACCCAATGACCATTAACACTAGGAATCACGGGAACAGAACTTGCATTTGTGAACTGAACTCAAAGAAGAAAACCTCTCACATAAAAACTGAAACCGATGTCCCCCACAGTAGCTGGATTTGCACTGATTAATTAGAAAATTGCATTTATATAACCCTTTAATCTGTATTTATGTGTTGCTAAGGATGCAGCGAGCTGGACAGGGAATTACATCCAGATTAGCCTTGATCCATAAGCAGCCTGGATTGGAGCTGCTTTCTGTACTGAAAGGAGAGAATCAAAAGGATTTGGGACAGGGATCCTCAATGAAGACTCGCTCTCTCTCTCCCCTTCCTTGGACTCAAGGAGTCTGAGACTTTCCAGGGCTACCCAAGGAATCCTGCCTGGTCTGCTTGGTCAAAATAAGGGGTAAGATTACCCAAAGAGCTAATTTCCAGCTGAGTGTGGCACTTGGTTTCCTAAACAAAATTGGTTTTATTCTCCTCAACATGTGTTCAGCAAGATTAAAGATCCATCAACTGCACAGCTTAATATGAGCTACGCTGGAAGCAGCCCGTGTTCTCCTGGAGTAGGGGTAGGAAAGAGGGAGGGGGCAGAGCCTGAAATCCTGTTTACTGAATCAGAAAGACCATTAATGGATAGAGGGTATTGGAGTAGGGATGGCAATGCTTTGTGATATTTCAGGGAAAGAGATTTGGTCACACACACACACACACACACAAAACACACACAATGTTTTAAAGTATTTCCGTTTTGTCTTTTTTTTCTTTTTTTTTTTAAGTTGGATTAACAGATAAGCATGGGTGGGGGAGATGTGGCTGGGAGTGTCAGTTCGATTCTTCAGCATGAAAGGCAGTTTGACTCTGGAGCCATGTGGGTGTGAGACTCAATGAACAATGCTCGGTCCAGGCTGCCAGGTGGGCCAAGTGGGGCCAAGTTGAGTCTGGAGGTGAAGGAGGGGGAGAGACAACAAGGCTGGAGTTTGACTTAGGGCAGGGAGACACTTGCTATTCCCATCATTGTCAGGAAGTTCAATTTCATTGAGTCTAGTATGGCTGAACGTTGTTGACCTTGGCCAGTCTGTTGCCCTACCTGGCCTCTCCTACATCAGTTATAATGGAGTAGACTGAATGACTGAGGAAGCTTTTTCCAGCTCTAATATTCTGCTTTTATGACCATCTCTATGGATGTCAGAGCCAATCAAAGCAGCATTTTCCACATCTCTCTAATACTACCTAGCAGTGGTACAGCATTGTGGCTTAAAAGTGCAGGTTCCACAGTCAGCCTGCTGGAGTGAGATCCATCCTGGCTCTACTGCTTATGGGTCCCACGGCCTTGGACAAGCCCTTTAACCTTTCTTTGCTTTGTTGTCCTCCTCTGTAATATTGCAGTGACAGTGACAGCATCTATATGACAGAGCTGATGTGAGAACTAGATGAGTGAATATGTGCAAAGCTGCTAGAACAGTCCCTGAAGACCAGCAGGTATTTCATAATGGTAGGTCGAATTATATTCACCCTTCTTCCTGCAAACCACAGCACCCTCACCACCGGGTATGACTCATCTGGGCCTCAGAACACATACCTTGGACAGCTCCTGGGTTGTCCTTCAACCTGACATGTGTATGGACCGTGCTCCTGGAGCACACAGCAGGCTCTCACAAAGGAGGTGAGTGAGCCATTGGCAGCCTCTGCTTCATAAGCTGCATCTCAGTTTCTATCGTGGGATAGATAGACCTCACTAGCTCTGGTCTGGTCCTAGATGTAAACAAAAACCAAATGTCTTTCCTCACTCAGCATTCTTGATCGCATTCATACTCTCCCTTACTTTGGATATTTTGCCAAGAAAGTGCACATTCTCTTATTTCCAAGGGGCCCAATGGCACCTCCAAATTGTAAAACAACCCGCACTTTCATGGAAGCAGAGTGTCTTGCGGCAGATGTGAGCAGGTCGGTGCTTCAGAAAGAGACCCAGGGCAGGGGCAAGGAATGGGTCTCTGCTCCACCTGACTTTCCTTGCTGGGCCTCCCTGCCCCCATCTGTGAAATCAGGGCATGACATTCAATTGCTGTGTCCCTCCGTGTGTTCACGGGGACACTGGTCTCAAAAACACTGTCAGAGGAAAAAATGGCCCAAAAAATTGGGGAAATGTGGCTGCTATATCCCCTTACTGATAACAAGCAACATATTGAAGGCTCTGAGAGGCCCTGCAGTTTAAAAACAAAATTACTGAGTTTCACGTTAGCCTGGGGTTTCTAAGAGTGTCTACCAGTAGAGTCCTCCCTTCCTGTAACCTCTCATTGGCCTCCTATGGAACTGGATGGCAATCTCTCATCACTTCCAATTCCAACGGACTGTGTCTCCTCCCCCAGGAAACAATAAATAAACTTGTAAGATTCCGTCATCCCAAGAAGAAGTAGTTCAGTGTCCTCATTTCTTGGCCTGCAGGAGAAAGAAGAGAAGAGAAAACCAGAACCATGTGGCCAGCTTTACACACAGTCAGAAAAGGAACCCGTGACTCCCCGACCCAGGGCAGCAGGGACAGAGGTGAAAGGCTGTCTAAAGAAGATTCAGGAAGCCCAGCATGAGCCGCCTGACATAAATAAATAAATCAGGAGACCACCCTGCAAAGCAGGTTGTATTGCATTATTTGAGCAAGGCTGCTAGACATCTGGACGTTTCTGTTAGCCCCCATCCCTCCTGTTGCCATAAATTTAAGCTAATCCTATGGGGCCCAGGATCATAAGAATAATCCTCACATCTGTGTGGGCTTTTCAGCTTTCAAAAGCTCATTCACAGAATTATCTCATTAGTTCCACTCAATGCCTATGGGAGGGACTCAGGATGATCATCGCCATTTGGCAGATAAATGTTAAAACCCAGAGAAGGAAAGTGACTTTCTCAAGGTCACACAGGAAGGCAGTGGAGAATTAAGATAAATGCACCAGGTCTCCTGATCCCCAGCCCAGGACTCTCCCATGAGAATACTACTGCCTTACAAAAATAGCCCTGAGACCCAGACATCTATCCCACAGCCGCCCAGGGCTATGTCTGGTCCCAGAGAAATCGCTTGTTCACTCTCTTACTGCTGTATGGGAATGGAACGTTGTCAGGAAGTGGTAGTGGAAAGACCATAGGCTTCACAGTTGAATTGTCCAGGTTCAAATCCCATCTTCTTGGTCATCAAACCTCAGACCATATGGTGAAGGCCTGAGGTCCCTGAGTTTGCTCCTCACCCTGAAAGGTGGGAATGATAATTTTGCAGTGAGTGTCACTTGCTTTATCTGCTCTCCATCTCACCTTCTGACAATGACTCCCCACCTTCTGGGAACTGTTCCTCCTCCAACTCCAACCAGGTGGCTCTGAATGAAGCTTCCCATCACAGCATCCCTACCTGCCTGGCTACAGGAGCAGGCATGTGGCCCCAGCCGGGCCAGTCAGAGGCCTTCCATGAGATTTCTCTCAAAATGAAATAGAGAGCCCCTTCCTTTCTAAGGGTGAAGCTGAGTAGCTGTGACTCCAGCCTCATGGAGAAAGGTGGCCTGAGATATCAAAGCTGGTGTGCATAGAAAAGCAGAAGAGAGGTGGGGAGAGAGTCCTGGAGGCATCCAAGGCCTAGGATGCAATCAGCCCTAGGGCCCTGATGCCCCTGCCCTGTCCGTGGGTGGGTAACATGAGCCTGTGAATCATCTGGGCAGCCCCTTCTGAGTGCCTTCCTGAGTACCCAGGCTGTTCTTAATGTGTAGCAAACAGGAATGATCACCCCTGCCACTCACTTTGAGGAGCCCCACCAGCACAAATGCCAGGAAAGCAGGCAGTGGTCCAGGAGACCCCTTAAATAGGCTCCATATGACAAACAAAGACCCAGGTCTCCCCAGCTTTCCGAGACTCCTGGAAATTCAGAGCTTATAGGGGTTTAACGACTGGAGTCCAGGCGGGTGGATCACTTGGGGTCAGGAGTTCGAGACTAGCCTGTGCAATATGGTGAAACCCCGTCTCATTTGAACATAAGGGTGAGAAAGTCCGTTTCATGTTCCTGAATGTTGAACCATAAGAGAACTTACCTAGTTAGAAAGTCTCAGGCAGCAGAATCCCTGGTCTAGGCTCTTGGTCTGGGTGCTGTTTGGGCTGCCTTTCCCTATCTTAGAAGACAAAAAGGAAGAAGATGCTAGTGGGTGCCCTGGACAATGGGAATGCACCTGGATCCTCTGCTTTTCTCAAAAAGGGATATGAAGATCAAGCCCGGTTATATACTATGTAGGCATAAAAGGACCTGTCAAAGTCTAAATACTGTCTAAAATCAAGACATTATTGTTATTATGAAATTATGAGCTCCAGACTCCCTTGACACAAAGCCTGACTTTCTCCAGTGAAATAATGGAAAGCCAGTGTGTGTGCAGGAATTGGAGGACAGGTAGTTAGAAAACTAAGCCAAAAGCATTTCCCAGTGAATCTTGGCCAGGCAGCCAACAACTGAGCCCCCTGCCTCCCCATGCCCCCTACCTACTGCCCTCTAGTTGCATAAACTTGGGGAATCAGGTGACCAGCCAACCGTCCTGGTTTGTCCGGTGGGCATGGAACCACCCCTCTGCATGCTCCTTCACAATGCCTGTCATCACATAGTATGTGGGAGAAATGGCTGGGGATCAGGCTCTGGAACAGGAGGGAGTGTAGCATTTCGTCTCCCTCATAGGGTGGCTAGCTGTCCTGTTTGTCTGGGACTGAGGGCTTCCTGAGTTAATAGGTGCCTGGCGAGAGTCACTAGCACCATGTCAGGGGCATCTTCCTCTACACATCTGTCTTGTGCTGTACCCCTAAGCTACTGTTCTCATTGTTACCCCAGGGCCTGTCATATCCATAGCTTGACTCAAATACTGCCGCAGCCTGTGCCTCTGTCCATGGTTCTGAACCGTTCTTTATGCACTGGGGTAAGGCTAATTCTCCTAATGTGAGATACTCGTTGGTTCATCAAGGTATTCATTCAATAAATATCTTTATAGTTTAGCTTTGCCTATATAACAAACCACCCCAAAACATAGTGGCTTAAAGTTTTTTTTTTAATTATCAGTTCTTATAATTATATGGGTCACCATATAATTATTTGGTCTGGACAAATCCTGCTGATCTGTAGTCAGCTGGTGGTTTGGCTGGGGCTGGGTGATCTAGGATGGCCTCACACATATGTCTGGTAATTGATAATCTGTTGGCTGGGGCACCTCAGTTATCCTTCATACAGTCTTTCCATCACATTAGCTCAAGCTAATTTGAATGGTGGACACAGGGTCCACCATTGGAGCTTGCAATAGAAGGCAAGCTCCAATACTCAAGTTCCTTTGATAGGTCTACATCACGTTTTCTACCATTCTGTTGTCCAAAGCAAATTGCATGGATAAGCCTAGAGTCAGTGTTGGAGGCACTGGGCACAGGTAGGAGAATGATTGTAGCCATTTTTTATAACAGTTTACCACTTCTCCAAATCTCCTGCATCCCCAAAGCACTATAACGCTGCAAAAAATCGGATGACCCTCTGGTGAACCTGTAGAGAAATGACTTTACCCATAGAGCTGTTTTAAACTCAGAGTCCACTTCGCCTCTGCCAAAATCACTTTCATAATTGTATCAGGAGCAGTTGAAAGTCTCTTCGAACCCTCCTTCACAACATTCAGAGGCACACTTCGAGATCTTGCTGAACCACAAAATAATTGTTTTGCTTCTAAAGGAACAAAAACCCTCCTGAATTGTAAGCCTTTTTGACAATCTTCAGCAATAATTTTTTGAGTTGTGCATGACTGGGCAATAAACCTCTAGTTACCTTCCTGGGTGAAGGCAGAAGAGCTCCAGAGTACAGTAGAATTTCTGAGTCCCCCACTTCTCTGAAGGGAGAAGATTTTAGAGAGCATCTCCTAGGGTCCAGACCCTTACGTAAATTTTCCCTTAATACTCACAACACTCCTTGAGAGTGGTGTTGTCTCTGTTTTATGGAGAAAGAAGCTGAGGCTGGGGAGATTAAGTATCTTGGTCAAAGTCACAGAGGTGGCAAGTTGCACGGCAAGAATTCAAACTCAAGCATTTGGACCTCAAAGTCAGAGCTCTTTCCACTACACCTCATCATGTCAGAGCTGCAGAGCATTTAGACTTGGGTGTGGGGCACAGGGTTTTGATCCTAGCTCTGCCCCCATTTCTGTAGCACCTTGAGACACTCACTTGTTCTCTCTAAGCTTCTGTTGTCTCATATGCAATAGGAACATCACCTGCACCTAATCCAGGCTCAATCAAGGTGAGTGCAAACATGCTTATCCCTGAGCTGTAGAGAGGACAGACAACTGGTATTTTGGGAGGGTGATTTTGACAGCATCTTTCAAAATTTTAATGTGTGTGTTCTTTCATCTGGCGGTTCTACTTCTAGGAATTCATGTTGAAGCAACATATTCACATGTGAGTAAGAATGCACATAAAAAGATGTTTATTTTGGCATTGTTTATAATAGCAAAAAAATGGAAATCATATAAAGGCCCAAACAAATTATGTATATCCATGATACAAAATGCTATTTATCATTGAAAAGGATCTACTGATGCAAAGATGTCCAAGACATATTACTTTAAAATAATAAAGCAGATTTCTATATGATGGCACAGGAAGATCACAGGAACATATTTTAAGTGAAAAAAATAAATTTTAAGATGATCAATAAACGTACATATGCTTATTTGTGTTTATATATAGAGAAAAAAATCATTTCTAAGGAAACACACCAAACTATTCACAATGGCTTCCTCTATCAGCAATAAGAAGATGATGACTTCATTTTTTGATTGTTTATATTTACTTTCTGTATTGTTGAAAATGTTCACAAGTATGTATTCCATTTGCAATGCCAAGAAAGAGAGAATTCTAGTGCTGGAAGAAACTTTGAAGATCACCACGGCCCAGAGAGAGAAGCCAATTTCTCTCTGTCATGCAGCCAGTCATTGGCTCTCAGGCTGAAACCCTCTTGATGCCCAGTCCAGGCCGCCTTCAGCATCAGGGCAAGCTCTTTGGAAATCACAGAAGCCACAGAAGGTTGAGGAATTACGCAAAGGAAACTGCCCCCATCAGAGAGCAGAGACCAGCATGTGGGCCTGGCTCGGCCACTTTCCTGCTGGCCTGGGCTTGAAGCAGGGGTAAGGCCTTTCCCAGCCCTTGTAATACCCAAAGGAATGCCACCCTGAGGTCTCAGGTCAGGCCTCTGCTCAGCACATGACCACCATGCTTCCCAGCAAGTCCCCCTCATTCCCCTCAGCCCCTGCCTTTACTCTCCTCCTTGAGTGCCTGGGACACAGCAGATGCACAATACAGGCAGCCTTGAATTCTACCAGGGAGGCCAGGAATGGCTAAGGGGCCTGTCCTCATGACCTGCCAGCAGCTGGATTGGAATAGAGGACTTCTGGGCTCTGCAACTGACGCCACAGGGGCATGACTTTGCATTACCTGCAGCCAGTTTTTCCCTCCAGAAAATGGGCATAAGGGTGACCCATTCAAGCCACCAAAAATAACATACCACTTACAAAGCCAACCTTTCTAACTGTCCTGGGCTCACGTGACATTTTGTCAAAAGCCCATCATGTCCTCAGTCTGTGTGGGTCCCTGAGGGGCAATCTCACTCCACTCCCCTTCCAGTCACCCCGCACTGTCTCCTCCTAGAGCTGTGACCACCTGGGAAAACAGGACATGAACGCATGAAGCCATGGTGAGTCAGCAGATGGCGTGTCGTTCTGTCTGAGCATGGCAGGAGGTCAGAGAAGGGAAAGCCCCAAAGATGCCAGAATGCAGAGCCCTGGCCTCTACCTCCCAGCAAGAGCCAGACCCAGCCTGCAAGCATGACCAGCATGATTTCTGACGAAGCTCCCAACAGCAGTGGCTTTCCAGGTTCAGGTATTTGCATTAAGGAAGAGGTGGGGAGGTATGTGAAGCAGTAAACGGAGATGCCAAAAGTTCTAAGTGTATAAAGTAAACATAAAGGAAATGTATATTTGGGAGAAAAGGTGAAATAGCTATCTGAGTTCTCCTCTGATGTGAAGCCTTTGCTTGAATTTTTAGACATGGTCTTTGTGTTTGTGTCGCATGTTCTCAGGAGGACTTGCTGCTGTGTTTCTGTAGACATTCTTGCCCTACCCCGACAATAGGGAGCTGGACACCCCATGTGCCCTTGTTACACCAACTGGGGTCTGTGGACCAGCGGAATAGGCATCTCCTGGGACCTTGTCAGAAACAGCGAATCTCAGGCCCCACCCGGACCTACTGAATTCTATTTGCATTTTTGCAAGGTCTCCAGGTGTTTCCGGTACACAGTCATGCTTGAGAAGCGGCCTGGCTCCAGGACGCAGGTTTCCCCTGGGGGTGTGCACTCATGCAACAGCGGGCATGTACCCTGACTTTAGGTGGTACAAGAGTGAACATTTACTATTTTCATGGGTTTTAAATTTAATGCCCATTTATAGTAAATAGTGCATCGTGTACAGAAATGGTAAGTTGACATAAATGGTATGTTTTAAAAGTGAATCAATTTAAAGAAAATATTCACTCACTAATAGTCTGGAGTTCTGAGAAATGACACCTTCAAAGGTGAGACAAGAATGACTATTTCCAGAAGTGATGATCCAGTTTAGGCCCCTCAAGGAGGTAGGAATGAAGGGGCTGCTGCAGAGAGATGGGAGCTTGTCCAAGGCCAACAGTGGGATTGTGGTGACAGAAACAGACTGGAACTCAGCCCCATCCAGGTCCGCAGCGCCCCTTCCTCCCTCTGCCCTGGTTGCACCGCTCGGCCTGAGGTTGGATCTGCAGCCACGGTGACGTCAGGAACTGGGACATCTGCAGGTGACACCATGCACATCCACAGTGTGCATGGCTGTTACTACAAACAAAGGGAATGTGTGGTCAGTGGAGCCCAAGGCTGAGCCATTTGGAGATGAACTGTCTCCCCTCCACCCAGGAACCACGGGGCATCCAACTCTTCCTTCATGAACAAACATTGTAAGCTGCTCTGTGCAGGTTGAGAAGCCTAATGTTTTCTAGGTTTTCTAGGCGTTGGTGAGGTTTTGCAAATAGGAAATCTGAAGTTAGAAAGGAATTGGTCATTTATCTTTCCGGCCATCTCATGGACTTTGCTCAAATCTCTCAGATGGAGTCATTCTCACACACACACACACACACACACACACACACACACACAACTTCACGATACATTTAGGTTTTCCCTAAAGTTTTCTCAGCTGTGTTTGTACTCCCTGTGGTTTAGGGCTGTCAGTGTCTGTTTTTTCACTTCTTCTACAGCACAGAATCAAGTGGTAAATTCTCTAGTCTCCTGTCCCCTTCCCATTGTCTTGTGCGTAGCTACTTATCCTGGCATTTGAGGCTGCCATGGTTATGGCCTCAGTCTAACTTTCCAGGCTGTTTCCCATTGGTACCCTCTGCACACCATGTTCCAACCAAAATATCCCATGAACCACATGTTAAGTTCAAGACCAGCCTGGGCAACAGGGCGAGACTCAGTCTCTATTAAAAAATAAAAATAAAAAAAGAGTAAACCACATGTGGTCAAACCACGCCCACGCTCTGCAACCTTCACACCTAGCTTTCCACAAAAGCTGTGCCTTTGCCTAGAATTCCCTTCCACCTTTGCAATTCTTCTCCCTTAGAGCCCTTCTTAAATGCCCTCTCCTCCATGAAGCCTCTGAATTGTCCCCAAGCCCTTGAAACTGCCATAGCCCTCTATTGCTACCTTGTTGTGACATTTAGAACAGACCTTGAGTTTCAGCCTCCACGGCTGTGGGAGGGTGTTCTTTTATCTCTGCGTTCCAGGCTGCCCGGCCCAGGACCTGACTCATAGAAATCCCACCAGGTAAAAGACTTTGGCCCTAGTCTTTGGTCCTAGCTCTGCTGGGACTACTAGTCAGGGTTGATGCTGGGTAAATTACCTAACCTATTTACTCAGCTATAAAATAGAAATATGAATCATGCCTTCATAGGGAAGGCATGATAGTAAAATGAGGCAGCATGTACTATATGCTTAACATTCTGCCTGGCACTTATTAAGTGTTTAATATATCATAGCTCTTATTAGTGTTATGGATAATAATAAAAGCAAACATTAAGTGGATTGAAAGATAAAGCCATAAAATCTAGAACTGGATGGCCTCTGCAGGTGTCTGGGCCACTGGCCCATTCTGCCCACCTGCCCACAGGCCCCTTTGCCTTGCTGTGCCTCCCTCACATTCTGGCCCCAAAGTGGTTCCTCCTGGCTGCTCCCTGCAACCAGACCTGCGGGAAACCCTCTCCTTTTCCTTTACCCTGTGTCCCCAGTAGAGATCACAGGCATGTTAGGGGTCTGCAGTCTTCTTTGGGTTAAGAAGCAATGATCTGGTGCTAGCTCTCATTTTATGGGGAAGGAACCTGACCTGGAGGGAAGGAGGTGTTTGCAATGGAGGGGGTGCTCACCAGGGAGGGGGTGCTCCCCAGGGAGGAGGTGCTCACCAGGGAGGGGGTGCTCCCCAGGGAGGAGGTGCTCACCAGGGAGGGGGTGCTCCCCCGGGAGGAGGTGCTCCCCAGGGAGGAGGTGCTCACCAGGGAGGAGATGCTCACCAGTGAGGAGGTGGTCCCCAGGGAGGGGGTGCTCCCCCGGGAGGAAGTGCTCACCAGGGAGGAGGTGGTCCCCAGGGAGGGGATGCTCACCAGGGAGGGAGTGCTCCCCCGGGAGGAGGTGCTCCCCAGGGAGGAGGTGCTCACCAGGGAGGAGATGCTCACCAGGGAGGAGGTGGTCCCCAGGGAGGGGGTCTCCCCCAGGAGGAGGTGCTCACCAGGGAGGAGGTGGTCCCCAGGGAGGGGGTGCTCACCAGGGAGGGGGTGCTTGCCAGGGAGGAGGTGGTCCCCAGGGAGGGGGTGCTCACCAGGGAGGGGGTGCTTGCCAGGGAGGAGGTGGTCCCCAGGGAGGGGGTGCTCACCAGGAAGGGGGTGCTTGCCAGGGAGGAGGTGCTCCCTAGGGAGGAGTCCTTGCTACCACAGAGCCACGGCACAGACCAGCAGAGTTCTGCATTTTCCAGAGTGGCATTTCCCCTTCTAGGTCGGGCACAGATGTAGCTGCTGAGAGGCTGCCTCACTTATTTCTCTGTTTTCAAACAACAATGACCCTTTCCTCATCCATATCTTTCTTAACAAATGTACTTGTCTAAGAGAAGCATAACTTCCAAGTCTTACTTCCCTGAATTGGGAGGAGACTCAGGGAGAGCAAACTTTCCAAGGACCAGCCCCAGGGGCGACCCTGAAATAGAATTCCCAGCAGGCAGTCAGCCCCTTCCTTTCCATGGAGGGGTCAAAGCCTGCTCAGGACTATGCTCACAGGAGCTCCTCTGGGAATGAGCAGGGCACTTCCCCTCCTAGGTGTTGGGGTGACCTCACAGATGGGAGGGAGAGGGTTGGAGGCAACTAAGACACTGGACAGGTGTGTCAGGCTGGAGTCAACCCTGAGGAGCAGAGGCAGGGTGGGACACCCTGAGCCAGACACCAGGGACAAAAGAGGAGCTGATGTGAGCCAGCCTCCTCTGAAAGCGAGGAAGCAGGGGGACAGGTCAGTTGACAGCTATAGGAATACAATAGATGGTCGGATTTTTCAAGAGCTCGCAGTGAGCACCAGCTCCTCTAACCCCTGGAGCACCCCTAGGAGGGAGACTCCCCTATCATCCCCACTCCACTGTTGCAGTCAAGGCAAGACACTGGTTCCATTTCAAATACCACTCAGCTCCACTTGGGAAAGACAAATACTAAGTCTGAAAAAACGAAAAGCTGCCCAGTGTTTGGTTGAGAGTGGGACAGGAGATGGGGTTTGGGGACCAGGAATGTCGGCACAAATCCAGCCTGAAATGCTTACCCCTAGAGCCACTCCTTTGGGTTAAAGTGATGCAAGGATAATTCAAGGAGGTAAATGGGAGAGGGAAAGCAAGCTCTTCTAGTTGCTTACCAGGAAAGTGATGACCAGATAAGCTGCCTGCCCTTCCCCAGCAGAGCTCTGGGACCCCCAGTTTAGGTCCGGGAACAAAAGGCAGGGTCTGGCTCAACAGAGTAGAGACTTCAAGAAAAACCTAGAGAGGATTCCCAATAGGGAGGACCTGGGTGGGTTTTCTTGTAAGCCAGTCAACCATCTGGCTTTTTTAACATACCAAGGAATGCCCTTTATGAGCTTAGGATCAGCAGACAGGGTGAAGGTTAGAGCTGTCAGTTTACACGGTCCCCACAGGCTTTTACCGTGTATTGTACTATTTCAGCAGTACCACAATACAGGCAAAAGTTAATAAAGAAGTCAGATTTTAAGGGCAACCTTTTCCTCTGCTATGGCAGGCTGCATTTGAAGAAGTCTTGATCTTAGTATAGTAGATTGACTGCTTGAATGGCCCTGACAGTTTGCACACATCCACCCCATATCCGCAGCCATTGCCCCAGGATTTTGAAGTTCCTCTCACTAAAAGGGGGGAGACTACTTTCCCACCCTTAAGTCTGGATTAGGCCAATAGAATGTTACAGAAGTGACATGACAGTGAGTCATTTTCCAGTCCAAGCTTCAGGGACATGTGCCTCTGTAACCGGCATGAGAAGCTGCCCAAGGTAGGCTGCTGAGGATGAGAAGCAGAATCCACTTGCCCCACTGCCCAGGTGGGGCCACGTTAGCTCAGCTGACAGCCAGTCAACCCCAGGTGTGTTCAAGAACCCAGCCTAGAGGAGCAAAGCTGCTGGCCTACCTGCAGCTGAGCCTGCTCATGCAAGCCATAGACAGTTATTATGTGCCTTTGAGGTCACGTGGTTGTTTGGAATGCAGCATTATGGTGGCAATAGGTAACATACGGTTAGTCCACTTATTTTCCTCTGATAGTTGACCATGAGTAGTTGTGTCCCTGACTCTCTTCCATCCCAAGTACAGATATCTAAGAAAATGTAGCCAAAAAGTACTTGGAGAGAAAAAGCTATTTGTTGGCTTCTGAATTTTAAATTAACGCTAAGATACATTTTCCCCATTCAGAGAAAATATATGACCTAAAGAATCAATTATTACACTCATTAAACATTCTTAAAATAAATCAATTTGACTTCCAGCTCATCTTTGCTCTCTCAAAACCTTTACTTAAATTATAGTCAGGAAGTTTAAAGAAAGATAAACTCCAAAAAAGAGATTGGGAGAATAAAAAAGAAGATGGCAAATGAGGTTTTAAGAAAAGTTTGGAAAATAAGAAACAGAGGGACAACTGATGAATGACTTCCATTTCAGCTTTGTCTCTCTACAAGTATCGGTAAGAGCTAAACTAGAAGAAGCAAGCCAATTTAGGCATCAAAATTCTAGAAAGTCTCCGGAGTTGGAAACACCAGGCACTCCTGAAGGCAACAGTGCTGGGAGAAGCTGAAAATGTAGATTTGGTGGGAAGTTGTGTTCAACCACAGTAATAGAGTAAACCAAGAGAGAGGAAAGATGGTGTCCAAGAAATGGGAACTCAAACGCAGGAGAGAGGCCCTCAAAATAAACAAACAAAAACCGCCAGGACGATGCTGGAGGGAGACCTACGATGATAGCCATGCATACAGTGGACTCGAAGAGCACCAGTCCAGATTGGGGCAGAAGATCAAGAGCTCTAGAAAGGATGTCTTCATAGAAAAAACAAGACTGACCCACTATCTAATGTCTTTATATATATATAAAGACATTATATATGTATGTAATGTCTCTGAATAGATGAAATATTTATTTTATATATATATATATATATAAAATAGTCTCACTCTGTCGCCCAGGCTGGAGTGCAGTGGCGCGTTCTCAGCTCACTAATTTTTTGTATTTTTAGTAGAGGCGGGTTTTCACCTTGTTAGGCAAGATGGTCTCAATCTCCCGACCTTGTGATCCGCCCGCCTCGGCCTCCCAAAGAGCTGGGATTACAGGAGTGAGCCACCGCGCCCGGCCTTTAGTCATATTTAGAAGAGTTTGACAATTCCTCTGAAGAATGTAGAGAGAAATTCCTGATAAAAGGCAATTATTAGTTGCAGGAAAAATTGAAATTGTAAAAGAAAGGAAATATAATATAATACATTGCGTGACTCAGCTGCAAACCATATTCAAATTGTCATAATGGCATAAACACCAAATATTGATGTTACCAAAGCTTGTGGTAGAACTATATTGGGAGGGTAGGGGAGAAGAGTGTGTGTGTGTGTGTGTGTGTGTGTGTGTGTGTGTGTGTAAGCTAAATTCTAATATGTGAAGCCAATAGATGATATATAAAATTGAAAAAAAGTCAGAAAACAGAGGCAAAATTGTATTAATCAAAATATGGACGTGCATGTTCCACCCATGTATCCCAGAACTTAAAGTAAAATAAAAAAATATATAGAGAGAACTGAAAATTAGAGAAAAAAAAGTAGTGAAAATGATTGCCTAAAGGAAGCAGGACTGGAGGCTGGGGAAGAGGATGGCAGGGAACTGCTTTCTTCCCCTGGAATTATTGTAATATCAGTGAGTTTTGTAGACAATATGCACATATACAGATAAACACACAGTATATTTTATTTTATGTATGTATATATAACTGTGATAAAATCTTAAATTGTAAAAATCAATGGAGGTTCACATGTGCTAAAATTACGGAACGTAGTATATATTCATTAGGCGAATATTATTAGCCACCTGCAGAAACAGTGGAGCGGGACACCTTTCCCACCTCCACAGCTCACCGCCTGGTTAGGAAAACGGGCCTACTAAGTGACCATGTCCCTGTAGCACACATGAGTGCTCTGTCAGGGCAGGGACGGTGTGTGGCAATGGCACTGAGCAGAGAAAGCTCCACAGAGACAGTGATGGTACTCCTGGGTTTGTTTGTTTTTTTCTTCTACTTACCTGCCTCTTAACAACAGAGAACTTAAGATCTTCTTTCCAGCAGCATCGCCTTCTTAACACATCTTGTACAGAAGTAAGGGATGATTCTCATTCTCATCATTGTCACAGTGTCTCCGCGTCAACAGGCTAAACAGCTCTCTAACACTAAGAAGCATTCAAAAGTGGAGAGCTAGTGAGCTCCCAGGCACTGGGGTGTTCAGGCTGAGCCTCTGAGGTCAGCAGATATTTATCACGAAGCCTAGGAAAAGGAGGGTGGTGGGTACTTCCTTGATGAGAGACTGAACTCATGGACCCCAGGGGCCTCCCGTGGACGGCGGGGAGCCCACGCAGCACACAGATCAGCCTGCGTTCTGCCATCCCGGACAGCCCCAGCAGGATCACAGGGTGAGACAGCAGCTCCTGCCCAGCAGCCCTGACCCGGAACAATGGCAGGTCTGGTTCAACATCCCAAAGCTGTCCTCTGGTTCATTTCGAAATCAGACATCCTCCAATCGATCCCTCCTGGAGAGCTGTCAGGCTGGCTGTTTCCTGGTGTCAGCTGAGAGGAGGGAAGCAATTCATTTGTTGGGTCTGACTGCGGCTAAATGAAATCAAAGACAGAGAGGGCACCTTCTGCCAGAGAGGAAGCCTTTTACTCAGGGCAGCCACAAAGAACCACAGACAAAAGGTGGCATGGAGGTGGGAGGGCAGTGAAGGGAGATTGGGACTCGGGAATTCTCAAAGCTATCCCTCCTCATTTCACAGATGGGGAAACCAAGGCACAGAGAGAGCAGTCCATCTCCTCAAGTTCACACAGTGGTTTAGGGAAAGTCTGCAACCTACAGTGACAAGACCTTGCATTTATAGAGGGCCGATAGTGCGCTAAGCATTTAATATTCATCACCTCACATAACCTTTCCAAAACTATGAGGTAAGGATCCTCATCTATTACACGAGATATGCATTTTAAAGATGAAGAAACTGAGTTAGTAGTCCAATACCACAAACCTTTAAAATGTGGGAGGCTGCGACTTGAACTCCCATCTAATTTCTAAGCTTTGAATCTTAACCACTGAGCAACACTACCCCTTGCAGATAAAACTAGGTAGGGTCCCTGTTCCAGACCAGAGCCTGGCCCACTGCTTTTCGATGCACAATTGTGCCCAAGCCCTGCTGGTGCCCTCCTGCTGTGGGGTTTATCTGTTTTCCCTTCACCTGCCTCTCTTTCTCTATGTATTTCCTTCTCTGAGGGTGTCAGCATCTCCATCTCTGTCTCTCCCTATGTCTCTTTATCGCTGTTTCTCTGTGGCTATGGAAGTGCTTATCTTTACTCTGGTGTGCATGTCTCCGAGTGTGAATGTGTATCTGTCTGTTGCTCTCTCAATAGCTGAGGAATGAAATTCCACAGTGGGTGGAAGGATGGATGGATGGATGATGGATGAATGGGGGACAGCCTCCATCCACAAACGACAGACATGGTAATGAGCAAGCATCTCCCAGCCCAAGTACCTCTGGCAGCCAAGTCTCCCAGAGCCATTGATCTGTCTCCCCCTCTAATGCCCTCTCTCCCCAAGGCCTGCATATTCCATTTCCATCTTAACCCAAAGCTGTTTCCCCAGGGCTTGGTGGCTTGTATCCAGTTTTATTGTTGATACAGATCTTTAACTGCCCTGGGCTTATAACTGACATTTAAATTACTCTGCAAACAATGAATCAATATTTATGGATTCCTGGACCAATGCATTTGCCAAACCTGGTGTCCTGAGTTTCTTCCAGGCCAAAGGGTCATATGAGTCAAGGTCAAGGCTTCTTCTAGTTAAAAAATGGGGAAACCAGGTCTGCCTCTAAGCAAAGGTCTCTGATTAAAATAGAGCTGTGTACCCCCCAGACTATCTAACTGGACCAAGGTAATTCCCCATTGAAAATTCAAATTACTTCATTCACACTTAGGAGGCATTCCTATGTATGCAGAGCACCATGTTAAGCCTGTATGAGCAACAAGGATGAATCAAATCAGGTCCCCATCTTTGAAGGGTTCTCACAGTAGGAGGAGACAGAGGCACACATAGGCAACGATGAGCAATCCAAACACAGTCTGTGACGATAAAAAGAAGGGAAAACTAATTCTAACAAATGGAACTTCTTAGAGGGCTCCCTAGAGGAGAAAGTACATTCCAGGAGGGGAAGACAGTCAGGACCAACAAGGACCTGGAGATACTGAACAGGTTTTTAAGGGTGGGAAAAAAGTTCATGGGAAAATGTCATAAAAAAGTAAACTGAGCCCTGATCCTGGAAAGTCCTGGATAATGAAGCTGGGGCATGTGGCTTTCCTTCTGCAGGCAAAGGGGTGGCACCAAAGGTCTTTGAGATAGGGAGGCACCCCAACAGAGCTGTGGTCTCCAGAGCTCTTTGGAAGCAGTGGGAAGCGGGGCCTTATGCTGATAATGGTCGGGGGTTGGCCACTGGGGCACATTAATATGGAATTCTAGCATTCCAAGCCTCACCACCCCCCAGGGCCCAGCAGGAGGGCTGGACCAGTTTTTTCTCCATCCTTTAAGTGTGGCCCTCGCCTGCCTCAAGACAAACAACGAAAACGAGACTGATGTTTCTGGGGCCTCTTTGGTGCTCTGAGTTATGGAGGTAGCCTTAATAGTGAAGGCCAAACCATTTATCACGCCGATGAATTTAAGCTCTGGTTCCAGGAAAAAAGACAAGCAATCTCTTGTCCCTGCGTCAGCACCGACACACATTCCCAGGCAGCCAATTTATTTGTCCAGCTGCCCTCAGCGGCTCGACTTTAGAGCTGGGTGAGCTAAAGCCTCCCCAGCGGCATGTCTCCCGGTGCCGGGCTCAGTCTGGGAGTTTGGTGAGGGAGGATGAGCTCCTGGAATTTTGGGAGGTCATTGCAGGATCTGGAGGAGTGACAAGGTACTTCTGGAGGGGCAGCAGGGAATGCTCCCCAGGAGGGCTGATTTATTCTTTAGGCACAGTCAGCACAGTGCCCAGCGCCACCACGCATTCAGGGGTCTGTGAAAATGTTTTCATTGCTCTAAAATCAGAAGATAATGAATATAATCTAGCTTGGATTAGGTTTATCTTTATACCAGTGCAGATATACATATATGGAGGAAGGGGCCCGTGAAAGCAAAAGGCCCAGAGCCCATGACCCAGGCACTCAGTATCAAGGTCTCTCAGTGAGGAGAGAAAAAGCCAGGCAGAGCTAGGGCCAAATCCTGCTTCCATTATGCACTGGTTCTAATTCCCTGTCTGCACCTCAGTTTCCTCTGCTATGAAATGGGCTAGTGCTCTGACACTTACAGGCAGGTAGAGAAGGCTGTAAGTATGCACAGTGCCCGGCAGAAAAGCAGTAGTACCCAAAATTATTACCCATTTGTCCAGTTCAGTCAATGTTCCCTCCTCCCTGGGAAGTTTCCTGACCATGCCAAGCCTCCTGTTACCTCCTTCTGAATGTCTGAGATTGTCAGTGGTAAGGAGACCCCAGGAGCCTCAGCTTATCTCTGCAGTTCCCTGCTAGGCTAGATCCAGGTCACACCCACAAGGTGCTGGGTGTGGAGAGGCCATCCATGCCAAAGCAGGCTGTCACCAGTGTGAGGCCAGGGGCCACACGCACATCATTCTGTTTCCCATAGCATTTGGCTCAGAGCTACACCCAGGAGCTACTCAGTGACCATTAGTTGGTTGAAAATCCCTAAATTTGGAGTTGAGATTCCTTGTGGTTTTCTGTGTTTGCCTGTGCTTTAAACTCTAACAACTGATGTTCATTCGTTCATTTAAACTCCCCATGGCTGCATGCTGGGGTCCTGCTAAACTTGCCAAGCTCACCTTGCCCCACTCTCCCTCCTCCTTGCTAAGACCACACATGAACCTCTGGGCCCTGGCACATGCTGTCCTCTGCTCCAGGAATGTCCCTCCACTCTGTGTTTGCATGGCAGATTCCTCATCCTTCAGGAGTCATTTAGACATCACCTGCACAGGGAGGCCTTCCCTGACGACCTTCTTACAGTAGGTCCTTCCACTGTCTCTTTTATCACTGAAACTGACCAATTTCTTCATGGCACTTAACATAAGTTTTCTTGTCTCATCTCTCAACCCACATAAATCCCTTGAGAACCTTGGCCAATTTAAATCATTACTGTGTTACATAACACCTAGCACAGGGCCAGACACTCCAAAATACTTGTTAAATGAATACATGAGTGGATGAATAAATTAATGATCTTATTTAAAAGATATCACGTGCTCACTCTGTACTGCATAGGCACTGAGGGGCCGTTGGAGGTTTCTGTCCCCGAATCCACACCGTGTGTTAGCCAGGTGCTTCCTACTGCCTGTGCATGAGGAGCTGGGATGGCCAGTGCAGGAGACTGCGGCCACCCAACGTGCCTTATTCAAGGAGCTGCTCCTGCAGGAGGGGATGTCAGTTATGTTGAGAGTCACCTGGACGGCCTTGTGACCTCCTCTGATTTGCTACTGCACCCTGCTCACACAGGGCAGGGGTGGTGGGAGCACAGGAGGCCAGGGTAGGGGGCTGTGGGGAGGAGGGGATCGGGTAGAAAACCCCTGGCACAACACCTGGGCCTTAGAAACCAATGCAGCACTTGGCTACTGCGCCTTCTGCCTACATGGGCTATCAGCTAGTGTGTGTGTGCGTGTGGGTGTTTGTGTATGTGTGTGAATATTCGTGCAAGTATAAACGTGTGAATGGGAATGTGTGTTTGTGGGTGGCTATGTGTGAATAAATATGTGTGAATGTGTCGGCGAGTGTGCGAATGGATACATGGGCTGTGCATGTGTAGACGGACCGTGTGAATGTGTGTGAGTGTGCGAGTGTGAGTGTGACAGAGTGAGTGTGAGTGTGCGCTCCACTGGCCCCAGCTGGGCCCCTCCCTCCCTCTCTCCCTTCCTCTCTCCCTGCCTCTCTCCCTGCCTCTCTCCCTCCCTTTCTCCCTCCTCTCTGGAAGGAAGCTGCGGGGAAGGGGCCAGATGGTCTCCCCTGACCTGCTATTTATCATCCCGGCAAAAGCTTATTCAGTTTAATGCTGTTGGGCAATTCATTTAAGGGCTCTGTTTGTTTCTGCTGATGAGGACTGTTAATTTGCACAGCGGTCTCATTAGGCCTAAACCACCAATTAATTCCTTTTGTTCTCATTAAATGGCTGATTCCTAAACATTTCGTGGGCAACAATAGGCTGCCCAGCCAAGCCACCACCCCAGGCAGCAGCGGGTGGGGGGTAGGGGGGAAGGTGTGGATTGGGGGTATGGCATGGGGCAGGTATCCATGGGGGCTCTCTTGGCCCCCAGGCCCCTGGCATGACCACCCCAGCCACGCGCTGTAAACTGCTCTGCAAACCCTTGGGACCCGCCAGTCATAGCTCAGCCCAAAATCCAGACCCCGAACATCATTCCCTGGGAGGGTCCAGGCAGCCCAGCAGAACAGGTTCCCAGTGTGAAGCTCTGAGCACCTGCCTTGCAGGCAGGCTGAGGCTCTCCCTGCTGGGTGTGCTGGGCAGGCCCTTGGGGAGCCCTTGATGCTTCTCAGCAGTTGAGCCAAGTGCCTTTGCCTGATGGAGATGCCAGGCCAGCCCACTGCTTCCTTAGACGCAGGTGCCATGGAGTCCTGGGGAGCAGAGAATGTGGGAGTGGGAAGTGGTCCTCAGGCTTCACAAAACTGAGAGTTGGAGACCCCACTGCCCTAGCAAGCATGTCACCGCTACTCAACCCCTCCTAGAGCTCAGCTTTCTCTTCTGGAAAAGGAGGGAGTTGGGTCACCCCCAAGATGCTTATTTTGAAACGTACCGAGCGGTTTATTCAGGTGCAGCATCTCACATATGCCCAGTACAAACCGTGCATAAAAGCAGAGGTACTCCAGCTGGAGTCCTGTGCATTTTCAGTCTCCGCTTGCAAGGCTCCTTCAAAGAGGGACACCTCAGCTCCCATAAGGACACCTGGGTGTAGGGTGTGGACACCTCTGGACTAGCTGTCCTCTGAGAGTGGGGGGTCCCTGCTTTTAAGGAATTGCCTGGGCCTCCGCCCACTCTCCCCTCTGTTTAGGGTAACTCCGTGATTGTTGGCCCTGCCCATTGTCACCATCATCATAGGAAGATGGAGAGAATGAGATAAGGCCCAGGAAGGCCCATGAAAAATTCCAATGAGGTACAGCCTGGCCTACACCAGGGTTTGCATCCGACTCCACCACTGCCTGGCTGTTTCTTAACTTTTAGAGTTCCTCATCAGTGAAAAGGAAATAATACAAGCACCTCCCTCCTAGTGATGGCGTGAGAATTAAGTGAGTCAATACCGAAGTGCTTGACAGAGTTCCCAGCACATGGTAATTGCTCCAATAACTATTGGATAATAGATACTCCTAATCAGTATTAAGCAAACAATGCCTTGCCCTTCCTCCTTTCCCAGCCTCACCCCCACACCCCTTCCGAACACCCCTCCTCACTCACTCCAGCTTGCCAACCTACATTCAGCTCCCCCTCCCCTGGACTTCTCTAGTGAGTTCCTCGTGCCTGGAATGCCCTCACCCCCACATAAAGTTACCAGATTTAGCAAATAAAAATACAGGAGGCTAGGTGAATTTGAATTTCAGATAAACCACAAATAGTTTCTTAGTGTAAGTATGCTCCAAATACTACATGAACTATACTTACACTAAAATTATACCTAGTTTACCTAAAATTGAAATTTAGACCGGGTGTGGTGGCTCACGCCCATAATCCCAACACTTTGGGAGGCCAAGGTAGATGGATCACTTGAGGTCAGGAGTTCAAGACTAGCCTGGGCAACATGGTGAAACCCCGTCTCTACCAAAAATACAAATATTAGCCAGGCATGGTGGCATGCGCCTGTAGTACCAGCTATTCAGGAGACTGGGCCAGGAGCATTGCTTAAACCCAGGAGGCAGAGGCTGCAGTGAGCTAAGATCGCACCACTGCACTCCAGCCTGGGCAACAGAGTGAGGTTACATCTCAAAAAACAAAAAGAAAAGAAAAGAAAAAGAAATTTAACTGAGCATTCTGTATTTTATCTGGCAGCTCTACTCCAAACCCATGAGTCGGTGAAGTTGTACTCATCCTTCCAGACTCAAGTCAAGCATCGTCTCCTCCAGGAAGCCTTCCCTAATCCCCAGTTAATGTAGCCATCCCTTGTCAGTGCTCCTCCAACTTCCTAGGCTGGCCGACCTCAACCTAGCTCTGATCACTACTTTTCCCCATGCTTTGTGATTCATGACCCACATGCCCATCCATCCATGTAGCTTTTGAGCCCCCGGGGTGGAACAGAGGGTGTTTTATTTGGCTGAGAGTGGGTAAGGCAACTAGTGCACCCTCCCCTAAACTTGTTTACCATGGGGCCTCCTCTCCCCTTCTTCATCCTCAGCAGGCGCTGTGCTCAGATGAGGAACTCTTTCCTGTCTCTACCACCAGACTAGGAACAACAGCAGGAGGTGGGGACTGGGACAGAGATTGCTAGTTGCCACCCATCAGGTTCCTTCTCCCTTCTTCAGTAGTAACAAAGCCCTGCCTGGGACAGCATTGCACTGTGCCTGAAGACTACATTGTCCTGGCTGGGCGTGGTGGCTCACATCTGTAATCCTAGCAGTTTGGGAGACCAAGGTGGGTGGATTACTTCAGGTCAAGTCTTCGTGACCAGCCTGGGCGACATGGTGAAACCCTGTCTCTACCAAAAATACAAAAAAATGAGCTGGGTGTGGGGGCACATACCTGTAATCCCAGCTATTCCAGAGACTGAGGCAGGAGAATAGCTTGAACCTGGGAAATGGAGGTTGCAGTGAGCCAAGATAACTCCACTGCACTCCAGCCTGGGCGACAGAGTGAGACTTCAAAAAATAAAAATAAAAATAAAAAGACTACATTTCCAAGCTAGGCAAGGCCAAATAATAAAGTGATGGCCAGTGAGATGCATATGGAGTATTGTGTGGAAATCCAGGAGGTCTGGGAGATGTTGCCTTTGTCCTTCCTCTTTCCTCTTTTCTGCTGCTGGGAATACAGGTGTGCTGACTGGAGCTCCAGCAGCCATCTTGGACCATGAACTAATCTTGAGAGTGGTAAAGCAAAAGAAACCTGGCCTAGATAACTTTGTGGAGTCAGCATGTCAGCCCTTTACTGTATAGTGTCAAGAACTGTGAAAGGTCTGAAATTTTACCCTACTTGCAAGTTAACAAGTTAACCTGCCAGAGTGTCATGCATACTAGCAGAAGACATGAGACTGCTGGTCAGAGACCATGGACTTTATCACTCACGATACAGCAAGCGGCATGAAGTTCATGTTCATGTCAGTTTGCATTAGTTCCTCTTGTCCCCAGGTCCCTTGGGGCAATGCAAAGCAGTCCAGGTAGATGCTGCAAATGCAGGAGGTTTAGGTCACAGCTGAGGAACCCAAGCTTGGGAAGTCCCAATCCTTTATAACAGGGCTGGTAATGAATCTTCCCCACCCGTGCCCTGAGCAAGACATTATCTTTATCATACTGGACAGCAAGCAAATCCACCCTTTGACACAGAGAATGACACTATCTGTATGTTCTGAGCCTATAAAATATCTTTGCAAAGATGACCTGGAACAAAAGCCACCCATGGCTCTGCTTATAAGACAAGTGAAAATGAGGGAGACTTATGGAGCATCGTCCCCCAGCATATGCTTCCAAACTTCTGAGTAAGACACAACCCCAGTGCGTTTAAGACATTATTATTCAATGTTATATGCAGCTGAACCTGGTGCTAAGTGATACAATAATACAGCTTGTTCTTTGTTCCTCATGTCAGGTAAGTATGTGTTCTCTATGTAAAGAGGCCCTTAGAGGAGAATAGTCTGCCCCAAGTTTGTCCTCAGAAACAGAATATTTGTCTTTAACAACTCTGAAATAAAAAATCAACCTCATTCATTCTGTAAAAATTAATTTTTTCCCCAAGTTGAATCATTAAAGACGTAAAACTACTGAGATGGACTTCAGGGCAGCAGGAGGAGGTGAGGATATGACTGGGCCAGCATAGTGAGCTACATTTCGGTTGGCATGGATAACCGACTCATGGATGGAGTTTGAATTCATGTTGGGCTTTAAGGAAGAATAGAAATAACTCAAGAAATCCCCATTATGACTTCCATGGCCCCACAGGGTAACAGCAGTGTTGTCTGCCCACTGCTTTTCACCTTTGTGGCAACAGCACTCTCACTTCTTTTGGGAGCTGTCCCTTCCCTTCATCCACCCACCAGTGAGGTTACAGAGGAGACAGTGAACCTGTGCACCCATGGCCGGCCACGGCACTGGGGTGGGAGATATGACTCAAGCTGGGCCCGCAGAGCCCTCCCCAGGGATTTTTCAACTGGGAACTAAGGAAAGAGGGTCTTTTCCCCTTGTTGGCAAAACCAGAAATCTATGGTTGGGGATTATAAGCAGTCCGGTGCTCAGTCTCAGAGAGGGATGCTGACATGGGTGAAAGACCCTGAGAGCCACGCTGGTGATGGCAGCTGATGGAGCCCATTGCCCCTGCTCCTTCTGTAGGTGAATCCCACAGCTCAGTGAATCTCCCCTTTTGCCTGATTGGTTTGAAGTGGATGCCAGAACTGTAACTGAGAATCCAAACTACTATCTCCAAATTGAGTCTGGCGACCTTAGACAGAGGCTGGCCTCCTATGTGCCCATTCTGTGTCAGCATTGAGGGAAGACAAAAACAAACAAACAAACAATGAAACAAAACAATCAGCCTGGCTTATCTGAACACGTGCAACACCGTAGAGATGGTGCCAGTGGAGGCATGCCTCAGACCATGCCATTAACAGAGGACCCAAAAGTTCTCAGCCCACTCTCCATCCCACGGCACAGAACTGCACCAGCAGAGTGAGCCAGCCAGGGAGGCCTCGGCTGACCTCTGCTACCTGCTGGTGTGTACACAATATCAACTCAAGCCCCCTCAAAGCCCGCGTGAGAAAGCAGGTGCTGCCTGCCTGCTCCATATTATTAGAATTCATTTCCATATGTTCCTTTCATCTTCTCTCCAGGATAATTGTTCTTCTGGGGCTCAGGGCGTGGGAGGGCAGGAGGTGAACACTCCTGTTTATCAACTCACTAAATGCCTGCTTTAAATTAAAACCCACACCACATGCTGGCTCACACAGGAATAATATTAAGACCAACTGTTTTCCTGTCTCCTGCTATCAATGCCAAACTGATTTAAATCCACATTTCCTTTCCATCTAGGGACATTCATTCTGGAAGTATCTAGCAATAACCTAGTTCCTACAGCTCCCAATCATTTTTTTTTTCTTTTCTCTTCTTTTTTTTTTTCTCTTTTGAAAGACCCTCTGCATTTAAGAGGACACACAGCCTGAAAGATCCTTTTATACCCTTTACCGTCAGCCAAACCCTAGTCCAAACAGTGTGTCTGTTTAATCAGTCAACAAGCCATTATTGTACCTTCTCAGTGCCAGGACCAGTGCTAAGTCCTTCATATACATAGTCTCATCTAATCTGATCTAATCCTCCCAATAAACCTGAGAGAGGTATTATCATCCCTTTCCAGAGGAGAAGCAGAAGTCCAGAGAGGAAGAGTAACCTGCTCAAGGTTAGGTGGCTGCGGGCAGTGGAGCTGGCAGCCCTGCCCACGCTATCTCACATTGGAGCCCCGCCCTCTGCCCAGCGGCTGGCCACCAATCTGCTCTCTCTTATCCCAGCTGCTCCTCTCACCCGACCTGTGGCCAATAGGCCTGGATCATTGCCTGTTCTGTCTGCACACTGGATCCAGACTGCACTGGCAGTTATTCACCTAGAATGATTTGATCAACAGGAAGGATTCTGCTGCTGCTGCAAAATCCACTTCAACGGCCTTCCTTTGACTGAGGCGAGCCCACTAATCCTTTGGGTTAAAACATATGGTCCTGTTCTATAGTGAGTAGGTCTATGCAAACCTAGCCCCAAAGCCTGAGGAAGCTGAGAGGCCAAAGAAAGAGGCCAAGAAACCCAGGTTCTCAGAAAGAAACATTTAATAGGGACTCACGAACAACCTATGTCTTGGGCGGCTGCAAGGCGCAATGGTGGACACCCACACTGCTAGCCGCAGACCCAGGGCTCATATACCGTAGGGAATTTGCCTAAGGGCAGGATTTATAGTAAGCATGTGTTTATGGTAACATCAAGGTTGTTTTGATCTAAGGGCAGGATTTACAGCAAGTACATGTAAGTTTAGAGATCTTAGAGGCTTTCCTGAGCTGGGGTTAATCAGAAGTCAGCGTGACACATTCGCATCCAAGATAGAGTCACTTCAGCCTCCACAGGTCCTCAGACATCTCCTTTAAAATGCACCTGCTCTCAGTGTAGTCAGTGCAAAACAAACAGCCCCAACATTTAGTAGCTTCAAACAACCACCATTCTATTTCCTCATTCTTCTGTGGGTCAGCAGCAGCTTGGGCTGGGCTCTTCTGGGCGGATCTTCTGCTGGTCTTGTCTGGAGTCACTCATGCAGCTGCACTCATCTGGCAGCTCGCCCATGACTGCTCCTCATTGCTGCCAGGGGTTCCAAGGGAACAACGGTGGAAGCTGCAGGACCTCTTGAGGCCTGGGCTCAGAAGCTCCATGACATCACTTCCTCCGCATTCAATTGGTCAGTGCAAGTCCCAAGAGGCAGAGAAATCCACTTCACCTCTTAACTGGGGTAAAGGGTGTGCATACTGGGGTTGGGGGGAATTTGTGCCCCTTTTTTTGCAGTCTGCCACACTTGGGAAGATTGGTGAATTAAGGTGTCTCTAAACGAGGTTTTCTCAGTCTTGGCACTGCCGACGTGTTGGGACGGATTATTCAGGTGATTCCTGGTTTGGGAGCTGCTCTGTGTAATGCAGGTTTAGCAGCACCCCTGGCCTCTACTAGCTGTCAGTAGCACTGCCCCAATTGAGGCACACAAAAATGTCTCCAGACATCACCTAATGCCTCCATGGAATGGGAACATTGTATCTGTTTGCTGACCGCTGCTCTAAAGCAAGGGCCCCAGAGAAGTTGCTTCCCAAGCCTCTTGCAGTGGCTCCCTTGGGCCCTGTGATGGGCTCTCCTCAGTGCAGACCAGCCCAGGGAGAGGGGGCTTTGAGAGTGAGAGGCAGGAGGTACAGTTTAGAAACACAGCCCCTGTGTTTTGCCAGCCCTACTCAGCACAGCACTCATGGGCAGGCCAGGGCCAGGGGAGTGTGTCTCAGTCCCACCAGCCCACAGGGGAAGGGGCCCTGCTGAGGCGGGTCCAACTCTGGACTCTGTTCTCATCATCCCTGACTTCCTGCCACTCCCCACCCCCACTGTGTGCTCCCCAAACTTCAGCCACCTTTCCACGGGGCTGCCTCACCAGCTCACACAGCAAGGCCAGGAGTGAGTCCAGCTCTGACAGCCTGGGCCTCACACTTGCCAGCTCCTGCCAGCTCTCTCCCTAGGCAGTCGGGGGCTCCTGAGTGGACTGACCACTGGAACCACAGGCCTGCAGGCCACCTGGCCATGGGCAGCATCACTGCCTGAGAACCCTCGGCCCGTCTGTTGGCAAACACAGCCAGATCCACTTTCCATCCAGATCCAGAATCTGACCACCTCTCACTTCTCCCAGCCTGGCACCAGCCACCAGCACCTCTCACCTACATGCTCCCAGCAGTCTCCCACCTCGCCTCCCCATTCTATACTTGACCCTACAGCCTAGGCTCCACCCAGTGGCTACCGGATTCTGCTAAAGCTTCAGTGTGATTGTGCTACATCTCTGCAACTCTGAGAATGGTTGCCATTTTCTCAGAGGTAAAGCCCAAATCTCCACTGTGTACAACTGATGAGGCTCTGCCTGACCAGGCCTATTGCTGCTCACCCCACCTCCTATGGCTTCCGCCTCCCTCACTCTGACCCGGCCACACTGCCCCTCCCTCCTCCAACACGCCACACATCCACCCACCTCAGGGCCTTGGTCTTTGCCCCTTTGTCTAGAATGTTCTTCCTCCCCATGTTCACATGCTCCCCTCTTCACTTTCTCCAGGTCTCTCCTCAAAGTCGTCATTTCAAAGAGGCTCTGTCTTAGCTGAGGCTGCTGTAATGACACACCACAGACTGGGTGGCTTAAACCACAGACATGTATTTTCCCCAGTTCTAGAAGCTGAGAAGGCCAAGGTCAAGGCACCTGGCTTGCAGATGGCCACCTTCTTACTGTGTCCTCACATGGTGAAGAGAGAGAGAGCTCTGGTGTCTCATCGTCTCCTTACAGGGACACTAATCCCATCATGGTTGGGGGCGGGGGCACACACATGGCCTCATCTAAATCTGATTACCTGCGTCCCAAAGTTCCCACCTCCAGATATGATCACGCTGGGGGTTAGGGCTTCAACATGTGAATTTTAGGTGATGCATCCATCCATCCTCATTTCACCTGCCCTGGCAACTCTTTTGAAAATGTCAACCCTGGACACTCATATTTCTTTTATCTGCTTTATTCTCTCCATAGCACTCATCCACCGTAGCATATAATCCATTCTACTTTCTCTTACCTATGATCTGTCTCCTGCACTAGAATGGAACTCCACATGGACAGGGATTTTCTTTCTTCCATCCACTACTGTGTCCCAGTACCTAGAACAGTGCTAGTTAAATGGAAGGGGATCAATAAAAATGTATTGAATACAAATGATTGATTGAATGAATAAATAAATCCTATGCAGGACAGGGACACCTGTAGGAGGTGGAACTAGTTTGAGTTCTTCAAGCCTCACTGTGCATGGTGTTCAGGTGGCTTGGAGGATCCCTTCCAGCCTGAAGTATTTTGCCCCAGCCCCAGCCAGGCCTCCCAGAATCAGTTTCCACCTCTCATTTCCCCTCCCCTTCCATCCTCCCCTCTCCCTCCTGCTGAGAGCCCTGATGCCTGTTCAGCTCTGCCTGCCCTGAGACAGCAGGCCTCAGTGGGGCTCCATCTGGGTGCTCTGAGCCACCTGGTACTGGGAAGAGAGAAGAAGCAAGAAGAGCCAGGCTAGGGGGTGGGGGCAATGCTGCAGATCAAAGGCTGGGAACAGAGGACACATCACCACAAGGCCAAGGCAAGGGCTTGCACCCTAGCATCTCCAGACACATTTTCACAGGTGCAAACATGCCCATAACACACCCCAGCCAGCACTGGCTCTGGCCTCCCTCTCCAGGGGCTCCCACTCTTTTAGTAGCATGAGAAGTGCTCAGGGTGCCAGTCGCCCAGGCCCAGGCAAGACAACGGGAGCCTCACAGTCTCAGCCCTTCCTGGGTGTGAGTCTCCCCCACTTGATGGGCAGAACAACTGACACTCAGAAGGACTCTGGCTTCTGGACCATGTGCTCATTTGCCCTATCTGAACATTGCCACACAAGCATTGATTTACTTTTGAAATCAGAAAGAAAACTAGTTAAATATTAAATAAATGATTGTTGGATAAAAGAATAACCCAGTTTTTTGGCCAGGCACAGTGGCTCACACCTGAAATCCCAGCACTTTGGGAGGCTGAGGTGGGCTGATCGTTTGAGGTCAGGAGTTTGGGACCAGCCTGGGCAACATAGCAAAACCCTGTCTCTACAAAAAACACAAAAAATTAGCCAGGCATCACAGCAGGTGTCTGTAGTCCAAGCTATTCAGGAGGCTGAGGTGGGAGGATGGCTTGAGCCCAGGAGGCAGAGGTTGCAGTGAACCGAGATCACACCACTGCCCTCCAGCCTGGGTGACAGAGTGAGACCCTGTCTCAAGAAAGAAAAAAAAAAGAATATCCCAGTTTTATAAGCAGAAGAAAGGGAGACAGACAGACAGGAAGAGAGCAAGAGAGAGAGGAAAGAAGGAAGGGAGGGAGGAAAGAGACAGGGGGAGGGAGGAAGAGGAAAGGAGGAAGGCAAGAAGGGAGTGAGGGAAGAAGGGAGGGAGAAAGACAGGGAAGATGGCTACCATTTTCCCACAAGAGAATGGATACTTCCCACCCTCAACACTGATCACATATAAACACTGAAAATGATTACTTCTGCTGGTACTGCCATGTTCATACAAATTAATTCAACAGACCAAAAATATATGAAGGTGGTCATGCTCACCAACCTCCCTCAGCCCCACCCAATCCCCCAGGGAAAATTTCCTCATTCTCCATTCAGTTACCCCCTTTTTCCCCCTCCTGGCATTGTTGGGGGAGGGAGAGAACTAACTCTATACATAATATAAGGCTGAGAGAGAGGGAAGAGGAAGAGGAGGAAAGAAGGCCCCCTGGCCTGGGGGAAGAGGGAGGTTTAGGGGATTTGAGGGAAGGGGGTTAATACATGTAGTTGTGGACTGTGTATTTGAATCCCTTTTAACACCCTTTGAAAAATTTAAGTAAAAAATACATTTTAAAAAAAATTACTTGGGATTGTGTAACTCTGCCTCCTACATGTCACGCTCACTGAGACTCATAACAGCTATCTGGGTATTTAAACAGCGCCTTCCTATTGACCAAAGACTTCGCATAATCACTTCACAGCCACAGCAAACAGTGAAGCAGAGGGCATCTTTACTCCCATTTTTCAGGTCAGGAAACTGAGCTTCAGAGCAGGACAACTAGAATCAGACGGTTAAACAAGAATAAGAGGTAAACCTGGGCTACGATGCAAAGTCCCACTGCCTCCCATGTCCCACACTGCCTCCCTCTAACCTGTGCACTCAGAGAAGTGGCCCTTGGTGGTAGGTACATCATAGCCACCTGGGGAGTCTGCAGAAATGCATATTCCCTGCTTCCTGCCCCTGGAGATCCCAATTCAGTGTGTCTGAGGGAGGGCCTGGGAAACTTAATTTTTATCAATTAAAAATCTAATGTTGGTTGGCCCATGGATCAAACTTCAAGAACCACTGGGATAAGGTATGAGGATAATATGTCCTCTACAATGGGTCAGGTCACTCCTCTGATGATGAGAGGTGAATTCACACAGAAAGGGTCAGTGTGGAGCAGGCAGGGCTGGTGGTCTGGATGGACAGTGTGGGTCATTCACTGTGCCCAGACCACTGCCTATCCAGGGAGCTCAGGGCAAAGGGCAGGCCCCAGGACATCATTTGAACAGGAGATAGGGGCTTGTGGTGTCAAGAGAGACTGAGACCATCGAGATGTCACACAGATGCATCAGGAGCACAGGGATATGGGCCTCAGGACTGGGAAGCAGAGGGAGCAGAGCCAAATTTCAGCAGACATGGTGGTCATGCCTTTGGGCCTAAGGCTGTTGTTTTTAGAGGGTCTGCACGGGATGGCCCCGCCATCCACTTTTAGTCTCAGTTCCCTCTTGGTTCTTGCAAGGGCTTAGTAAAGTTCCTTTTGACAATTCCTTTTATCAATTTCTCTGGGAGGCACCATCACAAGGGCATTCAATTGAATTAAATAATCAATTGTTGTGTGGGAAAGTGTCAATTTGCTCACCCACGACGTATTCCCACCTCTTCCTCTGAGTGGCTCTTCCTGGAGAGCTACAACTTGTGCACACTGACTCCCTTGCAGCTAGGGTTCCACATTGATTTGGGTTCTGCTAATGGATGGACTCACATGAAACTGAAATTCAGAACTGAGCCAAGAGGGAAGAGAGGCAGCATGAAGCTTCCACCTTGATGCAGAGGAATAAGATTCTAGAACATGCAGCTGTGGAAGTAACAGCATTGGGGCCTAAAAAGAGGCGATTAGGTCTGAATGCAACTTTCGTATGAGTGGACTGATGTTGTTATGGTGGGAGTGAGCTAGTCATCACCAGAATGGTCTTGTTATAAAAGCAAATTGGGCTCCTTATTGCTCCCTCTCGTGCTCTCTTGCCCTTCTGCCTTCTGGAATAGGACAATGCAAGAAGGCCCCTGCCAAATGCAGGCCACTCGACCTTGGACCTCCCAGCCTCCAGAACTGTAAGAAACAAATTTCTGTTCTTTATAAATCACACAATCTCAAGTATTCTGTAATAGCAGCACAAAACAAACTAAGACACTTTGGGAGGCCGAGGCAGGCAGATCACTTGAGGTTGGGAGTTCGAGACCAGCCTGGCAAAGATAGCCAAACCATGTCTCTGCTAAAAGTACAAAAATTAGCTGGGCATGCTGGCAGGTGCCTGTAATCCCAGCTACTCGGGAGGCTGAGGCAGGAGAATCACTTGAACCCAGGAGGTGGAGGTTGCAGTGAGCCAAGATCGTGCCTCTGCACTTCAGCCTGGGCGACAGAGTAAGACTGTCTCAAAAACAAACAAACAAACAAACAAAAACAGACTAAGACAGGAACATTCTCTCCAGACTTCCCTGGGATTCTGAAGGCCATTGAATACTCTATGATGAACCCCTTTCTGCATAAATAACCAAAGTGGATTCAGTTCTTGGTAGCTGCATCCTGCCTGACTCAGTCATTTAATGCCAGTGTCTCCATGAGGGCAGAGGCCACAGCTCTCTTGTTCACCATTGAAACCCCAGTTGCTATCTGGAGCCTGGCACATAGTAAATGCCCAAGAAACATTTGAGACATATTACCTAGGAGAATGAATTCCCAGACTACTTTACTGCTGCAGAGAGAAATCTGGAGAAAAAGGCTGCTTCTACTCTGGGTCAGGAGACAACCCTCTGGACTGGAGGGGGCAGCTTGGCAGCCAGCCCTTCCCACCTGCTATTTTATGTTTTGGGTTTTTTTTTTTTCCCCCTACACACCCAGTAGTAGCCTGGCTCGGGTGAGCTCGGGGGTGTAGAAAAGGAGAGCAACCAGTTGCCCCTCTGTGCCCGGTCCCTGCTCCTCCAGCCATCCATGAGTGATGGTTTGAAGTATGTTTGATTTCACCTCACCTAAATTTTCCTTCACACAGTGAGTCATTTGGGACCCCCATCACCTCACAACAAAACAAAACCAACCAGGGTGCAAATTGGTTCTATTGATTTGCAATTAGAAGAATCAATTAAGAAAAATATTACAACAGTTTCTAATCCCTGCCATAAAAATCACTCCAATTGAAAGCTCCTGAGTGGTCAGGTCCCTCCCTGGGCTTCAGAACTGCCCTGTCTCCCCCTATAGCCATTGTACTCAGAGACCACCAAGGCTAGGAGAAAGGAGCTGGGGCCTGAGAGGGTGCAAGCTCCCTTCTGGGCCAGTCTCTAGGCCCACCTCCTCTGGTCCCATGAATGATAATACAGTATCAGCACAACTCACCATTCTCACTCCCACCCGCTAAGGCACGACCCCAGCCCTCGAAGAGGTCCCCAAGTGTTTCTGAGCATCTCCAGAAGGAATCTCACAGGTGCTCATGAACAAGCCCTGTTGGGACCCACAGCAAACCCCCTGGTCCAGGTTTTGGTAAGGACTCTTCTTTCTCCCTGTCCTGGCCCTGGGCCCTGGAGCAGCTCTGTTGGGCTATTCGTGTGGAGGGAAATGAGGGCTGCACTTCCAGCAAGCTCTGAAGCAGAACCGCTAGGCACCAGGGTTGATCTGGATTGACTTATGGTGGGCCTTGCCATTCACCCCAACGGGGTCAGCCATGAGTCCCTGGGAACTGGGCTAAGAGAGAAACCAAGTGACAGGTTCTAGAACATTAGGAATGCCCATTTCCTCCCAAAAGCTAAGACTTGGGCATTTACTGGGTGAGGACCCTAGCGTAAGGATCTCCCAGGAGGCACTTCTGCCCGCCCTGCACATGTATTTCATGTCTGCTTCGCCTGCTCATCATTGCCACATCCTGACCCTCATAGTTGACACAATTTAGGTTCTAATTAGGGTCCTTAAAAGAATAACACCAGCACTTACATTTGCTCAGAACTTTACCATTTAAAGAAGACTCCTACCTGCACAGGTTCTACAGAGATGCTGTTGGCCGCATATAACAGAAAACCTGACTCAGATTGGCTGAACAGTAATGCAAATGTATTGTTCACCTTCAGAAGAGGTTGGGGATGAGGTGAGCAGCTCCAGCTATGATTAATTCAGCATCTCCACAATGCCGTCGAGGACCCAGTCACTCTCGGTTCTTTCTCCCTGCCATCCCCTGCAGGTTGGCATTGGTCTTCAGGTACATCCCTTCGTGCTTGTGAGAAGCTTGTGAGATGCTGCTGCAGCTCCCAGCATCACACTCTCACATAGCAGTGTCCAGAAGTAGGAAGCAAGATGTCCCTTTTTGGTGTAACTTTTTAGGAGCAAGAGGAATTTTCCAGAAGCCCCAGTAGGCTCTCTGCCTTCTGGCCACAATGGCATCATGTGGCCTCTCCTGACCCACCACTGGCCAGCTTGCACTGAGCACCTTTTACTCTCTAGGCTGGAGAGGGGCCGTGCACTGTCCTGCAAGACCTGACACCCCAGCCTGGGTTCTGCTAGCAAAGAAGGAGCAGAGGGGAAGGGTACTTGGATAGGCAATGTCTGCCTCTGGCCTCATAGTGCCTTGGGGAGGCAGGGCACAGGCTTGTACTAATTTTCGGTGGGAAGTTGCCAAGAGGGTGGGTGTCTGGCCCAAGGTCACACAGATACAGCAGAGCAGGGTCAGCTCTTGACCTCTGACTGTATCTCCTGCTCTATCCTAATATGTCCTTCTGGTAATATGTCCTAGGGCACACAGCCAGGGCAGGAAGCAAGACCCCAGCCCTGCCACCCAGGGGTAGGGTCCCCAAAGCAAGGTGGGGAATAACCATGCTCCTCCCAGACACTCCTGACAGGTGGAGAAATCCTTTCTAAGAAACACAGACATTACTTTGTTAATAAAATTCTGCCAATTAACCTTAGGTCCATGCCCCACCCTCCTTGCATTTATTCCCCACCTTCCTTGCATTTATGCCCCACCCTCCCTGCATCCATGCCCCACCTGCACTGGCCTGGAATCCGTTTCAGCTCTGGCTGCAGCAAGCAGGACAGTGTAAATTGTCCCCCGTTACATTAACATCCGACCAAGCAGTCATTAAGAGAGTCACAATCAATTTTTCCAGAATGATTGCTATTGCGCAGGGAACTTAATGGAATCACACAGTCATTTGAAAAGAAAGATGGGGGGAAGGGTGGTGGTAGCAAAAGGAGGAAGGTTGCCCCTCCCGTGGCGACTGCCAAGCGCCCGATGGGATCTCATGGTATTCTGACTGGTTAATCACCCAGCAGAATGGAGACTGAGGCTTATTAGGCAAATGAAACATGATGGATGTTTTATTTCAACAGTGGAACTGGGAGGGGAGGCAGGCAGGGTCTCGCAGCGAATGCTGGGTAAGCCTGGTCAGGAGGAGCCAGGTTCTGGCATGTGGGCAAGTGGGGACGGCCACTGGGGGACCCCAACATGTAGGAAAAACAGGTTTAGGGAGTTGTTTGAAGCAGGAATTGCAGGCTTAACCGACCACAGATTAAACTGGAAACCTGTCCAAAATTACCTTGTGCCCACTGAGACCATGTCCCCAGAAGGCAAGACCTAAAGCAGATTGGGGCCAGCACACACTTTCTGTGTCCCCAGGGAATATGGGGCTCTTTACTCTGCAGAAGGGAGCACCTGCTGGAGGTGTATAGCAGAAGGAAGGCAGCTGTGGGCTGCAGTGAGCTGGGTGGACAAGGGGCACGGGTGCTGTGGCCATGGTCTCTCTAGTCTCGCTCTCCCTGGAGCCTAGGAGGAAGCTATGACTCCAAGGCTTTGCAGAGAGGAGGCTCAGCAGTAGCTTGCAAGATCCTGTTCTGGGCACGGGGGAATTCCTCATGGGTGACTGGAGGAGCCCATTTTCCCACACTCGGGAGAAGGTGGCAGGAAGTCCCTGGGAAAAAGAAGTTGGTTAGTTCAGCTCCAGCTGTCCTTGAGTGCTACAGGCCCTGGGTCCCCTCACCAAATTTGCCCCCAAGACCCTGCCAAGTACAGTGGCTATATGAGGCAGAATTGTTATTACCCTCATTCACAGGGATGATGAAACTCAGGCTCAAGCAGGTCAGGGACTGGCTTAGGGTCCACTTGTAAGTGGGCTTGGACAGAGTCAGAAACGGGCCCAACTCAGCTTGACTCCATCTTGGGCGCAGATGGCAGGGCACCTTGGGAGGCTCCTAGGGGACAGTTCTCATCGAGTTCACCGTTTTTTCTCCAAGTCTCCTTGCGGAGCTGCTTGCCCGTCCAAGAGGATTCCATGTCTTTTGCTCATGGCTGCCGTCGTTCATTCAGTGGACCTTCACTGGGCAAGAAGGGTGTGTTCAGGTCTCTGAGGGACAACACTGAACCAGACACAGGCTCTCGGGAGCCTTGGGGATCTGACCACCTAGGAGGCCTGCAGAGGAGGCCACTGTCAGGTCTGCAGTCAGAGGTCAGGGCTTGAGTCTGGGCCGTGCTGTGTACCTGCCATGGCATCCGGGACATGTTCTTTAACTCCTCCAAGCCTAAGTTCCTCTATCTATACAATGGGAATAAAGGGCATTTACTTTTCAGGATTATTGGAAGAACTGAAAGAGAGAGCTTAGGACAATAATAACTTATTGAAATTCCTTGAGACCAGAAGTGTTTCAGGATTTAGAATACTTTTTGGATTTCAGAAATGAAATATGGCGGATATGCCACAATTTTGTCACCCCAGCATGATCTGGGACAGTGCCCTGTAATCAAACTCACTAACACTTCTGCAGGGAAACTAATGAATATTCACAGTCCATGGGATAAATAAAGACTTAAAATAGTTGCCAAATGAATTTTCAAAAAGCTCTCTGTGTTCAGAGTGTTTGGGATCTCAGGATTGTGGATAAAGGCTCTGGATAGTAATGATAATAGTAGTGACTATTTGCTGAGCATTTACTGATTTACATGCATTTGCTCATTGAATCCTCACAGCAACTCCATGAGAGCAGAGACTGTCATTATCCCTGTTTTGTAGCAGAGGCTGAGGGCCTAGAGAGGTTAATTCACTTGCCTGTAATCATATAGTTGCTCAGTAGCAGAGCTGAGATTGGACCCAGGCAGTCAGGCTTCAGCATCTGTGTCTTTGTTCAGGTTAGAAATTCAAGATGATGGTGGGGCTGCTGGTAGGACCTCAGAGAGCACCTAGCTAGCCTTCCTGATGCAACAGAGTGCAACGAGGAAGTGTGACTCTCCAAGTCCCCTGCCTTCTTTGCACCAGAGCCTGGGAATACAGCCATGTTCCTAGGCTCCGAATCTAGTGTGCTATCACACACACACACACGCACACACGCACACACACACAACCTCCCAGCCTCCACATCCCCAGCACTACCAGAAGCCAGAAAAACATGCTTGGCCAGACTGAGGTGCTGGGAAGGAGAGTTTGACATTCACAGCACTCAGCCTCCTGCCTCTTCTTCCCCCTGAGTGACACCCCCTCCTCTCCTGAGGCCCTCAGCACCCTCCTTCTGAGCGAGGGGGCAGTAGCTTCATGGGGATGTCCCTGGGCAGTAGAGCCCTCTTGGGTTGCACTTAATCATGAATACACAGATTGAGGCTAGGGAAGGCCCCAGAACACTAGACTTGGAGTCAGATAGGTCTGGATTTCAATTTCTCCTTCTTTTCTCATGGGGCAAATGGTCTTCAACAAGTGATTCCAGCTCCCTGAGGCCAGCAAAGTAACAGGTACTTGGTAGTTAACACGAGACCTGATGGGTACCCAAGGGCAGCTTCCCTCCAGACTCCAGGTAGAGTGAGGCTGGCGGGCCTAGACCAGGGCCACAGCTCCCGTGGCTCCTCTAGTTCACGGCAGCCCACTGCCCTCCCTGCTGAAAAGATGAGCACCCCCGGCATGGCAGGGCTCCCTTCTATGGAAGAAATAGCTCCACGAGGAAGGGCTTCCTGGGGAAACAGAAGTGTGTGGTGTCCCCAGACTGCTTTAAGTCTTGCCACGTGGAGACATGGATGTGATGGGCACTGTCATTTTCCTCATCCACAAGCCTTTTTTGCAGGACCTCTCAGGCAACTGACCAACTGGTGCTCCCCCAAAGGCTGAGCGGCTGGGCCTTGGGGCCACTCCACCCACATTCTCTCATGGGGTGGGGGACACTCAGGGCATGAAGCCCTGGGAAGTGGGGTTCTAGTCTTCTATCTGTCAAGAGAAAGATCAATCCCTGGCAGGATGATGTGACTCATGGCACAGATTCATGAGTCAGGAACCTGAATCTGACCTTTAATCCCACCATTTCTAGCTTTGCGACCCTGTTTATCTCTCTGAATCTTCATTTCTTCATCTGTAAAATGAAGATGATAATATCTGTTACTTCAAAGGGCTGTTGTGAGGATTAAACCAGGTAGCTAATTCACACAAGGATTAGCTGAGCCCATGGCTCAGCTAAGTGCTTTCAGGGGAGTCCGGAGCAGACAGACATGGCCCTGGCCTCACAGGCCTTACAGTCTGGTAGGTGAGTTGATGATCAATGTGGAAAATAAAACAAAATATAAGATCTTGGCTTAAACAATAGTTCTTATCATCCTCCGTTGAGTGTGGCTATGCTTAATTAACATGAACGTGTTAAAGCATTACTATGTATCAGTATTTATTATTTATTTGTGGGCTATTAAGAGACATGTAAATAGAGAGATTTTATGTAAATAAACATAATGCATATGTATAGATGCATAGCCTCAATGGACCCTCATAAAGATTCTATGTAGCAGGTATTTTCCCCATTCCTCAGGTAAGAAGAGCAAGGCTTAGGAAGGTGAAGTGATTCGCCCGTGGCTCCACAGCAAGGAAGGCGTGGAAGAGAGACGTGAACCTGAGTTAGTGTGCCCCAAGGACCCGTGTTCTTATTCACAGGGTCTCTGCCTCCCTGTTAGCTCAGAGGCCATGGGGTATGTGAAATGGCTGCTTGCAAATTACAAGGGCCAGGCAAGTATAAGGGATTATTATGGCTCCGTTCCCTGCATCACATCTGGTCCCTTGAACATGGGCAACTGAGCCTAGGATGGGAGCCAGGGAGACAAGGACATGGGGATTCCAGAGGAGGAACTGGCTCCCCTTACCATTTGGGGGACACTTGGTGAGTAGAGGTGGCATCCCCCTGGTTGATGCTTCTTTGGGGTTTCTTGGAGCTGCTCAGCCCAAAGGGAACCATCTCTGGAGAGCTTCTATTGTCCTCGAGAGGACCGTTAGCGGGTCACTGTCTCCATTGTGCAAGGTCAGCGCCATTCCAGAGAATCCCCTAAGCCCTGGATCTGCCATCTGGGAGGCCTGGGCTTTAGTGACAGACATACTTGGTCCTGAATTCCAGCTCAGTGTTTCCTAATTATGTGACCTCAGGCAAGCCATCCAAACTCTCAGAGGCTCCACTGCCTTATCTGCAAGGTAGGGAAAAAGTCCTGTCCGCAGAGCTGTCTTCAGAATTGAAAAGCATGTCTGCAAAGCACCCAGGATGGTGCTGGCACAGAATTGACCCTCCATAGATGGTAGGAGATGAAGAAGAGGGGCCCGGTGGGCACCGGCAGAGAGAAGTCATGCCTGGTAATGCCTATCCGTGCTGCAAGAAGCAGGATGACATTGAATCCAGTCAATTAGGAGAATTTCCCATAAAAATTTAATTCTTCTGTAAAATAATAGTGCAAAGTGAAATAGGTGAAGCATTTTTAAACTGTAAATTAATGATCTATAGTTACAGCCATAATAATAATAATAGCTACCAATTACAGAATACGGAAGGCCAAATCTGGGCCAGGAGCTAAACACGTTGCAAGCTCCCCGCTTTCTGAGATAAAGATGCTTTGCTGCATTTTGCAGGCCAGGAGACCGGGGTCCAGCAAGGCCAGTGGTGTGCCCAGCACCCCACAGATACTGGGTGGCAAAGCTACAGCTTCTCAGTCCTGTGTCATCCTCTCTCCTGGGTTCAGGCCTTTTCAAATACACTTAGAGCAAATGTAAAGAAAAAATCGGAACAAGAGCCACCTCTCTTTCAGTGTATCTGTCTCCGATTCGAGGTTAAATGGAATTTAATCTTCCCTCCCCAGACTTCTGTTGCCTGGTGCCAGCTCTGCTTCCAGGCCAGGAACACCTTATGAGCCAGGCATACCCTCAGGCACCTGTCTGCAGCCCTTTGAGAAAGGCAATTAAAGCCCCCCAGGTTTTTCTCCTGCATCTTTGCATGGTGAGAAACTGATAACTCAGGCTTCACATCTGTTCCCCTCAAGACTTCCCTGTCCTCAGAGCCAGTCTGCTCTCAGGCAACCCTTTGGAGCCTTCTCTAAAGTCACCCCCACTGCTACTGAATCCTCTTCAGGGTTAGAAACAGATAAGATGCTGCAGTCTGGAGTGTAGTTGAATTAGTGAGCACTGGAGTCAGGCGACCAGGTTCAAACCCTGACTTGGCAGTTACTGTGTGGCCTTGGGAGAGGCACTCAACCTCTCATTTATAAAATGAGGTTGATAATAATATCACCTACCTTCTAGGATTTTTGTGAGATTAAACAAATTAACACATGCAAAACACTTGGAGCACTGTATAGCACTTAGTAACTACTCAAGAGCTATTAGCTACTACTGTTATTTTCTATGCCCTAAATGTTCATTTCCCATCCATGGCCATAATGATTTCTGCTCAATAATAAAGATAAGAAGCAGGATAGCTCTCATGTAGAAAGCTGTACACAGCAATAAACTCTTTCAATGCACCAGCTCCTAAAAGTGCAAAGCACAGTGATCGGCACATAGTAGGTGCTCAGTAAATGTCAAGATCCTTAAGCACCCAAATCACCCAAATTACTTTTTTACTCACTTAACTTTTAACCCCTCTTTGTCTTTTAAGCATATATATATATGTGTGTGTGTGTGTGTGTGTATATATATATGTATATGCTTATATATAGACAGGGTCTCTAATACATATCTAATATGTTGCCCAGGCTAATCTCGAATTCCTATGCTCAAGGACCCTTTCCTACCTCAACCTCCCAAAACACTGTGATTATAGGCTAGAGTAACCTTTCCCAGACTAATTGTAATTCAAATTGCCCTCAACAGTGTGCTTCTTAAAGAAAACAAATTGTTTTCCTGTGTGTATTAAAATGGACAGAATCATTTTACAGGTCACTCAATGATGGACTGCCATCTTCCCAGGTTGCCTTTCTTTGTGGTACCTCCCCTTGCCATTATTCCAAACCTCAATGCTCACATGCCCCATATCCAGCCAGCCCCCAAATCCTGTTGATTTTCCTTAAATGGCTCTCTTTCCCAGGCCTTGCTCATGGTTCCTGTTCAGCATTTTTGTTACTCCTGAACTATGACAGTTCCCTCTAGATCCTCCCCTTCCCAGCCAACCCCATGTCATAAATCTCCCCTTTCTAGGGATCCCTCATGGGCGACCCCTCTGCTGCCCCACCCTGTTCCTGGCCCTGTCAGGCTGTCTTTCCCACACAACCTTATTCTGGGCAGCTTTTCTTGCTTGTCCAGCTCAGTTGAAAACTCTTGAAGGAGACATCACATTGTAGGTACTCCATGGATTTTCCAGTACGTTCACATCTAACATAGGGTGAGCACAAAAAGAGGCCTGCAACACACACTTCCCGGTGACCAATGGAGGGGTTAGAGCCATGCTTTCAAATCCAGTTGAGCTGGCCCTGTTTTTAGTTTGAGAAATATTCTGGGGCCTGATTTGCCAGTCTGAGTAACTAGGTGTGACACCAAGTGTCGGCAGCTAATTACTTTTAACCATTATTAATAGGTCTGCACTAATTATCTCTTGCACATAGGCAAGATTTTACAGATGAGAGAGGGAGGGAGAGGAGGAGGAAAGGGATGTGCCCAAGGCTAAGAGATGAGTGGATTGTCAGCATGGGGGCTAGAACCCAGGGATTTGGGGTCCTAGGTCAGGGGATACCCCCTGCCTCCAGGTAGGGGTGGGGTGGAGAGGGTTGGTTTGGGGGCTGCAGG